>NC_137275.1:1200000-2400000 GCF_054371585.1 Giraffa tippelskirchi
CAGCTTCATCACTTCATGGCAAATAGATGGGGAAACAATGGAAGCAGTGAGAGACTTTCTTTTCTTGGGCTCCGAAATCACTGTGGATGGTGACTGCAGCCATGAAATTAAAAGACGGTTGCTCCTTGGAAGAAAAGCTATGACCAACCTAGACAGCATATTAGAAAGCAGAGACATTACTTCGCCGACAAATGTCCATCTAGTCAAAGCTATGGTTTTCCCAGTGGTCATGTATGGATGTGAGAGTTGGACTATAAAGAATGCTGATCACCGAAGAATTGATGCTTTTGAACTATGGTGTTGGAGAAGACTCTAGAGAGTTGCTTGGACTGCAAGGAGATAAAACCAGTCAATCCTGAAGGAATCAACCCTGAATACTCATTGGAAGGACTGATGCTGAAGCTGAAGCTCCAATACTTTGGCCACCTGATGTGAAGAGCTGACTCACTGGAAAAGATCCTGATGCTGGGAAAGATTGAAGGCGGGAGGAGAAGGGGACGACAGAGGATGAGATGGCTGGATGGCATCACCGACTCAATGGACATGGGTTTGGGTGAACTCCGGGAGCTGGTGATGGACAGGGAGGCCTGGCGTGCTGCAGTCCATGGGGTCGCAAAGAGTCGGACACGACTGGACTGAGCTGAGCTGACAGCAGCTTCTCTGAGTGAGACTGACAGACACGCTGTCGGTGTGCATGCTCTGGCTCAGTGCTTTGGCACTTCTGCTTAAGACGTCGCAGCAGTGTCCTCCTAGTTGAGGCTCGGACTCTGGAGAGTCGGCTGCCGGGGCCCAGCTCTGCTGGTAGTGAGCCGCTCCGTGTTTTTAAGCTCCAGAGATTGTTAGGGCGTCTTCCCTAAGCATGAGAGACAAAGGTGATAACATTGCTTTTGGGGAAAGATCATAGCACAGAGACTAGTGAGCGCTCAGATGTTAGTATCATCCTCTTTTTAACTTTTGAAACCAGAGTTTGTATTCTATCTACCCCTCTCCCATGGTCACCCCTGGGCTTTTTCCTGAAAACATTGCTGTTTGAGCTGTTATTTCCCCTGCAGGATCCTTGTGTTTGGTGATTTAATTTTAATTTTGTGCCCACTTTCAGTGTTTTATGTTGCCAGGTATTCCCCCAACTTTCCCAGTGCCAAGTGGTTATACTTGGATTCTGTCTTGTTTGTCATGTGAAACATTTTGTTTATTATTATTATTTTTTTTTTCCATTTAGAAGCTTTTCAAGCCCACTGGTCAGAGTGGAACAGTGCTGTGGACGTCATCCACTCTCACCTAGACTTGCCAACCCTTAAATGCTTTGTTTCACCTGCTCTGTCTCTCTCTCTTGTATATAAATACACTCCCCTTTGCCAGCTCATCTGAATGGGTGCTGTACCCATCCTGACACTTCACCCTAACTTATCGGTGGGAGTCCTCCCAGAACAAGGCCAGTACCCCGCCTGCTGGTGAGAACACGGCCCATCAGTAACTGACCCTTCGTCTCTTGGGGTCTCTTGGGGCCTTGCTTCGATCTCCCGGGAAGCTCCAGTGTGGCCATGGACTTGCTCTCCTCTTCACCCTGAGGTTGAGGCAGGGTGCCCTCCCAGCCCCTGCGGGCGAGAGCAGACCCCCAGCCCTGGCCTTGTGGGCAGACTCAGGCCCGCAGAGGCAGGTGAGCACCATGCAGGTCGGGCCCACACTTGGCCTTTCACTGAAGACCTTCTTGAAGGAAGGGGCTCAGCCCAGCAGTGTGCTCCGCCAGGGTCTGTCTTGGGCTGCAGGGCAGGCAGCCTCGGTCAGCGCTGGCAACTCCAGAGGACTGACAGTGTGCATTTGGAAAGCGAAGGGGTCAGAGGAACCTGTGAGACCAGGAGTCTGGTCTGTGCCGTGGCCCCGCCCAGGAGGTGTGGACCAGAGCTGTCCAGTGGGGGCTGGCCCCTGTCTGGTGGCTGACCTGTGCTGCCCTTGGGGCCGGCTCCCTGACCGCCTTCCTCTGAGGGTGGGTCCTTCCTGAGGACCCACTGGCCTGGTGAATGCTAGCTGCTCATTCTCATCCTCTTTTCATGGTTAAGGAGCTGGCGCTTTTCTGTGAAGGTGAGCACCCTCCTAAAAGATTACTTATGTATTGAACGTTACAGTCTTCACTCCCTTTAACGCTCCCATTGTTTCAAAGGTGGCCTCTGGGAGCCCACGAAGTCCCTTTCAGCTGTGTGCTCCTGCCCTGGCTCCGTCTGTCTTGGAGCGCTTCCTTATGTGTGCTAAATACTAACTGCACTCCGGGCTCCCTGTACACTTTCTTTGCCCCAGTCCTTGAACCAGCTATTCCTTAGAGGAAGCCTGCGTCCTTTTAGTAGCGAGTGGTGTGTGGCTGCCCCAGTCTGGGCTCTGGCTGTGTCCAAGGCCGGAAGGCAGAGGACGGTGTATGAGGCGGGTCTGCTGAAACGCTGCCCCCGCTCCCTCTGCAGCTCTGTGATGGTGGGCCTGAGGCTCAGGAGCCCTTGCTGGGAGGACAGCCTCAGAGGAGGGTGGCGTCGGGTGTGGAGCTGGCCGAGCAGGGGCTTGGGAAGCAAGACCTTTTGACTCCTGTAAGATGGAACTCCCTCAGCGTACCCGATTCCCACCCCAGATTTTCTCTTTGTGAATGTGCTTCTTTTCACTTATCATACTTGGGATTACAGGAGTACTTGAATCTGAATCAGTAGCAACGCATTTAAGCTTTTCTTAAAAAATAATTTTATTTATTTATTTTTGGTGGTGCTGGGTCTTCTTGCTGTTCGGGCTTTTCCCCAGATGTGGTGAGTGGGAGCTACTCCCTGATTGCGGTATCTGGGCTTCTCGTTGCGGCGGTGTCTTTGTGGAGCACAGGCCTGGGGGCATGCGGGCTCAGTCGTCCTGGCTGCCGGGCCCCAGAGCGCAGGCTCAGTAGTCACGGTGGGTGGGCTTAGTTGCTCCACAGCGTGTGGGATCTTCCCAGGTCAGGGATTGAACCTGTGTCTCGTATGTTGGCAGGGGGATTCTTTACCACTGAGCCACCAGGGAAGCCCGCACTTAAGCTGTAAAAACTGAAGTAGAATCTATGTGCAGAAGAGAGCACAGCTGTTTAGAGAGTTCGATTTCCTTTGCAAATCTAACAGCATTTTTGTCATTTGTAGCAGCAGAACTTGTCTTGGCAGGGCATGCAGATGAATGAGCCAGCAGCTCTGAGGCCTGACCCTCTAGGTTGGAATCAGGAGATGAGCGGTGTTTTGGGTATTACAGCTGTGAAGAAGACTGGATTCTTTTGCACCTGGGAACGTTACCATCTCCCCGGCGCACCTGGGTCCTACTGATCTTCCCTTTAGATACTGGGGCATCAAGTCAAATTGTCTTCAGTTGTGGAGATTTTTATTTTCACCTTTTCTGTGTTATGGAAAGGAACCCTCATTGCTGTATTTCTAAATTCCAGCATTTTCTGAAAATATTACAGGTAATCTGACTTTCTCACCTTCTGAGTTACTTGATACTGTAACTGTTCGTTTCTGCTTGTTCTGTCAACTAGGACGAGAGGTGGGTTAGGGTTTCACACTGTGGTGATGGATGTGCCCTTTTCTATTTGAGATTTTGTCAGTTTCTACTTTACTTGTTTTGGGGCTCTGGTGACCCCCAGGGACCTAACCAGGAAATGTGGGCCTGGCCATCCTTGTTCTTTGCTTCCCATGGAGCAGGCTCTGGCTCCGTCTCGCCCAGGTTCAGGGTCCACCTTGCGTCTGAAGGGCCGTGATGGGGAGGAAGCGAACGCAGTACGACGTTAAAGTGCCTGAGCTGGTGGCGGAGGCCAGGTTCTCTCAGGAAGGAGTGCAGGTGGGGCCTCTGTGACAAGTGTTTTCCTTCCAACCATGAGGACGAAGATCCAAGGTCACAGGGAGGAAGGTGTGCTAGTGGGTGGTGGGACAGTTGGTTAATTATGGTGGTCAAAGAAAGCAAGGAATTCCCTCTTGATTTGGACCAAAATAAAATTCAGATGGATTGGAAAAAAACCTTAAAAATAAGAGAAAGTTGGGTTACGTTTGTTATGAAATTTCTGAGCAGAAAGGAACTTAAAAAATGTTAAATTGATTTTATAAGCTTGGGATCAGCCTGTCATATTCTCTGAGTTGTTTTTTTTTTTCCAGCTGACATGTAAGGAGCATTTTTACTGTCTTTAGCTATTTATTTTAAAAAATTATGTGCATTCATATTACTTCATCATATGTACCATAACATATTTTTCTTCATTATGCAAATGCTATGGAATATATCTATATTCATTTTCATGGTCAAGAGAAGGTCTTTTGAAATAATGGAGGAAGTCACAGATCTCTTGACATAGTTTTGAATCTTAGCTATTTTAAAATCAAAGAAGTATACACACTTATAAACAAGTCAAATTGTCCTGAGAGATTAATAGTGAAAAATAGTCCCCTGCCCTCCCCAGAAGTAATTATTTTTAACTCTTTAAACATTTTCTTTTGGTTTTAGCTACTCTTTTAACTTATCATTAGATGTTTTCTGTTGACTTTGTATTATGGTAAATGAAGACTGAGCTCTTCAATCATTTCCTGTTTCTTTCCCTTCCATTCTTCCCATATAATTAACTATTTTTATTACATCAAACATAAGTGTTCATTTAACTTTGACTATGTAAATATCATTCAGTGAAAAACTCAGCTATGTTCTGTAATTGCATTTTATTGTACAACCTTTTGTCTTTTTTCTGGGGATGACTATTGCATTTCTTGTGAAATTGTACAGTTCACTGCCATTTAGCTTTAATTTTTTCAAGTATTTATTCTTCTGTCTTTAAAACTCATCCTATCATGTGGTTAGTTTCTCTGATGGGGGAAAAAAAGGGAATGCTGTGTTCGATTCCCGCTTCCTTTCTGCCGCTTGGATCTCGTGTTCGCCCGCCTTCCTCGCGGCCTGGTTTCCTTTAGTGAAGAGTCCTCGTGTCCTTTCTCCCCTCACGCGCGCCCGGAGCCCCGCTTCCTCCTGCCTCACTGTCGCTGCCGGCGCAGCAGGCATCTGAGACTCTGTAGGATGCTTTCTGTGGGCCGCACTGGGCTCTTCCTTGGTCAGCTCTCCTTTTTTGCTACAGTGTGGTTTTGGCCTCCTGAGGAAGGGGTGGAGGTCACTCTGAGTTCCCGGGTTTGGAGGGAGCTGCTATCGTCACCCTCGAGTTTTGGTTTGGCTGGGTGTGGAACTTTATGTTGAACACAGTTCTCAGAATTTTGTAGGTATTACTGCATTTCCTTTGAGCGTGCAGAGTTGCCTTCGGTTCGTCATTTCACGAACATGGAGCTGTCTCTTCCTCCCCCAGCAGCTTGACTGTCCCAAAGACGTGCCCGGACGTGGGTGTTGGGTGAAGCGCTGGGAGGGGTTCGTTCTGACGCGTGCCCTGCGTTCGGTCACTCTCTGATGAGCTTTTCCATTTCTCTTTGGAAGGCCATTACTTGGGCATCGCGTGTCCTGTATAGATTGACCCTGTAGGTTTCTTAGGCGAGTAGATGTTTTCAGCTTAACTTTTTTCTTCTCGTTGGGAGATTTCCTACCTTTGCACCTCAGTTTTCTTCTTGAGTTTTGTTTCCATGGTGGTATTTCTCAGTTTCGAAGGGCACTTTCTCCTTCACCGTTCTCTCCTGACAGCAGACTAGAGTTCCTCTCTGCCGGGCATCCTCTCCTGGCATGGTGTCTGCGGCCCTGCAGAGACTGTTGATTTCTGTGTGTTTTGGAATCGTTCCTGTTAGAGACCCTTCTGGGTCTGGGGTTCCTGCTCTGGGCCTTCTTCCAAGAGGATGCACTCTGCTGCCTGCGGCCCGCAGGGGGAGCTGTGGGCTTGTCTTAGAGGCGCGCGCTGGCTGGCGGTCGCCTAGCTGAGGGAGTCTCCAGCTTTTGGGAAGTTTTCCCCGTGGTGTGCTGGTTCCCGGGGAAGTGCGCTTTGCCGTCTCGTGTCCAGTGTCCTGTGTGAGGGGACAGGGACCAGGGTTCCCCAGGGGCAGCCCTTCTTTCCTCACCCAGCTCCCCTGTCTGCACCAGGGGTGTGGCTTCTTCAGCATCTGGGGGGCTCGGTGGCCTCGAGCCGCCCCACCCCCACCCCACCCCCCAGCGTGGTGAGGGCAGGGCTGGCCCTGCCACCCAGCCGGTGTGGGGAGGGCTGGGATTTGAACCCACAGCTGCCCAGCCCCCTTGCTGGTGTCCTCTCTGCTCTGACTGATGTAGTGTCTTCTTCGGTGGCTCTTGGAAGGGAGGAGATGAGAAGTGAATCTGGCCAGCGTTCTTTCCCAGTCGGCTTTGAACCCTATCTAAGTCTCATGAATGTTATTTCCCCTTTTGCTGTAGAGTATGGTGGGTGAAAAGAAAGGATTTATTTTGAGATGAACGGATTCCAACAGCATCAAGTAAAATGACTTCAAAGCCGCCGCTCCTAACTTGATATCAGTAATTATTAATAGATTTGCCTAATTTCATCCCAAATTCTAACTTTCAAGTTCTAACATTTTATTTTAAAAACTAGGTCAGAAAAAGAGTGCACGGCAGTATCACGTACAGTTCTTTGGTGATGCCCCAGAGAGAGCTTGGATATTTGAGAAGAGCCTTGTAGCTTTTGAAGGAGAAGGCCAGTTTGAAAAATTGTGCCAGGAAAGTGCCAAGCAGGCACCCACGAAAGCTGAGAAAATTAAGGTGACAGATGTTCCTTAAGTACAATTTTAGACCAAACTTTTATTTTTATTCTTACTTATTTGTCTTGTTTTGAACTTGGGGTTGCTTGAAACACTAATGGCTTCTTAGGTCTGTCACTGCTTGCTTTGCCCAGTGCGCTGTGCTACACCATATGGCAGCTTTGGTTAGACACATGCTTATCCTGTGTACTCCTTTGATGACTCCCAGAGACGGTTTTTCTAAGTTTTGTTTTCCTTTATGTACACACACACACACACACACACATATATGATATTATATATAAGTATTAATTAATTGTAATTGCAGTTGATTTCTAGTTTAAAGAAACAGTAGAGTTATACTGGTCTGAACTGTAAAACCTTCAAGTTAATTGGTTTTTATAGGTTTTGATTTCTGAGTTTACCTGAAATTCTAAAAGTATCCTTCTTTTAAGTGGATTAATTTTTAATGTTTATTTGATGAAACTTACACGTGTCTCATGTTTTCTTTGCAGCTGTTGAAACCCATTTCAGGGAAGTTGAGGGCCCAGTGGGAAGTGGGCCTCGTTCAGGCAGAGGCCGCCGCGCGCATGGCGGTAGAGGAGCGGAGAGCCAAGTTCACCTTCCTCTACGTTGGGGACCAGCTCCGTCTCAACCCGCACGTAGCCAAGGAGGCAGGCGTGGCTGTGGAGTTGCTGGGGGAAGCGGCAGAGCCCTCAGGAGTCGGCGAAGAAGCTACAGACAGCCCTAAGTCCTCAGGAGAGGAGGGCGCTCCCGTCAAGAGGAGACGGAGGGCCAAGCTGTCTGGCTCTGCCGAGAACCTCCCCGGCGACCCGGGGCCAGGGCGAGCCACCCCTCAGAAGGTGGCCGAGGCTGACTCCAGGAGGGGCGTGGGGTCCCCCCCTGGCAGGAAGAAGGCTATGGCCTCCACCCCGAGGAGCCGGAGGGGCGACGCGGCGTCCCAGTTCCTGGTCTTCTGTCAGAAGCACAGGGACGAGGTCGGTGTGGGGACGGCTCTGAGGAGTTGTGCTTTATGCTGGGGGGGTGGGGGGTCTGCCAGTGAGGCCTGTCCTTACAGAGCCCAGCCCCGTCCCCCAGTACTGTCAGCCAGTCTGTAGGGTGCCTTCTGTAGACTCGGGTCTCAGGAGCAAGTGTCATTAGGGGGAAGCCAGTGCAACCCTTGGGGGCAGAGAGCCTTGCCTTTGCACTCTAGAACATTCCTCCTGACTAGGGTGGGAAGGTCCAGGGACAGCGGGACTGCTCTTTGCTAGAAGCTTGGCCTTATCCTGACCTCCAGCCCAGGATAGCACCTTCTCCAGGTGGTGGCTCTGAAGCCTCCAGGGGGTGGTATGGAATTTACAGAACCTGATGCTGCCATGGGCCTGAGTGTGTCGGCACCTGCTGCCGTGGTGTGTGAAGGGCGGCACGGTGTCAGCGACTAAACATTTGACTAGTTTTCTTCATTATTGTCATAGAGTGAACCGAGCTTATTTGGACATTGTCCAGTCTTGATTCCACGTGAAGGGCTCAGGCCGGCGTCTGTGGTTCTTTACTGTTCCTTGGAGTGAGCGGGTTGGTGGGACTTTTCTCAGGGACGAGGCGGGTGTGATGTTAGGGTGTCTGCTGCTGTGACTCGTCGTGGCCGGTTAAACAGTCATCTCAGGAGGCGGAGAAAAAGCATTTGGTAAAAGTCACTGCCACTTTTTGGTCGTGCCGTGTGGCTCTTGTGGTCTTAGTTCTGTGACCAGGGATTGCACCTGGGTTGTCGGCAGTGAGGCGTTGAGTCCTCTCCACCGGACCACTGGGGAGGCCTTGGTGGTGATTGCTTTCTGATACAAAGTTAGCCGGTGGGAGGGGAAGGGGGCTTCCTGCCCTCTGCTGAGGGGTGATTGTCAGACACCATTGGCATCATGATTGAGGAAACCTCAGAAGCGTCCTCTCTCGAATTGTGAACAAGGCAGGGTGCCCTTGTGCCACCACTGGTGTTAAATGCAATGAACACATGGCTGTGCAGCATGAGGAGGAGGGCCCCGTGGCAGAGCCCTTGGCCCTGGGGGAGGCGACACAGAGCAGCCCAGCACAGAGGGCTGAGCGTCACGGGGTCGTGGCTGTGAGGCTGCAGGGACGGGAGGGAACAGACTCTGGAGAAAAATGACTGACGTGTTAGCAGACCTAAGTAGAAATCAATAGGGAAGTTCACTATTCTGAAGCTCAAGTTGTCATCCCCCTCTCTTAACTCTCAAGTCCAGTGTCCTCCCGGGAAGCTCCCAGCAGGAACGTCTCTGCCTTTTTAAGCAGATGCTAGCGTAGCCACGTGGGAAGGGCAGCTCGGCCTGAGGACTTGCCCTGCACAGGGGAAGCCCTCTTACTGCAAACAGCGGCTCTGCCGCTCAGCACGGGCACTGGGCCGCACTGCTGACTTCAGAATTCAGCGGCTCCAGGGGGAGAGTTCCGTCAGTCTAGGAGAGGGAGGGCTTCTTCAGCCAAAGGGTTCACAGACTGGAAAGGAACGTTGTTAAAGTGAAACGAGAGCTACGTGTGCAGAGCTCAGGACGGTTCTGGAGGCGGAAGGGGAGAGGCTTTGAGAAGATCAGGTCACAGAAGACCCTGGGTGCCGGTGAGCACAGAGTGGCTGCTGAGCTGAGGACAGCGGGGACCACATGTCATGGTCACCGCACGGCCAGCACCTCTGTGGTCAAGGGCCCGAGGCTGCGGTGGGAATCCACATCCAAGGTTGTGAAGGGTCATTCCTTACGTCTAGTTTCAAGAGAAATTTGGCAATATCTAGTGAAACTGAAGATGCACATTCTTTTTGTCTTACAATTTCACCCCTAGGGATCTACCCTAGAGAAATTTCACCCTAACACGATGTTTAGAGCTGTAGGACGTTCTGGCAGGCCTGGCAGGCGGTGGTCTGCTCCTGCAGCGTCGCTCAGACAGTTGTGAAGGCGGCCTCGCTATACGTCCAGGAGAGGGACCCTCAGATCCCATCGCAGAAGTGTGAAAGTGCAGCACGCTCGCCCGCTGCCCCCTTCTGCCTCCCTGCCTCCCGTGTCTGTCCACAGAGGCTGGGCATATCCAGGCCTGTGCCTGCTCAGATGCCAGGCGGTGCCGCCATGACAGCCCTGCCCACCAGCCGCGCTTGCGCCGGTTCCCAGTCTGCATCTCCCTAGAATCTGCACTCACCTGAGTTTATGAGAGAGACCTCAGGCCACTTTCCAGAGGAAGCCCTTTCTGCTGTGGGGACCCAACTTGCTCTTAGTCAGTTCTTCTAGCGCTAAGGTATGTGCCGAGAGCAGGCAAGCTGACCGCTCCAGACGGTGCCAGCGGGCTGTGCACCAACGTGTTGCAGCTTGCGGTGCTGTGTGTCCAGAGCCCTGCAGCTCACTGCCCAGCCTCTCTGATCTGAGCATCCCTCCAGAGCTTTGCTGTGGGCACCCCAGCGCACGCTCACTCCAGACAGACTGAAGGTGTACAGTTTCTGGCTTTTAAAGGATCTTTTCCCACTTTATCTGACCCTGATTTTTACAGCTCCTTTAGAGGGTGGCAGTGTTCTAGGTCTCAGTTCTTTGGATGTACATTTGCATTGGGTGCCTGTTGCTTTATAACAGGTCACCTCAAAGCTCAGTGGCCTAAAGCAACCACCTGCGTTGATCTCAGAGGCCGTGGGTTGGGGGTTTGGGAGCAGCTTGGCCAGGTGGTTCCGCCTCAGCATCTCTCGTGAGGTCGCATTAAGATGTCAGCTTGGTGGGGCTGTGTCACCTGAGGGCTGGACTGGGGCCCAGAACCCTCCCCAAGGTGCCGCATCCTGGTGCCCGCGGGGCCGGGCCGCCGTTCCTGCCGGAGCCTCTCCAGTAGGGGGTTTGGGGGGGTGGTCATCACAACAGGAGGCTAGCCCCCAGCAGGTGGTCCCCGGGGCGGGGCGGAGGCCCTCCACGCCCTGGACTCTGAGTCCCTGCGGCTGAGGCTCCCCATGCAGCCGTGTCTCACGGTGCCGGTGCTCAGGAGGCAGGCCTGAGGATGTGGGTCTGTGCCCGGGGGGCCCTGGAGCGTTCTTGAGTCTGAGACAGCAGGAGGCTCTCCAGGGCACACGTGTGAGGAGGCTGAGGACGGGAGAGCATCTCCAAGGGGCTTCTGGGGCCGAGTTCTTTCCGGGTTTCATTTTTCCAAGCGGGGGGGGGGGTTTCCATGGCTGTTACAGAGGGGCTGGGTGAGGGGGCACGAGCCGCAGAGCCTGCCTTTGTCGCCTGTCCGGGGGCCGAGGAGGGCCCGGGAGTGCCCAGCCCTGCTGACCATGCAGGCACCCAGGCAGCAGAGCGCCGAGCGCTGCCAGGAGGGGCGCCCCGAAGCCGCCCGCTGGCCTCTCCAGTGGGAGGGCCCGCGTGCGTGCGGGAGGGTGGGTGGGCACTGTCTCAGGAGCTGAGGCTCTGCCTGCGCAGTGCCCAGGTCCGGGGGTGAGACCCTCAGGGAGGCTCCCCGGCCTGAGATGCTCACGGGGGTGCCCCTCCTTCCTCTAGAAGGTCTGGAGGGAGCAGAGAGGGCAAGGGCCTGGGGAACAGAGCAGGCCGAGAGGGGGCCTGGGAGGAGATGGGGGAGGCGGCGACGGCAGGCCGTGTCCTCCACTGGCGGGCGACGACGGGCCGGTGGTGCCACCTCCCAGCGAGCTTGTAAGCAGCCGTTCGGTTCCCCGAGTCCGTCAGCGTACGGTTGAGCTCTTCTTGAAGCGTCTTCTGTAGGCTGCTCCCACTGAACTTGGTCTTGACCAGGCTGTGGAGGTCTTCCTCCGGGACGACCGCTGCCTTCTCCAGCTCTGGGTGGGGCCTGCCTTCCCTGCCTGCCGCCTCCCTGTGGGCATCTGGCCTGGGCTGGGCTCTGCCCCGTGGCTCCGTCCTCGCCCCGCGCACAGACTCCGTCCTGCACTCCCAGCCCTGGCCCACCCCCGCCGGACACGGCGGCTTGCTGGGGAGGTCAGGACTGCTGGTTTTGCCTATTCTTGTGTGTCTGAGGTAGTTTATTGAAAGCAGAGCGGTGGTCACTGTGGAGCGCCGCACCACACTTCAGGCTCATTGCCGGTACGTTTTCATGAGCAGCTGTGTTCAGTGAGGCTGGCGCGGTGACCCCTTCTCCCGTGGCCAGGCCCCCCCTGCAGTGACGGGTACGGGGCGGCGGGCGGAGCAGACTGGGACCAGCCCTGACCGACGCCTGTAGCCCCTGTGGCAGCTGTGCTGGCCGGCGTCCTTGTGAGCCCTGTAGGCAGAGGTGAGCGGTTGTTGCTTCACTGACCTACAGCAAGGCCTGACTGTTGGACTGCCAGGAAGACCCTGAGTTTTTTCAGCATTTAAAAACGTCGAGTCTGTTCTTGGATCCTGAGCCGCATGTACCAGAGGTGGGTTGGGTCTGCTCTGTGGCCACAGCGTGTTGACCTCGCACTTGCTGTTGGTGGTCCTCAGTTTGGGGCGCATAGAGGCGCATGGAACCTCTGAAGACCAGAGCAGAGCCCGCGGGCTGGGGGGGCCATAGCTCTGCCCACCCCACCCCTCGTCATGGGGCAGCGGGGCCTCCTTACCGCCCAGGGCGCACAGCGCGGGGTGGGGGCTCCTGGAGACCTTGGGAAGGGGGGTCCCCGGGGTGCCACAGGGCCGGAGCGCTCTGCCACCCTGCTCCCGGGGGGCATGGCCCCTCAGCCTCCTCGCCACCCTCCAGGCGCATACCCGGGGGGGCGAGGGTTGGTGCTGCCGCAGCAAGCACACCAACCAGGGCCTCGCCTCCCCACCCAGAGGGGCTTCTCCTGCTGCCAGCCTCTCCAGGGTGCCTGGGAGCTCGGCAGGTGCCCGTGATGGGCTGATTTGGGGAAAGTGCGCTCTCTTCTCTTTCATCATTTATTATTTCCTACGTTTACATAAATACAGCTGACTTGCTCCACCAGCCCTGATGTCAGTGAGTTACCACATCAGTTAGACACCGTTTCCCTTTGGAGCTTTTCTGGGACACAGTTCCAGGATGCGAAGGTGAGTGTGCCCTGTGGCGGCCCTCCTACCGCCCCCTCCTGTGCCCGCAGGTGGTCACCGAGCACCCGGACGCCTCTGTCGAGGAGATCGAAGAGCTGCTCGCGTCACAATGGAACATGCTCAACGAGAAGCAGAAGGCGCGCTATCATACCAAGTTCGCGCTCGTGGCTCCGCCCCAGTCCGAAGAAGACTCTGGTAACGGCGCCTCTGTGCCCGCATCCGCTGCTGGCTCGCGTGTGTTGCGTCGCGGCCTGCGCGCCGGCTCTGCCCAGTGTACAGCGGTCACGGTGAAGCCGCCCGAGCGCCTTGTTGCTGGAGCCGCGCGGTGGGCTGCTCTGGAAACCCCTTGCTCTCCTGCCCCTGTGGCCAGTGGGTGTGGGAGGGAGGCAGGCAGCCCGTGTGGCCTCCAGGGCTGGAGGCGCGCCTGATGGCCAGGGTCAGGCCTCCCGGCGGGGGCTGTGCCCGCCCCACACACTCCTGGGGGCAGGGCTGTGGGCTCAAGAGCTCCCCGGGTGAGGGGGCTGGCCACGGCTGGCGGTGGATGTGGGTAGCCTCTGGGTTGTCAGTGTGAAAAACAAAGTGTCCCTTCACCCCGGGCACTGGTAAGAGGAGGGAGGCTTCACACTGAGCTTGGGAACACGTGTGGCCACATCAGGTGTGCCATCTGCACGCCCACGGTGGGGACTGACGCCTGTGATGTGGACATAAGTGAGCGTGTTTGGGTGTCAGCTGAAAATACAGAAGAAGCCTACGGCTCTTGAGGCTCGTCCCTGAGGCGCTTTGGAGAGGCCAGGTGCAGGGCGTGTCCTCCTCAGGAGGAGGTGGCTGCCCGCCTGTGTGCCCAGTGACCCCACCCTGGTTGGGGCCCTCGACCCCACGGCAGCGTCCGATGACACCAGTAGTAAACTTCACTCGTGTGCGTGGTTGGTTGCAAATGCTACAGTTTAGAATAGCAGGATGTTTAGGATTTGTGTGTTTTTTTTTAAAAGGTAGAAGTTGACCAGACAGTTCTTCAGTACGTGAATCTAGGAAAGTGTCGCTTTTCAGTGACTGCTGAGTTAAGAGTAGGTGGGCTTTATCGAAGCCAGAGTCACCTCACCCCTGAATAGTGAGTGTGACCTGATCGTGTCTCTGCTCTGTTACCAAGGACCGTCTGAGTAATTGGCAGGCAGGACCATGGTGGTCCCTGCCCCCGGGATGTCTGGTGTGTTTGCTCTGCAGGCCTTGCCTCGGGCCCTCCTGCAGGGGCCACAGGGCTAACGCCCAGGATGCCAGGCCAGGCCATAGTGCCCGCGGTCCCTGCTGTCAGTGCCAGGGCTCACAGATGCCCTTCTTGCTTGTTTCTGTAGGAGACGACCTGGCAAGGGGAGGGCCTCCCTTGATGGTGAAGGACAGTGACTTCACCTCCCTGGGGGTTCTCTGCCTGGTGCACGGGTACTGAGGGGGTCCTGGCAGGTCAGGCCAGCCTTGGCCTTGCTGGTCACCATCGGGCAGCAGCTCGGTGGGCCCCACCAGCCACTGCTCTGCAGGCCTCTCCTGCTGTTCTCCTGGGGCCACCCGGTGCTGTGCTGAGCTCTCAGCACAGGCCGCTCTCTGGCCAGTCTGGGTCCAGCGCTGGCGAGGCTGGCGCCCCAGCATGGCTCTTCTGGAGCAGTGTTGGGCCTGCACGTTGAGGCAGGGCCTCCGGATGCAGGGACCTGAGCCTCTGGCCACTGCACCCCACGGCCCCAGCAGGGCTTGAGGGGGACAGTGCCCTCCCACGGGATGCCCATGGGAGGTGAACAGTCCAGGAGGAAACCCTGCACCTCTGTAACGCAGTCCTGCACATGGAGGTCCTGGGTTTGCATTGATTAAACCGCGGCAGGCTCAGATGAGCCCTCTCTCCAGACTTGTACTCTTAGCTTACGTCTTGCCTTCTTGTCAATGCTGTTTGGACATCTTAAATTTCAGGCCAGGTGGTCACCCTGGGGACACCTAATTTGCACAGCCCACAAATGCGCAGAAAGTGCTTAGTTTGCAGATGGACGTGGAGTGTTTTCCTTAAGATGCTTCTTTAAGGAAATGTGTTAAAAGTAGCAAGTCGTTTATATTTTTTAAGTTCAACTTAAATTCCACTAGTCTTTGAATGTAAGCGAAGGATTTTCTCAAAATCCTGGGTACCTTGACGCTGTGTAGCAGATAGCAGGATGCTCGCCCCTGGACGAGATCAGGGTTTCTGCTTGCCACGTGGGACGTGCCCAGAGCTCCACCTGTGACCCTTGGGCCCGGAAGCGAGCAGGGTTTCGGGAGGCCCGTCACAGCTGGACCTGCTCCTGAGTGCGCTAGGCGGCTGCTCGGCGCCCTAGAGGGCGGCTTGTGGAAGGGTTTTCATGTCCGTTTCCCCATCCCCGTCCCAAGGTAACTTAAATGGGAAGAAAAGAAGCCACACGCGGAGGACACAGGACCTGACCGAAGACGTGGAAGTTGAGGAGGCGCCCAGAAAGAGGCTCAGGGCTGACAGGCACGGTCTGCGGAAGGTAACTGCGCCTGGCGGGGCCGCGGGAGGTGTCCCTGGGGAGCTCCTTCGTGGAGGCCGCTGAGCAGAGCAAGCGTTTGTCTGCCTGGGGATTTAGCACGTCTGAACACTGAGTAACACTGGATGTTTTTGAGTCAGCGGAATCGCATGTTTAAAGTGACTCTTCAGTGAAGGCTGCATTAGTCCGTGTGTAAATACTGAGTTGACAGGTGAACATCAAAGTCCACTATATGTTATTCTTCAAGAAGAAGTTGAAAAATCCATTAAAAATAGGTTTTATGAAGTCATTCCGTTTATTAGTAGTTCATATAATTGTTTACTTAATTAGGAATACTAAGTAGGCTGTGCAGACCGGTTTGATATAGCAACAAAGTACCGATGTAAAGGCAGCCCCAGGACCTGCTCTAGCAGCGGCCAGCGGTGTCCAGGACAGGGGTGGCCTGGGGCCTGGAGGAGCGCGGAGCTGACCGAGGCTCAGGCACTCCGGGGGCCTGGCCTGCCGGGTCCGGCGCTGGTGCTCGTGCGTGAGGAGCACGCGGACTCTGCCAGGCGCTCTGTGAGGGGACCCAGTCAGTGTCGTCACGAAGCGAGGTTAGACTTCGCACCTTAACGACCGAGCATGTGTTTATTCAGTGATAGTTCTTCCAGGGTAGTCACACTCTGATTTGTCACTTTGAGTGTCCCTCTCTCCTGTCCTCTTCAGGCTGTGCTGTGCAGCTGGTGGGGTCGGCTAGTGGTGGCATGTGACATCGTAGTCCCCTGACCATGGATTGACCCCAGGCCCCCGCAGTGGGATAACCAGCGGACTGCCAGGGAGTTTCCCAAACTCTTTCACTGATCTGAATTGAGAAGTTGTTCTTTTTATTGTTTTATTTCAAAGAGTGGAAAATAAATCTCATGTGTCGCTCAAGGACAGAAATGTAGCCACTGCATCGTCTGTCTTATTTCTTTAAAGGTGTATTTGCAGTTCAGGAGAGCAGGCAGGCCCCGCCCCGTTCTCCTGGCTCGGAGAGCGTTGTCTCAGGGCCCTTGTTGGCTCCAGCAGTGAGCCAGCTAACGAGCCAGGTGTCCCTTGCACTGAGCTGCCCGTGTCCAGTGACCAGGTGACCCTCGTGCTGAGCCACCCATGTCCAGTGACTGGGACCTGGGCTGAGGGTCTCCTCCGGCTGCTGCCTTGGAAGTGGTCCTTCACTGGCAACTACGCAGACACTGGTTGCTTTGGAATATTTGCATAAATCATTTACCTAAAAAAAAGTGTGACCCCAGACATTTGAAATATCAAAATTCATAGTAAGTAGCTAGGTAGAAATTTACTAACTAGTAGCTCATGAAATAGTGCGTGATTTTAAAAAGAGGGGTGGAGTTGGTTCGGTTTGTATGAAGCTCACTGAGCCACGTGGTGTGTAATTCCCAGTGTGCACACGCATCGTGTGTAATTCCCAGTGTGCACTGAGCACTTGGCTGGCCAGGGCGTGTGCTGTGTGCTATGCACCTGTCGCTGAGTCCCCAGGCCCGTGTCCCGCTGGAGTCAGCAGGTGGCCTGGGGCAGTGGTGCTACGGTGCTGTCCAGACCACGTTGTTTGAATTTGAACCCTAGACACATGTTCATGATACTTGTTAAAATTCTTTTTTGCTATTCTGTTGTGAAATGTGCTTTTTGATGGTCTCCACGTGTGAGCTTTATCTGGAGCTGGTCTCAGAACCGGAAACCATCACTGAGAGAGTGGAGTTACCCCGGGCTTGCCCTCGGGTAGGAGGGTGGCTGCCTGTGAGTCAGTCCGCTCCCGTCCGAGGGCAGGGTGGGCAGTGCGCCGAGGAGGTCCCTCGGGAGGCTCTCCGCGTGCGTGGGGCGGGGTGGGCAGGAGATCGGCCCCTGTGAATGGAGAGGGGTCTGTGGGCAGCCGCACGATGCGTGTGTGGGGCATGTGTCCACAGGAGCGTTTCTGCGGCACAGCTTTGCAACCACCGTGTTAGTTCCCATTGGAGACTTTTCCTTTCTTTGCTCTTTCTTTGTTCTTCCCTCCTTCCCTCTCTCCCTCTTGCTTTTTTGTAACAGAGAGAGACGATCACGGACAAAGCAGCCCGCACGACCTCTTGCAAGGCCCTCGAGGTGGCGTCCTCGCCGAAGAGCCAGGCAGGTAATGTGGCCAGTGCTGCTGCCAGGTCCCGGGGCTGGGCTGGAGGCTGAGCTGGGAGGAGGCGCCCGTGCCTGCAGGGTCCTTGCTCCGGTGGGAGGTTGCTGCAGTGCTCAGCCGCTGCTCACCCAAGTCGCTGTTCTGACTTCTACTCGGCTTGATTGTCTTCAATTTAAAATTATATTAGAAAGGTGATTCAAATCAGAAATGTCCAGGCTTGTGACTTGATGGTACGAGTTGTTGCGATAAATTCCATTGTTTTTAGTACCCAGTTCTCCATGTGTATTTGCTAAAGTAAAAGTAATGACTAATTATCTGTGTTTTATGTGTTGAAGAAATTAGCTTAAAATATTTGGGAAAAATAGCTGTCAAAATAATAAAGGGGGACAAGCCACCTTTTTTTTTTTTTACCTTTTCATTAATTATGTTTTTGATGTATCTGTCTGAAGAAAGCTTACCATCTCCAAATCTTAATTTAAAAGGAAAATAAAATTCAGAGTAAGAGAAGATTGAAAGTGGCTCTTTTCCTTATTTTGCATAAAGAACTATACTGGTTTTTAAAAGTTAATTAAACAGACTTTTTAATTTTTATTTATTTATTTATTTATTTTTTTTTTTAACGGACTTTAAAAAAAAAAAAACAAAACAGCTATTTCTAAGTAGTTGGAACAGAGTGGACATTTGATGGTAGAATTGATACTTTTGAGGGTGATAGTGGTATTGTGGTTACATTGACTGCCTTATGTTCAGAGACATTCTAAATAAACTTCTTGTGGGTGAGATGCTCTGTCTGGGCTTGGCTGCAGAGGAACTGGCAGGGGGCCTGGCACCAGCTGTGGGTGGGCTCGGGAGGCCCAGGCCGAGCTCCGGGCTGTTCACCACCCAGCTCGCCAGCCCTCATCGTCCCACAGCGAAGAGTTAGCGCCCAGAAAATTCATCTTTAGAACTTCAGTTATTAAAGGGGTACTTTGAAAGCAGGAGGGAGATTGAAGGTTTAAGGTTTCAGACTTTATTTTATAAACAAAAATTATCTTACAGCCACGAAACACCTGTCTGATGCCTGCAAGCCCCTGAAGAAGCGCCACCGGGCCCCCGCAGCAGTCTCCGCCGCCCTCACCTTTAGCAAAAGCTCGTCTCCTTCTGCGTCCTTAACTGAGAACGAGGTAAAATCATAATGAGGATGGCCAGCACGCACTCGCGTGGAGGCTGTGTGGTCGCCCGCGCTGAAGTGTGGTGGGGGCGGAGCCGATCAGTGAGAGTCAGGTTCTCTGGGCTGTGCTGTGTGTGTTTCATCTAGAAACGCGCGCACAGGGTGTGGCTGCGTTGAATTGTGCTTGGAGTCTGTGTTCAAGATGTTGGTCTGTGATGTTCCACACGGTCCTGACCTGACCCCGTGTTGGTGGGCTGCCGGCGGGCCCAGGGCAGCGCCCCCCAGGGAGGGTGGGCCCGCGGTGCTCAGGCCCCGTGCGTCCCGTGGCCGTGGGCCCCCAGCTTCAGTCTTCAGCCTCTGGCGTGTTGCTCAGTCCTTGATGGTGAGGTGAGTCAGGACTGCCGTGGCCAGGGTCCTCCTTTGTGGACGTGGCGGCCCGCGCTGTGAACAGCTGCTCAAGGCGCTTACAGCCCGGGGCCCTGGCACCACGAGCACCGTCAGGTCTGCCGTCTCTGCGTCACCAAAACCCAGAACGGGAGCAGCCTCAGCACGCAGCTGTGGTCTTTTTTTGTGCAGAGGGAGTTTGGGATTCCCAGTTTCAGGACTGCCCAAGGAGCTTATTTTCAGGTTTAAGCGTTGGTTACCTTGATCCCTGTGGTCCTTTCCTCGCTGTGGACGTGAGTCCTGTCTCTGGCACATCTTTGAGGAGACGTTCGCCTTGGCCTGTTTGGGGACAGGGTTGTGAGGCAGCAAGTGGGTCAGAGGTGGCACTTCCCACGTGGCCTCCACCACGGTCTGTGGTGGGCACGCGCGGGTGCTCATGCCTGTTGGAGACGGGCAGGCCTTCTGGGGAGAGGGGTCTGCTTGCGCTCAGGCCGGTGGGCAGCCGGGGGAGTGCAGGGCCGGGCCAGCGCGGGCCTGGCTCCCTGTCGTTTAGCCAGGGCAGGTGACGCAGTGTTTCTCCAGCCACGGCAGTAGCGTGCCTCACGGGGCCCCTGGAGCTGACTGACAGGCGGAAAGGCAGATTCCGTACAAAGCTTTCTTCCTGTTTTTCTTGTCCAAGTATCCTACCGTTAACTCAGAGGTGGTCTGCAGTTCTAAAGAAGAGGACTATTACAAGTTCCAGTCCTACAGGCTGTTTCTCTTCAGTCAGCTATTTTGTTTAAAGAACTTCTTAATGAGTTTTTCTGGTTTCATACTTTGGCCCACTTACTTGGTGGCGTTTTTTTACTTCTACTGTTGAGAGATACCATCAACAGAAAGGCACGAGGCCACCGAGGTCTCGTCATGAGGCATGTGGGTCAGAGGTGCGGACCCGGAGCCGCGCCCCGGGATGGCGGGCGGAGGGGAGAATGTCTGTCAGGGGCCCCGGGTTGCTTCGGAGCAGGACGATCCTCGTCTCCCTGGCTGAGATGTCTGGTCTGAGCTTGGGAAGACTGACGGAGCATTTTACAGTCATTAGACTTAATTGATGTTTAATTGTTTGGAACTTCAGAAGTAGATAGGTTATTAGGTCCCTATATATTATGCATTAAATACATGGAGATGACACGCGCATACACCGCTTGGCATTTTGAAGTCGATACACAGATTCCGTAGTGTGCACTCTGTTCCTTACAGGAAAACGTTTGGATCACTGGGCTTTCTCTATCAGCCACTTCTGTGCAGCGTATATAAATCTCACATTAGAGTTCATTTTTACAGAATTGTGCTGTTTATTCAGATTCAGTTTAGGTGAGCGAGGAGGCTTGTCTGTTTCTGTGTTAACACTACTGAATTCCCGTGTGCGTTCCCAGTGTCTGCCAGGCTCAGGGCCCTTTCTAAGCAGAAGAGGCAGTGCAGTGTGTAGAGAGACCCTCTAAACCACGGCTTCGGTCCTGGCGGCCCTGGGTGACTGCGGGGCTGCTGTGTCAGGGCGCAGACTGGCCCGTTCGGGGGGAGGCCCATGCTCTTTGCATGTTTATAGTTTCTCCTTTCACTACCGCTGACTAAAATCAGGAGCTTTCATAGGGTTGGTATTTCCAGACAGCTCAGGTCGTGTGGCGGTCTAATTTCCTCTCGGACAGGCGAGTGTGGCCAGCCCAGCTCACGGGAGAGCAGTCCTTCCGCAGTAGCGCTGCGCCTGGTGAGGAGGACAGATGAAGCTCATGCGCGTGCATGGCGGAGGCCTGGGGAGAGCTAATGTGATATACGTGTTCTGTAATTTCGTTTCTTATTCCCTTAGTAGAGCAAACTCTTATTTTTTTCGCCTTCATGGTAACAGCTTTTGTGGGAGCCCCATCAGCCAAGCTGGATTTGAACTCAGCTGCTCTGTACCGCACTTAACATGGTGTAATTTTCCAAGACGTCTGCTGCAGGCGGCGTGTCATCGTGCACACTCAGTGGCATTCCTTTCACAATCAGTTATGGAAGATGTGTGATAATCTGTTTTTACTGGTATTAATAACACATACAATGAAGAGAACAGATAACAAATTTTAAGACCAAGGTAAGATACGTAATCAAGGCCATTTAACCAATCACATTCATCTCATAACAGAAACACATTCATATTCCAGTGGTCGAAAGGGTGCCCTTGGTCAGGGGCTGTCCTGGGCCTGTGACAAGGACAGGACACAGGGGATTCATTCTGTTAGAGGTCGTTTTTCTCCTCTAGTTCATAACTTTCTGAATTTTTATTGAAAAAAATGTCAGCATCTGTACCTTCAAAAACAAAGAACAAACAGCACACTTGAAAGAGTCCTGGTTGACTGTTCTCATTGCTAATGGAACGTATCCAACCCTGTAGATAGCAGACTAATTTCCGACATGAAAGGCAGAAAGACTTTTGATTCTTGTCTTTTTTTACTAAACAGTTTTACTATGACACTAGCTGTAGTAAATTTATAGGAAAAACTGTCGTTTGCAATATCGCTGTGAGCCATTTAATCTCCTGATTCAGTAACTGTTCTCTAGGGGTCCCATCACCAGGTTATTCACACCCACCTCTCCCACGGCTGGTTTTGTAGAACGTGAGCCATCACGTTAAATGTCTCAGTCTTGGGCGACCACCTAGTGTGCCCCAGGGGTCCGCATGTCTGCCTGGTGGGGAGAGGCCTCCGTGCCCATCAGCTCACAGAGGCGGGGGGCTCTTCACGTTACCAGGCTCATAGCACTCACCTCGTGCTGAGCAGATGCTTCAGATGTGTTTTACGTTGAACGGGAGTTTCTCACTGATACTTGTATTCTAAATCATTAAGTAATGTACCGCATGTAAAACACTTGGGGTGCCTGGCGCCTTGCAAGGACTTAGTGGTTCGCTATTGTGACAATAATGGTTATAACAATAAAAACAATAAAATCATCATCATTCCATTTTTATCCAGAAGTATAAACTTTGCTTTGGCCTGCAGAGTGGTCCTGGGGACTGCACGATGCCCACGGGGCTGGAGCCGACCTAGAGGCGGCGCATGCTAGGCGTGGCCCCGCCTCAGGTGCGGCCCGTGGCTGGCCGGCGACCCTGCTCAGACATAGCAGGACATGGGCCTCCAGGATGGTCACAGTTACGTGGCTCCTAAAGGAGTGGTGGAGGATTCCCAAAAGCCAGTCACTAAATTGTAAAATGTCAAAAAACAGTAGTGTAAAAATGACCTAGTCCAAAAAGCCACTACCCAGAGTAAAACCCCATCCTGGAAGGCCTGTGACAAGAGTTAAGAGGCTCATGTGAGATGATGGCTTGAGGAAGTCTGAGTTGTAGCCAGCCCACCAACTGCCAACACGTGACAGGTGTGGTCACAGTCGGCCACAGACGAGCCTTCCTCTGATGGGGAGGACTCGGTGTGCCCCACGAGCAGCATGGAGTCTGCATCAGCGGAGTGGGGAGGGTGTGCGCAGGGCAGGCGTGAGGCCCTGCGGTGAGCCTCAGCTGGGCAGAGAGGCTGGGACGTCGGGAGGGTGGCCAGCAGGAAGGGCAGGTGTGTCTGCACTGTTCTGCTGCGGACGCAGTGGCGTCTCGCTTTGAGGTGCTGGGGGAGCCGAGCTCCCCGGAGGGCGTTCTGGCTTCTGGAGGAGCTGAGTGGAAGGGGCTCCTGGTTGGAGAGGGCTTAGCGACGAGCAGTAGTGTGTGCGGGAGTGCAGGTGGCCTGCCGGCTGTGTGACGTGGGCGGTCCTCACTTCCTGAAGTCAGAGTTGTACTGCTTGTTTCTGCCTGTTGTTGAGGTGAATCTGGTTACACTGCGTACAAGGTCCCTGCCGTGACCACCCCTTCCACACCCCACACCTGTGTTGGCAAAGTAGGAGGCCAGAGGTGGACACATGTCTGGATGTCCCGAAGTTGAGGTGGTAGCCGTTCCAGAAATGAAGGGGCCCTGAGACTGTAGCGCAGCGGCCCCCTGCCATCCGTAGGCTCCCCTCTCCGCCTTTCCACTAGGCTTCCTCGTGGGGGTTAGGGGAGGTTGCATCTCACCACTCTCTACTGTTCCATGGAAGTCCACGCAAAACCATAGGAATGTTCCAGGTGGAGTGCTCAGGTCCAGGGAGTGGGACAAGGGTGGCCAGTTCAGAAGGTCTGGTGGCCAGGTCTTGGATGGGAGCTGCTGGACACAGCAGAGGAAGGGCGGAGGAGGAGGAGGCCTGCCACCCCGGTCTCTGGGCCCGGCTGCTCGCCTGGGCGCAGGACCCGGAGTGCGTGAGCCTGGCCGGACCGGGGCGACTCTCATACCCACTGAGTCTCAGAAATGGTGTAGAGAAGGAAACTCAGACTGTCAATTAGTATCTCGATCCTGATACTCATAAAAGGTGCCCATGTATGAGCTTAGAATTAGAGTTCTCTCCCCAAAGACGGTTGTGAGTGGACATTGGCCCCACTGTGGCAGATGGAGTGCTGAGACTTTGTCCATTGCAGTAACAGTATGAGCATTTTAAGTGCGGAGCGTCCTCCATTGATCGGGCAGTGCCAGCTTGGCGGGTGCTTCCGGAGGGCTCGGGCAGGTGAGTGCGGCCCAGCTGAGCAAGAAAGTAGCCCTTCCCCGGAGGAGAGGGGAGCGGCAGACACGGTCACTGTAGTTTCGGCAAGTTGACTTGATTTCCTTTCCATCCGGCTTCTAACTTAACAGCTTCTGAGACACATCTGTCTCCTTTAATTATCAGTTCACTGTTACGTTTGTTCTAGTCAGGGATTTGTGTGTGTTTAGACTGGATGAGACGGAGGAGCCTGGTGGGCTACAGTCCATGGGGTCGCAAAGAGTCGGACACGACTGAGCGACTTCACTCACTCAGACTGGATGAGAGCTGCCTTGACTCAGTGTGAAACTAGCACTTATGCTTTTAAATCAATAGTTTCATCACCTCAGCTTTTAAAAATCTGTGAACAGAAGTAGTTTCTGAGGACTCAGTTTATCTATTAGATTATGAACCTCAATTACAGTTTTTTGCTGAAAGAGTTGAAATACTACTGTCTTATTAGAAAAGGCTTCGCAAAGTGTTCTCAAATCTATGATTGGCTTTCAATGTTTTTTTCCAACAAGTATGCTGACTCTGTATATTTTAGGATTTTTGGTCAGTGAAATTGATTTTCTTCCTTTTAAGTACTGTTTTTGCTATTTTACCTAGAATATTAGAAATTAGTACTGATTTACTTGCCAGTGAGGAAAGGCTGACCATCTTCCGTAGGTAGCTAACCGTGTTAGATCCATGTTTGCGGTTTTCTCTGGCCTCAGTGTAGGTGTGGGGTTTTTGCACATAATTCTTTAGTGTGTGTTTGGAAGCGTGTGCTAACTGGTTATTCAGGGCATCTTGCACCTTCCAGAGATGACTGAGGTGCGTGGGGGGGCAACAGTGGGGGTGGGCTAGCTGGATCAGCCTCTGCCAACAGCTGCCAGCCAGGCCCTCCCCAGCCTCCCTCCCCAGCCCCCTCTGTGGGATGGCAGCTGCTGGGGGACAGCTGGGACCACACCGGGTTCACAGGACGTTTTAGAGACTCGTTTTCATCTGTGCTGAGGGCCAGCCTTGAGTGTGGAGTAGCAGCCCCACCACCTGACGGGGCACCTTTGGGGGCTGTCGGGGCTCCGGGGGCCGCCTGGTGAGACGGTGGTGTGAGGACAGGCCCGCGTGTGCTCTCCTGACTCAGACCTGGGCTCAGGGGCAGTGAGGAAGGGTCGCTGTCATACACGTTCAATAACTTTCATTTGCATTGTAGCACTTCAGGTAATGAATGACTAACTTACGAATTACTTTAATTCCACCCTAATACTTCACTGTGATGTCAACTTGGAAGACCTGTTTGAGATTAGTCTTTTGGTTTTAAGCTCATTAAAGCTCCCGGGCACAGGAGTCGTATCATTTGTCAACCCTCACCCTCTGTGAACGTGCGTCTAGTGATCTGTTTCCCCCTTTACAAAAGCGTAACTCAAACAAAAAAGTAATGTTGGTTTATAGAAATATGTTGTTCAAGGTCTGTAATTGTATTTAAACTGATATAGTGTCAACTTGTGAAGGGATGTTTGTTAAAAGATTTGAACCTCACTGTGTAACGCTGTCCGAGCGTAGGGCCTGCCTGGGACTCCCGAGTTACTTCTAGAAGTCGGTTCGCCTGTTCCCTGACACGTGTCCATTCGTGTCACGCTGACAAGGCCCTGGCACGCTCCAGAGACCGCGCCCGACCCGCAGGAGCGTGTCCCTGCCGCCACGCCGTGGGGCGCGTAGGGTAGCGGATGTGGGTGGGGGGCAGCTGCGCAGGCAGGAGCGGCTCTGCGGCCCGCCGCCCGGGCCTGGCCGTCTCTCCCAGCGCCTCCTGTCGGATGTGGAACCCTCCCTAGAGGGCGTAGCCTGAGAGTTGGGACTGTGTTGGGACCATGCAGGTGAATGTGTCTCCGAGTAAGCCCGGCCCTGGTGCCCTGGAGGTGGAGCTGCAGCCGGAGCCGGTGCCGTCCGCTCCGCCCTCGTGCGTCAGACCCCGGCCGGCCGCACGAGGGGTCCTCGGGCGCGGGCAGGGGCGCGTTGGGATGCCAGCGGACCCTCCCCACCCGTCACGGACTGCGCTGTTGTGAGGGCTGCCGCTGTACGTGTACCTTAGAGCCCAGCAGAAAACGCGCCTCCTGTGTGTCTTGAACATTTATATTTCCATTCAAAAATATGTACCCAGTGTTTATTTCCTCAAACCAGACTTTGTTAACTTAGGAATATCTCCCAGTGGAAACGTGCTCACTTTTTCTGTAAATCTTAAATAAAAGGTGCTGTTCCTTCCTTTGACCCTGGACTGGTCTGTGTTTTCTGTCTTTCTCTCCGTGCATTTTTTCTTTTTCTTTTTTTTTCAGTTTTTAGATTTGTCGCAGCCTTGTTGAGGGGAGGACCTGGGTGGTGGGTCAGGCACCAGGCTTGTCCCCGGAGCCCCTGTGAGGGCCCGCCCGTGGGTCAGTTCTCAGGCGGCCGCGTGGGGCCAGGGCCGGGGGGCCGCTGCCCGCCTGCTGCCTGGCGCCTCCGCAGACCCGCCTGGGGCTCGCCCTGTTTGTGCCTGTGACGCACACGTCAGACGGGGTTTGCACTCAGGGCGTTCTCCCGGCTGCCTTCTCTGGGGCACCAGTGTGGAGGAGGAGGCGGTGAGCCGTAGGGAGGGTCACGTCTGTGCAGCCTCGGGCGACAGTGCCTGTCCATGCCGTCTCCTTCCTGCGGGAGAAGGTGGAGAAATGAAGGGTACAGGCTGCTTTCTCTGGAGACGGGGCTACGTCAGACCTAGGAGCATGGCCAGGCTGGCACGGGGGCCCACGCCTGTCAGCCACCCGCAGACACCAGGCAGCCTGCAAACCCCAGAGAGGTCAGCCCCCCTTAACTCCGGGTTTCAAGTCAGCAGAAACCCCTTTGTTTGTCAGGGGTTTTTCCTTGCGCTGCCCCTGTCGTTTCAGGGAGGCGAACCTGGGGAGGTGCCGCTGATAAAGCTCCAGAGTTGGGTGCGCTGGCTGCCGGGGTTTATTTCGTTTTGTTGGGTGTTTTTTTTAAAGAAATGTGGCCCGATTGAGTTTCTAGTTCTGTGTTCTTGGTAAAGAGCAAGCCTGGGTCATAATTACTTGTTGCTGTGGTTATTGAGGTGACCAGGAAATTAGCTTATTCTGCTCTGCTGAAAATTCAGTTTTCAGTGTTTATTTGCCTAACATCTGGTAAATACTAAATGTATTTTTTAGGCTTTAAAAAATTTGAATTTAAGGTTTCTGATTAAAGATTTACTGGTTTCCACCCATAAAGGTTTACTGTTGCTGGTTGTGTGAGGGAGAGCTGTGTCCAGTGACAGGGAGGGGCCTTGGCCGCCCCTGCCCGCCTCTCCCAGAGACTGCCCTTCCCTGCCCCTCCGCAGGGAAGAGGCTGTGGGAAGGGGCGGGCGATGGGCGCCCAGTCAGTTACCGGGCGGCATGTC
Source organism: Giraffa tippelskirchi (assembly GCF_054371585.1). Lineage (NCBI taxonomy): Eukaryota > Metazoa > Chordata > Mammalia > Artiodactyla > Giraffidae > Giraffa > Giraffa tippelskirchi. The sequence goes on from NC_137275.1 coordinate 1,226,851, forward strand.
CGGACGACGGGCTCCTACCCTTGGGGAGCGTGCGTTGTAGCCGCGTGTCCCAAGTCGCTGCCCGTCCGACCACAGCCTAAGTGAGACGTGATTCTGCCTCAGAGGCCCGCATCTGACACACAGTGTTGGGCGTGGACGCGTCTCTCTTAGCCTAAGATCATTGACCCTTTATAGATCGGGTAAGAAAAGTCACGGTCGTCGGCCCCCACGCCCGTCCTAGCTTACCTGCAAGAGCGAACTGGGTTTTCACAAAAGTGACCTCATTTTTAAGGAACGTTGGGCGATGTGGAGCGCGTGCCCCGCGCACACCGCGACATGGACACGAGGCGGGGCCCGTCCCCCGCGGTGTGCGCGCGCGCAGCGGGCCCACGCCGAGGGGGCGCCGGCGGGGCTGCTGGCGGCCGCTGTGAACTGTCGTCCGCCTCCTTCCTCCCAGGTCTCGGACGGCCCCGGAGACGAGCCCCCGGAGTCCCCGGACGAGAGTGCGGACGAAACCCAGACCGAGGCGTCCGTCTCCTCTAAGAGGTCCGAGCGGGGAGCCACCGCCAGGAAGGAGCACGTGTGCCAGGTGAGGGGCGGGGCCGGGGGCGGGGCGGCCTCCCTCCGCCAGGCCGGCGGGCGCGGGGACCCGCTGAGCCTCCGGCCCTCTCCCCACAGCTGTGCGAGGAGCCGGGCGGCCTGGTGCTATGCGAGGGCCCCTGCTGCGGCGCCTTCCACCTGGCCTGCCTGGGCCTCTCCCGCAGGCCGGAGGGGCGGCTCCTGTGCGGCGAGTGCGCCTCAGGTACGTCCCGCCCCGCCCCGACCACCGCCCGCGGTCTCTGGGTCTCTGCTTTCACGGTTCTCCCGGGTTCGCTGCCTGGTCTGGGGAGGGGCGTGGACGGCCCATGCGGCTCAAGCCACCGTCCACCTCCCCTTCCCCGGCCGGGCCGAGGGTGTCTGGACTCATCGGAATGGGTCCAGCTGGAGGAACTCCCGGCGCCAGCTGTGGGGCGCCGTCCCTGCCAGTGCTCACGGGTCCTCCCCTCGGAAGGCGAGGGGGCGCGTTTCTTGGAGGAGTCCCTTCCTGCAGCTGCTCGCTTGTTGGAGGGCGCCTCCCAGGCAGCCTGGTCAGACCCCCCGCCAAGCTCCAAGCCCCGCAGGCAGGGCCCCCCGAGGGCTGGCGGGCTGGAGGAGGCGCCGGTGCCGGCCCCGCGGCGTGGCGGCTCAGCCCTGCTCTGCGCCCCCTCTCGCCCCGGCTGCCAGGGGTCCACTCGTGCTTCGTGTGTAAGGAGAGCAAAAGTGACGTCAAGCGCTGCGTGGTGTCGCAGTGCGGGAAGTTCTACCACGAGGCCTGCGTGCGCAGGTTCCCCCTGACGGTGTTCGAGAGCCGGGGCTTCCGATGCCCGCTTCACAGCTGCCTGAGTTGCCATGCCTCCAACCCCTCGAACCCAAGGCCATCGAAAGGTACAGACGTGCGCGAGAAGCTCCATGCGGGTGTGACAGGGTCCCAGCCGTCGAGGGCGGGCAGGGGTGTCAAGCTTGTCCCCGAGAGCTTTGCCCTGGAGTAGGTTTAGATGACTTTCTGTCACTGACTGGACGTGGGTGGGGGTAGGGTTTTTCTTGCTGTTTTCCCTTCTTCCTGCCCTAAATGTCATCCTAACGATTGCTGACTTGAGGAAGGGGCCCTGAGCCCTTTTCACAGATTCTGTTTGTTTGGGCTTTGATGGTCCTTCATATGTGAGAACCGTATTTTCAAGTCCAGTCCCATCTGCGTCATGTCATGTGGAGTCTGTGGGACTCAAGGGCAGCGGGTGTCTGCTTCCTGACACCAGTGGTCCTCAGCCAGGGACATGCGCTCCAGGGGACATAAGGCTGTGTCTGGAGGTGTTGGGGGTACCTGCTGGCGTGCACAGGGCTGCCCCCGCAGTGCCCAGGCTGAGAAACCCTGGTTGACCTCATTTTAGAAAACAGCATTAAATGCTTGACGGTTTTCTGATACCTTTTTGAATCACCATCGCCTTAAGGAAATGTGTTTTCACAACGCCTAATAATATTCTTACCCTCCCACCCGAGTCCCTGTTTTCTCCTGCTGCCCCCGGGGTATTTCCCCAGCAGCGCTGGGAGCCTGCGGAGGCCGGACCCCCCCCTCCGGCCGTCCCGCTGAGGTGTGGGCGTGTCCACTCCAGGTAAGATGCTGCGATGTGTCCGGTGCCCCGTCGCCTACCACGGAGGGGATGCGTGTCTGGCAGCGGGCTGCTCGGTGATCGCGTCCAACAGCATCATCTGCACAAACCACTTCACCGCCCGGAAGGGCAAGCGGCACCACGCGCACGTCAACGTGAGCTGGTGCTTCGTGTGCTCCAAAGGTGAGCTCCGCCCCGCCCCGCGCGCCCCGTGCTGCTCCGGGCTGTCCCGCCCTGCCTGCCAAGGGCTGCTCCGGGCTGTCCCGGGCTGCGCGCCGACCACCCCGCACACCGAGGGCCGGCTGTGGCACCTCTTCAGCCCTGTCCACCCTCTTGCGGCCCGTGTTTGCCCACGTAGTCGCGTTCGTGGTCTCTGAGTTAACCCCAGTCGTGTCACAGACTTAGGGGATGTCTTTCATGGCGAAAAGAAAGCGTGCTCCTGTGTGACGCAGATTCCGAGAGTCGGGGCGGGGGCTGGGGCGGGGGCTTAAGGGCGCCCTTGTTGCAGGGGGGAGCCTGTTGTGCTGCGAGTCCTGCCCGGCGGCCTTCCATCCCGACTGCCTGAGCATCGAGATGCCAGATGGCAGCTGGTTTTGCAACGACTGCAGGGCTGGGAAGAAGCTGCACTTCCAGGACATCATCTGGGTGAAGCTCGGGAACTACAGGTGGGGGAGGAGGCGCCCGCCCGCCGCCGCGGTCACTGTCTTCTTTTCCTTTACAGAGCTGAACACACTGAAATTCTGTCACTCTCTCTGAAGAGTCTGTGAACCCTGTTTTTAATATTTATAATAGATGGTGGCCGGCAGAAGTTTGCCATCCCAAAAATGTCCCCCCAAATATTCAGAAAATGAAGCACGAGATTGGAGAATTCCCTGTGTTTTTCTTTGGGTCTAAAGATTATTACTGGACGCATCAGGCGCGAGTGTTCCCGTACATGGAGGGGGACCGGGGCAGCCGCTACCAGGGGGTCAGAGGGATCGGAAGAGTCTTCAAAAACGGTACGGGGCTCCACGGGGTCAGGGACGGTGCTCGGGGGCCTCTGCTAATCCTGGCTTTGTGTCCAGTGTTTGGTTTCTGTGGGAAACGCTGGACACAGCATTCTCTTCTAGCTGTAGCTTACACATTTGTGGATGGGTTTGTTGAAGCAGAGGATAAGATGTGACGTTTAATAACTTTCCTAACCTTGTTTGTGGTGACCTCCACTAACACCCATTAGAGCTCTCTTCAGGAAGCTATCTCAGTACTAGCTTGCAGGGATTTCTCCCTGCTTGCCTTTACGTGAGCAGGAACGCGCTGCGGTCCATGGCTGCTGCAGCAGCTCGGGGCTCCCTTGACCCATCAGCAGTCACACAGGCGCCTCCACCCCACAGCCGGGCGGGGGCCAGAGGGGCCAGAGTGCTGGCCTTGTTTGGGGGTTGCAGGGGTCAGGAAGGGCAGCACAGGAGGCCGGCGGGGCAGGTGGGGCCTGGGCACTCACCCCCCCCGGGGAGGCGACCCCCCCACCCCACCCTTGCACACAGCCCACCCAGGTTTCTCCAGGAGAGGTGGGCCAGGCGGGCGGCTGGACAGGGGCAGGGTCAGCGCCCTGTGCCAGAGGCCCTGCAGAGCCCCCCTGGTGTTAAGCTGGCCGGTGATCCTGCGCACCCATCTGTATGGGCGTCACGTGGCCTCCTTCCGGTTTTAAGAAGACTAGAGACAACACTTAGCAGTGAGATGAAAGTCTAGACAAAATCATTCACATACAAACTGTAACGGGTGGACGTATCTATTTGCTAAAATCTTTTACTGGCATTTCATTGACTTTTTAGCACTGCAAGAAGCCGAAGCCCGTTTCCGTGAAATCAAACTTCAAAGGGAAGCCCGAGAAACGCAGGAGAGCGCGCGCAGGCCCCCGCCCTACAAGCACATCAAGGTGACCGTCCTGGGGAGGGTGGGGCTCTTCCGCCCGGGGCGAGCCTCCCTCCTGGACAGCTGTGCCCGGTGTCCTAGGCGGGAGTAGATGCTATCACTGGCCACGTGTCCTCTGACTCGAGGAGCCCAGGGTGCGGGCAGGGCTTCTGCACGGGAGGACTGTGCTCAGCCTGATAGTTAGCTGTAGACCCACAGTGCTGGCCAGGCTGCCTGGAACAGGGGATGCGAACGGACAGGCCATCCTCCTCCTCCTCCTCCATGCACATGACCACACCCGCTGCCAGCAAGCGCTGGAGACAAGCCTAGATGAGAGGTGGTCAGCCCAGGCCAGGGCTCAGCCAAGGCACCCGACCCAGAAGGACCTTCAGATGGTGCGGGGAGCGAGGGGGCGGGACGGGGGCCATGTTCCCACGTGCCGCCAGGGTGGGCGCCCATGCTCCGCCTCGAGGCAGCTCAGGGGCTCCGTCTTGGCTCCCCGTACCTGGGCCTGGGCCGTGGTCAGCATCTGTGACTAACGTGCGTTTAGCCTTCGCTTTGGGATGAGTCCCCTGGAACGGAATCACGGAGGGTCCAAGGGTGGCGCTGGGTTCCCGAGGCTACTCCAGCTCCTCCGCCCCACCCCGGGCGCCTCCCACCACGGCCTCCTGGTTGCTCTTTCTGCGCCCGTCCCCTCCTCTGCCGCTTTCCTGTGCGGTTGCTCTGAGCTCAGGAGGCCGGGGCTGCCCCGCCCCCTCCTCGTGTGCCTCTGCGAGGAGAGGGTCCGGTGGCCGTTTGTCCCTCCTGGGGGTTCTCTCAAGCACAGTGCCGCCATGAGGCAGCCCGGAGGTGGGGATGCGGGAGGCTGAGCGCGGCTCTCGCCCGCAGGTGAACAAGCCCTACGGGAAGGTGCAGGTCCACACGGCGGACATCTCCGAGATCCCCAAGTGCAACTGCAAGCCCACCGACGAGAACCCCTGCGGCTCCGAATCGCAGTGTCTGAACCGCATGCTCATGTTCGAGTGCCACCCACAGGTGTGCCCCGCGGGCGAGTTCTGCCAGAACCAGTGCTTCACCAAGCGCCAGTACCCCGAGACCAAGATCATCAAGACCGATGGCAAGGGCTGGGGCCTGGTGGCCAAGAGGGACATCAGAAAGGTGCGTGCGTGCACACGCGTGTGTATGTGCATGTTGATGTGTGCATATGCGTGCGGTGTTGATGTGTCTGTGTCTGTGTGCGTGCACGCATGAGTGTTAATGCGCGCGCCTGTGTACGTGTGAATACGTGTGCATGTGCATGCATGTGTTCATGTGTACATGTGTGTTAATGTGTGCCTGTGCATGAGTGTGTGCATGTGTGTGAATGCGCATGCCTTTGTGTGTGTGTGTTCATGTGGGCATGTGCATGTGTGAATGCGTGCAGTGTGTGTGTGTGTGGCTGTGCACATGTATTTGCATGCACGTTAGTGTGCACATGCATGTGCGCGTCACTGTGTGCGTGAGCACATAAATGTGTGTGCACGTGTATGTGAACATGTGCATGGATGTTAATGTGTGCCTGGGTGTATGTGTATGTGAATGTGAGCGTGCATTTGTGTGCATATGTATGTGTGAATGTGTGCGTGTGCGTGACTGTGCAGCATGTATGTGTGTGGAGGTGAACACCTGTGCATGCACATGGATGTGTACATGTATGGTTGTGTTGTGTGTGTGCATGTGCGTGTATATGTGAGTCCAGGGCTCACTCACCTCTTCCTCCTCCTAGACTTTGCTTGCTCCGTTGCTTTTGCACTTGTTGAGAACAGGATTTCAAAAATGGTTTTTGAATTGTTATGATTGAAGATTATAAAACATTGAATGGAAGATATCTACCAAAGTAAACTCTAAAATTCCATGAATCGGGCAGAATTCTGACAGCAGCCATTGGAGAGTGAACGGGTTACTGAGATGGGCGGCAGGAGGGTCGTCGAGCAGAAGGTTGTGGAGCTGCTCCCGCAAGGCCGTCCCGGGACGGGGCAGGCAGGGCCAGGCTACCGGGGCAACACGGACCACACGCGTCCGCATCCAGGCTGCTTGTCGCGGTTGGCCGGCGTGCTTGGGCACAGCCAGGGCGGGCAGCCTCCCACCCGGAACCGCTCTCGGCTGACCCCAGCGGTGTCGAGGTGGACAGAGAAGTCGAGAGGTGCCTGAAGGACGGGCGCCCCCGGCCCCACGCGTCCCGCCCTGCCCGCCGGCTCCTGGCTCTCGCCTGGTGGGAGAGCCTGGTGGGCTCTGCTGCTCTCTGCTGGCGGGAGCGCCTCTTTCAGTGCCCGGACGCGGGGCCTGGGGGGGCAGGGGCTGGCGTGTCGCACTTTCCAGGGTGCTGAGAGAAGCTCTTCAGTGACAGCCCTTACAGACTGGACTAACAGGCGGGGACGTGGGGCTCCGGGGCTCTGCTGCTCACCCCGCCGTGCCCTCTGGCCTCCAGGGGGAGTTTGTGAACGAGTACGTGGGCGAGCTGATTGACGAGGAGGAGTGCATGGCGAGGATCAAGCGTGCGCACGAGAACGACATCACTCACTTCTACATGCTCACCATCGACAAGGTAACGCTGCGGCGCCAGGGCCCGTCTCTCCACAGGAGTGCGGCTTTCTGTGCCATGGGCCCGCACAGCACGGGGCGCTGTCGTGTCCTGTGCACGCGTGTGTTTCACACGTCTGCCAGCCACTGCCCAGGGGCGGGACGAGGCGAGTGCCCCGTGTGTCACTGACGGACGCAGGGGCATCGACAGTCCTCCCAAGTCAGAGAGGGGAGGGCTCGGGAGGTCACCCTCAGGGACGCGGGGGGTCTCCTGGGGCATCTGTTACTTCTCTGAAGCCCACGTCTTCAGCAGTTGGGAACATGTGTCTGCTGGCAGGGGTGGCGTTCCCAGAAGGTGGTAAGCGGGATTGTCACAGGTAGGGTGGAGGAGAGCAGGTCGTCGGGGACGCAGCGCCATTGCTGACCAGCCCTCTCCAGTGGCTCCGAGGGGACACGGCCACCCCAGGAGCTGGCTGACTTCCGTACCCCCGCCACCCCCCCCTTCTTTCTGGGGTGTGGTGGTGAGGGAGGCTATTTTATTAGAAATGAAAACCCTAGGTCTGTGGCTTCCTGTGTTTCAGAGTCTAGATTTGAACCACTTGTATCTTGTGAGAAATGCCAGGTTGATCACTTAGCACACAGATCAGTCCCTGAAACGGTAGCTGACCGAGGACACCGGGCCGAGACAGAGAGAAGCCCGTGGACGGCCCATGCTGCACCCTTCCCTGGGGGCGACAGAGAGAAGCCCTGTCTCCCCGAACGCGTGCCAGCGCGACAGAGTGAGCTCTCTGTGAGAAGGGCTCTCACATGGGCTTCGCTCTGGTGAGGATCTGAGATAAGACCAGATCAGAAAGAAAATACTAAGCATGTTACAAAATGGTTAAGACCATAAAAGATTTCGAGGCACAAAAACAAGGTACTGAGGAATAAATCAGGCAGATTTGATAAAACGGTTAAAACTGGGAGTTCACATAAATTCGCTGAAATGAACCCAGTGGATGGGCTAAGAAAAATCAGGTGGTGACAGAGGGAGTTCCTGCCGCTGAAGAAGCCCCTGAGAAGCTGTCTGGACGCAGCGGATGCGGCGGAGCGGGCAGGAGAGGCGGGGAGACAGGGGGAGGACTTGGAGTGGGCTTGACAGCAAAGACAGGAGGCCTGGGGGAGAGGCGGTGTGGAGACAGTTCTCTGGAACCTGTGTGGCACGGATCATTTCGTGGAGGAAGCTGACCAAGTATTTGAGCAGGGTAAATAAAAATAAATCCATGCCTTTATATGTTCAAAAAAAAAACTGAGATGCCAAACATCGTGAAGACTTGGAAAGCAAGCGAGAGGGGCTTCCCTCGTGGCCACGCGCCTGGGAGCTGGCGCTGTCACTGCTGAGGCGTGGGGTCCGTCCTGGGTCTAGGAACTGAGACCCCGCAGGTCGGGCAGTGAGGGCCCTTCCCCAGGACCGCGGAGAAGAGAAGGGCGTTTGCTCGGAACAGCGGTGGGACGGCCAGCCGCCTCCCCGAGTGAAGCCCCGTGGCCTCTGACGCGCTCGCTCCACGGCGGGTGTGGCTGGGCTTGCGGGCTTGTCTGTGTCTTAAGCGGGTCCGTCCTGCCCTGTCGGCGCGTCTCTCTAGGTGGTGGGCGTGACCTCCGACCTCTCCCTCTGTGCCGCCGCTCACCAGCGCTCGGTCTCTCCTCATGGTGCTGACCTGCCCTCCGTGAGCCAGAGAAACAGGACTGGTTTGGGGGTGTCCCGTCCGAGTAGCCACGGGAGACCACGGTTTCCAGTGCGACACCGCTGTCCCCGTGGGGGGCAGAGCCTTCGGGTGAGCGCCAGCCGTGCCGCGGGGCCCCCTGACGCCCAACTTGTGCCTTGCAGGACCGCATCATCGACGCCGGCCCGAAGGGGAACTACTCCCGGTTCATGAACCACAGCTGCCAGCCCAACTGCGAGACCCTCAAGTGGACGGTGAACGGGGACACACGCGTGGGCCTGTTTGCCGTGTGCGACATCCCCGCAGGTACGCTGCCCCAGGGCTGCACGCGGGGCTCCCGGCTGAGGGCGCAGGCCGCGGGGCCGGGTCAGGAGGGCGGGGTGATGGCGCAGCTGTGTCTTGCTGGGAGTGTCCCCTTCACGGAGGGGGCTGGGAAGCTCTGGGGGCTGTGCCCGCGCAGCTGTGAGGCCGCATCCCCAGTGCTCTGTGTCGCCTTGCGCAGGGACAGAGCTGACCTTCAACTACAACCTCGACTGTCTGGGCAACGAGAAGACAGTGTGTCGCTGCGGCGCCTCCAACTGCAGTGGCTTCCTCGGCGACAGGCCCAAGGTGAGTGACGCAGGGAATGGGGTCTGCAGGGCGTGGTCAGGGCCGCGCCCCCACAGGGCAGGACTGCTCCCGTGCCTGGCGCCCGCGCCCTGTGTCTTCAGCGTCCCGTGGCCGTGGGCCCGCCTCCACGGGACTGCATCCCAGCTGCGTGACGCCTGCAGCAGCCCTGCTCCCTGCGATGCCAGGAAGGGTGGGGGTCGGGGACACAGGCCCCCTCCGGAGGACGCTGGATCTCTGCAGGCGTCCGGGCCCCGAGGCAGAGCGGCCACGCCGGCCCTGCCTCACCCGGGTCTGATGTGTTCTCGCGTCCTTACTGAGGTCCTTAGGGGCCGGGATGCGCCACGTGGGGAAGGGCCCATCCGGCCGCGTGGCTCCCGGGCAGACAGGACTGCACCCCCGTGGCCCCTGCAGCCCCGGCCGGGCCCCCAGCTCCTTTCCGTGACTGTGCTGACCTCCCGCTTCCAGACGTCAGCGCCCCTGTCCTCAGAGGAGAAGGGCAAAAAGACCAAGAAAAAGGCCAGGAGGCGCCGCACGAGGGGCGAAGGGAAGAAGCCGTCTGAGGACGAGTGCTTCCGCTGCGGCGACGGCGGCCAGCTGGTGCTGTGCGACCGCAAGTCCTGCACCAAGGCCTACCACCTGCCCTGCCTGGGCCTGGGCAAGCGGCCGTTCGGTGGGTTGGGGATGGGGGTGCCCCTGGGTCTCTGCTGGGAGGACGCTGGGCTCTGCCCTCGTGTCAGGAGGGAGCCACGAGGCCCTCGCCCCAAACTGGAGGGAGTCAGACACACGTGCCTGGACAGAGACCTGGGTGCGGAGGGCAGGCTGACAGATGGTCGTTCTCCCATACTGGACGGAGCGCCTTCACAGGTGGACCTCCGAGTCACGGCCCCCAGAAACTCGGTCCAGCTACACCCGGTCCTGGGAGCAGCCGGGGCTGGCCGCTGACCTGGGGAGGGACATGAGCCTGCTTGCCCACCAGGCCTCTGAGCGACCAGCTTTAGCTTTTCTTAACATTTTGCGAGTCGTGTGCAAAGTGGGGCCCGTCTCACTGGAGTGAGAGCTAAAGGGAGGCCCCGTGCTTGTGTGTGACACGCGCTCTCGTTGCAGGGAAGTGGGAGTGCCCTTGGCACCACTGCGATGTGTGTGGCAAACCCTCCACTGCCTTCTGCCACTTCTGCCCCAACTCCTTCTGCAAGGAGCACCAGGACGCAGCAGCCTTCAGCTCCACCCAGGACGGGCAGTCGTACTGCGGCGAGCACGACTTCCTGGCAGAGCCAGCTCGGAGTGCCAAGACCGAGCAGCCCTGCCCGGGGCCCAGCAAGGCCAAGGGGAGGAGGAGGAAGAGGCGGTGTTGGCGCAGGGTCACGGAAGGCAAATAGCGCCTGGCTGGGGCTGGGTCTGACCAGGGGTGGCCTCGGGCGGGTGGAGGGCCAGGCCTGGCACCGGCGGAGGGCCCCGCCCAGAGCCCCGGCACAGACGCACAGGCCTCCCCGGGAGGGAGTGTCCCCCACTGAGCCATCAGCAGCACCCGCTGCGCCCGCACTGACCGTCCGAGCCACGGGCTTGCCCCGCAAGGCGCAGACGTCCCCGGACAGACAGCCTCACTACACAGCCGCACAGCTACACTCGAACCTCAGAACCCGCCGGCGCCCCGCTCTTGCTCTAGGTCGAATTTAGGATTGGAGATGAACTGGCACATGAAATACGTCCCCCTCACCCGAGGTTAGGGTAGTGTTTCCCGGGGGGTCCCGTATCCCCAGTCTTCACGGCGTTACCTGCCCACCCATCCGCGTCACTCAGGAGAGGGGCCCAGGGTGCGGGCTGGCACGGACTGGGGCCCTGGACGCCTTGGGAACCGTGGATTTGAGTATTGCGCTTACGAAACAGCTGTATGGATTTTTTTTTTTTATTTTGTACTAATGTGAAGTTTTTCCTCAAAATGCTTCTTTTCCATCCTAGTGAGAAGCCGATAGTATAGCGTGTGGACCTGGGCCCACAGCGGGCCTGCAGCGGCGGCCTGTGGGCGGCTCCCCGGAGGGGCCTGCAGCGGGGGAAGCGTTTGTGGATTGTTTCGGTTGGTTTTTCTTTACCAGTTTCTGGCTTTTACTCTCAATATATTTTTGCTAAACTTGTTTCACAAACTACCACCGACTGAAATGCTTGTTTACTGATGCGTCCCGAGTGGCGGGCTGGCCCCCGCCAAGCAGCCGGGGCTGCCCGGTGCCCCCGCTTGGACCCGGAGCTTGAGGGGAACCTGCATCCGGACAGCCCTTGCAGGCCGAGGAGAGGCCACCTGGGCAGGGGCAGCGGGAGCCAGGCTGGGCGGACGGGCATGGGCACCTGGCCGTGCTACAGCTGGCCAATGCCCTGGGGCCGTGTGGACCTGGGCACGATGCCACGGAGCATCGTGGAGGGGCAGGAGCCCCCTGCCTGCCCGTCTGCACACGATGGGATTGGCCACTCAGCAGATGCTGTCCTCTGACCTTTTCATCAAAACCACCCGGAGGACGTCCGTCCTGCGGGTTACACACCTGTCCTGGAAAACCGCGCCCAGGGCTCCTGTTTGTCTCACCATCCTGCCTCAGAGAATCGCGGGGTGTGTGGTCCAGTGGTGAGCCGTCGGGGGCGGGGCGGGGCGGGGCGGGGGGGTGTCTCTGAGGCCCTGACCCCTGGGAAGCATCTGTTCCGGGTCCGAGGCTCCTGTGGCCTCCCAAGCACAGACCAGGAGAGGCTGCTGACCGAGGCCGTCCACTGGCCCTTTGCTGGTGACCCTGGGACGAGTGACCACGTGGGACCAAAAACAAAAACAGCTGTGTCCTCAGCAGCCTCGCCATCTCTGGGGGACCGAGGGGACCGGGGGCATTTCCGTGCAGAGCTCTGTCTCTCAGACTGTGTCAGCAGAGTACTGGGTGGACGTAGGTCACCTCCTGAGGCCCTGTGCTTGGGGGGCCGGGCACCACCCTGCCCTGCAGAGCCAGGCCTAGGGGGCGGCCCTCTCCTCTCCTGCCAGTGAGGAGCCTCCGCCCACCAGAGCACCGCCGTTGCTTTTGCAGTTGCTTTTCCACTTTGGGAGCAGGTTAACTTGTATTTATATTTGACAGTAGTCGAGTTTTGTGATCTTTGAGTCACTCTGATCTTTCCAAATTCTTTTATGATCTTTCTGAAGGAAATACTGGAAAACTTACTTTTAGATGTGGTTGCCCTCTTTCCAAAAATTATTATAAACTAATGAGCAAATAACACTAAGTTTTGAGAGTCTCTAGAAACCAGTTCACAGCTCTGAGCAGAACCCAGGCCTGGAGGAGCAGCAGGGAAGGGTCTCCCTCCGTCGAGGCCTCTTCCCCGAATCAGAGGGGTGCTCGATGTGGGGAATTCGGTCTTCTCTGAACCTCAGCCCCAGTCCTTGGTCATTAACGTGAGGCAGAAACAAAAGGAAAGCTGCCCGAGGGCCTCGGGACTCAGCACGGGGGTGGGGGGTGGTGGTGGACAGGCTCCCCGGGTGCTGACGCCGCCCAACGGCCTCGGGGCTCCTTGTGGGCAGGACGCAGGCCCCCGTCCCGTCCTCCGAGGGGGTCGGGGTCACCCCGCCACCGTCCCAGGAGCCCCTGACCCGCGAACCGCCACGTGTGCAGACCCTTCTCCAACCCCCCTCACGTTCGGGAGTAAGACAAGCCCGTTCTTATCAGTACAGACGACTGTCAGGTGCCAAATTCTTGACCCTATGAGACGTGTAGCCAACGAGGACACGTTCACATACAACGCTGTCTGCAGGCGTCACGGTGTCCGCCGCCCTGCCGAGAGGTGAGCTGAACCGACTCCAGCACGCGTACTGGTGTCTCAGCATCGCATGGAAGGAGGCCAGGCTCCAGCTCTGGGGTACCCGGTGCTACCGCCAGTTCTGATAGACTTAAAAACTTGAACTTCACTTCTGGGGGGATATACTGAAATGTAGATTTGAGAATTACTGGTTGGGGGGAAATAGTGTTTTAAGGTTGGAAATTGTGTCTGGAAGATTGTATGAGTATTTTTGTATTAAAAAAAAATTTAAAGGCTTTTTTCTTATTTTATGTGGGATTGTGTTTTTTTTTTTTCAATTTTCCTTACTTTTTTGGGGGGAGGGGAGGGGGGCTCGCCGCACATGTGGGGTCCCAGTTCCCATCCAGGATTGAAGCCGCACCCCCTTCAGCGGAAGCAGGGGTCCCAAACCTGGATGCCGGGACATCGTGTCCCGAGACTGTCTTGCTCTGAGCATCTGACACTGTCCTGACGTCCAGGGAGAGGCCACCGTGGCGCAGGCAGTATAAGGAACACCAGGAAGGGTAGGGGCGCTCTGATTCTGCAGCGTCGGGAGAGGCGGCTTCGCCTGCCTCAGCCCCAAGGCTCCTGGGTCTCCTGACTCGGAGCCTCTGGTGTGCCCCCCAGCCCCTGTCGTCCAGACTGACCCCCGGAGCAGAGAGGACGAGCTGGCTGGAAACACAGCTCTGGTGGTTTTTCTTTAGAAAACCTAAACTTTAATTAGGTAGTTTTTACAATGAAAACAGGTACCCAAGGACTGGTCTTAAATGCTCACGACTGTACAAAAGGCAAATACAAAAGCTGTGGGTGTGAGTGCGGGCCCCCCTGGGTCCCCGGCCGGCCCCACCCCGTTCTCAACCACCGCGGGCGCCACCTTTGGTCCCTCAACCGCGCAGGTGGGGCCCGTGCTGCCCTAGCAGGAAAGCCCTCCAGCTCAGCAGGATTTAAGAAAAAATAAGAAAAGGTACAAGTCTAACAGGCGGAGCTGTTGTTGCCAATCTTAAGAAGTTACATTTTTTGGCTAAGTTTAACATTCAAAAACGTAATATTGAATCCAAAAGTGTCTTAAATCACACAAAAAGGACCCATATTAAAATTTAGAAAACAAGTCCAGGACACCCCAGAGAAACCGGATCTAAAGCGTAAGTGGGTGGAGATGCGGCCTGGCGGCCCTAGGACACATTGGCCATGGGCTTGTACTTCTTGAAGCGCGTCCACTGGCCGGTGGCGTAGTTCATCTCGAAGACCGTGTCCACCAGCATGGTGGTGCTGCCCTGGCCGTCCGACTTGGGCAGGTCCTCCGTGTGCTCGCTCAGCTTGATCTGGATCACGTCGCCCTGCTCCTGGCACGGGTTCTCTGTGGGGGCCGGCGGGGGCCGCTGGGCTGGGGCCCGAGGCCATAGGGCCCACCCCCACCCCCACCCCCCGCAGGACCCGGGCCCCGCCCCCACCCGGGCAGGACCCGGGCCCCGCCCCCGTGCCGGACCCACCTCGGGAACCCGCCATGAAGCCCAGGATGAGCGCCTTCTCGGGCCGCGTGACCTTGTTGGCCGTCTTGAACATCTCCTGCGCCGCGAACATCTGCTCCCTCTGCGGGGAGGCCGGTGTGGGCGCTGGGTCTCCCCGCGGGCACCGCCAGCACCCCAGCCCCCCACCTACCGTGAGCGACAGGTTCTTCTTGGGCTGCTGCTGGGTGGGGGGCTGCTGGGCCTGGGGGGCCACCATGGCCACCGGAGGTGTCTGGGCGGCTGGGGCGGCGGCCGGGGGCGTGGTGGGCGTCAGGGGCGAGGGGGGCGCGGTGGGCGGGGGCGCCACGGGGCTGGGCCCGCTGTTGTACAGGGGCGCCCGCTGCTTGAACTGCGCCGGGAGCGCCGGGGTCGGCGCACCGGGCTCCTCCGGGGGTCGGCTGGCCTGCAGGCTGGCGTCCCGCGAAGACGGGGCTGCGAGCAGAGCGGAGCCTGCTGAGGCCCGAGACCCCCCGCTCTGCATCCAGCCCCCGAACGAGAAAAGTGGACCCGCCCTGGTCCACGGCCCGGGGCGCCGCCCTGACGCTATACACCGCCCGCAGCTGGGGGCGAACCCGGGCATGGTCTCGAGCGTGGCGGGAGCACAGGGCCCTGAGCCCAGCAGACAGGAGTCCAGGCTCTGGGGGCCGCCGGGCTCTGAGGGGACGGGCCGCCTCGGGCCTCTGGCCGCCCAAGAGGCCACGCTCCCTGCCGGCAGCTGAGCTGGGCCCAGGGCGGACGCAGGGGCGGGCCTCAGGTGCCCGGCCGTCTCTCCTTCCCGCCCCCTTCTGAAATCATGAGGCTCAGCCCTGAGCTGAGGGACCCTGGCCCGGCCCCGTGCCCCCAAACCGGGCCGCACAGGGTCGCTGCCTGCCAGGCCCGGGAGGGTGGAGCCTGGTCCACACATCGTGAGGCTCGTGCGGGCAGGAGGTGGCAGGTCCCGGGGAAGGGCGGGCAGGCCACTCACCTGGCGGCGTCTCGGAGCTGGCGACGTAGGACGAGGCCGGGACCACGCTGGGCGTCGCCGGCAGGTAGCTCGTGGAGGGCAGCGCGGGCTCGCTGTTCAGAGACCCAAGTTTCTGGAAAACAGAGGCCACATTCCTCCCAGAAGAGCCCTGGGCCCCGAGCCCCTCAGGGCGGGACCCCCAGCCTGGAGCTGCCTCATGGGCTGGGGGCCTGGGCCAGGCGGTCCCATCTGGTCAGGGCCCCCCCCAACCAGCCATCTTTGAGGAAAGAATCCACCAATGCTTTTCTTACCACAAGTATGTGATAAAAGGAAAACCCAGTCCTTTCAAGACCGTGAGAAAACAGCTCTGCAACGCTCCCAGGACGTGACGCCTGGCGCCCACCTGTCCTGCCCTCACAGCAGAGGAGCCTCGGCGCAGGGACGCCCTCCTGCAAGGCTGCCCGGCCACCCAGCGGGACAGAGGAGACGCCGAGGAGCCCCAAGCCCGACACGGGCCCCCCTAGGTCCCCACTCTCCTCCGTGTCCACGTACAATACGTACGCGTGGGTCCCCGAGGACATGCCCCAGCGGCTGACGATGGAACGGGCACCCGCTCCGCCACCCAGGGCCTGCAGCCCTACCTGCGTGGACACCAGGCCGGCCGCGTAGTCGGGGGTGGCGTTCTCCACGACTGTCTCCTCCTTGGCGGGCTTCTCCACTGCCTCCGTGTCTGCGGGCAGAGCACAGCCTCAGTACCCCAGGCTGGGGCAACGGGCCCCCGAGGACACAGCTGCCTCGAGGGCCAGCTGGGCAGGTCTCGGGAGACGAGGCTGCCCGCGGTCACAGGCAGTCGGGGAGGCGGCCGAATACGCACCCAGGGCCCTCCTGCGCCTCTTGGCCTCCCGGCCGGCCCCGACCACATCCAGCTCGGAGATGTCCAGGAGCTGCCGACAGACAGAAGCCCCTCAGCCTCGGCGAAGGCGCACCAGGCCGGCCCGGGGCCGCGCGGGGCCTGTGCCCACCTTCACGCCCCTCTCCTTCCGCAGGGGCGTCCTGGACGGTGGGATGGGCGTGCGGTTCCCGGCAGGGCTGAAGACGCTGGGGGCGGTGGGGCTCCTGAAAGGCGCCTGCTTCGGGATGCCTTTGAGTGGGGCTGTGGGGGGGTGGCCGTCAGGCAAGTCCCCGCACCCTCCTCTGCGCCCCCAGACTCCGCGGCCTCCGCGAGGGCAGGGGGCGTGCAGACCCCAGGCCAGGGCTGCCCTCTCCTGGCGGGAGCTGACACCCGACACCCGCACGGCCCCAGGTGCCGTCCTCTCACGGGGTCCCTGACACGAGGGACAGTGCCTTCCGCAGGCCCCCATTCCTGCCACCGGGCCCGGCCCAGCACCCGTGAGTGGACACCCGCTTGCAGGTCCTCAGCAGGCCTGCCGGGCAGCGGGGAGCCCCCTGTGGAGGTCCGGCCGGCCCGGGCTGGGGAGGAGGGTGCGAGGGCAGGGGCGCGGGGGAACGAGAGCCCACGTCCACCTGACGCGTGGCTGGGGCCCTGAGGCCAGTGGGGCCCTGGGGTGACAGATCCTGGGGTGACGGGCTGGGCACCCTGCAGCGTGGCCACTGCCCTCCCAGACCCCCCGCCTGTGGGCCAGCCCGGGCAGACAGAGCCAGAGGAGCTCCAGCCCCGAGGGAGGCCTAGGGGGCCAGTGGAGCTCCGCACGGAGAAGCCGGGCCATCCCAGGCCAGCGTGGCAGGACCCGGGCAGGAGGGGGCGGCCCACGACCGCCCGGCCGTGAGGACGGGCGCCCCCCCCCCCCCGGCGGGGCGGAAAAGCCCCTCATTGCACACAGCAGGGCCCTGTCCGCTGCAGACGGCCACGCCTTCCCCGGGGGGCGGCCTTACTGGTGGTGTCCATCTTGCGGAGCAGCCCCCGGCCTTTGGCGTGGAAGGGCACGCCCGCGCTCCTCTTGAGCTGCTGGGCCGTCTCGGTGGCTGGAAGACAAGGGCCGTGTCAGTGCTCCCGGCCGAGCGGACCTCGGGGGCTCCTCCCTGGCAGGTGAGCATCAGCAGCAGCGGGTGGGGGGCTCGAGGCCCCAGCTCTGCAAGGCCGCAGAGCAGGGCTGGCCCCGGATACAGTTATCGACACCAATACCAGAACCGCTTAAAACAGAAGTCTGCTATTGGTCAAAGGAATCGATATCCTAGCCTCTTTCCCAACAAGTACCTTCTACGTACATTTTATAGCTGCTACTTAAGGAAACATTTAAGACAATGACCAAACAATCTTTATAGTCAGATTCAGGCCATTTACAACTCCAGAACAGACAGTCACGAGAGTAACTGTCTCATCACCTGTGTGACTCAGCTGATTCAGACATCATTTTTGGAACAAAGATTATAAATACTTTCACCTGAAAATTCGCAAGTTTCTACAGGAGATTCTTAGAACATATAGTTTAGCACAGCAATCAATCAACTAATTTCTAATAAAAGAGAAAAAACTACGTAGAACACTGTCTTTAAAAGATAATTAGGCACCACAAAGCCTGAAGGAAACCTCAGAATAAACATTACTGACGTGGGACAAAAAGCACAGTTTGCCAAGTCTGTGCAGCCATTCTCCCCAAGCCTGCAGGACCTCCCAGGCCCAGCTGGGCAGAGTGGCCCTGCGGAGGCCCTGGGCGCCCCCAGCCCCGGGCGGACAGAGGCCCCGGCACTCACACTTCTGCAGCAGCTCGGCCCTCAGTGTGGCACTCTTGGGCTTCCTTTTCAGCTGGAAGTGCTTCACCGGGGGGGTGAGGGGGCCGGCGAGCGCCGTCAGGGCGTTTTTGTTGAGGTACTGGCACTCCAGCGGCAGCATGGCGGACGCCTCACACTCGTTCACTGCTCGGAGAGCCAGCGTGTCAGGAGGTGCCCGTCCTGCTCGGAGAGCTGGCGCCCCTCCGCACACAGGCCCCACTTCCGCAGCCAATGAGAAAGCACAGTTCCCTATTCATGTTCGTGCAGCTTCTGCTTTGATCTCAGAACAGAGGTCAAGTACCCGCTGACCGCACGCCTGCCATCTCCCAGCAGCCAGGGCCACCGACCTGGCCCAAGGGCACCGGGATCCCCGCGGCGTGGCTTAAAGGCCAGAGCCCCGCCACAGCACGGGGGCCGCCCTCACGGCTGCGTCTAGAGGCGCCCCGCGCACGCCCAGGGCAGCAGGACGAGGGCGCCCGCGGCCGTCCCGGGTCTGCCCCCGCCCACCCCGTCGGGGGCGCTCCTGTCCCGCTGGACGCTGGCCCCTCGGAGCGGCACCAAGGCCCGCGTCCCGGCCTGTGTGTAAGCTGGGAGCGAGAGCTCAGAAGCAAGGCCCGGGCGGGGGGGGAGCAGAAAGCAGACGGCCCCACACTCCCGGCCCCGGGGGAGCCCGCCGAAGCTCCCCGGGGCTGCAGACAGAGCGGGCCCCACCCACCCGAGCGCGCACGCCCCGGAGGGCCTGGACCTGCCGGGACCCTCGAGAGGCTGGTCCCCGGGACGCAGACACTCGGGTGTGCGCGCCGGTGCTCTGGAGCGTCCACGGGTCTGTGGGCGGCTACTGACCAAGCACAAGCCTGCAGGGCGGGAGCGGGCACCTCAGGGCTGAGAGGAGGCGCGGGCAGCCGCCTGATGCCCAGGCCGCCGGCCCCGCAGCAGCCCTGGGGGACAGGCCCGCATTTCAAGGGCTGCGGTGCCAATTCTCAAAACTAGAGGGGTTCAGGGAGGAACAGGCCTTCCCATCTTTATATGTTCTTCTGTCCGTTCCAAGTAGTTCCTAAGTGGTTTGGAGTTCTGTTCTAAACAAATGCACTGCGGGTCTTTTCAGCACGCACTCAGGAGTGGCTACCCCGTGGCAGGGGCACCCCAGGCTCCGGGGTACAGCCTGCGTGGGCCGGGCCGCCTGGAGCTGAGGGGAGGGGTGTGCGAGGTGAGGACAGGTCACCACGGCACCCGAGGCAGGGCGGGGGGACCGACACAGGTCGTGACACTCACTTCAGGAGACCGCTGTCAGGGAAGGCCCCCTCCTCCCCCAGCAGACCGCACACCCAACCTACCCTTTTCTCTGAGCTCTCCTAAAATGTCCTGGACGTTGGGGTTCTGCTCCTCCAGATCCAGGTTAAGAGACCCGGTGTCGGGGAAGGACTTGAGGATGTCGGCCACCATGAGCACCCAGGGGTCCGAGTCCAGGGTGGCGAGCTGGACGATCTCCGTGAGCGCGCCCTTCATCTGCGAGGAAGCACAGGCGGGTGTCCTGGGCCCAGCCGCATCCTGCCCCCGCGTGGGCAGGCGGGCGGGCGCTGAGCTGGGCCTCTGAGTGCCTTGCTTTCTTAAACATTCGAGGGTCCGCATCAGACCTGTGGGGCTCCTGGAGGTGCTGAGGGCCCAGCCTCCAGGGAGCCCTTCCCTGCACCCCAGGGCCACCCCCTGCTGTCCCGGCCCCCTGAGTCACAGACCCCCATCAAGAGCCCCCACGGCCTCCCAGCGCGCGGCCCGGCGGCAGACAGAACGGGAGCCTGCAGATAAGGTGTCGGGTGTGGGAGCTGGCCAGGGCAGGCGGCGGAGGGCGGGCCTGGCGGGCAGAGCCAGAGGGCAGGGAGTGGTCAGAGGCTGACGGGAGGCCCGGGCCGAGGCCACGTCTGGGCTCCTGGGACAGAGCAATGCCCGGGGAGGCCGCCCCCTGAGGACCCGGTGATGGGGGCCTAGGCCTGGGCTGCGGCCGCGTCTGCTGAGGCCCCAGCGTCCTCCCCAGGCCGCCAGCGGCTTGAGGCCTGGACGTGGCCAGAGCCCGCATGGCCCCCCAGCCCCACCCTTGGGAATCAGGGAGCCCTCCCACCTGGGGCCCAGCCCCCGTCCAGCACGCCTGGCCGAGCTGGCCCCGGTCCCCGACACCGGGTCCCTCCCGCTGGCTGCGTGCAGGGTTGAGGGCCAGCTAACCCAGCCTGAAAGGCTGTGCCCTGAAATACCCGGGAACGTGTTCTCTCGCTGTGTGACCAAGTGGGAAACGCTCCTTTTTTAATTTGACACTTGGAGGGGGCTGTGAAGGCGTCTCCTACCCCCCGCCCCCCGTGATCCAGCTGAGCGTCACTCCTGCCTCCATTCAAAACACAAGGTATGAAATGAAAACCAGTTTCACCTGTCACTTACTACAGTGAGTTAGACAGTAAGAACGTGTCCGCGACAGACTGAATTTATATAAAACACAGAACAAGAACACCCCCGACTCACACCCTGTCTCGCACCAGGGGCCCCCCACAGCCAGGCTGTGCCCTCAGCAGAGTCAGGACCACGAAACCCAGGCAGGGAGACGGCAGGGCGGCCCGCCCCGCACGCCTGGCCCAGAATCGAAAAGGGGGGCAACCGGTCGGGGTGCGCATAGCGCAGCGTCAGGAGAATCCCCTGGCCGCTCCTCAAGACCCACACAGCGGGTTCCCGGGGGCCTCCCGCGAGGACTCCACGCTCTCCCTGCGGAGGGCCGGGTTCAGCCCCTGCCCGGGGAACCCAGATCCCACAGGCCGCGTGGCACAACCAAAATTAAAAAAAGAAAAAGACAGATGCAGAGAGCAGGGGGGCCGGCAACTCCACTCCAGGGCACAGCCCCAAAGGCTGCAAACGCCTGTCCGCCCAAACTCGTAGGCGAACAGCACCCCCAGAGCAGCAGCGATGCCAAGCCCATCCTCTGATGAAAACTTCATCTACGCAAGGGAACACTTGTCTGCCAACAAAAGGACACACGTGGTAACACGTGTGAACCATGGAAACACGAAAGCTCTGGGAAAGCAGCCAGACCCGAGTGCACACGCCGGGCGGTTCTGTGCGGGTCGCACCCCCAGGACAGGTTACCCAGCAGGCGCGGGAGGCGGACGGCAGTCCCAGGGCTGGAGGTGGGGCAGGGACAGACTGCCGGCGAGCTCGGGGTCACCTCCCCCGGGCGACACAAATGTTCTGGGCTCAGATAGCGACAGTGACCTCCCGGCGTTGTGAGGTACCCAAACCACTGATCGATGCACTTCAAAAGAGTGAATCTGACCTGATATCTCAATCTGAAAAACTGTATGAACAAAGAACAGGGGGCTGCAGCTGAGCCAAAGCCCGCAGACACCTCCAAAGCTGGCGGCACACTTGGGCTCCTGCCTGGAGGCGGCGTGTCCCCACCCCGGCTGGGCGTCACAGGCCCAGGTGTCAGAGCTCCGGGTGACAGAGCTGGCCCTCGGCCCGGCCCCCCGACACGGAGGTCCTGTGAGAGCCGCGCCGGGACGCGCTTGCTTCAGTCCAGCCGAGTCACAGTCACGGAGGGACGAGCGGAGTCAAACAGGAAGAGCAAAAGGCAGAAAAGAGCAGCATCCACGAGACACGCCCCACAGCACATGATGTTTCTGACCACTTACAGTGCAACGATTGTTTAAACTCTACAAAATAAGGAGATAAAGCAGAGAAATGAGTTTAGACACAGCAAGACAACAGGAGGTAACAAAAGCAATAAAAAGACCACTCTGAGAAACAGACTTAAGGCATCAAGCAAACTCTAAGAATGCACCGCGGTGACCGGAGCCTCCCAGAAGCTTGAACGGACGACGGAGACAAAGTGTGTGCTGCTCCTAGGGTGTAAAGCTGGGTGCTGTCCTTCAGTCACCGTAAGTCTGCAGGACCCCACTCCAGCTGCAGAAATACTTCCCTCACAAAACTACAATCTGATTCTAAATTTCCTATGAGAAAAGCGATAGAAGTAAGAAGTTGTAAAAGAAGGAAACACAAGAAAGATCGATTCTGCCAGAGGTTACAATTATTAATGCCACATGAGGTGAAATATTTCCTTTACCTCTCACTTTATTCCCAGATAAACTTCAAATGGATTGGATTTCAATTTGAGAAATGAGACATAAAAGCCCTGGAGAGACCGCAGCAGTCTTTCTTTTGTGTGACTGGTGAGGAGCAAGCCCTCTGGGTTACGATTCTAAGCCGAGGAGCCATAAGAGACAAGAGCTTGAAGTTCACCACTGAAGTATTGTTTCCATGAAAACTACACAAACAATCCAAATCCCATAAATGAAATCAAGAGAAATGTCACACTAGGTGGAAAAAAAACAACACTTGTAACTCCTATCACAGGCAATCACACACACACACACACACACACACACACACACACACACACACACACACACACACACACACACACACACACACACACACACACACACACACACACACACACACACACACACACCCGTGTTATACTGTCTGCTGCTGCTAAGTTGCTTCAGTTGTGTCCGACTCTAGGCGACCCCATAGACGGCAGCCCACCAGGCTCCTCCGTCCCTGGGATTCTCCAGGCAAGAACACGGGAGTGGGTTGCCATTTCCTTCTCCAACGCATGCATGCATGCCAAGTCGCTTCAGTCGTGTCCGAGTCTGTGCGACCCCATGGACAGCAGCCCACCAGGCTCCTCTGTCCACAGGATTCTCTAGGCAAGAATACTGGAGTGGGTTGCCATTTCCTTCTCCGTTATACTGTATAGATGTCCCTATTATACATAAAGAACAGACAGACTGATTCCACATGTCAATTTTTTAAAGTTTACCACTAGAAAAATGATTTAAAACTCTTAAAAATGCAAAGGACACTTGGCCTCATTCAACATAAAAGTGCAAAATAAATGCAGGAGAAAGTTCACCCGTGAGGGATGGTGGGGTGGAGTGGGGGGCCACTGCGGGCCCCGGGAGGACGGGCAGGGTGGTGAGGGGCTGGAGGCACAGGCCCGCGTCCAAGCCCGGAGGGCCAAGGCCCCCAGCCTGCTCCGGCCGCACCCAGGATGGCGCGAGCAGCAGCTCCACGCTCACCCAGAGCCTCAGCACACGGGGCTGCGTCGGGCAGGAGGCAGAGTACTGCCCAGGGAGCAGGGGCCACACACGGGTCAGCACCGAGGCTGGAGCCCCCGCCCTCGCAGGGGAGTGCGTCGGTCCTACTCAGTGGGCCGCCAGGGAAGTCCCTCCACTGAGCTCATCTCAGTGACACTCGTCAGTCTATGGGAAGGGCAACGGCACCCCCTCCAGTACTGTTGCCTGGGAACCCCATGGACGGAGGGGCCTGGTGGGCTGCAGGCCACGGGGTCACTCAGAGTCGGACACGGTCGCTCAGAGTCAGACACGACTGAGCAACTTCACTTTCACTTTCCCCTTTCATGCCCTGGAGAAGGAAATGGCAACCCACTCCAGTGTTCTTGCCTGGAGAATCCCAGGGATGGCGGAGCCTGGTGGGCTGCCGTCTATGGGGTCGCTCAGAGTCGGACACGACTGATGCGACTTAGCAGCAGCAGCAGCAGTTTATGACGAACGTGCTTCTTGCCTCAGCAACTAGCATTTCTAAGAACTCATCCTCTGGATTAAAGAACTAAAGGTAAGACTGGATACTAGAAAATTTCTAGAGGCAGAACACTCTTTGACATAAATCGCAGCAATATCTATTTGGATTCATCTCCCAGAGATGGATGGAAACAGAACCAAAAAGAAACCAAAGGGACCTGGTGAAAAGTTTAATCAGCAAAGGAAATAAGAGACAACCCATCAAATGGGAGAAAATATTTGAAAATGATGCAACCGACATGGGGTTAATCTCCAAAAAGTACAAACAGCTCGTGTGGCTCAATAAAAAATCACAGTAAAAAAACAGGCAGAAGAAAGACCCAAGCAGACGTTTCTCCAAAGATATCAGTCCAGTCCCATCGCTCAGTCCTGTCCAGCTCTTTGTGACCATGGACTGCAGCAGGCCAGGCCCCCTGTGGATGGCCAAAGGGCACATGCTAAGTATGAGAGAGATGAAACCAAAAGCACACCGAGGCACCCCCTCACACCGGTCCGAATGGCATCACCAGGAAGTCTGTGAACAGCTGAGTACTCGGGAGGGTGTGCAGAAAGGGGACCCTTCCGCGCTGCTGCTGGGACGCACACTGGGGCAGCGCTATGGGGAGCGGCATGGAGGCTCCTCAGAAACTGGAGACAGAGCCAGCATACGGCCCTGCAGTCCCGCTCCTGGGCGTGTATCCAGAGAAAACTGTGATCCGTGCACCTCTCTGCTCACAGCGGCACTCTTTACGGCAGGCTGGGCAGGCTGCGAGCCAAGCACCCACGTGCCCGTTGACAGAGGAGGGGTAGAGAAGGCGTGGTGCGCCAATGGGGTGCAGAGACCGTGCCGTTGGCAACACTGGGTGAGCCTGGGTGTCATCATGCCAGGTGACCCGAGCGTATCAGACAGGGAGAGAGAATGTCTGATGTCACTTATGTGTGGAATCCAAAAAAAATATACAAGTGAACTTATACACAAAACAGAAGTAGAGACATAGAAAACAAACATAGGCTTAGCAAAGGGGGAGGAATAAACTAGGAGTTTGGGATTAAAATATACACACTATTATATATAAAATTGATAACCAACAAGAATCTACTGTATAGCACAGGAAACTACACTCAATATTTTGTTAACCACGTATAAGGGACAAGAATCTAAACAAGAACACGCACTGTGAGTGCCTGTCTATGCTACACAGCTGACACTGACAGCAACGCTGTAAACCGACTATATCTCAACAAAAACAGAAACTGCAGCAAAGAAGACTGCAGCCTCTGGTTGCACACCTGAGAATTCACGGCAGGAAAGGACAGGGAGTGACTGCAGGCCTTCCGGGGGGACAGACAGGAGACGGGCCGATAAAGGAGGTCCTGGGCAGGAGAAGAATGAGGCTGCGGTGCGGGACCGGCGCCGAGACAGCACACGACCGCCAGGACACGGCACCGAGGCCCCGGGACAGCCCCAGGCAAGCACTGACGACACGGAGACGCCACCTGTGCTCACAAAAGCTACTTGTCACCGGCTGACCGGGCCCCCCAAAAGCTTTGCTGGAGTCCTGACAGGACCTCAGCATCTGACCTCACTCGTCAGGTCAGACAGGGCCGTGACGGAGGCCACGCTGCAGTGAGCTCCCTGGAGAGGGCTGCGATCGGCACACGGAGCATCCTGGTGAAAGGGCCATCCGGACAGACAGACGCGCGGAGGGAGGGCGGCGCGGGCTCTGTGGGGGAGCCAGGCTCGGGGGGGCAGGAGGGGCCCTCAGAGCTGAGACAGCGCACCCTGCTGCGGGTCCAACGCCAGCGCAGCTACGGGAGGCGACTGGGCAGTGAGGGAGGGAAAAAAAGGGGGTTAAAGACCCAAGAGCCCACTGTTGCAAACTGCGCGCTCCGACGCTGACCGCCTCGTCCTCCGGAGACGAGGTGAGCGGGCCGGCCGTCCCGAGTGGCTCAGCGGCCTTTCAAAGGAGCCCCGCTCATGGCCACGCGAGCGGGCACACCGCGCGAGGAGGCGCGCCCTCCGGGGAACTGAGAGGCCAGCCCAGAGGGACGGCTCGTCCAGGCGTCCATCATCCAGGGCGTCAGCTGTGTAAATCACCAAGCTTAAGGCGTCCCGGAGCGGCAGCCCAAGCCCTCAGATGAACCCGTCACCAGCGGGAGGCCTGCCGTCAGCCACGCTCTCCCAGGGACCAGCCTTGACCGCGGCTCCGGCGGGGAGACAGGGCAGGGGTGAGTTTCCGGTTCCGGCCCTGCGGGCCCACTGGCACGGGCTGCCCTGATCACACAGACACGCGGCACCACAGACCCAGGAGAGAAGAAGAGTCGGCCTCACGGAGGTGCACGGCGGGGACCGGGGCCCAGACGGACGTGCCGGGGCGTCATGCGGGCCTGTGGATGCAGCGTGGAGAGAAAAGCAGCACCCCTAACGACTTCTGGAACGGAACTTTAAAAGCACGAACCACGAGCCCCAAAATGCATCACTGGGTACCTAAGTGATGAGCAAACGGAAAACTGAGCAGGCGGCAGCAAGATGGCAGATGCGATCTGTAATGTTCAAACCCAGCGGCGCTTAACATCAAAACGCAGAGAGCCCCCGCAGATCAACAACAGGACGGCAGGACACAGGCCGCTGTTACTAAGGGGCAAGGCCGCCCCAGACGGACCAGAGAACAGCAAACAAGCACAAGACAGCGCTTCCCCGCCAGCACGTTTCCAGAAGCAGGAACCTGGACACAGCCGGGGGAGGGGGCGGGGGAGGCCTGGCGGCACCGCGCCACCGCCGCGGCAAACTCATCCTCACCCCACGGCGGGCACAGGCTCCAGCCAAGCATGCACGGTAACTAAGGAGCTCCGGGTCGCGGCCTATTGCCGGGGCTGAGCTGGGACAACCCGCCATCTGGGCTGGAGGGCGACATGCACAGCGACCACGGTGGGGGCCAGCTGGGCAGGTCAGGGGTCTCTCGCTTTCCCACCAAGGGCCGTCCTTGGGGCCACCCAGGCTCTGTCATCTTTTTTAACCAACCCTTTAATAAGGTTCAAAACAGTCTTTCTTCAAAGATCACACAGAAAACAAGTCACAGGCCTCAGTTTGTCAACCCCTGGGTTAGATGAACAATGACATGGATGAATATTAAAAATATGTTTTGTGTAAAAAAGCTGATTGAGCTATAGAAGACAATATAATTTAAGTCAATTAAGAATATATGCCACCTCCCTTCAGCTTGAACACTCTACCAGACATGCTCAACATCGTTAGGGACGGCAGAAACTGACTCTGAAATCTACTCACGACCTTCACGCCAAGCGGGACAATGCAATGAATGAAAGAAATGCCTCGCAAAGCAGCCTGGCGGTTTCCCACCACAGAACTCGGCCGTCCTCCTGGGCGCTGCCTCTAGAGTCGGCCACGGTCCACACACAGGAACACGTCCCCTCAGGAGGACACCCGTCAGCAGGAAGTTACGGGCTGCTCACACACATCACACACACGTGGATATGAAATGCTGCTGCTGAGCGAAAGCCAGATCAAAACCGCGTTTATGTCAGTTGCACTTAGAGTGGAAAAAAGTCCCTAAAAACAATACACAAGATGAAAGACATAATTTCAGGAAGCCCAACAGACTTTGCAGGATCAAGTTTAAAAAATGTCTGCACAAGAAAGACAGGGAAAGCTGCTGCCTGCGGGGAAAGTGGGTGTAGGAATGGGGGCGAGAGAGAAGTGAAACTGATGAGACTATGGAGGGAAATCGGAAAGTGAAGTTTAAAATTTTTTTACCTATTTTTGGCAGTAAATCAGCTTAGCAATAGGAGAAGGAAGAGACGGGTAAGTCAGAGGCTGCCCAGATCACGAGAGGAAGAAGCCATCAGCAAACGCCGGAGCGGCTGCAGAGAACAGAGAGGGGGCCTCACAGCGGCTGCGGCCACAGGGCGAAGGCAGGGCCGGGGTTGGAGGCCAGGTGTGGAGCGACGCCTGTTCCCGATCATCAGGGGAAAGACAAGTGCAATTGCAGGAAGCCCAACGGACTCGGGAGGATCCCTTTTAAAAAACCTCTTCACCAAGACACGTCCCGGCTGCAGTCAGCGGTGGTGCGCGTGTGGGCAGAACAGTCCCTCCTTCCCTGGGCGTCCGGCCTGGTTTCCCAGGGGACGAGCCACCGCTGGCCCTGCCAGAGATCACAGGAATCCCACAGGAGTCTCGCGAGCTGGGTAACTTTACGATTCTAAGCGTTATCTTGGTCATCCCTAAAACTCTCCCTCAGACGACCCATGCTGGCGATGACGAGGTCTCAGACAGGAGCCACCCTGGTGCTACTAGCAGCAGCATCTCATGTTCCTCAAAGCCCTTTCAAATACAGCTAAACCATCATGAAGTCAGTGTTTATGCTTTTTGACACCTGGCAGTTAGCTAAACACCTATGGACACTGCCTCCTGATATCATTCTTACTTTCTGAACCAATCTCAAAGTTCTTAGAAGAGGTCCTAAATCACTTCTGTGCCCCCTCAATGAATAAACTAAAATCCTGGGTCATTAAACTGCCTTTTCTGCCTCCCTGGAGTGAGTTAGCAAGCACTGTTTACTTAGCTTTAAGAGAAATAGATACATCACAAAACACGTGGACTGGTTTGAAGATTTGACTAAGAAACACAAGCTGGAGCAGACGCCGTGTGTAACGTTCATGTCCACACGTCTGGGCCAAGGGGTCCACAGCTGTTCTGGGCGTGTCTGCGGGCACACCTGCATCAGATCAACCCCGGAACTGCAGGGAGTGAGGCGGACCACCCTCCCCAGCGCGGCTGCCCCTCATTCAACCAGCTGCAGACCTGAACAGAACAAACAGGCTCGTAAGATCGAACTCCTTCAGCCTGACCACTAAGCTGAGACTGATCTTTCCCAACCTTGGGACTTTGCTGAGATACTGGCCCTTCTCCGGCCTGCTGGTTTTTCAGACTGGTCTCAGACTTGCTGGCTGCAGATCCTGGGCCTTCTCAGGAGGCTGTCGTAAGCCAATTCTTTTTAATAAACCCAAGCCTCTTTCTCTCTCCCCCTTCTATACGGCATATATAGGTACACATAAGGCTTCCCTGATGGATCCATGGTAAAGAATCTACCTGCAATGCAGGAGATACAGGGGTTCAATCTCTGGGTCAGGAAGATCCCCTGGAGGAGGGCTGGCAACCCACTCCAGGATTCTGGCCTGGAGAATCCCATGGACAGAGGAGCCTGGAGGGCTGTAGGCCATGGGGTGGCACAGTCAGACACGACTGAGCGCGAACACAGGGTGTGCAGAAGGCACATGCAGGCAGCCTGCGGTTCTGTCTCCCTGCAGAAGCCTAACCCAGTGTGGGGCACATGCTGCTGTTGTTCAGTGGCTCAGTCACATCTGACTTGTGGCAAACTCAAAGACTGCAGCACACCAGGCTTCCCTGTCCTTCACCACGTCCCAGAGCTTGCTCAAACTCACGTCCGCTGAGTCGGTGGTGCTATTTAACCAGCTCATCCCTGCCACCCACTTCTTCCTTTTGCTTTCAGTCTTTCCCAGCATCAGGGTCTTTTCCAGTGAATTGGCTCTTCGCATCAGGTGGCCAAAGTATTGGAACTTCAGCATCAATCCTTCCAGTGAATATTCAGGACTGCTTTCCTTTAGGATGGACTGGGTGGATCTCCTTGCACTCCAAGGGACTCTTCGAGAGTCTTCTCCAACACCACAGTTCAAAAGCATCAATTCTTTGGTGCTCAGCTTTCTTTACAGTCCAACTCTCACATCCATACATGACCACTGGAAAAACCATAGCCTTGACCAGACGGACCTTTGTTAGCAAAGTGATGTCTTTTCTTTTAAATACGCTGTCTAGGATTGTCATAACTTTCCTTCCAAGGAGCAAGTGTCCTTTAATTACATGACTGTAATCATAGTCCACAGTGATTTTGGAGCCCAAGAATATAAAATCTATCACTGTTTCCAGTGTTTCCCCATCTGTCATGAAGTGATGGGATCAGATGCCATGACCTTAGCTGTTTGGATGCTAAGTTTTAAGCCAGCTTTTCACTCTCCTCTCCCACCTTTACCAAGAGGCTCTTCGGTGCCCCCCTTCTGCCGGGGGGGGGGGGGAGCACACAGAGCCCAGCTGCCCGCCCCCCTATGTCTCAGGTCCCACATCAAACACGCAGAACCGACCCCCTGAGGTGTCCGAGCCCTACACAGCTGAAGAAAAGCAACTAGGCTAGCTAAGTCAATCAGGATGGTTTGGAAAAAAAAGTTTTAACACTAAATATATAAATAAAAATGCCTTTCAGAAAAGTAAATTACCCAGAAAGGCTAGTTCTTTCAATCTAGCTAAGTAAATTTGTCATTATAATTTCTTGTAGTGATAGGCAAAATCCAAGAATAAACTATATATCTAGAAGAGTCAACCAAAGAAAGCCGGTACACTGATATCGACGCTGACAAAAAACCAGACAAACATCACCATCTACAGAGACCTACACATCAAGATCCTTCCGTTCACAAGGCAACAGTTACAATTCTAAAGTGTACACACCTAATAACATAGCTTCACAATGTAGAAAGCAAAAGTTGACAAAACTATAAAACTAAACAAATGCATAATCATAATAGAGATAAGCACTCCCCTCTCATTAACTGATGTAGATAATTAAACAAATTTGACCTACTGAATACATACTGGCAATGGATCACAAAAGTAGACGAAAAAAATGCTTCTCAAACTCACTCGCAATGCTTATAAAAACTGACCATATATTTTGCCATTAAGCAAACCTTACATTTCAAATGACTGAAATAATACAGACTGTATTCTCTGACAAGCACTCATCCCAGCTGCTGCTGCTGCTGCTGCTAAGTCGCTTCAGTCGTGTCCGACTCTGTGCGACCCCAGAGACAGCCGCCCACCAGGCTCCCCCGTCCCTGGGATTCTCCAGGCAAGAGGACTGGAGTGGGTTGCCACTGCCTTCTCCCATCCCAGCTAGAAATCACTAGTAAAAACATAAGTAAAACCTCTCTCCCTCTAATGTACAAAAATTAAAAAACATTTTAAATTACAAAGAGGTCAGTGAGGAAATCATCATAGAAATTATGAAATATGGTGCCTTGGTAATGATAACACTATCAACATTTGTAGGACGCAGCTAAAGACGTAAGAGAAAAAACCTGACTTAATATGAATATTTTAGAAAAGGAAAATGCCTGGAAAATGAGGTCAATCAATATCTACCTTAAGAGATCAGAAAAGGAACAACAACATAAATACCAAATAAAGGAAGAAAACAATGAAAGTACAAGAATTAGTGACTATGGGCTCCTCTGGGGGTCGCGTGGTTAAGAATCCACCTTGCAATGCAGCGGACACCAGCTCGGTTCCTGGTCCCAGAAGGTCCCTCACGCTGAGGGGTGCCTGAGCCCGGGGCCACACACGAGAAGCCCATGCAGTGGGTGCCCACGTGTCACGCTGGGGAGGAGCCTCCTCCACGCAGCCAGAAAAAGCCTGAGCGCAGCAACAAGACCCACCGAAGCCGAAAAAGAAAATGCATAAGGAACCAAATCTAAAAAATAAAGAAAGAAAAAAGATTAGCGAACAGAAAATGAACAGATAACAGAAAAATGAACAAAGTCAAAAGCTGATACTTGGAAAAGTCTCATGAGACTGACAAACATCTGATGAGATGAATCAAGGGGGAAAAGTGGGGGGAAGGAGACAACAGTACACCTGTTTCTCACACTAAAAATGATAAAAGAAGGTTGTCATCCACTTTAATACAACCTGCCAAACCACTAGAAAATATACAGTATCCAGAAAATTGAAGAAGAACATAAAACCAAGCATCAATACTCAAATATCTTCCCACAGGGAAAACCCAGTCCCCTAGCTGGCTTATTACTATGTTCTACCAAACATTTAGGAAGAAATAATTCCAGTATTAAACAAAATTTCCATGAGAGGAAAACAGAAGATGTATTACCACCGCATTTATAAAGAACTTCAATACCAGTATCTAACGAAGACAGCATGGGAAAGTAAAATTAGAGGTTACTCTCACCCATGAACACAGATACAGTCGTATCTGACTCTTTGCAACCCCATGGACTGCAGCCCGCCAGGCTCCTCTGCCCATGGGATTCTCAGGCAAGAGTACTGGAGTGGGGTGCCATTTCCTTCTCCAGGGGACCTTCCTGATTCAGGGATCAAACCCACATCTCTAGTGTCTCCGGTACTGGCAGGCGGATTCTTCACCACCGCACCACCTGGGAAGCCCATCAGGACGACACAGTCCTACACATAAAATGACCTAATAGGTTTACCTCAGGGAACCTAGGTTGGTTAGCAATTAATGTTACTTTGTAAATGTGGCAACCGATATGTCAATAGATATTAAAAACATTTGATAAAATTCAATATTCATTCATGTTTACCCCTACCACAACTGTTAAAAAAACTGGGGGTCACCTCTTGGTTGGCACTGAGCCAAAAGACACAACCAAGCTAAACAGTGGGAGAAGTAGGGGTTTCTCACTTGCAGCAATAAGGAGAAAGCTACCCTAAGCGAGGTTACCTGCATATTCACGAAAGGGCTTTTGGTGGTTGCGAGTCCAACCTTTAGTTGTCTGAGTCCCAGGGGTCAAGGTCATCACTCCATCCTCTACCTGGGCAGGGGTCTTAGTTCTTGCAAAACTCCAAGACAGGTATCAGACTGCGATGCGGATCCCCTGAGGAAGAGCCAGGACTCTGTTTTACGGCAACTACGTTTTCTTGACCACAGAGACAAAGGTCCGTATAGTCAAGGCTATGGTTTTTCCAGTGGTCAGGTATGGATGTGAGAGTTGGACTATAAAGAAAGCTGAGTAACAAAGAATTGATGCTTCTGAACTGTGGTGTTGGAGAAGACTCTTGAGAGTCCCTTGGACTGCAAGGAGATCAAATCAGTCCATCCTAAAGGAAATCAGTCCTGAATATTCACTGGAAGGACTGATGCTGAAGCTGAGGCCCCGATACTTTGGCCACCAGATGCAAAGAACTGACTCATTGGAAAAGACCCTGACGCTGGGAAAGACTGAAGGCAGGAGAAGGGGACGACAGAAGATGAGATGGTTGGATGGCATCACTGACTCCATGGCCATGAGTTTGAGCAAGCTCTGGGAGATAGTGGACAGGGAAGCTTGGCGTGCTGCAGTCTATGGGGTTGCAAAAAGTCAGACACAACTGAGTGCCTGAACAACAACAGTCTCTTGACTGCTTTTCCTTTGCTCCTGCCTTCTCTCACTCCCCTTAAGATCATTAATTACTAAGACCTGCTCAAGGGCAAACTTTGTGGCCAGGCTTAGATAGCAAAATGGCCTAGGCTCAAAATGGCTTTTTCCTAAAGTTTGGCCACGAACTCAGGACAAGTACGGTTAATAAATAGGTTGGGGCGAGGGGAGAGGGGGGCAAACTTCCACCCCCCCCAGGCCAGGTTCCTGGAGGGCTCTGCACCAGAGAAATGCTTTGCAGAAGTGAAAGGCAAAACCAGACATGAGGGAGGTTCCCCCTCCCCCCATAAGCATATCCTCAGAGAAGTACGCCTGCCCTGCGGTTACAGCTAAAGAGCTTCTGGGGTCCAAAGACTCGGTGAAGAAAGCTAAGGCAAGACACAACTGAAGACATTTGTAACATAAGTAAGTGAAAAAAATGTTGCTATTCAAAATTTATTTTTTAAAAAAAACTCCTACAAAGTGGGAACTCCCTGCGGGTTGTGGTTAGGACTCCACGCTCCACACTCCCACTGCAGGGGGCACGGGAACTAAGATCCTACCAGCTACCTGGGGCACCACGACATGACTAAACTCTTAACTTTTAAAAGCTCCTACAAAACAATGAAAAAAAACACACAATGAGGAAAACAACTTTTGAACAGACACTTCACAAAACAGAACACTGAACAAACACGTGAAAAGGTGCTCAACCACACGCATACTCAGGGAAGGGAGTAGGATCCAGCAGTGAAGATTAAACCGCCTGCCGGATGCATTTGTCCAAGGTGTTACCGGAAGCAGACAGACACACCCACAGCCCTCACACAAAACACACGACACCGTACCGTGATGTCCAGCTCAAACCAGGGAGAACCCAACTGGACGGCTGGAAAAGGCACGCACAGCTGACACATCGCAAAGCAGGGCAGAGTAGCAGTCCCCTCCCGAAGGGAGCGGGCGCAGGGCAAGGGGGCGCGGACACAGCTTTCTGCTGCTCCTGAGGCAGCGTGAGGACGGCGGGTGCTCGGTGGCTCGGTAAACCGATCAAAGTGCCCTCCTGTGCACGTTAGAGGCTGAGGCTCCGGTACTTTGGCCACCTGATGCGAAGGACTGACTCACTGGAAAAGACCCTGATGCTGCGAAAGACTGAGGGCAGGAGGAGAGGGGACGACAGAGGCTGCGACGGCTGGAGGGCATCACCGACTCGATGGACAGGAGTCTGAGTCAACTCCGGGAGTTGGTGCTGGGCAGGGAGGCCTGGCGTGCTGCGGTCCACGGGGTCCCAAAGAGCCGGACACGACTGAGCGACCGCACTGACTGGCTGACTGACTGAAGTGGACACGTTAGCTCTCCCGCACACGACGGGACAGGAAACCACCGCGGACTTGGAGGGCGGGAGGCGCTGCGACGGGAGCTGGCGGGCGAGTAAACGACTACGGTGCCTCAACGTTTTGAAAAACTCCTTATTTTGCGCAAAGTGACACAATGTACTGTTAAGGGAAGGGAAAAAAAAAAAAAAGAAGACAAAGCCACTGAGGAGAACGAAGCGAAAAACGCGAGCGTGTGGCGAGAACCCGGAGCGCCAGATGACCCAACCGGGCGGAGACTCCAAGAGCTGAGGAGCCCGAGGCCGGCGCCCCGACCCCCTCCAGCGCGGGGAGGGCCGAGGAGGGGGCGCGGCCCGGGGGGCAGAGGGTCCGAGGGGCGCGAGCGGAGGGGAGCGGCGGCGGCGGCGCGCGAGGGGGCCGCGAGGGCCGGGGTCTCGCGTCCGCACCGCCGCCCGCCTCACCTCGTCCACCGCGCGGCGCGGGAGGTGCAGCGTCCCGAGCAGCAGCTTGAGCTTCACGGCCGACGAGAGGCCGTGGAAGCAGAGGCGGATGTTGTCGATGACCGCGGCCGTGAGCAGGGACGCGATGCTGGGCGGCGCCCACAGCTCGTCCGTGGCCCCCAGCTTGTTGTGCAGCCACAGGCCCGTGTCGCTCTCCCGCATGGACGCCATCTTGGGGGGAAAAAAGCCGGGCGCCGTCGAGCCGGCATCTTATGAGGACACCTACGCGCCCGCAGCGAGGACCCCCAACATGGCGGCGCCCGCCAGGCGCGCCGCGGTGACGTCACAGGCGGGGCGGGGCCTCGGCGAGCCGCAGGGGCCCTCAAGCTGGCGTCCGTAAGGTAACAGGGCGGCGCCTGCCCTGGCGCGCCGTGGTGACGTCACCGGAGGGCGGGGCCTCGGCGAGGCGCTTCGTGGCGGCTGAGGTCCTCTCGCCGGCGGCCGTAAGGTAACATGGCGGCGCCTGCGCCCGGGCCTCCCGGGCCGCGGAAGATGACGTCACGGAGCGTGGGCGCGGCGGCCCGGCGTGGGCGCCGCGAGTCCAGGGTGTAGACTGGCCGGCGGGCGCGGCGACGCGGACCCGCCCCCTCCCCGCGGACGGGCGCCCGAAGGCGGCCGCGACCCGGGTCCCGCGCCGCGCGGCGCGAGGTTGTGCTGGTCGGACGTCTTCACCATGTCGGGGCGGCTGGGGTCCAGCCCGCGCCGGTCTAGCGCGTCCGCGCGCGCCCCCCGCCTCGGGCCTGGCGCTGCCCCAGCTGCTGGGGACACGGCGGGAGCTTGTCCAGCCCGAGCCTTCGCCCTGGCGGCCTCGGCGGCCCCGGGGAAGGGAGCGGGCTGCGCCGGGCGTGCGCTGCGGACGGAGAGCCGGCGCGGGGCCCTGGGCGCCTCACGGCCGGCCTGCCAGCTCCTGGCCAGTCTCTCGCCTCCCGCGGCCGCTCCGTGTCCCCTGGCGCAGCTGCAGGGAGCCCCCCCGGGGCCCGAGCGCAGATGCCCTTCCAGGCGAGGGGAGCCCCATCGGAGAGGGAGTCGGCCCTGGTTGGTGGGTGGTGAGGGGGGGCGGTTCTTAGCGCCCTTAGGCTCCCGCCAGCCTCAGGCCAGATCTCGGGCTGCGCGGACCTGGGGCTCCAGCCCACCGCCCGGGGAGGGAGGGCACTGCTGTCGGGCCGCCCCTTGGTTCCCCACCAGGCCGGCTTCCTTGCAAACAACTGCTGCGCCCTCGGCCAGAGTCGTAGCGCCAGCATCGGGAACGCGCCAGGCCGGCACGCCGTCCTCCAGGTGCAAGGAGCCACCAGAGCGTGCAGGACGGGGGGCTCCTCACCGCGCAGACTTGCCTTCCCTCTGCCCTGCCCCACCGGAAAGAGGGCCTGTGGCCCAAGCCCCCCCACTCTGCCCTCTGGGCCACAGGCTCCAGCCTTGCCACTTCACCCAGACCCCTGGGGGGGAGAGGCTCAGGGAGCCCGGGCTGTGGAGAGGTCAGTGGGTCCACCACACCCTTCCCATCAGGGCCAGCTGACCTCCGGGTCGCCTGCGTTGCGGGCAGATTCTTTACCGCTGAGTCACCAGATGTTCCAACTACCTAGTCTCTGTACTAACCCTAACCCTAGTCTCTGTTACAAAACTTCCTGTATGTCCTGGCTCCTCCCTTACCTCCTGAGAGTCGTCTCAGGGTAGCTGAGATGCTGTGTCCTGGACTTAAGTCCTCAGTTTTGTTTACCAAATAAAACATAACTTTCAGGTGGTACTTTTTGGGTTTGTTTTTTTTTTCAGTCCACACCAACATCTTAACTTATTTTAGCTGTTTCAAGTTACCAGAAATCTGGAGAAACCATTTAAAGTAGGCAGTCCTAAAACATAATTACTCCTAAAGTGTGTGTGTGTGTGGAAGTCCCTCAGTCGTGTCCGACTCTGCATCCTCATGGACTATACAGCCCATGGAATTCTCCAGGCCAGAATACTGGAGTGGGTAGCCTTTCCCTTCTCCAGTTTGGCCAACCCAAGGATCAAACCCAGGTCTCCCGTGTTGCAGGCGGATTCTTTACCAGCTGAGCCACAAGGGAAGCCAATTACTCCTAAAGACTTCATCTAACAGCTTGTACTTCATTGACATTTACTTACAAGCTTTGATTCCGCCTCTGCGCACCAAAAGAAAGGTTTGCATGGGTCCTGCCCTATTTGAGGTTTATCATCTCAAGTTATCTTTGTTGCTGACAAATATTGTAACGTGAATCATCAGATCTTAAAATTTGACTTCTGGCAAACCTAAGTACAATGAAAGTATTAATGTTGATGAGTCTAGAGATATAGTCATTAAACCAAGCTTGTTTTCATTCGTTAAAAATTAACCCCAGGGACTTCCCTAGTGGTCCCAGTGGTCAAGAATCTGCCCGCTAATGTGGGGGACATGGGTTCAAGCCCTGGTCTGGGAGGATTCCACAGGCCGCAGGGCAGCTAAGCTGGTGTGCCATGACTGCTGAGTCCATGCACGCCCTAGTGCCCGTGCTCCACAACAGGAGAAACTTGTGTAATGAGAAGCTCCGTGGGTAAAGAATCTGCCTAAAAGGCAGGAGATTGGAGTTCATTTCCTGGGTCGGGAAGATCCCCCGGAAAGGAAATGGCACCCCACTCCAGTATTCTTGCCTGAAGAATCCCATGGACAGAGGAGCCTGGTGGGCAACAGTTTACAGGGTCACAAAGAGTCGGACACGACTGAGCGGCTAAACCCCCACCAGTGTGATGAGAAGCCTGTGGCCACGGTGAAGGGAAGCCCCTGCTGCCTGTGACTGGAGAAACCCACACGCAGCAACAAAGACCGAGGACAGCCAAGGATAAAGATAAATCCTGGATTGTGTGATCCTGAAGTTCATTTGAATATCAACATAAACAATTTCCTTTAAGCCAATTAGAGCTCTTTTACCAATTAATTTTGGCAGGACCACATACCTACAGTACGCACATCCATGTAGATTCATACCAACAAGAGACCCTGTAGTTTCTAAACCGAGCAGGACCCTGTGGGGCTCCTGGACACACAAGCCTTTCTGTGTCCCCTTAACCACAGGATGCCTCAGGACCCCCACCCCCCACCCCCGCCATAGTTTTCAGGGCGTTAGCCGGTAGTGGCCCTCTCTGCTCGGCAAAGCAATAAAACTTTCCTGCTTCACCTAAAACTCTTGTCTCCGAGATTCAGTTCAGTGCTGGTTCACAGAGACAGTTTCAGCATCACTTTGCATCCCCACATTTCATCCGTGAATCAGGTACAGTAATACAAAACCCATCGGTTACAAGAGGTTGGTTTCCCTGGCAGCCTAGTGGTTAGAATTCCAGGCTCTCCCTGCCGTGGCCTGGGTTCCATCCCTGGTCTGGGAACTGAGATCCTGCAAGCCTCATGGTGTGGCTAAAAAAAAAAAGAAGTTGGATTCAAATTGGGTTTCTGACCGATGGAACAAATAAAGGTCACCTGTTTAGATGGCAAAAGTCTTTTCACTAATACTTATGGAGAAGACACAAGAGTTGTCTTGTCCTTGACAAGTTACCTATCCCACTTTTGTTTCTCTCTTTTGAGAAGAGTTACTTTCCTGAAATTTGCAATTTCAAAAGGTGGTCTAGATAAGTGTTTCTGGAGAAGACCAGGTGGGCCATTTACATCTCAGAAGCATAGGAGGAAAAAGGCAAGTTCTAGGAGTAACTTCTGTTCCCTTAAGGCCACAATATTAATATATAATATATATTTAAGCCTCAAGCTAAGTAGGGGAAGTCTGAGGAGCAGTGAAAAGATTGATGGGCTTTGAGTTTTTCTGGAGCCTCATCTCAGTCCTGTAAAGACTAGATTTGTGCAATAAGGACAGCTCTTTTAATTCCTCAAAGAATGGGGTGGCCACTTCAGGGAAAATGATACCAAAATGCTGACATACTTGTCCACCTGCTGCAACGTTTTATTGTTCAGTCGGTTGTGTCCGACTCTTTGCGACCCCATGGACTGCAGCACGCCAGGCTTCCCTGTCCCTCACCATCTCCCTGAGTTTGCTCAAACTTACGTCCATTGAATCAGTGATGCCATCCAACCATCTCATCCTCTACCGCCCCCTTCTTTTGCCCTCAATCTTTCCCAGCATCAGGTTTTTTTCCAATAAGCCGGCTCTTCACATCAGCTGGTCAAAGTATTGGAGCCTCAGCTTCAGCATCAGGCCTTCCAATGAATATTCAGGGCTGATTTCCGTTAGGATTGATGGTTGGATCTTGTCGTCCAAGGGACTTTGGAATGTTTTACTTTCCTTCATCTAGCTTAGGGGAGAAGGCAAAAAAAAAAAAAAAATCCTCCCAGGCTCTGAATATCAGCTATGTTCAGTTCAGTCAGACCAGTGGCCTTCGATCTTGGTAATCTACTTTCAAAAAGCCTGACAGGATCCTACCTGGGTTTAAGAAATTCTTTACCCACGGCCCTCATATCCAACTCTGATGTGAAGAGGCTCACCTCCAGCCTCAGGTGGTCCCATTTCTAAAGACCGTTGAATAGTGTCTTCAGGATGGAAGGCCCTTCAGACAGCAGATCAGAAGGAGCACTCAGCACAGGAGCATGGAAGGAACAGAGGTAGGTCCGTCTCAGGGCTTCTGTTTGTTTGCCATAGGCACCTTTACACCCTTTACCTTTTACTAGCCTTCTGCAGCATCCTTAGATGAAGCTATTTTGGAGTTTTGAAGCCTTCGGGGGCTTTTATACCAGTTAGAAAAGGTACAATGGCGTGATGAGAGCTCTCTAGAATGTTAATCATTTAGAAGCCTCTCCAGTCCTGAGGATCTGTTTTAGAAGAGGAGCGCTCTGATCACCCTTGTGTCCCGCAGACCCTGTGGGCAGGGGTCCCAGAGACCGGCCAACAGGAACGGACCTTGTCCCCTGTTGGCTTTCTCTCTGCGTGCAAAGCTCAGTGAGGCCAGGAGAGCCTCGGGGTGGCTCCTTCCCCTCCCGGTCAAAGCCGCAGGCGTGCACACACGTGCTGGTGTCGGAGCTCAGCTGGCGCCCTCGTCTGCGCGGGACTGCGGGGCCTCTGAGGCGCGCGCCCGATCCGAGGTGAGACGTGAGCCGAGCTTCCGGCGGCATCGCGAGCGAGGCAGCGAGCGTGCTCCGATCTGAGCCTGGCCCCCCACGGGGTCACCCGGGGCGGCTGACTCACTCCTGGATCCCGTCTCTCCCTCTGGCGGAAACTGCCGTGGGTGCTCAGGGCTCCGGGCAGTCGGGCCACACCGTGTGTCCTGGACGAGCAGTGGTCACTTGATGGCGGGAGCCGGGTCCCCTGGGGGACCGAGCTGCGTCAGGAGGTGGACCCTCAGACACCCCCACCGTCTCTCAGTCCCCCGGGGGGCCCTTGCGGCTGGAAGGAGCAGACGTCCCCGTTCTTGAAAGGGAAAGTCGCTCAGTCAGTGTCCGACTCTTTGCGACCCCATGGACTATACAGTCCTGGAATTCTTCAGGCCAGAATCCTGGAGTGGGTAGCCTATCACTTCTCCAGCAGATCTTCCCGACCCTAATTCGATCTGTCCTTTCACTACCAGAGGGTTTGTTCAGACCATGTAGCATTTTTTTTTTTTCCAGCTTAAGCAAAACTTAAGAAACCAGTCACTTCTGTTTCACTGGGCCTCCTTTGCTGCCCTCCTGGGTCCCCGACTAGGAAATGCACCGGGCCCGGAAAGGCTCCAGGTCAAGTAGAAACAGCTTGAATAAAAATGTCAGGATCGTCCCTTAAGAGCAGTGAGGGTTGGCCAAGAGGAGAGCCCACCAGAACCCCCAAGGGGTACCAAGGAGCCAGTGGGGCTCGGAGGTCCC
Source organism: Giraffa tippelskirchi (assembly GCF_054371585.1). Taxonomy (NCBI): domain Eukaryota; kingdom Metazoa; phylum Chordata; class Mammalia; order Artiodactyla; family Giraffidae; genus Giraffa; species Giraffa tippelskirchi. The sequence continues at coordinate 1,267,254 of NC_137275.1, forward strand.
CTTGGTACTGAGCACAGGGTTGGGTGTCGACTTAAAAAATGGTCACAACCCAGAAGTTGAGAGCTATATTTTATTTGGTGGGAGTTTTTAGGACTTTAAGCCTGGGAGATAGCATCTCAAGGGATTCTGGGAGAACTGTTCTGAGGAGGCGGGTGGGGCGGAGAGAAGTTTGTAACAAGCGGTGGGTAGTCTGAACAGCAAACGGTTATTGTCATTAAGGAAAGCCAGATATCTCAAGTTAAGGTATTTAGCGCTTTTCTATGTATGTGCTAAGTCGCTTCAGTTGTGTCCAACTCTTTGTGACCCCATGGACCATAGCCAGTCAGGCTCCTCTGTCCATGGGATTCTCCAGGCAAGATTTCTGGAGTGGGTAGCCATTTACTTCTCCAGGAGATATTCCCAAAGCAGGGATCGAACTCAGGTCTCCTGCATTGCAGGAAGATTCTTTACCATCTGAGCCACTAGGGAGGCCCAAGAATACTGGAATGGGTTGCCATTTACTTCTCCAGAAGATCTTCCCAACCCAGGTATCAAACCCATGTCTCTTACGTCTCCTGCATTGGCAGGCAGTTTCTTTTCTTTTTTTTAACTGGAGGAGAATTACTTTACAATATCATGGTGGTTTTTGCCATACATCCACGTGAATCACCCACGGGTGCACATGTGTCCCCCCATCCTGAAGCCCCCCCCCGCCTCCCTCCCCACCCCATCCCTTGGGTTTCCCAAAGCACCGGCTTTGAGTGCTCTGCTTCAAGCATTGAACTTGCCCTGGTCACCTCTTTCTTTACCTGGTAATAGGCAGCTTTCAGTGCTAGGCAGGTAGGTTCTTTACCACTAGAGCCACCTGTGTATGGGCAGATGCAGGAGCCTGGGCTCCCTGAAATGACTCCTTTCACAGGCATCTCAGCCGTCTGGGCCAGCATCCTGCGATTTGATGTTATACATGTCCTTAGTTGCTTGCTCACCGTAGGGAGTGGTGACGGCTCACAGTGGCAGCTCACTGGCTGATAGCAGGCTCTGTTCTTCCTGGGTTCGGAAATTCACGTTTGGAGGGCTGAAACCCCTGACAGCTGAGACATCTCTGTTTATTGATGTGGCTGGAAATATTCCATTTCACGGGGCAAACGCCGGCCGTCCTCTGGGGAGGGTGGGTTGTCTCTGATACCCCAAGCTAGCATTGACAAAAGACTCATCAATAATTGATCTAAGAAAGAAAGGGAAATTTTTATTGGCACCAACCTGATGATCCTCAACTGGGAGACAGTCTTTCAGAAGCTCTCAGGCCTGCCCATCAGAGGTCAGAGCGAGGTATGTGAGCTGTTGAGACAGAGGGCTGTACATCAGACGACTCAGCTGCAGGCCGTGCAGTCCAGGCCTGCACATACCCAGCGAGTGTGGGCCGCAGCGCCCCGTCACTAGGGTAAGAAGAAAGGCTCTCTCCTGGGGCCTGGTGAAGGCAGGCACTCAGCCCAGACTCGAGGGGCGGGAGGGGGCCCAGATGGGCAGAGAAGAATTGTACGTTCAAATGTTTCTTGTTTTGTCCAGAATCATGACACAGAGAACAGACTGGGGTATGGGAAGTTGCAGCTAGCAGGTGTAAGCTTTTACATATGTCAACAGAAAGAACGGACAACATGGCCCCACTGCTCAGCACAGATAGCGACATTCGATGTCCTATGATGAGCGATGATGGAAAAGGATAAAACAGAACGTCTGCATACGGATAACGGAATCAGTCTGCTGCACAGCAGTGATGAACACCATGTTGTAAATCAGCTATACTTCAACGAGAAAACGAAAAGGTTTTTTGTTTTGTCATAAAATACGAATTTTATTTCATCACACTGATTTTCTCTACTCTTTTCTCTTTTCCATTTCTTTAATTTCCGCTCTCACTTTTATTAATTCTTTTTTTCTGCTGACTTTGGATTTAACTTGCTCTTCACTTTCTCATTTCCAAAGGTGGAAGCTTAGATGGTTGCCCACAGAGCGTCTTCTGTTCTAATATATGCAAGCGATGCTATAAATTTCCCTCTAAGCACTGCTTTTGCTGAATCCCACAAATTTTGATAAGTTGTGTTTCATTTTTATTTAGTCATTGAGTTCAAATTATTTGTAATTTCTCTTGAGAGTTCTTCTTCGATTCATGTGTTTTTTAGAAGTGTGTAGGTTTTCTTGTGGCTGTTGTTTACGGGTTTTGGGGGGATTTTTGGCTCTGGTTCAGCTTGTGGGATCTTAGTTCCCTGACAGGGGATTGAATCTGAGGCCTTGGAAGTGAAAGCATGGAGGGTCCTAACGGGTGGACTGCCAGGGAATCTCCAGGCATGCGTTCTAGAGTCTCCAAGAGTTCGGAGGTTTTCCAGTTACCTAGGAAACTGTCACTGGTCTCTGCTTCAATTCCATTGCGGTCTCAGGGCAGACACTGTGTGATCTCTGTGATGATGAGTTTGTCAGGGAGTGTGTTACGGCCCAGAGTGTTTCCCAGTGAGTGTGAGAAGAATGCATCTGTATTTATGTATTTCTTTGTTCCCAGCGGCTGGGTCTCCGCTGCTGCACAGGCTTTCTCTAGCTGTGTGCGGGAGCAGGGGCTCCTCACGGTGGCAGCCTCTCTCGTTGCAGAGCCCGGGCTCTCAGCCGTGGTGCACGGGCCTGGCTGCTTCATGGCACGTGGGACCGTTCGGGAGAAAGCGTGTCTTGATGCTGGAGCATGCCATCTGTGGATGTCCGCTGCGCGCGGTTCACTGTGGCGCCGAGTTCACCTGCGTCCTTCCTGATCTCCACCTGCAGGGTCTCCTCGCTGACGGGGGCGTGGAAGTCTCCGACCATCGCAGTGGGCTCATCTGTGTCTTTCCTGTTCTTGCCTTAAAATCCATTTTATCTGATACTAACATAGTGGTCCTAGCCTTGTGTTTTAATGAGTGGTATAGCTTTTATCCATTCTTTTTTAAACAAATTTGGTTAATTCATTTATTGTTGGCTGTGCTGGGTCTTCATGGAGATGCTGGGCTTCTCACTGGGGGGGCTTCTCTTGTTGGGGAGCATGGGCTCAGTAGTTGTGGTGACGGGCTTGGGGACCCTGCCGCAGGTGGAATCTTCCCGGACCAGGGATCAAACCCGTGTCCCCAGCACTGGTGGGCGGATTCTCAAACACTGGACCACCAGGGAAGGCCTGTCCATTCTTTTACTTTCACCTTTTCTGTCTCCTTAGGATGCAGTTGTATCCCATGTAAACAGCATATAGTTGTGTTGGTTTTGTTGTTGTGTTTTAGAGTGACAGTCGTTGTCTACTAACTGGAACATTTTGTCCATTATTGTTGAATAAAAATCATTGATGTATTGGTTCTCTCCTTTTGTGTCTTCTTTTGGATTGATTATTCTTTACCGTTCTTTTTATCCCACACATTAGTTTAGAAGTTATTTACTCTCTTTCCTTTTTTTTAGTCATTTCACCAGCAATCACAATGGGTCTGCTTCACTTATTACAATCTAAAATGAATAATACTGATTTCTGCGTGTGTTCACGTGGCTACTACTTTGTTGTAGAAATCACACAGTTGTTCTTCAGTCGCTCAGTTGCGTCCGACTCTTTGCGACCCCGCGGACCGCAGCCCGCCAGGCCTCCCTGTCCATCACCATCTCCTGGAGCTTACTCAAACTCATGTCCGTAGAGTCGGTGATGCCATCCAAGCATCTCATCCTCTGTCATCCTCTTCTCCCCCTGCCTTCAGTCTTTCCTAGTATCAGGGTCTTTTGTGATGAATCAGCTCTTTGCATCAGCCTACAACTACTTTAAACATCTAAAAATACTGGACAAAATACAAACCAAAGCTTTTCAGGTGGAGATAGCACTGCAGAACAGCGGAGAAGGGAGACAGCAGGACGGGGCCACGGCTGCCTGACCTGCCCCCGGAGGGACTGTCCGGCTGTGGGACAGGGAGGAGGGACCCCAAGACAACCGGTGTACCCTGACTTGAGGAGACAGAGTTCTGAATTTGGGGGCCCATGGGGACCAGAACTTTTAGGGCAGAGCTGTAGAGAGAAAAGGCTCAGCTCTGCCCTGCGTCCCGTCAGGTCCTCAGCATGTGGACTGAGCGCCCAAGGCTGGGCGAGACCCCAGGACAGAGAAAGTCTAACAACCCTCACGGGGCCAGAAAGAGGTTGTGTTTCCAGCGGCTATGGGACGTTGAGCGGAGTGCTCAGAAAGCTACTGCTTTAGTAATAGGGTCAGATGGGCCCAGACTTAGGAGTTTTCTGAGCTTCCCTGGTGGCTCAGACAGTAAAGAACCTGCCTGCAGTGCAAGAGACCTGGGTTCAATCCCTGGGTGAGGAATATGCCCTGGAGAAGGGAATGGCAACCCACTCCAGTATTCTTGCCAGGAGAATTCCACGGATAGAGGAGCCTAGTGGGCTGCAGTCCATGGGGTCGCAAAGAGTCAGACACGACTGAGTGACTAACACACACAGACACACAAGGACTGTTCTGAGCCCATCTAGTGAGACTTAAAAGGAAGACCCAAAGGATCAGATTATTTCCAGGTAACTTGAGTGCATTCCAGAACAAAGCTCAAAAGCATATTACAAAAGAAACAAATTTCAGTGACCTGACATTATAGAAATTATAATATCTGGCATCCAACAAAAATTACCATAAATGTAAAGAAGCAGGAACATACAACTCATAATAAAGAAGAAAAAAAATCAATCGGGAACTGAACCAGAAATAAGACAGATGACAAGGTAAGAGACAAGGGCATTAAAAGTTATACAACTGTCTGAAATAGTTGGGAAGCTAGGAGAAAGATGAAAAGGTATTAAGTAGTGATATTAAAAACCCCAAATGAAAGCACATGTCAGTATAAAGAATTGTATGTGAATACTCAGAGCAGCTTTACTTGTAATGGCCAAATGCTGGAAATTACCCAAATGTCTATCAACAAACAAATGCACAAGTTGTTGTTTTTCCAAACAATGGAACACTGCTCACCAATAAAAAGAATACACTATTAAATTTTTTTCTTTTCTCTTATTTTTATTCTTAAAAGAATGCACTATTGATGAGCCCAACGACACAGACAAATCTCAAAGTAATTTTACTAATTTAAAGAAATCAGACAAAGGGACCTCCCTGGCGGTCAGTAGCCTGCTCAGGGCGCAGGGGTGCAGGCGCGATCCCTGGTTGGGGAACTAAGATGCCGCATGCTGCACGGTGTCACCAAAAAATAAATAAAGACAGACAAAAAGTGGAATATACGGCATGATTCCACTTACAAAAACTGTAGACAATGGAAACTAGCAACAGAAAGCAGACCGGTGGGTGTTTGGGGGGAGAAGCCAGTGAGAGGAGGTGGACACCAACGAGAGGCTGAGACTGGGTAGGGGTGAGGCGGGGTGGGGTGGGGTGCTCCCACCTTCAGAAGGTGATGGCCTCACAGGTGCACGCTGACCTTAAAAATAAAACAGTTATCTTCCCCGCAAAAATGAGTTTGCTGGAGAAGAGCAGAGAATTGCAGTTTGGGACAAATATGGTACACAAAGGCCAGAGGCAGGTCTGACAAAGGTGAGGCACGTTACTTTACAGAGAAAAGGGTGGATGTTGGGAGGGGTTGTTCTGAACCAAAGTCCACTGGAGAAGTGAGAGTTCAGAGTGGGGATGGTTTCTGTCTGAGTTGCTGGGGTGGTGGACTCCTTGTAGGAGATGCCAGGTATATGCTTTCCTGTGAAACTGAAAGTGAAAGCCGCTCAGTCTTTGAGACCCCATGGGCTGTATAGACGGAGAACAGCAACGAACTGCAATTTGTGGCAAACATGCAGTAGAAAGGCCAGAATACTGCAGTGGGGAGCTGTTCCCTTCTCCAGGGGATCTTCCCAACCCAGGGATCGAACCCAGGTTTCCTGCATTGCTGGCGGATTCTTTACCAGCTGAGCCACAGGGGAAGCCCAAGAATACTGCAATGGGTAGCCTACCCCTTCTCCAGGGGATCTTCCCTCCCCAAGAATAGAACCAGGGTCTCCTGCATTGCAGGCGAATTCTTTACCAGCTGAGTCACCAGGGAAGCCCAGTTTTCCTGCGGGGACCTGTGGTTGAGTCTTCCTGTGACTGATTTTGAGTGGTGCTGCAGAGAGCGCCCCCTTCTGGCCTCCTAACTCCATTTTAGTGAGGTTTTCCTTTATTAATTTTCCCACCTATAAATATATCAAAATTGATCAAATTGTGTCTTACCTGTCAACCACACCTGAATGAACATTAAAAAAGTGACAAAATATATTTAATGATGCTTTCACTGTCCTACCAGAAATACAGATCCTTTGGGTATTTTACCCAGAGCACTTCAACCCCATTTACCCCGTCTTGATTTACACGTTGTCCCGTAATTTAACTCTATTTTCCTACTGTTGTTTAGCCGAGTCACAGCCTCTTTATACTCACCCCCAGGTTCTCCTCTCACTGTGCCCCGCCCTTAGTTCCAGATCTTTCATTTCATAGCTCTTATCTCAGCCTGAACTACATCCTTCAGAATTTCCTTCCTAAGGACGTTCTGTCTCTGAACGTGTCTATTCCGTGTCATTCTTTCTTTAGAACTATCAGTAACTTTTCTTCCTAAATACGTGCAGGAACATCCACCAGGCATAAATACACAGCTGAACTTCCACAAAGTAAACACACTGGGTCTCTAACAGCCGATCAAGAACCGCCCACGCCCTGGGGTCCCTGCTGTGCCCACTCCCAGTCCGGTCCTCTTACTGCGCTGCTGAGTTCAGGATACTTGGATTGTGTTGAGTTTTGCCTTAATGTTCACAAGAACCTTTGGTCCGCGGTTTTCTTGTAGGGTCTCTCTGGCCTTGGTAGGTTGGCTTCATGGAATGAGTTAGGAACTATTTTATACTCTTCACTTTTTTGGAAAAGTTTGAGAAGGCTTGGTGTTAATGCTTCTTTAAATGTTTGTTAGAATCCGCCACTGAAGCCATCAGATCCAGGGCTCTTTTTTGTTGGGAGACTGCTGATCACTGATTCAGTCTCCTCCCTTCTCCGTGCTTCTAGGGATTTGCGCATCTCATTCCGCCAACCCGACCCACTGAGCACAGCTGTTCACAGTATTTTCTTTTAATCCGTTCATGTCTGTTGAATTGGTAGCAACGCCTCCATACTTCATGTCTGATTTTAGTAATTTATGTCTTCTCTCCTTTTTTCTTAGTCCGTTTGGTTAATGGTTTGTCAAGTATGTTGATCTTTTCAAAGAACCAACTTTTTGTTTGATTGATTTTTCTCTGTGGTTTCTCTCTTCTCTATTTCTTTCATTATATCTCCATCCTAATCTTTCTTTCCTTCTGCTAGGCTTTTCCTTTTTTTCCCTTTTTGGCCACAACACTCAGCTTGCAGGATCTTAGTTCCCTGACCGGGGATTGAACCCATGTCCTTAGCAGTGAGAGTGCAGAGTCCGGAACCACCATGGAATTCCCTCCTCTGCTGGTTTAGGTTGTTTGCTCTTCATTTTCTAGCTCCTTAAGTTGTAAAATTAGGCTGTTGATTTGATCTTGTTCTTTTAATGTAAGTGTTGATAGCTATAATCTCCCTCTTACCACTGCTCTCGCGGCAGCCCGTACATGTTGGTCTGTTTTGTTTTGTTTTTGTTCCTCTCCAAGTCATTTCTAAGTTCCCTCGTGATTTCTCCTTTGATCCTCTGGTTCTTCAACGTTCTGCTTTTCCTTCTGTTATTGAGTTCCAGCATCATCCTGCTGTGGTCAGAGAATACACTTTTTATGGCATCTAGCTTTTAAAATCTATTGATGGGACTTCTCTGGTGATTCAGTGGCTGGGATTCTGTGCTCTTGCTGCTGGGGGCCTGGGTTCAATCCCTGGTTGAGAATTAAAATCTCAGAAGCTGTGCGGTGCCTTCCCCCCCAATCTATGACAACTTAATCAGTGACTTCACGTGTGGTCTCCTGGGCAGCATCCCACGAGTGCCTGGACGCGGCTGTCAGATCTGGTGGGTGAGTCCTGTTCCCTCACTTGCCTTCTGTCTGGTTGTTCTGCCCAACACTATTAGTGGGGTATTCAAGTCTCCTACTGTTACTGTAGAACCGTCTGTTTCTTTAATTCTGTTAGTGTTTGCTTCATGTATTTTCACGGTCTGTCATCAGGTGTGTAAGCATTTATATTTGTCATGTCTTCCTGCCCTATCAAACCTTTTATTAACATGTGCCGGTGTCCTTCTTTGTCTGCTATAAACTCTTCGGATGTCAGCTCCTTTTTGTCTGGCCGTGGTTTAGCCACCCCGGCTCTCTCCTAATTATTATTTGCAGGGAATACCTTTTCTCATCCTTTCGCCTTTGATCTCTTTGTGTCTTTGGATTTAAATTGAGGCTCTTTCAGGAAGGACTTTGCTGGTGTCCAGTGGTTAAGAACCTGCCTTGCAAGGCAGGAGACGAGGGCTCGATCCCTGGTTGGGAACGAAGATCCCACAGGCTGGCGAGCCGTCAGCCTGCACTCTGCGACTAGAGGGCAGATAGGGTCCCCGCCCTGCAACCAGCGATGACACACTCAGAGCAGACCCAGCCTAATAAATAAACACTTTTTTTTTTTTTAAAAAAAAGACGCAAATAAATAAAGTGAGCCTCTCGCAGACAGCATGGAGCTGGATTGTGTGTTTTTATCCATTCTGCTCCACTTTTCCAAGGCCTGAGAGATGAAGATGCTTTCTGCCAAGTAGCATGTGAATTTTCTTCTGCCACTTGTCCGAGCATCCCTAGTCTAGAACCGTTTTTAAATAACTTCCTCGCCGACACATTCTTGGTGCTTTTAATGGTGTGGGTTTTGTTTGTGGCGCCCGTGTTATAGCCACTCTTCCCCCTACAGTGTCAAGACAGCCTGCCCCCAGGCTTGCGAGGAGGACTGGGCGGGTGTGTGAGCCTGGGACTCTCGCTGCACCCAAGCCGCTCACCCTGGGCGCCGCGCAGCCGGGCTCGCCCTCCTCTTCTCCCGCTGTTTGCTGGCAGAGCCTCTGCCCCTGGAAACCAGCCTGCCAGCCCCCCACCTCCAAGCGCATACACCTTCGCCTCCTCCCTTTCTCTGTCCCGCTTGCTCGCTTGGCAACCCCCTGGGCTCCTCCTCCCCACTGGGCTTCCCCTGGCGGGAGGAGGGTAAGTGCAGAGGGTCGGTGAGGGCAGCCTGACAGCCCAGAGTGGGGGCGGTGGGTCTGGGGGCGGATCTCCTCCGGACCGGGGCCAGGGTCCCCAGACGACGCCCTGGGCGGAGCCCACGAGGAGCAGGAGGCAGCCTCCTCCAGGCCCCGATCAGATGTCCCTGGCCGCGGCCCCACAGCGGAGGGAGCCGAGGGTTGGGGGCTCTGGGCCATCAAAGCCAGTCGCTCCCAGAACTTCCTGGAGTCACGCCCCGGCCACGCTCACGCTGACCACACCTCTCCACGTCCATCTCCATCCCGACAGCTGCTGGCAACCCAGGAAACAGGAGTGGGCTCGAGAAAGGACTTGCCTGGTGGTCTAGTGGTTAAAAATCCGCTTGTCTACGCAGGGGACACAGGGTCAGCCCCTGGTCTGGGCAGACTGCCCCTGCGGTGGGACCACTGAGCCGGTGCACAACTCCTGAGCCCGGGCTCAGCAGCAGGAGAAACACCGCAGTGAGAAGCCCCCGCCAGGCAGCTAGAGAAAGCCCGCCCGCAGACGGCCAAAAATAAGGGCATTTTAAAAGGGAGGAAGGGGGAGAAACTGGACAGGGAGGCGAAGTGACGGGGGTCGAGGGGCTCAGGAAGTCTGTCCCACTGGGATATGAAAGAAATCACAGCCGGCTTGAGGAAGATCCAGTGAAGAACGTCTGTACCTGGGGAGGGGCGGGGGGCCGGCGGGGCGCGGGGACCCCGGCGCGGGCGGGGGTGGGGCAGGGACTCAGGACCCAGGCAGCCCTGCGGTGCCGCCCCCGCGGGCCGGTGGCTCGGTCCTCTCGGTACCCGCTCGGTCGCGGGGAGGACGCAGCCGGGGGCCCGAGAGCGAGCGGGGCAGGGACGGTGAGGCTGGACCGCGCCGTGGGGCTCCGGAGGAAGGGCGCGGAAAAGCGCGCGTCGGGAAGGCCGCCCGCCGGCCGCGCGCCCCCGCGCCCGGCCCGTCGGAGTTTCCGGACGCCCCCTGCCCAGGCCCAGCCCACCCCGGAGCCCGACGGGGAGCAGAGCGTGGCGATCGCGAGCCCTGCCCCGCCCCTAGGCCAACGCGCCCGCGTCCGGTCCAGGCCGCAGACGTCCCATCCCGTGCCCGGCCGCCACCCGACCCAAGGCCAGGGGGTGGGGCGGAGGCCGTCCGGGCCGGCACTGCCACCACCAAGGGGGCCCGGCGCTGCTCCGCGCCGCGCGGGCAGTTGGCGGCTCCAGGGCGCACGGCCCGGAGGTCGCCGCCTCCATATCGGCGCCGCGCCTCGTAAAGACCCGGTGGACGCCAAGTAGGCAGCACCCTTCGCAGAAGGACGGGTCTCCCCCGCGCGCGTGGGCCGGGCGGGGACCTGAGACCCGCGCGCCTCGGGACGCCCAGGGAGGCCATACACTCGTCTTTTTACTTCCCACGACCTTGTGCTGTCGCGAAGGAGCAAAGGGCGCAGAGAGGGCACGCGACCCCTCCCAGGCCACGCAGCCGGCGTGGAGTGTGTCCGGACGCGGAGCGCTGGAGGGGAACGGGCAGCTCGATGGCTTCTTACCTGTGCCTCTGGCCTGAGGGTCAGGCACGAGGCCCAGCCGGGGCGAGGAGCGGAGACCGGACGGGCCCCCGGGCCTGGGTCGCTGCCGAAGCCGAGCTCCCCGGAGCAACCCGCCCCGAGCCCCGACTGGACCCACTGGCCCACAGGGCGCAGAGGCCGCGCGTTTGCATTCGCCGGCCCCCAGCCCCGGGCGGGCACCGAGCCCTCTCCCTCGGGATCTGTGCAGGGACGCCCGGGTTCCCGGGCCGCAGGCGGTGGCTTTGGAGCTGCTGTCCAGGTGCCGCCTCCTCCAAGCAGCCCTCAGGAGCCCACGCCTGTAGGGTAGGCCTGACAGCGTCTGGGTGCGGATCCCGGCTGGGGCAGCGCGTACCGAGTCCGGGAGCCACCACCTCGGTCCCTTTAAGCGAGCGGTTCTCGCGGTCCCGGGGTTTCCATGACGACGACGTTGGATTGGGGGGGGCTGGGCGGGGTCGGGGCGCATGCGCGGTGCGCGCCGGACGCAGCGCGTCTTTCTCGAGTCGTCGCGCCTCGGTCGCGGGGTCCTCCGAACCGCGGTAAAGGCGGGCGGGGGCTCGCTGGGCGAGGGACGGGGGAGAGGGAAGGGGTCGCAGAGCCCGGGGGCCGTGGCGGGAGTGGGGGTGTCCGAGGGGGCGTGGGGAGCCTCTAGACCCGGGGGGCGGGGTGGGGGGGTTCGCTTGTTCCGGGGGGCGGGGCCCTGGAGGTGGGCTCGCGGGTCCCGGGGGGTCGGGGCGGGTGGGGTGCGCAAGGCCGAGCTCGGGGTTGGGGCCCGCCTGCCCGAGGGGCGGACGCCGCTGACCGTCGGCTCCTGCAGGGCGCCCGGGCTCCCTCCGCTCGGCCATGGCCCCCCCGCCGCCGTACAGACCCCCGAGGTCGCCGCCGCCGCGGCTGCTGCTGCTGCTGCTGAGCGCCGCGCTGCTGGGCGCCCAGGCCCGCGCCGAGCCCGCCGCCGGGAGCGCAGTCCCTGCGCAGAGTAGGTGCCGCCTGCGCACGCGGAGGGGTCCCCGGGGGCCCTGACCCAACTCAGGCGCGCGGGAGGGGCGTGGTTCGCCTTTGTTCCCTGGTGGTCCGTGCGGCCCCGCGGGCGGGAGGCAGGGAGCGCGCGGAGGTTGGGGGGACCCGGCTGCGAGCGCGCCCTGACCCGGACACCCCCCACCCCGCCAACCCTGACCCCCGCGCAGGCCGCCCGTGCGTGGACTGCCACGCTTTCGAGTTCATGCAGCGCGCCCTGCAGGACCTACGCAAGACGGCCTACAGCCTGGACGCGCGGGTGAGCCCCCCGAGGGGTGCAGGGCGGGTCGAGGGTGGAGGCTGCCCAGTTCCGCTCCTCCCGGTGGCCTCCCTGGCTCCTTTCCCGGGGTCACCGGAAAGGACAGGCTATCCCAACCCAGCCTTTCTCAGCGGGCAGAGAGGACAAGGCAGGCAGACGGTCAGGCGGGGCTGGAAGGCCCGCTTGGGCCCAGCTGTCTGGGGCGGGGGAGTGCCCCACCCCCGGCCTCCTCTGCAGGGGCAGGGTGCAGGCCCGGGGTGCCCGGAGTCACCCCCCAAGTCTGGAATGAACAGTGCCCCTCCCCCTAGCCGTCGCTAGGCCCCAGCCAAGGAAGTTCTCGTTTGTGACAGCAAGGTGTATTTCTGGGAAGGGAGAGCACTCGGAGAAGTAGGAGGAAGGGGACACCCTGCCCTGCTTCCTCTTCTCCCAGTTCCCAAGGACTCCCCCAGACCTGGAGTGCCCCCTGGGGATGCGTCTGGAGCTGGGCTCCTGAGCGGAGCCTCGGCCAGCCCACCCTGGGGGCTGGAGGAGCTGTCAGGACAGAGGAGGCCCTGAAAGAAAAGCCGGAAAAGTTGTCTAGGTGTGGGGCTCAGGGAGGCCGGGCCCAGGGAGAAGCGGCAGAGGCAGGAGGAAGAGTGGGGGGCGGCCGATGGTCCCCTGCAGCCAGTCTGCGGAGCTGGGGCTGGGGGTTGTCCGGACATAGTTGGGTTCAGGAGTCCTGGGAGTGGGCGGGTCTTGGGGGGGAACCTGGGAGCTGGGCAGCCCTCGGGGTTCGGTGTCTGGGTGCCGCCTGGCGGAGCCCTCACGCCCCTCGTTGCTTTGCAGACGGAGAGCCTCCTGCTGCAGGCTGAGCGCCGGGCCCTGTGTGCCTGCTGGCCGGCTGGGCGCTGAGGGCCCGCCTCAGCATGTCCCTTCACCAATAAAAGCCTGGCCCCCATGCCTGTGTCCTGTGTCCCTGCTCTGGCCACCAGGGCCCACCGTCATCCCCCAGAGCCTCTGCCTGGGCCTTGGTTTCCCTGCCGGGCAGCTGTCCCACCCTGGCACCAGGCTGGAGGTGTGCACCCGTGGCACAGTGGCCCTGGCCCCTCCGCCTTCCAGGGGCCTCCCCCATTCCCTGTCTGCACTTCCTTTGAAGTGCGGAGGGTGCTTGGAGCACCTGCCCCGCCCCACACCTCCCCAGGCCCTTGTGCAGTGAGGAGCCTGCGGTCAGGGACTACCTGTGGACCCACTGGCCAAGGCCCCGTAACCGAGCTGGACGGTGCTGGGAGAGGGGGTGAGTGGGCGGTGGGGGAGTGCTCCTCTGGGAGGAGCAGGCTGGGCCCTCTCATAGCTTCCGCCCCTGACTGCTGGCTCCCTCCTGCCGACCCCAGCCCGGCCCCTGGGCACCGAGAACTCCTGAACTGTGCACACTCGTGTCCACGTGGGCGTGCACAGCACCAGGCAGGAGGTCTCCCTCCTTCTCTCCTTTCATTTCTGGAGGAATTTTTTTTTTTGAGTAAATAGTATAATTTTTTTATCAAAGTAATGCGTGCACGTGATGAGAAACATCCAGGAACGCAGCAGAGCTACGGATGCAAGTGACCGGTATGGGACGCGTGGCTTCTCGGTGGCTTTAGTTCCTTGGCCATGGCCGTCTCTGCACCTTGGCACTGCTGTCCCAGGTGGCAAAAGCTGGACACTCCTGGTCCCCTGCCCGGGAGGTCGACCCCAGTCCCCGGCCCAGCCTGTCCTGTCCTGTGCTGGGGGTCTGAGTGCACACAGCTATTCAGATGCTTTGCCCAGGCCATTCCTTGCCCCCATGGCTTCCCCCCCTTGACCGTGACCTCTTCCCATCCTCGGTTCTTTTCCGCTGGAACCGCCCAGCCTGCAGGTGCTAATCCAGGTGTCAGGACCACAGGGAACAAACCAGAGTCCTACCTTGGCTTCATGGGAGGCTGAGCTTGATGTCTGGGGGTGAGGATGCCAGAGGGCTGATTTCAGTCAGGCCAGAGTGAGGCCTGGGGGAGGGTGAGCTGCAGCCACGGCCAGGCTCGGTGGCCTTCAGGCCTGGGCGTGGGGCAGGGGTAGGGACTGGGGCCGCCTGTCCTGGGGCCCCTAAAGGAGCAGAGGGTGGCAGAAACAGGCACCTCCATCAGGGCACTGCCAGAGTGCCCATGCCCCATGGGTTAGCCCCAGTCATGTGGCCATTCCCGGCTGCCAGGGAGCCCAGATTGCCAAACATGAGGATCGCTGAGCCCCTCTCCGTGGGAGCAGGCAGGCACTTCTAGCGTAAGCACTTCTTAAATACTCGGGACACGTTTAAACTGAAAATCACTGGTTTATCCAAAATCGAAGTTTAACTGGGCTGGACAGCCCCAAACCCTGGCTCCAAATGGGGTTCCTATGACCAGAAAGGAGAGGTCCTCATAGAAAGCCTCTCCAGGGGGTGCCCTTTGGGAGGAAGTGAGGGCCCTGGCCGGCCGGGGAGGCAGGGACTGCAGGCAGAAGAGCCAGGCGGCGGCTCTGTGCCATCTGCCCGCAGAGGGCAGGGGGCGGCGTGAAGGACGGGGCCTCCTCAGGGCCCTGGGCCAGGGAGGTGGGCAGGCTGAGGTCTGTCTGAGCCGGACCTTCCTGGCTGCTGGCTGAGGGTGGACTCGGGTTGGGAACAGAGTTGGGGCCCGCAGGCCTGTGACGCGCCGTCGGAAGTGAGGGTCTGGGGCTCGACGTGTGAGGAGCTGGACTCCGGGTCTGTCTGAAAGCAGAGCCAGGGAGACTGAGGGTGGGCTTTGAGAGAGGGGTCTGGGGGGCGTGGGGAAGAGGGCTGGGGTGAGCAGAGGGGTCCAGGAGGCCGCGGGGCAGACACGCCCAGGAAGGCTCTGGGGAGAGAAGGCCCCTGGGGCTCGGGGGTGGGTGTGGGTGGGAGAGCCATGTGGTGGGAGGTGATGCCCCCGAGGAGGGGGCGTTCACAGGGCAGGGAAAGCGCTGAGACCCGGGGGGCTTCGGGCAGAAGCCAGCCTGTCACAGGCCCTGGAAGTCCAGCAAGGCCCCAGGTGGGACCCCTGGGGTGGGCAGCTCTGGCCACGGTCAGCCATCGACGGGAGCAGCGTCAGTTGGGGTGGAGAAGGCCCACTCGGGGATGACACGGGAGAAGCAGCTTGGGCCCCGTGAAGGGTTTGGCCTTGCGTGCGGTCAAGGCCAACGGTGTCCCGGCTCTGCCCTGAGCAGTACCGCTGCTTTCTGCCTGACTGGACCAAGAGCGTCTTCGTGACCGCGTCAGGGGCGAGTGAGCTGGGAAGGCGTGGCCTCTGGGGCAGCGTTTGTTGGCCCTGCAGACTGTGTTCACCTGATGGTTCCCTCTCGTCTGCCTCTGTCACGTCCATCCATTCTCCAGCAGTCCGGTCCGTCCCAGCCTGTCCCCTGCCTGGCCTGTGCCCTCTGGCTCCCAACCAGCTGGGCGTTCCTGCTGCCCACCTTCACTCTTCTGGTTTGGAGGCACCGTTTCCTGGATTCCACACCATCTTCTCACGGTGGCCTGCCTTCAAATAGCTTCCTAGACAACCGTGTGGTAAATCAGCCGTCTGAAAATTTCTGCAGGCATGTTGGCCTCGTAGTCCCCGCCACCCCTGGGCCTTTGCACGTGCTGTCCCTCTCCACGGAGTTCCCACGTGGCCTCCACCACCTGCCTCGCCCCTCAGCCCTTATCCCAGCTTATTTTCCTTAGTCCCGAAGGAGTGCTGGAGTGCTGGCCTCTGTGACCATTAGGAGAGCAATGCTTCGTCTTTTTAGGGCCCCGTAGAGAGCAGGCACCCCCCCAGCCTGTGTGGGCGGGAAGGCTGGGTGCTGGGTCACTGGCTCCCGGTTAGGAGGCGGGCAGCCTGGTGCAGCGGGAGAGTCAGGAGCTCTCAGAGCCCAGGGCACAGCAGGGCACCGGGCAGGTTCTCAGTAGGGGCCCAGTCCTCCAGCTGGGCAGTCGGTTTCTCCTGCTTCCTCCCCTTTGCGTTCTCTGGGAAGAGCTTCTGGGGGCTGCACCCTGGGCCCCCCATCGGCTCCTGCCCCTTCGCCTTCCCGGCTCCTGGCCCGTCCAGCCCACTTCCGCCAGCACCCCCGCCACCTCTGCAGTCCTCCCAGGTCCTCCTCTCTCCGGGACCCCAGAGACCCTCTCTGCCCGTGGGTCCCTTTCTTCGTGCGGGGCGGGGGCTCTCCTGCTGAACGAACGGGCCTGTGCTGGGCCCTCCTCCTCCCCACCCTGGCCTCTGGGGTCTGGGCGGGGGTCTCGCTGTGCTCAGAGGACCCCCACTACCCCCGTCGGGGACCCGTGGGGCTCTGGTAGGTGTCAGGCCAGGGTAGTCGGGTCAGCCAAAGTCAAGAGGAGCGGGCGGGAATTTGTGGGGTGGGCTGGGGTGGGTGACCCCCAAGGTGCTGGGAAGACAGCCGGACTCCGCCCACCCCAGGCTCCCGACAGCACCCAGGACCCTGCCCGCAGTGCACCTGTGCTCCGACAGCGTGAGGGGAGTCCCCTTCCTGGCCTCCGGGTGCCGCAGCCCCCTCCCTGGGCCCTGGGGCCGTGCACCTGCCCGCACCTCGCCCTCTTCCAGGCTGCCCCTTTAAGTCCAGAACCCGCGTGGGCCTCCTTGGGGGCCAGCCCTGTCCCTCCCCACCTGGTCCTGGTGCTCTCCCTTCCCCACCAGGGGCTGGACCACTGCCTCAAGGGGCCGCGGTCTTTCCCAGCCTTGTGCAGGCTGGAGGGTGAGCTCAACCCACCAAGGTGGGAGGGGGCCCTACAAGGTCAGGCTGAGTTGGGGCCCAGGCCCCCCCTCCGTCTCTGGGCCTGGCTGTTGCGGTGGAGGAGGGGCAGGACTGGTTATGGACCCAGGAAAGACCTGGTGGTTGAGAGGGTAAATCTACCTGCAATGCAGCAGACCTGGGTTCGATCCCCAGGTCGGGAAGATCTCCTGGAGAAGGGCATGGCTACCCACTCCAGTATTCTGGCCTGGAGAATCTCATGGACAGAGGAGCCTGGCGGGCTACAATCCCTGGGGTCGCAGAGGGTGGGACATGACTGAGCAGCTGACACTCAATCGCCAGCAGAGGCCACGGCCTTGTACAGACCCCTGCAGACCAGGATCTGGGGGCGGGTGTCAGGATTCTGCCCCTGCGCTCCCATCCCCGCCCCCACTTCCTTCCTGGACTCCTTGCACGCTGTCCTCTGGCTGCGACCTTCCTCCTGCGTGGAGCTGGCCATCCTCAGGATGCCTGGGAGCCCGGCCCCCGCCGCGGGGAAGCCCCGGGCGGCGCGTGGAAGGCTCTCGGAACGGCCGGATGAGTGCCTCTGACATTGTCCGTGATCCCACCCGGCTCTCCTGGAAGGTCACAGGCGGACCCTGGACAAATCCTGACACACGAAACACGGCGAGCGCGTGACGCGCCAGCTCGGCTGCCCCTCCCGCTACGACCCAGCGCTTTGGGCCCCGGGTCCTCCCTCTTCTCGCGGCCCCTGGGTCCCTCAGCGCGACCCCGCAAGGGGCGGTCCCTTTCCTGGCCTCTGGGTGACCGCCGCCGCCTCACTCGGGCCCCGGCGGGCCGAGGGTCCTCAGGCCTGGAGCCCGAGGCTTGCTCTCCACTCGCGCGGGTGTGAGCTCCGCTCCAGGCCGGCCCGCGGGGTCACTTGCGGGGAACTGGGCCGACGCGGGGAAGGGGGGTGCGGGGATGCCGGGGGCCTGGGCTCGTCGAGCGCTGGGGGCGGGCCTGGGACTCCCGCCCTTCCCCTTCCGCTTGCCCCACTTGCCCCCTGCCCGCGGCGTCGGCGCGGGGGGCTCGCGGGGCCCGGGGCGCGCGCCGAGCACCCTCCCAGCACCTGCACCGAGATCGCGGGGCGCATGCGCGGGCCGCGGAGGGCGGGGGCCGAGCCGGGAGGGGTGCTGCGGGCCCCGCGCCCCCGCGCCGGCGCTGGGGATCCGGCATAGGAGCGCGGGGACCCGCTGGGCTGCGGGCGGCGTGGGCATCGGATCCCGCTCTGACCGCGTCCCCGCGCCGCCAGCCCGTGCGGCCCCGGGCGCAGGTTCCAGGGGCGCCGGGCGGGGCAAGCCAGGGCGCCCCCTCCCCAGGATCTCGGTCAAGCGCCGCGTTCAGACAAAGGGGCGGGAGATGGAGACGGAGACGCTTCCGTGACAGCGCCCGGCGGCCGAGAAGGAGGAGCAGGAGGACGAGGCGCTGCGGGCTCCGGCGGCACGGCCCCAGGTCCGAGCGCTCACCGGCGGCGCGCGCGGGGGCGCAGGGCCCGGGCGGGAGGCGCCCGGCCAGGAGTCCCACGGAGCGCCCGTTCGGGACCGGGACCCCGGCTGCGACCCCCAGCCGCACGCTCGCTCGTCCTCGGCCGGCCTCGCGGGGGCTCGGCCGCTCTGTCGCGCCCCGGGGGCGCCCGTGCCGCCCCCGACCGGCCGCGGTGCAGCGCCCGAGTGTGCCATCGGGCGGGCGCGGGGGCGGCGTCTGCACCCACCCTCGAGATCACATGGTGACCCTCGGCAGCCAATGCAGTGGACGCTAGGACCCTGCGGGACCCCGGGCGCCGCGACTGCACCGGCGCCGCTGCATTATAAATACTTCTCCAAAATGCGGCGCAGCTCCCTGCGCGCGCCCCGGCCGCCCGCCGCCTACGCCCCGCGCTCCTGAGCCGCCGCCGCCGCCGCCGCCGCCGCCGCGGGTCCGAGGGCGCCGCGCCCTTGCCCTGGGCCCGCCGCCCGGCCCGCGTCCCTGCGCTGCGCCGCCCGGCCGGGTGCATGCATTGTGGGCCTCCCGACATGGTCTGCGAGACGAAGATCGTGGCCGCCGAGGACCATGAGGCGCTGCCGGGGGCCCAGAAGGACGCGCTGCTCGCCGCCGCCGGCGCCATGTGGCCCCCGCTGCCCGCCGCCCCCGGGCCGGCCGCCGCCCCCGCCGCGCCCCCGCCCGCGCCGGGCCCCCAGGCTCTCGGCGCCGCCGGGGGCGCGGAGCCTCCCGAGGGGCGCGGCGTGTACATCCGCGAGTTCCGCGCGGCGGAGCAGGAGGCGGCGCGCCGCATCTTCTACGACGGCATCATGGAGCGCATCCCCAACACGGCCTTCCGCGGCCTGCGCCAGCACCCGCGCGCGCAGCTGCTCTACGCCCTGCTGGCCGGTCAGTGCGCGGGGACCCGGCGGGGCGGCGGGGTCGAGGCCGCGGGGCGCACCCCGGCCTGCCGCAGTCCGCGCCCGTCCGGCCCTCTGGGGACGCGCACGGGGCTCCCTCCGGCCCTCTCGCCGCCCACCGCCCCCCCACCTCGGCCCCGGGCTTCTTCCCGGGAGGGAGGGGGACCCCTGCCTTCCCCTCGGACGCGCAAGTTCTGCGGCGGCCCCGGGGAGAGGTGGCCCCCGGCGCTGGGGCCAGTCCGGGCTCCGGGCCAAGGCGCGCGGGGCGGGGGCGTGGGAACCGGTGCGGGCTGGGTGCAGGGGCTGCGGGCGGGGAGGACTGGGGTCTCCACCGGCATCCCCTCCCGGGTCATCCCGGGTGGGGGCGGGGGAGCGGCAGGTAGCGCCCGCCGCCGAGGCCCCGCGCCCGGCGCGTGTAACTATATATAATCCGCCGGGCGGGGGAGGTTGCCTCGCCGGCTCCAAGTGCTAATTTATGAGGGGCAGGCAGCCAGCTCCCCGGGGTGCCGGGCGGAGGGAGCGCGCCGAGGAGGCGGGGCGAGGGGCGGTGGGCCTGACGCGGGCGTCCCCGCGGGGGGCTTTGAGGCTTGGCCCCTTGAAGCCTTGCAGCGGGAGGGCGGTTCTCCCCATTTCCTAGATGTGGAGCTTGAGGCTGGGCGGGCGGGACTTCCCAAGGTCACGCGTCGGAGGCCTTTCACTGCAGGCACGTCTGCCTCCGAGCGCTGGAGGCCCGTTTCGGCCTTGCTCCCTGGCCCCTGTCCTCACAAGGCCCAGAGGCCGGCCCTGAGGGTTCTTGGCTGGGGTGGGGCCCCCCAAGTTCCCAAGAGAGGGACGGTGCCTGGCCTGCCAGCTCTTGGACTCCTCCCAGCCTCATGTGGGCCAGGATATGGGCCAAGCTCCCTTCCCCAGCTAAGGGTCCGGGGTGATGGGCAGGCCCCCCCCTCCGTAGTCATGCCCTGACCTGTGCCCGCCCGCGGTTGAGGGCAGCCTGCCAGAGGCCGCTGCTGGGCTCAGGACACTTGGAAGTCGTGATGTCAGGTGTGACGGCATCACGTCCTCACGGGCGAGAAGTTTGCCAACAGGGCCAAGTGGAAGTGGCAGCTGTGATGGTCTTTGCTTTTCCAGAGAAAACAGGCCGGGCTGTGGGCTTGGGGTCTCCTCTGCCCACGGCCCGGTGGTTATCGACCCGGGGCCAGTGCGGTGCGGGACTCGGGCGGCCCCGCCCCGGCGGGCACTCAGCGCGCCTCTTCCCGCAGCGCTCTGCTTCGCCCTGACGCGCTCGCTGCTGCTGACCTGCCTGGTGCCCGCAGGGCTGCTGGCCCTGCGCTACTACTACAGCCGGAAGGTGGTCCTCGCCTACCTGGACTGCGCGCTGCACACGGACATGGCCGACATCGAGCAGTACTACATGAAGCCCCCCGGTGAGGCTCCAGGCCCTCGCCCCGCCCCAGCCCTTCCTCCCCGCACAGCCCCCCCACCCCAGCAGCCCTGCGGTGGGCCTGGCACTGGGCGGCCTGGGCTGGGCGCCCCCTTGAACTGAGCCTCCTGGGGAGGAGGGCGCTGGCCGAGGGGTGGGGTGCCGCAGGCTGGCAGGGCCGGCCTGGCAGGACTGGGTCCTCCTCCCGGAGTGTGGCCGGCTTCCTTCCTATGTCCTCTGAGGGCCGGGCGCTGCTGGCTCGAGCTGGCCCTGGGCCATGCTGACCCGCCTGCTGCTCGGGCTGCCGCTGCCCTTTGCCTGGTGTCCGTCTCACCCCCTGGGGCCTGTTGAGTGCGTCTTGTGGGTCCCGGGCTGGACCGGAATGCTGGGGCCCTGAGTGGCAGGACAGGGGACCGCACGGCAGGGGGACGAGAACCCTAGGAGAATGGGGGTCTCACATCACGGCTTCCACTTCTGGTCCCTGGGCCACTTACTAATCCCAGGGTCTTGCCCCGGCCCTGGCTTTCTGTAGACAGAGGGGCTGGCACCTGCTCTGGAGCCTTGCCTCCAGGGAGTTTATGCTCCAGGCCGGCCTGTGGGCAGGGGTAGGCTTTTCTCCGTGACTGGAGTTGGGACGTGAGGGTCCCCCAGGTGCAGGAAGGTCTGTGTGGAGAGGGGCCTGAATGGCTGGTGAGAGTCTAGTAGGACCCTGGAGGGTGGCAGGGAAGGGTGGCTGGGCCAGGGAAAGCAAGGCTCCCAGGGCAGGGGTGACCTGCCTGGCGTGACCAGCTCTGGGCCGTGGCGGCTGGTCCTTTCCCAGCCCCGAAGCTGTCTGGCTGGCCTTGAGCACTCTCGGTTTTCCCTGACCTTTTCCCAAGCCCCAACAAAGCATCTTATCAGCGTCCTGGAGCTTCAGCCCAGCTCTGCCCAGGACGGGAGGGCCTGAGCACCAAAGCCTGGAATGGCCCCGCCCTCTCTGGGACGCAGTCCCCCTGGATGTGAGATCAGAGGGGCTGAGACAGCTGGTGGGTCTGCAGGAAGACCCTGCTGGGGGAAAAGGCTGGATGCGGCGCCGCACTGGGGCTTGTGGCGGCTGCTCCTGCTCTGGGGAAACTGAGGCTGTGCTGAACTCTGACCCGGGCTGGCTGGGTGGGGAGAGCCCGAGCCCCTGGCCAGTGGGCAGGTCAGCAGGGTGGGGGCGGTTATTCCCGAGCTCTGGCTGCATGCCCGGGCTCTGTCTAGGGGTTTGGCGGTGAGGAGACTCCCGCCTGCAGAGGTGACAGGCCGGGGCAGGGGGCGTGCTGGGGAAGCAGGCAGGGGGGGACCCTGAGGTGTCAAGCGGACGGGAGAAGAGTGTCTTCCAGGCGGGGTCACGTGAAGGCACATTAGTGGGAGGTTAGGCCTCCCACGAGGGAGGACATGGCAGTGGAGGCCGGTGTGCCCGTGGGTAGGGCGTGCGCAGGCCAGGCTCCCTGGAGTGGGCACCATCCCCGCCTAGCCTCCTGGAGTCCCTGGGCCTCAGGTCACCAGAGGAGATGGCGCCCCCAGGCCTCTCCCCTCCCGGCTTCGTCCCTCTGACCGTCCTGTGCCTCTCAGCTCCCCCTCCTGCCTTGCACCGGGCTGCCATCGGTCTGGGCTGGGAGTGGGGGCGGCTAGCCTGGCCACAGGGCTCGCTGCCCAGCCTCGCCTGGGGACAGGGTGACTCCAGGGCTGCTGTCGGCGGCAGGCAGGTTGAGCCCCGCGCTCGGCCCAGAGGGGCCCTGTGGGCCAGCCGACAGGCGGCGGTGCCCGCGGCCCTGACCTCCTCCCTGTTCCCTGCAGGCTCCTGCTTCTGGGTGGCCGTGCTGGACGGCAACGTGGTGGGCATCGTGGCGGCACGGGCCCACGTGGCGGACAACACGGTGGAGCTGCTGCGCATGTCCGTGGACTCGCGCTTCCGCGGCAAGGGCATCGCCAAGGCGCTGGGCCGCAAGGTGCTGGAGTTCGCCCTGGTGCACAACTACTCCGCGGTGGTGCTGGGCACCACGGCCGTCAAGGTGGCCGCCCACAAGCTCTATGAGTCGCTGGGCTTCAGACACATGGGCTCAAGTGACCGCTACGTGATGCCCGGCATGACCCTCTCGCTGGCCGAGCGCCTCTTCTTCCAGGTCCGCTACCACCGCTACCGCCTGCAGCTGCGCGAGGAGTGACCGCCGCCGTCTGCCCGCCACCCTGCCCCGCCCGCCCGCCTGTGCCCGCCCCGCCCGCCGCCCGGGCCGCTTTCAGACGCTCACCTTGGCGTGTGTGTTGGGCTCCTCCCTTTTCGACACCACACGGTTCCTTGGCTGGCTCCTGGGGGATGCCGGGGGCCGGTGTGCATCAGTGACCCTCGGGAAGGTGGGTGGTCCCTCCAGCTGCGCCCCTCGCCCTCCCCGAGTCGGGCCACGCCCTGAAGAGTGACAGCGTGAGCCCCCGCCGCGAGCCCACGCAGCTGCTGGCCCCGGCCGGAGCGCCCCGTCCCGCTTAGCCCTGAGGTGGCGAGGGGCACCGCCTTGCCCACCAAGCACAGAGCCTCTGGGGTGAGGCCCCCCGCGCCCAGCGGACCCCGGGCGGCAGCGAGGCGGGGGCTCGGCCGTCCGCCCCCCAGTGGGCGTGGCCTGCTGCCCGCGGGCCGCTTTGCTCCGTGCATGCCGAGGATGTGGCCTGGCTGCAGCATGCCGCATGCCCGCAGCCCCCCGCCCCCGCCTCGCCCAGACTGGACCCAGACTGGTGAGCGCCCCGGCCCCACCCCGGTCTCTGGAGCCCTGCTGTCCACCTTGCCCCTCGCTTCCCCCAGTCCAGCTCTGCTTCGACGTCGGATCACCCCCTCTTTCCTTTTGGTACCTGCCCCTCCTCTGCCCGGGCTTTGCTGATTGGCGTCGTCATCCAGGTGTGGTTCCCATAGCGACGTGTGGTCCAGCCGCGGTCAGGGCCCTCTGAGAGGGCAGGTTGGAGGCGGCTGTGGGGGTCCCCGCTCCCCCAGGGCTAGCTCGATAGGGCGTGGTGGCTGCTCCCGGGCCTCCCTGGGGACTTCCTGCCCCGCAGCGGCCGGCCAGTCTCTGTCCTGTGAAATTTGATCAACCCAGGCTGCCGCCCGCACCACTGAGCCCATAGCTTCTCCCAGCCTGAAGCCGACCTATTTTTTAATAAGTTATTTAGACAGAATAGCACTCTGCATGACTTTAACTCTTGGGACAAAATGGTAGTTGATACCTACACACACACACACACACACACACACACACACACCTGTGTGGTCTAGAATATGCACTATTTCCGGCCCAGTTTGGTGGGGGTGGGTGCCGGGGGTGGAGGGTTGGTTTGGAGTCTGGAGGGAGACCCTGACTGAACGTCATTTCCCCCCCGAGGGCACTGTCGTTTCCCCCCCGAGGGCACTCCTGGGCGGGCGCGGGTGGGAGCCGCTTGCCAGCAGCGTCCAGTGTAGGAGCGGGGCACCTTCGGAGTGCTCACCCCCTGCCCCAGGTCGCAGGCAGGGGCTTTTGGGAGTGGTGGTGGCTGGAGGGGCGTAGAGGCCCACCAAGGCGCGTCAGGCGGCGTGGGCCACTGACCTGGGCCCCCCGTGCGGGGCCCTGGAGAGCGCGTCCTCAGAGGCGCTCTGAGCGGGATGCGCCTGGCCTCCTGGGGGGCCCTTGGTGCCGTGAGCGGCTGAGGTAACTCGCAGAACATTGTACAGACCCCGCGCTCCCCTGTACATTCTCCCCGCTGGCGCCCCGCCCCCGGGCGGGGGGGTGGGAGTTTTGTAGACTGTACAGAAATCGGCCCGCTATTTTCTTGCAGCTCTCAGATTTTGTTAATCTGGATAATACAGACAGACGTAAAGTGTTTTAGCAAAACGGAAAACAAAGCTGTGCCTTTTTCCTCTTTGTTTGGTTTGGTGTCGGCTCGGGGTGGCCTTAGGTGGCAAGGGGCGCGGCGGGGCTGCGGCTGGCCTGGGGCCTGGCGGGCCGTGTTCTTGTCCGGCGGTGGCTCTAGGACGCTGTGGGCTCCCTCCGACCCTGTGCCTTAGGGGCCCCTGTCCCTGGTGGGGGCACGTGGGCGGGGGGCCGTCGGCGTCTGTTGGTGGGGACTGGAGTGCCTCGAGGGCCCCTTCCTGGAAGGGGTGTGGCCCCTCCTGTCCCACGTCTGCTCCTGCTGCGTCACCCCTGCCCCCCTCACCCCTGCGGACAGGCTGGAGGGTGCTGGGCGCAGGCTGGGCCCCCCACCTCCCCTTCTGCCCTTTGCTGCTGCCGGGATGGACGCCAGGAGGGGTGTGGCAGGGTGGCCGCGTGTCCGGAACGCTGCTGTCCGGCCGCCGCCTGGCCCTGAGGTGGGCAGTGGTGCCCCTGTGCCCCAGGCTGGGTGCGTGCTGAGCCTGGGTCAGGACCCCTGCCTGGGAGCTAACTGCTCCACAAACATGCACTGCGTTGTGTTTTATACCTTTGTAGAAATCCTGATGTCACTTCTACCTCTGTGAAGCGTCCCCCCCGGCGTCCTGCCTGGGGGTGTGATGGGCGGCCCTGGGCCCCTCCTGGCCCTGCCGACTCCCGGGCCTCGTTAGGCAGGAAGGCCAGCCCTGGGCCTGGCACCGCACTCAGGGGTCCAGCTTCCAGGCAGCAGAAGCGGGAGGCGGAGCCTGAGCATGTCTTTGTTAGACTGGTCTGAAGCGCTGGCCCAATGGGCCCGTCTGGGTCCCGGGACCCAGGGCGGCTGAGGCTCCAGTGTCCTGACCCGTGGCTGGCAGGCCTTGCCCAGGTACAGGCTCTTCAGGCAGCTGGTCTTGAGGGCGGGCGGCCAGAGCCGGTGGTGGGCATGTGTTGGGGCCAGCCGGGTGGTCTAGCCACACGTGGGGCTGTGGTGGTGTCCGCCCCCCGTGCCCCCGTTCCCTCCGTCTGTCGGGGCTGGCCTCCCCTGCTGGCCCCGGGCGGGGTTGGGGGCGGACAGATGAGGGGCTTGGACCGGGAGGCCACGTGGTCCCAGGGACCCCCTCCTGCTCTGGGGGTCCTTTCTCAGAGATGGTCCTTGGGGTGGGGGGCTCCTTCCTATGTCTGGCAAGGGCTTGGAGGCTCTCTGGGCCCCCGGTCCTGGCTCTGGCCTCGGGGGGGCATGCTGAAAGTGGGTGCAGGAGTCTGCCTGCCCTTGGGGGCTGTCCGTGTCAGGCTGCTGGACGGTGGCCCTGGGCCCTCCCTGGCGCGCGCCGTGTGTCGCCCCTGCTCCCGTGCCTGTCCGAAGCCACTGCTGTGCGTCATTCCGGCCCCTGAACCTCAGCTGGTGGCCCTGGGGCCTTTTTGGGGTTGAGTTCTGGGCCCCACGCGGGCAGATCCTGGGCTGCGTTTGCTCGGAGTGCCAGCGACAGGCTTCCGGCGGCAGCGTGAGGTCCGCTGACTACCAGTGTTGGATGCGATTTTTTAACAGCAATAATCAGCCACTTCGGAGAAGGGGTGTGCCTGTGTGTGCATGTGTGCCTGTGGGTAGGTATACACACGTGTGCCCGTGTGTGTGCACGTGTACAGGGGGAGAGCCTGGTGTCTGAGGGCCCCGGGGGACCGGGGGTGCTTGGCCAGGGCGGGCTGCCCCTGAGGCCTCGTCTACTCTCCTCCGGCTCAGCCGGCCTGGGTCCCAGCCCTCCTTGCTCCCGGGCTGAGGCTGTTGGACCGGCCCACGTGCAGCGGGGGTGCCCAGGGTGGGCTTTTACCCAGGGCGCTGGCACTGTGGGGAGGCTGGCAAGGGCAGGGTCACTCGGTGACACTCTGCGGGCTGGCGGAGATCAGGTCTGGGGATATGGGGCCCCGGGCCAGGCTGTCTGACTGCTGTGGCCCCGGGCTGCTGTCACTCACTGAGTCCACTGTCGGTGCACCCCGCACGGCAGGACAGCCCGGCTGTCCCGAGACCCCAGGATGTGCCCCGCGGCCCATGGGAGGGCCCCGAGGGGTGCCGAGTTCTGGAGGCGCGGGCTGCCGGGCGAGGGGTCCCTGGCCCGCTGTGCGTGTGTGAGCTGCGGGAGCGGCCGCGGCTATGTCCCTGCGCCTGCCCGGCCTCCGATGCTGCTGTTTTCTCAATAAAACTCGAGCTGATGGAACTGGGCTCCGTGCTTTCTTGCCGTGTCCTCTGTGTAACACTGGGCCGGGAAGGGCTCCTCCCTGAGATGCTGGGCTTCCCCCTGACCCCGGGGCGGGGGTGGGGGGGGGGTGACCCGTGGGCGGGGGGGCCCACTCCTGTGTCTGCGGCCCCGAGCGGGCAGCCCTGCCAGCTTGCGTCTGCCTGCCTGTCTGATGCTCCTCGGAGCCGTGGGCTCACGGGATGGGGTGAGGGGTGGGGCTGGGTGGGACCTCCAGGTCCTGTAAGGAAGGGCTGTGGTAGGGGTTGGGGTGTCAGCCAGGGACGGGGGCGCTGAGACCCTGGGGGGAGGCGCCCCGCATGCCCCGGGGCTGCTGAAGCACACCCAGTGTGACAGCGCCCACGCGGGCCTTTCCCTGGCCAGCCCCTCCTGCCCTGGCCGCCTTCCGGGTGGGGGCATGCCCCCTCCGCCCCCGGGGTGTCCCGTGTGCCCCCTTCTCTGAGTCTGATTGGGTCCCACCCGCCCCATGGGGCTGCTGCATGCACAGGGGCCCGGCCCAGCCCCAGGAAGGCGCCCCCAGGACGGTCGCTGGTCTGCGCAAGGTCCTCCATATGAGGAGGCAGTGGTCTCTGCCTTTGTGGTGATGGCGTGAAGACGGGCTGTCACTCAGATGCTGACACACGCCAGACACAGTGGTGTGGGGGGGCCCCATGCTCCCCGCGAGGGTCAGGCCTGGCCATCGGGCCCTGCACGCCTGGGAGACCAGCAACAACGTTTTGAAGCCATGAGACCATGAGAAAACGGGCCTGGGCATGGGAAGCGGCGATGACCCCGTCACCCAGAAGAGTGAGGCCGTGTCCCACAGGATCATTGCCGTAAAACAGGCCGGGGTCCAGGCTGGGGGGGGCGGGCCTGCTCCCCTCCTGGAGAGGGCTCCCCTCAGCCCTGCCGGCCTGCCCTGCCTGGGGGAGCACCGCGCCCCCCTTGGAGGTGACTCGCGGAGCCCGGACCCAGACCAGGACGCAGAAGTGAGGCTGCAAGGGGGACCCTGGGGTGAGCCGGGGCAGGGCAGGCCTGCTGGGCCCCGTCCGGCGAGGTGACCCCACTGGCCTGTGTCCCTGTTGTCCAATGGGGGGCGACTCTGTCTCAGGCCGCGGGGAGGCTCTGGGGGTGCTCAGGCCAGACCCTCCCTCGGGCCCGGGGTGTCTGTGAGAAGCGGCTGGCGAGCGCCCGGACACAGGCCCCTCCAGCCCTCAGGAGGGTGGTTGGGCCGTGCTCTCCGCCCAGGGCACCACCACCCACGGGCTGGCCCGGGGGCTCTGGGAGCCAGTCTGCTGGCTGCTCCCCGGCTCCTGTGATATGCGGAGCAGCTGCCTGGCGGGGGTACCCGGAATGGCTGGGGTGCTAGTCCTGACCGAGTAGCCGAGGGCCGCGGACCTGGTTTCCCACCCCTGGGAAGGATTCACACAGACAGGTGAGGACAGCTCCTCGAGAGGCGCGTTTACTGCAGGAGGCCCCAGGGGAAGGTGGCCCTGACCACGCACAAAGCTCTGACCTCGGGGAGGCCGCACCACCGGCTGGTGGAGGCCGGTTCTCTCCTCCGCTGTTGCCTGGGGCTACAGACAGAATGAAGGCGAAAAATGCGGGCGTGGGGGTCGGCGCTCCGGGGCTGGCAGGCGGGGGTCGGCGCTCCGGGGCTGGCAGGGGGGGGTCGGCGCTCCGGGGCTGGCAGGCCGGGGTCGGCGCTCCGGGGCTGGCAGGGGCCCAGCCGTTGCTTGGAGACTCGGTGGGACGTCGGTGAGGCCAGGGCCGGGGCCGGGGGCCCCCTGCAGGGGTGCCAGGTGCCCCCACGAGCGGCCCACACTCAGGCTCACCTTCAGGGGCACCTGTGCGGGCAGCAGAAGTGAGTGCCTGGCCTTCCCGGCCACCTCTCGGGCCCCCTGGCAGGCAGACCAGGGCCCACGGTGCACAGGCAGCCCCTTGCCCAGACACGCGACTAGACACCCTGGCAACTCTGCTAGGGACAGACGCGCACACACACACGCATATGCACACACACACACACTCTCATACACACATTCACACACTCTCACACACACACATGCACTCACGCACACACACGCACATGCATACACACACATTCAGACACGCACATGCACTCACACACATGCACACACTCATAGATTCACCCACACTCAGATACATACACTGTCACGCACACACACACACACTCAGATACACACACGCACACACACACATTCAGACACATACACTCACACACACACATGCACACGTGCACACACATACTGTCATACACACATTCACACACACTCAGATACACATACATGCACTCACATTCAGACACATACACTCAGGCACTCACACACATGCACACACTCTTATACACACATTCACACACTCTCAGATACACACACATGCACATTCACACACACTCACACACTCTCACAGACACTGGCAGGCTTACAGGCTCCAGCACACCCACCCTGTCCTGATGCCTTGACCCTGGCTGAGCCCCTCACCTGCCAGGGCTTGTGTGCGGCAGGGAGGCCTTAGGGGCTGGGCCAGGTGAGGGGCTCAGGGATGGGGGGTGTCCTGGTGCCTTGTGGGCCCCTGTGGGGCCAGCCGGCTCCGAGGGGCACAGAGGGCCCTGGAGAGCTCTCCCTTGGACCTGATCCTGAGTGGGCCCTGACCACAGCTCAACAGCTCCGTCCCCACTGGACTGTGGGGGGGACTGCAGTGGCCACCACGGGGCTACTAGTGGGGTGAGGTCAGGCTTCCCGGGCTGCCAAGGACCTCGGGGTCCCCACGTCTCCACCTACCAGGAAAACAAGCACAGACCACCCTGGATGACGGGTGGTCCCACCCCTGGCTGGGCCCGGGGGCGCTCCTCCACACTGCCAAGCTGCCTCCCACAGGGCAAAGTCGGGGGGGTGGGGAGTGAACAGCGGATGGTGCAGAGCAGGCCGCTCCTGCAGCAGGGGTGAAGGGAGACCCGCCCTTCCTGCCTGTTTCCAGCAGCTCCAAGCTGCCTGCTGCCCCTTCAGGGGGCGGTCTGCATGGCTCTGGGGCCTCCCGCCCCCTTGTTACCCCTCCACCTCCCACACCTCCTGGGGGAGCCGGACTCGGAGCTCTTCCCACGAGGACCCGGGGCCCCTCTGAGAGCTGCCCGCCAGCGCTTTGGCTGGAATGGGCCTGGCATGTCCTGGGCACACCTGGGCCGGGCGGGGGCCTGGGGGAGGGCTGGCAGGGCTGAGCGTGGCCTGCGGCTCTGCCCCTCACCTGCAACTGCAGCTCCAGCGCCGGCACGTGCTGCAAGGCCTCCATGGTTCCCCGGACGAGGGCTGGACAGAGCAAGACGGAGGCCGCTCGAGCCCACAGGCAGAGCCAGTGCCAGGAGGACACTTGGCCCCGGCTCCCCAGTCCCCCCGAGTCCACAAGGTCCCTCTGAGTTCACACGGTCTCCCCAAGTCTACATGGTCCCCTGGAGTCCACCCAGTTCCCCCAAGTCCACAGGCTCCCCCCGAGTCCACACAGTTCCCCCGAGTCCACAGGGTCCCCCCGAGTCCACAGGGTCCCCCTGAGGCCACACAGTTCCCCCGAGTCCACAGGATTCCCCCCAGGTCCACAGGGTCCCCCCCGAGTCCACAGGGTCCCTGAGTCCACAGGATCCCCCCGAGGCCACACGGTCCCCCCGAGTCCACAGGGTCCCCGAGTCCACACGGTTCCCCCGAGTCCACACGGTCCCCCCGAGTCCACAGGGTCCTCCCGAGGCCACACGGTCCCCCCCGAGTCCACAGGGTCCCTGAGTCCACAGGGTCCCCTCGAGGCCACACGGTCCCCCCGAGTTCACAGGGTCCCCGAGTCCACAGGGTCCCGCCGAGTCCACAGGGTCCCCGAGTCCACACGGTTCCCCCGAGTCCACACGGTCCCCCCGAGTCCACAGGTTCCCCCCGAGGCCACACGGTCCCCCCGAGTTCACAGGGTCCCCGAGTCCACAGGGTCCCGCCGAGTCCACAGGGTCCCCCTGAGGCCACACGGTTCCCCCGAGTCCATAGGGTCCCCCCCAAGTCCACAGGGTCCCCCCCGAGTCCACAGGGTCCCCCCGAGGCCACACGGTCCCCCCGAGTCCACAGGGTCCCCGAGTCCACAGGGTCCCCCTGAATCCACAGGTTCCCCCGAGTCCACAGGGTCCCCGAGTCCACAGGGTCCCCGAGTCCACAGGGTCCCACCGAGTCCACAGGGTCCCCGAGGCCACACGGTTCCCCCGAGTCCACAGGGTCCCCCCCCAAGTCCACAGGGTCCCCCCCGAGTCCACAGGGTCCCCCCCGAGTCCACAGGGTCCCCGAGTCCACAGGGTTCCCCCGAGGCCACACGGTCCCCCCGAGTCCACAGGTTCCCCCCAAGGCCACACGGTCCCCCCGAGTCCACAGGGTCCCCGACTCCACAGGGTCCCGCCGAGTCCACAGGGTCCCCCCGAGTCCACAGGGTCTCTGAGTCCACAGGGTCCCCCTGAGTCCACAGGCTCCCCCCGAGTCCACAGGCTCCCCCGGGTTCACACGGCCATGGTCCCCCGCTGCCCGAGCAGCCACGCAGTTCTCTGTGATGGCTTCCAGCTCCCACTGGCTGCGTCCACAGCACGTGCTTGAGGCACCCTAACTGGCCCAGCTGTGAGCCCTGGGGAGCAGGGCCCTTGGCCCCCAGGGGCGCTGTAGCCCCCCACTTCTCCGCCGCTGCCCCCTGCCTCCCACCCACTCACCGCCCACCCCCAGATGGCCAGCCTGGGCAGGATGGCCTGCACCCCTGCCGAAACCCCTGTGAAGGTGGAGGTGCCAGCGAAGTCACAAGGACAGCTCGGAGGCGCTGGAGGCTGGGAGCCCGGTCACCAGGGGGTCTGGGGACGGGAGCGGCCTGCGGCGGGGTCGGCGGGGTTGGCCAGCTCCGGCTTCCTCAGTGCTTGTGCCAAGCCCTCTGCCCCTTAGATGAGAGGACATTCCTCCCGCCCCGAGTCAGCTGACGCTGGGGTACAAAGACTGCAGAAGGCACAGAGGGACGGGGGCTGGCGGCTGCTGCCTGCCCCTCCACAGCCTCGGGGCTCAGGCGGCCTCGCAGGGCACTGGGCCTGGGGCGCCTGCAGTAGGACCAGCGGCTGCCCCTGTGCCGGCAGAGGACCCTGGTGGAGACAGGGGAGTGGGTCGGGCTGGGGGGCCCCAGGCTGCTCTCTGGGCGCCGGCAGAGGCCCCAGTCTCCCTGGGGACTGCGGGGGGTCCAGGGCTTCCCACGGGGAGTCGGGACCTCGGCCCCTCACCGAGTGTGCAGACGACACCAGGCCCTCCTGTGTCCCCTCGTTTGTGAGACGGATCCACTGAGATACCCCAAGTAAGCGCCGGGCGGAGCTGGCGCTCCCTGTGGTCACCCGCGCTCCGAGCCCGCTCCGCAGGTGTCTGCTCCCTGGGCCTGACCGGGTGTGTCGTGACCATCCAGCATTTCAAAGACAGAAGCCAGCCCCGGCCACGCCAGGGTCACCTGTCTCGTGGTGCCTGGCCAGGTCGTGACCCCGGGGCTCTCCCAGCACAGCGCCAGGGGGTGGCTCCCAAGTGCGGGCGGAGAACCCTGTGTGTCTCAGGGAGCCTCGCCTCGCCACCTGCCTGTGGTGGCCAGCGGTTGCCACCACGAGGGGAACAGGACTGTTCCTAAGGGGCTCCCTTCCAAATGTGGGACTTTCTCCTTCCTTTTTAACCAGCAAGTGAGCGCACAGCATTCCCTTCAAATGGTTTGTTTCAGACGTGGCATTTCCAAACCCACAGCCACCACATAGGACCGTGTGGGGTGGGGACTGGGTGTAGGGTGAGGACCAGTGCAGGGCGGGTCCGAGCAGGGTGGGTCCATAGGGCGGGTCCATAGGGTGGGTCCGTGCAGGGTGGGTCCATAGGGCGGGTCCATAGGGTTGGTCCCTGCAGGGTGGGTCCATAGGGTGGGTCCGTGCAGGGTGGGTCCATAGGGTGGGTTCATAGGGTGGGTCGTGCAGGGTGGGTCCATAGGGCAGGTCCATAGGGTGGGTCCATAGGGTGGGTCCGTGCAGGGTGGGTCCATAGGGCGGGTCCATAGGGTGGGTCCATAGGGTGGGTCCGTGCAGGGTGGGTCCATAGGGCGGGTCCATAGGGTTGGTCCCTGCAGGGTGGGTCCATAGGGTGGGTCCGTGCAGGGTGGGTCCATAGGGTGGGTTCATAGGGCGGGTCTGTGCAGGGTGGGTCCATAGGGCGGGTTCATAGGGTGGGTCCATAGGGTGGGTCCCATGCAGGGTGGGTCCATAGGGTGGGTCCCATGCAGGGTGGGTCATGCAGGGTGGGTCCGTGCAGGGTGGCCTCTGTCAGGGGTGGTCCCTGAAGGTGAAGGTGCTGAGACCCGGAGTTTCCCCTTTACAGGCAGGTCTGCAGGCAGGTGGTGGCACTGGGGGGCATGGCCAGTTGTCCCCCAAGAGCCAGCATGGAGCTGGGGACCCAGCCCTGAGACCCCCTGCCTGGCCTCCCTCCTCCACCAGCGGGGCCATCCGCTCCTGCTCTCACGGGAGGCGGAAGAGGCCCCGTGGCTGCAGGTGCAGTTGCCATGGCAAGAGGCCTGGGCCCCCCCAAGGACCGAGTTGGGGGCCAGGTTCCGGGCCAACAGCCAGTGGGGTGGACCCGGCCGCTGTTCCGCAGCCCAGCTGCTGCAGTGGGGGGTCCCGGTGCTGCCCCCATATTCCGGGGCCCCAGCAGGGCACGTGGTGTTCTCCGGGGGCTGCTGGCTGGGGTGTGGCCCTCTGGGTCTCTCAAGGGCCCCTAGACCAGCCTGAGCATTCTGCAGGTGCCCCCTGCAGGGGGCAGGGAAGAGACCTGTGAGCCCCCAGGAGAAGCTTTAACTATTCCTGAAACAGGAGCAACCTTGGCCCCTGGGAGCTCACCCACGAACTCAGGAACCTGTGAATCCTCCACTTCAAATAGCAGCTCATCGTGAATCTGGGCAAGCAACCTGCAAGACACAAGGGAAGGGCCTCTGCCTGTGACCAGGGGGCGGCCGCGGGGCGGGGGACGTGCAGGGCGCCCCACGGCGCTGGGCAATCCGCCTGGGGTTTGGCACCGGCAGCCCGGGAGGCCGTGGCTCAGGGGAGTGGGAGGACCTGGGGGCGAAGCGGCGGAGGTCACTGCACCGTCACAGGCCAGCCTCCGGGAGGACGAGAACGGGGCTCAGGAGAGAGGCGACTGCGGGCAGAGGGTCAGGACGAGGGCCTGGGGACCCTCCTGCCCCCTCCCCAGAGGGAGCTGAGGACACGGTGGAGCTGAGTGTTTGAGAAGAGCCCTCCCGGCACCCGGGACTTCCCTGGTCGAGAATCTCTTCCAGCACGGGGGCTGCCGGTTCCGTCTCGCACCAGGGAACTAAGACCCCATGTGCCTCAGAGCAGCTAAGCCCGTGAGGCACAGGCGCTGAGCCCAAGCACCGCAAGGACCGCATGTGCTACCACTAAGCCTCGCCGTGGCCAAACAGGAGCAAATGGATAAACATATACAAAAAGAAAGGGGATGAAGACCCCAACTGTTGCTGTTCAGTCGTTCAGGCGTGTCCGACTCTGCGACCCCATGGACTGCAGCACGCCAGGCCTCCCTGTCCATCACCAACTCCCAGAGTTTACTCAAACTCATGTCCATCGAGTCGGTGATGCCATCCAACCATCTCGTCTTCTGCCGCCTCCTTCTCCTGCCCTCAATCTCCCCCACCATCAGGGTCTTTTCCAATGAGTCGGCTCTTTCCAGTAGACATTAAAGAACCCCCAGCTGAGACCATCACGGGGCAAGACCCCGACAGGGACTGACTTCTAGGTGAGGCCACTCTGCAGGCACATGACCCCAGCCCACAGCCTGGGCACCTCAGAGCTGACCTCTGGGCCACTTCCTGCCCCTGAGACACCACTGCACCCCCTACCCCTCACCCTGGACTCGGGGCCCGGGGCTGAGCTGCAGGGGAAGGTTCATGCCCACTCAAGCCCCTCCGCTGGGCAGGTCCTTGCTCGGTGCCCTCTCTGAGCGCCCTCAGGCATCCCCTGGACGGGGTCTGTCTGCACCCACCTCAGGGTACACGGACACCGGGGTGGGAGGAGGTGTGGGGGCCGCAGAGGTGGTGCTGAGGGGCTGGGGTCCCGGGAGGACTTGCACTCACGTGCCCATGGCTGGCTCCTCTGTGCCCGGGGTAGGGGTGGAGGAGGCAGGCACCCCGGGCATCAGCCCCTGGGCATCAGCCCCTGCAGCTCTGCGTGGCTGCCCAGGACCTGGCCAGCGAGGGCCAGGCATGCAGGTGACACCTGCTGGGGCCATGAGCCCGGACCCAGAATCAGCCCCTGACCGGGCGGACAGAGGAGGCACCCCCTGAGCGTTCAGGGAGGGGACGATGGTGCGGTGCCCACGGCCCTCGGCAGGGTGGGAGGTCTGCCCTCTGTGTGAGCCAGCCTCTGCCTCCAACATGCTGCTTTCCAGGGAAGGGGCCATGCCCTGTTCTCGTCCCCTCACGGCCTGGACGCAGCAGGCACAGAGCTTGAGGGAAGGGGCAGCAAGGGGTGGTGAGGTGCACCCCCCCAACCCCCGACAGCAGGCAGCAGGGTGGTGGGTCCTGGCTGGGGGCAGGGAGCTTCAAGACCAAAGGGCAGGACGTTGTAACCGAGAAGCACAGGCCACCCGGGCCCACTCGCCCCTTCTCTGGGGCCGGGTGGGGTGGCGATGAGGCTGGGCCCCCGCCACTGGAGGTGAGGGCCCCACTAACTCCCAGGAAGCCCCTTTAAAGGGCTAACTTGCGGGGAGATGAGGGTCAGGCACACTTTCAATCACCACTACTTCCTTGCTGTGTCTGCAAGGCGCTGTGATCGCCGGAGCAGCCACCTCCATGCTGGCACCAAGAGGGGAAAGGCCAGGGAGCCAGAGGGACCTCAGCCTGCCGCCATGAGCCTCTGAACCAAAGCCAGCGCTGGTGCTGGACTCCTTCCCATGGGGTGAGCCCACCTGGGAGACAGCTGCTTGGCCGAGGCACGTGCGGCCCAGCTTCGTTGGGGGAGGTGTGGGGCGGATTCATCCACAGGGCACATGGGGTCCACAGGGAGCGGCTGGGAGCCGGCAGACCCCAGCAGGGGGCCTGAGTTTTCTGTGCAGCCTTGGGATCGCGGCTGTTGGCGCGGTCCTCCCGGAAGCCAGCCCGGCTGGCGGCGTGGGCATTTGCTCTCTGAAGCCGACCTCAAGGCCTCTGGCGTGCTCTTCGGCTCCCAAGGGGACTCAGTGTTCTGATGGGCAGAACTCAGAATAGGCACTTGTAACTTCTTCCAGATTTAGCAGCAAGAGTTCTCACACTTCCTGAAATCACACGGTGAGCTTCTGAGCTGCTGGTGTGGCCGAGACCGAAGAACAGGACCGTGAGTCACTCACACCTCGCTCCACGGCTGACGGCGACGTCACTGTGTTTGTAACTGCAAACTGGGGCGCGGCAGGTGCCCCAAGTGGGTGGTGAGTGCGGGTGTCAGACCCGTTGCTTCCTGGGAAGCCAGCTGATTTCCCGTCCACGCGTCCCGCGCTGACAGCACAGAACGCGCTCCTGTGGAGACGCCCCAGCAGAGCCGCACCCCATCTCTCGTCTGTGCCCGGGGCGGCGCCCCTCCGGGTGCCCCAGCTCCAAGTGCTGAGAGTGCGGAGGCCTGGCCGCAGGCCGGGAGGAGGCAGTGAGGCCCCCTCTGCTGTCACGCTGAGCCTCAGTGCTCCCTCCTGCTGTGGGCTGACCGGCCGCCCCAGGGAGGAGGCGGCTCATGGCCTCGCGCTCACGGGCACTGCTGGCGGCTGGGTGCCAGGAGGGTGCGGACCCTGAGGGCCTGGGGGCATGGACGGTCACTCGGGGCCGCAGGGCCAGCTGCTGGGAGGCTCGTATCCACCCCGGCAGGGGCGGTCGGCGCATCCTGGGCTGCAGCACCCGTGGGGCTCGGCCCAAACACCTGCGTTGTGGGTGGCCCAGGTCCCTGTGCCCTCGCGTACTGTGAGGCCGCCCCTTGCTGCCTGGTGGGCCCAGTCGTCTCCTCTGTGCCCTGGGCACCTCTGCTGCTCCTCCTGTGGCCGGAAGAGCAGGGGCCTTTCAGGAGGTCAGAGGGCAGAGGGCTGCCTGTGTGGTGAGATGACCCTGCAGTCCTGCACCCCCGGGGCAGAGGGGCAGGGAGGGTCCTCCCGAGGCTGTCTCGCCGTCCGAGACAGAGGCTGCGGGCCTCTGAGAGCCCAGGGCGTGGAGGCCCCATGCTGGTCCAGTTCAGGTGAGCTGGGCTGTGTGGGAGTCAGGAGCCCCCAGCCGTCCCACCGCAGCCTGTGGGCAGCAAGCGGGGGCGGCCCCGTGGCTCCAGCCCGGTGAGGACGACGTGTCAGGAACCCAGGAGATGCTATCCAGCCTTGGCTCTGGGGACCCGGCCCGCACCTGCCCCTCCGTTCCCGCGGTCGTGTTCACAGGCACAGTGTGGACGGCCTGCTCCCATTTCTAAAGTGGCAGGATGCGGTCGAAGTGTTTTGTTACGAAATGCGTTTCCTGAAGACACTGGGCAGAGGGTGGCCGCCGTGTTTCTGGATTCCTCTAAACAGCCCCAGACCCTCGTCTGCTGGCTTCCCTCCCGCGGCCCGCAGAAACTTCCTGGACCTACAGAAGCGCGAGGGCAGAGCGGGCCCTGGTTTCTGGCTGCTGCCGAGACAGAGAGTGGCCCGGGCCCTGCACACGCTCGGCCAGGTCACCCCCGGAAGCGACACAGGCGAGCAGGAGGCACGCGTTCAGGACCCGGTCAGGGAGCCGGCAGGAGAGACCCCGAGAGATGAGCACGCGCCCACTGGGCTCGCCCACACCCTGCCACGGCAGAGGCAGGACGACAGCCCAGACCCTGGGCATGAGCCGCAGGCACCGGCTCCCAGGCATCCCACGCTGCGTCCTTCCCCCAGGCCTGGGGGACAGCGCTGCTCCCCGGGGTGTGAGCTGCAGGGCAGGGCGGGAGAGGCCCCCTCTCACACTGGGACGTGACACCACGTTCCTGGGCCAGGCCTCTGCCTGGGACGTGCTCCTCTACAAAGGTGCTGGAATTGCCCAGAGAATGTAGGCCCCTCTGCTGCCCTGCACGTAGGATTTTTGGTACCGCCTTTCTAAATTCCAAGAAACGACTTTTGGACTCAGTGGGAGAAGACGAGGGTGGGATGATTTGAGAGGATAGCATTGAAACACGTACGTTCAGTTCAGTTCAGGTCAGTCGCTCAGTCGTGTCCGACTCTTTGTGACCCCAAGTACTGCAGCACGCCAGGCCTCCCTGTCCATCACCAACTCCTGGAGCTTACTCAAACTCATGTCCATCGAGTCGGTGATGCCATCCAACCATCTCATCCTCTGTTGTCCCCTTCTCCTCCTGCCTTCAGTCTTTCCCAGCATCAGGGTCTTTTCAAATGAGTCAGTTCTTCACATCAGGTGGCCATAGTATTGGAGTTTCAGCTTCAACATCAGTCCTTCCAATGAATATTCAGGACTGATTTCCTTTAGGATGGACTGGTTGGATCTCTTGAAGTCCAAGGGACTCTCAAGAGTCTTCTCCAACACCACAGTTCAAAAGCAACAATTCTTCGGCGCTCAGCTTTCTTTATAGTCCAATTCTCACAGCCATACATGACTACTGGAAAAACCATCGCTTTGACTAGATGGACCTTTGTTGGCAAAGTAATGTCTCTGCTTTTTAATATGCTGTCTAGGTTGGTCATAACTTTTCTTCCAAGGAGCAAGCGTCTTTTAATTTCATGGCTGCAGTCACCATCTGCAGTGATTTTGGAGCCCCCCAAAATAAAGTCTGTCACTGTTTCCCCATCTTTATTTGCCATGAAGTGATGGGACCAGATGCCATAACCTTAATTTTCTGAATGTTGAGTTTGAAGCCACCTTTTTCACTCTCCTCTTTCACTTTCATCAAGAGGCTCTTTAGTTCTTCTTCACTTTCTGTCATAAGGGTGGTGTCATCTGCATATCTGAGGTTATTGATATTTCTCCCAGCAATCGTGATTCCAGCATGTGCTTCTTCCAGCCCAGCGTTTCTCATGATGTACTCTGCATATAAGTTAAATAAGCAGGGTAACGATATACAGCCTTGACATACTCCTTTCCCAATTTGGAACCAGTCTGTTGTTCCATGTCCAGTTCTAACTGCTGCTTCCTGACCTGCACACAGGTTTCTCAAGAGGCAGGTCAGATGGTCTGGTATTCCCATCTTTTGAAGAATTTCCCAGAGTTTGTTGTGGTCCACACAGTCAAAGGCTTTGGCATAGTCAATAAAGCAGAAATAGATGTTTTTCTGGAACTCTCTTGCTTTTTCGATGATCCAACGGATGTTGACAATTTGATCTCTGGTTCCTCTCTCTGCCTTTTCTAAATCCAGCTTGAACATCTGGATGTTCATGGTTCACGTATTGCTGAAGCCTGGCTTGGAGAATTTTGAGCATTACTTTGCTAGCGTGTGAGATGAGTGCAATTGTGCAGTAGTTTGAACATTCTTTGGCATTGCCTTTCTTTGGGATTAGAATGAAAACTGACCTTTTCCAGTCCTGTGGCCACTGCTGAGTTTTCCAAATTTGCTGGCATATTGAGTGCAGCGCTTTCACAGCATTATCTTTGAGGATTTGAAATAGCTCAAGTGGAATTCCATCACCTCCACTAGCTTTGTTCGTAGTGATACTTCCTAAGGCCCACTTGACTTCACATTCCAGGATGTCTGGCTCTAGGTGAGTGATCACACCATCGTGGTTATCTGGGTCATAAAGATCTTTTTGGTATAGTTCTTCTGTGTATTCTCGCCACTTCTTCTTAACATCTTCTGCTTCTGTTAGGTCCATACCATTTCTGTCCTTTATTGAGCCAACTTTGCATGAAATGTTCCCTTGGTATCTCTGATTTTCTTGAAGAGATCTCTAGATTTTTCCATTCTATTGTTTTCTCTATCTCTTTGCATTGATCACTGAGGAAGGCTTTCTTATCTCTCCTTGCTATTCTTTGGAACTCTGTATTCAAATGGGTATATCCTTCCTTTTCTCCCTTGCCTTTCGCTTCTCTTCTTTTCTCAGCCATTTGTAAGACCTCCTTAGATAGCCATTTTGCCGTTTTGCATTTCTTTTTCTTGGGGATGGTCTTGCTCCCTATCTCCTGTACAATGTCACAAACCTCCGTCCATAGTTCTTCAGGCACTCTGTCTATCAAATCTAATCTCTTGAATCTATTTGTCACTTCCACTGTATAATTATAAGGGATTTGATATAGGTCACACCTGAATGGTCTAGTGGTTTTCCCTACTTTCTTCAATTTAAGTCTGAATTTGGCAATAAGGTACATAGGGCTTCCCTGATAGCTCAGCTGGTAAAGAATCTGCCAGCAATGCAGGAGACCTGGGTTCGATCCCTGGGTTGGGAAAATACCCTGGAGAAGGGAAAGGCTACCCACTCCAGTGTTCTGGCCTGGAAAATTCCATGGACTGTACAGTCCATAGGTCGCAAAGAGTTGGACACGGCTGAGCGACTTTCATTTTCATGTTACCATATGTGAAACAGATGACCAGTGCAAGTTCGATGCATGCAGCAGGGCACCCAAAGCCAGTGCTTGGGGACAACACAGGGGGATGGGGTGGGGAAGGAGGTGGTGGTGGGGTTCGGGATGCGGGGACGCGTGTACACCTGTGGCTGATTCATGTCGATGTATGGCAGAAACCATCACTGTATTGTAAAGGAATTATTCTTCAATTAAAATAAATAATTAAAGAAAAAAGAATATAGGCTCCACAGTGACCATGAACAGGAGGACATAAAGGAGAAAGCTTCTTGAGTAAAGGTGGACGACGTTAGGTGAGGGAAGCGTCCTTCACCTTGAGGATGTAAGAGCACCAGAAGCGCAAGAACGCAGCGAGCTCTGTGGAGAGGGTGGCTCTGGGCGCGGGTACCCGTGCCCCAGGGGGTCTCCTGCCCCAGGGGGTCTCCTGCCCCAGCGGGTCCCCTGCCCCAGGAGGTCCCCTGCCCCAGGAGGTCTCCTGCCCCAGGGGGTCTCCTGCCCCAGCGAGTCCCTTGCCCCAGTGGGTCCCTGTGCCCCAGCAGGTCTCCTGCCCCAGGGGGTCCCTGTGCCCCAGTGGGTCTCCTGCCCCAGCGGGTCCCCTGGCCCAGCGGGTCCCCTGCCCCAGGAGGTCCCCTGCCCCAGCGGGTCCCCTGGCCCAGGAGGTCCCCGTGTCCCAGTGGGTCCCCTGGCCCAGCGGCAGCAGGAGAGGAGTCCAGCTGTCCTCACTGCTGGGGACGCGCTGCAGGCATGTGGGGGTGAGAACACGCCCCTCAGGGTGGGCCCATGACACACAGCGTTTCAGAAGGTTTTCCCACCTAACCCGACGTGTGCTTCGCCCTGGGTGTGGGCAGGCTGAGTCCCGGGGAGGGGCTCCTCAGCAGGGCAGGCCCCCCTTGGCCACACGCAGAGCCAGAGCCTAGGGTGAGGTGGGCAAACACACATGGAGGCCGAGGAGGGAGGAGGAGACTGGGGGCTGCCAGGAGGGGACCCTGGGGTCCCGGGGGAGAATTCACCCCCCACCTGCGCCCAGGCCAGGACCTTGGGGGGCCAGCAGCGCCTGGGTGGAGCACCCCCAGGGAGCAACCGGGGCAGAGATGGAGCTGGGGCGGGTGGCAGGCTCACACCCCGCTGGGGAGGGCAGGCCCCAGGGGCCGGGCCGGGGGGCTGGCAGCTCACTCACTAACCTGGCTGTCAGGGTAGGCGACGTGGCCACGGCCGTGAAGACACGGATCATGGCCATCTTGCAGAGGTCGGCAGCCGAGCCTGTGGGGCCAAAGAGCTCCGGTTCAGGTGCTGTGTGAGGCCCGGCCCGCAGCCTGCCGCCCGGGTGGGCGGGTGGGCTGAGCCGTCCACACCGTGGGGCGCGTGGCCCCGCACCTAGCGGGCCAGAACCGCGTGGGTCTCCCTCTGGCCTCTCCGCTCCTGCAGGTGTGGGGGCCTCTCCGCTCCTGTGGACCTGGCCCCTGGCCAGGGCCTCATCTGGAGGCTCTGCTAGGGAACACTCCCTCTCGGATGACCTCGGTGACAGCCAGGTTCACTTCCTTGGAGCCAGTGGATGGAGGTTCCTGCTTCCTGGGGGCCGTGGGCCTCTCCCGAGAGTGCGCTTGACTCCTCCACGGTCAGAGCCTTGGACTCTGGCCCCTAAACCTTCTCTCAAGGGCCCACCTGGTCAGGCCAGGTCCACCTGGGATGTCCCCTTCTGACGAGCTGAGGTCAGCTGACTGAGGACCCTACACCTGCAGGACCCCTTTTGCCATGTAACGCGGCTCACCCCACGGCCCTGGGAGCAGGGTCTCAGCACACTCACGGGCTCTGACCACACCGTGTCCACCGCACCGGCCGGCAGGACAACGGGGCCGGGACTGAGGCCGTGGGTCCCTCCCTGCTCCCGGGGTCCTCCTGCCACGTGGCTCTTGACCGTTGGCAAGCCTCAGGCTTCCAGCAGAGCGGGGCTGCGTCCCAGCCCCCGGACGTGGGCGGGGCCAATCACACGGTCAGCCGGCACTCTGCAAGGGGCGGGCCAGCACCGGGGAGCTGCTCATTCCAGTGCCCAGCTCACAGTGGGTGTCTCAACAACCGGCTCTGCTCCTGGGACAAGACTGAAGCTCAGGTCTCCATTCCTGGCCTTAAGCCCTTCAAAGTTCCGA
Source organism: Giraffa tippelskirchi (assembly GCF_054371585.1). Classification (NCBI taxonomy): domain Eukaryota; kingdom Metazoa; phylum Chordata; class Mammalia; order Artiodactyla; family Giraffidae; genus Giraffa; species Giraffa tippelskirchi. The sequence goes on from NC_137275.1 coordinate 1,309,634, forward strand.
GGTTCATGGAGAAACAAGTCTGCAGTCTGTGGGCCGCCACCCCCCCACCTCAGGGCAGCAGCTGCCCCCCGGAGCACAGCGGGTCTCCGCGGCCAGCCTGCCGGCCTTGAGGGGTCTCGGGGCCTGGGGACCCTCTGCCCTGGCTGGATGTCAGGAGGCTTGCTGCCTTAGGAGGAGTGGGCAGGGCTGAGAGGAGGTGAGGAGACAAGAGGGGAAGACAGGTGGGGGGCCAGGGCAGAGGTGGGGCAGCGTCCTCTCCGCTTGCCAAGCGAGGTGCGAGGCCGAGCCTGGGGCAGTGCTGTGCTGGCTCCTCCGTGGGGCTTGCGGGGACTCGCCCTCTGTCCCCCGTGGCCCACACCTCCTGCTCCGGGTCTGCTGGGTCCCTCCTACCACAGACACCCCTCCAGGGCTCCGTCCTGCCTCCAGCCCTGCCTCTGGGCCTGCGGGCCTTGGCTCTCCACCCCTGACCCCTGAGGTCACAAGTGGGGATGCGGCTGGGCTCCCGGGCTCCCGGGGCCTCCCAAGGAGGGCGCCAGGCATGTGGACTGTGGTCATGCCTCTGCCCTTCTACCACCCAGAGGCTGAGCGGCTGCAGACACCCAGGGGCTCCCAGAGCTGGAGGCCTGCTTCCTGCACGGATCCCTGGAAGGAGCGCGGGCCCCGCGGCCTCACACCTGCCAGGGGTGCAGGGAGAATCCGGGCTGAGGGTCGTGGGACGGGCCTCCATCTGACTCTAGCGCTTGCGGACGACCTCCGGGAGCCTGCCTGCCACCTGCAAAGCTGGCCTCGAGGGGGCAGCTCTGACAGTCGCCCATCCCACGGGGCTGAAAACCCAGGAGGAGAGGGGCTCCGGCACCTTGCACCACGAAGTTCACCGCCTGCCGCTCTGCCTGCGCCCGAAGCTGCGGGTCTTGAGCTCGGATGCTGGGCAGCAGCCTCCTACGGCCCATGATGGACTCCACGTAGCCTGCGGCCGGTGGGGAAAGCAAGAGGGCAGCCGTGAGCGGGAGCGGCGTCCCGGGACCCTGCCCTCTGGCCGCAGCTGCTCCAGCGGAGGTCCCGCCCGTCCCGCCCCGCCCCGCTCCGCCGCAGCCTGGGCAGCACTGCCAGAGCTCCGCGCAGAGGCCTTCAGTCCCTGTCCAGCGCGGGACACGCTGTTCTGTGCGGACACGGGTTCTTTGTCGGGAAGCGGGACAGTGGCGGGGGCCTGGGCTTGCCTGGCGGCAAGCTTCGCACCCTCTCTGCCTCCTGTGCTGCGCTTAGGTCTGACATGGGACAGAGGGTGATTTTTACACTAGAAGGTGAAAAGCCACGTGTGGGACTTGGGTGCAGGAGTAATTCTGGACAGGTGGCAGCTGGAACTGGGGAGGAAACATCAATCCTTAGTCCGCGCAGGGAGGGGTTGGGGGTCTGCGTCAGAGACCACATCCCTCACTCCAGGGACAAGCTCCGTGGGCCCCAAGCTTCCGTCCCTGGGATCCTCTTTAGGAAAAAGAGCCGAGAGGTGCCGCGTTGGTTATGCTCCTGACCGATGAGGATGCTGGTTGTACTAGGTGTTGGTAAGAACTAAATCCCCAGCTTGATCTTATACGTCTCTGGGGATTGGAAGAACTGCTCGTATATGCGGTCGTTATAAAAATGACCGTGTCCTGAGCACCTGCTACAAAGCGCGTAGTTAAGGCTGCGCGAGCCGAGCCTGCCGTCTCTGCCTCTGCGCTTTTCCAGGGATTTCTGACTGCGTGCTGGGCACTGTGCTTCCTGCGTCTGCACCGTCTGGATAGACTTGCTCACTTGTGGGCCACGTCCCAGGGTCAGGGCTCCAGGGAAGCAATGAACTCCTGCTGTCAGCACGGTGCCTGGCACCGGGTAGCCGTTCAACAAACACTTGCGGCGTACCTGAGGGTCACTGAGTGTCTGCTCACATGTGCAACGCTGCATCAGAGGGCACGCGTGCTTCGCGCTGGGACACAGAAGGCCCTGGGCCCCTTGAGAAGGGTTCTGGGCAGGCCTGCAGGGCCTCCCACAGAGGGGCACTGGCTCCGCCGGGCAGCCGGGGGTGGGTGGGGGTCCCAGCCAGCACCTCCGCCAGCCGTGTGGACTCGGGAAGCGGCTGCCCCTTCCGTGCTCCTCCTCTTCCTCTGTAAAGCCGGCAACGGGGCCGCCCAAGCATCTGAGTTGCAGCGAGGACTAAGTCAGTATCACTGGAGCCCGTCAACAGCGGCCCACACCGCACGGCACAAGGGCCTGCGTTTGACTGTCTCCACCCGCGGCGGCTCCGTGGACGGACTCATCAACACTGCTTCTGTCACCGTCCTAGCATTTCGCAATCGGTAGCCTCTTGCCGCATCCAGGTGTGGGGCTCACCCCGGCCCAGGGAGCCTGAGGCCCGTGAGGTGCTCATGGCGGGTGGAGACGGTTTGCTGGCTTCCTGGAGCCCCCAGGAGGTTGCCGCAGGTGAGCACTGACCTGGCCCGCTCGGGCTGGTCAGGCCAGGGGCAGCCGCGCTCGCGGGCTCCTGAGAGGGGGTCAGCAGCAAGCCCCCGGGGCAGGGAGTGGGTCTGGGACCTGCTCGGCTGGGACGAGCGCCGAGCCCCGCCCCGCGTCTGTCCAGGAGCCGCCGCGGCGCTGCCCCCTCCCTCCTCAGTCCGCTCTGCCGCTCTATGCTGTGAGTCTCTGGGCTGAAGACTGTCTTTTATGTCTAGAGATTTGTCTTCCTTTTTGAAACACTTAAAAAAAAATCCCTTCATCTCTAAATGGTGGCCACGTCTCACAGTTTTACAATGAGAAACTTATACTGTCATTTATTTCTAAAATGTTTGTCATTCACTTGGGACTTCTTTTTAAAGTCCTACATCAGAGACTTCCCTGGTGGCCCAGTGGTTAAGACTCCATGCTTCCACTGCAGGGGCGCGGGTTTGATCCCTGGTCGGGGAACTAAGATCCTTTGTGCAGTGAGGTGCAGCCAGAGAAGAAGTAATTAAACAATGAACTAAACTCCGCAATTATTCAGGAGTGCGGTGAGTCTTTCAAGTAGGCAGATGGATGGATGGCCTCACATGCAGATATAAAGCTACCTTCCTATTCCATTGTGGTCACAGAATATGCTCTATTTGATATCCTCTGAAATCTGTGACCAGACTATGGGCAAATTCTGTAGATAAACCACAATTCTCCCTTTTCAGGTGCAGGACTCGCTCTCTCTGTGAGCCGACCCACTCAGCATTCCTCACTCACGCCAGGGTGTGAGGCCTCGAGGAGAGCCTGTCTCTGGACCCTCCTCGCGTGGAGTCTGTGGTCCCATCTCCCCAGTGGGGCTGGAGCTCACCCGGTTCCAGCAGCCCCCACCCCCCACCAGAGGAGGGCCCGGGAGACCCCCTGGCTGCTTCTCAGAGGGCCTGGGAGGGAGGAGGGGCTGCCCATGGCTTTGGCTGCAGCTGGCTCACCTGTCTGGTGACACCGGGCAATGGTTGCTTGGGTGAAGTCCTTTATTTTCTTGTACTTCTGCAGAAAGCTCTCCAAAAACCGGGCAGCTTCCTGAACAGGAACTCCGAGGCAAGCAGCAAGCCGCTCCTTCCCTGTGTGAGCAGAAACTCGGTCAGCAGTCAGCCTAACTCTGACCCAGTGGGTCCTGGGGGCACCAGGCAGTGACCAGCATGCGTGGAAGCGAGCCCACAGAGGCTCCAGAGAGACTCGGTGAGTCGAGGTCCAGCGGGCACCCCAGCCTCTTCTGACTGATCAGGACGGTGCTGGCTTTTGGCTCCAAGGTCTAAGTGCTTGGTGCTGGCCAGTCTGGACTGGGGCCTGTTAAACATTCATTTATTAGAATGCTGACCGACGATCTGGCAGGTCTTTCAGGGGATGGGACCTGCTTGCAGGCTGTCCAGAGGGAGGCCTGCCCCTAGAACTGGGGGAGCCTGGGGAGTGTGGGCGCATAATGAGGAAGGGAAAGTCCCGGGGCCAGGTCATGAGGGGATGGGGGTAGGTAGCTCCCTTCCAGGGGATTTATTTTTGAGACAAATACATCTGCTCCAGACTAATATTTGGTTCTTTCAGGACACAAGTGATCTGATGAAGCTTCTTATAGCAAGGTCTCTAGTCAGGATAGCATCCCAAGTTCCAGAACAGGACCGAAAGTTCCAGGACAGGACCCCAAGTTCCAAGACAGGACCCAAAGTTCCAGGGCTGCACCCTGGGTTCCAGGACAGCACCCTGAGTTCTAGGATGACACCCCAAGTTCCAGGATGGCACTCCAAGTTCCAGGACAGGCCCCCAAGTCCTAGGATAGAACCCAAAATTCCAAGATGGCACCCCGGGTTCCAGGACAGGGCCTAGACTTCCAGGACTGCACCCCAAGTTCTAGGACGGTACCCTGGATTCCAGGATGACACCCCAAGTTCCAGGATGGCACCCGAGTTCCAGGACGACACCCTGAATTGTGGTTATACCTCCAGGTCCCAGGAAACCACTTGCTCACTCTCTATCAGTGCAGATTTTCTTTTCGTTATTTTCTTGTGGAAAAATTAATATAACATAAAGTATGTCATGCTGTAAATTAACTGTGAATGTCCTAGAATTTCATTTAAATGGTGTAATTAATTATATACTATAAGTTCTCCTTTGTGTTTGGATTTCTTTTTTCATTTGGCATAATATGTTGAGGCTCATCCATGTTGACAGGTGTATCAGTAGTTTGTTGGATCTTTAATTACTGTAGTTGACTTACAGTATTAGTTTCAGGTCTGCAGTAAAGTGACTCAGGCATACATGTCTTTTCTTCTGAGTATGGATCAAGCTATCCTCTTTCTTCAAATTTCTGTAATTTTGACCGTCCTGGCTATTGTAGATGGCATGTTGTAGACACTCTAGATTCGGCTATGTTTCTCTCAGCAGTACAGGATCAGTTAATTTGGCTAAAGTCAAATTTCAAACTGGGTCCCCCCGCAGTGAGTGAGTGAGTGACAGTGGCTTAGTCGTGTCCAGCTCTTTGTGACCCCATGGACTGTAGCCTGCCAAGTTCCTCTGTCCATGGAATTCTCCAGGCAAGAATACTGGAGTAGGTTGCCATTTCCTTCTGCAGGGGATCTTCCCAACCCAGGCATCGAACACGGGTCTCCTGCATTGTAGGCAGATTCTTTACCATCTGAGCTACCCAGCAGCGGCTGAACCTGGGCCTGGTCCTGTCGGCTGAAGCCGGCCCATTCATGTCCGGTCGGGCAGGGGCAGCCAGAGGTGCGGGCCGAGTTCAAGGTCAGGATGTGGCGCTCTGCTTCGGCGCTCCGCTTTCTGAGGTTTCTCCCGCCTCTCTCCAAATTCACTGGTTGCCCAGCCTCCGTCCTCTGGGTCTGCACGCTAGTCAGGCTCTCGCTTCTGCTGGAGTCTGAGCCACGCCTGGCCCTGACGGGCACCGGCCTTCAGGTGGAGAGTGAGAAAGCTCGCCGGGTCCCCTCCTTCCTCCCAAGTGTTGGCCACCGCGGTTCTGTCTGCTTTCGGGCGCCTTCAGGACCTTCAGGTGGCTGTGTGTGGTGCTAACCCCGGCACACTTTAGAGCCAGTGTCCGCGGGAGAGGGCGGTGCGGAGGCCCCAGTCTCCTTCCCAGTCACTGAGGCTGGGAAGGACACCTCTCCCGTCTGCGGGCTGCTGGGGCGTCCCTAGGTCCCTGCTCCTGAGACGGGCCAGTGCTGCGGAAGTCTGAGAGAAGCAGAGATGGGCTGAGTCGGAGACCGAAGTTCGGCTCAGTTGTCCGGCCCTGGCACTTGCTCCCCACGCCCTTGCTAGGGGTCTGTCCCACTCTAAGACCGCGGAGTCCCCTGCCCCCAAGTGTGACGCTGTTTGGCTCCGTGAGGGCTTCCGTCCGGCGCTTCCTGCCCCTTCTTCACCCACACTTTGATTGAGCTGATCAGTTCCTGCTGTTTCAGCTGTGAAAATGCAGGCCTGTCTCCCTGGGGGCACCGGTGGGTGAGGATGCCCTGGGCAGGAGCACGCGGGGCCCGCACCTCACAGGCCCCACGTGAACACCCATCTGGCTTCTCCTACAGAGGGTGAGTTGCCTCCTGTGTGCATGCATGTATGTGTGTCTGCGTGTGCCCAGGTGTGTGTGTGTGAGATGAAACTAGCTTTAGGAGGAACATTCACTCTGTCTTCCCCAGCACTCTCTGCCCCGCACAGAACGGGAACCGTTCTCCTCTTGTTTCAGCCCCAGGGCCTCGTGGGAGCCTGGCGCGCGTCCTGGGATGCTGGCCCACAGCCGGCCGGCTCCTGGGCAGCCCGTGAAGCACAGCCCGGCCCAGCCAGGGTCAATGGGCCCTGCGGGACCAGCAGCTGCGCTGGGCGAGTCCTGTGGCTCAGTTGCCCCCATGGACTGGCTCGCATGGCTCGTCTGACAAATGCCAGCCCCGCGGAGCAGCAGCCCCGGAGCTGGGTGTGGAGCTGGCACCCAGCACCCCCCAGAGACTGGGTGTGGAGGTGAGCTTCAGAGGCGGCAACAGCTGGAGGAGAATCAAGTTTGAACTGGCTCTACGGGTGGCAGGAGCTCAGAGCAGGACGGGAGGCCGAGGGCCGCTTCCAGGTGGAGGTGTCCACGGGCCAGGGCCGGGGTGGGGGGCAGGCAGCCGGAGTCCAGGGGGCTGAGGGGAGTGGTGAGCCCAGCCTGCCCTCCTGGCCAAGGCCCCAGGCAGCAGACACTCCTGTTTCTGGGGGACAGCCCTTCGCTGAGCCCTGGGGAGAAGGGTGGGGGGACCACTTGGGGAGGGGGCGGGGGACGTCGTCTCGCTCGTCCCTGTCCTGCTCTCTCCGTAGCCTCTTGTCATCATCGTCACCATGATCACGACCCTGAAACCCGGCCTCGGCCCCATGCCCTCTATGCCCAGAGCGCCCACTTCTGGACCCACCATGCTGGGGTGAAAACACAGCATCACAGCCTGGGAGCCGGGCTTGAGTGCCCAGGACGCCCCGCGCCTCCCATGAGGCAGACGCAGCCGGCGGGCGGGCGCCCAGAAGCTGGCCGTCAGCCTGGACGTCAGCCTGGAAGGTGGCAACGGGGACAGCAGACGCGGAGGCCTGGGGTGGGAACCCCGACACTGGGAGGGCTCAGGGCAGCCAAATCACCCTCTTCACCTTCACGGCTACTGACTCACTGCGTGTTTACAGCGCAGAGCTCCGGTCCTCCGCAGAAGAGAACACAGCGGCTTCTCCAGAAGGAGCCAGACTGAGTCTAGGGGAGCCCCCAGGGCACACACAGGTCCTCACTGGGAGGGGGGGATGGAGTCTCCTGGAAGCCAGGCTGTGCCTGGGGGCAGGCCTCGGGAAGCCCTCGCTTCTGCACGCCTGCCCGCTCCCACTGAAGAGGCCGTGGCGGCGGAGGGTTAAGGGGGTGAGCGGCCTGCCTGCACCCGGTACCCACAAAGTCATCAACACACAATCGGGGCCCGGGGACCCCAGAACGAGCTCCAGGGCCTGAGCGCCTCTCCATGTCTCGGCCACATTTCAACGCAGGGCCCCCCCCGCCGCCCGGAGCCCCGTCTGGCCTCCGGGTGACGCAGGCCTCCCGCCCAGTGCACCTACCTGCTCCATAGACCACTGAGTACACGACCTTCTTGGTCTGCTCCCTTTCTGCATGTGTCACGCGCTCTGGGGAGATGTCCTTCCTGCGTGGAGAGACGGCGTGCGGTGAGGCAGGCTGGCGCCTCGTCCGCAGAGGTCCTCCAGGGTCCGACTGCACGGCCACCCCTCACCCCGAGGACCTTCCCAGGGGAAACGGTCAGCGTCTGCAGCATGCGTGTCAGCCAGGGTCTCCCAGCAGATGCGAGCCAGCCAGGTTCTGGGGCGTCCACACCCCAAACCAGAAAGCGGCTCCACCGCCCAAGCGCCAGCCCGCCAGGAGAGAGGCCTGAGCTGGGCCCTGCCGCTGGGGGCAGCGAGGGGGCGGCTTCTGCACCCTCCACGGGACTGCACAGGCTGCCTGCACCCTGCCCCCAGAGGGAGGGGCCGGGGCGTGACCCGGTCCTGGGTGTCCAGACAGCAGCAGCAGTCCACGTCTGACAGCGCGTGCCCACGCGATGTCCTAAGAGTAAAGCTGAGCCTGAGAAGCAGAGGGGCAGGCAGGCACCCAGCCCCTTCCCCTTGCCAGGCCCTCCTCGCCCGGCTGCGCGCGCACCCCACGTCTCCCTGACGGAGTGAGCCCGTCAGGTGGGCAGAGACAGAGAGACAGGAAGGAGGAAGGGAGAGCGGCCGCACAGAGGAGCCCGTCCTGCCCTGGGGGGCCTCCTGCAGAGCTTGCCTTCTCTGCGGCCGTGGCGCTCAGGGTCTGCTCAGGGCTCTGGGTGGGGCGTGGGGGCTGCCCCAGGCCTGCACGTGGCTCCCAGCTGTCCTCGCAGGCCGGGGCTCTGAACGTCCTATTTCCTGAAGACCCTTGCCCCCAGCTTCTCCTCCCACCCCTGAGCTGTGGGCTCTGCTGTTGGCTCCCCCCGCCCCTCGCTGTTGCAGATCTCTGATGGTTTTCCGGCAAGGCCACCCCTTTCTGCCTGGAGAGGGTTCCGAGCTGGGGAATCAACGCCGTGTCAGTGCTTGGGCCGCTCCCGGACGGGTCGGGACAAACAGACACGGCTCTGTACCCCAGGTCTGCTTGCTCTCTCTGGAGCAGGGACGGGGCCAACCCTGGGCGGGGGCTGCCGCGTCACAGGTGCGCTGTGGGCCAGTGAGAACACCACGAAGTGCTCCTGACTCTTTCAGTCTTTTTTTCTTGACTCAGCACTGGCTTGATTGCTGCCAACGGCTGACGGTGTCTCAGCATTCCGACAAAGTCAGTCTGACAGTGCGTGCTTGCGTTTTGGATGTTTCTGTCGGCAGGAGGGCCCTCGGAGCTGCCTGCCTCACCATTTTCAGTGATGTCCTAGGGTTCGTCCATTTTACCACCTGACTTCCAAGTTCCCACACATTTTCCTTTTCCTTCTGTGTTAAGTGGTTTTGCCCACTTTTTAAAACCCTGCCCTTGACCCTGGTATTGTCAGCAGCTGTCTTTAGATCAGGGGTATAACACCAAAATGCATTCAAGCTCAGGGCAAATGTGTGCCAGCCCCTGTGTCTAGCTACCCTTGGTCCTCACCCACCTCCCTTTATTTTGGAAATCCACAGGCGCTCCAAACCCAATCAGGAAGGACCCTGCTGAAAACTTTCCCTAAGACCCGCTTCCCCGTTAGCTGCCCAGGGCCCCGGCCCAACAAACCCGTCTGGTGACCCTGCAGAGAGGGGCCAAGGAGGGCATTTTGGAGCAGGCGCCCCCCCCCCCAAATCAAACTACACTGGTGACCCTCCCTCAGTTCTATCCAGAGCTGGGAAGTCGTCTGAGGCAGCAGCATTAAACTCTCCTTGGACTTGCTTCTTCCTCGAGTCAACCTGTGATAGGATCCAGACACAATCAATAGTAGCGGTGGATGAGTAGCGAGCATCACTTTCTGATAACAGAACACACTTTCTTCTGCAGCATGCACGGCACACACATAAGAACCCATCAAGCACCAGGGCACACAAAAAACCTCAAAAGGCTTCACACAGTAGGAATATTAAAACAACACCCGGATCACAGTGCAAGACAACTAGAAATTGAAAACACAAACAAAACCCCCCAAAGCCTGTCTACCTAGAAAAAAAACAAAAAACACTTTTATCAGCCAACTTCTGGTTGAAGAGAAATATAAACAGAAATCAAATAGTTTCTAATGAAGATATCATATGTCAGAACTAATGCATTATACTAAAAGTGAGGAAATTTCACAACCTTAAATGTCTATATGAATACAAATGAAAGAATAAAAGTATACGAATTAAATAAATGCAAGAAAAAACAAACCGAAAGAATACACAGGAGTGAAATAATAAAGTCAGACTGAAGATGGGAGCAGAAATAAAGCAGAGAACAGCAAGATGATTCATTAGTAAATAAAAACCCTGGTTCTTATACAGAACAAACCACTAGCTAGTTTAATTAAAAGGGCAAACACAGATACACAAAATAAGAAGCAACAGAGGAAAGTAGCAGTGGATGTGCAGGAAGTTAAAAACAACTTAGAAATTATTTTGCATAATGTTATGCAAGTAAATTGTCAAACCCAGGTGAAATGGACAAATTCTTAAGAAAACACAGTCATAAAAACTGACCCTTGTAGAGAGAAAGTTAAATAGACAAATGTCTGTAGAAGAAGTAGAGAAAATTATTATGGAACTATCCACAAAACACCAGGCTTAGGGGGTTTTGAGGGGAATTCTACAAAGCTTCAGACTAGAGTCCTCATACCGTGCACGCCATTTCAGAAAAAATAAACAAAAATGTCCAAATAAAGTTTAGTTATACCAAAACATGATAAAGTTATACCAAAACATGATCAAGAGCGCATAAAAAAGGACAATTACAGACTAATATTGCCTATGAATATTGATTGATGTAACAATCTTAAATAGAATATTTGCAAACAGAGTCCAACACTACATTGAGAAAACAGCACCTCAAGGCCAAGCAGAGCTTATACCAGGAAAGCAAGGTCGGTTCAGTGTTAGGAAGTCTGTTAATACAATTCACTGCATGAAATTACATGGTCACCTGTACAGCTGTTGAAAAAACCCGTGACAAAATCCAACTCCAGTCCAGCCCAATCCTACTCTGAATAAAAACTCTTGAGAAAACAGGAGCCGCTGCATATTTCCTTAAACTCACAAAGCAGGACTCGTAAAGCCAGCCTCTTACTAAGGGAGCCCAGGCAAGGTGCCCGCCCGCCGCACTAGCCCTCACCACTGTGCTGGGAGACAGCCGGACCCGAGGGACACAGGATTGCACATCCTGGGCCCGCATACACATGTATGTTTTCCCCAAGAAATAGACCGAAATTTTTTTTTTGAGATTTAAAACAACTTGAAAAAACTTGGAGATGAACTTTACAGTCTGAATACTGAAAAAATTAAGAAAATATTTGGTGCATCATGAACACATAAAATATAAGATGCTACTTTATTTTGTCATTTACTACCATAAACTGTACCCAAATCTATAACAAAATGTTAGAATTTACTAAAACTGAAGCACACAAACACAGAACATACACGGCCGCCTTTGGCAGTGGAGGAATGTAGACAGGCGTGAAGCCGCGATGCGGAACCGTCCCTGCGTGAATGAACTGCGGTGCCCGCTGAGTTCCTGTGACGACTTCGACGTCTCCTCCTATTGATACCACGCTGAGCTCAGGTGCTCTGAGGATCCACTTACAAATGCCCTGGGATGCCTGTCATTTCCGAGCGAGCAGTTTGTCTCTCCAGTAAACTGATACTCGCAGTAAGAGGTGACCTCTCTGTTCACACGCATTTTTCATCATGCTTAGAGCAACACCGAGAACCTTCAATAACACCACACAAAGCACCACTAGCGGCGCTGGAAGCACTCCCCAGAAGCAGAAAAAAATTAATGACGTTCCGAGAAAAAGCTGAATCGTGTGATACGTACAGTAGATTGAGGTCTGCGGCTGTGGTTGCTGCCGTTTCAAGGTAAACTAAGCCAGCATAAGGATCATTGTAAAAAAAAAGAAAAGGAAATTCATGAAGCTGCTGCTGCAGGCTATACAGGGAAGCCTGGCGTGCTGTAGTCCATAGGGTCACAAAGAGTCGGACAAGACTGAGAGACTGAACTGAACTGAACTGAACTGATGCCTGCAGGCACAAAAACCTTGGATCCTGTGCAAAATAATCTCTTTATCTTGTATTGAAAATGCCACTATGGGACCTCCCTGGTGGTCCAGTGGTGAGAATCCTGCTGCCAATGCAGAAGACATGGGTTTGATCTCTGGTCAGGGAAGGTTTCACATGCCTCGGGGCAACTAGGCTGGCCTGCCACAACTACTGAGCCCAAGCCTTAGAGCCCCTGCTCTGAAACGAGAGAAGCCACGGCAAGTCGAGAGAGCCCACGTGAAACGACCGGGACCCAGTGCAGCCAAAAATAAATAAATAAAAAGAAAACACAGCTTTTATGTGGGTGCAGGATAGATATAGATGTGAATATGATTTGAGAAAAAGCAAAGTCATCACATGACAACTTAAAGCAAAAAGAAGATGAAGGATCTAAACTGGGAGAATTTAATGCCAGAAAAGGATGGTTTGATAATTTTAGTGAAAGGACTGGCTTTAAAAATGTAAAGATAGGAGAAGCAGCTTCTGCTGATCACAGGGCAGCAGACAAGGGCCAGATGCTGTTAAGAAAATCACGGGGAAGGAAGAATATCTGCCTGAACGGGTTTTTAAAGCAGATGAAAGTGTCCTATTCTGGGGGGAAAAATGCCACAAAAGGCTTTTATCAGAAAGGAAGAGAACCGAGAGCAGGACTGAAGGCAGGAGGGGAGGGGTGACTCCCATTCTGCACGAGATCTGCCGGGTTTATGGTCAGAACTCCCATCTGTCACGCTGCTGACCCCCAGCCTTGAAGGGAGAAGACGGATACAGCTACTAGTCTTTTGCCTGGACAACAAGACAGCTTGCCAAGCAGACCCCTTCTCCTGCACTGGTTCTATCAACGCTTTGTTCCTGAGGTCAGGAGACATCTTTCCAGTAAGGGGCTGCCCTGTAAAGTTCTTTTGATAGTGGGCAATGCCCCTGGCCACCCAGAACTCATAGGTTCAGCTCCGCGGGTGTCAAAGTGGTCTGCTTGGCCCCAGATACGATGTCTCTATTTGGCCTCTCCAGGGGGGTCATAGGGACCTTTAAGGCTCATCGTACATGGTGTTGTATGGAAAGGACTGTCAATGCCATGGAAGGGAACCCTGATAGACAGAACATCATGGCAGCCTGGAAGGATCACACCATTGAAGCTGCCACCATTGTTACAGAAAAGTCATGAAAGCCATCAAGCCCCAAACAATCAATTGCTGCTGGAGAAAACTGTGACCAGATGTTGTGTATGACTCCATAGGATTTACGACAGAGCCAACCAAGGAAATCATGAAAGAAATTTTGGGCTGGGAAAAATAGTCAGGGGTGAAGGGTTTCAAGACATGGATCTTGGAGAACTTCAAGAGTTAACAGACCCCCACACCAGAGAAATTCACAGAAGATTTGATGGAAATGAGAACCTTCCGACCAGTGCCAGACAAAGAGGAAGACGGAGAGGAAGCCACACCCGGAGCAAACCTGGCAGAAGGGCTCCGACATTCAAGACTGGCTTTGACTTCTTGTAAGACATGGATCCCTCTATGATAAGGCACTGGAGCCAAAGCAAATGTTGGAAGAAGGATCGATGCCTTAAGAGAAATAAAGAAGCCAGGAAGTCAAGTCGGGCAGAAGTTTCGATGTATTTCTGAAACACTGCACTGGGTGTGCCTGTCTCTCCTGCCTCCCCCGCCCGTCTCTGCCCCCAAGACAGCGGGACCAGCCCTCCTGCCGCTCTGCTCGTCCAGAGGACGGCGAGGAGCAAGGCCCTGTGACGGTCCGCCTCCGCTCTGAACAGTGAGTCACCGTTCCCACACATCCACCTATCTGTCGCGCGTGTGTATCTTCGTGCTCATCACATCCCCCCGTTACGCTTTTAATGCCTATAGAGATTATGCTAATAATGAACCTTTTTTTCCTGCTGCACCCCTTGTCTTTCAGGATCTTAGTTCCCTAACCAGGGATGAAACGTGGCCCCTGCAGTGGAAGCATGGAGCCTCAACCCCTGGACCACCAGGGAAGTTCACTGATGGGCCCTTACGTGATTCCTGATATTTGTAATTTGTGTATTTCCTATTTTTTTTTCTCTTAAACAGTCTAAGAATTTCAATTTTATTCATCTTTTCAAATATCCTTTCAGCTTCCTTGATTTTCTCTACTGTTTTTCTGTTTCTACTACATTGGTTTCTGCTATCTTCTACTTACTCAGGATTTAAGTCACTCTTATTTTTATGGCATCCTAAGGTGGAAGCTTTGAGGGTTTATTTTAGACTTTTCTTATTTTCTATTTTTAAGCAGTCAATGTCATAAATTTCTAAGCGCTTCCAGAGTTGCCTCCCAAATTTCTGACATGTGTTTTCATTTTCATTTAGCACAAAATATTTTTTAATTTCCCTTCTGACTTTTTCCTTTGACCTATGAGGAAATCAACCCTGGAATGGGCGAATTTAATTCAGATGACTATTATATCTACTACTGTGGGCAGGAATCCCTTAGAAGAAATGGAGTAGCCATCATAGTCAACAAAAGAGTCCAAAAGGCAGTACTTGGATAAAATCTCAAAAATGACAGAATGACCTCTATTGGCTTCCAAGGCAAACCATTCAATATCACAGTAATCCAAGTCTGTGCCCCAACCAATAATGCCAAAGAAGCTGAAGTTGAACAGTTCTATGAGGACCTACAAGATCTTCTAGAACTAACACCAAAAAAAGATGTCCTTTTCATCATAGGGGGCTGGAATGCAAAAGTAGGAAGTCATGAGATACCTGGAATAACAGGCAAGTTTGGCCTTGGAGTCCAAAATGAAGCAGGGAAAAGGCTAACAGGGTTTTGCCAAGAGAATGCACTGGTCATAGCAAACACTCTCTTTCAACAACACAAGAGATGACTCCACACATGGTCATCACCAGATGGTCAACACCGAAATCAGATGGATTATATTCTTTGCAGCCAAAGATGGAAAAGCTCTACACAGTCAGCAGAAACAAGACCAGGAGCTGACTGTGGCTCAGATCATGAGCTCCTTATTGCCAAATTCAGACTTCAGTTGTAAAAAGTAGGGGAAACCACTAGACCATTCAAAGTGAAAGTAAAAGTCGCTCAGTCATGTCTGACTCTTTGAGGCCCCATGGACTACACAGTCCATGGAATTCTTCAGGCCAGAATACTGGAGTGGGTAGCTGTTCCCTTCTCCAGGGGAACTTCCCAACCCAGGGATCAAACCCAGGTCTCCCGCATTGCAGGCAGGTTCTTTACCAACTGAGCTATGAAGGAAGCCCATAGACCATTCAGGTATAACCTAAATCAAATCCCTCATGATTATACAGTGGAAGTGACAAATAGATTCAAGGGATTAGATCTGATAGAGTACCTGAAGAACTATGGACAGAGGTTCATGACATCGTACAGGAGGCAGGGATCAAGACCATTCCCAAGAAAAAGAAATGCAAAAGGGCAAAATGGTTGTCTGAGGAGTCCTTACAAATAGCTGAGAAAAGAAGAGAAGTGAAAAGCAAAGGAGAAAAGGAAAGATATACCCATCTGAACGCAGAGTTCCAAGGAATAGCAAGGAGAGATAAGAAAGCCTCCCTAAGTGATCAATGCAAAGAAATAGAGGAAAACAACAGAAGGGAAAGACTAGAGATCTCTTAAAGAAAATTAGAGATACAAAGGGAACATTTCATGCAAAAGCGAGAGTGAAAGTCGCTCAGTCGTGTCCGACTCTGTGACCGCAAGGACTGTACAGTCCACGGAATTCTCCAGGCCAGAGTAATGGCGTGGGTAGCATTTCCCTTCTCCAGAGGATCTTCCCAACCCAGGGACTGAACTCAGGTCTCCCCCATTGCAGGCAGATTCTTTACCAGCTGAGCCACCAGGGAAGCCCAAGAATACTGAAGTGGGTAGCCTATCTCCTCTCCAGAGGATCTTCCCGACCCAGGAATCAAACTGGGGTCTCCTGCATTGTAGGTGAATTCTCTACCAACTGAGCTATCAGGGAAGCAGATGGGCACAATAAAGGACAGAAACGGTATGGACCAAACAGAAGCAGAAGATATTAAGAAGAGGTGGCAAGAATACACAGAAGAACTGCACAAAAAAGATCTTCATGACCCAGATAATCACGAGGGTGTGATCACTCACCTAGAGCCAGACATCCTGGAATGTGAAGTCAAGTGGGCCTTAGAAAGCATCACTAGGAACAAAGCTAGTAGAGGGGATGGAATTCCAGCTGAGCTATTTCAAGTCCTAAAAGATGATGCTGTGAAAGTGCTGCACTCAATATGCCAGCAAATTTGGAACACTCAGCAGTGGCCACAGGACTGGAAAAGGTCAGTTTTCGTTCCAATCCCAAAGAAAGGCAATGCCAAAGAATGCTCAAACTACCGCACAATTGCACTCATCTCACATGCTAGTAAAGTAATGCTTAAAATTCTCCAAGCCAGGTTCAGCAATAGGTGAACCGTGAACTTCCAGATGTTCAAGCTGGTTTTAGAAAAGGCAGAGGAACCAGAGATCAAATTGCCAACATCCGTTGGATCACAGGAAAAGGAAGAGAGTTCCAGAAAAACATCTATTTCTGCTTTATTGGCTATGCCAAAGCCTTTGGATCACAACAAACTGTGGAAAATTCTTCAAAAGATGAGAATACCAGACCATCTGACCTGCCTCCTGAGAAATCTGTATGCAGGTCAAGAAGCAACAGTTAGAAACGGACATGGAACAACAGACTGGTTCCAAATAGGGAAATGAGTGCATCAAGGCTGTATATTGTTACCCTGCTTATTTAACTTTTATGCAGAGTACATCATGTGAAATGCTGGGTTGGATGAAGCACAAGCTGGAATCAAGATTGCCAGGAGAAACAATAACCTCAGATATGCAGATGATACCACCCTTACGGCAGAAAATGAAGAAGAACTAAAGAGCCTCTTGATGAAAGTGAAAGAGGAGAGTGCAAAAGCTGGCTTAAAACTCAACATTCAAAAAACAAAGATCATGGCCTCTGGTCCCATCACTTCATGGCAAATACATGGGGAAACAATGGAAACAGTGAGAGACTTTATTTTTGGGGGGCTCCAAAATCACTGCAGATGGTGACTTCAGCCATGAAATTAAAAGACGCTTGCTCCTTGGAGAAAAGCTATGACCAACCTAGACAGCATATTAAAAAGCAGAGACATTACTTTGCTGACAAAGGTCTGTCCAGTCAAAGCTGTGGTTTTTCCAGTAGTCATGTATGGATGTGAGAGTTGGATCATAAAGAAAGGTGAGCACCGAAAAATTGATGCTTTTGAACTGTGGTGCTAGAGAAAACTCTTGAGAGTCCCTTGGACTGCAAGAGATCCAACCAGTCTGTCCTAAAGGAAATCAGTCCTGAATATTCATTGGAAGGCCTGATGCTGATGCTGAAGCTCCAATACTTTGGCCACCTGATGGGAAGAATGAACTCATTGGAAAAGATTCTGATTCTGGGAAAGATTGAACAAAGGAGGAAAAGCGGATGACAGAGGACGAGACGGTTGGATGTCATCACCGACTCGATGCAGATGAGTTTGAGTAAACTCTGGGAGTTGGTGATGGACAGGGAAGCCTGGCGTGCTGTAGTCCACGGGGTCACAAAGAGCTGGACACGACTGAGTGACTGAACTGAACTGTTATGGCAGGTAGAGCCCAGGCAATAACCCAGGATAATCTTAAGATGGTTGACGTAATCACGCAGCAGAGATATTTTTTGCATAAGGAACCTGTGCTGGTCCCAGGCCTTAGGGTGTGGATCTCTTTTGGGGGCCACTATTCAGCTCAGCACAGCACGTGAAGAACAAAACACTCAAAATGTTTATACAATGAGACCCAGATTTTGAAAACAAAAACAAAGGAGTGGGCATCAAGAGCACAGAAGTGTGTGTATGAGAGACAGACAGAAAGGGCGGATCGGAAGGGAATTCTGGCAGGAAGACAAGGGCTTGGATGTGGGGTGAGGAGCAAAGTGCACCCAGATGTGGCCTTGGCCAGGGAGAAAACGGATGCAGTCCCAGTGGTGGTCCAGAAGCCAGGAGTACAAGAGGTCAGAGGCGCCCCAGTTCAGTGAAGTCAGACGTGGGTTGCTGCCCCGTGGGTGAGAAATAGAAAGATGAAATGAGATCTGGACAAAAATCACATCAGTACAATTCTATCTAAATCCTTTGTCAGACCCAAGCTTGACTATGCCAGCCACGCCAGAGGCTGTTCCCGGGCAGCCGAGAAGCAGGGGACAGGCTGCGGTCAGGCCTGCAAGTGCCTGGCAGAAACAGGGTGGACAGGGCACCCGGAAGCAAAGGAGGCTCACGAGGGAGCGCTTCAAGCGCCAGCGCAGATAAGTCAGACCCCACAGGGAAAGGGAGGCCAAAGAGCCTCCCTGCCTCCAGCAGGGCTGCCAGGATAGGCCTCCAGTCTGGACCCCACGGCACGGCCAGCAGAAGTCGTCGGCAGCCCAGGGGAAGAGGGACAGCAGGCCCTGGGAGGAATGGGCTCCACGGTGCTCCCTGCTAAGAGGCCTCTGAGAGTGCCTCTCGGGAGCTGTGGCCCCGAGCTCTGCGCCTGGGGCAGCCACAGGTGGCCCCTGCACCTACAGCAAGGGCCAGACCGCCTCAGCGCCACTGGAGGGCGTCCACACCGCCCCAGGTGCCTTACCCGCTGGCGGCCCCAGGCCTGCCGAGCCGGGCTCTTTGGTTAAGGCGACCCAGCACGCTCTTGGCCTCCTGCAACCAGAGGCCACAGTCATGAGATGGCCCGGGAACACGGGCTGCTTGCTGCGTTTCGTTTCCTTGCTGGAAGGGGATTGCCCCCAAACTGGAAAGGGCAAATGCCATCCAGGGAAGAGGTGTGGCTTCCTGAGGGGAGGCAACCTTGTGGATTCCACCCCAGGGCTGAGAGCAGCACCCAGGTCCAGCGTCGACTGGAGGGAGCAGGGACGACAGGAAATGGGGGCGAGCTGGTTCCCAGAGGCCACAGCTGTGAACAGCAGACAGAAAGGAGCGGGGAGCCAATGCTGGGGGCCTGCCTTTGGCCCAGCCAACCCACTTTCCAAGAGGATGCCCCTGCCCTCCTGGAACAGCCTGCCCATCCAGCCACAGGCTGAAGTGAGCCTGTCCGTGATCCCAGGACTGGGGACCAGCTGAAACCACAGGCACCCTCCTCCGTCCTTTGGAGCTTTGAAAGCACGAGTTGGCTGGGATGCTTTTTTTTTTTTTTTTCCTTTCTGGAATTCGTGGAAGTGCAGTTCTTCCTTCTTTTTCTGTTTCCTCTGAAAAGGATATTGGTCTTTGGGGCTTTCTGCCTTTTCTTGGATCCTTGTAAGTAATTTACATTTTCCATTCATATCATTAACACATACATGTTGGTTGGCAGAGAGCTGTACATAATAACTTCTTTTTGCAAGAGACAGTCCTTGGGAAAGGTCTATAAAGAAGAAAAACTTCTGGTAAATGAAGAAAAATACCCAAAAGATATTACAAGGAAACACTGCCTTCAGAAACTGGAAGGAAGGGACTTTCTTGGTGGTCCAGTGATTAAAACTCTGAGCTCCCAACGCAAAGGGCCTGGGATCCAGACCTTGTCAGAGAACCAGATCCCACATGTTGCAGCTAAGACTTCTCATGCTGCAAATACAGATCCCCCATGCTGCAATGAAGACCTCCTGTGTGGCAACTAAGACCTGGCACAGCCAGAAGAAGAAAAAAAAAGAAATCGGAAGGAAAGCCATCTCCAACATAGACTTCTATCCCCAGCCAAATTATCAACCAAATGTGAGACATTTTCATACAGGTAAGATCTCTAAAAATTAACCTTCCATGTACCATTTCTGAGGGAGCCAAATAAGGTTATATTCCACCAAGACAGAGGAGGAACCCAAGAAAGGGAGGTAGGAAGCGGGAATCTCACAGAAAAGAGGGGCAGAAGGGTCCCCAAAGGATGGCGAGGAGAAGTGCAGGCCAACAGATGTGCACCAGGCCGGGAGAGAGGGCAGTCAGGCGAGGCTGGGACAGCTGGGGCTCCAGAAAGGACTTCAGGAAACTGAGCTGATAAACACTGCTGTGGGGGAGTCTGCCAGACAAAGCCACTCAGAGGAAACTCCAGAGGAGGGTTCCATAATAAAAGAAGCAACCTCAGGAGTTGCTGTAAGAGACTGGGGAATACAATATCTTCGCAGATTTATCGTTGGCTTTTCTTTTCTTGAAAAAGCTTAGGGAAAATGAAAGAGAGAAATCTGTAAGTGCACACAGAAACTCTCAACAACACCAGCACAGGAGTGGAGTGGAAAGGGGACAAAAAGACGCTAAATCGTGTACTATATCAGAAGGAAGATGCAAATATTGACCATTTTAAGTAATCAAAAGATGAACAAAAGAACGTGAGTGTTTACCCTAGCACCTAACACAGTGACTGGAACATAGAAAATATTCAGTAAGTATTTAGTGAGTAAATATATAAAGAAATGAATAGGTATGATTCTTAAGGGAAAAAAGCATAAGAACAAAATTTAAATGTATAACTTTTAAACAATCTGGAGAGCTGTCTGCTTTTGGAAGTGGTGGACCAGCACACTGTAAATCAGTTTCCACGTGGGACAATTATAAATGCTGGAGAAAATGTTAAAAAGCATCTGTTTGAAGGCATGAGAGAACAGTAAGAAAAACCCGGAGGCAGTAAGAACTTGGGAGGCTATGGCTTCAGGAAGGGGACATGCAGAAATACAAGCTTGGTGTTTGGGGCCAGACTCGCCCTGGAGGATTTGCTGGTGATATTTTTCAAGTGATATTTGAAAGGCTGATATCAGCTTCCTGAAGTCTATGGGACTGGAGAAAAACTTGAGGTTTAGGGCTTATCAAGAAAGAGGATCCTTGGTACTCCAGGGGAAAATGAGACTTTGAAATTCACTAGCTTTCACAAAGACTGAACTCTGTCTTCCCAAAGGATCCATCTTGGGGTGGACTAAGGCCATCCGGCCCCAGTCTAACTGCCAGAAGCAAAACAAAGTCATCTTTTGAGGAAGATAACACTATTCATAGCTGTAACGTCTCATTCTTTCATAGCTGTAAGCTCTCATTTTTGTTCACACTATTTGATCAAAAATCACCTTGCATCCCATGAAACAAGATCAAATGACTAAAAACCAAGAGAGAAACAATAGAAACAGATCTATGGGAGACGTAGATACTGCAGTTATCAGTTGACTGTGATTAATATGTTTAAGACAGATGACAAGCTAAGAAATTGAGCAAAGAATGGAAAACTATACAAATTAATTAAATGGCAGATTGAACAACTGAAAAGTACAGTAAATAAAAATAAGAACTCAAAAGTATAGTTAAATAGGGTTTAACTTTAACAGCCTATTGGTTATGCCTATAGAGAAGACTATGGATGGAACATAGGGAAAATAATTGAAGTTTAGATAAAATGTCCAGCCTGAGACACGTGGAGAAAAAAGATGGGAAATACAGAAAAGAGCAATGAAAGAAACATGGAATATGGTCAACAGTTCTGACATAGGTGTAACCACAGACCCTGAAGGAGAGGAGACAGAAGGAACAGACGCAGTGTTTAAAGAGATAATGACAGAAAAATTTCCAAAGATGATGAGAAACATAAAACCACAGATAAAGGGAACCACAGGCAAGACAGACCCAAAGAAAACCACATATAAGAAAAATGTAAAACTGCTGAAACAAAGACAAACAGAAAATCTTAAAAACACCTAGAATGAATGACTGATTGCCTCCAAAGAAGCAACAATGCAAATAATAGTGACTTCTTAACAAAATTAATGGAATGAAATCATAGAGATGCTAAAAAAAAACCAAAAACAAACCTTACGACTTGTGAAACTAGCATTCTACCTCCAGCACAAATATTCCTCAAAAATAAAGGTAGGAAGGACTTCCCTGGGGGCCCAGTGGTTAAGAATTTGCCTTCCAATGCAGGGGACACGGTTTGACCCCTGGCCCGGGAAGATCCCACATGGAGTGGGGCAACTGAGCCTATGAGCTGCAACTACTGAAGTCTGAGCTCAAGAGCCGGTGCTCGGCAACAAGCGAAGTCACTGCAATCAGAAGCCCGCAAACCTCCAAGAAGAGTAGCCTCTGCTTGTGAAACTAGGAAAAGCCTGAGTGCAGAAACCAAGACCCAGCACAGCCAAAAGTCAACAAACACATTTTTTTTCTAAAGGGAGAATAAAAAACCTTTCAGACAGACAAAAACTGACCTAATCTGTCACCTGAATACTTGCACTGAAAGAAATGCTGAAACAGAAGAAAAACAGCTCCATGTGGAAGTGCCGAGACATGGAACGAGATAAAGACCAATGGATGGGATATATAAGCAAGTTTAAAAGAACTGACTCATTTGAAAAGACCCTGATGCTGGGAAAGCTTGAAGGCAGGTGGAAAAGGGGACAACAGAGGATGAGATGGTTGGATGGCATCACCAACTTGATGGACATGAGTCTGAGTAAGGTCTGGGAGTTGGTGAAGGACAGGGAGGCCTGGTGTGCTGCAGTCCACGGGGTTGCAAAGAGTCAGACATGACTAAGCAACTGAACTGAAAATGAATATTGACTATACAAACCATATTGTAATGTTTTGTGTGGTTCAAAATATATGTAGAATCAAAATACATGGGAGATAAACAGAGTTAAAGTGCTATATAGTCTGAGAAGTGGTAAAAGTATAACTTTCACATTTTTTATAAGTGAAGGATGCTTGTCATAATCTCTAGAATAGTTTCTAAAAGAACAGTGAAAGAATACGTAACTAACAAGGTAACAGCAGCAAATGAAACACCAAACAACACTGAGTCCCAAACAGGCAAAACGAGAGAGAAAGAAGGAGAGAAGAAGTGGGGCAAGTAGAAAACAGCACTAAAAGGAGAGGTTCATGCCCAAACGCAGCAGCAACTCTATGTGAATGAGAAAGATATTCCAGTTCAGAGACAGAAATTGTCAGAATGGATTACATTTAAAAAACACTGCGTAGAGAAATCCCCTGGGGTCCAGAGGTTAAGAATTTGCTCGCCATCGCAGGGGAAACTGGTTCAATCCCTGGTCCAGAAGATCCCACATGCCGTGGAGCCACTCAGCCCGTGCGCCATGACCTTTGAACCTGTGCTCTAGGGCCCTCGAGCTGCAGCCACTGACCCCGCATGCCACACTCCCTGAAGCCCGTGTGCTCTAGAGCCCAGGCTCTGCAACAAGAGAAGCCACCGCAAAAGAAGCCCGCACATGGCCACTAGAGAGTAGCCCCCGCTCACAGCAACTCGAGTAAAGGCCCTGAAGCAGCGAAGATGCAGCCAGCATAGTCAGAAATACATAAACACTAACATGTTTAAAAACGTGGCCTACAAAAGGTACACTATAAATATAAAAACCCAGGAGGGTTGATGGTAAAAAGATAAGAAAAGATATATCATGAAGACACTGACCAAAGAAAGCCCTTGTAGAAAATATCAAAGACTTTAAGACAAGACGCGTCCTAGAGCTGGAGAGCACTTATGATGACAGATCACTGACCGTGAAAGACAACAGGGTTATCATCCCATGAGATTTAATTATATGTAGAAGTAAAATGTATGATTAGGAACAACACAAGAGGTAGGAAGGAGTGAAGAGGGTCGAAGGGTCCTGAGGTCACAGCGCTGTCTGGGAAGTGGTAAAAGTACTAACAAGTGATGGTCGGTAATGTCAATGATTCGTGCTGCCCTTAACCATTATGAGAATATTAAAAGACTGCAAAATCAAGAGCTAGCGGTTACCAGTGGGGAGAGGGAATGGAGGAGGGGAACACAGAGGTGCGAGACTAAGAAACACAAACCATCATGTCCAAAACAAGCTACGGGGATATACTGCACAGCACAGGGAACACAGCCAGTGTTCCATAATGACTATAAATGGGGTATAACCTTTAAAGCTTGTGAATCACTATACTGTACACCTATAACATATAATATTGTACATCAGCTATATTTTTAAAATAAATTAATAAATAAACTATGTCTTTTGTGGGGATTCCCTGGTGGCTCAGGGGTAAAGAAACCACCTGCCAATGCAGGAGACACAACTCAATCCCTGGGAGAAGGAAATGGCAACTGATCCAGTACTCTTGCCTGGGAAAGCCCACAGACAGAGGAGCCTGACGGGCTATAGTCCATGGGGTGGCAAAGAGTCAGACACAGCTTAGTGACTAAAACAGTAACAGCGTCTTTTGTAAGTACCATATAGGATTTCACTGGTGGCTCAGATGGTAAAGAATACACCTGCAATGTAGGAGACTTGGGTCGGGAAGATCCCCTGGAGAAAGGAATGGCTACACACTCAGAATTCTTGTCTGGAGAATTCCAAGGACAGAGGAGCCCGGTGGGCTATAGTCTATGGGGTCGCAGAGTCGGACACGACTGACTGACTAACATTGTCACTTTCACAAGCAGTATATAGTTGGGCTTGAGGTTTTAGTTCAATGTGACTTTTATATTCTTTTAATTAGAAATTTCAGTTTTTTAAATTTAATATAATCACTTATATTATTTTGGATGTGTTATTATACTGTTTTTATTTATCCTGTTTTATCTTCTCTTTTCTTTCTTGCCTTCCTTTGGATTAATGCTTTTTTCCCTCTATTAGCTTTTGGTTCAAAGACAAGCAATAAAAGGACTAATAGATTTTTTTTATGGTATAAAATTTAAAATGCTTGAACATAAAGAATAATTAGCATAATCAAAGACCAATAAAAAAACAGGGAGAAATACTTGTTTCATAATTGCCAAAGGCCTAATACATTTATTACAAAGAGAGTTCCTGAAAAGTAATAAGGAAAAAAATATCCTAAGGGACTTCCCTGGTGTGCAAGGTGTCCAAGACTCTGAGCTCCCACTGCAGGGGGCCAGGGTTCCATCCCTGGTCAGCGAACTAGATCCTACATGCCGCAGCTAGAGACCCTGAGTATTGCAACTAACGCCCGGAGAGGCCAAATAAGTAAATATTTAAAAATTTAAAAATATTCTGATATAAATGGGCAAATGATATGAACAGGTGATTCACAAAGAAAAAGAAATGTTCAATGAGTAAATAAAAGTTCAGCTTCCATTCATAATTAGGCAAATACAATTAAGTGAATTAATGAGAGACTTAACTTATCAAGTTGGCAAACATTTAACAAAACTGAAATACTTGCTGTTAGCACAGGTGCAGGAGGAAGGGCATTCTGTTACACATCTGATGGGAGAACAAACTATGACATCCTTTTGGAAGGCATTCAGTATTCAGCAAATCCTTAAAATGTGTGTATTCTCTCTGACCCCCAAAATCCTCTTCTAGGAATTTGTCCTAAGGAAGTAGATTTGGTTTGAAGATATTTATTACGAAGGCATTTGGGAAATTGTTTTAATTAGCATACATCTACACACACACACACACACACACGCACGCACGCACGTGGAAGAGGTGAAGTTAAAGGGACACAGCAGCCAAGTGAAAGAGTTCCCACTGAGCAAAACAGGAATAATCGGAATAACAAAATACTGTCAGGTTGGAGTCTAACCCAAAGAATAGAATAAATATCTATGCGTTTGCATTGATACAAGCAAGAGATTGAGGAACTAACGAAATGCAGGGGGCAGATCACCCACGCAGAAGAGTCCCACACAAACCGCTGGGTCCGCTGTCGGTGGGAGGACGGGGCCTGACTCCATCAGGGCACGCTGAGGCTAGTGACTGGCTTTCAAATGGGGACGAAGGAGGAGCTTCAGAGAAACCTGGCCGATACCCCCTCGGCAGGTGATCAAGGTCAACCCCGGCAGCGCTGGGTCCTGTCGATGTAATGAAACTTGGCCGGGATCAGTGAGAAAGCGTCACCTCCACGGTCTCCCTTCCCAGGACCTGTGTCCCCAGTGCAGCCACGAGAGAAACACCAGGCAGACCCCACTGAGGCATATTCTACCACCCACCCGACCAGCTCTCCTGAAAGCTGTCACGGCCACTGAGAACAAGGAAAGTCTGAGAACCTGTCACAGCCCCGAGAGGCCCAAGGGGACATGATGACTGAATGCAGGGCGGGTCCTGGAGCAGAAGGTGGACATGAGGGAGATACGGAGGGAGTAGGAATAACGTATGGGCTTCAGCTGATAATAATGTATCAGCAGCGGGCTCGTTAACTGTGACCAATGTTCCATGCTAAAGTAAGATGTGAGTAACAGGGAGAGCTGGGTGTGGGATATATGGAACCCTTTGTACTGTCTTTACCATCTTTACATACACCTAAAAAAGTTGGCTTAAAGCTCAACGTTCAGAAAACTAAGATCATGGCATCTGGTCCCATCACTCCATGGCAAATAGATGGGGAAACAGTGGAAACAGTGTCAGACTTTATCTTTTGGGGCTCCAAAATCACTGCAGATGGTGATTGCAGCCATGAAATTAAAAGACGCTTGCTTACTCCTTCGAAGGAAGGGTATGGCCAACCTAGATAGCATGTTTAAAAGCAGAGACATTACTTTGCCAACAAAGGTCCATCTAGTCAAGGCTATGGCTTTTCCAGTGGTCATGTATGGATGTGAGAGTTGGACGGTGAAGAAAGCTGAGCGCCGCAGAATTGATGCTTTTGAACTGTGGTGTTGGAGAAGACTCTTGAGAGTCCCTTGGACTGCAAGGAGATCCAACCAGTCCATCCTAAAGGAGATCAGTCCTGGGTGTTCATTGGAAGGACTGATGTTGAAGCTGAAACTCCAATACTTTGGCCACCTCAAGCGAAGAGTTGACTCATTGGAAAAGACCCTGATGCTGGGAGGGATTTGGGGCAGGAGGAGAAGGGGATGACAGAGGATGAGATGGTTGGATGGCATCACCGACTTGATGGACATGGGTTTGGGTAAACTCCGGGAGCTGGTGAAGGACAGGGAGGCCTGGCATGCTGCGATTCATGGGGTCGCTAAGAGTTGGACATGACTGAGCAACTGGACTGAACGGAAACTGTTCTAAAACAAAAAGTTTATTTAAAAAATAGACAAAATTATGCCAGATTACAAAATAACATATATAATATGATTGGGTTTTGAATCAAAATTGTAGATAAATATGTGGGGAAAAAACAAGAGGAACTCTAGTGGGCTTATGGCTATTTGGTTCTTATTATTTTTAACATCTGGCCATTAAACTTTTTTCTAACCAATAAAAATTCCACAGAAACATTAGGCCATAAAAAAAATCTCACCATAAATACAAACAAATCAGCAACTTTCCTAGCAGTACTGAGATAGAAAATATAACGAAAGGACTGCGCTCACAGGACACATGGAGACAAGCCACGCTCAGGAAGAGGAGACCGAGACACCGAAAAGATGCCAACTCTGCACAGTGAGTCCATCATCGAGACACCAGTGGGATCATAAAGTGAAAACTCGGTAGAGTGATTCGAAAGCCCATTTGGAAAACTACCCAAAGGAGAACTGTCCTGATGATGTTAAGAAGGGCGAGTGACTGGGAACAGCGGTTGTGTACAGCGCTGACAGAAGGCAAACAGGTCAGCCGGAGAAAACAGAAAGCCCCAAGCAGGCGGAGGGTGCACAACAGTCGGGTCTGTGATTTCAAATCTCGATTGGGTTGGAATTAATTAACTGTGAAAAATCATAAAGTTAAGTGCCTACTTCATATCATACCCAAAAATAAGTTAGGGACAAACTGATGTGTCGTGAAAGGGGGAGGATAAAACGCGTGTACAGAGCAGTGTGGCCAGTCTAGAGGCCGGCCTGTGGTTGTGGGCCCCGAGCCTTGACAGCGGCCGGGCTGTGGGCACGACACAGACGTGCCCACACGTGTGGACCTGGGGTGACTGGCTCGCCTGCTGGAAAAAGCAAGTTAGCTCTTTGTTTTCAAATGTACCACAAATAAAAAAAATCTGAGACCAGATGGATTTAAAGCCTACACATGAGAAGAAAAGAAAGGAGAACAGAAGTTCTCCAAATAGAAGTTCGGTTCAGTCCAGTCGCTCAGTCGTGTCCGACTCTTTGCGACCCCATGAATCGCAGCACGCCAGGCCTCCCTGTCCTTCACCAGCTCCCGGAGTTTACCCAAACCCATGTCCATGAGTTGGTGATGCCATCCAGCCATCTCATCCTCTGTCATCCCCTTCTCCTCCTGCCCCAAATCCCTCCCAGCATCAGGGTCTTTTCCAATGAGTCAATTCTTCACATGAGGTGGCCAAAGTATTGGAGTTTCAGCTTCAACGTCAGTCCTTCCAATGAACACCCAGGACTGATCTCTTTTAGGATGGACTGGTTGGATCTCCTTGCAGTCCAAGGGACTGTCAAGAGTCTTCTCCAACACCACAGTTCAAAAGCATCAATTCTGAAGAGTTATTGATAAAAAGACAAAACAGTATAAACCATAATAAGAAATCATGAGGGGCTGTGCTCTCCAGTGGCCAGCCCCCCCCCCCGTGCCCCCACAAGCAGAGAACTAGTGTGACTGCAGAGAGGTGACCACGAGGGGCGGGCGGCCAGGCCGGAGCTGTCCCCTGCAGGCCTCACTCCAGCCGGACTTAGAGACGTTGGTAAGAGCCTCCCAGAGATGGACAAGGGGTCTCATCTACAATGGCTTGTTCTCTCCGAATCATTTTGTTTTGTAAAATGTACATAACTCAAAACTGATCATTTTAACCATGTTAAGTGCATACTTTACTGGTGTTGAGTACATTCACAATGTTATGAAACACTACTATTTATTTCTAGAACTTTTTCATCATCTCAAACCAAACCTCTGTTCCCATATTTCCATTCATGTTTCACTATAATTAAAAATATTGTTATGGGGAGGAACTGATCACTTTCACCTTGTTTTGCTACTGAGATATAATTCACATACTATAAAACTCATCCTTTTATGACGGACAATTCAGGGGTTTTTGGTGTGTTCACATATGCTCTGTCAGCCATCAGTTCAGTTCAGTCGCTCAGTCGTGTCCGACTCTTTGCGACCCCATGAATCGCAGCACGCCAGGCCTCCCTGTCCATTACCAAGTCCGGGAGTCTACCCAAACCCATGTCCATCAAGTCGGTGATGCCATCCAGCCATCTCATCCTCTGTCGTCCCCTTCTCCTCCTGCCTCCAATCCTTCCCAGCATTAGGGTCTTTTCCAATGAGTCAACTCTTTGCATGAGTTGGCCAAAGTATTGGAGTCTCACCTTCAACATCTCAGCTTTCTTCACCGTCCAACTCTCACATTCATACATGACTACTGGAAAAACCATAGCCTTGACTAGATGGACCTTCGTTGGCAAAGTAATGTCTCTGCTTTTAAATATGTTATCTAGGTTGGTCATAACTTTCCTTCCTTCAGCGGCCGAGAGGAGCTACCCCACACCTGAGGATGGGGGCGGCGGCCAAGAGGAGTTACGCCACGTCTGAGGAGCGGCAGCTGCGTGGGCACAGGAGGGCCAAGAGGAGCTACTCCACGTTCAAGGTCAGGAGGGGCGGCCGTGAGGAGATATCCCTTGTCCAAGGTAAGGAGAAGCGGCTGTACTTTGCTGGAGCAGCCGTGAAGAGATATCCCACGTCTAAGGTAACAGAAACCCAAGTCAGACGGTAGGTGTTGAGAGAGGGCATCAGAGGGCAGACACACTGAAACTATAATCACGGAAAACTAGCCAATCTGATCACACGGACCACAGCCTTGTCTATCTCAATGAAACTAAGCCATGCCATGTGGGGCCACCCAAGACGGATGGGTCGTGGTGGAGAGGTCTGACAGAATGTGGTCCACTGGAGAAGGGCATGGCAAACCACTTCAGTATTCTTGCCTGGAGAACCCCATGAACAGTATGAAAAGGCAAAAAGATAGGACACTGAAAGATGAACTCCCCAGGTCAGTAGGTGCCCAGTATGCTACTGGAGATCAGTGTAGAAATAACTCCAGAAAGAATGATGGGATGGAGCCAAAGCAAAAACAATACCCAGCTGTGGATGTGACTGGTGATAGAAGCAAAGTCTGATGCTGTAAAGAGCAATATTGCATAGGAACCTGGAATGTTAGGTCCATGAATCAGGGCAAATTGGAAGTGGTCAAACAGGAGATGGCAAGAGTGAACGTCGACATTCTAGGAATCAGCGAACTAAGATGGACTGGAATGCCTGAATTTAACTCAGATGTCAGACATCAGTACTGTCTTATTCCAGGATATTTTCTTTACTCCAAAAAACGAAACCTGATACCAATCATCAGTCTTCCTTCACTGCCCTCACACCAGCCGCTGGTCAGGGGCGCTCTGCTTTCTGTCCACAGGCTCGCCTATTCTGGTTGTCTCAGATAGAGGGTCCCACACCGCGTGCTCCGTGTTGGCTGGCCTCTGTCACGCTGTGTGTTTTCTGGGTTCATCTTCGCTCCTTCCTGTGGCTGAGTCACAGTCCCCCCGTGCACCGACCCCACTGTGGTTTCCATTCAGCTGCTGGTGGACATGGGCCATTTCCAGCCTTCGCCTGCTGTGAACAGTGCTGCCTGAACACTCCTGTACAAGTTTCCGGGGGCACGTGTTTCATTTCTCTTGGACACGCGACTAGGAGGGAATTGCTGCGTTAGGTGGGAACGTTCTGTTTACCTTTGTGAGGAAGTCCTAGGCTGTTTTCTCCAGCAGCGGCAGCATTGTGTCCGCCCGCTGTGTCTGAGAATTGATGACTTTTGTCCCCAGGGAAGCAGAAGTCAGGCTCAGTCCTTGCACTCTTTCCTCAGTTTTACCCAGAGAACACTCCTGAGCCGTGATGAGCAGGGCAGGCTCCCTGCAGGGAGAGCTGACTGACCAGCAGAGGCCCTGCTCCCAAGCCCGCAGACCACAGAGCCGTGGCAGTTGCCGCTGTGGCCTGGGGAGGAAGCCGGCCCTGATGGCAGATTACGGCCTCGGTCATGGGGCGGGGCCGGCCCAGCTCAGCTCCCCGCCTGCCCCGAGCTCTGGTCAGAGGCGAGCCACGCAGCCACCCTGACCTGCCCTGAAGCCTGTGCCCCTCCACCTGTTCACCCCGCCCCCCACACCCCTCCGCCTGGTCCCTCCACGCCCACCCCCGCCCCCCGCCCCTCTGCCTGGTCCCTACCCCGCAACTCGCGCCCCTCCGCCTGGTCCCCCGCCCCCACTGCGCCCCTCTGCCTGGTCCCCCCTGCGCCCCTCCGCCTGCTCCCCATGCACTCCCCCTTCCTCCAACCCCACCCCCGCGCCCCTCCGCCTGCCCCCTTCCGCGCCCCTCCACCTGTTCACCCCGCCCCTGCACCCCTCCACCTGGCCCCCACGACCTTCCACCTGCCCCCCCTGCAAGCCCCACACACCCCTCCGCCCGCTCCCCCTCCCTCCCCACCCTGGGGTGAGGCGGGGCAGTGCAGGGGCTGCCAGGGCAACCCTGCCTCCAACTGGCTCCCCAGACATGTGCACAAGCGGGTCCACGGTGACCCTCTGCTGAGCACACCCAGCCCCAGGCCTCCCAGGCTTTCTCCTGTAACCTCCCTCCTGGCGTCCCCAACTGGCTGCAGCAAAGCCCAAGCCACATGTTCAGGACTGGACTCCCACTTCCACCCGATTCTGCCTGCTCTTCACCCACCAAGCTACTCGCCCTCCACTCCCTCCCCCAGCCCCACCTAGGGTGAGCCAGCTCCACACCTGCGGGCTCTGCCACCCTTACCAACTTCTCCCTGACAGGAGCCCAGAAGATGACACAGCCCCTCTGCTCTTCTCACCCCACAGGAGCCAAATGAACTGTAAACACTTCTTTGCTGAAAACCATCGTTAGGCTTCCAGTTAAACCAGAATTGAAAAAGACGCATGTACCCCAGTGCTCACTGCAGCACTATTTACCATAGCTAGGACATGGAAGCAACCTAGATGTCCATCAGCAGATGAATGGACAAGGAAGTTGTGGTACATAATTCAATGGAGTGGAAAAGAAAGTGAAAGTGTTAGTTGTCAGTCACGTCCAAATCTTTGCAACCCTTTGGAAGGTAGCCCGCCAGGCTCCTCTGCCCAAGAACACTGGAGTGTGCTGCCATCTCCTTCTCCAGGGGGATCCTCTTGATCCAGGGATTGAACCCACATCTTCTGCATTGCAGGAAGATTCTTTACCACTGTGTCACCAGGGAAGCCCCTAACATGACATTGTTTTAAAATTGCCAATGCTTATAGGAATATTGGAGGGAGTTCGATGTGCCAGAGATCTGATCAACTTTTTAGTAGAAGAGTCTGAAGGATTAAAAAATGCCATTTAGGAAAAAGGGACTGGATAAGAGAAAACAAAACAAAAACAACAAGCCCTCTGAAGCAGAACTAATCATGAGGGGAGTCCTTGCTCTAATTAATCATCATGGAAGAACTTTCTTATGGAAGCACTATACAGGATCTAGGAAAAAAATAATAATATGTGGTAATCAAATGTTTAACACTGCATGTATCTTGAAATCAGTGCATTAACTGTATCCTAAAAGAGCAATAATCCAAATAATACAATGACATCCTTAGTATGTATTTATTAAACTTCCATTTAAAAATAAATTTCCCATATGGGAAATGCAATAAGACTTTTTCTGTGAATGAATGAAATGCTAATTCTATTTCTCGCTTTTGTTCTGTCAACTTTTGCTTCAAGTATTTTTTTTTTTTCCTCTGTGCTGGGTCTTTGCTGCTGCATGGACTTTTCTCCAGCTGCAGTGAGTGAGGGCTACTCCCCAGCTGTGGTGCTTCATTAAGCTGGCTTCTCTGGTTGCGGACCTCGAGATCTAAAGCGTGGGCTCAGCAGTTGTGGTGCTTGGGCTTACTTGCTCCACAGCAGGTGGGATCCTCCCGGATCAGATTTCAAAGCTGTGTCCCCTGCACTGGCAGGTGGATATTTTACCACTGAGGCAGCAGGGAAGCCCTTGCTTCAATATTTTAAAGCTCTCTTATTAGGTACATTCAGATTTAGGGTCGCTGTGACTTCTTGATGAATCAGTCTTTTATCATTATGAAATTGTCTCTTTATTTCTGATGACGCTCTTTTTTTTTTTTGCAGTGCCAGCTTCCCATCTTGGTATTTGATTTTCATTCACCCTATTTGCATTTTGTACTGTCTCTCTTTCCTTGAATTCCTGTGGGTGAATCACAAATTTTTTTAATATCCCATTTCATTGCCTCTGCTGATTTTTTTGTTTGTTTTATTTTGTATTGGTGTATAACCGATGAACTATGTTGTGATAGTTCCAGGTGAACGGCAAAGGGACTCAGCCATATATATACATGCATCCACTCTCCCCCAAACTCCCCTCTCATCCAGGCTGCCACACAACATTGAGCAGAGCTCCCTGTGCTATACAAGAGGTCCTTGTTGGTTACCCATTTTAAATATGGCAGTGTGTACATGTCCATCCTCAGTTCCCTAATTATCCCTACCCCTAGCAACCATAAATTCATGCTCTAAGTCTGTGAGTCTCTTTCTGTTTTGTAAGTTCATTTGTGTATCATTTCTTTTTAGATTCCACATATAATGGAATGTCATACAATATTTCTCCTTCTCTGTCTGACTTACTTTACTCAGTATGACAATCTTTAGGTCCGTCCGTGTTGTTGCATATGGCATGATTTCATTCTTTTTAATGGTTGAGTAATATTGAAGAAAGTAGGGAAAACCACTAGACCATTCAGGTATGACCTAAATCAAATCCCTCACGATTATACAGTGGAAGTGAGAAATAGATTTAAGGGACTAGATCTGATAGAGTGCCTGATAAACTATGGACGGAGGTTTGTGACATTGTACAGGAGACAGGGATCAAGACCATCCCCAAGAAAAAGAAATGCAAAAGAGCAAAATGGTTGTCTGAGGAGGCCTTACAAATACCTGTGAAAAGAAGAAAAGCAACAAGCAAAGGAGAAAAGGAAAGCTTTACCCATTTGAATGCAGAGTCCCAAAGAAGAGCAAGGCGAGATAAGAAAGCCTTCCTCAGAGACCAGTGCAAAGAAATAGAGGAAAACAATAGAATGGGAAAGACTAGAGATCTCTTTAAGAAAATTAGAGATATCAAGGGAACATTTCATGCAAAGATGGGCACAATAAAGGACAGAAATGGTATGGACCTAACAGAAGCAGAAGATATTAAGAAGAGGTGGCAAGAATACACAGAAGAACTATACAAAAAAGATCTTCATGACCCAGATAATCACAATGGTGAGATCACTCACCTAGAGCCAGATATCCTGGAATGCAAAGTCAAGTGGACCTTAGGAAGCATCACTAAAAACAAAGCTAGTGGAGGTGATAGAATTCCAGTTGAGCTATTTCAAATCCTCAAAGATGATGCTGTGAAAGTGCTGCACTCAATATGCTGGCAAATTTGGAAAACCCAGCAGTGGCCACAGGACTGGAAAAGGTCAGTTTTCATTCCAATCCCAAAGAAAGGCAATGCCAAAGAATGCTCAAACTACCGCACAATTGCACTCATCTCACATGCTTTCCCTTTTCACTTTCATGCATTGGAGAAGGAAATGGCACCCCACTCCAGTGTCCTTGCCTGGAGAATCCCAGGGACGGCGGAGCCTGATGGGCTGCCGTCTATGGGGTTGCACAGAGTTGGACACGACTAAGGCGACTTAGCAGCAGCAGCAGCAGCACACGCTAGTAAAATAAAACTCAAAATTCTCCAAGCCAGGCTTCAACAATACATGAACCGTGAACTTCCAGATGTTCAAGCTGGATTTAGAAAAGGCAGAGAGAGAAACCAGAGAACAAATTGTCAACATCCGTTGGATCATCGAAAAAGCAAGAGTGTTCCAGAAAAACATCTATTTCTGCTTTATTGACTATGCCAAAGCCTTTGACTGTGTGGACCACAACAAACTCTGGGAAATTCTTCAAAAGATGGGAATACCAGACCACCTGACCTCTCTCTTGAGAAACCTGTGTGCAGGTCAGGAAGCAACAGTTAGAACTGGACATGGAACAACAGACTGGTTCCAAATTGGGAAAGGAGTATGTCAAGGCTGTATATCGTTACCCTGCTTATTTAACTTATATGCAGAGTACATCATGAGAAACGCTGGGCTGGAAGAAGCACATGCTGGAATCACGATTGCTGGGAGAAATATCAATAACCTCAGATATGCAGATGACACCACCCTTATGACAGAAAGTGAAGAGGAACTAAAGAGCCTCTTGATGAAAGTGAAAGAGGAGAGTGAAAAAGGTGGCTTCAAACTCAACATTCAGAAAATTAAGGTTATGGCATCCGGTCCCATCACTTCATGGCAAATAAAGATGGGGAAACAGTGACAGACTTTATTTTGGGGGGCTCCAAAATCACTGCAGATGGTGACTGCAGCCATGAAATTAAAAGACGCTTGCTCCTTGGAAGAAAAGTTATGATCAACCTAGACAGCATATTAAAAAGGAGAGACATTACTTTGCCAAGAAATGTCTGTTTAGTCAAGGCTTTGGTTTTTCTAGTAGTCGTGTATAGATGTGAGAGTTGGACTATAAAGAAAGCTGAGTGCTGAAGAATTGATGCTTTTGAACTGTGGTGTTGGAGAAGACTCTTGAGAGTCCCTTGGACTGCAAGGAGATCCAATCAGTCCATCCTAAAGGAAATCAGTCCTGAATATTCATTGCAAGAACTGATGTTGAAGCTGAAACTCCAATACTTTGGCCACCTGATGTGAAGAACTGACTCATTGGAAAAGACTCTGATGCTTAGGAAGATTAAATGCAGGAGGAGAAGGGGACGACAGAGGATGAGATGGTTGGATGGCATCACAGACTCAATGGACATGAGTTTGAGTAAGCTCCAGGAGTTGGTGATGGACAGGGGGCCTGGTGTGCTGCAGTCCATAGGGTCGCAAAGAGTTGGACACGACTGAGCGACTGACCTGAATATTCCATTGTATACAGGTTCCACATCTTTTTTATCCATTCCTCTGTCGATGGACATTTAGATTGCTTCCATGTCTCAGCTATTGTAAATAGTGCTGCTATGAACACTGGGGTACGTGTATCTTTTCCATTATAGTTTTCTCTGGATACGTGCCCAGGAGTGGGATTGCAGGGTCATGTGGTGGCTCTGTTTTTGGTTTTTTAAGGAACCTCCATACTGTTGTCCATAGTGCCTGCACCAGTGTGCATTCCCACCAACAGTGCAGGAGGGCTCCTTTCTCTCTATGCCCTCTCTAGCATTTACTGTTTGCGGACTTTTCATGCTGACCATTCTGGCTGGTGTGAGGTGACACTTCATTGCAGTTTGATTTGTATTTCTCTAATAATAATCAATGTTGAACATCTGTTCACGTGTCTTTTGGCCATCTGTATGTCCTCTTTGGAGAAATGTCTATTTAGGTCTTCTGCCCATTTGTTGATTCAGTTGTTGGTTTTGATGAGCTGTTTGTAAATTCTAAAGACTAGTCCCTTGTCAGTTACATTATTTGGAAATATTTTCTCCCAGTCTATGGGCTGTCTTTTTGTTTTGTTTATTGTTTTCTTTGCTGTGCAAAAGCTTTTGAGCTTAAGTAGGTTCCATTTATTTATTTTTGCTTTTATTCCATTATGGGAGACAGATTGCAAAAGATATTGCTTCTATTTATGTCAGAGAGTGTTCTGCCTATGTTTTTATCTAGGAGTTTTATAGTTTCTGGTCTCACATTTAGGTCTTTAATCCATTTTGAGCTTATTTTTGTGTTTGGTGTTAAAGGATGATCTGATTTCATATTTTTTTACAGGTAGCTGTCCACTTCTCACAGAACTAGAGCAAAAATATCCATTGATTTTTAAAGTTATACTTTTTCTGGTATTGTTTTAGAGGCTGTCCTAGAAATTACAGTATACAGTATATATCTTTAAGTTCATAGTATACCTTTAAATAATATTATAATACTTCAGAACATTGTTAACAACCAGAAAATTGCATAATTTTATATACTCCCTTTCCCACATTTTGTACTTTTAAATGCCTTTCATTTTACTCCTACGCTATAAACTTAAAAAAAAAAAACAACCTTAGTCTTTTCAAGAATTCAAAACTGTATCTCGGGACTTTGCTGGTGGTGAAGTGGATAGGAATCTGCCTGCCAATGCAGGAGACATGGGTTTGATCCTCGGTCTGAGAAGATTCCATATGCCAAGGAAAAACTAAGTCCATGCACCACAACTACTAAGCCTGTGCTCTCGGGCCTGTGAGCCACCGGTGAAGCCTGAGCACCTGCGGCTTCTCCTGTGCTCTGCAGCAAGAGGAGCCTGCACAACCAGAAGCCTGTGCATCACAAGGAAGAGGAGCGCCCACTCTCCACAGCTGGAGAAAGCCCGAGTGCATCAACACAGATCCGGCACAGCCAGAGACAAACAAGCAGATAAATAGTTTAAAACCACTTATAAACTGTATATTGTTATTGCTGTTCAGTCGCTTATTCGTGTCTGACTCTTTGCAACCTCATGGACTGTAGCCCGCCAGGTTCCTCTGTCCATGGGATTTCCCAGGCAAGAATACCGGAGTGGGTATCCATTACCTTCTCCAGGTAATCTTCCTGACCCAGGGATCGCACTCACATCTCCTGCATTACAGGCCGATTCTTTACCACTGAGCCATCAGGGTAGTCCCCTATATATACATAATAAACTATGTAAAATAAAGATTAAAATGTTTTTTATATTTACCTTGATATTCACCCATTCTGATGCCCTTTATTCCTTCCTGAAGATCCAGAGTTTCATGAGGTATCATTTCTCTGATCCCAAAGAACTTCTTATAGTATTTCTCATAGAGCAGGTCTATGACACATATTTTCCAGATTTTGTAAATCTCAGATTATCTCTCTTTTGCCTTAACATTTGGAAGACACTTTTCTGGATCCAGACATCTAGACTGACTTTCTTTCAACATGGCAAGGATATGTGTTCACTGTCTCTGCTCTTTCTATAAAAAGTCAGCCGTAATTCCTTTTCCCTTGGGGGGTTTTCAAGGTGCTTTTTATCTTTGGTTTCCATAAGTTTGCCTTTAATAGGCCTAACGTGCATTTCTGTTTGTTTCCAATATATTGAGGGTTTGTTGAACTTTTTGGATACGTAGATGGATACCTTTACTCAGTTTTGGAAAGCTGTCGCCACTGTACCTTCAGATGTTTCCTCTACCTCATTCTCTCTGTTCTCCTTGTGAGACACCAAATTTATACAGGTTAGAACATTCGATATTGACCCACAGACTCTGGTCAGTGGGTTAGATGTGATATTGAATTTCATCTTTAAGGGAGAAATACCCACGTATTGACAACACAAGCGGTTGCACCTCTGCTGTATAGTAAGGACAGGCTGGCTATGCTCAGAAGCTTACACAAACAAGAGCTTATTTCTTATTCACGCAACATGTCCATCTTGGGTCAGCTGAAGCTATTCAGGAACAGAGTCCAGCCTACATCTGGAACACTGAAGGTTGTCACGGCAGAGAAAGAAGAAAATATGAATAACCATGGTTGGTTCTTCTACCCATCTGTAAAAAATATCATTTCTGTTCACATAACATTGGTAGCAAGTCATATGGCCAAACCTGAGTCAATGGGCAAGGAATTACACTCTTCCTCTAAGGAGAGATCACAAATATGTCTGGATAATAACCTTCCATCACAGTCCACCCTTCTGGTCACACATATTTGCTTTCCTCCCCCTTGACAAGAGTGACAATCCAAAGGCCTCGGTGGCAGGGCATCAGGGTTATGTGTTCATGTCAGGTCTTGGTCTAGAGGCCAAAGAGCTAAGAGGTCGCGTCTGCCTCTCAGTCCATGCGTGTGATGGGCAGTGGTGGGTGGGGCGGGGTCGAGATGGCCGCAGTGGGCGCTCCCGTGTGGGAAGCAGGAGAGCGGGAAGCCTGTGCTGTCACTGGTCCATGGTGCTCTGACCTCTCACTGGGCAGAGGCTGAGAGACCTTCCCGAAAAGGACCCTTGCTCAGCCACCTGTTCGCGATGGCCATTTTCTCCACTCCTGGGAGCTCCTTCCCCACTCTCTTTCTTGGCTCCACGTAAGAGGCACGGAAGGATTTCTTTTCCTTGGAGAAATGAGCACGTTTCCTGGGCTCTTTCTTGGTTATCGAAGGCACTGGAGCCCAGGGTTTGCAGTCAGTCTCTTCCAGTGCAGACTGGAGGCACAGAGCTCGGAAATACAACCAGCTCTATCTGACATCAGTCAGCTCCACGCGCCGACAGACACACCCCCAATCCGCCGAGAGATGCACCCTCTCTCTGGACTTCAGCGCAGGCGCCTGGAGCTTATCAGGAACTGGGAGAAAGCTACCACTAGTCTCTGCAAGTACTTATGGGTATCACCTTAATTCTTTCAGAGATGTTAACAGTAGGCATCAGAGCTAATCTGTGGAAGGCAGTGCTTTGACTGGCCTTTGTCATTTTCAGATCCACGGTTTACTGGTTGGAGGTGAGAATCATTTCTATACTCAGATGTATAAAATTCCCATTTGCTGGAATCTCTTTATTTATTTTCATTCCTACTTGGACACCAGTTAGTTCTTCTCTGAGTGTTCCTTACAGTTCCTTGTCCTGTGCAGACAGCAGCCACCAAAGCACGCTCTAGCATGCTGCTGGCCCAAAACCTCAGCTCATTAGGGTGTGACTTGGTGGTTTAGTCGCTAAGTTGTGTCCAGCTCTTGCGACCCATGGACTGTAGCCTGCCAGGTTCCTCTGTCCATGGGATTTCTCAGGTGAGAATACTGGAGTTGGTTGCCATTGCCTTCTCCAGAGGATCTTCCCAACCCAGGAATCAAACCTGGGTCTGCATCTACTTCACAAGTTATCACAGCTGACAGTTTTACCAACTGTCATACCATGTACCTTGGACTTCCCTTGTGGCTCATTTGGTAAAGAAACTGCCTGCAGTGTGGGAGACCTGGGTTCTATCCCTGGGTTAGGAAGATCCCCTGGAGAAGGGAAAGGCTACCCACTCTAGTATTCTGGCCTGGACAATTCCATGGACTGTACAGTCCATGGGGTCACAGAGAGTCGGACGGGACTGAGCAACTTTCACTTATACCATGTACCAAGTGCCACCCTCCAGCAGATGTCCCCTCACCATGGTCCACCAGGCCCTGGAGCCAGTGCTATGGTTTTAGGAATTCACGCAGCTGCATCTCACTCCTGGCACCCAGTCCTGTAGACTCTATGACAGGCCGAGTTACATTGCCGTATAAGTCACTGCCAGCAGCAAGAGTGCTGAGCTTCTCATCTTCACCTCCTTCCCATCGCAGGGCTGGGCCACCATCTCTAATGCAGGATGGTCGAGCGGCCTCTGTCACTTTTGCCAAAATGGAGAGAAGAGATCGGGGAAACGTGCAGTTGCTGAGAGCCCGAGTGTAGACTGGGCCATGTCCTTCCTGCTTGCTGTCGTTACCGCGGCCGCTGGCGGCTCTGCGGGCGAGTTAGGGAAGGGGGGGGCGGACACCCCGACAGCCGGGCGACGCGCGCGCGCTGGCGGCTCGGCGGCAGAGGTCGCGAGTGGGAGAGGCCCGGCCGACAGGTGGACACGCGGTCACCGACAGGTCGGCGGCAGAGTTAGGGAAGGGGGGGGAGGTAGCCAGAGCAAGTCACACACCCGAGTCTGACAGCTACCGGACAGGGAAGCACCACTGTTCCCCAGAGAAGGGGGGCAGCCCACGGTACTATCCTCCACACTTGCCTATGAGACAATATCTCAGAAATGCACCCAAGAAGAGTCCCAAGAAGAAGAAAAACTAATATATTCTGCAGTGAAAATTATTTTTTAAGTTCAAGTCTGAAAATATTGAGGTGAACACACGGCTGATAAGAAATGGTTTTTATCTGCATTTTGTAAAACTTTTAGGAAACTATCTAATCGGGCACATACGTAGTGATTACTGGGAAGGGCACTGCCTCCGTGCAGAAGGTTGTGTCCTCCAAGAACAGGTGATGAAGCTGGAGCTGGAGGAGGTGGCTCTGAGGCCTGGCCTGGTTCAGACGTGTGCCCAGGGTCAGGCCTGGCTCTCTGGGAATCAAGGCTCTCATCAGTCACATTGTAGCTCCACGGATGATCTCCAAGGCTTCTCCCAAGTCTCCATTTTTATATATAATCTACGTATTTTCAAAGGTTTTTCAAGAAAATTGTTATTCTTTGAAAATGTTATTACATATTTCAGAATACAACACTGAATTGCCTTTTTGCTTTTTGTGTTTCAAACAATAAGCCATTTACATGAAACAAACATTTTTAAGAGTGTGTTTGATCCTGCTGCTGTTTCACCATGTGCTATTCTAGTCCTCTGTTTGGAACATAAAAATCATTTCCAAAGCAACTAATTATAGTATAAGTCACAAGTGTTGGATTACTGCTGCTGGTAGGAAATTAGAAGCAACCATCATGCAAATATTAAAAGCTTCTTATTTTTGAAGTTCTCCCCAAAACTAGTACAACATAAAAAAATGCAGGAAAGACATACACAATATCCAATATAGAAATGAACTTCTCAAGTTGGCTTTGTGAGTGATCAGCTTAGCATGAATCGGAAGAGAATTATTTTCTGTTGGGGACTTTATACTTTCCCTGATATCGGCGAAGCCTGTTTGTGTGGATCTATTTCTGGTTCTGTTTTCTGTTCTGTTGGTCTATGTATCTGTTCCTCTGCCAATACCACACTCTCTTGATTACTGTGTATTAAGTCTTAATATCAGGCAGTGATTCCTCCCACTTTCTTCTTTGTCAAGACTGTTTTCAGTATTCTAGGGCCATGCCTCTTCATTTAAATTTTAGAGTCAGCTTGTCCATGTCTACAAAAGTTGCTTAGGTTTTAATAGGGATTGAATTGAACCTATGGATCATTTTAGGGAGAATTGACATTTAGGGAGAACTGACACATTGCATATTGCAGCCATGAAATTAAAAGATGCTTACTCCTTGGAAGGAAAGTTATGACCAACCTAGACAGCATATTGAAAAGCAGAGACATTACTTTGCCGACAAAGGTCTGTCTAGTCAAGGCTATGGTTTTTCCAGTAGTCATGTATATATGGATGTGAGAGTTGGACTATGAAGAAAGCTGAGTGCCAAAGAATTGATGCTTTTGAACTGTGGTGCTGGAGAAGACTCTTGAGAGTCTCTTGGACTGCAAGGAGATCCACCCAGTCCATCCTAAAGGAGATCAGTCCTGGGTGTTCATTGGAAGGACTGATGTTGAAGCTAAACTCCAATACTTTGGCCACCTGATGCAAAGAGCTGACTCATTGGAAAAGACCCTGATGCTGGGAAGGATTGGGGGCAGGAGGAGAAGGGGACGACAGAGGATGAGATGGTTGGATGGCATCACTGACTCAATGGACATGGGTTTGGGTGGGCTCCAGGAGTTGGTGATGGACAGGGAGGCCTGGTGTGCTGCGGTTCATGGGGTCGCAAAGAGTCGGACATAACTGAGCGACTGAACTGACCTGACATATTTACTGTGTTGCGTCTTCCATCCCGCAAACACAGGATGTCATTCCATTTATCAAATCTTTGATTTCTCTCATCAGCATTTTGTAGTTTTAGACATATAGATCCTATACATATTTTGTTAATTGAATACCTGTGTTCGTGCGTGCTAAGTTGCTTCAGTCATGTCTGATTGTTTGCCACTCTATGGACTGTAGCCCAACAGGCTCCATTGTCCATGGAATTTTCCAGGCAAGAATATTGGAGTGGGTTGCCATTTCCTATTCCAGGGACTCTTCCTGACCCAGGGACTGAAGCCGCATCTCTTATATCTCCTGCATTGGCAGGCGGGTTCTTTACCACTAGCACCACCTGGGAAGGCCAACTGAAATAAGTATTTCATTATCTTTGGGGTGAATGTAAATGGTATTACATTTTTAATTTCAATTTCTTCATGGTTTGTTGTCAGTTTATAGAAATGCAATTGACTTTCGTATATTGGTACTGTGTCTTGCAGCCTTGCTAAACTCACTTACTAGTTCAAGAAGTTGAAAAATATTGTTTTCTTATACATACTCTAAGACTTCCTATATAGACAATCATACCACCTACAAATACAGGTTTATATTTTCCTTTCCAATCTGTATACCATTTATTTCTTTTCCTTGACTCATTCAGTGGCCAGAACTTCCACATTCAATACTAATAAGTTGTTACTGATCTTAAGTGGAAAGCACTCAGCCTTTTACCATATAATATGCTGTTGGCTGTAGTTTGTTTTTTTTTTTAATAGATGTTCTTTATCAAATTGGGGTTGCTCCCCTTTATTTCTAAAATCCTAAGAATTTTTATCATGAATGGGTGTTGGATTTTGTCACATGCTTTGTTTGGGTCAATGTATCTCATCATATTATTTTTATTCTTTAGCTTGATCATATCTTGGACCACACTGATTTATTTTCTAATATTAAACTAGCCTTGCTCATCTGGAATAAATCCCACTTGGACATAGTATATAATTTTTTATGTTGTTGGATTTGGTTTGCTAATATTTTGGGGAGGATTTTTTCCATCTAAATTCAGGAGTGATATTGGTCTGTGTGGAGTTTTATTTTGTTTTTATTCTTTGTCTGGTTTTGGTATCAGGACAATACTAGCTTTGCAAGTATGACTGGGAAGTGTTCCTCTTCTACTTTCTGAAAGGGGTCATATACAACTGGTGTTAATTCTTTCAACATTTGGTAAAATATTCCACGGAAGACATCTGGCCCTGCAGATTTCCTTATCAGGAGATTTTAAATTAAAAGTTCAAGGACCATTCATGTTATCTGTTTCATCAGAGTTGGGTTTTGATAGTTTGTGGTTTTCAAGAAATCGATCCATTTCTTCTGAATTTTTGACCATAAAGTTGTTCATCGTGTTTCCTTATTGTCTTTTTGATGTCTGCAGAATCTGTACTAATACCCTCTGTTCCATTCTGATTTTGATGATTTGTGTCTTCTCTATTTTTATTTTTGTCAGTCTTGCTAGAGTTTGTTAATTTTATTTTTTTGAAGAATCAACTTTTTTCCATTGATTTTTGCTGTTGTTTTCTACTTTTCAATCGCATAGGTTTCTGCCCTTATCTTTACTATTTCCTTCCTTCTTACGCATCTTTTTCAGGTTTCTTGAGACGGAAGGTTAGACTGTTTATCTGAGGTCTCTCCTCATTTCTGATGGAGCGTTTAGCACTGCGCACTTTCCTCTTGGCACTGCTCTAGCTCCATCCTTCGCCTGACGCTTTGACAAGAATGTTTTTCTGTAACACTCGGTCAGCAACAGCCAGAGTCGCTCCTGGCCCACTGAACAAAAAACACCCTTGGTGATCTATGCACAAGCACTCACCTTGAATCACGGACAGATTCTCTCACACACTGTAAGGAGAACTCCAGGGCACCATTCCACCAACACACTCAGATGGCAACGAAGCTCAAACGTGAACCAAACAAGCAAAACACTCTTCCTGCCTAGGTAGAAACACTCTTCTCAGACTTTCCACACCTCTGGAGAGGGGGCAGGGGTATTACTAAATCTATTTCATGCCTTGTAAATTCTATGTTGTCTTATATCCTTACCGGAGAGAAACGGAAATGGAAGAAAGTGTGTCTTCTGGGAAGAAGCACAGAGAAAGCTGGGGTGTGCAAAACACCCGGGTGCGTTTGTGTAAAGGTGCAGTGGAGGGAAAGAGACAATGATAGAGAATAAGAAAAGATGCTCAACATCGGCAGTCATCAAGGATGTGCAAACCAAACTGCAAAGATGCCACCTCACACCCACGGGGATGGTTAGAATCAAAAAGACAGAGATAAACAGTATTGTCAAGAAGGTAGATACACTGGAGACCTCTGCACTGTTTGTGAGGTATAAAATGGTACAGCTATTTTGGAAACTAGTTCAATAATTCCTCAAAAAATTAAATGTAGTTGCTACTGCTGTGATATGAATTGCACATTTTAAAATGGTTGAGATGATAGATTTTGTTATTTTACCACAATTTTAAAAAGTTAAACATAGAATTACCATATGACTCAGAAGTTCTACTCCTAGGATCTATCCAAGAGAAATGCAAACATATTTCTATATAAAGTTTTGTATATGAATGTTCACGGCAGTATTATTCATAATAGTCAAAAGGTGGAA
The DNA here is from genome assembly GCF_054371585.1 of Giraffa tippelskirchi. NCBI lineage: Eukaryota > Metazoa > Chordata > Mammalia > Artiodactyla > Giraffidae > Giraffa > Giraffa tippelskirchi. The sequence goes on from NC_137275.1 coordinate 1,354,414, forward strand.
ACAACCCAAATATATATCAACTGATAAAGAGATAAATAAATGGAATATGGAATATTATTTGCTTGTTTATACTAATATATATATATATATATAGAATATATATAGAATACATCATTCCATAGAAAGGAATATTATTCACCCACAAAAAAGAATACAGTATTGATACATGCTTCACCATGAATGAACCTTGAAAACATTATGTTCAGTGAAAGAAGATAGTTACAAAAGGCCATACTCTATATGATTCCATTAATGTGAAATGTCCAGAACAGACGGATGTGTAAAGACAGAAAGCAGATGAACGCTCTCCATGGGGGAGGAAGGGTGAGGACTGACAGCTCCTGGGGGTGGGGTTTCTCTTTAAGGAATGGAAATGTTCTGGAATTAGACAGTGATGGTGGTTGCCAAACCTTGTGAATGTACTAAAACCCACTCAACTGTATACTTTAAAAGGGTGAATTTTATGGTATATGAATTATATCACAATTTTTAAAAGAGTACACAGGACACCTAAGGAGAAGGGCCTTTCCCTGGGAGCCCGGGAGGGGAGAAGGCTCCGGGGCTTGGCAGCGCCGGGTCGACCTGGCCTCTGAGAGCCGCTGAGCTGGGGGTGGCAGGAGGGGCGGGCAGGGTCTGAGCCTGCTCTTGCTGACTTTGGACCTCGGGACAACTGCCTCCTCAAGAAAGGTGATCATTGCCTTAGATGGGAGGAGTTCCAGGCTTCAGACTGAAAGAAGAAAAGCCTAAGTAGGCAAAACGAAAAAGCAAGAACAAGCCGGCAGTGAGAAGGAACAGGAGTTAAGTGCAGGCTTGTTTTGCTCCCAGGCAGCAGCTGAGGGTGCAGGGGGCTGGCGATGGAGTCTCCGCCGGGCTGCCTGAGGCCTAGACTCTGGCTTCTCTGACTGACACTCATCTGGAGGGCACGCGTGACTTTCACTTTTGATTTTTCAATATTTCTGGTACATTCCTCAGCAACTGACCCCCCTTCTGGAGCTGAAGGACAACCACCTCTTTCATCCTTAGGAGACGCTTGGCATCCGAGCCATCTACTCTTTTCAAAAAGATTAGGTACTAGAGAAAAACATAATTTCTTATTGAAAATAGGTTTGGACCAAATTCAGGTTTTTAAAATCATGTCTGCATTCCTGTGGATCTGATACTGTTATGAGCGCGTTTATCTTACCACTGTGAAGTCAGGGTGGAAAATACATCATCTCTCTCAGATTCCTGGAATAACTTCAGAAGTTCTGGGTCCCCAGATAAGTGTGCAAGAATGCGCAATTCGATCTGTGAGAAGTCTGTCAGACAGAGCTCTGCATTAATTCAGAATCTGTCCACACACGCCTCATTGCTGCCGCCCACCCCAGGCAACCTCAATCTTCCGTCCCCACGGGGGATCAAGGTTGGCACGCCCACCTCCCACCTGCCAGGTCCCTGGGGCAAAGAGTCCCTGGGACCTCTTCCGTCAGGCTGGCAAGGCCTCCAGGGGGCTGCACTCATTGATCAATTCATCAGAACATCAGAGGTTTAGAAAGGGCTCTGTGTGCCAGGCTGTGTGCCTGGGGTATGCTAGTGAGCAAAACAGACAACAGCCCCTTCCTGTGCGGAGCTTCTACTCGAGGAGAGGGAGACGGTTTGGGTGAATGATTCTGTGGGTTAGAAGGTGAGGGATGAAACGGGAAAGACTGACCGAGAGAAGGAGGTTCCAGAGTGAGTGTGTGTAGGGAGGTTGCCGCTGTGACGTGTCATCGAGAAAGTGACGAGGTAGCAGAGGCAAGGAGGTGGAGGAAGGAGCAGGCCACACCTGGGCAGAGGGCTCTAGGCGGGGCTGGGGGCGGGGCTGAGGGCAGGGGTGCCAGCGTGACGGGAGACGAGGGGGACCGGGGTGGACCTGGGGGGCCTAGCATGGAATCTCGGCTCCAGATGCAGTCACGTGAAGAAGCCCAGGAGGCAGAGCTGTTGTTGCCTACTGTGCATAAGAAACCTCGGCTTCAAGTAAATATTTGCCTCGGGATTTATCTTAAAGAATGAGTCTGTAAGCGCCTTTGGATCATTCAATTTCTAAATATTTGAACATGTGAAACACATAACGTGGGCTCCAGTGACTCGGTGTGTCTACTGTGGCCCGCGCGTACCTGCTGCCAGGAAGGTGTGGCCTTCGGATGAAACAAACGCCGTCCTTGGGGAGATGGTGAGTTCGTCCTCTTCACCTGAATCATTATGAGTTCAAAGGCACTTGGTGAACTGATCGTGAGCTGATTCATAGCTATTCCGCACACAAAGTTATTTTAACATCACTCGGAAGTCAGAAGAGTATTTTTCTGATTTTTCTTAATGTAATTTTAAAACATCGTAAGACTGCTGAAAGGAAACTAGATTTTCTGCTGTTAAAATTTCCTGTTCTGTCTAGAATTCTTAGTGAAGAAAAGGTCAAACACTGACCCTCTACGCCTCACCGACATGAGGCCTCCTTCGGGGAAGGTCTCCCCGTGGAATGTGTGGTGAAGGGCTGGCGGAGGCCACGTTGCTGCCCACCTCCAGGAGCTCTGTTCACATACAACAACGTGCGCGTTAGAAGGACTGCTTGTGGCACTTCACTGTTTGGCTCCAGCCTTTTGGAAGCAGCAGTTCCCAAAGCCAAGGGGGCAGGAGTATACTGGGAACGGGACACAGAACCCCTCTTTGCTCAAACTTGACCTTTTCTTTTTTAGAAATGTCACCACCCACGTGGCAGTGGGTCGAGAGAAAGAAGAGTGTTACTACGCTTTTACAAACATTTCCAGTAATTTTCAGACTTTAATAAAAGCCAGCCCCATCGTCTGTCCATTTCTTCTTTGTTGGGAAGCTGGTGGGGGAGAGATGGTGGGAGGGGAGCCGTTCGCTGTTGTAATTATCATCTATTTTCACTTATAAACTGCTAGAGGGGAGGGGCCGTACCACTTTAGCTGAGTTTTAGTTTTCAATGTATATTTAAATCCTGGTCATGCAAATACAGAGGAGAACTTCAGGAAAGAAAAGCAGTTACTTAAATAGAAAAACAATTACAAACATTTCTAGGCTTTTAAAAAAATGTTATTCAAGATTTTTGTGAAGTAAAAAGAAATCTGTTACCTTTAAAACTTTGAGGTTTAGTTATCTGAATTGGGTGCTTGGAGATACCTTGGATATTCTGTGAATAATAAAGGGGAAACTGCTTTAGTTGAAATATCTTCTCTTAATCTGAATCATTTAATGGTATTTAAAATGTGTTACAGTTTTTAAAAATATATTTTACTGGAGAAGGAAATGGCAACCCACTCCAGTATCCTTGCCTGGAAAAGTCCAGGGACAGAGGAGCCCGGTGGGCTGCAGCCCATGGGGTTACACACTGAACACACACGCATGAGGACAGTGGAGGGGGATGGGCTGGTAGCAATAAACCGGAAGAACTAAGAATATGTTTATTTATTTGGCTGCCCCAGGTCTTAGCTGCAGCATTTGAACTCTCAGGTACGGCAGGTGGGATCTAGTTCCCTGACCAGGGATCGAACCTGGGCTCCCTGCATTGGGAGCTCAGAGTCTCTGTCATTGGACCACCAGGGAAGCCCCTAAAATGTGTCACATTTTATTAAACACTAACAAAATAGCTAATGCCAATGTATTATGCATATGTGTATCAATACTTAATACAACTAATACTAAAACATAATTTTGGTGGGTAGACCAAAGTATCAGTGTAAAGTCAATATACAAAAATCAATTCTATGTTTACATAGTGCCAATGAATAATTGGACATTGAAATTAAATAAACAATGCCATTTACATTAATAACAGTACCCCCAAACCATTTATGTATAAACTTATATATTGAAAACTACAGAATCCTGATTAAAGAACATTAATAGTCCTAAATAAATGGAAAGACATATCATGTTCATGGATTAGAACATTCAACATTAATATGCTCATGATTCCCAAATTGATCTATAAATTCAATACAATCCTAATTAAAATATTAGCAGTATTTTTCTTGGCTATCAACAAGCTGATTCTATAAATTATGGATCATAAATATAAATGTAAAATGCAAAACCCTAAAACTTTTAGAAGAAAATTTATGAGAAAATCTTTGTAATCTTGCATTAGACAAAGAATTCTTAGATACACCCCTTCAGCATGGTCCATAAAATAAAACAATGAAAAACTGGACTCCTTCAAACTTACTTTTGTTTTTTGCAAATCACGCTGGATTCAAAACATATAAAGAACTCTCAGACTTCCCTGGTGGTTCAGTAGCTAAGACTCTGCCCTTCCATGCAGGGGTCATGGGTTCAATCCCTGTTCAGGGAACTAGATTCCATATGCCACACAGTATGACCAAAAAATAGGAACTCTCAAAAAAAGTTAGCAATGAAAGGTACTTCCAGAATGGCAGAGTGAGGAGCTTGCCAACTCATTCTACGAACTGTTATCCTAATGCTAAAACCAGATACCAAACACAGCCTCCTCCATAAACAGGCACAAGGATCCTCAATCAATAGCAGCACACTCAAACTAGCGACATATAAATCAATACCAGCACACTGAAACTAGCAACATATAAAAAGGGTTTTGTACACAGCCAACTGGGGTTCATCTCAGAGATGCAAGGTTGGGTTCAAATCCAAAAAGAAAAAATTAATATAATACACCAGATTAGTAGAATAAAGGACAAAAGCACATCATCACCACAATAGAATATAAGCATTCAACAAAAATCCAACACTCCTTCATATTAAAACACTTCAATTTTCTAGAAACAGACTTTTCTCAAGTTAATAGAAGAAAATCTACAAAATTAACTCACTCTGAGTAATCTCAGGGTCTATAGTTGTATAAAACAGAATATATTCTCTAACTAATAGCATGTCAAATTAGGATCAGACCAGACTGTAACTAACGTGCTCGCCTAAAAGCTTTTGGTGAGCACAGCTCGGTGTAAGCTAACCTGGCAAGCAAGGACTCGGCTCCTAAAATCATTTCCCTTCCACAGCCCATAAAACATCAGCTTAATGAAAGTTGCTTTACCAATGGAAAGAGGGATAAAGAAGCTTATTTGTCCTGAGAAAGCAGAAATGTGATTACCTTTAGATAAATATAAAGGAAACTTTTTCATAATTAAACACTACTTTTTATGTTTTACAATATAACAAACAATCAAATAACAGTGAGGGCTCACAGTGGTGTCCGACTCTTTGTGACCCTGTGGACTGCAGCACGCTAGGGTCCTCTGTCCATAGAATTTTCCAGGCAAGAATACTGGAGCAGGTTGCCATTTCCGACTCCAGGGGATCTTCCCAACCCAGGGACTGAATCTGGGTCTCTTTCATTTCCTGCATTGGTAGGCGGATGCTTTACCACTGCACCAATTTGGAAGCCCAATAAAAATAACAGAAACTTCACTAAATACCTAACCTATATAGCACACTTTATACACCATAGCACACTATATAACACTCTATAGTCTGAACATTTTAAGGAGAGTTAAAATGTGTCTTTTGTCCTTTGATCATATGACAGAATGCATGCTAAGAAGGGGCTTGAAGGGTATAGTTTTTTCCCACCACGGCTGACAGACATGAGCTCATTTCCCAGGCACCCTCGCTCATCTCAAACAGCGTCTCCTTTTCTATTATCACACAGAAGCCGCTCTGCCCACGGCGAGGAGGAGGGGGCTCTGGCATCAGACTGTGGCAGAAGGTCTCAACCTTCAACATCGTCTTTCACTGTCAAGTTGCAGGGAAAGAAGAGTTTAAGGCTTAGTTCCCTGAAGTTAAACAAGCCGGATAAAAATGTTCATGCTGACTGGAGACTAGAGGAGTGTACAACCGTCAAATAAGAAAGAATAAATTGCTTTCAATCAGAATCGCTTCCATGAAGTGTCCCAATACGTCCAGAGACAACAGTCACTGAAATTAAATTGGCTGTTAAAAATAGAGCCAGAATATTCTGATGGAGAACACAAAAAACATCTATAAAATCTTCTACCATGGTAAATGGGTTTTTTTAAATAAAAGTAACCATTTTATTTTAGAACAGCCTTACAGAAAAGTTAGGAACATCGTATGGGCCCCTCACCCGGTTTCCTATATTGCTAGCATCTTATGTTTCTAGGGTATTTGACACAACTAAGAAATCAGCACCAATACATGATTACTAACTAAACTCTGTACTTTATTTAGATTTCACCAGTTTTCACCTGAAGTCCTTTTTCCGTCCCAGGACCCCACCCAGGACCCCACATCACGCTCAGTCGCCGGGTTTCCTCAGGCTCCTTGGCTGCGGCGGTCTCCCAGACTGGGTTCTCTGTGGCCTTGTTCTGCAGGGCGCTGGTCAGCAGAGCGCCCCTCAGCTGGGCGCTGCTTGTCATCTCTCCCGTGGTTAGACCAGGGTTGTAGGTTTGGGGAGGGAGCCCTCCGAGATAAGCGCCCTTCTCACGCCATCACGTCAAGGTACCTGCTGTCGGCGTGACCCATCACTGCTGACGACGACCTTGCTCTGAAGTGGTGTTTGCTGAGTTCTCCCCTGAACAGTTACTTTTTTATTTTCCCCTTTCTAGGCTGTTCTCTCTGAAATCGAGTTTCTGAGCACAGCCCTCACTTCTGTTTGCCGTGACAGAGATGAAGTGAGAGGGGTGGTGTCCTGAGAAAGCTGACTCCCTGGGGAGAGTGTTCACTGACCCAGCGGCAACCTCGGTACAGGCGACAGAGAACGGGGAGGGGAGCGGAGGTCAGCCCCGGCGTGGACACTGCTGGTGTGGACAGAGACAGAGGAGCTCTGCAGCAGCCAAAGGTGGAACCAGGCCGGCAAGGGGCTGCCTCTCACGATGTGCAAATTCACTTTCTTTGTTAAATTTATTCATAGGTGTTTTATTATTTTTCATGCAATTGTAAACGGGATTTGTTGTTGTTACTCACTCGTGTCCAAGTCTTTGTGACCCCATGGGCTGCGCCACACCAGGCTTCCCTGTCCTCCACTATCTCCCGGAGTTTACTCAAATTCGTGTCCATTGAGTTGGTCAAGCCATCTCACTATCTCATCCTCTGCCAACCTCTTCTCTTTCTGCCTTCAATCTTTCCCAACATCAGGGTTTTTTCCGATGAGTCAGCTCTTCGCATCAGGTAGTCAAAGTATCGGAGTTTCAGCTTCAGCATCAGTCCTTTCAAAGAATAGTAAGGGTTGATTTCCTTTAGGATGGACTGGTTGGATCTCCTTGCAGTCGAAGGGACTCTCAAGAGTCTTCTCCAACACCACAGTTCAAAAGCTTCAATTCTTTGGCATTCAGCTTTTTTTATGGTCCAACTCTCACATCTGTACATGACTACCAGAAAAAGCATAACTTTGACTAGATGCACCTTTGACAGCAAAGTGATGCCTCTGCTTTTTTAATATGCTCTCTAGGTTTGTCATAGCTTTTCTTCCAAGGAGCAAGTGTCTTTTAATTTCATGGCTGCAGTCACTGCCACAGAGATTTTGGAGCCCATGAAAATAAAGTCTGTCATTATTTCCGTTGTTCCCCATCTATTGGCCATGAAATGATGGGACTGGATGCCATAATCTTAGTTTTTGCATATTGAGTTTTACGACAGGTTTTTCACTCTCCTCTTTCACTTTCATCAAGATGCTCTTTAGTTCTTCACTTTCTGCCATTAGGGTGGTGTCATCTGCATATCTGAGGTTATTGATATTTCTCCTGGCAATCTTGATTCTAGCTTGTGCTTCATCCAGCCCAGTGTTTCTCATGATGTACTCTGCATGTAAGTTATATAAGCAGGGTGACAATATACAGCCTTGACGTACTCCTTTTCCTATTTGGAACCAGTCTGTTGTTCCAACATGGTCCACCGGGCCGTGGGCAGGACCAGGTCCATGAGCCTCGGGGACGCTCTCGAGTGCCTGCAGTGTGGGCACGCAGACACGCCCACACGGCAGGGGGACTGTCTGGGGAGGCACCCAAACCGTGGAAACTGAAAGCAAGCGGGACTGTGGTCTCCTGTAGGCACAGGTGTTTCTGCTGTTAATGCGGACGTTTAAATGTCTGAAAGCCGCCTCTGAGTCCTTTGTGTGACAAACCCTGCCGAGTCTCCAGGTCGCGGAGACCCCCAGCGGGAAGTCCCCGGGGCTCCGCAGCGAGTCCCCTCCTCAGCCTCCGCCCGCTGCTCTGCACAGCCCAGGGCTGCCTCGGCGTCTGGAGGGGTGACGGCTGGGCACTTGCCCTGCATCTGTCTTCACGGTGGACTCGGGCACGTGGAAGAAAAATGAGAGAACTGATCTGGAAAAACTCAATGCTAACAGCCCTCAGTCCACATTCAGCGACAGGCGAGGTGCAGAGGTGACATCTGAAGTCTCTCCTTTGGCATCTGTTAAAACGTCAGCAGTTGTTTTAGCAAAAATGCCAAAACCAGGGAACAGTTTGACCTGTGGGGAAGGCAGCCGCTCCTGCAGGCCTCTCCCTGCAGCCTCGCTGCCCAGGACTGCGGCTGGTGCACCGGTGCAAAGGTTCCACACTCCAGGCAGCCGCGGAGGCGATGGAAGCCCAGGCGCGGGGACGGCAGCGCCCTCAGATAACCCAGGGCTTCCTCTGCCCTGCTCTCCAGTGGAGCCGGGGGCCGTTGAGGTAAATGAACCACCGTGCTCCCCAGGACGCGCGGCCAAGGGCGGGCTTCCTTCAGGTGTGCGGCCAAGGGCGGGCTTCCTTCAGGTGTCGCCTCCTCCATCAGCCCTGCTCCGGAGTGCTGCCTTTCCCCATGCTTCCGGCCCTCCCCCACCCCCGCTTCGTGCTTCCCACAGCGTTTATCATCTTCCACATCATGCCTAGTTGAGCGAGTTTGTTGTCGGTCTCGGGCCCTCCACCCCGACTCCACGAGGGCAGAGGTTTTGGTCCGCTCGGCCCGAGCTCCGCGGTTCTGGTGAATGAATGAGTGAGTGAGGACAGGCAGGAAGGGAGGCGGGCGGAGGAGCAGGGCTCCAGACACCCACCCACCCGAGAGCCTTGGCCGCAGGTGGGCCTGAAGAGCGTCGGGCTGGCACCTGAGAGGCTTCCTGGCTGCGGCCCGGGAGGCTGGTGGGTGGAGGGGGTGAGGAGGTGGGGAGAGGAGAGGGGACCAGGAGGCAGACCCCACGGGGGCTGGCGCTCAGCTCGACATGCAGTCCTGCCTGAGGGACCAGGGGGCTGACACAGGGACTGCGACTCGATGGGGTTTTTTTGAGAGATCTGAAGGAGAGCTAAGTAAAGAGAGATGTGAGGGTCTGAGCGTGTGAGTGGGCAGCTGCTGGGGAAGGCACCAGCAGGGGGGCCGTGCGGGCAGCCTGGCGCGGAGCCCAGGGCTCGGCCCCCAGGGAGAGCCTGAGCCTCTGCCAAGCAGAGGAGGAGGGAGGCTGGGCCCAGCGGGGCCACAGGGTGTCGGGCAGCGTGACTCCAACAACAGGCTCCTCTCCCGGCCGGCTCTTTGCCTCTGAAGGTCTGTTCAGCTTCAGGTCACAATCAGTGCTTTGAAAGATGAGCTTGAACAGAACAGAAAGCAGCAGTGGGCACGGCCCGGTGGCACCTCCCCTAATCACCTCCACCTGCCAGGGCCCCGTGGAGGCAGGTGCGCGGAAGGGCCTGCGACTCGTCCAAGGACCATGAGGCGACAGATCACTTTATTCCAAATAAGAGTAGGAAAGTAATACGTCCATAAAATAGCAAAACACAGAGGTTTGAAAATCTCATTTGGGTTCAAATAATGGTACAGATTTAGCCATAATTATCTAATTTATGAAAATCTTGCTAATAAATATTTTGATAGATATTTAAATGATATCAGGGCTTCCCTGATAGCTCAGTTTGGTGAAGAATCCGCCTGCAATGCAGGAGAGCCCGGTTCAATTCCTGAATCGGGAAGATCCCCTGGAGAAGGGAAAGGCTACACTCCAGTATTCTTGGGCTTCTGTGGTGGCTCAGCTGGTAAAGAATCTGCCTGCAATGTGGGAGACCTGAGTTCGATCTCTGGGTTGGGAAGATCCCCTGGAGAAGGGAAAGGCTACCCACTCCAGTATTCTGGTCTGGAGAATTCCATGGACTGTATAGTCCATGGGGTCGCAAAGAGTTGGACACGACTGAGCAACTTTCACTTAAATGTTATCACGTGGGAGGGATATTCATAAGCAAAGCTGAAAAATTCACACACCGACAATGGAAAGAGCAAGACTAGATTATTCCAAACGAGCCTCTGTAACGTCCGGTAGGTACAGATGAGCAGCGGGCTCAAACGTTGAGCGGGGAGAGCAGGACTCTCCCTGGGGCCCAGTCTGAGCCTGAAGCTTCTGAGACTCTTCACCAAAGGACAGTCTAAGAGCAACTGGCAGACTGGAAGGCAGACTAGAACGCCTGCTATTAGAAGCAAAGAGATAAGTAGTAAGTATCCCTTTTTAGTGCATTCAAAGAGACACTGGTTAAATTAAACTTATGTAGTAGGTTTAAAATTTGTAACCCTTATCTCTGCTAAGAACATGAAAAATACCATAATCTCGCCGCTTGCTTTGGGCCTCGCAGCTCTTTTTCCTTCTCCTTAGAAAGCGGCAGTTTGCTTTTCACGAGGGCCCCCCCGCCACTTTCCAGCAGCCAGCAGAAAGTTCTGTGTGGAAAGCCAGAGCCAAACACAGACTTCTCTACTCTCAGCTGTATCCCCTCTCCCTCTGAGCAAACAGAGGCCTCGGCCCCGAGAGGTTCTGGGGACGAGATCCCCAGAAGACAGTGCTTCGAAAGCTTCCTTGTGCAAGCAAGGCTTTCGTTCCGTTAAAGCTGCCAATTAGGAGACTACGCGTCCAGGAAGGTGTGTGGGTGCTCTCCCACCCCCACCGGTACAAGCAGAGCCCGAATGGACCAAGGAAGGCGAGCGGGAGGAGAGAGTGAGGCTTGGGACCACAGGACCGAGGGCTACGAGCCCAATCCCCGAGCAAGTCCCCCAAAACAGACACATGCTAAATAAGTCTCAGCTGGACTAACACGCAGAAAACCCCACGGTCTACCAGGATGCGGTCGCCTTTCAGAAACAAGCAGCCACGCATCCAGGCGAAACTTCACCCTCACACAGAGACGGGCGCGTCACAAGCGCTAACTCACGGGGTGCTTCGCTGACAGCCTTCCGCTCACGGTGCCCGTCTGGTTCCACGTGGAGGATACGGAGCCCTTGATCAGTTGGAAAGAATCAGTTTAGGCTCTGACGATGCCGCGTGGAGGCACCCACACGCTGGCCTGTCGATCTCTGCCTGCAGCACACAGCTTGCAGAGCGCTGCCCCAGAGAAGCAGGGGCCTCCGGCCCTGAACTCCCAACCTGAGTGTCCTCAGGGTTACAGGACTCCCACACGTGGTCAGGGTGACGAGGTTCTCCCCGACCGGTGCAGAGGCTGCAGGAGGACACGGGGGCTGACGTGCCGTGGGGGGGGGGGCTCAGCGTGGACCCGAGGAGGGGCCGCCCTCCCCTGACAGGCGGGGGCTGTCCCTTGCCGTGTGGCCTCACACAAGCCACAGCACCTCTGACCGCAGACTTCTCATGCATGGACTGAAACAACATCCCCCTTGAGGGACTGCGGAAAAGACACGCGGTAACAGGTGTGAAAGCACATGGTTGGCAGTAGAGCTTCCACATAAATACGAGATTTTACGGTGAAATGTCAACTAATGCTGGAGACCTGAATGGTAACAAAAGTGTGGCCAATAGTTTCAAGAATATTAGACTATTTAAAGAAATTCTATTTATATCTGAACTCATGTCTAAGTAACTCATATTCCCAATCACGATATATATATTTTTTAAGCTTTAGTTACCTTTTTCATGCAGGCTAGTAATCCATCTACAAAGGTTGACTTGATCTTGTGAACCTAGATTGTAAAACAAAAATAGTCCCTTTCTCTGTTCAAGTGTTTAACTGAGGAACAAGCATCAAAACCGTGTTTCTCAGAGTTCTGGGTGTGGGTCATTGCTGTCCCCTCAGGGGACACCTCAGGTGACCCCAGGAGGCCCTGAAATGGCTTTGTGTGGTGCCCAGGATTAAACAACGACCAACAGAGAGAGATGTTGCCCTGCTCCTTCTAATGATGCTTTTCACAGGAAAGCTGCGGAGAGAGCGGGAGAGTGACCCAGGACCGCCACCCAGGGTTGCCGTGGCGCCTCTTTCAGTTCAGGGGTGACCGTCACTCTTTTATTTCAGGGGCGGTCGTCACTCCCCCTCCCCAGCTGCCCGGCCCTCACGAGGACAGCAGCTGAACAACCACGACGTGAGTGACAGCAAGCGTCGCGTGTGCACAGACGACAGGTGTGTGAGGGGGAATCCAGGAGGGGCTGGGAGGGAAGCTAGAAACGGGACCATGCTGTCAGTCAGCGAGCGTGGCTGGGAGGTGACAGACACAGCGAGCCCGGGGAGAGGGGCGGCTCCCCCGCTCCACGGCAGGGCGTGTGCGGACGCGAGGAACATCGCCTCCGCACAGAGGAAGCAGGGCTAGCGCCAGGTCAGCCTGAACAAGCCGTCCCTTCACGATGTGCTCAGGGCTACCTCCATGATGATTTTGGGTGTCATGCGGGCCCCTATCATTACCAACATACTTACAGAAAAAAAAAATCTAACTTACCTGCCTGTATTCCAAAATTATTTTGGGTAACGGATGAAGGTCTTGCAGAGCATTTAACTAAAAAAATAAGAATAAATATCACCAACGGAATTCCTTCACTTCATTTTAACAGTTTAAACACTCATTTTCAGATGGAGAGTCCTGATAATACATGGTCTATCCTGAGCACACTTTCCAAAATGAAGACTCTTAATAAACCCAGCTGATTAAGTGTCATCCCTGGCCACTGTCAGAGGGAACATTCTGGGTTCCCACCCAGATCTCTGTCCCTCTCCCAGAGGTAACCACCACCCTGGCCTCCTCCAGCGAGACCATTTTTACCACTTTTTGAACTTCGTATCAATGGAATAGGGTAAGTGTTCTTTGTGTGGGGCTCCTTTTGTTCAATATTCCGGTGTTAAGGTAGGTCCTTGTTGTATGAGGGGCTTCCCTGGCGGCTCAGATGGTAAAGAATCTGCCTGGAATGTGGGAGACCTGGGTAAGACTCCTGGGTTGGGAAGATCCCCTGGAGAAGGGAAAGGCTACCCACGCCAGTATTCTGGCCTGGAGAATTCCATGGACTCTAGTCTATGGGGTTGCAAAGAGTTGGACACGACTGCACGACTTTCACTTTCTAATTGCTTAATGATTAATCTTGATAGCCAACAGACTAAGCCCTTCAGTAGCGCTTTTAAGATTATCTTGGCTGTTCTAGCTTTTGGCATCTCCATATTAATTTGGGTTTTGGTTCACCAGTTTGTACCAAAAAGTCCTGCTAGGGAATCAGGATCATTTTGAATCCGCAAGTCCCTTTGGGGGAGAACTGACAACACAACTGTGATGCACTGGTGTGAGCCCCAGAACTGTGTCGCTCCCTGTTTGAGGACGACTGCGCACACAGGGCCTGGGCCGGCCACAGGGACATGACAGGAGGGCCACCCCTAGAGTCCTCTGAGCGGGCTCTGCCCGGGGAGGAGTCCGCCTGCGTGTAAGGCCAGCACTGCTGGCTTCGTGGAGAAGCTGTCCCTTGGGGGATCAAACTGCATGAAAACACTCAGCCACGAAAACTGCTTAAGATCAGCTCACTCTCTTTATCCTGACACTTTACTCACAAAAGAACTCTGAGTGCAGGCTCCCTGCGTATCTCGGATCGAGCTGTCTGAGCACGCTTGAGAGGAATGGAGTGTCTGATCTCCGGATAAAGCCCCACTGCCGGTGGCCGTCAGAGGCGAGTGCCGGCCGCCCCGGTGAGCGCTGTATCACACGCTCCCTCTGTTGGCTCCGGGCACCACGTTCTTTTCCCTCTCTGGCTGCTCGCAGCCTCTCCTCTCCGACCCCTACGTGGCAGTTTCTCAGGGTTTAGTTCTGTGGTTAGCAGTGCGGGCTGCTTATGGAATCAGTGGGGGAGCTTCAAAAACATGTCGGGACTGGACCGCGCACCCCACAGCCTCTGACTCTGTGGCTCAGTCATGGGTCTGGGTGCGAGGGATTCTCAAACGCTCCTGCCAGGGCGGAGGGCTGACACCCAGGGCAACGGCGTCCAGGTGAGCACCTCCAGCATGAGACGCCTCCTCACAGACCCAGCTGCTCTGTGTCAACCTCTGTGCACACACCTGTCTTCCCGAGTCCGAGACTGAGCGCTTGACACCCCTGCCCCTGCCCAGTAAACCGCTTCTCTCTTGGTTCTTCCTGGGTAGCGGCCATCTCTACCTGCTCAGGTGCACAACTAGGAAACCCAGGAATTACTCCACGTTCACACTCACGTGAGCTCACCCTTACAGAAGCTCCCTTCTGCTCTCAAAATGCTCTGGGCATGTGTCTGCCCTGCTCCAACCTCACCGAGGCGCCTGGACACTGGGCCAGCAGAGCCCACACCACGGCCACGCCTATTAATGGGCTCCCTCCATCCTCCGTCAGCTACAAGAGTGCTCCTTTACTTTCAATCTGTGCTTGTTTACTGTTGGCACGCGGCTTGTGAGATCTTAGTTCCCTCACCACAGATTGAACCTGCGTCCCCTGAAGTGGAACTGTAGCATCTTAACCACTGGACGGCCACGGCAGTCCCAAGGGTGGTCTTTTTAAAACACTGCTGCCAGAACGCTCAAAATCCACAACACGGACCTCACCATGTGCTGGCGAGGACGCGGGGCAGCAGGAACTCTCATCACTGCTGGTCGGGGTGCAAATACAGCCACGTTGGAACACAATTTGGTGGTGTCTCACAAAACCATCCAGAAATCATGCTGTTTATTTACTCAAATGAGATGGAAACTTATGTCCACGGGAAAATCTGCACATGAATGTTGAGGCAACTTCATTCATAATTGCCAAAACCTGGAAGCAACTAAGACATCCCTCAGTGGGTGAATAGATGGAATAGGATTCTCTGTTAAAAAGAAATGAGCTATGAAAAGCCATGGAAGAGCTTTGAGCGCGTGTCGCTAGCTGAAAGAATCACAACTGAAAAGGCCACATAATAAATAACTCCTATATGACACTCTGGGAAAGACAAAACTATGGAAACTGCGGTCACCAGGGGTGGAGGGGAGGATGAACAGGGAGAACAGAGGGCGTTCAGGGCGGTGAAACCACTCTGTGTGACGCTGCACCGGCGGACGCCTGTCGTTGTGCGTCTGTCTGAGCCCAGAGACCACGCGACACCAACAATGACCCTAGTGTGGACTACACTTTGGGGTGACGATACGTCACCACGGGTTCATCCGCTGTGACACGTGTACCCCCTGGTGCGGCATGCTGGTGGTGGGGGACTGTGTGTGTTACGGGGGGTTCATCCACTCTGACAAGGGTACCCCCAGGTGCGGCACGCTGGTGGTGGGGGACTGTGTGTGTTACGGGGGGCACGGGGTGTATGAGACTTCTCTGTACCTTCTGCTCAACTCTCCCGTGAACCTGAAACTAAAACAGGTCTAATCAAACCACAGCTAAGTTCACAGTTGCACCCTTACTTGAACTGATCCAGGCTGTCCGTCTCACCGCTGCTCTACACCCCTTCCCATGGGGGGGAACAGGAAGGGAGGAGAGACCCAGAGGAGTCAATTTTCAACTGGGAGCCATGTGCACCTGTTACCTAGCGAAGGTTCATCTTTTTAAATGTAGACAATAGTATGACTTGCCCATTTAAGTAAGCTGTTCAGTTGTTGCTTCCCTGATAGCTCACTTGGTAAAGAATCCGCCTGCAATGCAGGAGACCCTGGTTCGATTCCTAGCTCGGGAAGATCCACTGGAGAAGGGAAGGCTACCCACTCCAGTATTCTGGCCTGGAGAAACCCAGAACTGTCTAGTCCATGGGGCAGCAAAGAGTTGGAGACGACTGAGTGACTTTCACTTTCACTTTTCAGTTGTTGAGTCGTGTCCAACTCTCTGTTACCCCAAGGACTGCAGCACACCTGGCTGCCCTTCCTTCACTATCTTCCAAAGTTTGCTCAAACCCACTTCCAGTGAGTCAGTGATGCCATCCAACCATCTCATCCTCTGTCATCCCTTTCTCCTCTTGACCTCAATCTTTCCCAGCATCAGGGTCTTTTCCACTGATTTGGCTCTTCAGATCAGATAGCCAAAGTATTGGAGGTTCAGTTTCAGTCCTTCCAATGAATATTCAGGATTGAGTTCCTTGAGGATTGAATGTTTGATCTCCTTGCTGTGCAAGGGACTCTCAAGAGTCCTCTCCAGCACCCCAATTCAAAAGTACCAATTCTTTGGTGCTCAGCCTTCTTTATGGTCCAATTGTCACATCTGTACATGACTGCTGGAAAAACTATAGCTTTTACTATACAGACCTTTGTTAGCAAGGTGATGTCTCTGCTCTTTAATATGCTGTCTAGGTTTGTCATAGCTTTTCTTCCAAGGAGCAGTTCAGTTCAGTCGCTCAGTCGTGTCCAACTCTTTGCGACCCCATGAAGCACAGCACGCCAGGCCTCTCTGTCCATCACCAAATCCCAGAGTCCACCCAAACACATGTCCATTCAGTTGGTAATGCCATCCAGCCATCTCATCCTCTGTCGTCCCCTTCTCTTCCTGCCCTCAATCTTTCTCAGCATCAGGGTCTTTACCAATGAGTCAGCTCGTCACATCAGGTGGCCAAAGTATTGGAGTTTCAGCTTCAACATCAGTCCTTCCAATGAACACCCAGGACTGATCTCCTTTAGGATGGACTGGTTGGAACTCCTTGCAGTCCAAGGGACTCACAAGAGTCTTCTCCAACACCACAGTTCAAAAGCAACAATTCTTCGGCGCTCAGCTTTCTTTATAGTCTAGCTCTTACATCCATATATGACTACTGGAAAAACCATAGCCTTGACAAGATGGACGTTTGTTGACAAAGTAATGTCTCTGCTTTTTAATATGGTGTCTAGGTTGGTCATAACTTTCCTTCCAAGGAGTAAGAGTCTTTTAATTTCATGGCTGCGATCACCATCTGCAGTGATTTTGGAGCCCCCCCAAATAAAGTCAGCCACTGTTTCCAATGTTTCCCTATCTATTTGCCATGAAGTGATGGGACCAGATGCCATGATCTTAGTTTTCTGAATGTTGAGCTTAAGCCAACTTTTTCACTCTCCTCTTTCACTTTCATCAAGAGGCTCTTTAGTTCCTCTTCACTTTCTGCCATAAGGGTGGTGTCATCTGCATATCTGAGGTTATTGATATTTCTCCTGGCAATCTTGATTCCAGCTTGTGCTTCTTCCAGCCCAGCGTTTCTCATGAGGTACTCTGCATATAAGTTAAATAAGCAGGGTGACAATATACAGCCTTGACGTACTCCTTTTCCTATTTGGAACCAGTCTGTTGTTCCATGTCCAGTTCTAACTGTTGCCTCCTGACCTGCCTACAGATTTCTCAAGAGGCAGGTCAGGTGATCTGGTATTCCTATCTCTTTCAGAATTTTCCACAGTTTATTGTGATCCACCAGAGAAGGCAATGGCACCCCACTCCAGTACTCTTGCCTGGAAAATCCCATGGACGGAGGAGCCTAGTAGGCTACAGTCCATGGGGTTGCACAGAGTCGGACACGACTGAGCGACTTCACTTTCACTTTACCCTTTCATGCACTGGAGAAGGAAATGGCAACCCACTCCAGTATTCTTGCCCGGAGAATCCCAGGGACGGCGGAGCCTGGTGGGCTGCCGTCTATGGGGTCGCACAGAGTCGGACACGACTGAAGCGACTTAGCAGCAGCAGCAGCAGTATTGTGATCCACACAGTCAAAGGCTTTGGGCACAAGCATCTTTTAATTTCTTGGTTGCAGTCACCGTCCACAGTGATTTTGGAGCTCAAGAAAATGAAATCTGTCACTGTTTCCACTTTTTCCCATCTATTTGCCAGCAAGGCTAACAGAATATGGTTCATGTTGACTATGTCTTTGTGAAGAAAACTGCAGAGCATTGTCTTAATCCCCTCCACAGGAAAGCACCTCGAAACAGGGGAGAATCACATTTCCTCCTCTGCTGCTGGTTGTCAGGAAGAGTTGAGGAGCAACACAGGAGAGGGCAACACAGCCAGCTGGTGCCTGGACACAGAGTAAATCAGGCCGAGATCCCAGCTCGGGTGCAGCCCGAGGGGACAGTTGTGGCTCTCGGGTCCCGCCACTACTGGAACTTGAGGACCTGCTGCCATGCGGCACTGAAACCCACCCAGACTCTCCAGCGTGGCGGTCCCGCTCCCGGCCCTGGCCATCCTCTGTGAACACACAGCCCCAACAAGGGCTAGTTCCAGGCCATCTGGCTCTGGAGACATAGCGAACAAGGCAGGTGAAGTCTCTGATCTGTGCAACCTACATCCTACTAGAATAGCAAATAAGTAACTAGGCAAGTTTATTTTATTTTTAAAAATTTTATTGGCATATAGTTGACTTACAGTGTTGCATTAGATTCAGGTGTACAGCCAAGTAATTTGGTTATTCATATACATATATTCTTTCTTTTTTAGATTCTTTTCTCATGTAGGTTATCACAGGATTCGGAGTACAGTTCCCTGTGCTATATACAGTAGTTTCTTGTTGGTTATCTACGTTATATATGTTAGTCACTCAGTTGTGTCTGACTCTCTGTGACCCCATGGACTGCAGCCCACCAGGCTCCTCTGTCCATGGAATTCTCCAGGCAAGAGTACCAGAGTGGGTTGCCATTTCCTTCCCCAGTGTTACGTATCAGTTCAGTTTAGTAGCTCAGCCATGTCCGACTCTTTGCGACCCCATGGACTGCAGCACACCAGGCTTCCCCGTCTATCATCAACTCCCAGAGCCTACTCAAACTCATGCCCATCAAGTCGGTGATGCCATCCAACCATCTCATCCCTCCTCCGGCCTTCAATCTTTTCCACCATCAGGATCTTTCCAATGAGTCAGTTCTTCTCATCAGGAGGCCAAAGTACTGGAACTTCAGCTTCAGCATCAGTCCTTCCAATGAAAATTTAGGACTGATTTCCTTTAGGATTGACTGGTTGGATCTCCTTGCAGTACAAGGGACTCTCAATAGTCTTTTTCAGCACCACAGTTCAAAAGCATCAATTCTTTGGCGCTCAGCTTTCTTTATGGTTCAACTCTCACATCTGTGCATGACTACTGGAAAAACCATAGCTTTGACTAGACGGACCTTTGTTGGTAAAGTAACGTCTCTGCTTTTTAATATGCTGCCTAGGTAGGTCATAGCTTTTCTTCCAAGGAGCAAGCATCTTTTAATTTCACGGCTGCAGTCACCATCTGCGGTGATTTTGGAGCCCCCCAAAATAAAGTCTCTCACTGTTTCCATTGTTTCCCCATCTATTTGCCATGAAGTGATGGGACCGGATGCCATGTTATATACAGTAGCACATATATATTCAACCCAAGTCCTAATTTACTCCTCACTTGTCACTCTTTCCCCTTTGGTAACCATAAGTGTGTTTTCAATATCTGTAAGTCTGTTTCTGTTTTGTAAATAAGTTTATTTGTATCATTTTTAAAAAACTAGGTTCCACATATGAGTGATATGACGTTTGTCTTTTTATGACTGCCTTCACTTAGTATGATAATCTCTAGATCCATCTATGTTGATCCAAATGGCATTATTTCATTCATTGTTTTCTAAAAAATTTTTTAATGACTTCTGCATATTTTTATGTATTTATTTTTTATTTTTTGGCTGCTCCACACGTTATGTGGGATCTTAGCACCCCAGCCAGGGATCAAACCCATGCTCCCTGCAGTGGAATCCAGGAGTCTTAACCACAAGGACCAGCAGGGAAGTCCCCATTTGCTCTTTTTTATGGCTGAGTAATCTCCCACTGTGTATGTGGACCACACCCTCTTTTCCCATTGCTCTGTGGATGGACGTTTAGGGGCCCTCCGTGTCTTGGCACTGCGAGCAGTGTTACAGTGAATAGCACAGTGCACGCGTCTCTCCCAGTTACGCTTTCTCCAGGTACGCGCCCGGGAGTGGGATGGCTGCGTCATACGGTAGTTCTATTTTAGGTTTTTAAGGAACCTTCATGCGGTTCTCCAAGGTAGCTGCATCCCTGTACATTCCCACGAGCAATATAGGAGGCTTCCCTTCTCTCCACGCCTTCTCCAGCATTTTGGCAAGTTATAAGCAGAAAACGAATCGAGGTGAAGGCAGAGGTTGCAGCTAGGGGCCTCAGTGTCATCTGTGGCCAAGGAGGCCTTTCTAGAAGCAGTGCTGAAGCTGGAGTCAGAAGCCAGCTGAGCAAAACGCATAGGGCGCCTCCAGCCTGAGAAGGGAGGTGTGGAAGTGTGCTCCGTGGTGCTGGCAGTGCGGCGTCGGGGGAGGAGGAAGGACTGGGCCCAGACCGCCGGGCGGTGACACACTAGGGAGCCGGGGTCTTACTCTGAGGGCCGCCGAAAGCCGAAGGCAGGGCAGCAACGTGGCTTCTCCGGCTCTAAAAGACCCTTCTGCCCGGATGGGGTGCGTCAGCAGCAAGGGAGGGTCACTGCTGGCTCTGAGGACACAGGAGGAGGCTGCTCATCAGGGTGGGGACAACTCTGGGAGAGGGCAGAGTCAAGTCCCGCCAGGGAGCAGTCCTTCCGGCGGGGAAGGGAGGAGGGGTCCCTTAGTAACTGCTGCCTGGCTGCTGAGGGCCGGGTAGGGGGACAGTCAGCAAGCACAAAGCTCTGCCGGGGCTGAGACAAACAGTCGGGGGCTGGAGGGGCAACGTGCACAGGGCAGTCTGGAAGGAAACCTTCCGCTGCTGCAAAGTCAGAGCTAGACAAGGCACAGAGAGGGACCAGGGCCTGCCTGCACAGCAGCGCTCGCAGGAGCAATGCAGGTCATCTCGCGGAGCTGCCAGCCTCCTCTCTGCAGGCTTCCGGGGGCACCACTTACTGGATTCTGAGCATCTACTCATTCTCTGCCACTCAATTAGAGTACACCTCCCCACTCTCTGTCTTTCTAAAAGTTCACTCCTCCCAAGAGAAGGGTAGCTAAATTTTTCTAAAATAAACTTGGGGAAAGAAGACAACTGATGACTCTCCCCCATTTCCAGTCTCTTACAAGGGTGTGAAACTGAGAGGGCATGACTAGATGGTCAAGAATTTGGTTTTCAGGACAAAATTCCATCCAATTGTCTTTGCAGGAAATCGAGCTAATTTACTGCTTCTGGAAAACTGTACCGTAAAAGCCTGTGTCCCTCGTTCATACCTGAAGGGCAACCTTGGGGCAGGGACCCCTCTTCTGCTGCAAAAGGAAGTGACTGAATGGAATTGCTCAGTGGAATTTGCTGCAGGCTCGTCCGCCACAAGGAGCCCGGGGGCCTGAGAGGGACTCGCATGCCGTGTGGGCGTGCTTCTCTTTCAGAGAGCAAGGGGACGCTGTGGAACCTTACCGTGGCTTCCGACGTGGACGGGAGTCTCCGCAGCCCCGTCATGGGGAGCGTGTCCTGTGGGCGCAGCAGGTGCAGCTTCAGCTTGCCAAACAGGATCTGCAACAGAGGCAACATCACGTGGCGAGCAGTCCCAGCTCTCGGAGGACCTGCACATCGCCATCACAGAGGTCAGCAGCCGGCCAGAGAGGACACCCCGATCAGGTGCTACCAAATGCCTAGGTCCTGATTCGGTACTATTCTCAGATTTAGAGGCTTTGAAGCAATGAATCTCAGTGTGAGAGAACATGAGCCACTTACATACTTTTCAGACAGTCACATGAAATAATGTTCATAAATTCAGAATAAATCTCCCTTTAACCCCTGAATAGGAAGCATATTCTATCAAAGAATCGAAATTCAGCTTTACCTCTCGAAGCTGATGATTACTCGTGATAAGAAACTGTTCTCCTGCAACAAAATGGGCTTCTTGCTCCAGTTCCTTGAGACGAGACTATGAAAGCAACAAACACGATCTTACTAACAGTTTTCACAATTTAAGATGATTTAATTTGCGCACCAAATAATTTTCAACAAGAGATCGTGTAAGAATAAAAAAGTAACTTATTATAATTTACCAAAATGAGAGATTACAAAATACAAATGTTGACTCATGATGGAATACTCAGCTCATAGAGTCAGTCTCCTAAGTGAAGTGGATCCAAGGAGACAAACTGAAAGAAGTAAAAATAGCAAATACTTCACCAAAGAGAAGGAGGGAAAGAAGGAATCCTCCACCAGCATTATGACCAGCAACGGGATCCAGCATCACCCCATAAGCTCGAGACCTGCCAAGGATCCCAAGGCAGAAGGCTTGGGTCCACAGTGCACGGTGACCACTGTGGTTGTGATGCAGGACCCTCCCTCCCAATAGAGGGAGCAGCTACAGGGAAACAAGCTCAGAACAAGCACCCAGACTAGCGCACAGTCCAGGCAAGGGGTGGGGGTACGAAAGGCCCAGGTGGATAAAGACAAAGGCACCTGATGAAACAGCTAACAAATACACTGCTGAGCATAACAGTAGGACGTGCTGAATTTATGAGTCCCTCACCTCCTTTCTTTATGGTCAGCAGAAAAGTAGAAAGACAGAGATTGGCAGAATGAATAAAAATGCACAGTCCAACTATATGCTGTCTACAAGAGACTCCTTTTAAAGATATAAACAGGTTGAAATTGCAAGGACAAAAAAAGATATTCCATTCAAATAGTAATAAAAACAGAGCAAGGGTGGCTATATTAATATTAGACAAAATAGAACTTAAATAAAAACTGGTTATAAGAGACAAGGTGTGATATTATATTCTTGATACAGCAAGAAGACATAACAATATAAGCATTTACATTAAAATATATGAAGAAAAACTAACAGAACTGAATGGAGAAATGGATAGTTGGAGATTTGAATATCCCACTCACAATAATGGTTAGAACGACCAAACATAACCCCATGGACTGCAGCTCCATGGGATTCTCCAGGCAAGAAGACTGGAGTGGGTAGCCATTCCCTTCTCCAGGGCATCTTCCTGACCTAGGAAAAGAACGCAGGTCTCCTGCATTGCAGGCAGATTCTTTACCACTGAGCCACCTGGGAAACCCATAAGTAAGGAAATAGAGAACTTAAACAATGATAAAAACAACTAGATCTAACAGACAGTACATAACACTCTACCCAACAATAACACGCATATGGGATATTCTTCTCAAGTGAGTATCAGATGTTTTCCAAGATAGACTATATTTTAAGCCACTGAGTCTCAAGAGATTTAAAAAGATTGATATCATAGAAAATATGATATAACCACAGCAAGTTGAAGTTAGAAATCAATAACAACAGGAAAAATAAAAAGTTCACAAAATTGTACAAATTAAACAACACAATTTTAAATAAGCAAAAGATCAAAGAGGAAATAAAAAACAAATTTAGAAATTACTTAGAGATGAGTGAAAACAAAGCCACAACATACCTGCATATGGGATGCAGTGAAAGCAGTGCTAAGGAGGAAATTTATAGCTATAAATGCTTATGTTAAAAAACAAGAAAGGTTTGAACTCAATAACCTCACTTCACAAATGAAGGAACTAGAAAAAAGAACAGACTAAACCCAAAGACAGCAGAGGAGTTCAGTTCAGTTCAGTTCAGTCGCTCAGTCGTGTCCGACTCTCTGCAACCCCATGAATTGCAGCACGCCAGGCCTCTCTGTCCATCACCAACTCCCGGAGTCTACCCAAACCCATGTTCATCGAGTCGGTGATGCCATCCAACCATCTCATCCTCTGTCGTCCCCTTCTCCTCCCGCCCCCAATCCTACCCAGCATTAGGGTCTTTTCCAATGAGTCAACCCTTCGCATGAGGTGCCCAAAGTATTGGAGCTTCAGTTTGGATGGTAAGTTTTATGTTATCACAATAAATTTTAAAAGATGTGTGTTATTCATTGTATGCTATTTCCTTCTCAATTAAAAAAGTACCTAAAGCGAAAAAGTCAGTTTCAGGTTTATAAACCTAAATGCAAAGGCTAATGAAAATAACTTCAAACATAATGGAAGAAAGACTTCATGAACTCGACAAAAGGAAAGATTCCTTAAACAGGATGCAAAGAGCACTAACCATAAAGAAAAAGATTGATAAAATTAAAAATTAAGGGCGTCTATTGATCAAAAGACATTCAGAGAGTAAGACAGTAAGACACAGAGGACGGAGGTGTGTGCCACAGGCTTGTACCAGGATATACTGAGACGTCCTATAGATCAGACAGTGGGGGACAGAAGCCTCAATATAAAAATGGGTAAAAATGCTGAGAAGCTTCAAACAGCCAACAGTGAAAGAAAAGCTATACAACCTCCTCAGTAACCAGGACATCAGGAACCAACATCATAACGAGACACCACTGCGTCCTCACCAGAAGGGCTCTCCTCAGAGTCCGGGGGACCCATGCCGGGGAGGATGTGCAGGACAGGACCTCGTGTGCACTTCAGGCAGCTGGGACTTTGCAAAGCAATTCAGTGTCGTCTGATGAAGCTGCGCCAACAGCTCATCGTGTCTCGGACCCAGGGAGCATGTGCCCACGGGCCTAGGAGACCTGCTCAGGGACACAGTATGGTCTGTGATGCCAGACACAACTCTGCTGCCATCTGCACTGAGGTGGGGCATGCAGTGGAGTACTAAGCCCCAAGGGGCATGGACTGGAAGCTGAGACACGGGGAGAGAGGTCGGACACGACGGTTAACCTACAGCTCCTTCTGAAAGGAAGCGACTATACTATCAAGCTTCTAAACGGAAAACTGTAAAAGAAATCAACAGTAGAATGACTGCCAAGTCAGGAAGAGGGCTCTGACAGGGAAGGGCCAGCAGGGTTTCTGGACATTCTCAGCTTTGACCTGGGTGATGGTCATCCTGGAGTTTCCTCTAAAATATTAACCTTAAAATAACTTAAGTGAAACACTTAATACATCTTTTTCATGCATCTTTATGCATCCCTCTGTATTTTTTACAGTTAGAAAACTTTAATTTTGCTTTTTTAAAGTATCCAAGAAACCCATGACCTGCCCTCACCCACTCAAGGGGCAATGCCCTCTAAACCACCACATGGCCACATGAGGTGGGCACCAGCTGTGGTCTTGCTTCAACTCTTTCCAAGCATGGTATCCCTTGCAGGAGTCAGAGATGGGCAACAGTGCCCCAGGCTGGGCCGAGTGAGGAACAAAAGGCCAGTCACGCGGGGGCGCCGGGAGTCACCCACCAGGCAAGGGAGGGCCAGCACCCACGCGCAGCCTGACAGACGCACTCACCCCGAGAAGCGCTGACGTCCGCTCCATCTCCTCCTTGTTCACCTGAATGCGGTGGCTTTCCATCACTGTGATTCAAACACCAAAGCAGATACCATTTGTAGCGCATTAGTGAGTCATTTCTGAGAAAGACTGCAGGGCCAGGAGCAAGCCTCCTCCCCGACGCGGACCACGAGGACAGTGCAAGCCCAGCCGTGTGCACCAGGACGGGCACTGCAGCCCGGCGGCGGCGGCGGCGGGCGTGGGGACGCCGTGGGTGGGGAGGCCCCCGGCCGTGCGCGAGGCTCTGCTCTCCCAGGTGCCCAGTGGGACAGAGTGGGCTGGGGGCCGGGAGCAAGGGCAGCGAGGAGCCAGAAATAGCCCTTCCAGGGGCTTCTCACGAAGTGTGAGGGTCCAGCACCCCAGGACCAGGACAGCTGCCGACATGGGAAACGTCCAGGCAGGCCGCCTCCCCGCACTGCTCTGGGGGGCAGGGGGCGGGAGGGCGGACGGCCCCCAGCCAGGGCACCTGCAGAGCAGGCGGCTCCGAGGGGCTCCCACGTGACCCCGACGTCCGAGTCCGTCTGGACCAGGGGTGACGCGGGCCACGCCCTCTCGCCACAGCAAGGGGAAGCTAAGGGTTTGCTGTTCTTTGGGGCCCATATGATGCAGCGCCCACCCCAAACTAAGTCACGAGAAAACAGGCGTCCCAGACAGAAGAGAGAACTCTGCAAAGACTGCATCACCTTCACGGTGCCTTACCTGCCAAAATCGGTGTCAGAGGAAGCTCCAAAGTCCAGAAGAGCTGCCATAAACCACAAACCTGTTTCAGGGGAAGAAATGACATCGTGTTACTTTGAAACTGTTACTTCTGCCCGCATTTGCTGCACAGCCCGCTTAATCTTGCTAAGCAGCTCCTCTGGGTGACATGGTTCAAACTTCTATTTCCGTCAAGTATCCTATCTTATGATTAATATTAATGCCAAGCGCAAATGGAAATATTCAGAAATATCTGGGAGGACAGGTTCCAATCCCATTTCTCTTCCATCTTTCTCATGTTTAAGTGTGATTTAGGTATTTGTGGCTTTAGCCTCCCACTTTAATTTCAGAACAGGAGGAAGGCCTGAAGCCCTCCAGGCTGCATCAGCTGGGTTCCTTCTCTGCTCCCAAGCTGGCTTTGCCCATTTGGGAGCAGGAGGAGAGGGAAGCGGCTTCCCCTGTGCCAGCTCACAGGGCACTGCTGGCCCCCCCGTCCTTGGCCTGCAGCCACTGCAGGGCACGGCCTCCCCAGGGTCCTGGTAAGAGCCCGCCCTTCGATGCCGGGGTGGAGAAGCTCCCAGCCAGTGCCTGTCCCCGCAGGCCTCTCTGCCCTGTGCTGGCCCCCGACTCCTGCCCTTGCTGTGGTACCTGGTCCCTTCATGCAACCTTTCTTGACTAGTCCTTCAAATGACCTCTGCTTCCCAATGAGACTCTGAGTGGAGCTGTGTCCATCACTACTGACTGAAATGAACTCTTAGCTTTTATGTTAACTGGAGAGTCCCAGGGACGGGGGAGCCTTGTGGGCCGCCGTCTACGGGGTCGCACAGAGTCGGACACGACTGAAGCAAATTAGCAGCAGCAGCAGCAGTGTTGGAAACGCTCCAACTGAATCAGAGTCTTAAAAAAAAATGTTACACAACTGTTGTCAACCTATAGAGGACATTTAAAAAGTCGGGTCTCATCATCTGGACGGTCCTCCAGTGAGTGATGCCCAGGGTCCCGTCTCCTGCCCTCAGGGACATGCCTCCTGTGCTCTGGACAAAGGCCAGCCCCTGGGCAGTGAAGCTACCACGAAACGCCTTGCCTTCAGCTGGGAACAGAGGTGCATCGTCAGTCTGTGGAGCGCCCTCAGGTTCGCAAGGACATTCTGATTCTTCAAAAGAGCAAAAGAATGAGCAGTTAGGAACATTTGGGAGCAACGCTCGTCACACTCTGGGAAGCCACAGCTTTTCCACAGAGACCGCACCCTGGGGCTGAGACCCATCACCCAAGAAGAGCAGCCCCCACACCACGGAAGTCTCTTCTTGGGCAAGTTCAAGATCCCTACTGCCTTCTTACTTTCTCTCCACCCCCACTGCCCTCACATTACAGGAAATGAACACAGAGAAGCTCAGCACCCCGGGGCAAAGATCACCCGTGGGAGGGACAACAGGAGGTGGACTTGGTCTCCTGGTCTCTGCCTGCACACTCGCCACCCACCCTTGCCCCAGACACACACACAGACGCTGGGAGGTGGACCAACAAGAGCCCGCAGTGAGGGTGGGGGGAGCCTCGGCCCCGACACGCGGTCTAACAGCCGCTCCCTCCCAGAGGCCTGGCATCCCCATTGCACCCCTCACTCCGCCACACGGCCCGCGAACTCCAGGTGCCCAGATGCAGCGTCAGAGACCCCTCCTCACGACGCACCCCGCAGTGGTCCTGCAGCCACCGGGCCTGGCTCTCCCGGAACCATGGGCACGTCCATGTCCGTGTCGTGGCTGTGCCGGCCTGCCACCTGAACACGCTGCCTGCTGCATAGCGCTGACCTGCGAGGCCGCCTCAGGACCGGCTCAGGCCCCGTGGTGCTGTTCAGGCCCCGGCAGCTCAGCCCGGCCGCACCTCCTCCCCCCAGCTGTCGTCGCCTTTCTCTCCTACGAGGTTTCGCCGCTGCCCCCACGGGACCCACACTCTGAGTTCTCAGTCTCCGTGCTCTCCTGCTCCCGTATCTCACGCCACGTCCCCAGACCCTGCAGAGCAGAGGCCCCCCCAACTGCTCACACCACGTGCTCCCACGACAGACACGTCGCTGGACAAGCATGAGTTCCTCCCAGGCTGCCTCTTCTCTGCTGAGTGTGGACGAGGCCTTGGGCAGAGCCTCCCGGGGGAGCCGAAAGGCAGGGCACTCAGGGTGCCTGGGCCACGCGGCCTGGGTGAGGGGCACGACTTCTGTCAGGGAGGAAGCACCTCCTCTGAGCAGGTGTTTAAGCCACTCCCACCTCTAACGTGTACATGTGTGTACCAGGAAAAACGCCCCTTTGGATTCAGAAATGCAGACTGAACTATGGCGTCGACTTCACCTTGGGTGAGGTGCAGACACAAGCCCTGTGCACCCGAGTCCTGCTCTGTGAACCGGGGCTGACCACACACGGGCAGACCACTCCTTCCTCCAGCTACAGTATCTCAGCCTCTGTCTGGGGAAGCTCCGCCCAACAGCATGGACCTTGGAGGACTGCTCATCTCCATGCCCTGCTGCCCTGCCAAGGGGCAAACATGCGACACAGCGGTGGAAAGGAGACTCTGAGCGCTAAAACTGTGAATCTTGGACAAAAGTGACACATGGTTCATTGCTGGCCCCGGGTCCGTGGGCTCCTGCCGCCCGGGCCCTCGGAGCTGCCAGGGCCCTTGGAACTGCCCAGGCCCTCGGAGCCGCCCAGGTCCTCAGAGCCTCGGAGCCGCCCGGGCCCTCAGAGCCGCCCGGGTCCTCAGAGCCTCGGAGCCGCCGGGCCCTCGCAGCCGCCCGGCTGCTGTCCTCCCAAAGCTCGCTCTGCCTTCCCTCTGAGTCTCAGCCGCCCCACTTTCCTCTGACAAATTCCTTTCAGACTAAGGGAGAGTGATTTTCTCTGTTTCCAACCCCAAGCCTCTATCTGACACAGATCCCCGACTCCACCCCGCCAAGCGGGTCTGTAGGAGCAAATGCCCCAAACGACAGTCCCGAGGTCAGCCGGCGTGCAGGGCAGGCTCGCACGGCCTCCTGCTTGGCCTTCCAGTCATGCTTTGAACTGGGCTTGTTCACGGACAGCCGGGGAGCCTCGAGAGACTGGCTGAGGGTGCGGGCGCTGCTCCGGCTTGGCTACCCTCCCTGGCCCTGCTGTGCAGCACATCAGGTCTCCCTCGCCCCGGGCTCCAGGCAGGGTTCCAGGGCTGCACGCACCCTTGCTTCTGCAGATAATGGTTCCCAACAAGAGAGAGGGGCCTGGAGAGACAGACGCGGGCAGCCTCTACAACTTTCCCCACGGGAACTGAGGAGTGGCCACCCCCAGCCTCCGCCACGGGGGCCAAGTCTCCAGAACAAAGGATTTATCAACAAGCAGCTGTCTGCTCACAGAACAAGTGACCGTCTGACACCAAGGACCCATTTAGGAGAATCAGGCCGTGAATGGCATTTCTCAGGGACAGCTTTACAAAGGGACAGAAGTCATCCATTCTTACTCAGTATTCTCTAGCAGAATGCATTTCTGCCAAACAAGTAAAAGTGGATGTCGGCAATGTTCTTTTCACTCCTGGGCTGTCCATGAAGTAGAAAAAATTCTCAGAGGAAAATTAAGGTTGTATTAAGGTCCATAAACCTTATCTTAAAACAACTCACCACAGTCTTTCTTGAGGAATTTTCATCCATGTTGTTGACTGTAAGTGTGGTGGGGTTTCCCAGGTATTTTGCCACTAAATCTTCAAAAGAGGGTGCAGCATCACTAGGATCTATAAGCCACGCAGCAATTCTGGGATCTAGCCCTACAAAGTCAGCAACTGCAGAGAGAAAGGTCACTTAGCCATTCTGTGAAAAACAAGTACTTTCCCCTGCCATGGAACAATGGACTGGCTCAAAATTGGGAAAGGAGTATGACAAGGCTGCATATTGTCACCCTGCTTATTTAACTTATATGCAGAGTATATGTAGGCTGGATGAAGCACAAGCTGGAATCAAGATTGCTGGGAGAAATATCAATAACCTCAGATATGCAGATGACACCACCCTTATGGCAGACAGTGAAGAGGAACTAAAGAGCCTCTTGATGAAAGTGAAAGAGGAGAATGAAAAAGCTGGCTTAAAACTCAACGTTCAAAAAATGAAGATCATGGCATCCAGTCCTGTCACTTTATGGCAAATAGATGGAGAAACAATGGAAACAGAGAGATTTTATTTTCTTGGGCTCCAAAATCACTGCCTATGGTGACTGTAGCCATGAAATTAAAAAAAGATGCTTACTCCTTGGAAGAAAAGCTATGACAAACCTTGCTTGCTTGCTTGCTTAGTCACTTCAGTCGTGTCCAACTCTCTGCGACCCCATGAACCATGGCCAGCCAGGCTCCTCTGTCCATGGGATTCTCCAGGCAAGAATACTGGAGTGGGTTGCCATTTCCTTCTCCAGTGATAAAGTATGAAGTGAGTGAAGTGGGAGAAGTAAAGTTGCTCAGTCGTGTCTGACTCTTTGCGACCCCATGGACTGCAGCCTACCAGTCTCCTCTATCCATGGGATTCTCCAGGCAAGAGTACAGGAGTGGGTTGCCATTTCCTTCCCCAACCTAGACAGTGCATTAAAAAGCAGAGACATAACTTTGCCAACAAAGGTCCACATAGTCCAAAGATATAGTTTTTCCGGTAGTCATGTATGGATGTGAGAGTTGGACTTTAGAGAAGGCTGAACACTGATAAGTTGATGCTTTTGAACTGTGGTGTTGGAGAAGACTGTTTAGAAACCCTTGGACAGCAAGAAGATCAAACCAGTCAATCCTAAAAGAAATCAACCCTGAATATTCATTGGAAGGACCGATGCTGAAGCTGAAACTCCAATACTTTGGCCACCTGATGCAAAGAGTCGACTCATTGGAAAAGACTCTGACGCTGGGAAGATTGAAGGCAGGAGGAGAAGGGGGCGACAGAGGATGAGATGGTTGGATGGCAACACTGACTCAATGCACATGAGTTTGAGCAAGCTCCAGGAGATGGTGAAGGACAGGGAAGCCTGGCTTCCTGTGCTGCAGTCCGTGGGCCTGCAGAGTCAGACACGACTGAGCGACTGAACAACAATAACAAGGTCCGCATTCACAGTTATAGTCCTGCCGCCCTCCTATCACAGAGCTAAGCAACAAGGGACGCTCTGGCACTCATGAAGGATGCGGAGCCTTCGGTAAGAGTGGTCCCCACCAGCCAGGTCCCCCACAGCCAGTCTCCAAGGGGAATCCATCCCAAACTAACTCTCAATGATGCTGAAAGAGATGGATGTCGGAAGCCTTCGCCCCACCCCTGCCGTCTCGCCTCACTTTTCTCCCTGCTCTGGGGCCTCTCTCTGCCCCGTGCACCTCTCTCTTCAACCATGCGTCTCCCCACTTCCACTGTTCCCAAGTCTCCCCTCCTCCACCCCCTGCGGGACGGCCTCCCCGACCCGGCACCGGGGTGCAGGACCCTCCTCCACCCCCTGCGGGACGGCCTCCCCGACCCGGCACCGGGGTGCAGGACCCTCCTCCACCCCCTGCGGGACGGCCTCCCCGACCCGGCAACGGGGTGCAGGACCCTCCTCCACCCCCTGCGGGACGGCCTCCCCGACCCGGCAACGGGGTGCAGGACCCTCCTCCACCCCCTGCAGGGAAGCCTCCCTAACCTGGCACCGGGGTGCAGGACCCTCCTACACCTCCTGCGGGATGGCCTCCCCGACCCGGCACCGGGGTGCAGGACCCTCCTCCACCCCCTGCGGGATGGCCTTCCCGGCCCAGCACCGGGGTGCAGGACCCTCCTCCACCCCCTGCGGGACGGCCTCCCCGACCCGGCACCGGGGTGCAGGACCCTCCTCCACCCCCTGCGGGATGGCCTTCCCGGCCCAGCACCGGGGTGCAGGACCCTCCTCCACCCCCTGCGGGACGGCCTCCCCGACCCGGCACTGGGGTGCAGGACCCTCCTCCACCTCCTGCGGGACGGCCTCCCTGACCCGGCAACGGGGTGCAGGACCCTCCTCCACCCACTGCGGGACGGCCTCCCAGACCCGGCACTGGGGTGCAGGACCCTCCTCCACCTCCTGCGGGACGGCCTCCCTGACCCGGCAACGGGGTGCAGGACCCTCCTCCACCTCCTGCGGGACGGCCTCCCTGACCCGGCAACGGGGTGCAGGACCCTCCTCCACCTCCTGCAGGGAAGCCTCCCCAACTCGGCACCGGGGTGCAGGACCCTCCTCCACCCGCTGCGGGATGGCCTTCCCGGCCCAGCACTGGGGTGCAGGACCCTCCTCCACCCCCTGCGGGACGGCCTCCCCAACCCGGCACCGGGGTGCAGGACCCTCCTCCACCCCCTGCGGGACGGCCTCCCAGACCCGGCACCGGGGTGCAGGACCCTCCTCCACCCCCTGCGGGACGGCCTCCCAGACCCGGCACTGGGGTGCAGGACCCTCCTCCACCCTCTGCGGGACAGCCTCCCCGACCTGGCACTGGGGTGTCAGCTTCCCGAGTCTCGAGAGAGAAGGAGGAGGGGTGAGGTGATCTGTGCAGCACCCTGCTGGGAGGAACCCTACAAAACAGCTACTATGCTGCACGTGGTGTGTGCAAAGAAACTCGGCATAAGGCCGCCCTCGACCCTGGGAGGCTACATCACCCCTCACCTGGTAGTCTCCTCGTCTGAAAACTGGGAGAAAAGATTACTGGAAGTAGCCATGGGACACATATGAATGCACTTTTTAAATTTTTATTTTGTTTTTTTGGCCACGCCATGCCGAATGTGGGATCTTAGTTCCCTGACCACAGATCAAACCCACGCCTCTGCGTTGGTAGCTTGGAGTCTTAACCACTAGACCACCAGGGAAGTCCTGAAAGTGCTGCTTAAATCAAAAAAAAAAAAGTGATATTTGCCTAATATATTTTAGTACCAGAGAATTTTAGACATGGAGAGGGAGTAATAAAAGGATGGGGTGACTGATAAATTAAGAGACAAGTCTGGCAATCCTGAGTGACTGCTCTCCGAAGTTGCTGTAACATTTTGAAGTCTACTTCACAAAAACAAAGAGTCGGTCTTTAAACAAAACTGTAGTCTTAGATCACATCACACTAAGTGTTATATTTTCTGGCATATTTAAGTCACAGTAGTCTAAGAGATTGATGTTTACCTAAGCAGCCAGTATTGTCGCTATTTTTTTCATAGCTGGGAAGTCGCCTGTGTTGACAGATTTGGAACTCTGGGGGACAGAAAGTCAGTCAGCACTCTGCCTGCCTGCTGCCCATCAGCTGTCAGGACTTTATGTAACCGTGTCTGCCAACACTGACCCAGCCACACGATTTCATTCTGTTTGCCTTTCAAAGCGCTAGTATTCCCAAATTAAGGGTTCTTATCAACACATACTTTTGAAAAACCTTGGGGAAGGTCTGACAGCACTGGAATAGTCTGGGGACTGTTCCCTACAGACTCTTGTAACTAACAAACTGAAGCTACCAGGACAAGCCTCACACTGGGGAGAATGTCAAGTATTAGAAAAGAAGTGCCAACAAAGCAGACTGTGAATGAGCTGAGAAAAATTAAGAAAATGATAGAAGTCATGGTGGTAAAGAACCCGCCTGCCAGTGCAGGAGACATAAGAGACACAGGTTTGATCCCTGGGTTGAGAAAATCCCCTGGAGGTGGGCATGGCATCCCACTCCAATATTCTTGCCTGGAGAATCCCATGGACAGAGGAGCCTGGAGGGCTACAGTCCAAAGAGTCAGACACAACTGAAGTGACTTAGCATGAAAATGAAGAACTCAGTTAGAAATACTTAGAGATTAGGTGACTTAGTAAAAGAAAAACTTGATGAATAGATGAAAGAATTCAGGAAAGCAAAGTAAAACCAAAAAACCATTTCTGAAATAAAAACTAAACTGGCAATCAGTTCAGTTCAGTCGCTCAGTCGTGTCTGACTTTTTGTAACCCCATGGACTGCAGCATGCCAGGCTTCCCTGTCCATCACCAACTCCCAGAGCTTGCTCAAACTCATGTCCATGAGTCAGTGATGCCATCTAAACATCTCATCCTCTGTCGTTTCCTTCTCCTCCCGCCTTCAATCTTTCCGATCATCAGGGTCTTTTCCAATGAGTTGGTTCTTCACATCAGGTGGCCAAAGTATTGGAGCTTCAGCTTCAGCTTCAGCATCAGTTCTTCCAATGAATATTCAGGACTGATTTCCTTCAGGATTGACTGGTTTGATCTTACTGTCCAAGGGATTCTCAAGATTCTTCTCCAACACCACAGTTCAAAAGCATCAATTCTTCAGTGCTCAGCTTTCTTTATGGTCCAACTCTCACATCCATACATGACTACTGAAAAAACCATAGCTTTGACTAGACAGACTTTTGTCAGAAAAGTAATGTATGTCTCTGCTTTTTAATATGCTGTCTAGGTTGGTCATAGCTTTTCTTCCAAGGAGCAAGCGTCTTTTAATTTCATGGCTGCAGTCACAATCTATAGCGATTTTAGAGCCCCGCAAAATGAAGTCTGTCTCTGTTTTCATTGTTTCCTCATCTTTTTCCCATGAAGTGATGGGACCAAATGCCATGATCTTCAGTTTTTGAATGTTGAGTTTTAAGCCAGCATTTTCACTCTCCTCCTTCAGCTTCATCAAGAGGCTCTTTAGTTCCTCTTCGCTTTCTGCCATAAGGGTGGTGTCATCTGCATATCTGAGGTTATTGATAGTTCTCCCAGCAATCTTGATTCCAGCTTGAGCTTCATCCAGTCCAACATTTCAGATGATGTACTCTGCATATAAGTTAAATAAGCAGGGTGACAATATACAGCCTTGATGTACTTCTTTCCCAATCTGGAACCAGTCTGTTGTTCCATGTCCAGTTCTAACTGTTGCTTCCTGACCTGCATACAGATTTCTCAGGAGGCAGGTAATGTGGTGTGGTATTCCCATCTCTTTCAGAATTTTCCACAGTTTGTTGTGATCCACACAGTCAAAGGCTTTGGCATAGTCAATAGAGCAGAAATAGATGTTTTTCTGGAACTTTGTTGCTTTTTCTATGATCCAACAGATGTTTTCAATTTGATCTCCGGTTCCTCTGCCTTTTCTAAATCCAGTTTGAACATCTGGAAGTTCTGGGTTCACGTACTGTTGAAATCTTGCTTGGAGAATTTTGAGCATTACTTTGCTAGCGTGTGAGATGAATGCAATTGTGCGGTAGTCTGAACATTCTTTGGCAATGCCCTTCTTTGGGACTGAAATGAAAACTGACCTTTTCCAGTCCTGTAGCCACTGCTGAATTTTCCAGATTTGCTGGCATATTGAGTGCAGCACTTTCACAGCATCAGCTTTTAGGATTTGAAATAGCTCAACTGGAATTCCATCACCTCCACTAGCTTTGTTCATAGTGATGCTTCCTAAGGCCCACTTGACTTCACATTCCAGGATATCTGGTTCTAGGTGAGTGATCACACCATTGTGATTATCTGGGTCATGAAGATCTTTTTTGTACAGTTCTTCTGTGTATTCTTGCCATCTCTTCTTAATATCTTCTGCTTCTGTTAGGTCCATACCATTTCTGTCCTTTATTGAACCCATCTTTGCATGAAATATTCCTTTGGTATCTCTAATTTTCTTGACGAGTGCCGGGAGCCAGCTCACGAGATCCCACTCATGACAGGGTCATGAGGAAAAGGACTGATTGAGCAAGGCTTCTCAGGCCTCAGGGATTCTCGGAAGGCTGCCTCAGCGCTCACCTTAAAGATGATACCTGTCTTTCTGATGTTTACTATAATAAACCTCTTCTTATTTTCTATGACTTAGGCAAAAGGCCTTTCCTGATTTCCCTTCTAAAATAGATCATCCTGAAACCTCAATCGACAAGGCCCCTGAACCGTAGCACCCTAAATAAAATTATCTGCGATATAGAGTATGCTAATCTAAATTCCTTTTGCTAACATATTGGTTTGTTTAATAAATGTACCTGTGCCTTTGGAGCTAATGTGCATGACTGCTCCCTAGTAATAAAACAGCATTGAGAGCCTCCACACAGAAAGCCCCTATGGGCACAAAACCCTTTGCAGGAAAAAAGGCTTGTTAGGAAATATATAAAATATTGCTTTGTGAAACTGTTACTTAATCTATATTTACTATGTTTTTACTCTTAATGTATTTAGCCTATATAATGAAAGCATAATAGTTAAAGATTTATATAAATAGAAGTTTAGCTTTAATACAAATAATAAGACAATTGTTGATTTAACTGATGATTCTTACTTAGAGGAACTTCAGCTTGCTGTTCTATGACTTTATGGAACTACATTCTTTTCTGTTAAGCTTAAGGCATAGAGTAAATTACCAAAAACAAGTTTTACCTTAAAACTTCCTGTTGATGAATTCTTTCCTGATGTGCCCGATACAAAAGTGTTCTGACTGATCAACCCTTATCAATGGAGAGTCACAAGGTGTTAGCAGGCCCCCAGGCCAGAAGATGATGTAAACAAAATGAGGCTTTTTGTAACTAAAGACATGTAAACGGCTTCGATGAGGGTTGAAACTGCTGGCCCATTAAGCTAAATTGATAGGCCCATTAAGATATACCCATTAAGCTGAATTGGTATGTCCCTTAAGCTAAATTGGTAAGTCCCTTAAGCTGAATTGGTATGACTCTATACTTTACATTTGTTTCTATATACCACTCAAAATATAAAAGCTGTCTTAAAAAAACAATAAAGTAGAAGACACTTGGAAACGCTGAGACTTGCTGTGTGTTCTCATTCGTATCGCTGACGCAGTCCTTCCTGAGGGAACCCCTGGACCTGCTGGAGCTGGACTCCGGCAGAAGAGATCTCTAGTCTTTTCCATTCTGTTGTTTTCCTCTATTCCTTTGCACTTATCACTGAGGAAGGCTTTCTTATCTCTCCTTGCTATTCTTTGGAACACTGCATTCAGATGGATATATCTTTCCTTTTCTCCTTCGCCTTTCACTTCTTTTCTCAGCTATTTGTAAGGCCTCTTCAGACAACCATTTTGCCTTCTTGCATTTCTTTTTCTTGGGGTTGGTTTTGTTCATTGCCTCCTGTACAATGTTACGAACCTCCATCATAGTTCTTCAGGCACTCTGTCTATCAGATCTAATCTCTTGAATCTATTTGTCACTTCTACTATATAATCATAAGGGATTTGATTTAGGTCATACCTGAATGGTCTAGTGGTTTTCCCCACTTTCTTCAATGTAAGTCTGAATTTGGCAATAAGCAGTTCATGATCTGAGCCACAGTCAGCTCCCGGTCTTGTTTTTTCTGACTGTATAGAGCTTCTCCATCTTTGACTGCAAAGAATATAATCAATATGATTTCAGTATTGACCATCTGGTGATGTCCACGTGTAGAGTCTTCTCTTGTGTTGTTGGAAGAGGGTGTTTTCTATGACCAGTGCGTTCTCTTGGCAAAACTGTTAGTCCTGCTTCATTCTGTACTCCAAAGCCAAACTTGCCTGTTACTCCAGGTATCTCTTGACTTCCTACTTTTGCATTCCAGTCCCCTATGATGAAAAGGATATCTTTTCTGGGTGTTAGTTCTAGCAGGTCTTGTAGGTCATCATAGAAACATTCAACTTCAGCATCTTTGACATCAGTGGTTGGGGCACAGACTGGGATTACTGTGATATTGAATGATTTGCCTTGGAAGCAAACCGCGATCATTCTGTCATTTTTGAGATTGTACCCAGGTACTGCATTTTGGACTCTTGTTGACCATGAGGGCTATCCCTCATGGTCAACAAGAAACTGGAAATAAACAAAAGTAAATAAGTGCAACAGATAATGCCTTCATTGTGTTTAAAAATAAGATGAAAAAAAGGAAATTCTTTTAAATTAAAAAATGAAGAGATCGAAAATGGATTCTAACGTGACAAATATGAAAGATGGAGAAGATTCAACCTATGAAATCACAAAAAAAATTCAAGTACCACAAAAAAGGTAAACAACCAAGCATCACAACCAGGTCTCACGGACTTCCTGACAGGAGGACACGACATCGCTCGGAGCCGGGGTCAAACTATGGAGCCGTCTCGCACTCCCAGACTCCAGCCTGAATCTGACCAAGCGCCTGGAGGACACGATATCGCTCAGAGCTGGGATCAAGACTATGGAGACTCCTCGCACTCCCAGACTTAGCCTGAATCTCACCAAGCTCCTGGAGGACACGATATCGCTCAGGGCCGGGATCAAGACTATGGAGACGCCTTGCACTCCCAGACTCTAGCCTGAATCTCACCAAGCTCCTGGAGGACACGATATCGCTCAGGGCCAGGATCAAGACTATGGAGACGCCTCGCACTGCCAGACTAGCCTGAATCTGACCAAGCTCCTGGATCTCATTAGAGAAGAAACAGAAGAGAGAGAACATGTTAACTGATAAGAAAGAGAAATCCTACAGGATGGAATCCTGGTCTGTCAACAATGACAGAATAATTGCAAGAAAACGCATAGGGCAGAGAAGACACAAATCAGCCGCATCAGCCCCAACCCGAGCGTAGGGGCACCCGACCCTTGTTTGGATCCCAATTCAAACAAACTGCAAGAAACAAAAGCAAACAAAGCTATTTAAAGACAACTGGGCAAGTACAAACCCTGACTGGACAGCTAACAATATGAAAAGATTATGGCTGTTTTGGGGGGGGATGATGAGCATGTCATCTGAAAAATGAAATCCTCATATTTTATTTATCTGATTGAAATATTGCAGATCAGCAATATGATGCTTGGGATGTGCTACAAAATAACCCAGGGGGCAGAGATTTGGAACTATTGGGGAAAGAAGACTGGACAGAGTTGACAACTGTTGAAACTGGGCAAAGTGTTGTCTGTTGTGTTCCCCCCACATGCCTACCGTTCTCTGCAGACGCAGCCGCACGTCCACAAACTCCCAGCAGTGAGTGCAGACCCTGCAGGTCAAGCCTCGGCTCTGCGGATGGCCCCACTTCAGGCACCAGCCCCCAGCCCCGGCCTCCTGTACCTCCCACCCCATAGCTGTAAGCGAGGGGAGGTTCCCAGGAGGCCTCCTCAGGGTCCACCCTGTGCTGTAAACACCCTGTTTACTAGCACCTGTTTATTATAAAGCCTACAGCCCAGGAACAGCAGGTGGGAGAGTGCACGGGGCAAGGCACGGGCGGGCAGTGGGTGCAGAAGCTCCACAGTCCACACCCTCTCCAGCTATGCTACCCTCCCAGCACCTGGACTGCTCAGCCAGGAATCCCACCGTGAGGGCATTTTATGGAGGCTCCGATACCTCAGTGTGGCTGACTAAGTCACTGGTCTGCAGCCCCTCTCCCCTTCTTGGAGGTCTTGGGTGGGACTGAAAGCTCCGGTCCTCAGTAGAGCCTCCTCTTTCTCTTGACCACTCCCACCCCGAAGCCATGCAGCCTCCAGCCCCCCAGTTGCTCATTAGCACACGGAGGACACTCAGCACCCTGGAGATGGCTTGGGTTTTGGGAGCTGAGAGCCAGGAACCAGGGATAAAGACCAAATATATCTTACTGTATAATAGGTATTATATCATGCTGGGAATTTTGTACAATAAAAAAAGTTTTTTTCCCAATGTCTTGCATGCATGCTAAGTTGCTTCTGACTCTTTGCGACCCCATGGATTGTAGCCCGCCAGGCTCCTCTGTCCATGGGATTTCCCAGGCAAGAACACTGGAGTGGGATACCATTCCCTTCCCTAGGGATCAAACCGCATCCCTAGATCTCCCAATCCAGGGATCAAACCGCATCTCTTATGTCTCCTGCATTGGAAGACGGGTTCTTTACCACTGGTGCCATCTTACTATGAATATTTTCAAACATTCAGACAGTTTGAAAAGGACTGTACAGCGAATACTCATGTATCCACTACCTAGACTCTACAATGAA
Source organism: Giraffa tippelskirchi (assembly GCF_054371585.1). Taxonomy (NCBI): domain Eukaryota; kingdom Metazoa; phylum Chordata; class Mammalia; order Artiodactyla; family Giraffidae; genus Giraffa; species Giraffa tippelskirchi. The sequence continues at coordinate 1,394,276 of NC_137275.1, forward strand.
CATTCTTTCTATATTTGCTTTATTACATATCTGTCCATCTAGTAAAAAGAAAAAAAACGTTTTTAAAGTTCTTATTTATAATGTTAAATAAAAGATAAAAGTGTGCTTTATACTGTTTTGATGTTAATCACTCTGACATTAGTTTAATTCTTAGAGAGTTTACACATCAGCTGTTTGTGGTGACAATAAATCCATCTACCAAGCTGCATGTCACTTCTTCCCTATTTTAAATACAAAAGTAATATATACTTGAAAAAGTTCTAATAATGTAAAACACAGAGGGAAAATGCCTCCTCACACTCAGGGCATTTGGCCACATGGGTAGTGTCTCACAGCTGTGTGACTCCCTCCAACCTCTGAGTTGTGCAACACGACAGCCCTCACCGCGCTCCCAACCCCAGGAGGAATTGCTGTGGGACAGTTACATCTGTGGGAGATGAAAAATCTAAAACGTACCCCACTTCCAACTGCCATCATCACCAAAAAACTGCAGCAGTGTTCTCACAAAATCCTTTGCGTTAAAACAAATAACAGGGCGTTTACATTTCAGTACTTCAAGCAGCACGTCCCTAGAAGATGAAAAGATGTTCAGTGATTGACACACGGATTTGAAACTTCTCACCTTGGAAAAATACCATAGATTCTCCACTAACAGCTGTCACTTGTGAGGTTTCATGGGCAGACATTCTTCTGCAAGCTTTCTACAGGTTAACTCAAATCCTATGAGGTGTGCAAGGAAAACTGAAATGGGTTGGTCTTGCTCAGTCCCCAGAACAGAGCCAGGAGGCCCCTGAGGAAGTGGGACTCAGGGGAAACCCAGCCTGGATGGAATCTGACCTTTTGACCTGGTGACAACATCCAGAATGTCTGCCAGAATCCGAGACCCCCTATCTATCTTTCAGACCTCTACCCTGAAACAATTCGTGATTCCTTAAGGACAAACGTTTGCTGAGTTGTATCAGAGGCCATCATAGTTCCTGCCAGGCAACTTTTTAAAAAATTTTTATTTTATTTATTTTTGGTTGCGCTGGGTCTTCACTGTGATGCACCGGCTTCTCACTGCAGTGGCTTCTCTTGTTGCAGAGCACAGATTAGGCCCGTGGGCTTCAGTAGTTGCGATGCGTGGGCTCTAGAGCTCGGGTTCAGTAGTTGGGGCACATGGGCTTAGCTGCTCCGAGGCATGTGGGATCTTCCCGGACCATGGATCGAACTGGTGTCCCTGCACAGGCAGGCAGACTCCTAACCACTGTGCTACCAGGAGAGACCTTGCCAGGCAACTTTTAACAACTTTATGGCTTTTTGTTTTTACAAACCCCTGACTCTCTTCCCCAGAACACTCTTTTGGGGTTACCTGAATCTTTGTCTCTTGAATTGCAATTCTTAAGACCCCAAATAAACTTATTTGCAACCTCTTGTGTTATTTTTTGGTTGACAGAGGTAGGTGTTACTTATTATCTGTATTTTACGGATGATGAAGCCGAGACAAAGAGGTTAGTCATGAAGTCAGGTTCACACAGCCCTTCAGAGCCAGTTCTGGATGTGGCGCAACCTCCTGCAGACTAAGCCCCCAACCCCTGAGCAGAGCTGGCGCACCCGGACTCCTCCCCGCCAGTCCCAGCCTGTGCTCCCAGCACCCCCCCACCAGCCCGCCCTCTGCCCACACTGGGATCTCCCTCCTCCATCCCCAGACTGTGCCACATTCTCTCACACTCCAGGCCCCCTGCTCCTTCAGTACTCCTGGCCACACCTGCTACCGCCAGGACCACGTTCGTGACACTAATTTACCCTGCCCCCATTCAACCATGAGCTCCTTCATTATGGGATTCATGACAGCTGACATTTACCAAGTACTTACCATGTGTGAATACCACACTAAACACTCACAGGGCTTGTTGCATTGAAACCTCATCATAATCCCATTAGGCAGGCTCTAGATCCATTCTGGTGTAGGAATGACTATCTACTCTGGTATTCTTGCCTGGAAAATTCCATGAACAGAGGAGCCGGAAGGGCCACAGCCCAGGGCATCGCAGAGTCGGGCACAACTGCGCACGAGGGAGCAGAGATCCATTTCACAGATGAGGAAACTGAGGCTTGAAAGGCGAAACAGTTTTCCCAGCTTTCCACAACTGAGAAGTGGCAAGGCTGAGGTCTGAGACCTGATCTTGCTGCTGCCAGGGCCCAAGGTATTAATCTCCCTTTATGGTAACTGCTTGTAATACATCCACAAGGGTCTTTGGATGAGGCTGAGGAAGAAGGAAACCTGGAGTCCAATTAGCTCTGCTTACCCTGCACGCAGGCATTTCTAGGCTTCTTGCATTTTCTCGTGTGCTTTCACTTAGGCTTCCCTTGAGGAAGGCCACTGCCGCCAGCACAGCATCAGGCCTTGGCTCTGCTGGACCTGGAGGGGGTGTGGGGGAGAAGCAGCTGGGACTCCTGGACATTCCTCCCACTTCGGTGCTCTTGTAGCTGGAAACTCAGAAGTTTTCGATGAGGCCACCTAACAACTATGATCTCTCCCACTAAACGACACAGCCCAGCTGTGATTTCTAGCTTAAGACAGGACACACAACAAGAAGAGCATCTTGTGAGACAAGGTGCTTAAAACACAGTGTGTTTTCTAAGTCAGTTTTGCCACATTTGCAAAACAAAAGGCAGAGGGAGGATTGGCACTTAAGTGACCATCAGATGTTCAAGTGGAGAACGTGGAATAGGATATAAAATCCAGAATTCAGAAAAGGAAGTCCAAACATTAGGGCCCTGCTCACACAGAGGTCTTCCATAGAAACAGCCTGCCCGATTGTTCTTTCAGAAGAAAGTTATGTAAAAAAGAAGGTTTTACGTTCTTGGGAGCACAGTGCTATGTTGTCAAATGTCTGATTCTCACTGTGGCGTACATGACTGACATTAAGCTTTTATTGCCAAGGTGTCCATTTCAAAAGACGTCCATCCTGAATAGACATGTTGCCAGCTGTGCTACTCAGCTGCTGGCAAAACAACCAGAGAAGGAGCCAGATGAGGCTCCCTCTTCCGGAGTGAGTGAGTGAGTGTTAGTCGCTCAGTCGTGTCCGACTCTGCGACCCCATGGACTGTAGCCTGCCAGGCTCCTCTGTCCATGAGATTCTCCAGCCCAGAATACTGGAGTGGGTCGCCATTCCCTTCTTCAGGGGATCATCCCGATCCAGGGATCGAACCCAGGTCTCCTGCACTGCAGGCAGATTCTTTACCAGCTGAGCCACCAGGTCTTTCCAGAAAGCCCTCGGTAAGCCAGATAACTCACATCGTGACGCAGCTTCTCAACCTTCCTGTCCCTAATTCCTGCTCTGATGGTTTAAATCAGCCACTAAAGAGTAAATCCCCGAAACCCTGACACCCCACCTTCAAACTCTAAATGGGCAGAGCCCAGATCTGTGTATGTTCTTTCTCTTTCTTTCCCAAAACCCCTCGGTGTGGCCCTGGGCAAGCCGTGCACCCTCCAGGACTTGTGAGTGATAAGTCTGTTCCTCAGATTCCCCAGAAGTTTTTGCTGACCTGTGCCCTGTGCAGCACTGGCCCCCGTGGAGGAAATGCCTCTGGGGGCTTGGTGCGAGGGATGCAGGCTGGACCCAGGCCTAGAGCGTCACTATCTGCAGGTGGAGCCCACACAACAACCACCTAAAACTCACCCAGAGCCCAGTGAGACTGACTCAGGCAGGAACGGCCAGGACCAGGTCCCCACCTTCTCACCAGGAGCCTCCCTGAACCCCCCTTCAGGGCAGTGGCTCCCAGGAGCCCCCTCGGGGCACCTCGCCGACGTGGACTCAGAGAGCAGGTACACAGGCGGCAGATGCCCCCAACGAAGCCAGAAGTGAGTCAGGCTGACAGCATGAGCAAAGAAACGGCGATGAGGGGCCCTGACTCCAGCCCACAAGGAGACGTGTCAGGGCTGAGGAGGGGCAGCAGAGCGTCCCTGCCTGTTTTGAAATTCTGAGACTTTAAGGAGCAGATACAAGTGAGGCGTTTCTTGACTATCTTCACCAAGTGAAGCTTTGAAATTAGGAATAGGTTGGTAGCATTGAGGACTATCTACTGCTTGAAGGCAGAGATCGCTTTCCAATGCTGTGAGTGAGTGAGCGAGGATGTTGAGGAGGTCAGCCAGGGCTCCGGCAGCGACGGTGGGTTTTTGCTCCTTAAGATGATGCTCTCCTTGCCGACTTCTCATTGTGATGTTGACTCAAGTCCTGGAGCAGGCTCCTATGGATGGTCCCTCCATTTCAGAGCTCTTTGTGGGAGAGAGGGCCAGGGTTTGTAGAGGTTTCTGTCATTCAGATCCATTTCACTTTCATGTGCTCTACAAAAACTCTGAAACTTCAAATAACTGAAATTGGAGCTTGGGAAACTCCAAATTAGGATAAAGCAGGTGAATCAGATTTAGGGTAATTAGTGAAGATTTCTTACTTGGCAAATTGATGATGTGCCTCTTGCTCTTGGCCCCAGACAGAGGAGTGCTCAGTTTTTATGTAGACACACTGATCACTGGGCATGTCCTCCGGAACACGGTCAGAGGCTGGGGCGGCCAGAAGACCACTGCCTTCCTCTGCATGGCTCCTCAGTAGCATCACAATGCCTTTAACAGAGGAAACCAGAGCCTGTGAATACACAAGAAAATAAAGTTACAAGATCAAGCATAAATGATACATTTATTCAAGAAAGATAGGTCATGTTTTATAATTAAGCAGAAAGAAAAGGCCTAAAATTAAAATTAGTAAATGGACACCTCCTTTAATGACAATTAAGGCCAAAAGCCAAACCATCTCACTCTCCAAATCTGGTCTCCTACCTATTCACCATCATAATGGAAGTCTTAGCTAATGCAATACAGCAGGAAAAAGAAATAAAAGACATATAATTAGAAAGGAAGAACTGTATGGTCCCTATTTACAGATAACATAAATATCTGTGTAGAAAACCCAAAGGAATCTACAAAATAAAACACCTCCTAGAAGGAATATGTGAGCTAAGCAAGGTTGCAGGATACAAGATCAAAACACAAAAATCAGTTATATTTCCATACACTAACAATGAACATGTAAAAGTAAATATTTTAAAAAAAGAAATTACCATTTATAATAACTATTCCCCCAAATTAAATACTTAGAAATCAATATAACATGTATAGGATCTGTGTACTAAAAATTATAAAATACTGATGAAAGAAATCAGAGAAGACCTACATAATGACAATAAAACTCAATGTCAATTCTCTCAAGCTAAGTTGTAGAATCAAAAATATCAATAGACCCCAAGTACAGGAAAACTACAGCAAGTCATATCACAATCAAATTGTTTAAAACCAGTGATATAGAGAAAACCTTAAAAGAACCTAGGGAAGGGGGAGTGGGACACGTTGCCTAGACTAAAGCAAAGATAAGGGTGACAGCAGATTTCTTATGAGAAACAAAGCAAGTTAGAAGACAGACACACAGCATTTAAAACTGTCAAAAGAGAAAAATCTATCAACTTATAATTCTTTATCCCATAAAAATGTCTTTCAAAAATGACAGGTAAAGCAAGACCTATATAGTACACTGAAAATTACAAAACACTGCTAAAATAAATTGAACTTTTAAATAAATGAAAAGACACCCACTGTTCATGAATCAGAAAATTCAATACTGTTTTCGGAGGCAGCAAAACTGAGCGAGGCTGGGACTTGGGCGCCTCTACCAGAGTGCCTGCACCTGGACAAATGTCTTCTTGAGCAATAGGAACAAAGAAACTATAAGTCAGGGGTCCCCAACCCCCATGCCACACGCTAGTACCGGTCCATGGCCTGTTAGGAACGGGGCCGCACAGCAGCAGGTGAGCAGCGGGCAGGCGACCGAAGCTTCTTATGTACTTACAGCGGCTCCCCACTGCTCACGTCACCTGAGCTCCACCTCCTGTCAGACCAGTGGTGGCGTCAGACTCACAGGAGCGTGAAGCCCACTGTGAACTGTGTGCAAGGAATCTAGGCTGCATGCTCTTAAGAGAATCTAACGTCTGACAATCTCATTCTGCATTATGCTGAGTCATATCATTATTGCATTATATATCACAATGTAATAATAATAGAAATAAATGCACACAATCAATGTAATGCACTGGAATCATCCTAAAACCATAACCCTGTCCTAGTCCATGGAAAAACTGTCTTCTGTGAAACTGGTCCCTGGCGCCAAAGGTTGGGACTGCTGCCCTAAGTGACTAAAATAACTGCATGCATGGGCAAATGGGGACAATTATGAGCAACAGGATACAAATATGCCACAAACAAACTGCCATTTCTGATGTTCTGGGAGCAAAAGCAGGGTATTGCACATGATTCCTGCACACAGCACCACCAGTGGGGTGGACAGACCCCAAAGCTATGCCTCCTGCCCAACCCACAAACCCACCTCCCACTGCTACTCCATTTAAGGACCCAAGAAGGTCCTCTTAGGGAGCAGCAAGGAAACCTGTTTCTTGTTCTTGCTCTCTTGTACTGCAGCACAAGCCCCAGCAAAGCCTTGCCTGAAATTCTCATCTGACCTCTTATCATTTCTATTGATTCAAAGAGTCCAAGGGCCCAGGTTGGGAACATGATTTTGGCGACTCTGCTGGGACCCACGGGTCTTCCTTCTTTCCTTGTCCCTGTGAGAGAGGATCTTGGTCCATTTGGCAGAGCTGGACGCAGCTTCCTCACAGCCGACAAGCAGCCACCTGAATCTCTGCTTCGCTGTCACAGCGCTTGGCAAGTCTGCCTTCGCTGCCCCGGGGTCTCACTGGGCTCATTCAGGCAACTTTCCCCTCCCCTTTCCCTCTTGTGGTATCTCTCACTCTCTACTTCTTTCTGTGTCGTCTCCTACGCTCTGTCACATCCTTCTGAGAAAGCGAACATCAGGCAAGTACAGCCTAACTCCGCTCAGCCAATGAGACCACGCTCCCTCAGGCTGGCACTGGTTTTCCCTGACAGGTGACAAGCGGTGGCCTCCTACCATGAAGATGTTGGTCCAGTGAGGTTTCCTTGAGAGGAAATTTCTGAGAGTGATAGAGGTTCAAGCCTCATATCATGTAGTGGCTGGAAGCCTGGTCATCACAAACTTCTCAGCTTCTTTATCCTGGGTTAAAGTCCCACTTGCGGGTTCAAGACCCACCGGCACGATCGCCCGGATGAGCGGTGGACAGAGTGCCTGCCTCCACTGGCCCTCGTGGAAGAGCACGGCTGACTGGAGCCGCCCGCACAGGCGCCCACAGGGGGCGGGCTGGGACAGCAGGCTCGCTCTCGCTCCTATTTCCCTTTCCTCACCTCATCCATCCACACCTCTACCCCCAGGCACTGGTGGGGGTGAACTTCACACAACCTCTCGACATTTCTCTGTTCTGCGTTTTCAACCGTGGAGAAGAGAGTCCTGAGATCTCCTCTGTCATCTCACCTTTGGTTTTGTTATGCCAGGTCTCGAGGACTTCATCCAGCCTCAGGATCTCTAGGCATTAACCATCAGATTTATATGTAAACATGGGAAATGCCCCCCAAAGATTCTTCCCTGGGTTGCGTTCTTAAAGACTGGGGACAGTTTAAATTAGATGGTTTAAAAACCATCTTCTTTTGCAACACAGCTGGCTGCAATATGCCTTGGGTGATCAGAAGAAGTAGCCCCTGAATGGGCCCCTTAACTTTAACACCATTTTACAATGGGATGAAAATACTTTAAGGAGTATGCAGAAAGGGGAGAGGTCCCTTACACGCAGGGCTTTGGGAAACTGTATCCAGACCATGGTTGCAGGGATCCCTGCCGTGTGCTCAGCCTCTATTTCTGTTTTGCCCCCCAAAGATTGAGAGACAGACTTTCTCACAGATCCCCTCTTTCAACTGCCAACTCGTCACTGGTACAAGGGTCCTTTCTCATGTCCCCACTTCTTCCCCTCCAAGACCACCTCCAACCCCCGGCCTCTACCTTACCCCTTTGGTCTAGGGGCCCTGAAACCAGAGCCCACTGCTGTCCCCAGTGGAGCTCTGGTCAGATTCAAAACTAGCCCCCACTTTCACATCATAAGGCTTGTACCCCTCCAGGAAGTAGCTGACGAAGGGAGATTACTAGCGTGCATGTCTCCTTCTGATGGGAGACACAGGAGTCTGTAAGGAGAGGTTTGGCAGGTTCTCAGAGAACCCTGACGGGTTTAGGGGTGAATTTGCCATGCTGGGGTTAGCACTCTCCCTGACCTGGCAGAAATCACAGTTATTCTGGCTCACAGCTGCACCCCGGACGAGGCGTGCACACTAAGTAAGGCCAGGGAGCACAGCGACGGCCTAGTGGCCACCAGTGACGCAGTCCCAGAGCAGGACTTCTGCTGAGACTGAGGGTCATGTAGGCCAGGCCAGGGTAAGACATTATACTGCTTGTTCATTAGAGGGGATGAAAAGGCGTATGGTGAAGCCTGCAAATGATGATAAGGTCTGAGAGGTTACACAGGACAAAGATAAAAACCCAGCAGTCTTCCTGAGCAGGGTGACAGAGGCATTCAGGAAGTACACCAATACAGACCCTGAGTCTGCAGAAGGGAGGTCACTATTGGCCATGCATTTTATCCCTCAGTGTGCTCCTGATATCAGGAGGAAATTACAAAAGCTTGAGGCTGGACCCCAAACCCCATTGTCAACCTTGGCAGAGGAGGCCAACAAGGATAGGAGATTAATAAAGAAAACACAGCTCTTAGCTGCTTCGATCCGCCTACCATCTCAAGAGGACCCTAGACAACCGTGGAGACCAGACCAGCAGCCCAGGAATCACCTGGGCAGGAATCAGTGCCCACCCCTCCCCAGCACTGGAAAGGGAATGTCCTGGGCGCCCTCCTGTGGAAAGCCCGGAGACAGCCCCTGCCGGCCCCAGGTCCCGGTGAATCGGTCTCTGGGATGAGAGAGTCACGCACACCTACTGATGGGGCCTGGGTGCCAGCCTGTCTCAGGACCCTATTCCATCCATCCTCATTACTCCAGTGGTGCCTCAGGTCATCCGGGCAGGCAGGGAGGAGAACTAAATGCCTTGCAGACACTGGAGCCGGCTGCTCTGTTCTGACTTGGCCAGCTGGCTGAGTTCCAACTGTGACTGTACTGTGACGGGAGTTGATGGATGGCCAAAGGTGAGGTGGCTTAGGTCTCCCCTTGCCCTTGAAGTCAGAGTCAGGTCTATTATTACTCACTCCTTTTTGTATAGGCAGGAAGGTCCTGTCTGCCTCCTTGGAAGAGGTTCACTAAATAAATTAGGAACTAGTATATTCTTAGGACAGAATGAAGTCCAGGAAGACAGAGAATTCAAACAGAATGCATCTCTTGGTAGCCCCAGATGACCTGCCTGCTGGTCATCAAACTATTCCCCAGGAAATTAAGGAACAGGAGAACTCTGTGGTATGGGATACTTCAGTGCCAGGAAGGGTAAGCCCTGATAGAAATCAGATTAAAGTCTGGGGAAAGATACTGGAAAGAGACAATATCCTTTAAAGCCTAAGCCCCTGAGGGTGATAAAATAGCTGTTCACCAAATTCCTAACACACGGACTCATTAGGCCCTGCCAATCTCCTTGCAATACCCTGATACTCACCGTTCAGAGGCCTAACAGGGAGCATTGCTTTGTGAAAGACTTATGAGCAGTGGACTAGTCATCCTTATTTATCCAGTGGTACCAAACCCACTCAGCCTCCTCACCCCAGTGCCAGGGAGTGCTCAGTATTTCTCTGTTCTGGACTCCAAAGGTGCATTCTTCTGGATCCCCTACATCCAGGCTCTGAATACCCTTTTGCTTTTGAACAGAGGGGTCTGACCCCCTGGAGGCTACTCAATATACTTGAACAGCGCTTCCGCAAGGTTTTCAGAATGGCCTCCATTTTTTTTAGAAATGAGGGAACTGAGGGAACTAATCCTGAAAAATGGAACTCCATCACAATATATTGAAGACAAATATATAATAAGCGGTGAGATAAAGCAAGATTCAGATCAGAATACTGTTAAGTCCCAATCTTCTGGCAGAAAGGGGAGACAAAGTTTCCCTGATGAAGGCTCAGATTTCACAACAATGGGCTCAGCAGGAGCTCGAGCCCCGGGTGTGGATTGAAAGACGGCAATCAGTGCATTGCCGTCTCCAACCACGAAGAGCCGACTCCAAGGCTTCCTCAGGATGGCTGGGCTCTGTCGCATTTGGACTCCAAGTTACGACCTTATAGCAAACCCCTATATGAAGCTCTGAAGGGGGAACCCTGGACCAGTCTGCTTCCTACTGCACTCCTCAGGGTCCATGGAGCCCCCAGCAGTAATCTGAGGCTTAGCCCATGTAAAATGACCCAGGGAAGGCCTTTTCTTCCTGCTGACATTCTACCAGATGAGGAAGTGAGCTAGACCCTGCGGTATGTTATTAGTCTAGGCCAAGTTCCGAAGGCACTCCAGCAATATGCCAACAAGACACTGAAAGCTCCCACTAAAGCAGAAGGGGCGGCCCCTCTACAAATTAACCTTGGTGACCAAGACTCTCTGCTCGCAGTGCAGGGGGCTTGGGTTCAATCACCGGTCAGGGAACTAGATCCCACATGCTGCAGCTAGGAGCTTTCACACACTGCAACAAAGAACAAAGATCCTGTGGGCCTCAACTAAGACTCGGCACAGCCAAACAAATAACTCTTTAATAAGTATTTTTTTAAAAGATACTGACCAAAAAGAAAAATACCCCAACCTAGAAGGAGGCATCCCCCCAAAAAACTAACCCTTGCTACAGAGGACGGGCCCCAGCAGAGTAACACTAGCCCCCACTGCTGTCAAACTGCAAAGGGTATCTAGTCGGGTACCTTTGTCCAGACCGAAGCTCTTACCTCCCCAAGCCCTGCAGGTCATAAGAGAGGAACGACACGCCTGTGAGCCGGTGGACAGCCTAGGACACTTGCTCAAAGACAAGCATCGCCAACAGAGGAGTGAAGAGAGACGCGGCGGCTGGACTCCCGTTTGCTGCTGTTCGTTACATCCGTGCTTGCGTTTTGCCAGTTTGCTCAGCCCCCCCAGCCAGGGAGGCAGCTCTGTTGTCTTGCAGGGTGCAGGGAAATACTCCACCATAAGAACGCTTCTGATATTCTATCTGCCACCAAGTCCCTGTGACTGGGGAACAATGGCTGGAGAACTCACTTGTCAACATCGCCAGAACCATACCGTGAGGGGAACACTGAGGAGAATGCTGGATATGCCATCAACGTCCTTAGCTGGCCCCCACCCTTCCCCTCGCATTCCCTCTGAACCTGTCAGTTCCGCTGCTAATTAACAGTCTGGGTCAGGACGACTGCCACCCCCTTGACCTCTGCTGGTCACACTTCTGCTTTCCGGTGGTCTGTTCCAGTGCTTTAACCTGACTCCCCCACACAACTGGATGTGAGATGTGGGGTACACTAAATTAAACTGCATAAACGGCACTTGCTTCACATGCCTCAAGAACCCCGCCCTGCCCCCAGGTACAGGAAGGAGCCGTACCTCCAACTTTGCCCATGGGTGCCCTGTTTCAAAGTTTGGCCCCAGCTCCCTAAACAACACGGAAGGGGAATGTGATGGTAGGACGGAAATGTGCCATCCACCCATCCATCAACTCAACCCGCCGGTGGGGTACGGACCAAACAGGGGTCTGTCTGGCTTGTCGGTGCGGCCACTGACCATTCCAGCAAGGTGATACAAGAGCATTTGGTTAAGGCCACTGTAAGGCTATACAGTCGAAATCCCCAACATAATGGCCCTCTGACCCCTAACCACGCACGCACTCGCAATCACGGTGTCCTTCAGGGACTGTCTGCTCTTAGATCTGAGCCCCTGATGGTTTTGTTTTCCTCTGCAGACACCCAAACCACCACATGCTGCGGAGTTACGGCCAGATGCCATCCTTTCCCAACAAAACTATAGCCTACAAGCGCACTGATAACGCCCCCTTCACAGGGGGACGCACAACAGGAATCACAGGAATGAGAGGGATTTTCACTCTTGGTGGGACTCGCCCGGGTCACCACCAAACCCAGAGCGCACTAGGAACGGTCTCAGCCGCCCGGGCGACCAGCAGCCCTGTAGAGGGGTGTTCTGCCTCTCATGAAGTGACTACAGGAGTCTCACCAAGCAGCCTGCTTATGTAATGCAACAGACAGGGCAAGACTTAACAGAACCTAAGACCTCTGTTTTTTCTTTGGCTCAAGTCCTTCTTGATAACCACGGAGCTCCTTGCACAAAGCAAGGCGGTTTGTGCGTAACCAATACTTCCTGCTGCACCTGGATCGATGCGAGAGGACAGGGAGAGGTTAATATTCAGGAGACATACAACCAAGCAGAGTGGCTTCACAGTTGCCTCCACTGTTTGGTCAAGAGTTAGAGAAGCCCTCCCGGAGGTAACTTGGTTCCTTCCCTTTCTAAGCCCTTTAGTGGCTATCGTTGTTCTTCTCCTTTCTGGACCCGTTTAACCTTTAGGTCAAGTTTGTGTCTTTGAGGCTCTTACATCTTCAGGTAAGGCTCCTGATGGCTCAAGGACTTCAATCCATTCCCATGGAGGGTGAGCCAGGTCCCTACTAGTTCTTGGGACACTCAGCGAGGGACTTCCACACCTCTCGAGAGGGGTAGGGTCTGTGGCCCCAGTTCAGCAGAAAGTACCTCCAGAAGAAGAGCCCTTTGGCCATTTAACCCTTAAGAATAAGGGGTGCAGAATCCCTCAGAGGGGAAAGAGACAGGGCGCTGCACCTGGACAAAGTCTCCTCGAGCAACAGGACATGAAGAAGCTGCAAGCGACTGAAAAGAACTGCACACATGGTCAAGTTGCAACAGTCACGAGCAGTCGGACACAAGTGGGCCAGAAGCAAAGTGCCGTTTCTGAGGAGCTGGGAGCAGGGCCCTGCCTGGGACCCCTGCACACGGCCCCCCCGGGGTGGACAGGCCCCTAAGCAGCATCTCCCGCCCAGCCCGCAGGATCTGCCCCCGTCCTTACCCCATTTAGGACCCGAGCAGCTTCTCTCAGAGGGTGGGTGAGGGGCCTGTTTTTGTTCTTGCTCCCTTGTGCTACAGCACAAGCCCCAGGACAGCCCTGCCTGAAATTCTTGTCTGACCTCTTATCAATATCTATTGATTCAAGAGTCCAAGGGCCTGGGTTGGTAACAAAACTGTCAGAATTAATCCATAGATTCAAAACAATTTATCTCAGCTGGATGTTTGAGTGAACTGACAAGTTGATTCTAAAATTTATATGGAAAAATGCAAAGGAACCGGGATACTCAAAACAATCTTGGAGAAGATAAAGTAGGAAGATACACTTCCTAATTTCAAAACTTACTGTAAATCTAAAATAATCAAGACAGTGTTGGACTGGCACACAAATAGACATACAGATCAACTTTTAAAGAACTGAATGTCTAGAAATAAACTCTAACATTAACAATCTACTGAGTTTCTATTAAAGTGCCCAAAAAATTCAGTGGGAAAACAGTCTTTCAGCAAATAGTGCTGGGAAAACTAGGTATCAACATGCAAGAGGGTGGATTTATGCCCTTATCTCACAGCACACACAAAAATTAACTCAAACTGGATCACATGTTTAAATATAAGAGCTCAAATTAAATTCTTGGAAGAAAATAGGGTAAAGCATGCATGACCTGGGATAGGCAAAGCATTCTGAAATATACCAACAAAAGCACAAGCACTATAAGAAGTACTTGATAAACTGGAATTCATCAAATTAAAAAATCTTTTGTGTTTTAAAAACACCATCAAGGGACTTCCCTGGGGGTCCAGTGGTTAAGAATCTGCCAGCCAATGCAGGTGACATGGGTTTGATCCCTGATCCAGGAAGATCCCACATGCCAAGAAGCAACTAAGTCCATGAGCTACAACTACCAAAGCCTGTGAGTCTAGAGCCTGCACTCTGCAACAAGAGAAGCCACCAGACCTCAAAGGAGAGGAGCCCCTGATCACCCCAACCAGAGAGAGCCCGAGTGCAGCAGTGAAGAGCCAACACAGCCAAAAATAATGAATAAAGCTAAAAAAAACCCAGAAAAAAGTCATCAAGAAACTGATAAAAACAAGCCACAGATTTGGAGAATTACAAATCATATATCTGACAAGAGACTTGTATCAGAATATATAAAGAAATCTTACAGATCCAAAATAAAACACAAATAACCCAATTTAAAAAATGAGCAAAAGACCTGAACTGACATTTCACCAAAGAAGCTATGCAAATGGACAATCAGCATATGAGCAGATGCTTAATGTCACCAGTTATTAGGGAAATGCAATTTAAAACCACAGTGAGGGACTTCCTTGGTGGGCCAGTGGTTAGGAATCTGTCTTACAATGCAGGAGGCTAGGGTTCAGTCCTTGGTCCAAGAACTAAGATCCCACATGCCGCAGAGCAACTAAGCCTGCACTCCACAACTACCGAGCCCACGTGCCACAACTCGGGAGCCCACGCATCACAACAAAAGATCCCGAATGATGCAACAAAGAAAGATTCCACATGCCACAACTAAGACTCGGTGCAGCCAAGTAAATAAATAAGTAAATGAAGATTTTAAAAACACACAATGAAACACCGCTTCACACACAGAAAAATGTCTAAAATAAGAAAAGACAGACAAGTACTTGTCGGGAGCCGCGATAGGCATTACTGACAAAATGGAGGCACGGCCCCAACCCCCTCTCCTCATCCCGCAGGCACGGTCCCGGGATGAAGGAGTTAGGTCTTGTAACTCAGACTTGTCCTTTCCTTCCTCCGGTTGAGTTGGCTGGAAAGAATGTTATAATCCATAATGTTAACTATTGACATCTGTTCAAGGATCTTTACAAAGAATGCTCCAGGATGAGCACATAGGCTGCAGCCTGAGATCATGGGAAACATTGTTATCTGAAACCTGCCTGTAAGGGGAATGTTTATGGCAAAAGAAGTTTGCTGAGTTTAGGGGTTAGGAATAATTAAGAATAGTTAGAAGCTAAAGGTTTAAGGTATGTTGTAGTGTTGGCATATTTTACTATAACTTATGGAAACTAGGTATTTTAGAGATACTAATAGCCAAAAGCCTTTTTAGGAGATGATGAGCTTAAGTTACTAGGGGATAGCAGAATTTAAAGAGATAAGAAATAAACTGAGGGATGTAATATACAGACCAGAGACAAACTTGAGTTACAATGTTATCACAAGGACACTTAAGAAGAAACTCTGAAGGACAACAATGATTTATGGAGACAGTAAATATGGGTGAGGGGAAACTGAAGATGTCATACCTCTGACCTAATGCTTTTGTAAAAGTATAAAAGAAAACCTGATGCTTAAAATAAACATGCAGCCCAGTGCTTTGAGCGAGAGACTGCATCATTTTCGTTCGCCGACCCCGTTCATCCCTTCAGGGCGTTTCCCTGGCTGCCAGAGCTGGACTCCCGCAAGTACTGACAAGGAGGTGGAGAATCTGGAATGCTCACACATTGCTGGTGGAATGTAAAATGGCATAAGAAATCTGGAAAACATTCGGCAGTTTCTTAAAGACCTAGCGAGAACTATGCATTGTCACTCACCACTGGGGGAAGAGGAGGGTCTAAAACCTTATTTCCAGCTCCCCCATCACAGTCAGACACTAAGAAAACGGGTTACTTTTATGGTGCCCGCAAAACTGAAACAAACATGAACCAACACCGTTCACTAACCTGATCGGCTCTCAGCTGCGTGGAGCCATCCTTATACATCAGAGATACCACCACAGTGGCTGCCTGTTTGAGCATTTTAATCAGCTGGCTTTTCTCCAAAGCATCCAAATGTCTAATGTCACAAAAATCAGTTTTGAATGCCTTTGAGTGCCTGGAATTGAGGTAGGTTTCAACCTCACCAGCATCTTCTTCCAATATCATAAGTTTACTTGTTTTTGCTGATGAATTATTACATGAGACATGTTTTCCTGTAAGATACATGCTTTTTCTGTTGTTTTCGTTAGTTATGTTTTCCTTTGGTGGGTGTTTTCTTTTACGTTCCATTTTCTGTAGAACTGAAGCCTGTTGGTCACACTGTGGAACTGAACACCTTGAAGGAGCCAATGGGCTGAGTCTCTTCTGCTTTTGGTCAGCAGACAGTGGATCTGTGACTCTGATACCAGACGACTGAGGACAGAACTTGATGGAAACTCCTGATGCCTGGCTCGTAAGAAAATTAAGATTCTATAGAAAAATGGAAAATATTTCACAGAATATAGATTCGTAAGACAGGTCTATAAACCAAAGTAAAACCTGATAAAATCCATCCATCTATGGTAAAGCGGGGACATGGCTTCACATCAACTGTGATCCAACTTCCTAATGAACTGTGGAGAGTCTTCCTGAGCAGTGGTTTTTCTCAACCCAGGCAGGAGTGCCTGGCTGCACCCTGGGCTGGGAAAGACAGGAGCTGGTTGAGAAAGCCTCCGACCTCAGCCCTGCGCTGGGGCCACGTGTAACAGGAGATGCTGTGGAGGGGAGGGGGCTGAGGATGAACCACTGACTGTTTCCAAGCAAAGGCCATTTATAGAGAAAATGAAATCACCACAGCTCTACCTACTTAACTTTTTTAAAAAAATACAGCTCAGCAGCAATCTCCTTTCTGTCTCGATCTAGTGACATGGAGGACCTGTTCGTCGATTCACAGACTCAGCAGACATGAATCTGAGCAAACTCCAGGAGACAGTGAAAGGCAGGGAAGTCTGACTTGCTGCAGTCCATGGGGTGGCAAAGAGTTGAACTTGGCTTAGGAACTGAACAACAACAACCACTACAGTCTTAACTGTTATGCCACCTCCTCCACTGATTCATAGTTAAGGTCTTTGGTAACATGACCTCTTCTCATTTCTCCTCCAAGCTCAACCATATACCTCACCCACTGTAAATTTTTGTTGTTGTTCAGTAGCTAAGTTGTGTCCAACTCTTTGTGACTCCATGGACTGTAGCCCGCCAGGCTCCCCTGTCTGTGGGGTTCTCCAGGCAAGAATACTGGAGTGGGTTGCCGTTTCTTTCTCCAGGGGATCTTGCCGACCCAAGGATCAAACCTGTGTCTCCTGCTTGGCAGGTGGATTCTTTACACTGAGCCACCTGAGAAGGCCCACTGTAAATTTTATACCCTTCTTTTCTGAACTTCTCTTTGTTTCCACTACCCCAAAGCTCCAACTCTTCTTCCCTTAACCTAAAAATTTTCCTAAAGTCCTTCCCCACTCTCTAAAGGTGAGGATATTGAGACAGACCATTTCCTAGACTTCAACTCAGAGTGTTCACACTTCAGAAAGTGCCCCAGATTCCTCTCCCACCACCAGAGAAAAGCAGGATGAGCCAGCACAAAAACTGGGTTAGCTGTCTCCCCTATGGATCCCAGAGCACTCAGCCCTGACTCCTACTGTGACACTAATTCACCAAGTCATAGAGAAATACTATGCTTCTCTATCTACCTTGTCCCCTCATACAAGTAAACTACAAGCTCCTGGAGAGGAACTTCTTTTGTTTTTTAACCATTGTATCCACAGTGCCCAGCATATGGTTGACACTTGATAAGTATTTGTTGAAAAAGTGAAAGCTATCTGTTTAGATTACTTGTATTTGCAAAGATTCACCTTTTTTTCCAGTGACTGATTGTTTCCATCTTCAAGTACTACTGAGTATTTAACACTGGATTTGTCTACCACATCTGCAGCTGTAAAAGACACAGAAAGGAAACCAAGGGAATAAGGAAAGATTAAAATCTAAGTCATATAATTAACTAAACATTGAAAATAGCCTCTATAATCATTTACTTATCATTTACTTAATTAAAACAATGTAATAAAATTTACAACCAAAATGCATACTACCATTGTAATAAACATTTATGCAAAATATCTTCAAGTTAACTGGAGACAGATCTATGTAATCATGAAATGTTTACTAAAAAGTATTACTTGGCATTAGTATTTGAATACTTGATTTTGAAAATCCAAGTTAAGTATTTTACAGAAAGCTTGCAAGTATTAAAAGTTTGAAGAAATTCTTAGACGGAATAATTTTGTAATGGAACATTAGAGATTCAGTAAAACATATACACTTCTCATTTAGATTTTAATTTTAACAAGCTTGGGCTGGACAGGAAGTGATGGAACAGGGTTCAATCCCAGACAACATCTATAACAATGATAATAATCAAGAAATGCAAATGGGGGAAATCTTTCATTTACAATAGAGAAAAAATTATACTTAGGATTAATTTAATAAGAGAGGCACAAGGCACTCAATGATGAAAACTTAAAATCTTATACAATGGCATAAAGCATGATCTATACAAATGGAAAAACACAGCATTGAGATAGGAACAAAATATTTAATTCTCCCAAATATAAATTTAATGCAATTGCCATCAGAGACCCTACAGGGCTCTTTTAATTGAAAAAAAAAAAAACTTCAAAGTACATAGGAAGTTTAAACGTCTGAAAATAGAGAAGAAAGGTAAGTTGCTTTGTTTGTTTTTCGAGGGGGGGGGTTGGACATGCTGTGCAGTATATGAGATCTTAGTTCTCTGACCAGGGATTGAACTCACGCCCCGTGCACTGGAAGGCAGAGACTTAATCACTGCACCATCGGGGAAGTCCCGGAAGTTCAGCTGAGTCGCTCAGTTGTGTCCAACTCTTCACCACCCCATGGATTGCAGCATGTCAGGCCTCCCTGTCCATCACCGACTGCTGGAGCTTACTCAAACTCATGTCCATCAAGTCGGTGATGCATCCAACCATCTCATCCTCTGTCGTCCCCTTCTCCTCCTGCCTTCAATCTTTCCCAGCATCAGGGTCTTTTCTAAGGAGTCAGTTCTTCCCATCAGGAAGCAAAAGTATTGGAGCTTCAGCTTCAGCATCAGTCCTTCCAGTGAATACTTAGGACTGATCTCCTTTAGGATGGACTGGTTGGATCTCCTTGCTGTCCAAGGGACTCTCAAGAGTCTTCTCCAACACCACAGTTCAAAAGCATCAACACTCTTGCTTTTTCGACGATCCAACGGATGTTGTCAATTTGATCTCTGGTTCCTCTGACTTTCCTAAATCCAGCTGGAACATCTGGAAGTTCTCAGTTCACATACTGTTGAAGCCTTGCTTGGAGAAATTTGAGCATTACTTTGCTAGAGTGTGAGATAAGTGCAATTATTCAGTAGTTGGAGCATTCTTTGGCATTGCCTTTCTTTGGGGTTGGAATGAAAACTGACTTTTTCCAGTCCTGTGGCCACTGCTGAGTTTTCCAAATTTGCTGGCATATTGAGTGTAGCACTCGAACAGCATCATCTTTTAGGATTTCAAATAGCTCAACTGGAATTCCATCACCTCCACTAGCTTTGTTCATAGTGATGCTTCCCAAGGCCCACTTGACTTCTCGTTTCAGGATGTGTGGCTCTAGGTGAATGATCACACATCTTGATTATCTGGGTCATGAAGATCTTTTCTGTACAGTTCTTCTGTGTATTCTTGACACCTCTTCTTAATATCTTCTGCTTCTGTTAGGTCCCTACCATTTCTGTCCTTTATTGTGCCCATCTTTGCAAGAAATGTTCCCTTGGTATCTCTGATTTTCTTGAAGAGATGTCTAGTCTTTCCCATTCTATTGTTTTCCTCTATTTCTTTGCATTGATCACTGAGGAAGACTTTCTTAATCTCCTTGCTATTCTTTGGAACTCTGCATTCAGATGGGAATATCTTTCGTTTTCTCCTTTGCCTTTAGTTTCTTTTCTTTTCTCAGCTATTTGTAAGGCCTCCTCAGATAGTCATTTCACTTTTTGCATTTCTTTTTCTTGGGGATGGTCTTGATCACTGTCTCCTGTACAATGTCATGAACCTCCGTCCATAGTCCTTCAGACACTCTGTCTGTCAGATCTAATCCCTTGAATCTGTTTGTCACTTCCACTGTATAATCATGAGGGATTTGATTTAGGTCATACCTGAATCGTCTAGTGGTATCCCTACTTTCTTCAACTTAATTCTGAATTTGGCAATAAGGAGCTCATGATCTCAGTTACAGTCAGCTTCCAGTCTTGTTTTTGCTGACTGTATAGAGCTTCTCCATCTTTGGCTGCAAAGAATATAATCAATCTGATTTCAGTATCGACTATCTGGTGATGTCCATGTGTAGAGTTGTCTGTTGTTGGGGGAGGGTGTTTGCTATGACCAGTGTGTTCTCTTGGCAAAACTCTGTTAGCCTTCACCCTGCTTCATTCTGTACTCCAAGGCCAAATTTGCCTGTTACTCCAGGTATCTTTTGACTTCCTACTTTTGCATTCCAGTCCCCTATAATGAAAAGGACATCTTTTTTGGGTGTTAGTTCTCTAAGTTCTTGTAGGTTTTTATAGAACTGTTCAACTTCAGCTTCTCTGGCGTTAGTGGTTTGCGCATAGACTTGGATTACTGTGATAATGAATGGTTTGCCTTGGAAATGAACAGAGATCATTCTGTTATTTTTGAGATTGCATCCAAGTGCTGAATTTTGGACTCTTTTGTTGACTGTGAGGACTACTCCATTTCGTCTAAGGGATTCTTGCCCACAGTAGTAGATATAATGGTCATCTGAGTTAAATTCATCCATTCCAGTCCATCTTAGTTTGCTGATTACTAAAACGTCGATGTTCACTCTCGCCATCTTCTGTTTGACCACTTCCAATTTATCTTGATTCATGGACCTAACATTCCAGGTTCCTATGAAATATTGTTGTTTATAGCATCAGACTTTACTTCCATCACCAGTCACATCCACAACTGGGTGTTGTTTACACTTTGGCCCTGTCTCTTCATTCTTTCTGGAGTTATTTCTCCACTGATCTCCAGTAGCATATTGGGCACCTACCCACCTGGGGAGTTCATCTTTCAGTGTCGTATCTTTTTGTCTTTTCATACTGTTTATTGGGTTCTCAAGGCAAGTATACTGAAGTGGTTTGCCATTCCCTTCTCCAGTGGACCACATTTGTCAGAACTCTCCACCATGACATGCCCGTTTTGGGTGACCCTACATGGCATGGCTCATAGTTTTATTGAGTTAGACAAGGCTGCGGTCCATGTGATCAGTTTGATTAGGTAAGTTTAAAAAAAAATTAAAGAAGACTTGCTTTGCCAGATTATCAGAACATACTATAAAGCCACCATGATCAAATCTACAAGGCATTTGAATAGGAGTAGACAAAAAGATCTCTAGAATAGAGTAGAAAATCCAGAAGCTGACCCCAAGACTTATGATAATTTAACATACAGTGAAAATTGTATTTCAGTTCAATAGAGAAGGATAGATTAATAAATAGGGAAAGGACTATTAGCACCACTTCTGAAAGAAAATAATACATTGGAAAAAGTAATGGGACAAAAAAGACAAAGAGTTAATACTTACATTATACAACAAATTACACTGACCAAAAAAGAAAAATTCAGTGGAAAATGAGCAAACGATAGGGAGAGGTAACACACAAAATAGCAAATCCACAAAGCAAACAAACATGATAAAATACTCAAACTCAGGAGTAGTCAGGGAAATGCAAACTAAACACAATTGGAGAGGGAGAAGAGGTAGTCTCACTCACTGCTGGTAAAAATGCGGATAGTCAGGATCCTTGTGTGTGTGTGTGTGTGTGATAAAACAGTTTGTTACTAGAATGAACTGCCACTGATTTCTGTGATGCGTGGGAGGCTGGAAGCAATGACCAAAGGGTCTTTCAAGTCTCAGAGCCGATCAAGACTCTTCCAGGGTCACAGTTCTTCCTGTGGCACAAGGAAAACTGCTTTTTTACATAGTGTGAAAGCAGCCTGAAGCATCTGTTTTTTAATTCCATTTGTCTCTTTTATATTTATCTATCTCTTCCATAAGGTTCGGCATGATTTTTTGGCAGAGATCCTACAGTAATGTCACATTATCTTCATGAATTTTAGCTTGTTTCTCCACATATACCAGGAAACTTCCAGAGGTCATCTGGACTTTCGGAATCGGCTCCCTCAGAAGGAAGATCATGCTTTTTAAGTTCTCTGAGCTGATGCCTCTGACAGTTCGTAGAGCAGGTTTCTGGTGTCAGGACCTAATGAAGCTCAGGTTCTTGATGTCTCGTCACAGAATTCAGTGATAGGTAAGAAGTGGATTTATTCAGACTCAGAGAGAAAGACACTCCACAGACTGTGGGCCATCGCAGAGGGTGAGTGCAGCCTAGGATTTTTTTGGAAAGCAAAGTGTCAACACATTAAACACACACGTACGTCTCAGGAGTTGGACAGAAAAGGACAAACCCAAAGGGACCAAAGATGGGCCCCGGGGAGGCCACCAGCATTCTGTCTCCTGATCTGGGTGAAGGCCACAGGGTGTTCAGTTTGGGAAAGTTTGAGCCATAAACCTTAGGACAGATGGGCTCTGTGTGTTTGTGTGCTGCAACCTCAATAAAGACAGAGAGATGTGAAATACATAAATCATTTAATGAAGCCACCTCGCTGCTGGCTATCTGTTTCATAGAAATAGATGCAACAGTAAACAGGTTTAAGGCAAAACATTTGTGACAGTGTTGCATTACGACAAAGGACTGAAGACAGAGCAAACGCCGATCAAGAGGCCATGGAGAAATCAAGTCTGTAGCGTCCACACCGTGAAGCACATGAAGCCACTGCAGAGAATAAGCTGTGTCAGTTGACCTGAAGATGCAGATCTGTGAAAGTGTGATCTCATTTTTTAAAAAATGGCATTTATGTACGTGAGTACCCATACACTGGCACATGTCTGGTCCCTGGGAGGCTGACCTCAAGATGAAGGCTTGCATTCGGAAAGGTTACTAGGGAGCACTCTCAGGATCAACGTCTGTGGGGGAGTAAAGGACTGATGCAATTGCTATGAAGGCCTGCTCTGGACCTGGCATGGCCCTACAGAGTCATTCTGGGAGGGTCAACCTCCACACCCACCAGTCATTACCCAGTTGCTCCTGGGAAAGGGGTGTACCCTTGGGCAAAGAAGCTCTTTGCAGCTGAGGTAACCATCAGGAGGGGTTGTGCTGCCAATAGCAGCTGGGATGATAAGCAGGGGGCTCTGGGCACCCCTGTTCATTACAGTCCTCACTACGATCACCACACGTACAGCTCAGACATGTTTGGGAGCAGTTCCTTCGGGACTCTGCTGGGCCTCCTCCTGGGGGACCTTCAGGGCAAGGTTAGTGGGATGAACTGCCTATCCTTGTCCTGCAGCTGGTCTCAAAGCTGCAGATCTTCACTCCCCTCTACCCATCCTGAGGGCCCCTCACCCTGGCTGGGCACCTCTGATGGTCTTGGTAGCTTGTCCGATCATGATCCCTGAGAGGTGAAGTCCCTGGTTGTCATGCCCCTTTCACGTATGGCCACTGCATTTACCGTCAAATGTGGACAGCGGACCGAGGGGTTTCCAATCATATCACCTGAGTGTCAAGGAGATGCTTTCCTGCCCCCATTACGTGACGGCAGCCCTGACTTCTGGTAACAGGAAGTCACCCCTAGCAGGATGGAGAGTATGTCTTTGGCCCGCCAGTCCCTTGGTATAAGAAACTTGAAATGACTGGGCAGCAACTCTAGCTTGAAGACAGGCATTCTTCCTGTGCCCCTGGTGGATTTCCCCTGGGGAGTCAAGACTAACCCTGCAGAACCCAGAAATGTAGGGAGAGAAAAACACATTTATTGAGGGGGTTCTGGGAGTGATGGCGGGTAGGGCTGCTCCCACTGCCATCTTCTGGGTCCCAGCGTCCTTAACTGTCTCCACTGGGGACACTGCATCCTGCAATGGTCACTGATGTCCAGGGAATACTGCGGCCTGGAGGTCACTGGAGCTGACCTGCTACCCACCACTCCATCACTGCACCACCTGTGCGGCTGTGACAGAGCCCATGGGTCCCAGGATCACATGCCAGTTGCAACTCCTGTGCTGCAGAGCGGGTCCTTATGTCCAGGGCAGTGCTATGCAGGACTGTAGGTCAGCAGATCAAATACTCTGTGAGCCTTGGAGAATGGAGCTCACTGAGGCCCTGTGTGTGGGAAAGGCAAACCCATGCCTGGAACCTGTGTGGATTCCAGTCAGAACAAAGCTCAGCACCTTTGAGGGCACAAGGGGATGTGTTGCCAGCTAGCCAAGTGACTGTTCTCAAAGTTTGGTGCTACTGGGGACCCAGTGCTCAGTCTGAAATTGGAAAGTTGGACAACAGAGGTGACAGCAAGGTCGGCCCTGGTGCGTGTGAGCGCTATGCCTCACGTAGCCTCCGCCCCAGCCCCACGGTCATTAGAAGCCCAAGTGGCCTGTTCTGGGACATCGCCTGGCCAAGTCATTCCAGTTATGTTCCTTCCTTCGACACTCTCTCAGTGGCTGCTCCCGAGCCTGCTGTTACTGTAATCTTCAGAGTTCTTTACTTCTCGGCAACTAATCCCATTACGTCAGGAAGGCTTTAAACTTTCCCTGTTCCAATGGCTACACGGTTTCTGTCTCCTGGCCAGCCCAAGTCTCATCCACTCCCTTGACAGGCCCCAGTACCTCCTTGGCCAGGTTATGTCATGACTCGAAGGCCAAAAGACAAGGAGGTGGCCTGAGGGCTAAGTATTACTTCTCAAGGCAGAACCCTCTTGCAGCTTCCTGTGGGGGTAGAGAGGAGGGGGCTGGCCTTTGACAGAAGAGTAGCTATTTCAGCAAGTCCCAGAGGTATCTGGGACTCAAGATTTGAAGACACCAATCCAGATGTCCCCACCCTGCACCTCAGGGTCAGGCCCCTCTTCCTGATCAAGGCCCTGACCTTGAGGTAGCACACCTGCCTGTGGTGAGAGTCCAGCCTGCTCTGGAGCTCTGCCAGCCTGACTGGGCCTGGGCCTGGGGCTGCAGGGAGCCTCTCTACAGGCTAGCAGGTGAGCCCGCTATCACATTTAACCTTTAGTTGCTGGTGAATCACCCTCAGCCTCTGTCTTCTCCCAAGGCACACAGCCACGGCTACTAGGCCATTCTCTTCCACTGCCCTATACTTCTCAAATACACAGACTGCTCAGCAGCCTGGACAGCTGCTCCCACTGATAAACCAGACCAGTCACCCGAGTAAACGCTTCACTGCACTGCTGCCATCCGTATTTCACTTACAGCTTCGTGTGTGTGTGAGTGCGCACGCGTGCGGTGGGTCACTTATTTCGCTGCGTCAGGCCTTAACTGCAGCACTCAGGGTCTCTGATCTTCATTGCAGCCTGTGGAATCTTTAGCTGTGGCAAGTGAACTCTTGGTTGTGGCGTGTGAGATACACTTCTCTGACCAGGGCTTGAACCTAGGCCCCCTGCGTTGGGAGTTCAGTCATAGAAACGGATGAACAAAAACATAAAAGGCATAAGCTAAGTTATCAACACGGGGTAGCGATAAGGGGAGATTGGTTTAGCAAGCAAAGAAAAAGCCTAAAATTAAGAAAACAATGTACATATAAAACCCTGTTACTCTGTGAATGTGTGTAAATATGTAAAAAAAATTTTTTAATGTGGGATTATGGACTTTGTTTTCAGTTTTTCTGTTTTTTAAAAAAAACAAACAACTTTTTCTAAATTATTACAAACAAAAAAAAAGACCCCCCAAAACACTGAGGAAAATACAATGTCAATAGAAATAGTTAAGTCTTTCACACATGTATTATGTTTGTAGAAAGCTCTTACAAATCAGTAAGAGTTGAATTTACAGATCAGACCATTATAGCCTCAAAGATGAGACTACATTTGCCTGCCTCCAAAGAGCACAAAATATAGCAAGAGTTAAAGCATTATGCAAATAACCAAAAACTAGGGCACAGAAAATTCTCTGAGTTGCAAATGAATCAATGTAGTTTACTTCTAATAAGGCATTCTGGTAATGAAGTATCATTTGAGCAGAACTTTGTAAAATGCAATCATTGCACTACTCAAGAGATGTATACGAAGGAGTGAAAGAAAAGGTTAAGTAGAGGATGAAGCCAGGAAACACTGTTTCTGGAAACTGGAGTTAAATCTGAATCCAAACTAATCCCTTGTCAGTCGCATCACTTGCGAATTATCTCTCCCATTTTGTGCGATGTCTTTCTATGTGTTGTATCTTTTGCCCATGCCTTACAACATGTGGGATCTTAGTTCCCCGACCCAACCAGGGCTCGAAACCAGCCCCTGTATTGGCGGTGCAGTGTCTTAACCACCAGACCAACAGGGAAGGCCCAGCTGTCTTCGTTTATGGTTCCTTTGCTGTGCAAAAGCTTTCGCATTTAATTAAGATCACACTTGTTTATTTCTGTTTTTATTTCTATAACTTTAGCAGATGGATTCATAAAGATATTACTGCAACTTACGTCAGTGTCCTGCCTGTTTTCCTCTAGGTTTTATAGGATCCAGGCTTACATTTAGCTCTTTACTCCCATTTGAGTTTATTTTTGTGTATGGTGTTAAAAATGTTCTAGTTTCTTTTTTTTTTTTTAACTGGTAGTTGTCCAGTTTTCTCATTTATTGAAGACACTATCCTTCCTCTATTGCATAGCATGTCTCCTTTATCACAGATTTATTGACCATAGGTGCATGGGTTTATTTCTTGGCTTTCTATCATGTTCCTTTGATCCGTATTTCCTTTCATCCAGTACCATACTGTTTTGATTGCTGTAGCTTTGTAGTATAGTCTGAAGTCAGGGAGCCTGATTCCTCCAGATATTTTTCTTTCTCAAGATTGCTTTGGCTATTCAGGGTCTTTTGTATCTCCATATAAACTTTTAAGATTTTTTTCATCTAGTTCTGTGAAAAATGGTAATTGATAGGGATTGCATTGAGTCTGTAGACTGCCTTGGGTACAGGGGTAGGGGAAAGGTAGGGGGTGGAGGGATAGACTTGGAGTTTGGGAACAACAGGTACAAACTGCTATATTTAAAACAGATAATCAACAACAACCTACTATAAAATAAATTAATTAAAAAATCTGAATGGGACATAAAGAGAGGGAAAGTGATGAGACTTAAGAATTAAAGGGCTGGCAAGGGCCAGGCTGTCCTGCAGGGGTATGTTTCTACAGACAAATTCTGCAGAGAGCAAGGACAAGATCTGAGCTAATCCCAGCAACAGCACAAAGGCAGGTCAAAAGTGGCAATAAATTGACAGCTAACATCAATTAGGGAAGTACTGCAAATTTTCAAGCAAGAAGTGAACACTTGAATTAGGGCAGTGGGAACTAGAACCCAATACCTGGCAGGTATACTAAGTGACTGGACATAAGGATTTTATATTTATTTAATAGAAATAAAAATAATGTTTATCTATATTCTTGACCAGAATGAAATAATCATATCTATTTTGTCATTTAGCTTTATGTTATCTGTCCTTGAAATAGCAAAGATTTCCACTAGTTGGGGGAAATAAAGACACACTTCACATTAATGAATTGGATTTTGACAAATATTTGCCTTGAGAAGTCTTAAACTTGTATTAATTTGTTCAGTTGAGTTCAGTCACTCAGTCGTGTCCGACTCTTTGTAACCCCATGGACTGCAGCACGCCAGGCTTCCCTGTCCATCATCAACTCCCAGAGCTTGCTCAAACTCATGTCCATCAAGTCAGTGATGCCATCCAACCACCTCATCCTCTGTCGTCCCCTTCTCCTTCCACCTTCAATCTTTCCCACCATAAGGGTCTTTCCAATGAGTCAGCTCTTTACATCAGGTGGCCAAAGTACTGGAGTTTCAGCTTCAGCATCAGTCCTTCCAATGAACACCCAGGACTGATCTCCTTTAGGATGGACTGGTTGGATCTCCTTGCAGTCCAAGGGACTCTCAAGAGTCTTCTCCAACACCACAGTTCAAAAGCATCAATTCTTCTGCGCTCAGCTTTCTTTATAGTCCAACTCTCACATCCATACATGACCACTGGAAAAACCATAGCTTTGACTAGACATACCTTTGTTGGCAAAGTAATGTCTCTGCTTTTTAATATGCTGTCTAGGTTGGTCATACCTTTTCTTCCAAGGAACATGCGTCTTTTAATTTCATGGCTGCAGTCACCATCTGCAGTGATTTTGGAGCCCAAGAAAATAAATTCTCCCACTGTTTCCATTGTTTCCCCATCTATTTGCCATGAAGTGCTGGGATCAGATGCCATGACCTTAGGTTTTTGAATGTTGAGTTTTAAGCCAACTTTTTCACTCTCCTCTTTCACTTTCATCAAGAGGCTTTTTAGTTCCTCTTCACTTTCTGCCATAACAGTGGTGTCATCTGCATATCCGAGGTTATTGATATTTCTCCCACAATCTTGATTCCAGCTTGTGCTTCATCCAGACTGGCATTTTGCATGATGTACTCTTCATAGAAGTTAAATAAGCAGGGTGACAATATACAGCCTTGACGTACTCCTTTCCCAATTTGGAACCAGTCCGTTGTTCCATGTCCGGTTCTAACTGTTGCTTCTTGACCTGCATACAGATTTCTCAGGAGGCAGGTGAGGTGGTCTGGTATTCCCATCTCTTTAAGAGTTTTCCACAGTTTGTTGTGATCCACACAGTCAAAGGCTTTGGCATAGTCAGTATTAACTTGTAATGTCTATAAAACTATTCTTATTTTACTAGGAAAAAAACATATTCACCTCTAAGCTCTATTAAAGTTAAAAAAGATTTTGGATAAATATGTATTAGAAAATGTTATTTGATCTCTATAGGTATTTAGACAAAATAAAGACGTACTCTAATAACTATATGTTTAATCAAATGCATAGTACTATCCATAGCACCAGGCCAGCTGACACCCTTGAAATCACCCTGAAAAATATTTCTCCTCCAGTGTTTCTCAAATACTTTCAGTGGCATCACTGAACACTGAAACGACAATGTAAATTTAAGTCTTGCTCAGTCGTGTCTGATTCTTTGCAATCTGTATCCCACCAGGCTCCTCCCTGTCCATGGAATTCTCCAGGCAAGGATACTGGAATGGATTGCTATTTCCTTCCCCAGGGGATTTTCCCGACCTAGGGATTGAACCAAGGACTCTCACTTTGCAGGCAGATTCTTTACTGTCTGAGCCACCAGAGAAGCCAAATCTAAGTCAGGTGAACTCAGTTTTGCATCTACTTTAAAGGTATATGAGTTGCAGTAAGAAGCTAAGCCACAGTCACAAAAGACCCACCAATACAATGGCCTAACAACAAGTTTATTTCTCTCTCCTGTTCTGAGGTGAGTGGTCTCAGTTGGTGGAGCAGTTGTCTCATGAAGACGCTCTGGACTTGGGGCCCCTCCATCATGCTGGTCCATAGTCCTGTAGGACGCTTGTCATTTGCAGGATGGAATGGAGCCATTTCAGGTTCCAACTGGAGGAAAGGAAAGAGGCCAGCTAGGAAGCAAGGCAGATGTCTTCAGGCCTACCCTGGCAACAATGCACCATAGAGACAGGAAGCTACTACTTGGCCACACCTGACTGCAAGGTCACTGAGCCACATCATCTGACGGCGTGCTTCCGAAGAGAAGGACGGACTCTGGTGTGGTGGATGAGTAACGGTTACCACGAGAACGGTTACCTTTGAGCAGGAAGAGAATTTTAATTGAGAAGGAAATTTTGAGATGTTGGCAAAGTAAGTAGTAGTTATATGCTCTCCTCTTTATATTAATTCATTAAGCTGTATTTTAAGTTTTTGCATCTTTTGTTTTTTTTACCACAAAGGGTTTTAAAATAAAGACTAACTTTGCTGCAAGAGGATATACACAGTCCAATCTTTACTGGAAGTGTATACCTCAATTGGTCTAGCAGATCAGAAAATTAGATCCCAAAGTGACATTTAACACTGTTCGGTTTTACTTATTATAATTTTGTAAAAGCAAATATTAGTAGTTTATCTCCATTGATTTCTGAGTTCAATTTTGATATTTATTTGGTATGAGATGGGCATTCAGAAATGAAATGCTGATTTACAGTATTTTACTTATAAAGGAGAAGGATTTGACATAACAGTTCAGCATATGACAAGAGTCTAGGAATCAACTCAGGTTCAGCATCAATCATCAATAACGCATTAGCAATCCAACTTTCAGATTTACATGAAATCAGAATAAAACTGGCGGGACTCTGTGGCAGACAGACTCTAAGGTGGTCCCATGACCCCTGTCATCCAGCATTGACACCCTTGTGTAACCCCTCGAGTGTGGGTGGACTTACTTCTAACCAAAAGAATACAGCAACAGTGACAGAATGTTTGTGATTACTCTCTTGCAGGCTTTGAAAAAGTAAGCTGCCATAATGTAAAGCTGCCCGAGGAGAAAACCACGTGGAAATGAACCGAGGGTGGCTTCTAGCCAACAGTCACCAAGAAACTGAGACCCTCAGTCCAAGAGCCTACCACCATGTGAACTCACAAGCAAATGCTTGCCCATTTCAAGCCTCAGATGAGCCTCCACCCTGACTGATACCTGCACAGCACCCCTGCAGAGGGCCCAGCTAAGCTCTGCTCAGGCTCCCAACGCACAGAAACTATGAGATAACCAATGTGTGTTACGTCACCGAGTTCACAGGGTTACACAGCAAGAGATACAAAATCTTTGTAAAAATTCTACTCTTTTTCCAAATCCAAGAACACTTGACAGAAAAGTAATACCTTATCATCTTAATAAATTTATGAAAACTAGGATTTAGCAAGGTAATTTAAGAGCATGACAAGACAGTTCATGAGATGGGCTGACTGTGATAAATTTTTCTCAACAGAGACTCACATTATAGCTTCCAGAGGCCTTTTATTATTCTTACCAGTTTTTGAAGGAAGGTGTATTTCAAGTTCTGTCAAGCGTACACTGCTCTTTCATTTTGGAAAGCAAGTACAGAGTAAAGGAGAAAGCTCTCTGATGTTTGATGTTAACTTTCTTTACTTCCCGAGCAGCAACATTCCCCCTAAAACACTATCAGTCGCTAGGTATGTAGTCCATACCCCCAAATTCTTACCAGTTCATTAGTGACTTCTATAAGAAGGGCAACAGATGCATGGCTATCAACAGGTAGAAATGTTAAGCATTACTATATCTTAATCAACAAACTACATTTATAACAGCTTTTGCACTGTTTGTCAATATTTCTCAATTATTTCATCTCCATGAAATTAATTATATCTCACTCACTTATTACCTACACTGTAGAAGAAAAAAACAAATTATTGGTCCATATTTACAATTTTAAATAAAAACTGCTTTGTTACTACAAACGAAACAAAAAAAACCCCTGGTATTTCAACCATTTCAGTCACACTTGTGAGGATATGCCACTGCTTTCACTTTTGTACCACGTCATCAATACATACACATAGATCCACTGATCTTTGCCGTGTTAGGAGTGTATATTACATCTATACAGTGGTATAATATACATACTGTCAAGAACACTTCTCTTCTCCACCACGAACTACAAGCAAATACAGGCTCAGTGACCCAAGAGCTAAGGGTATAGCAACACTTGGACGGGCACTATGAAAGAGCCCCTCTCTTTTGAGGTTACTTGAACATCTGGTCCAGATTTTAAGGGAATGTCTGGCAGAAATGCCTGAAACAAGGAAGAGTGTGTTACATTTTAAAAGCAGTAAGGGCTAAGAATATGTAAAATTCAGTGAGCAGAAGCTCAGCCAACACTGAATGAGAGCAAAGCAAGGGGGAGCGGGGCTCCCTTCATTTGTAGGCAGAAACCTCCCTACACAACACGAAGTTCTATAAAACACTCTGCTACATTTCATTTCCTGAAAATTAATAAGGCAAAACCTCACTAAAATGGGAGCTTCCCTCACAGCTGAGTTGGTAAAGAATCTACCTACAAGGCAGGAGACCCTGTTTCAATTCCTGGGTCAGGAAGATCCGCTGGAGAAGGGATAGGCTACCCACTCCAGTGTTCTTGGGCTTCCCTGTGGTTCAGCTGGTAAAGAATCCGCCTGCAATGCAGGAGACCTGGGTTCGATCCCTGGGTTGGGAAGATCCCCTGAAGAAAGGAAAGGCTACCCACTCCAGTATTCTGGCCTGGAGAATCCCCTGGACTGTATAGTCTAATGGGGTCGCAAAGAGTCTAAGGCAACTGAGCAGCTTGCACTTTCACTAAAATGGAGTTGGGAGGCCAGAAGGGGGAGCTCTCCTGCAGTACCACTAAAAATCAAGTCGGGGAAGACTCAATCACGGTCCCCACAGGAAAACGAACCTAGCATCTCCTACAAGGAGCCACCACCCCACCGCCTCAGACAGAAACCATCCCCACTCTGAACTTTCACTTCTCCAGTGGACTTTGGTTCAGAACAACTCCTCCGAACCTCCACTTTTTTCTCTATAAAATGACGTGCCTCTCCTTTGTTAGACCTGCCTTCGGCCTTTGTATACCATATTTGTCCAAAACTGCAATTCTCTGCTATTCTCGAGCAAACTCATTTTTGCTAGTAAAGTAATTTTTATTTTTAAGGTCAATGATTTTCAAAACTTAGTCTTAAGAATAATTCAAGGTAACAAAAAACATGAAGGTTCATAAAAATTACTCACTCTTTTCACTCTCTCTCCAATTCTCAGATTCCACTAAATCACCTGAATGCATAGCAGACATAATCTTCTGTGCAACACTGGAGAGTGGTATCTTACAGAGGTCAAAGCCTACAAATGCCTCACAATTTTCCATTTTCATAAAATCCTAAACATAAGATAAACATAATACCCATATATTAATTTTGAGACTTCAAAATAGTCATGTAAAAATTTTTATGTAAAGACATTCATAAAAATTACTATATTCACCACTATAACAAATAGGTATCAATTGTCCTCATAATACAGATAGGATAGTTAAGAAGAAAACAAAACATTCAGAGGCTCCATTGGGTATTATGCTAATACCATATGGTAGGAATGTATCAGTATTTCCTAGTTAACCAATTTTGAAGCAAGCAACCTACTCAAATATTTCCTACTTCCTGAGGTTTGAAACAAACAGCTGTTATAGTCTTCAAACATACAAATCTAGTAACATAAAACTTACTTTTAACTGAATTATTATGACAGACACATAACCTGACATCCTTTCACTTCCACTGCTCAACTATACTGGCCCCCTGGGCTCAGTGGGTGAAGGTCTAAAGGGGCAGTCCAAATCGTCAAGTAGGTGGTCATACATCTAATGCATCTGGCACTAATCTAAACAGAATTTGCTGTTCCATGAATTGGAAAAGGAGCTGACATTTTTCTGCATTACTGAAGAGAAGAAAAATTTCAAGTAAATTCTTGATTCCAAGGTAGGGCAGAGGGGAAAAAAAGGAACAAAAAAAGGTCACTTATGAGGAGTGAATAGCAAAGTCTTAGATGAAATTTACTGCTACAGATTTTTCAAGCATATTAAGACATACTTAATAAATACAAAATGCTAAATGACATACAAATATAGTAACAGGCAAAACATACTTGTTCAATGAATTATAGAAACTGTTGAGGCCCATCTGTCACCTAAACATACCCATTTTCTGACGGTTACACCTAAAAAAACCTCTATAGGACCACTTAAAATGTATAGTTGTTAGATAGGCATTCCACAATAACAATCAGGTAACACATTCTTGGAGCAGTAATACTTCTTGAAAGTAGTGTCTAAATCTTCTCTTGTCTCCATAAAGCTTACTTAGTGTGTAACACAGGCCACATATAAACCAGGCCATCAAGAAGCATTTGATGTAATAACTGATAAATAGGTTACTTCAAATTATTTTACCTCTACTCCTAAAATAATTTCTATTTGTCCAAATACTACACTTATATCCCAACCAATACAATCCAACATTTTCAGTATTTTCATGCCTAAGAGATTAAAAGTGTCATACATCATTTGAGCAATCATTTTCACAGAATTTTGAAATTTCATTTGAAAGTCAGTCATGATATATTTAGTCACACTGAAGTCAAAGCACTGCTGAGATCCGTCCTGCAGAAACGTTGAATCCCTCAGTTCAGTTCAGTCACTCAGTCGTGTCCAACTCCTTGCAACCCCGTGGACTGCAGCTCACCAGGCTTCCTGTCCATCACCAACTCCCAGAGCTTGATCAAACTCGTGTCCATTGAGTCACTGATGCCCTCCAACCCTCTCATCCTCTGTCGTCCCCTTCTCCTTCTGCCTTCAATCTTTCCCAGCATCCGGGTCTTTTCTAAGGAGTCAGTTCTTCCCATCAAGTGGCCAAAGTATTGGGGCTTCAGCATCAATCCTTCCAATGAATATTCAGGACTGATCTCCTTTAGGATGGACTGGTTGGATCTCTTGAAGTCCAAGGGACTCTCAAGAGTCTTCTCCAGCACCACAGTTCAAAAGCATCAATTCTTCGGTGCTCAGCTTTCTTTACAATCCAACTCTCACATCCATATATGACTACTGGAAAAACCATAGCTTTGACTAGATGGACCTTTGCTGGCAACGTAATGTCTCTGCTTTTTAATATGCTGTCTAGGTTGATCATAGCTTTTCTTCCAAGGAGCAAGCATCTTTTAGACTTCAGATAGCTGAAGTCATCATCTGCAGTGATTTTGGAGACCAAGAAAATAAAGTCTGTCACTGTTTCCATTGTTTCCCCATCTATTTGCCACGAAGTGATGGAACCAGATGCCATGATCTTAAGTTTTCTGAAAGTTGAGTTTAAGCTAACTTTTTCACTCTCCTCTTTCACCCTCATTAAGTGGCTCTTTAGTTCTTCTTCACTTTCTGCCATAAGGGTTGTGTCATCTGCTTATCTGCTCCTCTGCTTATCTGGCAATCTTGATTCCAGTTTGTGCTTCATCCAGCCCAGCATGTCGCATGATGTACTCTGAATGTAAGTTAAGCAGAGTGACAATATACAGCCTTGAGGTACTCCTTTCCCAATTTGGAACCAGTCTGTTGTTCCATGTCTGGTTCTAACTGTTGCTTCTTGACCTGCATACAGATTTCTCAGGAGGCAGGTAAGGTCGTCTGGTATCCCCATCTCTTAAAAGAATTTTCCACAGTTTACTGTGATCTACACAGTTCAAAGGCTTTGGCATAAACAATAAAGCAGATGTTTTTCTGGAATTCTCTTGCTTTTTCAATGATCCAACAGATGTTGGCAATTTGATCTCTGGTTCCTCTGCCTTTACCCTGGGAGCCCTCTAAGTGCCCGAATGGGCAGAGCTACGGAGAAAGACTACCCAAAGAGGACTTCTGATTGCCCGTCTTTGAAAAAAAGACTCTGATATGGCCATAACTCCTGCGGCTGAGGCAGTCCATGTCCCTGCACACTTGGCACTACCAGGGTCCCCTGCACCACCTTCACAATCAACCCTCACTGGGGCAGAGCTGCCAAAGGCAAAAAAAAAGTCTTGCGTCTATGCACTTGGGATCACTTCAGTCGTGTCCAACTCTTTGTCACCCTGTGGACTGTGGCCTGCCAGGCCTCTCTGTCAGGGGAGTTCTCCAGACAAAAATATTGGAGTGTATTGGCCACTACTGGCTGCCATACACTCCCAAGCACTGTATTTCCTGCTGCCCTAGCTGCCAACTCCCAGGTACCTGGTGCTGCCAGAACCCCTGCAACCCAAGCAGCTGCACCACCTCCACACTTGGCCCTCGCTGGGGCAAACTCAAGTCCTCCAAGGCAGCCTCAGGAGCAAACCCCAGTGGACGACCCACCTGCAGAGGTAGAAATAAAACCACAATTGAAATCCAGGGGCAGTGTGGCTAAGGAAGAAGATCCAAAACCTTCCCACCAGCTGTACAAGCTACAGATTAAATCCACACGATCCACTAGGCAGACTGTCTAAGGAATATACACAAGGACACTGAGAGCTCCCACAAAGGAAAACACACTAGTTCTGATGGGTGTGGACACTGGAGGCAAGAACACACAGGAGTGGGACCAGCTTAGAATCTGAGCTGCCCCCACAGCAGGTCGAGACCAGCACAGTGTGGGAGGGCATCCTAGGGAGGTGAGGTCGACTTTGACTCCCAGCGAGGGAAAGGACCCTGACAGCTGTGACTTGAAAAAAACATGCATTCTTGTTGACTTGTTCTGTAGCTTCTTTTGAATTTTTTTTTCTTCCTCCCCCACCCCCACCCCTGATGTAGTTGTTATTGGCACTGTGAAATCTAGTAAGCTTTTTTAATCAACTTTTTATTGCTGCTATAAACCTCTGCCTCTACACTGGGCTTTTGCAGTTCTATAATTTTTTCTTCCCACTTTCTCAATGTTTTAAAAACCTATTATTTTTTCTACATTTATTCCTTTGTTTTTCCTACTGTTCTTTTCCTCCTGCAGTTAATCATTAATGTATATAAATCCTCTTTATCTACCTCTATTTAACTTTGCATATCTATTCTTTCTTTCCTTTCCTCTCAACATATTTGTTAGTTCTGTTTTCATTGCTTTATTCCCCACTTGGCACCTTGCTTAGTTTTGTTTTCCAGTTTGTGCTTTAGTTAGTTTTGTTCTTAACTAGTAGATTAATTTTCGGTTTCCTTTGTTCACCAGGTCAATCTATTGTACTTTATCTTTGTTGGACTGTTTTGATTTTGCTTACAGGTGTGCATGTATATGTGTATATTATTACGTTATTTTAATTATTATTTGCCTGATTTTGTAGTTGCCATTTGTCTGGGGTTCATCTTTAGTTTCTGGTTTTAGGGTATTTGTTTTAATCTCACTTAATAACATAACAAACCACTTGTGGAATCTTCATTGCTGACCAGAGATCAAGCCCTGAGCCTTTGGAGTAGGAGCATTGACTCCAAGACCCTAGACTATCAGAGAACTAACCCTAGGGGGTATCAAATAGTGAGAACTCCCACAAAGGAAACCACTTGAATACAAGACCCAACATCACCCAACCACCAGTAGCACCCTGAAGGATGCCTCATCCAAACAACAAAGAAAACAAAAATACAAACCCAATCATCAGCAGACAGGATTACCACCTCACTCAGCCTTGCCCATCAGAGGAAAACAAAAAACCTGAGCACAAATCTCACCCTATCCGAAGCTTACACAAACCACTGCACCAACCTTGGCGGGGCAGAAACCAAAAGGAAGAAAGCATTCAACCTTGAAGCCTGGGAAAAGGAGACCTCAAACACAGTTAAGTTTAAAAAAATAATAATGAAAAGGCAGGGAAACACTGCACAAATGAAGGAACAAACTAGAAACACATAAGTCCAAATAAATGAAGAGGAAATAGGCAAACTACCTGAAAAAGAATTCAGAATAATGATAGTAAAGATGATCAAAAACCTTGAAAACAGAATGGAGAAAATGCAAGAATCAATTAACAAAGACCTAGAAGAATTAAAGAATAAACAGAGACAAACAACACGATTACTGAAATTAAAAATACTCTAGAAGGAATGAATAGCAGAACATACGAAGCAGAAGAATGAATCAGTGAGCTGAAAGATAAAATGGTGGAAATAACTTCTGAAGAGCAGAATAAAGTAAAAAGAATGAAAAGAACTGAGGATAGTCTCAGAGACCTCTGGGACAATATCAAACACACCAACATTTGAATTACAGGGATCCCAGAAGAAGAGAAAAAGAAATGGCATGAGAAAATTTTTGAAGAAATTATAGTTGAAAATTTCCCCAACATGGAAAAGGAAATAGTCAATAAAGTCCAAGAAGCACAGAGAGTCCCATACAGGCTAAACCCAAGGAGAAACACACCAAGACACATACTAATCAAACTAAGATTAAACACAAAGAAACAATATTAAAAACAGCAAGGAAAAAGCAACAAGCAACAGACAATGGAAACCCCATAGGATTAACAGCTATCTTTCAGCAGAAACTATGCAGGCCAGAAGGGAATGGCAGGATATATTTAAAATACTGAAAGGGAAAAATCTACAACCAAGATTACTGTACCCGGCAAGGATCTCATTCAAAATTGATGGCGAAATCAAAAGCTTTCCAGACAAGCAAAAGTTAAGAGAATTCAGTACCACCAAACCAGCTTTACAGCAAATGTTAATGGGACTTACAGAGTCAAGAAATCTAAAAAAAAGATCTACAAAATCAAATCCCAAACAATTAAGAAAATGGCAATAGGAACATATAAATCAATAATTACTTTAAACGTAAACAGATTAAATGTTCCAACCAAAAGACAGACTGGCTGAATGGATACAAAAACAAGACCCATATATACGCTGTCTACAAGAAACCCACTTCAGACCTAAAGACACATACAGACTGAAAGTGAGAGGATGGAAAAATATATCCCATGCAAATGGAAATCAAAAGAAAGCTGGAGTAGCAATCCTGATATCAGACAAAACAGATCTTAAAATAAAAGATATTACAAGAGATAAGGAAGGACATTACATAATGATCAAGGGATCAACCCAAGAGGAAGACACAACAATTGTAAATATCTACGCACCCAGCATAGGAGCACCTCAATACACAAGACAAACACTAACAGACATAAAAGGAGAAATTGACAGTAACACAATAATGGTAGGAGACTCTAGCACCCCACTCAGACCAATGGACAGATCATCAAAACAGAAAATTAATAAGGAAACACAAGTCCTAAATGATACATTAAATGAGATGGATCTCACCGAAATCTTCAGGACATTCCATCCAAATGCAGAAGAATACACCTTCTTCTCAAGTGTACATGGAACATTCTCCAGGATAGACCACATCATGGGTCACAAATCAAACCTCAGTAAATTGAAGAAAATTGAAATCGTATCAGGCATCTTTTCCAGCCACAATGCTACGAGACTAGATATCGATTACAAGAAAAAAACTGTAAAGAACACAAACACACAGACGAAACAATACATTTCTAAATAACCAACAGGTTACTGAAGGAATCAAAAGGGAAATCAAAAAATTTCTAGAAAGAAATGACAATGAAAAGACAACAAAACCTATGGGATGCAGCAAAAGCAGTTCTAAGAAGGAAGTTTATAGCAACACAAGCCTCCCTCAAGAAACAAGAAAAACCTCGAACAGACAACCTAAGTTTACACCTGAAACAACTGGAAAAAGAACAACAAAAAAACCTTCAAAATTAGCAGAAAGAAAGAAATAACAAAGATCAGAGCAGAAATAAATGAAAAAGAAATGAAAGAAACAATAGTAAAGATTAATAAAACTAAAAGCTGGTTCTTTGAGAAGATAAACAAAATTGACAAACCTTTAGCCAAACTCGTCAAGGAAAAAAAGAAGAATCAAGTCAACAAAATTAGAAATGAAAAAGGAGAGGTTACAATAGACAATGGAAAAATACAAAGGATTATAAGAAACTATTATGAACAACTATATGGCAATAAAATGGACAAAATGGACAGATTCTTAGAAAAGTTCAATCTTCCAAGACTGAACCAGGAAGAAATAGAAATTATGAACAACCCAATTACAAGTACTGAAATTGAAGCTGTGATCAAAAATCTCCCAAAAAACAAAAGCCCAGGAGCAGATGGCTTCAGAGGAGAATACTATCAAACATTTAGAGAAGAGCTAATGCCTATCCTTCTAAAACTCTGCCAAAAAATTGCAGAGGAAGGAATACTTCCAAACTCATACTACAAGACCACCATCACCCTGATACCAAAATCAGACAAAGACAACACAAAAAAAGAAAACTAAAGGCCAATTATCACTGATGAACAGAGATGCAAAAATCCTCAACGAAATTCTAGCAAACAGAATTCAACAACACATTAAAAAGCTCATACAATATGATCAAGTTGGGTTTATTTCAGGGATGCAAGGATTCTTCAATATGTGCAAATCAATGTGATACACTATATTAACAAACTGAAAGATAAAAACCGTATGATAATCTCAATAGATGCACAAAAAGCCTTTGACAAAATTCAGCACCCATTTATGATCAAAACTCTTCAAAAAAATGGGCACAGAGGGAACCTACCTCAACATAGTAAAGGCCATATATGATAAGCCTATAGCAAACATTATTCTCAATGGTGAAAAACTGAAAGCATTCCCCCTAAGATCAGGAGGAAGACTAGGGTGTCCACTCTCACCACTATTATTCAACATAGTTCTGTAAGTCCTAACTACAGCAATCAGAGAAGAAAAAGAAATAAAAGGAATCCAGATCAGAAAAGGAGTAAAGCTCTGTTTGCAGATGACATGATACTGTACATAGAAAACCCTAAAGATATTATCAGAAATCTTCTAGAGCTAATCAGTGAACTTAGCAAAGTCACAGGATACAAAATCAATACACAGAAATCACTCACATTTCTATATACTAACGATGAAAAATAACAAAGAGAAATTAAGGAATTAATCCCATTCACCATTACAACAAAAAGAATAAAATATCTAGGAATAAACTTACCTAAGAAGACAAAAGAACTGTACACAGAAAATTGTAAGACACTCATGAAAGAAATCAAAGATGACATAAACAGGTGGAGAGATATTCCATGTTCCTAGGTAGGAAGAATCAATATTGTGAAAATGACTATACTACTAAACACAATCTACAGATTCAATGCAATCCATATCAAATTACCAATGGCATTTTTCACAGACCTAGAACAAAAAATTTCACAATTCACATGGAAACACAAAAGACCCCGAACAGCCAAAGCAGTCTTGAAAAAGAAGAATGGAGCTGGAGGAAGCAACCTTCCTGACTTCAGATTATACTACAAAGATATGGTCATCAAGACAGTATGGTACTGGCACAAAAACAGAAATATAGACCAGTGGAACAAGATAGAAAGCCCAGGAATAAACCCACGCACCTATGGGTACCTTATTTTTGACAAAGGAGGCAAGAATATACAGTCGGGCAAAGACAGTCTTTTCAATAAATGGTGCTGGGAAAACTGGACAGCTACATGTAAAATAATGAAATTAGAACACTTCCTAACACCATACACAAAGATCAACTCAAAATGGATTAAAGGCCTAAATGTAAGACCAGAAACTATAAAACTCTTAGATGAAAACATAGACAGAACACTCGATGACATAAATCAAAGCAAGATCCTCTATGACCCACTTCCTAGAGTAATGGAAATAAAAACTAAAGCAAACAAGTGGGACCTGATTAAACTTAAAAGCTTTTGAACAGCAAAGGAAACTATAAGCAAGGTAAAAAGACAACCCTCAGAATGGGAGAAAATAGCAAATGAAACAACTGACAAAGGATTAACTTCCAAAATATACAAGTAGCTCATACAACTCAGTACCAAAAAAACAATGCAATCAAAAAGTGGGAAAAGACCTAAAAATACATTTCCTCCAAAGAAGACATACAGATGGCTGACAAACACATGAAAAGAGCTCAACATCACTCATTATTAGAGAAATGCAAATCAAAACCACAATGAGATATCACCTCACACCAGTCAGAATGGCCATCATCAAAAAGTCTACAAGCAATAAACGCTGGCGAGGGTGTGGAGAAATGGAACACTCATGCACTGCTGGTGGGAATGGAAATTGATACAGCCACTACGGAAGACGGTATGGAGATTCCCTAAAAAACTAGAAATAAAACCACCATATGACCCAGCAATCCCACTCCTAGGCATATACCCTAGGAAACCAGAATTGAAAAAGACACATGTATTCCATTGTTTACTGCAGCATTATTTTACAATAGCTAGAACATGGAAGCAACCTAGATATCCAATGACAGATGAATGGATAAAGAAGCTGTAGTAAATATACACAATGGAATAGTACTCAGCCATAAAAAGGAACACATTTGAGTCCGGTCTAATGAGGTCAATGAACCTAGAGCCTATTATAGAGTCAAGTAAGTCAGAAAGAGAAGGATAAATATCATATACTAATGCATATATACGGAATCTAGAAAAATGGTACTGAAAAATTTATTTGCAGGGCAGCAATGGAGAAACAGACATAGAGAACAGACTTATGGACATGGGGAGAGGGGAGGAGAGGGTGAGATGTATGGAGAGAGTAACATGGAAACTTACATTACCATATGTAAAACAGACAGCCAACGGGAATTTATTTTATGTCTCAGGGAACTCAAACAGGGGCTCTGTATCAACTGAAGGGGTGAGATGGGGAGGGAGATGGGAGGGAGGTTCAAAAGGGAGGGGATATATGTAAACCTATGGCTGATTCATGTTGAGGTTTGACAGAAAACAACAAGATTCTGTAAAGCAATTATTAAAAAATAAATAAATTTTTTTTTAAAAAAGGTTACCAAGAATAAGTGCCACAGAGCAAATTCTCAAGTTACAAAAAGCACCGGTACTCTGAACAAACATGTAAGAAGTAAATCAAATTGATATAATACTCAAAATTCATTAAATGAAATGGTTCATCAACCTCAAATTTAAAATTTTCATGGTGTTTATTATCTGTATTCTTCTCCTAATATGTAAAGCACATGCAGTGAAGATATCATTTTTGGCAATTTTCAGTCTTCAAGACCAATGGTCTTAATCTTTGATTGGTTTTCTAAATTCTCCACAATATTTTTCAGATAATCTTCATCTTTTAAAAAATATACATATAATTCTCTTTCCACTTGATGCAGTTTATTAGATGCCAAAAGTTTTCTTTTTGTCTTCACATCAGCAAAAATACCGGTAAGAAGATGATTTAGTTTATTTAGCTGAGATTCAACTTGATGAAACTGCTCCGTTAACTCCTAAAAGGAAAATAATAATGCTTTTTAATTCAAAATCTCTATTCATAACACCAATCATAAATCTTAAATGTAATTTACATAGGAAGAATCTAAATGATATAATGATTATTCCCACAACCTCAACAATAAATGAACCTCAATTAAAAATCCATACCAGGATTAAT
The DNA here is from genome assembly GCF_054371585.1 of Giraffa tippelskirchi. Lineage (NCBI taxonomy): Eukaryota > Metazoa > Chordata > Mammalia > Artiodactyla > Giraffidae > Giraffa > Giraffa tippelskirchi. Next base: position 1,437,038 of record NC_137275.1, read on the forward strand.
AAAAAGTCTATGTAAGATCCACTGAGACTTCTATAGGCAAGTTTAAGTGATTCAAAGCAAACTCATACTCCCTGAAGAGTATTTGATATGTAAATGTTTCTGCATATTTATACATTCAACAAGTATTCTAAATGCCTACCTCATACCATGCGCTGTTTTAGAGTCTACAACTATAAAAATGAACACCAAAAAAAAAAACGAACATCACTTCCTTCATGGAACTTAACATTCTGCCAAAGTAATCAAACCTTGTTTTAGCCTAACCTGTTTACTCTAGACATCAGAGGTACTGAGAAAACCTTGAAATGAAGCAATTACCAATATAAAATAATTGTCAATCTGGATTTTTCTTTTTCACACTGTTACAGAAGATGGAATTACATGTAACATTCAACAATCCTGATTTACCATGTAATTCTTCTCAAAAACCTAGACATTCTGGACCCCCCACATTTAATAATTGAAATTCCTCACTTCTTAACATTAAAAGCAGCTTAGGTTTTCTAACCATGCTTTCTACTCCTATAATTTCTCAGCCAGTATTATCAAGGAGGTTCTCAGACAATCTGTAGCTATAACTACACCTCAACTTTCGACCACTTCTCAGAATGACCCACAGTAGGTAATCACCTGGTACTTGCTATGAACAGATTCCTACACCTCACTCCACACTGAATCACTCTGCAACAAAGCCAGAAGCCACATTTCAACAGGCTCCCTGGTGGATTCTAATGCACAAGTTCAAGAATACTAGCTTCACACGTCATAAATGCCAGCTCCAAAGAGCAGTACTTCTTAAACTACATTAAAGAAAAAAAAATCAAGTAGTATCTACAGTAAGTGGCCTCTGAGGAAAAACCCTATAAACTGGAGAACAATGAGAAACATCTCACCTTTAACTTCAATACTAAAGATCTTAATAGTTACTAAAATAATACTAAAAATAATGAAAAATATTCAACTTCATTAATAAAAATGCAAGTTAAAATTCATATGGATGACATTTTCTATCTCACTGGGCTAGGAAAAAATGTAAAATAATGATACCCAATGACATTACAGTAAAATCACCATATTTTAGTGATTCTGGAATGGATTCTTTCACACTTGAATATAACTGCAGTCAATATGCACTGTATAATTGAGAGCATCATGTAACTGTTATTGACCAGACATTCATAAGAAGCACTTCATCATATATATAATACTCCACACTGCAAGACTCACAGGGTCTTAGTTCCCCAACCAGGGATCAAAGCCATGCCCCCTGCACTGGAAGCATGGAGTCCTAACCACTGGGGGATTCCAGTACCGATTTTTTTTTAATTCTTACTGTGGTTAAGAACACATTAACATGAGATCTTCCCTCTTAACAAATTCAAGTGTACAATACTGTCCTGATAACTATTAGCACAATGTTGTGTAGCAGATTGCTAGAACTTGTTCATTTTGCCTTAAGTGAAACTCGATACCTACTGATGAACAACTCTCCATCACTGGCAACCACCACTGTACCCTTGCTTCTAAGGAGTCTATTTTAGACAGCCCACAGTAAGTGGAACCATGCACTGTTTCTTGGGACTAGCTTATTTTCACTTAGCATAATCTCTTCAAGGTTCATTCATGTTGTGGTATTTTGCAGTTATTTTTAAGGCTGAATAATATTTCACTGTATGTATATACTACTATATTTCCTTTTTCCATTCCTCCATAGATTCCTCCTTTTAGGGTTTTTCTACAGCTTAGCTACTACAAGTAGGGCTGCAACGAACACGTGAGTGGAAACATCTCTTTAACATCCTATTTTTATTTCCTCTGGATGTATACCCAGAAGGAGGATTACAGGATCATACAGTAGTTCTATTTTTAATTTTTTCGAGGAAATTCCATACTGTTTTCCACAGTAGCTTCCCCATTTTGCATTCCCACCAAAAATGTACCATTGTTCCAACGTCCCCACATCCTCACCAACACTACCCTAATAGTCATAATAGGGGTAAGATGACATCTCAATTGTGGTTTTGCTTTGCATTTCTCTGAGAATTAGTGATGTCGAGCAACTACTCATAAACCTGTTGGCCATTTATATATCTTCTTTAGAGAAATGTCTATTCAAGTCCTTAGCTCATTTTAAAATTAGGTCATTTAGTTTTTTGCCTTTTCATACTGTTCATGGGGTTCTTGAGGCAAGAATGCTGGAGTGGTTTGCCGTTCCCATTTCCAGTGGACCACATTTTGTCAGTGAAAGTAAAGAGGAACTAATGAGCCTCTTGATGAGGGTGAAAGAGAAGAGTGAAAAAGCTGGCTTAAAACAACATCCAAAAAACTAAGATCATGGCATAAGCCCCCATCACTTCATGGCAAATAGAAGAGGAAAAAATGGAAATTGACAGATTTTATTTTCTTGGGCTCCAAAATCACTGCAGATGGTGACCACAGCCAAGAAATGAAAAGACCCTTGCTCCTTGGAAGGAAAGCTATGACAAACCTAGAGAGCGTATTAAAAGCAGAGACATCACTTGGCCGATCCAAGTCCATATAGTCAAAGCTATGGTTTTTCCAGCAGTCATGTACAGATGTGACAGTTGGACCATAAAGAATGCTGAATGCCGAAGAATTGATGCTTTCGAATTGTGGTGCTGGAGAAGACTCTTGAGAGTCCTTGGATAGCAAGGAGATCAAACCAGTCAATCCTAAAGGAAATCAACTGTGAATATTCATTGGAAGGACTGATGCTGAAACTATAGCTTCTATACTCTGGCCACTTGATGTGAAGAGCCGACTCACTGGAAAAGACCCTGATGCTGGAAAGACTGAGGGCAGGAAAAGTGGGAGACAGAGAATGAGATGGTTGGATGGCATCACTGACTCAATGGACATGAATTTGAGCAAATTCCGGGAGACAGCTAAGGGCAGAGGAGCCTGGTGTGCTGTAGTCCATGGGGCCGCAGTCAGAAACAACTTACCAACTGAATAGTGTTTTTTACTGTCACCAACATTGTTCATGTCCAGTGTGGAAAAACACAAAAATACTCTGGGTCAAGAAATAACACAGAAATGGACACTGAATGTGAAGTTTCAGAAATACCTTAATCATTTTAATTGGCTTTTTCCTTTTCATGTATATTCCTAAGGGATATGATAAAAATCTATGTCTACCATACCTAAAAGATATCTTCTAATAGGTATGAAATAAAAATTCTAAATAAGAAAGTACTGTGTCAGTTTAAATGAAAAAGCTTTTTCTTTCTTAGAAACTTGTGAAATTATGGTGTATGATATGATAAATGGTGTCTAGTAGACATTCAAATAGCTGGTGACATTTTAAGTAGGTAAACTCCTTTGAAAAGCAATATGGCAGTATCAAAAGCTAAAAAATAATGTGACTAACCCAAGAAACCTCATAATTCTATAATACCTCTAAGAGTTCATCCAAATGGTAGACTGGTTACAGAAATTATGACATAGTAATTAAATCAATAGAGTATTATAAACATTAAAAATTATTATAGCATGGAAATGTTTACTTCATAATGCTAAATAAAAAGGAAAATATAAAAGATACATAAGTAAAGGAAAAAAGCATCTACTTTGCAAATACTAACCAAAAGAAAAGTAGCATAGGAATATTAATATCGGACAAGAGAAAATTAAGACAAAAAGCACAATACAGGGTCATTATATAATGCTAAACAGTTAAATCACTGCAATTTAAATCTACCAGGATAATAATTCACTGTAATTTTAAACTTGGATGTAACTTATAAAGTAGACTCAAATATAAATAAAAAACTGACAGAACTACAATAAGAAATTTTCAAATCCACCATCATAGGATTTTTACAGAATTATTTAAAAGATCAAGAAGATAGAATCAGTAATAGGAGACTTTAAAAAACTAATCACAAATATCACTTCATATCCATGAGGATGACTATTACATACTTTTTTAAAAGGGAAAATAACAACTGTAGGTGAGGACATGTAGAAACTAGAACCCTGGTACAGCTGCTGGGTAATGTCAAACAGATTCTCAAAAAGGTAAACACAGGCTTACCATGATTCAGCATTCACTCATAGGCATATACCCAAAAGGAATGAAAACAGGGACTCAAATATTTGTACACCAACGTTCATAGCAGCATTATATACAGCAGATAAAAGGTGTAAACAACTCAAGTGTCTATGGACATATGAACAGATAAACAGATAAAATGCGATGATAAAGCACAGATAAACAGATAAAATGTGGTATATATACATACAATAGAATATTCAGCACCAAAAAGGAATAAAATTCTCACACCTGATGCAATATGGATGATATTTAAGGATATTATGCTGAGATAAGCCAAAGACAAAAGGACAAATATTATTATATGATTCTACTTTTACAAGATACCTATAGTAGGCAAATTTACAGAGATAGAAAATGGAACAGAGATTACCAGGGATGGGGAAAAGAAGGAATGGAGAATTAACATTTAACAGGCACAGAGTTTAGCCCATGTGGGATAAGAAAAAAGTTCTGGAAGTAAATGGTGACACGGCTGCATGACACTGCAAACGTTCTTAACGTCATCATAACCGCACACGTTAAAATGGTTAAAATTGTAAATCTTACATTTTGTATATTTTATAAAAAAATTATTTAAAAAACTAATCATAGCTGTCTTATTTCAAGAAAAGGTAAGCTAGTTATTCAGATAAATTCTTCCATAGGAAAAAATGTAAAAAGTGAAATGAAGTATTTAAAGAGTCAAACAAAACAAAATCTTCCTAGGACTTCCCTGGTGGTCCAGTGATTAAAAATCCGCCTTACAATGCAGGGGACACAGATTCGATGCCTGTCAGGGAACTAAGATCCCACATGGGGCAACTAGAGAGTCCATGCCACAACTGAAGAGCCTCTGTTCACTGCAACTAGGGAAAGCCCACGCACCACAGCAGAAGGCCCAGCGCAACAACAACAACAATAAAACCCAAAAGCTTCCTAAAAGCAACAAAGAGATAACAAGATCTTAAAAGACTACAAATCCACAGAACAATGCAGACTGCTAGGAGAGGCCAGGAGCTGCTTTACTCAATCCTAATCTTGAAAAAACAGAATCCATGATTCCTGAGACGGACAAGATGAGTGGTAAAGTCCAAGGTCCATAGAACGTAGGAAGTCAAACAGGTGACTGTCTTTGTAATAAACTACGGACACCAACAATCTTAAGATCAGGATGGCCAGAGCAGGAAGAGCCCTTGGTTAGAATCACAGTCCAGATAGGAATCATCTGTTGTTCAGTCACTCAGTCGTGCCAAATTCCTTGCAACCCAAAGGACTGTAGCAGGCCAAGCTTCCCTGTCCTTCACCATCTCCCCGAGTTTACTCCAACTCATGTCCATTCAGTCAGTGATGCCATCCAACCATCCCGTCCTCCAAAAGAGACTCTGAACCCAGCTTATGGTTCAGAACTGGTAGTGCTCTTAATATCTAAGCAAACATACATGAAGGCAAAAGACATTTAAGGAGGGTCTTTTACGTATTTTAATGTATGAGGGTCCTTTCACCAGAAAGATAGTGATTTTAAATTTGGATGCCTCAATAAGTGGTAATGGGACAATTTGGTTATTCATGGGGAAAAAAATAACAAAATTAGAACTCTACTTCTCATGTCATGAACTCCTGGTGGACTGAAGAACTGAACTAGAACAGCATAAACTTTTAAGATAAAGTAAAAGGGACTGTCATTACTATGTTAAGGGCAAACTTTCACAAGCTATAAAAAAGGGCAAACCATGAGAGTGGTAAATTACATCCAAATTGAAATCTTAAAAAAAAAGCCAAAAACAAACTAACAGGTAACAATAAAAAAGAAAAAAACAAGACACAAATAGGGAGCAAACATATGCAACATACTATGCAACACACATCACTGACAAATGACTGGCATTTGAAATATGTAAAAGAACTCCTACCCAAAGGGGGCTCAATCTCCATGATCATCAGAGAAATGTAAATTATAACCTCAACAGGATGCTATTTTATATCTATGCAGAGAGAAAATTGTAAATGCAAATAGCACTATGTCATGAAAAAAATATGGTAAAAGAGCATCTCTTAAACACTGCTGGTACAATATGGTACAACCACTTCTAAAATCAGTTTGATGTATAATGTGAAATAGAACTTGTTATTCAGCAATTCCACTCCTATGTGAGATGACAGAGAGAGAGACATGCATCTATAAAACTTGCAACAAGCCTATCCATAGCAGTATGATCTACAACAGCAAAAACTGGAAATAATCTAAATGTCTGTCAACAGAACAGGTAATTAAATTGTGGAATTTCACATAAGGGGATACTAACTATACAAAAGAGAAAACTATAAATGAGCTACTGTAAATGAGCTAAGTTTTACAAATATCCACATGGATGAAACCCAAAATCATATTGCGAAACAAGCAAGTTACTGAAGAATATATACAATACAATCTATATAAAGTTCAGAAACATACAAAACTAAATAACACACAGTCTGTACTATAAATAAAAGAAACCAAATGACAAAACTTAGCATAGCAGTTCCTCCCTGAAAAACGAGAGGGGAATGCTATTAGAAGGAGCACGCTATTACCAAGGGTACACAGAATTTTAAAGATAGAAGAGCAATCCTCTGTGTGTTAAAATAGGTGAAAAAAATACAGGGATGGTTTTATTTTAATTCTTACCATAAACATTACATATCCTTCCATATCTGAAATATTTAATAAATTTTAAAAACTCTGATCAAAACTACTTGAAAAATATACTTATATGTGAATAAAAATGAGATATAAAAATGTTACTATCAGGGAAATGGGGTAATATTTTCTTCATGTTAACATTTTTTTTAGTATCTTTTACAATGAACATTATTTTTTTTTAAAGCATTTTTAATTACCATGGTAAGCACCTACCTGATCGCTAAGCAAAAGCTGATTTCCTCCTTGATACAAAGCTTCACAAAGCATGTTCACATCATTGTTTAGTTTGGACAGAAAGAAAGAATGTTCTTGAGCAGATACTGCCAACTGCTCTTGTGCCAAAGAAACATCCTGTTTTAATTTCTCAGCTACTTCTTCCAGGTTTCCATGGGTTATAAACAATTCTTTTTTCTTATTCTCTCCTTCTAAAAGTTGATAAAGTCTAAAATGTGGAAATAAAAATTAGAAAAAATTCTTAAGTCAGTACAGTTTTCAAAATTATAACCCACTATATTGGGGCATCTTTGGGGAAAGCTAACAATTTGTAAACATTAATCAAACAATTAAAAACTTTCCAACTACAATACTATCTCATTACAGAAATACACATTCTAATTATGGTATCTGAATCCTCAGTTTTCCTATCTTCCAAGTTTTAGACATAAAATTCTTTTTGACTTTAACTGCCATTAACCTACTTCAATTAAAGTACATTTCAGAGATAACGCCCTAGAAAACACTTCTTTCACAGAACACAACTATGATGTAGCAGAAACAGCAAAGAACTTGAAACAGAAGACTTAGGTCTGAGTTCTGGCTGTCATGTAAGACCTAAGTCAAGTCAACCTTTGAGATTTAATTTTCACATCTTAACATCTACCTAATTTTAAAGGACTGTGGTAGACTTAAAAGAGAAAAACTGAAAATACAAGCTACATAAATATTAATAGTAAACTTGCTGCTCCAGTCATCTCCACATTTGCTTGACAAATTAAATTCCTAGTGAGCCAAGAGGCCATTTTAATACTTCAAACATTAATGGCAGAAAAATCCTCCAGTACAAACGGAAAAATGTGAGGCAGTACCTTCTACACATATATGACAAAAAGTATCTGCTCTTTTTCTTAGTCTTCCTAAAACTGGTTCAAAGTGAAAAGTAGTGAAAGTGTTAGTTGCTCAGTTGTGTCCAACTCTTCGCAACTCTACAGGCTGTAGCCTGCCAAGTTCCTCTGTCCATGGAACTCACCAGGCAAGAATATGGGAGTGGGAAGCCATTCCCATCTCCAAGGGATCTTCTGGACCCAGGGATCAAACCCGGGTCTCCTGCACTGCGGGCAGATTCTTTACCATCTGAGCCCCAAGGAAGCCCCAAACCAGTTTAAGCCCAAGGCTAATTCTGTTCTTGTGGAATGTGACTACACAATTCCAGGGGGCACCATTCACACAGAATCATGATGTCAATGCCACCTTCTAAAACTGTGCAATGACGTAGCCCTATCCATGCCCTTCATTTCATTAATAAGAATAAAAACTATTAGATGATTTTCTTCTAGTCTAGAGAAAAAGCAGGAGAATCCAGATTTTTGAGTCCTTTTACTACTTTAGCCATTCAATTTCAGTATCTCCATACCATTAATTGCTCAGACATCAAGAAGAGACCAGAAGCTAGCAGTCATTCTTACTGATTCACCTGACTAGATGCAAAAACGAAGTCTTCTCTCCTCTCTACCACCGCTTTCTCCAAATGCAATCGATTCTCTGCTCACCAATACCTGCTATACACCAAGCTGTATTCAAACTTCCTGCTGGAGTTAGCCTCCTGCCCCATATCTAAATAACAGCATCCAAACATGAATAAAGGCCTTGTACTGTATATTTTCAATTCTCCAAACCATCCACCTCACGTCAAAACTAGCTACTTCTAGATCTAACATAAATGAAAAAGGTTGGCCTTCAATTTTAAAAAATTAAAAAAAAAAATTAAATTAACTGAAGAATTGGAAAAAAAAAATTAAAAAGCAACACAGACCCACATAACAGAAAGATGGGAGAAAACAAACGCCAAAAACGAAGTGCAAAGAACTTTCTAAACTTTCACAAATTTTAGTTCAAACTCTAGTACTTTACAAAAACAAACAGAAAAATAATTAGTCACTAAAAAAACGTACCTATGAGTAGAATAATCCTTGGTGTCAATGGTGTTCCTTGGATTTATCTGCTGAGATACTGATGGGTCTGTTAGCATTTCTAATCGCTGGTGGAACATCAAATTACTTTGATTAAGTAGGTGAACCAAGTTTTCCAGCTGACGATATATGTCCCAATGCTTTCTCAGTTCAATTTCATATGATAAATGAAGAAGTTCAAATGATGCCCTTTGCTTTATCAACTGATTTAAAACTAACTCTTGTCTTGCTGTGTAATAGTCTTGTTTAGCAATCTGTCGATCAAAATCTCCCTTTACAACTGGCATATTCAATAACTGGGCATTCTCTTTTACCACAGCAGGCAAAATTTTGTCTTTTATATGAGTGATTTGTTCTTCAAGTTTCAGAATTTCACTGTTCAAGCTAGAAATTTTAGCATCCAAATTATCTTTGCCAAGAGCCTAAACAAAGAAAACAATTACATTTCAAACTGTAAATACAAAGTAGGAATAGTATTAACAAAAGTCAAAATCACAGTTTAAAATGGCACAGTGAAGATGAAACCAAGGGTAAAGCCATTATGAACTGCTAAATTTTAATGCTATTACTACTGTGTAAAATACTATACACATAAATGGCTACCAAAATAGAGATCTTGTTAGGTTTGTTTTAAAAAAATCACCCATTATCACACTACTTGCCAAACCCTAATGTATGCTATTTATGCTTTTCTTAAAATAATCTCAGTAGCTACTCTCCCACCCTTCTTGTTGACTTTAGAACTTCTACAGAATGACAGGACTTCACACATCATTCTGAAGTTTGTGACAATTATAGGTAATTAGCTTCAAAAAAGCTGTGTTCTTTTTACTCAACAATCTACTGGTTACATGACCGGGAAAGCAAGCTACCCAAGAGTGCAGGTAGATATCTTTAACAGATGTGTACATTCTTAAAAAACAATCAAGAGTTTCAATCCACTGAACTGGATTTCTAATTTCATTAGCACCATCCTCTGGTCAGAGCAAATAAGGCAGACTACCCGTAACAGCAATAAGGCTCTTTACTCATTCATCATAAAAAAAGCACTGTCAGCCTTATCTGTGTATGAACCAACACAGAATGCAAAAGTACTTCTGAAAATGAGCTAGATAATGTGGTTGGGTTATAATTACTATTTCTGCCCTCCACTAAGATCTATTTGTGTGAAACAATAACACATACCACAACTAAACACGGAACAAAAAATAAGAAAATGTAATTAATTATTGCATCTCCCTTTCTAAAGTACTTTACTATCAGCGTGTGTTAGTCGCTCAGTTGTGTCCGACTCTTTGCAACCCCATAGACTATAGCCCACCAGCTCCTCCTATGGAATTCTCCAGGCAAGAATACTGTAGTGGGTTGCCATTCCCTTCTCCAGGGGATCTCCCAATATTATTTCATAATTAACAACAACTTAAATATGAATCCAGTCTCATTTCCCATGCTTACCTTGCTAGAGAGGCTATGAAGATTCTCCTCTGCCCACTTTATACTTGACTTCAGGCTCAAATTATTTGCTTTCAAGTGAATTAACTGATGTTGAGCACAAATGTATGCCAGCTGCAGCCTAGCCATTTCTAGCCGTCTCTCCTCAAGAACTTCTTGATTATCACAAATAGATGGTGCCTGCATATCTAAAAGTTGAAAATTTTCTTCAGTTGAACTTTCAACTACTTCATGTATACCCTGGAAGAACTGTTTTTTGGTATATAAGGTTAATGCTGCCGTACTTTGCTCTTCTTGGCTTAGATAGTTTTGCAATGAAAACTGAGATAAAAACACCAGTGGATTTGTTCCTTGACCCAAATTAGACCGTCTGAAGAACATCATTAACTTTGAAACTCCATCAGTAAGAGTGTGAAGTTCATTACTGATCTTAGTATTTGTAGCATTTAGAATTCCTTGACTCTGTTTCAGCTTTTTATTGGTTTCTTCTTCTTTAGCATTTAACCTCAGAGATTTGTGACTAGTTACTGAAGCCATCAATTGGCATTTATGACGTCGCTGAAGTTTTAGGTTCTTTAATTTCTGCAGAGTTTGAACCTCATCCTCTAATTTCTCTAACTCTTTGTCATTCAAGGTAGGTGTCTTCAAATCAGAAGTTTTACAGGTTTTAAGAACTTCATCCAGTGCTGCTCCTTCTAGGATGGGCTTGCCTGATTTTTGAAGAACGCTAAAAGCTTCCAACTCCTCCTCAGACAATATGTTCTGTTCATTCACATTCCCACAAAACCACTTCAAAAATGGTTCATTTTCAACAAACAACCAGTCAAAATCTTCCCCATTAAGAATATCAGCTTTGGGATAATCAATTTTTTTTAATGTTTCCACAAACTCTTTTCCACAGCTCATGGTTTAACTACCCAAAATTTTATAACTGATAAGGCTTTAATAGTGTTGATATTTAGAAAATAAGTCCAATTACATACAAAACTAATTTTATGTTAAGTCCATAGAGAAGGGGAGAAAATATTTTTAGAATCTATAATAATTTATCCTAGAGGGGAAAAAAAAAACGAAGTATTAGACCACAAATAAGGCGACTCCATCTTTTAAAGTATTATACAGATAAATATCACAAGACATTTGGGAACTATCTAACCCAGAGATAGTTGTAGCTGAAAAGTTGGACAAAGAAAAATAATTAGAGTATTACTCAGAACACTGCAACGTTAATGAAAGGCTAATTAACAAGAAAATCTTATTTTTTCCAAAGGTAACATGGTTTAAAATACATTTTATAGACGAGCGATTCAGTTTTTAATTCAAAATAGATGGATCTAAATTTTTCCACGCCATCACGTGGCTAAGCAACCTCTTTTCCCTGTCCTTTCCGAGAAGACAGAAATAAATATGGTCAGATTTTTAGGAAGAGTCAACTGAGTATTTACCTGAATGACTCAGTCAGCAGCCGCATTCACGCAAGAAGCAAAGCCAGACACGACCAACCTAGTGCAGAGAAAACCAGGCTTAAGAACCACCCCTGACTTGAAAAGAACCAAAGGACTGAGCAGTCCTTAACTAAAGGTATTTCAGGCGTTTGTTATTTTCAGCAAAGGGACCAATGAATAGTCCACACTGCGAACTCCAGCGACGGGAAGAAGAGGTTCAGAGGCGGGACCCAGGAATCTGCAGCACTCTGTGATTCTGTGTCATTCAGCGATGAACGACTGGTGTGCGAGACAATAAAATATTCGTCCACAGTGGCGGCCCAGCCGGCGCGACGACAAACTGCACAAACCTTAAGCGGGTCAATTCCTAAAGGAAATCAGCGCTGAATGTTCACTGGAAGGACTGATGTTGAAGCTGAAACTCCAATACTTTGGCCACCAGATGTGAAGAGCTGACTCATTGGAAAAGACCCTGATGCTGGGAAAGATTGAGGGCGGGAAGAGAAGGGGACGACAGAGGATGGGATGGTTGGATGGCATCACCGACTCGATGGACATGAGTCTGAGTCAACTCCGGGAGTTGGTGCTGGACAGGGAGGCCTGGCGTGCTGCGGTCCACGGGGTCCCAAAGAGCCGGACACGACTGAGCGACTGAACTAAGCGGGTGCCGGCCGGCCGGCCGGCGGGGCTGGAGTGCGCCCCCCGCGTCCCAGCTGAGCCTCCAGGGCCCAGCGGCCCGGGGCCCCGGGAGCCGCGCGCCCCGCCACACCCCACCCTCACTGGAGACCCCGTTTCCGGCCGCGCCCCTCGCCTCGAGGACCCGACTAGAGCCCGGCTCCCCGCCGGCACTGGAGTCCCCAGTCTTCCGCCGCGCCGCTCGCCTCTCCCGGCACTGAGCCCCAGACCCCTCCCGCCGCCCCCCTCGCCCGCATTGGAGCCCTCAGTTGCCCGCCGCTGCGCCCCTCGTCCCTCCGGCCGCCCCCCGACCGCACTGGAGTCCCCAGCCTCTCCGGTCGCTCCCCTCGCCCCCTCCCCCTGAGGACCGCGACTGCGCTACGCGGGAAACTACTCGCGCGCCCGAAAGACGTCCCTAGGGTCGCCCGGAAAGAAGACGCAGCCGCTGACCCGCGCCGCTCCCACCGTCCCACCGCCAGCCTGAGAGAACTGCGAGTCCGGCGCCGCTCACCTCAGGAAGCTCGCCTCGCGCCCCTCAGAAGCCCGCCGCCGCCGCTGCCGCCGCCGCCGCCGCCCAACCTCGCAAGGCCTCACGGGAAGGCCGCTCCCGCGCGCGCGCGCGCGCAAAGGACCAAGACCCTGCCGCTGGGCGACCGTCTGCGCAAGCGCAATACCGGAAGAGGCGGGGCCCCGGGCCTGACGTCTACCAGCAGGGAGAGAGCTGATTGGCTCCCTGCCTCAAGCAGGGGTCTCCTAGGGGAACGCCACCCTTAGCCCGTGCACGCAGGGCCTCGTCCGCCTCCTCTGAGAAACCTGTGTTCCGTCGCAGCCTCGTTGGGTCGGGAGCGGGCAGCAGAGCCAGCTCCGCCCTGTCGCCTGCCCGCCTGGTGGCCGGGGCCTCCGGTCCTCCGCGAGCCCCGGGGCCGCGCTGCCGTCCGGAGTGAGCGTGGACAAAGTCGCCGAGCAGACGTCTCGCCTCTCAGTCTCTTGTGACGAACGCTGTTTTCCAGGAGCACTTCGTTCCCGAGCCTTCTCTTCACCGGACAACCCCGTCTTCAACATAGAACTTTTTAAAAAGTCGAAACTGTTTGAGTCGTCGAGTGGATGTGTGTCAAGATGGAGCACGGGTTTTAAAGCAGGATGCCAGAAACAGAGGGTGTGTAGTCGGCGAGAGGAGCAGGGCTCAAATGAGACCTCCACGTTGGAGGAAATCTGGTGGACACCACACAGTCCAGTGAAGCACATCTTTGAGGTTACCATTTGTATCGGACAGAATGTATTTGCATCTCTACCAGACACAAATATTTTGTTTTACTTACCAGTCTTCTACAAATTAACGTGTCAATGAGCAAGGCTGGGGCCCTGGTCATTACTACCCCATCAGTACTCCGCAACCCTCAGCACCAAATGGCCCTAAGGTAGCTTGTTCGATAACGTCTTAGTCTAATGTGACATTGGCAGGGCAGAAGTCTCTCCGGATAACGTTTCTTAATATTTTTTAAGAAGAGAAGGAAAAATGTTCCAGGGCTGATACCATGAACTTTAATCAGGACTTGAACCTATTTATTAATTCTTCGTTTGTTCTACTTTTTGATCCTTCTCTTCTAAAAAGACAATAAAGCCTAAAATGGTCGGGAAAAGCATTACAGGAGAAAAAAAACTCGCAGAGCGGTGCCCGGCCTGAACGCAGGGGCCTGGACCCGGGAAGAGAGGGTCCGGTTGACTAACTGGGAGGCGGGGTTAGACCCGTCCGTCCCCCCCTCCCCCGCCCCGGGGGAGACCGGGAAGACTCCCCGCCCAGCCGTGGGGATGGGGAGGGCGTTGGGGCGGGGAGAGGCGCTGGGCCGCCTTACCGGGAGGAAGTGGAGGCTTTGGAGGCAGTGCCTTCAAGAAATTCTGCTGAAGAGGCAGAGATTGAGGGAGAGCAAGAGAAAGCAGCAGGAGAACGGGAGACCAGAGGGGTGGGGATGCAACGCTGGGGGAGGGTTTGGGTTTTAAGATGAGAGGAACTTGGAGATATTTATCGACTGGGAGGAGGAACTCAAGAGGAGACCAAGCAAAGACGCAGAAAGAAAAGGGCTGCTGTGTAGAAAGATCCCTGGGAAACGGGAGGGTGAGACCCCAGCACGCTGATCTGAACTAGAACCCCACTTTTCTGAGTGACTTCCTGAGTCGTTCCCTGGGCCCACATATCCCCCACATGACTTCCAACTGCTGACCTTAGCCATTTGCTTCAGAGATGTTCCTGGCGCCAAAAAACATTAAAATATAAAGTAAAAATCACAGTGGTATTAGCCCACTGAGTACAAATGAAAACACTATAGGTTTAACTATTCAGACTCAAGAGTTTTCCTTGGAAACTTGACGTATTAGGGCATTTCTGTACTTGAGGCTGCATTTGGAATTTACAAAACCAAGTGTGTTACACTTACTTCCAGGACAAGCTCTGTTTCCTCCAATCAAAACTATTTGGGGTTTAAAGGGGAACTTAGGGAGTCAAAGAGGAGGGCATGGCAACCCACTCCAGTATTCTTGCCTGGAGAATCGCCGTGGACAGCGGAGCCTGGCGGGCTACATACAGTCCATGGGGTGGCAGAGAGGCAGACACGACGGAGTGCCCTAAGCACACAGCACCGAGAGTCAAAAGGTAAAGGGAACCGGGAATGACTCTCCCTGAGAAAGTCTGAGACCCAGCTGGACGAAACAGACCAAAACATAGCTGTGTTTGTTGTTTTCTTCCTTCCGATGAGAATCTTTTTTTCTCCTGTTGGTATTAAAATGTGTTTTAGGTTTCAGACAACTTCTCAGAGGCATCAGACTGCAGTGTGATGTTGAAGGTCGTCTCTTCTCAGATGTAGTTTTCAGTGACGGTGGCGGGACTCAACCCTCCAAGTGGGGAGTGACACACAGTGTGAGAAGCTCCATTCTGCAGTCACAAAAGTGACACAGATGGCAAGACAGAGGCAGGGGGTGTCCCATGCAGAGAGAGAGCCTGACGGCCAGAGACCGGGTCTGGATGAGTGTGCACGTCCAGCTGAGCAAGAGGTGTCTCTTGTTCCTCCTCTCCTCTTGCTCCATCCCGGTCAGAACACCGCCCGTGTGTCCTACACTGTGGGGCTGGGGGAGGGTGGGGGGAGAGCCAGCTTGTCCTCCATCACTCTGACAATCACGTGACAAAGGGGAAGACTCAGTCCTCAAACTCCCGAGTGGGTGGGGGTGAGGCGCTGACCAAGACGACCCCCAGCAGGAGCTGGTGGGAGTGGGGCACCAGGGGCCTGGGAGGGGGTTGGGGTCAGGTAAAGAGCATCAGGACAGGCCGAGGAGGCAGGAGGCAAGGAAGAAGGAGCCGGTGAGAGCCACTGCAGACTAAGTGGGCAAGAGGCATAATCCCACTGACATTCTGCAAAGATCCCGCCAGGGCTAGTGTGCCCGGCAGGCCTGGCCTGGCGAGGAGCTGGGAAAGGAGAGAAGCGACCAGCCTGAGTAACCAGCTTAGACAAATACCAAGCTGGGGGGCCAAATCGCGGCCATAAAAACGTGACAGAAAGACCGACTTTCCAGAGGAGTCACGGACTGAGCTGCGAGCAGAGGGGAGCGCGGAGGGATGGAGCGGGGCTGGGGTGGGCTCGGGCTGAAGGCAGGAGTGGATGGGGAGAGGGCAGGCAGCTGGGTTTAATCTTGGAGGTGATGGGGACAGCAAGGCCACCCAAGGCTGTTCTGGCCACCGAGGACAGCACGGGCAGGTGGCCCGCCTGGGTGGGGGGTGTGGGGGGCTGCTGTAAACCAGGCCTGGAGTGGGCTCACGGCATTTGGAGGTGGAGGCTTCCTAGAGGGCTAGGGTCAGGTCATAGGGCACCACCTTCTGGCAGGTGACCTGAGGAAGGCAGGCGTCCTGCCTGAGACCCGGCTTCCTATCTATGAGACAGGTCGGGGTAGGACCTCGGTGCTAATCACCTGAAGCGCTCATGCCCTCGGTAAAAGGTGGAAGGCCTTCCTGGTGGTCCTATGGTTAGGACCACGCTTCCCACGCAGGGGATGCGGGTTCAGTCTCCAGTTGGGGAACTAAGATCCCATCTACTGTGTGAAGTCGCTCAGTCGTATCCGACTCTTTGCGACCCCATGGACTGTAGCCTACAAGGCTCCTCTGTCCGTGGAATTTTCCAGGCACGAGTACTGGAGTGGGTTGCCATTTCCTTCTCCAAGGCAGATGCTTTACCGTCTGAGCCACCAGGGAAGCCCCCATATACTGTGTGGCTCAGCCAAAAAAAAAAAAGAATTAAAAAAAAAGTGGTGGTGATTTAAACTCATAGTAGTATTTGGAGTTCAGATACCGGCATTCACATTCAAGCCCAAGTGCTGGTGGCTCAAGGCCCCAGCTGTGTTCCGGGCAGGGTTCTCTTCTCTGCTCGAGGTGCCCCCAGGGGCTTTCTGCCAGGACGGAGGAGGAACTCGGAGTCCCCAGAGGTCCCTCCAGATCCCCTCCCGCAGGCGCCCCCCACCTGCCCGCAGACCTCAGGGAGCTGCTTCGCCATGCTGCGGCCCAGGATGGCACCACCGGGTTCCCAGGAAAGCTCCACCCTGGCTCCCCACCCCTCTGGCGGGGCTCTTCCTCCCAGGTTGCCTCTGCTGGGTCCTCACACCCTCACCTGCACAACAGGGCATTCTGGGGACACGGAGGCCAGGTCCCGGGGCTTCTCCCAGTGCCACCCTGAGAGCCAGTGGCCACCGTGCACGCGGGGCACTCGACATGGAGGCGGCGGAGGCGCTGGTAAAGCACAGCTGGCCGGCCCGGGACACCCTGAGGGCCCAGCTGTCCTCGGGGTAGTGCCCCAGCCCCAAGGGCCAAGTTAGGCTGGCAGCAAGACCTCCTGCCTGGCAAACAGACCCAGGATGGGGGGGCGGCTTCCACCTCAACCCCACCTTCACCTCCAGGGGACTGTCCAGGCAGGCAGCTCTGACACTGGGGTCCCGGCGGCTGGCTCCTAGGAAAGGGAGGCCCGTGGTCTGCAGGGACTCCCAGAAAGCCGAGGCGATCGATACGGTGGCGAGGACCACCAAGGCCGCACAGTGGACTGAGGGGAAGGAAGCCCAACACAGGGATGGAAAGAACGGGAAGACAGAGAGATGAGGTATAAAAATCTGTATTTATGTTACAAAGACAGAACGGTACAGCACAGTCCCTCCCGGTGAACAGGCGGGCAGGGGGGCGGCCCTCTCTTTCCAGTGAGGATCTTGTTACATGCCCACCCGGCCAGCACCAGGCCCCCTGGGCAGCACCCCCCCAACCCCTGACTCTGGCGCGGAACCTGCCCTGTGTCCAAGACATGGCTGGGGAAGTGTGGGGTCAGAGTCCTGCGTGCACGCAGTGGGGAGGGCCCGGGTGAGCTGGCCCCGAGACAGACGGGGGTGGGAGTGGGGGAAGCCTGCCTCACCCAGCACATGGGGGTGCCTGGAGCCCCACAGGAGGCGGGGGCCTTCAGGACCGCGGCTGGGCACACAGCCCCGTCACCAGGAAAGCGAGCTTGGGCGCTGCGCTTCAGAGACCCGCCCTGCGTGGGGAGGGCCAGGGCTGCACGGAGGGGGTGCCTTCCTACGGCCTCCCCAGCCAGCGGGGCCTGTGCTGAAGCATGGGGGCTGCCTCACACCATGAGGGTGTGGACCCAAACCTGAGCCCAGGCTTCCAGGATCTCGGCCACCAAGAGCCACGTGGGTGTGAGGGCACACAGAGGGAAAGTGCAGGCCCCCCTCAGGGGCCCTGTTCTGGTCCCGTTTGCTTTCTACAGATCCCACGACACTCAGGTTTGCTCTTAACGACCCTCTGGTCCCCCTGGCCACCAGTGCGGTGACTGGGGGAGGGGGTGGGCACGTGAGCAGCTCCAGCACAGACCCTCGCTGGCATCTGCAGGTGGCGAGGAGAGACATTTGGGGCCCCAGCATCCCTGGGTGGCCAGTGAGGCCAACCCGCCCGCCCCTAGTCCACAGGGGAACCATGGCCTCAAGTCACAGGCTGCGTCTCCCAGCCAGGAAGGCCAGCTGAGGCCACAGTGGTCACCTGGGAAGGACTCTGCTGGCCAGAGCAGAACCTCTCCCAGGTGTTGGGGGTGAGGATGGGGGTGGCTGGAGAATTGATGCTCCAAGATTCAGAACACAGACCACCCCAGGGGCCTGCAGTTGCGTGTCCTCAGGCAGGCTCTTAACTGTGGGTGATCCTGCCCTGCTTCAAGGGTGTGGGGTCCTTGCAAGGAACGCTCAGTGGATGAGCTCAGGCAGACGGGAGAAGCCCCTCCGGCCACACTGGGCCCCAGAGGAGCTGGAAGGAGGTACCAACAGCACAGTTTGCCTTGCAACTGCCCACAACATGCAGCAGTCTCCCCAACTGCAGGCACCATCCCCGCCTCAAGCCTGCTCCCCACCGCCCTCCCAGGCCCCTGGAGGGCAGGTTCTGTGCCAGAGTCGTCTCCTGGGCCCCCTTTGTGCCTCAGCAGGCCACCCTCCTGGGGTGTCCATCGGTGCAACCGAAGGTAGACGCAAGTTCCCCACCCCATCCCCACCGCAATCTGGAAATTGGCTACAACGCACCAGACAGAGGAGCAGGCGCTAATGCGAGTCGGCCCACAGCCCCCCACCCAAATATTGCTGTGTGGTCCCCGGGGACGACGCCTTGGGGACAAAAGGCCAGGAGAAGCCTCCTAATGCCCAGGCCTGTCCACCCAGGGTGAACGTTTGTCTTCAGAAGCTGCCAGTGTCTGACATCCGGAGTCCTTGCTCAGGGCAGGGAGGAGGGAGGCTTCAAGCTGGGTATAAGAAGGAACCTACTTTTTGGGTTAGCGCCCCCCACCCACCCCAGACCCTAGGAGGTCAGACTGTGCAGTGGAGGGGTCGGGAGGAGCACAGGTCACGGCCCCTCCCGCCGGGGGACAGAGTGGAACCCTGCAGGCCCACAGCCCCCGGCCGACCTGGCCGGGCAGTCTCGCTCCCAGGGGGCTTGGCTGCGGGGAGAGGGCCAGGAGGGCACCTGGGGGCGTCCTGTGAGCCACGCGGGAGATGCTGGTGGTGGCGGTCGGGGCGGGGCCAGACACGGGGGACAAGGCACACTTGGACGACGGTGACAGACGGACGAGTCCCTGAGACGCTGGGTCGCTCCCACCCCTCAGCAAACAAGGACGCCATAGCGGCTAGGAAAATAGAGTAGAAAAAATCTCGTACAGGAGGAAACAGGCGGCACACAGAGACAGCGGCCGAGTCAGCAGAGCGCTTTCTCCTTAAAAATATTTCTCCTTTGTTTTGGGGGAAAAGCTTCTCTCCCTGGAGCCCTGTTCTGGACTGCTGGGAAGCGCAGCAACTGTCTGCTTGGTGTTGTTTTACAGGGAGGTGAGAGCGCCTCTGAGGACCCAGTGGTTTCAACTCCCAGCCCCTGCTGGGAGGAGTGCCTGCCTTGTGCAGTCTGGGTAGGTGGGCTGGGGGTGGGAGGGGGGACCAGGCACAGGCCAGGGGCCGGCATTTGCCCAACTGACCCCTGAAGGCCCCGAGACGTGTGCCCTCTGGGTCCAGTAACCACCTCTGTCTGCGTGTGTGCATGTGTGTGCGAGCAGGCGTGTGCGCCTCGGTGCGTGCGTGTGCACATCTGAGGGGCCTAAGAACAGAGCAGAAGCCGCCCAGATCAGGGTGGGGTAGCCTGGCAGCCCCCCAGGAAGCCCAGCCCTGGCTCCTGACGCCTGCAGGGGGAAAGGCTGCCGTTCACCCACCGGTCCCAGGGTGCTCACCCGAGTCCCGCCCTTCACGGATCCCTCCATCCACGCCTCAGGAGCCTACGTGGACCAACAGATGGACGGACGGATGGACGGAGAACCACGCCTTCCTTCCTTCCTTCCTTCCTCAGTCCACTCCTTTCTGCTGGGATCCAGGGTTGGGGTCTGAGCTCCCCGTGGTGGTCATTAAGCCCCTCACACGGCGCCCGCCGAGGTTTGCAGCAATGACATTTAATACTTCTGGAATGATTGGGTATCTGAGAACACGCGGTGGGCGGCTATGCTGGGCTCCCGGATGTGGGAGCTGGGCCCCCGGATGTGGGAGCTGGGCCCCGCCTCCCGGAGGGGTCCCTGCTCGGGTGGGAGGAGCGGGCGGCGCGGCGGGCCCTGACCGGCAGGCGGGCAGCCCGGGCGGTGGCTGGAGCTTCCAGAATGGCACAGCAGTGGGCCCGTGGAGAGGCTTCAAGGACCGGAGGGTCGACGTGCTCGGCCGGGCGGGCGGGTGGGCCGAGGAGCGGGGAGGGCAGCGCCTACGAGAGGCCAGGGCGACCGGGCCGCCTGCAGGGAGGACCGTAGCTGCCGTGGCTGCAGCCGCCGCCCCGCAGGCTGTAGTGGTCGTCCACATCACTGCTGCTGCCCACACTGTCCAGCTCGCCGGGGCCAAACTCCATGCCCTCGACGTCAACTTCTGCGGAGAACGGATGGGGCGGGTCAGCGCCGGGCCCCCGAAGGGCCCCCCACTGCCCCTGGCCCTCGGGGCACCCGGCCTAGCTTCCTCATCCCGTCCCTGGGGCCACACCTCGAGCAAGCGCTGCCCCCACCCCGCGGCTGCCAGCAGGCCAGCCCCCCGCCCCGAGGCCCACCTTGCTCCGAGTCATCGGTGGAGACGGCGGAGCCAGTGCTGTCCGTGCGCACGCGCTCCAGGCTCTGTGCCGACAGCTGCTCCAGGCGCCGCTTCAGGAAGCGGTGCTCCCGCTGAAGCTGCTCCTTGATGCTCAGCGCCCGGCGGTCCTGCTCCTCCAGTTTCTTGGGGGGAGGAGGGGGAAGCTGTGAGCCCGGGGGTGGGGGGGCAGCCCAGGGCACCCAGCCTGGGCGGACCCAAAGGCCTGACACACCCCTCTTCGCCACCCCCCCAACCCCAGCATCTATGCTGGGTGTCCCCCACCCCCCCAGCCCTGTGCTCTGCGTCTGCTGACCACCTCCAGTTTCTGGGGGGCGGTGGGGGGGTGCTATGAGCCCGGGGGTGTGCTCCACACACACACCAGGACACCCCAGGGCACCCAGACTGGGCAGGACCCAAAGGCCTGATGCACCCCTCCTCTCCGCTCCCCCTGCCCCGCCCCCAGCCCTGGGCTCTGCATCTGCTGACCGCCACCAGAAGGCCCGCAGCCACGAGCTAGCTCGACCAAACCAAGCCACAAGTGGACGTGGAGGCCAGGACAGCGCCACCAGCCCTGGCCTGGCACTCCAACTCAGATGACACCCTGCCTGCCCGCCTTCTGCACACCTCCTGGGGCACGGAGCCACGGCCTCTCTGTGAGGGCCCCAGGGCACCGGCTGAGTCCCCTTGAGACCCCGCCCCGGGGAGCCCACACCTATGCCGTCGGGGGGCCCTGCGGGAGGACTGAACCCACTCTGGTGGGTCCCCAAACCAGCAGCTCTCAGTCTTAAGGCCTCGAGGGCCAGCCCCTGGCAACGTCTCACTCAGGCCACACCCCACTGCCAGCTCCTGGAGACCAACCTCTATGCCTGCCCAGAAACCCTCCCCATACCAGGGCCTTGGGGGGTGATCTACAGCCCACCCCCCCACCCACGCCCCACAGAACCCATCCTGCACCCACTGCGGCTGAGCCCCTCACCCACCAGAGACCTCAGGCCCCCGCGGAGCACCTGCTGGGCGGCCCCGCAGCCCGTCCTCAGGCCCCGGGGTCCCTGCCCAGGGTGGCAGGGCCACGAGGGGGCACCCTGCTCACCTTGATGTGCATTTTGGCACGCTTCAGGAGGCTCAGCGTGGTGTGCCGGGTGCTGTCTGGGCCCAGGGGCACTAGCTGCTTGAGCTGCTCCAGGTAGAGCCGGAGTTTGGCTCGTCTGAAAGACCCAGAGACACGACGGTCAAGCAGAGGCGGCTCGGCCCGTGGGGCAGGTCAGCGGAGCAGCCTGAGGGCTCGGGGAGCATGGGGGGCAGGCAGGGGGGCCCAGCAGACTCCCGCACGGACCTGCCTGCCCAGGGCCACTCCCAGGCGCCCCTCCCAGCCCGGCTGGCAGCGCC
Source organism: Giraffa tippelskirchi (assembly GCF_054371585.1). Taxonomy (NCBI): domain Eukaryota; kingdom Metazoa; phylum Chordata; class Mammalia; order Artiodactyla; family Giraffidae; genus Giraffa; species Giraffa tippelskirchi. The sequence goes on from NC_137275.1 coordinate 1,459,550, forward strand.
CCCAGCCCCCTGGCATCCACAGCCCACCACAAGCCCCAGGAGAGGAACAGGCCCTGAGGCTGGGCCCGTGTGGCCAGCACGGCCCCCAGGGCCCCGAGTGCTGCTGCCAGGCTCCAAGCGTCCCGGCTCCCCCGCTGTCCCCTCCCTCCACGGTGGGGTCCAGAAGCCTTGGGGGGACAACTTGGAGGAGGAGAAGCAAGGCCGCCGGTCAGGCTTCCCGGGGCGGAACGGTCCAGCACGCCCCCGACGAGCTTTCCACCCCCCGCCTCACCAAGCGCAGGGAGCTCTCTGGGCACCATGGCAAGGTGAGCCCATCCCAGTCAGGGAAGGCCGCAGACAAGCCCCCCTTGCATCTGGGACCCCTTCGGACACTGCCTTGCTCTAGATTCTGTCCCCATGTCCACACGGGTGAATGCAGTCTCCCCACGAAACCCAAAGAACCCAACAGCATCTGCTCAGGTCGGGGCCTCGGGCGAGGAGCTGTGACCTGGAAGCGCCCTTCTTCCCCAGCTCCTCTCATCTGGGGCGGGCGGCCAGGCTCACCCTCAAAGCACGCCGATGGCCAGGGGCCTCTGCTAAGTCCACGTGCCCGCCGGAGCCTATGCAGGCTGCCCAAGTGGTTTCCAAACCAAGCGGCCTGTTCAGCTGACACTCAGGAGGGGGACGAGGGCAGGCACCCCCACCCCCGGCCAGGCTCTGCTGCCCCGCTGCCCTGCCATCACCAGAGCCGGCGCACACGCCCCCCCTCGGGCGCCAACCCTGGCAGCTCCACCTTTCAACACCCTCGTTCCAAAGCCAGTCTCTCTCAGTCTCTGGAAGAAAAGCGGGCAGCGATGTCCACGTCCCTTGAACAGAGGGGGCCCCCAAAGTGCAGAGACGGAGGCGCAGGAGCCACCCCCGCCCCCGCCGTGATAACAGCCCCATCCGATGGGGGAAGGCTGACCCAGCTGCCAGCGCCAGCCATTCACGTCCACACTGCACCCTCCTGCAGACCACCCCCTTGCCAGCTGGCACCCCAGCCCTGGGCAGCAGGGCCTAGAGTTCTCCAGGTGAACTTGAGCTTGACCTTAGAAAGAACGTCCAGAACACGAGACTGAGGCTGCGCTCAGCCCCCAGGCCGCCTGGAGCAGGGCCGTGGGCACCGGGGCCCACGCGGGCCCCAGGACCTGACAGCCTCAGTGCCCCAGTGAACAGCTTCATGGACAAGCACGGCTCGCAATCAGAGACCCCTAGGGCCCCCTGACCTGCCACCTGCAGCCAGCTCACGAGTGGCGCTCCCCATCCACTCAGGCAAATGGCAGTGCTTACAATCCACCATCTGAGTACACATGCAGAACGTGCTCTTTTGTGAAAACCGGAAGATGTACGCCAAGAGGAAAAAAATGAATGCAAAGGACCCCCCATGTTCCACCACCCAGAGACAACCACCTCGCCATCTCCGTGCACGCCACGCTTCCACGCCATGACCGGAGTGGACGTGTCAGCAGACGGAGCAGCCTGTGTGACACGTGACCCAAGGAACAGCCAAAAAATAAAGCAGTAAACGCACACGAGAGACTCCACAGGACACAATGAAGAGCAGGAAGCACGCATCTCCATGGGACGTGGTTGGCAACATTTATTTCTTCGGCTTTGTGCATTCTGTTCTATCTTCCAGGTTCTCTATGCTAAAAACCCATATATTACTTTTACAATCAGGAAAAGACACATTTGTACAAGGAAGAAAAAACACAAGTAAAACATGAATAACAGTGGGAAAATATCCGTAATACACATAAAAGACAAACAGTTAGTATTTGTGACATTTTCAGCTCGCACACGTCAAAAATAAAAAGAGTACCTTTATGTGAAAACAGGCAAAGGACACAAACAGGCAAGTTGCAGAACACAAACGGCTAATCTAACACAAAACCGACACCATCTCACTGCGACCTAGGAAAGGAGAACTCACCCAGGAGATGCCGATTTGGGCTGAAATAGAAAAGGTGTGACTCGCTGTTGGGCTGGCCAGAGGGCACTCACAGCCTCCTTGGTGGGATGGCAGTTCTGAAGGGCCACCAAGGCAGCTTAGCCCTCAACCGGCATCTCTAGGTCTAGCATCTTGGCCCCATGAGTCCGTCTCCACCTCCAGACCCACAAGACCCAACCCGACCCTACGGCAGTACCGTCTGCGCTTCCTGGAGAGCCGTCACGAAGAACCCCGTGGGCACCCCGGACACAGGCAGGCAGTGCACGCGGGCGTCTGGGGGAAAGCCAAGTTAGGGAACAGCGGGTGGCAAGGCTCTGCTCCCATCCGCAAGGACCACGTGGGAGAGGATGGCAGGCTCAGCACCCAGCTGCCCAGGATGCTGCCCCTGGGGTGGGACGTGGGGGCTGGTGGGTCCCTGCTTGCCCGCAACGTCCATGAACAGAGTTCTTTCGAAGTCAGAAAGAAGCTTCTCAAGAGACAAGGAGAAGCCGCTGGGTACAGCCACGCCATGCTCAACTCAGGATGAGACGTCCAGCCAGCCCCCAGACCGGGAGCATCCTGCTGGGCCACAGGGCCAGCGGTGGGGCCCTGGGCAGGCTCCAGGGCCCATCCCTGTGGGGAGCGGGCCTCCCCCCACCTCTTGGAGCCGGAGGGGGGTGCCAAGGAGCTGGGCGGCACTGGGCTCGGCCCGGCCCGCCTTGGGAGCTGCTATGGCGCCCAGGCCCTCCGCCAGCGCCCCGCGGCTGTGTCTGGCATTCCTGGGAGCTCTGAAAACCCGCCGCTTCCTGCAGGAACCCCATGTGGACTGGGGGGTAGACCTGCATGACTGCTAATGACAGCTCCTGCCTGGGCTGCTGGCCACAGCCCAGCCCCCAACGTGGGCCCCACCAGTCTCCGAAAGTCCCACTCCTCAGCAATGAGCTGCCGCACCTCGTGCTCCGGGCCCGAGGGTCAGGGTGGCCACACTCTGAAGAGCCCCAGACCTGGCTCCCGGGCAGAGGCGACGCGGACAGGGACCCACAGATCCCCGGAGGCTGAGACAGGGGGCGAGGCCACCCGCTCCCCCTCCGTCCCCCTGTACTGACTGCTGTGAGGGGGCAAGGCTGGGCGGGGCTGCACCAGGCAGACGGGGCAGCTGCCCTGCACACCTCCCATGCAGGGACCCACACGTAGGAGCCGAATAACCACATCCACGCTGGGGAGACAGAGGTGGACAGGGCTCCACCGAGGGCCCCGGGCTGGCCTTTGGGGAGGAGACTGCCCCATCATGGGGTGCCAAGGACCCCCTCTCCCCTACAAAAGCCAAAGCCTGGAGCTGAGCCACGAGTGCCAAGGAACACAGCCACCGTGGCCCATAGTCACCGGGGTCAGAAGCAGAGCACTGACCCGGGAGGACCGGCCGGAGCCGCTGTCTCTGCAGGGAGGACAGAGGAGAACCAGGGCAGGCTGGGTGGGCTGGGGGTCGCCGGCTCAGAGGCCTGGGAAGGGGAAGCCCACCGCCCAAAGTGGCACACCTCCAGGGAAGCCAGTGTCCAGGGAAGGTGACCCCCAGATGCTTCCTGCCTTCCCCGGGACAGCAGGCGGCTCTTCCTGTGGCCAGCAGCCAGGCGCATCCGGCACCAGCCCCAGGCAGCCACGGGCCAAGCCACGGCTGAGGTCCCCAACACGGTCCCCAGCTCCAGGACCCTGGAATCCTCAGAGCTAACCATGCCTGCCTCTGGGCTGGCCAGGAACAGAGGCCCCTACACTGGGCTGGGCAGGGGGGTACACGGAGACCCCAGGCTGCCCACCACCCTACTCCTGTCTCAAAAGGGCCCCCCGAGGCCCAGCCTTAGGACTGGCTCTGGGAGAAGGAAGCTGAGGCCAAGGCCAGGGTCAAGGGGCAGCTAGCTGCAGGGGTCAAAGGCCAGCCCTCGTCCCCCTCCTCCTCCTCAGGGTGCCGTGTCGTCGCTCAGCCTCCTCCATCATCACCCCCTCTGTCTGCACTGGGGCGCCATTCTCCAGGTACCACCCCAGAAAGCCTTCCCCAGGGCACCCCCACCTGCCGGCCCAGGCTGGCTCTCTCAGGAACCCCCCAAACGCACAGGAGCAGTCCAGGAAGCACAGCTCCTCCAAAGAACACGGTGTCCTGTCCCTGCTCAGCGCCTGCCCAGCAGAGGCCCCGATCCCAGGGGGGCGGAAGCTGGCGCTGCCGTGGGTGTAGCCATGGGGGCAGGGACACACAGAGAGCCGGCCGGGCTACGGAGCAAGCTGCAGCCGTCCACCTCGCGTGCAGACCCCGGTCCCCACCCTACCCCAGGCCAAGAGAGCAGGGAAGAACCGGCCCGTCCGAAGATGGGAGCCAAGGTCAGAATAAAGCTACTGCTCACACCCCCGGGGAGTCCCCCCCAGTCCCGGCCTCAGGGCTCCTGCACGTACTCACGGCTCCCCGTCAGTCCTGCTGGGATTGGCCGCAAGGACACCTGTCCCAGAGGCCGAGCCTGGCCAGGCCTGCTCCCTGCTGCAGAGGGAGGCCTGCAGCCGGACCGCAGGCCGGGGCCAGCCAGGGGCGGAAGGCCAGCGGAGAGCACAGGGCCCTGGGGTTCATCGGGACTGGCGGGGCAGCCTCTCCGGGCTACCGTGCTGCCTTTTCACCGCAGGCGCCACGCTCCTCAGAGGAGGACCAGAGCGGGCCCGGCTCAGTGGTCAGCGGGTGGGCATGAAGCAGGCCTCCCCCGGATCCTGCCCGGGGCAGAGCTTCCCACCAGGGCCACGTGGCCAGGCCCTGGCTGCCCACCCCACCGCCTGTGGACAGGACCACTCGGAACTCCTCAGAAGTCGGGGCCCCAGGGCGCCCGGGGCCCCCAGACCGAGAGGGCGGAACCTTCCCGGTAGGAGGCCAGCATCCTAAAGGCTTAAGGAGCTGCTCCCAGAAAAGTTCGGTTACCCCAACACAGGTGGGCTCCTCCTCCAGGGAGCTGGCCCTGACTGACACATGGCACACAGGGCCCCGCCCCAAGTCCCTGACCCCCCACACAGACCCCCTGCTTCTGGATCCCCCAGGCTGAGCTCCCAAGGGCAGGGAGGGCCTGGAGTCCCAGCCCCGCCGTCTGGCTCAGCAGAATTGGGGAGCAGAGCCCAGCCACCTGCACTCCCCAGACACGGGCTCGTCCGGCAGCATGCTGAGCCAGGTTGGGAGGCAAAGGCAGGGAGAGGGGATGAGGGCTGGCTGCAACACCCCCTCGGCAGGAGGGCAGGGGGACGAGCCAGGAGGCTCAGATGGGGGGTGAGGGGAAAGACCACTTACCTGTGCTTTTCTAGTTCATTGTGTGAGGACCTGTTTGGAGAGACAAAGACAGAGCTCACTTCACTGCCCACCAACAAGGCACGGGGGCGTGGGCCCTGCCCGGGGGTCTGGAGACCTTGCAGATGGCACGGGGAGGGTCTGGGCCTCAGGGTGGCGAGGGCTGGGGCAGGCGAGCAGCAGCTGACCAGAAGCTGGGGGATCTTGCCCCCGGTGACCAAGAGACAGAGGGGTGCCGCCATGCCCAGGGTGTCCAGCCAGCAGGAGAGCCTGGGCCCCTTCCAGAGCGGTGAGCCAGGCAGAGCAGCAGGAGCCAGCCCTGGGACTGACCACCCTCTCTTCCCAAGACGGCCGGGCACCGAGCCACCTGCATCTTCAGCTGCCCCCGCCCCGAGGCCAGCGGGGCACTGGGAGCCACCTGGGCTGACACAGAAGGCCAAGCGCCAGGCTGGTGGACACAGAGGCCAAGCCTGGGGACCCGAGCACCCCAGCCCAGCGTCACCAGCCAGGGCAATGCCCCACCCCATCCGGCTCACACAGCCGCAGGCTTGCAGCTTGCCATTACCACAGGGACGCCCGGCGAGCAGAGTGGTCCCGGGCCAGGGGCCATCAGCCCAGAAGGTGGCCTCTGAGACATGGGTGCTTCTGGGCTGGCAGGGAGACCGTGGCCGGCCCTCTGCTTCCCTGCAGGGCTGAGGCCTGGGAGGACCAGCCTCTCCGGGGCCTCTCTGCTGCCCAAACCCTGCTGCCTTCGGATGGAAGACCAGAGTCCGAGCACCAGAGAGGGCAGGGCCGTGGCAACGCCCTGCAGGACGGAGGCCATGCGACCAAGCTCCTGGGTCCAGGCCACCCTCTGCGTCCAGGCAGGAAGGCGGCAGGCCCGCCGGGGCCCTGAGACTCCCTGGGCGGCCTCCCGAGTGGGCAGAGGACCCAGGCCGCCTTGGAGAGCAACCAGACGGGCCCAGGCCCGCGCCCCGCTCCCTCCCGGAGCCCTGCCGCCTCCGCCCACTCACCCTCGCCCTCCTGCTCCAGGAGCCGGGGTCAGGTGTCTCCCATCCCGACCCGGGGGCTCGCCTGTCCGGCCTGCCTCTGCCACCTGCCACGGCGCGTGGTCCCAGCACAGCCCAGCGGGCCCAAGGCCTCCTCTCCTCCCACCCGGGCAGCTGGCTCCTGGGCCGCCCTGTGGAGCCTCAGAACCTCCACGTTCCAGGGCCTCGAGGGCTTCGCTGGTCACATGGGCTGGGCAGGGCGCCTCCGAACCTCTGCCAGGGCTGGCGGGGCGGGGGCACAGCCGTCAGGCTCCTTGCTGGCCTGGACGGCAGCCCGGCGCTGCGGATCTGTGGGTCTGCTCGCTTGTAAGGGGCGTGAGGGGCGGCCAGTGTCCTTCGGCGAGGGGCCTGGCGGCCTGACCCTCATGGATGGAGGCAGCGCTGCTCGGGCAGCCTGGGCACACAGAGGGGCCAGAGCCCTCCTGAAGCTCTCCCCTCGTCCCCGACGCTTGCGGAGCCCTGTGGGGAGATTGTCACTTGGGTCCCGGGATCACAGCGGCCTGGGGAAGGCAGAGACTGCCTGCCTAGGGCCCTGCTAGGTGGGTCCCTGGTATCACCATTGGCTCCTCCCTTTTACCCCTTGAAGGAGGCACTCTTGTGGCCACTTCCCTGTAGGACCTGATCCTTGACCAGGGGCCAGGCTCCAGTCCCCTCCTGCTGAACCAATGCCCCTTCCTGTAGCCCCGGCAATGGTGGGGGTCACCATCTCCCCCAGTACGCACTGCCCTTCTGCCCCACCTGCCAGGCCTCATCCTGGTCCCCTCTGTGCCCACCCCTTCCCCCACCTAAGGGGAACACAGACCTTGCAGGTGTGCAGCTGCCCCGCCAAGTCAGGCCTTTACATCCTGTGCCATGAACCACCCTGGCCCCTGGTCTGGGCTGCCTGAGGCCCCGCTGGGCCAGGACAGCCACGTGGGGCGCCCTGGGAGCCCTGGGGTGACTAAAGCACTGGGCTCCCTCCAGAGGAGCAGCAGGGAGGTGCACCCTGGCTCGGAAGACCCTCTGGGTCCCTCCCGAGTGCCCTCGAGGTCCCCACCCCAGCAGAGCGCTGGGGGCAGAGGGCCCACCTCGGAACAGGAGTCCTAGTGACGGGAGGGCGGCCCTAGCAAATGGTTCACTCTCCTGTGCCTCCCTTTCCTCAGCTCCAGAGATAAAAATAACATCTCCTTCATGGGGCTGCGTGGCCATTAACTGGCACGTGTGAGAGAGCCCTAGCTATGCTCTTGGTTACCAGCTTTGGGTATGTGAGCCACAGGACTGAAAAGTCACCACCAAGTTTTCCACGGGTGGCAGGGCACTTGGGACAGTGGGAACCAACAGCAGGGGCCTAGCTGGCTTACCAAGGAAGCCCGAGGCCGTCTGTGCCTCTACCCGCACACGTCCTGCCCCAAACAGTCCCCAGCGGAGGAACCGGGGCTGGGACTCAGAGGCATGTCCAGCCAGAGCAGATGGAGACTCCACTGCTTTCTTGCCAGGCCCAGGGCGCCAGGACGTCACAGGAGATGGGCCCCTGTGCCAGCCTTTCTGTTTCCCAAGAACGAGCAGGCCACAGGAATGAGCCGCACCCTCCGCCAAGAGGCCCCCAAGCCCCCTGGAAGTGCAGCTCCTAGCCTGGTGACATGGGCCAGAACCAACATGGGCCGCTGGGCACCGCCAGGTGTGCTGTGGTCCCCAGGGCAGCCAGAGAGTGGAATCCCCCAGGGGGCCCTAACCGAGGATCCCCTCTCCCACCCAGACACGTGCACCCGGGCTTTCCGGCTTCCACAGCCTGGGTTCCAGGCCAGCCTGCAGCACACCAGCCTGCAGCCTCTCCCAGCCCCTTAGGAAGAGGGCCTCTGACCCAAAAGACAGGGACCCCGGCACTGATCGCTGGAGTTTCACCTGGGTCAGGAGGCTGGGTGGGAGCGGTGGGCACCGTGTGAGGGCCCGGAGGCCCCGGGGCAGGGCCTCCAGCCTGCAGATCCCAGGAGCCTGGGGGCACTCGGCCCAGCAGCAGGGCTCGGCTCTTAGCGGAGATGCAGCCCACCGGCCCGCAGCGGGCAGAGGTCAGAGCCAGCGGCCCCACGCTGCTTCCGCGCCGAACCTCAGTTTCTCCAGACCCAGAGGGCACCGGCCAGCGCCCCTGACAACTTTCTTCCCGCGCGGAAAAGTCCAGAACAAGCCGGGGGCGGAGAGCCGCCTCGGGAGGAGACCCCGGGCGACGGGCGCTGTACGCGTGGCACTGTTTACGCGAGAGGCCGAGGAGGCGCGGCCCGCGGGGAAGATGGCGACGGGGCGGGCGCGGCCGGCCGGGCGGGGCTGCGGCGGCCCGGGCGCCTCCTCCTCCAGGCGGGCCGCCGGGCCGCGCGGGACAGGGTCGGGACCGGGGTGGGGGAGCGCGCTCCGGGGCGGGCGGGGGGCGTAAAGCCCCGCGGCCCGGGCCGGGGCGGGGGACGCCGCGCGCGCGCGCGCGGGGGGCGGTACCTGTTGTTCGGGGCCTTGCGCACCAGGCCGGCCGCCTTTGTTTTCTTCCTGGCGAAGTCGCCGTCGAAGGGCAGCACCGACGCGTAGCCGTGCTCGGCCTCTGCGGACAGACGGCGGCGCGGTCAGCGGGCCCTCGGCCCCGGCCCCGCCCGCCCGCCCGCGGTCCGGCCGCACAAAGGGGCGCGGGGCTCTACCTCGGTCCCTGCGCTCCAGGTACTCGGCCGCCTGCAGCAGCATCAGCAGGGAGTTCAGCTCCATCCTCCCGCCTGCCCGCCCCCCGCGTGCGCGCTCCGGGACGGCGGCGGCCGCTGCCCGGCCGGCTCCGCTCGCCGCCCGCCCCGCGCGCCCGGCGGCCCCACTTCCCCAGACGCCCGCTGACTCCCCGAGCGCTCGGCCGCCACCCCTCCGCCTCGCGGCCCTCAAATTGACACATAAGGGCGAGCGGCGGCCGGCGCAGCAAATGAGAGCCGGCGCTCGGGCGGCGGGGGCGGGCCCTGGGCCCGGCCGGGGCCAATGGGAGCCGGCCGCACGCCTCGGGCGGGGCCGAGAATGTTGACAGCTGCGAGGCTTCGCTCGGATAGGCCCGCCGCGGTAGTAACAATTTAGAAGCCCAAGCTTAGCAACAGCACGTGGGGGCCCGGCCCCCGCGTCCGCTGATTGGCGGCCGGCATGCATGTTAAGTAGGCGCCTCGCGCCTATTGGCCCAGAGCGGGCCATGTAAAGTAGGGTCGGCGGAACCAATGGTCGGCCGCGGGGCGCGCGGCCAATGAGGGCGCCGCGGCCGGACGCGTTGCCGAGAGGAAGCGGAGCGCGGCGGGGCCGGCCCTCCGCCCGGCCCCCGCGCGAGGGCCCGCTGGGGCTCGGGGACCGATCTGGACACCCCGCCGGTCCGCCAGTCCGCTGGTCCGCGTCCTCTGCGCAGGAACCTGTCGCCCCGAGCCTGCTGCCGCACTGGCTTCGCGGAAATTCGGTTCCTCGCGATGTCCTCGGGGGTCTCCCCTGAGGCTGCAAAAAACAACAACCCTCCCCGCCGGACACAGCGTGACCCCGGGAAAGGCTCGGGCTGGGAGGAGGGGCGTAGACGGCCTGAGCCTAACGGTCAGGCCTTCCTGAGGATCTCAGTGGGGAAACTGAGGCCCACAGCAGGAGGGGTCCCACAGAGCCGCCCAGTGGACCCTAGGGCGGAAGGAAGAATCTGAGAAAAGAAGGCGCTCTGCCGCCACAGTCTAGACGGGCTCCCATGAGTAGAGGACTGCGTGATCACGTCTGGCCCAAAGGGTGGGGACATTCCAAGAGGCTAGCACTTGTCCCCTCTGGCCACGGAAACGCTTTCTAGGGAAGAAAATTGCTTTGCCTTGGAGGGGAGCTCTCATCGATCTCCCAGCTGGCTGGCGGGTGGCCCTAGTCACCCCTGACCCTAAGCTGGCCCACAGAAGCAGGACAGGCAGCCTGGGGGTGGGGAGCCGCCCCAGATGGGCCTCAGTCCCACTTGATTTTTCCCTCTCAGATGTTATTGAGATTGTTGGCTTGGGAGCTCCTGCAGAGGAGCCGTCTGGGTGGAGAGTGTGGGGTATAAATGCTGCTGCCAATAATACAGAACAAACACTAAAAATCAAGCACGTGCAGTCCCAGGACCTCTTGACTGTATATGTGCATTTCCTTGAGTTTCTACATCCTCAATTTACAGGCAAAAAAACGGAATCCTGAGGTTTAGCGATTTGCCAGCGTCTCCCAGCATTCCCAGCAGAATGGAGATTAGCACTGCCAGACACGTGACCCAGGGCTGGTGACACAGGAGCATGGAGACCAAACCACCTTCAGGCCCAGCACAACTTGATCTGAGAAAGGGGGTTAGGAATGTGTGCCCACCTCCCCCCCACCCAGGGTGGCAGAACCCAGTGAGAGACTTGGAAACTGGCATTACACACAGCCCTGCGTGGACATTAAAACAACACTTCCAGGGAATTCCCTGGCATTCCAGAGGTTAGGACTCCTGGCTTTCACTGCCTAGGGCCGGGGTGCAGTCCCTGAGCTGAGAATGGAGATCCTGCAAGCTGCAGGTAATGTGAAAACAAAAACACAAAACACTACCTGGATGTTAACTCTGGCCCTTTCTGCCCCTACTCCGCAATCACCCCAGGGTCAGGGCGGATCCCTAGCAAGCGCTGAGTGCTGGGCCCTCCACTTAGTTTGAGGGGCAGTCAGGGCTATGCAGGGTAAAGGAGGGCTGGGGTGCATTGTGGGCTCTGGGTGTTGGAGGCAGGACCCCTGGCTTACCACTTGGTGTTCGCAGGGTCAGGCCACCCCTGGTTATGTGAGGGATGCGCTGCTGACTGCAGAACTAAAGCTGCCCCTGTGCCGGTGGGAGTGCACCTGCTGGACACCCACCCTCCTTCCCGCCGAGGGGCCTGGGGTGCGCTCTGTGCCACAGCGGACAGCACAGGTACGGAGATGTGACTGCAGGAGTGGGGGTGGTCCCCAGCGTGTGCCACCGACTACATCTAGGCCTTTGGGGGACCCCCTCCTCCAGCCACACCCAGGACGGACCACTACTCCGTGCCGGTGGGGTCCACACTGCCTGGGCGCCCCGGTGCAGCGAGGGGCAGGTGGGGATGTGGGCTGGGCCGGTATGGGCTGAGGCGTCAGGGTCCCTTTCGTGGGGGCAGCCCCATGGAGCCACGTGGGTTGAGCGGTGGATGGGGGGACGGAGGGAGCCAGTAGGGGCGGTGGTCCCACCCAGCCCAACCTGCAGCTGTGATGGAGTCCAGAGCTCCCTGGGGCGAGTCCGAGGCCGCCCGCTGAGAGTGCTGGGGCCAGGGGGAGGATGTATGGGGCGGCCTTGCCCGGGACCCACGGTTTCCACACGCAGAGCCTCGGTGTGCACCCCCACCCCCCGGTGGAAGGGGCAGTGTAGGCACTGAGGGCCGCCCTGGGTCGGTGCTGGCTGGCCCAGATCCGAGGACGGCGGGGTGCCACCCTGGGACCCGTTCCCTAGAGCAGGTCTCCAGTAGGGCCCAGTCACCTCCTCCAGGCAGCCTTCTCTGAGCCCAGGCTGGGCCAGCAGCCTCCTGGCCTACCCCGTCTCCCATGCCTGCCCAGCTCTCCCTGCCCCTTCTGTGCAGAGACCTGTCCTGTCAGAGTGCGAACCAGCCGAGGCCATGCTGGAAGGGAGGAGGCGGGCTTCAGAGGCCTCCTCCCTCTGGGAGTCCAGGCCCCCACCCCTTTCCTCCATTTAGCGTCCAAGACAGGCCCTGGACCATTCCCACCCACCCCAACTCCCCTCCCCTCTCCCAGGCGCCCGGCGGCCCCCCAGCCCACATTCCCCTCCCTGCCCCTTCCTCCGAACTCTCTCCCCTGCTGCTCTTAGGAGAAGCCCAGTTCACCCCAGGGCTCCCAGCCCGGGGGGCTCAGGGAGAAGGTGTGGGGCCTGAATCCAGGAGGCCTTAGGGGTCTGTTTGGTGGGTTTCGTCCGCCACCCCACCCCAGCCTCAGCTTCCCTGGCTCTTAGATGAGAACTGCACCCCCTCTCTGGGCACTGGAGGGCTGTAGGAGGAGTCCTGGGGGGGAAGCTTGCGAAAGGCTGGCTAACTCGCCACCCCCAGGATCCTGCAAGGGAAGGAGCCCTCAGGAAGACCGTTTCCTAACCTCCCCCACGCTGACTGGCCTGGGCTCCCTTGCCCTGGACCCGGTATCTAAGGGCGCATCTCACCCGCCCTCAGCCGGCACATACACTGGGGATGCGCCTGTGGCTCTCAGAAGAGCGTTGGGAAGCAACCCCCCTCCCCCTCGTAGGGAGAAACAGTGTGTGCAGTCCTTCCTCCTCCAGAACCCCCTCTCACACCGCCAGGGTGACCAGGCCCTGTCCTGCCTCCTCTCTCGCCCCCTCGGTCACCGGGTTGGAGTCCTGCTGCCCCCAGGCCCCACACTCTGGGGAGGGGGGTGGGAGTGAGCCATCAGTGCAGACCCCAGGCGGTGGCAGGTTCCAACAGGGACAGAGATGAGCTCTGGGGTCATCTGTCAGGGGCTGGAGGGCCATGCCCAGCTCAGCATGGCGGTCAGCCCGCAAGCCGCCCACTGTGTGCCAGGACCAGGGGCGAGCCCCGGGGGCTTCTGTCACTGGCCCCTCCCCCAAAGCCACCCCGGATTCTTGTCTGACCACAAGACCTTGGCCAAGTCCCTAAACCTCTCTGAGCCTCAGTCTCCCCAGTGATAAACCAGAGTTGGCAGTAGCGGCCTCAGGGTGTTGTGGGGTGCAGTGAAGGCTGCATGGGAAGCCCTGGGAGGCAGTGGGCCAGGCGCGGGATAGGAGCAGGAATGGCGGAGATGCTAACATCAGACCCAAATCAGCAAGCACTTCTTTCTCTAAAAATCTTTGTATTTCTCTTTGGCTGTGCCCGGTCTTCATTGCTCCGCGGGCTTTCCTCCAGCTGTGGCCAGCGCGGGCTGCTCTCCAGGTGCGGTGGGCGGGTCTCGTGGTGGCGGCCTCCCCCGTCCTGGAGCGCAGGCTCAGCAATCGTGAAGCACAGGCTTGGTTGCTCTGTGGTGCGTGGGCTCTTCCTGGGCCAGGGATCGAACCCGTGTCTCCTGCATTGGCAGGTGATTCTTTGCCACCGAGCCACCAGGGAAGCCCACAAGTGCCTCTCACTCTGGCCCTCCACATAGGGGCACGGGGGCAGGGCGGGCGCAGTCACAGTCAGCATCAGAGTTCCATCAGAGGACACACAAGCTGCCTGGGCAAGGGCACGGAGGGCCTTCGAAAGAGTTTAACACTCAGGAAAGCATTGTCCCCAGAATACCAGAAGACAGCAAAATCAAGATGCGTGAGGACGTAACAAATGTCTGCCTAGTCAACATAATGTCCATGTCATTTTTAAATGTAAAATAAGAAAAAAAAGTTCATTATACTTGTGAACAATTTGTGGGGTATATTTTTTTCTCTCTCTACAGGGTTTTCTGACTATACTCAATGACCCCTAGACAATGTACAGACAATTGTCTTAAGTAGCCAAAAACGTCCAAAAGCAAAACAATAAGATTTTCTTTTAAACTTTTTGTCAGGGGAAATAACCTACGAAGGAGGGAGGTGGTGCAGACAGGTGCCCGCTGCGGGGTCGGGTGTGGCCGCAGGCTCCTCGGGGCCACCAGCCTGCTCCTCTCCCAGGGCCTGGGCCCAGCTCAGCGCTGCCGCCCTTCGGCCCCTACCAGCTGTCTCCAAGGCCCTTTCTTCCCAGAGCCCTGAGGAGCATGAGCCTGGAGCAGATGGCAAGTCTCCTCCCTCAGACAGTAGGGGCTTCAGGCTCACCCCAGCATCGCTCTCCCAGTCGTACTGTCTGCGTTCTCTGGCCTAGGCCTTCCTGGCCTGCGTCCCCGCCTCTTCCAGGAAGCCTTCTGGGCTTTCCAGGACATGCACAGGTGGCCTTCACTTGGCTCTGGCTGCTACACACCATCATAAGGCCTCATAGTCTCCAGCTGGATGCCCCGAGGGCCTGAGCCCCTATCCCAGGCCCCCAGGCATCCAGCGGCTTCTAGACCCAGAGGGCAGCAGGGCAGGCTTGGGCAAGCATGCCCTGAGCAGCCTCGATCAGAGGGTGCTCAGCTTACAGCCCGTAGGGCTCAAGGCGGTCCTGAGTGACGAGGTAGGGAGACAGCCAGGTCAGAGCAGCGACTGTGGCTTCACTGCGTTACTGCCTGTGACAGAGCAGTGGGAGCCCTGGTGTCTGCCCCACCAACTCATCGTCCGCCCGGGGTGTCCACACCGCAGATCTGACTGTGTCCTCTGCTGCTCGAAGCCCAGTGTTTGGTGCCTGGGGTGACCCCTCCATCCGCCATCTGCACTCCACCCTCACCGGGAGCCTCGCCACTGGGAACTGGGCTGTTCTGTGTCTCTGCAGCTCTGGTACCCCGCTCTCCAGCGGCATCCTGCCCACCCCGCAAGGCCCAGGCAGCGCAACCAGCTTGCTCAGCCCCCAGACCTGCAGACCCCCCAGGACAGGCCGGGTCTGGAATGTGGGGGTGCTCATCTTTGCCCAGTTCAGGTGCAGGACCCAGCCCCTGGCCTGTCCTGAACTCTTGGAAATGAACACACCAGCAGAATCCAGGCCACATGTTTTCAAGCCTTTGGGCTGAGGTTAAGTTTGAGCTTGTGTCAGCCTGGAATCTGCCTCTCCCCAGTCTCACAGGCAGGAGAGGTTCCGAGAGGTTTGCTGACTCCTACAAAGAACCCGAGACTCTGCTCTGAAAATGTGTGTGAGGATGGGGGCTGAGGAGAGTGGGGTGCCCTGCCTGGGAAGGCTGCCTGGAGGAGGTGGCTCTGGGTAGACTGAAGGGTAGACAAGAGCCTCCAGGACTCTGGGTTATGGAGGTGGCTTAGGGTGGAAATTTGGGTCCTGCCCAATGTCCCTTCTGGAAGGACTGATCCTGAAGCTGAAGCTCCACTGCTTCAGCCACCTGATGTGAAGAGCCAACTCATTGGAAAAGACCCTGATGCTGGGAAAGAGTGAAGGCAGGAGGAGAAGGGGCCGACAGAGGATGAGATGGTTGGATGGCATCACCGACTCAGCGGACATGAGTTTGAGCAAGCTCCGGGAGATGGTGATGGACAGGGATGCCTGGCGTGCTGCAGTCCATGGGGTCACAAAGAGTCGGACACGGCTGAGTGACTGAATACCTCCCCCCAACTTCTTCTGCAGAGTCCAGAAAACAGGAAGAGCTGGGAATGACCGGGAAGTTCCCCCTCCATGGTGTCAGCCCCCACCCCAAGCCCTGGTGGTCTGAAGTGCCCAGCTTGACCAGGGGCCCTCTTGCCCACTCCGAGCTGCCGTTAGGGGTGTGGCCCGCCCTGCCTGCGATCCTTGCTGGGTCAGGACCCTCTCTGGCTTCTCCACCCGCCTGCAGGACCTGGAGGACGAGTGCCTGGCCGCTGGGTGCCTGTGTGCAGGGGCCCTGTTCCGACCTGGGGTCCCACCACAGTGGGACAGCCCCTGCAGGCAGGGCTCTAAGCCCCCACGTCCCGGCTGCCAGGCCCCAGTGGGAGAGGAGGTGGTGGGCGGGGTGCCCCCTGGTGGCCACTAGAGGTGGCAGCAGGGGCCTTGGAGGAGCCCAGACCAGTGGGGGAAGGGGGGTGTCCCCCAGCCCTGCCCCGCCCATATGCTGCCGGTGGTCCTTCCGCCACCGCCAGCCTCCAGGACACGAACAGTCTTTCTCCTCTCCTGGGCCCCCGCCCCGTGTGGGTGTCCCCCTGTCTGCTGGCCTGCCTGGGGTGCTGGGCAGGATGGGCACACAGGGAGGAGGCTGGAGCCCATCGCAGGGAGTGGGATGGGGTGGGGGAATGGGTGGTCACGCTTCTCCTGGGGGCTGGTGGGAAGCCACGTCCTGCCTTCCCACTGTCCCAGGAGTCCAGAAGCCCTCCCCGTTTCCTGGGGAGAGTGCACTTGAGCAAAACCCCATCATGTCCCAGAGAGAGGAGTCCATCCACGCTCACACGAGAAATGAGAGTGTCTGCAATCCTTAAATAGATTTATGGAAATGGTTTTGAATTACAGCATTTAGAAAATAAAAATAATCTCAATACATAATATACCCTCCATTATATACTTTTCTTCTCCCACACAAGCTGTTTTTTTGTGCGTGTATATTCCACTGTCAAACAGTAATTGGATTTTATGCTATAAAAGAAGCGGTAGGTGTGTCATCTCTCTAAAAATAAAACTGCAATCATCATTGCAATGTGAAGCCTGAGATTTAAGCCTGAGGAGGTGTCCGTGCTGGGGCCTGGGGCCACTTTGGGGCCAGGGTCCCCGGGGTTCAGAGGGATGGGAGTAATGGCAGCCAAGAGGTCATTACCGGGGTCCTCAGCCCCCTGGAGCGCCCTGGCCTTGGAAGCTGGGATACCTCTGCCTGCTGCTTGACCCCCCACACACCTCCCGCCCCCCATCAGCTGGAGGACCAGGGTGGGCAGAACACAGCAGGGACCAGCCCGCTTGCCCAGAGGACAACAGGGTCTGCTCTGCACATCCCCTCTCCAACAAGAAACAAGACATGTGGTTTAGACAAGGTCCTGAGGGGAGCAGGGGGTGGGGGGTGTGGGCGCAGAGCCCTGGAGACAGAAAGGACAGCCTGCCTGGTCTTTCCCGTTTGGCCAGCTCGCGGGGGAAGCCCTGCGGCTGCTCTGAGGCCCCCCTCTCAGGTAGGTGAGCATCACTCGCCCAGGAAGAGCAGACCTTCCGCTACAGCTGAGCCTCAGACGGCATCTCAGCAAGCAGGGGGACCCACCCTAGCCCAGGCCTGGCACCCCAGGTCCCCGCGCTGGCTGCAGCTGACCTCCGTGGGCCCCTGCACCGGGCCCGAGGGCCCTGCGGGCGGGGGGCGGAGGCACTGGAGCTCTGGAGTCCGGGCGCCCGCAGCCCCCACAGCGACGGGCCCAGCAGGTGGATGAGATGCAGCGAAGCCCCTCCGGCCAGCGGACGGCCAGCCCGGGTGGCGGAGGCGGGGCGCGGCCGTCGGAGCCCCCTCCCTGGAGTCCTGCGGGGCCCGCGGGCTCGCGCGCCGTGTCAGATGCCCGCCTTGTCGCTGTAGAAGGGGGTGACGTGGAACATGTAGCAGTGCGTGCACACGCGCACCGGCTTCACCTGCCCGTAGCGCGGCAGCGGCGCCGAGTGCGAGGAGCAGCGCGAGCAGAAGATCTGGAAGGCGGGAGCGCGCGGCCGAGTGAGCGGGCCGGAGCCCTGCGCAGCCTTGCGCCTCCCCTCTCCCCTACCGTGGCCTCGGAGGGACGGCCAGCAAGGGCAGGAACAGAGCCCTGAGCGCCTCTGGCCGGCCGGCCTGCACGTCTCTCCCACCCAGGCCAGGCGTGCAGTCGCCGGCGGGGCTCTCCCGCTCCCCAGCGCGGGGCTAGGACCTTCAGGAAAACCTGGGACAGGTCTTGACCAAGAGGCCAGGCTGAGGGAGGGGGATCGGCCTCCCACCAAGGCTGCGGCAGGCTCAAATTCAGACCCTCCGCCCCCCACCCCCCTCCCAGATCCCCAGGTCTGAAGGGGCCAGAACTGGGCACTGCACCATCGCACTTCGTGGCTGCGTGCCCGAGGCCACGTTCTGCGTCCTAAGTCGCTCGGTCGTGTCTGACTCTTTGCTGACGCCATGGACTGTAGCCCGCCAGGCTCCTCTGTCCATGGGATTCTCCAGGCAAGAATACTGGAGTGGGTTGCCGTGCCCTCCTCCAGGGGATCTTCCCGACCCAGGGATCGAACCCAGGCCTCCATTGTCTCCTGAATTGGGAGGCGGGTTCTTTACCGCCAGCGCCACCTGGGAAGCCTGAGGCCACACCCTGTGCCAAGTCAGAGCAGGGGCCAGGCTCAGGGGTGTCTCTGCACAGGACTCCGAGGTCCTTGCCAGCCCAGGAGCATTGGTCCTGACCCCTGGACCTGAGCGCGGCGTCTGCAGACGGTCCCTGGGATGTCTGAGGCGGCAGCCCCGGGGGCTGCGGGACGGCCCGGCCGCCCACCCACTTACCTTCCCGCAGCTGCGGCAGTGGTGCTTCCTGCGGATGACTGTGAAAGGCGCTTTGCACGAGGTGCAGAAGCCGCAGGCCTCGTCCGGGACCCACTCGGGCGGGTCTGTGACAATGACAGCGGGGGACAGGTCAGCCCGAGGCAGCGGTGCGGGGGGCGGCCGTGAGGTCGGAGGCTGGTGGGCAGGAGCCCCCGGTCCTCGCGAGGCTCCTTACTGGCTAGGTTTCAGGACTGTTGGCCAGGCTCGCGGATCGGACCCCAGCGGCAGCAGCCTGCACTTCGCCCCAAGACTCAGGGCGAGGTCCACCCAGGCCACCCTCTCCCAAGACTCTCCCGGCCGGCATACAGTCTGGCAGGGTCCTTGGGCAAACACGGGGGCTGACAGATGAAAGAAATCAACCCCCTTTGTCGACCTCTCAATCTAGGCTCTGCTGGAGCCTCAGGCGCCCCCGCAGCTCTGCCCAACACGGCTCCAAGGCAGGTCAAGGGAGGTGGGGGAGGGGATGCGAGGGCGTCTCCCGGAGACGAGGCTGGCCCCGCCCCGAGAACCCCCCCCCGACCCGAGCTGGCCCCGCCCCGAGGCTGGCCCCGCCCGGAGAACCCCCATCCCGAGCTGGCCCCGCCCGGGAATGGCCCCGCCCCGAGGCTGGCCCCGCCCCGGGAATGGCCCCGCTCTGAGGCTGGCTCCGCCCCGAGGCTGGCCCCGCCCCCCCACATGTGCAGCGCCGGCCCCTCACGACTGGTCTCACCCACTTTCCCTTCTCTAGGCGCTCACTGGAGGGAGCCCCTGGGGATCTGGTCTGGAATTCGGGGGGCGAGGACTGAAGGCGCTGGGAGAAGCCACCTTGTCCAGGGAGACAACCCCAGACATGAGGTGCCCACCCTGCACCAGCCACTCGCCCGGGAGAGACCTTGGTCTCCGGCCCCCCTCTCCGGCCACTCCTCCCCAAGCTGGGGCCCCTGGAGTCTGCAGACCAGGGCAGAGGGGAGACGCCTGGACGGGGTACCCGCTCTCTGCTCAGCGCACTGGCCCCGGCCCCTCACGCACCTTCCAAGTCTCCGTCTCGGGTCTTGGCGGCCAGCTCGGAGGATGACAGGGTCTCCTGGCACAGGGCACAGTCCTCCAGGGCCGCGCTCCGCAGGGTCTGGGTGACTGGAAGGAAGTGTGGCCACTGGGCTCAACGGGCCACCACCCGTGCCCAGGAGGTATGCCTGGGTGCAGCCAGTGGAGGCACCCTCCAAACAGTGCACAGTCCCACCCGTGGAGGGGGTCACTGGGGCCCTCACCCAGTGCCCAGCAGGCAGGGTGCTGACCTGACCCTGGGAATCTGTCCATCTGAGCGCCCCCACGTGGGCAACTGGCCCTGCCTGTGGCCCCCAGCCCCGGACCCGTCCACCGTGTGTGGTCAGGTCCCCCAGGACTGTGGCCCCGAGGCAGGCAGGGGACCAGGCCTGGCCCCGGCCCTGGGGCCCACACACTCCTTGCTTGCAGAGGCCACCCACATCGCCGCCCTTCTTGAGCAGCGGTGGTCCAGAGGCAGCCCCACCCAGAATCCCCGGGTACATGGGGACAGTGTGGCCCAGTGGCATGGACCTCGGGAGGCAGAGCTGGGTGGGCACACAGTACAGACTTCTCCTCCCCGGGGTCTGGGCCGGCTGCCCCGGTGCCCAGTCACTCTTGAGCAGAAGCCCCTGGGATAAGGGGCCGCTTGCCCAGAACAGGAGTCTCAGCCCTGCAGAGGGGGGGCCAGCAGGGATGGTGGCCCTCCCCCACACTGGGAGCCCACCACGCCCTTGCCTCAGCGTCCCCTACCTGACCCCTGCTCCTTCCCCAAGTGACTGTTCCGTGTGTGTGTGTGTGTGTGTGTGTGTGTGTGTGTGTGTGTGTGTGTGTGTGTGCATGCGCGCACTTGGGTGAATGCGTGAGTGTACAAGAGCACACTCGGGTGTGAGGCAGGTCACAGATGGCCACTTCCTCCTGAAGTAGTGGGACCCATGTCCCCTCCTGGACTCTGGGCTGACCTCTGGCTGCTCTGACAGATGGAATTCTGCAGAAGTGACCGGGGACCACTGGGTCCCGTCTGTCTGAGGAAGGGCACCGCGCCTCCTGGCCCGTCCTTGTCGTCGGAAGATGGGCAGCCTCGCTGGGGTGCTACGGGATTGGTCCGCTGCTCCTAGCAGTGGCCTCGGGGTACCCGGGGCCTGCGAGGTGTGCCCTCAGCCCCCCGGTGGACAGCCTGGCTTGGCTGGGGGGTTCACCGTGGATGTGGTCATGTAAAAAGCTGGGTGGCCCGGGAGAGCAGGTTTCCGCCCACCTTCCCGGGGTGGGGGTGACGGCGGTCATGCGCGCCTCCGAGCCTGTCCCGGGCCGGCACTCACCCTTCTTTAGCTTTTCCTTGTCGTCAGTCTCTGGCTTGGTGGCCATGACCTGGAATAGGGTCTTGAGGATGCTCCTCAGGTCGCTGGCATAGTTGGTCTGCAGCTGGTCGGCCACGCCTGCGGGGGATGCCCGGGGAGGGGAGAGGGGAGGTGCTGCTGGCTGGTGAGCCCACTGCGGCCTTGGATGAGCGGGGCAGGAAGCGGCCACCCAGCCCTCCCAAGGGTCCCTCTGGCAGAAGCAAGGTTCAGGAGGCAAGGGAAGGAGGGGGACGAGCCCATGAGCCAGCAGCGCCCCCCACCCCCTGGTGACAGCTATTCTCGTTTGTGCTTTTTTCCTGGGGTCACAGCCACGGCCACCAAAGGGCCCTGGCTCCTCACTGAGGGACGGCCCCACGCCCCCAAGTGTGCCCACCGCCGTGGCAGCTCCTTCCCCATCACGGCCACCTCCACTGTGGGGCTGCCCTTCTGGGGAGCCGAGGGTGGGCCCTGCCTGGACGTGGGGGCCCTTGGAGCTCCCCCACCCTCACTGGCCGAGCTTTCCTCATCCCTCAGTCGGGTGGGCTCAGCCCTCCTCAGTGAGCAGCTCTTCGAGGGCAGGTGGGGCTGTGTTCACAGCAAGGCCAGGGGGTGACTGCAGCTGCCCCCCGCCCCCTGGTGCCTGTCACTGCGTGGACACTGTGGCCAGCGGTTCTGGAGGGTTCCTAATGTGTCAGCAGCCCTGCCAGGCACCCGCTGGGCCTGCTGTTCCCCAGACCACAAGACAGACCTGTGTGATGGGTTCTGCCAGATGTTTGAACTGAAGCTCGGAGTCACCCCCGAGCCTGGCCTGGGTGGGGGCCCTGCCTGTGGGACTCTGGGCAGTGCAGAGTGACACCCCAGGACCGCGACCTTGAGTCTGCAGTGTCTGCCAGGCTACAGGCTGTGCCCCCTGCCGCTCCACCCCACAGCCTGGGGTCAGGGGATGGGCCAGGTGGGGGACAAGCCTGCAGGACGGGCACTGCCTGAACCTGGCCCGGAGGTGAGGGTGGGTGGCAAGCAGGAGGCAGGGAGGGGGACCCCACCGCGTCACGCTTCTAAACCACGTGCCTGCGCCAGTTACTCAAAACACACAAAACTAAGGGAGAAGGTGAAAAAGACGCTGCGCTCACGCCCCTCTCTGAATCCCAGGAGACGAAGCAGTCATCATCCCCCTCACCCAGGGGAAGGAAGGAAACAGGATCAGTCAGGACATCAGATGGAACAGGACCTCGCGGGTGGGTGGCGAGGGTCCCCGGGCCCAGCCTGGGCTCCCCCCGCCCACCGAGGAGGGCCTGTGGAAGCACGACGCACAGCTCTTGGCTGGGCTCCTCTCGGGGCTTGGGGCGAGGAAGTGACGTGGTGAGGGGGCCTCCGGGCAGGGCCCGCACCCCAACCTTCCTGGGGAGACTCCTGCAGCGCGCCAGCCACTGCCCTGAAGCCTGTCCACCCCCCGTGTGTCCCAGAGCCCATGCCCACCCCGGGGCCCGGCAGGGCACCTGAGATGCAGACAAACAGGCGGTGGACCAGGTCGTGGCTGCCCCGGAACCGGGAGCGCATCTTGTCTCTGACGGCCACAGGCGCCGACTCGGGGCTGCTCGTGTCTGGGGAGCAGGGACCAGCCGTGGAGCCACTGCACGGAGAGGTAAACACGGGCTTGGCTGCAGGCAGCAGTGGGGACAAGACTTCTGCCCGGAGGGCCCCCTACCCCGCACCCAGGTGTGCACCGGGTCCAACACT
Organism: Giraffa tippelskirchi; assembly: GCF_054371585.1. Taxonomy (NCBI): domain Eukaryota; kingdom Metazoa; phylum Chordata; class Mammalia; order Artiodactyla; family Giraffidae; genus Giraffa; species Giraffa tippelskirchi. The sequence goes on from NC_137275.1 coordinate 1,481,954, forward strand.
GGGGGCTGAGTTCGTCCTGTGGAAGCGTCCTCACCCCACTCACACCCTCTGCAGGGGCTGGTGGGCCCCAAAACACGTGTCCACGCCCGAACCCTGGGACCCGGTGGGACCTTCGTTGGAAAAAGGTCTTTGCCATCCAGGTAAAGGTTTTTATTTTTATTTTCTTTGGCTGTGCTGGGTCTTGGGCGCGGGGCAGGCTTCTCTCTAGCTGCACCGAGAGGGGCTGCACTCCAGCTGCCGTGTGCGGGCGCCTTCTGTGGGACGTGAGCTCTGGGACCTCGGCCTTCAGCAGTCGCGGCTCCCGGACTCCAGAGCACGGACTCAGGAGTTGGGGGTCACGGGCTCGCTTGTTTCTCGGCACGGGGGACCTCCCCGGATCAGGGATCCAATCAGTGTCCCTTGTACTGCCAAGCAGATTCTGAACCACTGGCCCACAAGGGAAGCCCCAAGCCAAGGACCTGCAGAGGAGACGTCTCGGCTTATCTAGTGTCCTAATCCAAGGCCAGGAGTCTCAGTAGGAGGGGGCGGGGGGAGGACCAGTGACCGTGACACAGAGATCGCCGTAAGGAGGTCACAAGCCAGGGGACTCCCAGAGCCCCCAGGAGCTGGAAGACGCAGGAAGGACCCCCCGCCCAGAGCCTCCGGAGGGCGCGCGGCCCCGCCCGCGTTCAGATTTCTGGTCTCCAACCTGTGAGAGGGGAGACTCCTGTCGTTTTCAGCCCCCGGTCATGGTGCCCTCCACTGAGACGAGCCCCCCGGCCCCCGCACGCCCCTGACCCCAGCCCAGGGGTCCTGCCGCAGGCGCTGTTAGTTCTGCTCTTCCGGGGTCACCCTGAGGCCCCAAGTAGTGGCCGCAGCTGAGCCTGGACTGTCAGGGTGTCCACTTGCCCAGCTTCAGGGGGTGTGTCCACTGACCTTTCAGTCCTTAAAATAATGTCTCTCTCGTCTTCACCTCTGCCAGTTTTTCCTACTTTCTGGGAAATTTCCTCCTCCCGCCCAGCCTTCCCCTTGTCATTTTTGCTTCCAGGTTTTTACTCAGTTGGCCAAAAAGTTTGATCAGGTACGCTGCTACAGAATTCATTTCTTGCCCTCTGTTTCACAGATGCGAAACCTTTTATCTATCTAGAAACATTCACTATAATCTTTTAAAAGCTGCCTTCGGGGGCCCGCAGTATCTCTGTTTTCGCTTTTCTGCGGGGAAGTTGGGGTTTTTCAGGCCGGAGGCCGGCCTCAAATGCACGGGATCCTGGTGTCAGAGAGAGGCCCTGGTGGGTGAAACAGTGGGCCCCCGCGAGGCTGGCGGGAGTAAACCGGCCGGTGACCGTGGGGAGAGGCTCCGATGCCATACCGGTGGAGCTGATGCCCCCCAGCCTGGGGCCAAGGTGGGCAAACACCTGAGAGCCCACCCTGGGCAACCGCACACACGGCAGCATCTGCAGTGCGGCTCTGGAAGTGCCAGCAAAACCCAGCAGCCATGGAGGAAGGCCCGCCGTGACCGTGTCTGGCCACGGCCTGCCTGAGCGAGGGGAGAGCAGCCCCCCGGCCCCGCCGGCAGAGATGGATGCGCAGCCACACGATGTCTAACTAAGGGGCACCTCCCTTGGTGTCCAACCACCAGGAAGCTCGGAGACAAGATCCACCTGGGAGTTCAGTGCAGCGGGCCAGGGGGAGGGGCCCGGACTGGCTTCTCGGGGTCCCCCCCCACGTCAGGTGCGTCTGACTGGCATACTCGGGCAATGGGCACATCTGTCTCTGAGTGTGTAACGCTTCTCCAGAGCACAAGGAGTGATGGGAGGTGCTGGAGAGGCCGGCGCCCTGCTCTGCCGAGACCCTCGTGATGACCGAGAGCCCTCCCCGCCCAAACCGCCTGCTGCGTCCCCGAGACGAAGTCCCTGGCTTTCCGCTTGGGGTGTGAGCCTGGCCGCGCCCTCCCTGGGAGCTGAGTAAGGAAATGGGGTGAGCGTCACTGTCTGGGGTCCACGTCCATCAACACCCCCAGGCTCAGCTCACAGCCTCACTCAGATCTGAAAGCAGGAACCCAAACAAATGCTTACACACGAACGTTCACAGCAGCATTATTCACAAGAGCCAAAAGGTGTAACAACCCGAGCACCCATCAACAGATGACGGGTAAACAAGATGTGCTCCATCCACACAGGGGAATACTATTCAGCTTTAAAAAGGAATAAAACTGTGACACCAGCTACAATATGGACGGACCTTTAGGACATTACGCTGAGTGAGATAAGCCGTCACAAAAGGAGAAACACCGGATGCTGCCACTTACATGAGGCCCCGAGGGGCCAGATTCACAGAGACAGGGTGGCGGGCGCCGGGGCCGGGGAGGGGCTTATGGGGATGCAGTTTCAGGCGGGGATGATGAAAAAGTTCTGGAAACGGTGGTGATAGTTACACAACATAGTAAATGTGCATAATGTCACGGAATTATACACTTAAATGCTGTTAAAATGGTAAATTTTGTGTTAAATGTATTTTGCCAAAATTAAAAAGAAGAGGAAAAAAGATTTAGGACAGAGGAAAGCAAAGGAAAAGGAACTGGAAAGTCTAAATGGCAAATAGCATTGATGGATTTGGCATCAATAAAACAGGTTAAGAATTACATTAAATTGTACACTTTTATAGTGTATATTTTTAATAGTTAAAAAATGAAGCATAGTTGATTTACAATGCTGTGTTAGTTTCAGAAGTACAGCAAGAGTTATGAACTCATTTCACATGTAGCAAGGTAATGCTGAAAATCCTTCAAGCTAGGCTTCAGCAGTACGTCAACTGAGAACTTCCAGATGTTCAAGCTGGATTTAGAAAAGGCAGAGGAACCAGAGATCAAATTGCCAACATCTGCTGGATCATAGAAAAGGCAAGAGAATTTCAGAAAAACATCTACTTCTGCTTCATTGATGACGCTAAAGCCTTTGACTATGTGGATCAAAACTGTGGAAAATTCTTAGAGATGAGAATACCAGACCACCTTACCCGCCTCCTGAGAAACCTGTATGCAGGTCAAGAAGCAACAGTTAGAACCGGACATGGAACAACAGACTGGTTCCAAATTGGGAAAGGAGTACATCAAGGCTGTATATTGTCACTCTGCTTATTTAACTTATATGCAAAGTACATCATGCGAAATGCTGGGTTGGACGAAGCACAAGCTGGAATCAACGCTGCCGGGAGAAATATCAATAACCTCAGATATGCAGATGACACCACCCTTATGGCAGAAAGCAAAGAGGAACTGAAGAGCCTCTTGATGAAAGTGAAAGAGGAGAGTGAAAAAGTTGGCTTAAAACTCAACATTCAGAAAACGAAGATCATGGGATCCGGTTGCATCACTTCATGGCAAATAGATGGGAAACAATGGAAACAGTGACAGACTATTTTTTTGGGCTCCAAAATCACTGCAGATGGTGACTGCTGCCATGAAATTAAAAGAAGCTTGTTTCTTGAAAGAAAAGCTATGACAAACCTAGACAGCATATTAAAAAGTAGAGACATTACTTTACCAACAAAGGTCCATCTAGTCAAAGCTGTGGTTTTTCAATAGTCATGTATGGATGTGAGAGATGGACTATAAAGAAAGCTGAGCGCCGAAGAATTGATGCTTTTGAACTGTGATGTTGGAGAAGACTTGAGAGGCCCTTGGACTGCAAGGAGATCCAACCAGTCCATCCTAAAGGAGATCAGTCCTGGGTGTTCATTGGAAGGACTGATGTTGAAGCTGAAGCTCCAAGACTTTGGCCACTTGATGGGAAGAACTGACTCCTTAGAAAAGACCCTGGTGGTGGGAAAGATTGAAGGCAGGAGGAGAAGGGGACGACAGAGGATGAGATGGCTGGATGGCATCACCGACTCAATGGACATGAGTCGAGCAAGCTCCAGGAGTTGGTGATGGACAGGGAGGCCTGGCGGGCTTGGGGGTCTATGGGGTAACAAAGAGTTGGACACAACTGAGCGACTGAACTGACTGTAACTCTGGCATTTTTTTTGTTACACTTATTCCAAATATTTAAATCTCCTTGAAGCTAATGCAAATAAGATTTTTTTAATTGCTACCATATCTTAATATAATTGGGTCTTTAACAGTGACAGCTTTATTGATATACACTATATATATATCAGGCTTCCTGGGTGGCTCAGACGGTAAATCATCTGCCTGCCAGTGCAGGAGACATGGGTTCGATCCCTGGGTTGGGAAGATCCCCTGGAGGATGGCATGGCAACCCACTCTAATATTCTTACCGGGATGATCCCATGGACAGAGGAGCCTGGTGGCTACAGTCCATGGAGTCACAAAGAGTTGGACACGACTGAATTACTGAGTACACATGAACACACACATACACACACACACACGCACACTATATATATATTATATATCAACACCATTCAGTTCACCCTTTGTTGTTCAGTCACTAAGTCATGTATGACTTTTTGTGACCCCATGGATGGCAGCATGCCTGGCTTCCCTGACCTTCACTGTCTTCCAGAGTTTCCTCAGACTCATGTCCATCGAGTCGGTGATGCCATCCAACCATCTCATCCCCTGTCGTCCCCTTCTCCTCCTGTCCTCAATCTCTCGCAGCATCAGGGTCTTTTCCAATAGTTGTCTCTTCACATCAGGTGGCCAAAGTATTAGAGCTTCAGTATCAGCCCTTCCAATGAATATTCAGGACTGATTTCCTTTAGGATTGACTGGTTTGATCTCCTTGCAGTCCAAGGGACTCTCAAGAGTCTTCTCCAACACCACAGTTCAAAAGCATCAATTCTTCGGCGCCCAGCTTTCTTTATAGTCCAACTCTCACATCCACACATGACTACTGGAAAAACTATAGCTTTGACTATACGGATATTTGTTGGCAAAGTGATTTCTCTGCTTGTTAATATACTGTCTAGGTTTGTCATAGCTTTTCTTTCAAGAAACACGCGTCTTTTAATTTCATGGCTGCAATCACTATCTGCAGTGATTTTGGAGCCCAGGAAAATAAAGTCTGTCACTGTTTCCATTGGTTTCCCATCTATTTGCCATGAAGTGATGGGAATGGATGCCATGATCTTCATTCTTTGAATGTTGAGTTTTAAGCCAGCTTTTTCACTCTCCTCTTTCATCTTCATCAAGAGGCTCTTCAGTTCCTCTTCGCTTTCTGACATAAGGGTGGTGTCACCTACGTATCTGGAGAAGGAAATGTCAACCCACTCCAGTACTCTTGCCTGGAGAATCCCAGGGACAGAGGAGCCTGGCGGGCTGCCATCTATGGGGTCGCGCAGAGTCGGACACGATTGACGCGACTTAGCAGCAGCAGCACCTGCATATCTGAGGTTATTGATGTATTTTTCCATAAGAGTTATGGAAAACTATAAAACATCATTGAAATAAATTAGACCTAAATAAATGGAAAGACAGCCTATGTTCATGGTTGAGGACTTAATATCATTAACATGGCAATACTCCCAACAGTGGTCTGTAGAGTCAATGGAATCCATATCAAAATATAAAAAAATTTCCTTTTCCATGCAGAAGTTAACAAGCTGATCCTAAAATTCATACAAAAATGCAATTACTTAGAACAGATGAAACAATCTTGAAAAAGAAAAAAAGCAAAGTGGGAGGACTCACACGACACAGAATTTAGCAACAGTGAACAAGACCGGCACTGGCATAGGAGCCATGAGGATGCAATAAAACTGCAAATCCAGAAATGAACCCAGAAGTTTGTCGTCGACTGATCTTCAAAAAGGGTGTCAAGATCACCCAATAAGGAAAGAATGGTCTTTTCAAAAGATGGTACTGAGATGGAGAAAAGACTGTCTCTACAATAAGTGGTGCTGGGAAAACTGGAAGCTACATACAAAGAAGTGAAATTATTAATAGAACTTTTTTTTCACACTACACATAAAAATAAACTCAAAATCGATTAAAGACCTAAATGTAAGACTGGAAACTAAAAAACTTCTAGAAGAAAACATTGGCAGAACACTTTTTGACATAATCTGTAGCGATAGTTTTTGGATCTGTTGATGGTTAGATAGCATCACTGACTCAATGGACGTGAATTTGAGCGAACTCCAGGAGATGGGGGAAGACAGAGGATCCTGGCATGCTGCAGTCCAGGGGGTTGCAAAGAGTCAGACATGACTGAACAACTGAATGACCACCAAAAACCCAAGGCAAAGGAGACAAAAGCAAAAATAAATAAATGGGACCAAATTAACCTAAAAGCTTTTGCACAGCAAATGAAACCATTGACAAAATGAAAAGATAACCTACTGATGGGCAAAAATATTTGCAAATGATATAACTGATAAGGGGTTAATATCCAAAATATATAAACAGCTCATACAATATAATATAAAAAAATAAACAACTGGATCAGAAAATGGATTAGAAATTGCTGTTGTTCAGTTGTTAAATTGTGTCAAACTGTTTTGCAACCCCACGGACTGTAGCCTGCCAGGCTCCTTTGTCCATGGGGTTTCCTGGGCAAGAATATTGGAGTGAGTTGCCATTTTCTTGTCCAGGGGATCTTTCTGACCCAGGGATCAAATGCATGTCTCTTGCATTGGCAGGTGGATTCTTTAGCACTGACCCAACAAGGAAACCCCAGGAAATGGACTGAAGATTTCAACATGTTTTTCTGAAGACATACAAATGAAAAGCACTTGAAAAGATGCTCCATATTGCTAATTATCAGAGAAATGTAAATCAAAACCACAGATATCACCTCCCACCCGTCAGAATGGCCATCATGAAAAAGATCAAAAATAACAAGTGTTGCCAAGGATGTGAAGAAAAGGGAACCCTCCTAAACTGTTGATGGGAATGTAACTTGGTACACCACTGTGGAAAACAGTATGGAGGTTCCTCACAAAACTAAAACTAGAACAACCATATGATCCATCAGTTCTACTCCTGGGTATATATCTAAAGAAAATGAAAACGCTTATCAGACAAGACACACGCGATCCAGTGCTCACAGCAGCATTATTTACAACAGCCAAGACATGGGAGCAGCACCAGTGCCGTCAACAGAGGGCGGATGAAGGAGACGTGGAATAGGTATGAAATGGAGTATTACTCAGCCACAAAAAAGGATGCAAATCTGCCCATTCCAACAGCATGGATGACATGGCGGGTATTACGCTAAGTGAGTGAGTGATATGCAGTGAATATGCAGAATCAAAGGGTTCAACAAACGGATGAATATAACAAAACAGAAACAGATTCATGGACACAGAGAGCACACCAGTGGTCACCAGCAGGGAGAGGGCAAGGGGAAGGGGTAGGATACGGGCAGGGGATTAAGAGGTACAAACTACTAAATGTAAAATAAATGAGCCACAAGGATATACTGTAAAGCACAGGGAATACAGCCAGTATCTTATAATAGGTTTAGATGGAGTATAATCTATACAAATATTGAATTGCTATGTTATACACCTGAAACCAATATAATATTGTAAATCAACAATAAACAATAAAAATTTTTAATGGTGCTGGGAAAACTGCATTTCTACATGCAAAATAATGAAGTTTTATGTTACACCACATACAAAAATTGGCTCAAATAGATCAAAGACTATATGTAAGAGCTAAAACTCTTACAACAGAACATGAATCTTTGTGGCTTTGGATTAGGCAATAATTTCTTAGGTGTGACATGAAAAACATAGCAACCAAAGACAAATATCAACAGTTCCTCATGCGGTATGACCCAGCAATCCCACTCTGAGTATCAACCCGAGAGAACTGAAACACAGATTCACCCAAAAATTAAAATTAAAAGTTTTTGTGCTTCAAAAGATAGCATCAAGATAGTGGAAAACTCTACAGAATGCAAGAACATCTTTTCAAAGCACGTGTCTGTCAAGGGTATATAGTTCCTGGAATCTAGAAAGGACTCTTACAACTCAACAAGAAGAAGATACATCACCCAACTAAAGAATGGGCAATGGATCTGAAAAGACATTTTTCCGAAGAAACTATATAAACGTCCAGCAAACACCTGAAAAGATGCTCAACATCATCAGTCACTTGGGAAACGCAGATTAAAACAATAATGTGCCATTTATACCCATCCTGATGACGATAATGATTTTAAAAGAAAACAGAAAAAACCATGTGTGGGTGAAGATCTGGAGAGATTGGAGCCCTCCTGCATTCCTGACAACAGCCTAAAATGCCGCAGGCACTCTGGAGACAGGTCAGCAGTTCCCCGTGCCATATGACCCAGCAATTCCACGTCAAGGTGGCTACCCAGGAGAACTGAAACGTAGATTCACACAAGCATTTGTACATGGATGTTCACACAGACTAGCCTAACAATGGAAGCAACTCAAATGTCGGTCAACTGATAAACAGATCAACAAAATGTAGTCTAGCCATGCAATGGAATTAATCTTTGGCCACAGAAAGGAATGAAGTACCGTTAGGTGCTTCAGATGAACCCTGAAAACATTAAGCTGTGACAGAAGCTGGTTACAAAGGTCACTTGTTGTATGATTTCAGTTCTTTGAAAAGTCCAGAAAAGTCTAGGCAAATCCATGAAGACAGAAAGTAGATTAATGGTTGCCAGCGACTGAAGGGGTTTTACTGGGGAAATATTCAGGGTTTCTTTATGGGGTGATGAAAACGTTCTGAGATTGGACAGTGGTGGTGTTTGCACAACTCTGTGAATGTGCTAAAGCCACTGAATTGTGCACTTTAAAAGGAATAAAAGGATGTTTTTCTTGTAATCATTTTAGCAGAGGCATATTCAAGAAATAGCTCAAGCTAAATGCCCATCAACAGTGGGTTGATCCAGTAAATTAGGTCAGAGGTTTCCACGAAGGATAGTTAATGATGCTGGAAATGCTAAAATATTAAATAAAAAGGTAGCATTTTAAAAATTAGAGCTATCATATGTACATGAATGAGGTATTGTGAAATATAGTCAATGCAAAAAGCTTTAATAGTACATTTATCTGAATAGTACGACCATGAATAAGTTGGTATTTTTCCAGTGTCTTCTAAGATCAAGTACTACTTCTGGGACCAGAAGAATAGCTTAGGCTGAGGAGAGGAAGCCCCTGCAGCAGGTGCCACTGCAGCCCTCCTGAGGCAGAGTCTGTTTCTTAGTGGAGGGACGGCGTGCTCTGGGGGCCCCAGCCCCGCAGGTAAAGCCCTGGAGGCAGAGAAGACTTTCCGAACCAGATGCCGTGGCAGCACACAGTTCACCTGTAAGAAGCCAGGGGCAGGGCCCTGACTGTGGGCAGAGCTCTGAGAGCGGAGAAGCCTGGGCTCATGTTATGTCTTGAAAGAGCAATGAACTCTGGGACTCCCCTGGTGGTCCATGGCTAGGACTCCGTGCTCCCAATGTGGTCCATGCCTAGGACTCTGTGCTCCCAATGTGGTCCATGGCTAGGACCAGGGCCCTGGTTTGATCCCTGTTCAGGGAACCAGAGCCCACACGCTGCAAGTGAGACCCCACGCAGACTCCAAACAAATAAAAAAGAGAGACCAATGAACTCTTCCGGAAGACTGAAGCCAAGGCTGGCCCACAGGTGGTGGCGGGAGCAGATTGCAACTGCAGTCTCCAACCCACGCCCGCTCCAGCTGCTCTGCGGAGTGGGGCGTGTGTGTGTGTGAGTAAGTGTATGAGTGAATGTATGCATGTGAATGGAAAGAGAGCCAAAGGCTCCATAAAAAGACTGGTCCGAGGCAGAAAAATCAATAAAGTGCTGGCCACGGGGAGCCCAGTGAGGCTTGGAAGGGCCACGGGGAGCAAACCAACAGAACACTGGAGGTTGGGCCCGGGACCTCACCTGGGGGCTGAGCTTGGGGCCTGGCTGGGTCAGCCTGCTCCCAAGGGGCCAGCGGATGGGCATTATTTGGGCCCCAGGAGCACCAGGAACATGCCCAGGGTGGTCACTCTTTTGGAAGGGCACGGGTCTTCCATGGGCAGCTGCTGGACAGACAGGCTGGGGACACGGAAGAGGGTCCCAGGGAAGAATCAGACCCTGTGTGCGGCCCCAAGAGCCCAATCTAGAGCCAAATGCATTAAAGACGGAGCCAAGAGGCCACCTGGCGCCCAGTGGTTCACATCTGAGGTGGGGGCAGGAAGGGTGCGGGTGGGATGTGGCCGGAGCCACAGAGGCAGAGGGACGGGAGCTGGGAGCGGCGAGGGTGAAGGCATGGGGGCGCCGGCCCACCAAGGGCTTCCCGCGCCCCCCGGGGAGGCTGCACTCCCATCACCACCATGGCTACACAGTCACTCAGCGTCAGACCCTCCCGGTCACCAGGATGCAGAAAAACCCGGCACCTTGTGTACCGATGCCCAGCTGGATTCCGTCTGTTTCCTGCCACTGTCTTTTACAGAAGGCAGCACAAATCCCCTGTCACAAGTCCCCTGAGGTTTGAAATGCTAGGAAGTGTCGTTTTTCTGGTAGCAAAATACCATGCAATTCTAGACAGTCACATCAGCCCCGAACGTCTCGTCCAGCCTGTGTCTTTGGCCATGGTCAAAGGCATTGCGGCAAGCCTCCCAAAGTGCGCAGTGGCCAGGGACACAAGGCAAGCGTCCGATTCCACTGTCAGAGGAGGAAAAAAAAAAAGAGCCTTTTGACAGAAAAAGGACGTTGTCATCCTGATGTTCTAGGGGCCTAAGAAATAAGAGAAAACACAACCTGGAAAAACTAATAGCATCGCAAGCTGTTGCAGCCATGACATCACACGGGTGAATCTGCGAGCCTCTGGATGCATCCAAAGAAGCAAGCAGGCCAGACACGTGACTCAGAGACGGGACGCCTGCGGGTGTCTCCCTCCCCCCGGGGTCTGGGTCCTGTGTCCTCCCATGGTGACGGAGGAGCTACCCAGCCTGGGGGCCCCGAGCCAGGAGGGGGCGGGGGCCATTCAGAACTGCGGTGACAACCCCCCAGGAAAGCGCAGGTGCCGGAGACCAAACGGGTGCCCCCTGGTTCTGAGCAGAGACCGCGAGGCACAGGAGGACAACTCGAGACTCACCGTCCAGAACGGTGACCTCATGCCTTTTCCGCTCAAATAAGCCCCAACTTTCACCTCCTCCTCTGGGGGCCGGCCGCGACCCGTGACACATCGCAGCCCCGACGGCACCCGGACCTGGTTCCACGTAGGGTCTCAAACCCATTTCTAGAACGTCGCGCTAGAGCTCAGATTCTTAGAAGCTATCATTTATTTGTGCGTTCTCTGTGTATTCCTTTGAAAATAAATCCTGTCATCTTTCACTTTTATTTTTTTCGTCTTTCAATTTTCAACGAAAAGGTTTAAAAGTGAAACCCCAGGTGTATTACACGTTAAAGAGAGGCCGTTGTTGTGGGAAAACGCTGGAACTCGTCTGGATGGACTGTCCACTGACCACGCAGAGCCGTCGTTCCCTTCCCGCAGCCAGCAGGGACCCCTGGGCACCTGTCTGTCCATCCAGGGGCGGGGAGGGGAGTCGGGGGCCTGCACCACCAGAGTCCTCAGCCACCCGGGAGGCCCAGGGGAGGACCTCGGTCTTCACTGGTCATTCCGGGGCCAGGACAGCTGCATGCACAAAGACAGTGGGCGGGCAGGACCCGGGGTGGGGGCAGCTGATGGGCACACGTGGGTGTGGGGACCAGTGTGACGGCAGTGCACACGCTTGTGACCCCGGGGATGGCAGAGGTCTCCGAGTGCCACACTGTTCACACACCATCCCTCACAGGATGGCTTCCAGCCTCGCGGCTTTCTTCTTTAAAATGGAGATGACTGTTAGCCCCTGGCAAGGACCAGGGGCAGTGCCTGAAAGGGACCGTGCCTGGCCTATGACACAAGCGTGACAAGCTGCAATCCTTTCCACTGGGGTCCCACGAGACCGGAGACTAAGCCAGTCCTCTGCCAAACACCAACACAGATCCACGCGCTGGGTCCCGTGGCGCGGGGTGTAGTCCACCCCTGCCCTCCACCCCCCACGGCCTCCCCTCCCGGGGGCCCTCATGGCTGCCACCCCCATTCACAAGGTCAGCAGGACAGCAGGACCTCCCAGGGGCCCCAGATGGCGTCACTGGTGAATTCTACCTAATATTCAAGGCAGAAATAATGCCACTTCCACACAAAATCTTGTGGAGAATTCAATGAGTGGGACTGCTCCCCAACCCATTCGGTGAGCTCAGCATTACTCTGATACTCAGATCTTAAAAGAGCATTACAAGAAAAGAGGAGCACTGCCCAGCACTCCTCATGATCAGTGCAAAGTCCTAAACAAAATTTCAGCAAATTGAAGTCAAGAATACAAACAAAGGATAATAGCGAGTGACCAAGTAAGGTTCACTGCAAGAAGGTTTAACATCTGGATATCAGTCAAAGTAATTTTTCACGTTAACAGACTAAAAAATTGAAACTATGTGACCCTCCTAAAAGATGAAGAAAAGGTATCTGAGCGTCTAGCAAACTAAGAATAGAAGGGAACTTCCTGAACCTGAGGAAAGGGCATCTATGAACCTGAAAACCCAACATCATACTTAGTGGTAAATACTGAATGCTTTCCCTCTGAGACCAGGAACAGGGCAAAAATATCCTGCAGCAACTCTTCTATTCAACATTGTATTGGAGGTCCTCCCCAGGGCAAAAATGCAAGAAAAAGAGGTAAAAGATATTTAATTAGAAAGAAGACATAAAACTGGCTTTATTCACAGATGACATCATCTGTATAGAAAAGCTGAAGAAATCTTCATAAAAACTACCGTTATCTAATGAATTGAGTTTGGCAAGTTGCATAAGACAAGATCAATATACAAAAGTCAAGTATATCTCTCTATTTAGCAAAATGAATAATCAGAAATTAAAATTATAAAACAATACCATTTACAATAGCATCAACAATATAAAATACTTAGGGATAAATATGGCAAAAGATGTGTAAGACCTCAACAATACAACTATAAAGGTTGGCTGAGTGAAGCTTAGCCCTAAACAAATGGAGAAGTATACGCTGTGTCCGTGAATTTGAAAACCCAACATCACGGTGTTACTGCTTTCCCAGGTTGATCTATGATTAAACAAAACTCCAAGAAAAGTCTTAACAGGATTTTTTTCTGTTTTTTTTGGTTGAAATTGACAACTCGTTTCTAAAATTCATACAAGTACAAAGAACCCAGAATAGCCAAAATAACTTGGAAAAAGAACAAAGTTTTAGACTTATACTACTGATTTTAAGGCTCATTGTAAAGCTACCATAATCAAAACAGTGTGATATTGGTGTCAATATAGACAAATAGTTCAATGCAACAGATGACAGGATCCAGAAATATATGGTCAATTGATTTTTGACAGAGATGCAAAGGCAATTTAGTGGAGAAAGGATAGTCTTCAACAAATGATGCTGGAATGATTGGCTATCTTGACGCAAAAACAAAATATAAGCTTGATCCATACCTCACACCATATACAAAATTAACCTACCATTATTGTAGGTTATAGTCCTAAATGAAAAACCTAGAAGTATAAAACTTCTAGAAGAAATAGAAGAAAAATCTTTGTGACTTTAGGTTATGAAGATAATTAGTTATGACATCAAAATCACAATCTATGAAAAATATAATACCCTGGACTTTCTCAAAATTAAGAAATTCTGCTCTTCAAAAGTTACTCTTACAATGAAAAGACAAATCACAGACTGGGAGTAAAGATTTGCAAATTATATATCTGATAAAGGACTCGTATACAGTCTAAGCTTATTGAAAAGCAGAGACATTACTTTGTCAACAAAGGTCCGTCTAGTCAAGGCTATGGTTTTTCCAGTAGTCATGTATGGATGCGAGGGTTGGACCATAAAGAAAGCTGAGCGCGGAAGAATTGATGCTTTTGAACTGTGGTGTTGGAGAAGACTCTTGAGAGTCCCTTGGACTGCAAGGAGATCCAACCAGTCCATCCTAAAGGAAATCAGTCCTGAATATTCATTGGAAGGACTGATGCTGAAGCTGAAGCTCCAATACTTTGGCCACCTGATGCGAAGAACTGACTCACTGGGAAAGACCCTGATGCTGGGAAAGATTGAAGGTGGAGGAGAAGGGGACGACAGAGGATGAGATAGTTGGATGGCATCACCGACTCAATGGACACGAGTTCAAGTAAACTCCAGGAGTTGGTGATGGACAGGGAGGCCTGGTGTGCTGCAGTCCATGGGGTCGCAAAGAGTCGGACACGACTGAGCGACTGAACTGAACTGAATGGAAAGAACTGTCAAAAACTCAGTAAGGACACAACAAATTAGGAGGAACAGCAAAAGAATATACGTTGATGTTCACCAAAGAACACGAAAGAGCATAGGCCGAGGGCTGGTGAGCTCACGAAAAGATGCCCAGTGTCACGCGTCCTCAAGAAGACACACTCACGCTGCCACGAGACAGCACTCGCAGCCCTGGAGCAGCTCAGGTCCACGAGCCCGGCCCCGCTGAGCGCCGGCGAGACCGTGGAGGAACTGGCACCCGCGCTGCAGTTTATCAAATGACGGCTATGTTTCAGTAAAGCTGTTGGAAACCATGCACAGTACCGGGCTGTGCTCCCACTGTGCCTCCGCGGTAGTGCCCCTGACGCTGAGCCTTCCTCTCTGGAAAACACGACCTGTTTCCCCTGCCCTACAAAGCCCCCTGGGAGTCCCCACCCCACCCCTGCGTCTGCCCTCCTCCGCCCCCTCTGCTCTGCCTGGGGCCCCTCCATCAGGGTCTGGGCGCGAGATGTCTGGGGCGCCAGGAGGTGGCCAGGCCGGTGGGAGAAGCCTAGCGTGGACCCAGGGGTCTTCCAGGCCAGCGCTGGGGGCCCCCCACAGTGGCCACGGCCCCAGCCAGGTCTGCCTCCTGGCCCAGAGCAGGGCCGCTCAGCATTGGCCGCAAGTTAGTTAGAAAGCCAGACAGTGAGGAGGCCCCGTCTAGGAGAAGGGCAGCCCCGCTCCGGGGGCCTCCAGCACCCAGCCCTGCCCCTCGGGCCCCCAGCCTACTCAGCCTGGCTTCTCTCGCTCACCCCCGTGGGCCGGCGTGGCCCCGTCACCTGTGAACCATTGATTCTCAAACATTTCCTGTTGGAGTGTAGCTGCATCAGTCTTGTGCTGGTTTCTGCTGCACAGCAAAGGGAATCCGTCATGTGTATTCATATGTCCACTCCCTCCTGGGCTTCCTTCCCATTCAGGAAGGGTCACCACAGTACATGAACTGGAGTTCCCTGTGCTGTACATGAGTTATCACTCGTTACTCACTTGATACATAGCCGCAAGTGTATGTACGTGAGCCCCAATCTCCCAGCTCACCCCGGCTCCCCTCCTTGGGGTCCCCACATTTGTGAACAGTTGATTTGATGACCGTCATGAGGCCTAATCTAGTTTTCAAGAGTCTAACTAATCCCAGGTCCTCCTCTATTTTTAAACTGCTCAATCGTTCTTGCTTCTCCTTCCAGAGGCAGGACATGGGTGGGAGACTCTGGGGCTCCGTGTGGCGGCGGGGACACCTGCCATGGGTTCAAGGCCCGTGCCCACCACCCAGCCCCAGAGCGGCTCTGTGACCCGGGCGGCAGCGATGTACAGGCCCGGACGGGGAGGGAACCGGGCGGTGGGGAGGGGGTTCCTAGAGTCACACAGCCTCCAGGACTGCTTGGACTTAGACCCGGGTCCGGCCTGTCCCCACACCCCAGAGCTGGTTCCCTTGGAGCCCTCTGCACCCCCCCCAGCAGAGGGGTGCGCAGGGCCAGGCCGCGGCCCCCAAGCCCCAGCTCACGGGGCGGTCAGGAGTCCAGGCTGGGCCCTGTGCCCACTGTGCCAAGCCTGGGCTCACTGCCCTGTACCCTGGGTGCAGGACGCGCCTGCACAGCCCCGACGGCCGGCACCGGAAGCTGGAGAAGGAAGTGCATCCTTCCAGGCCACAGGGGCCAGTGGACAGTGGGGGCCCTGACGTGAGGTCATGACTCCACCTGCTGGAGGCAAAGTGGCTTCAGCGATGCATGCACCCAGAGGTCAGAAGGGCAGCCCAGGGCCTCGGGGAGGGCTCCTGGGGTGGACACAGAGCACTCCCCTGGGGGGACCACTGGCAGCCCCCTCTGCGTGGGGAAGCGGCCAGTGGCTCCGGGGGACACAGTGTGCGGCCTCCTCTCTGCAGTCACCACTGCTCAGGGTTGGACCCAGGGCACCCCCAGGCCCCTGGGGTCCCAACCCGGACCCAGGGCCGCAGGAAAGAGGAAGATGGGGCGCCCGCTGGGGGAGGAGCCAGGCTGCACGGAGCCAAGTGGGGGAGGCGTGGAGCCGTCTGCACGGGAGAAACGCTGGGGCGACGTGTTGGTCACCCTGTCCTGCTGTCATCGCGCCGGGGGGGCAAGAGAAAGTGGAGGCGAGGCCAGGCGGGGGCGGGGAGGGCAGTCAGGATGGTGGAGAGCGACTCAGACCCGCAACCAGGCCGCTGAGACGGGGAGGGACAACGAGGGATGGGTCACTTATGGCACCTCCTCACGGTGCCTCCGCACTGGGGACTGTTGTGGGCCCAGTTTGCAGATGAAAAAAATGAGTCTCAGGGAGGTGGGTGACCAGCGGTCCACAGGCGCCTTCCTCTCTGGACCACCATCTGCAGGGGTGGGAATGTACCCTCCGACAGGAGCGGACCCTTCCCAAACAGGCAGGGAAGCACCGAGTCCCCGGGGGGAGACGTCCCCAGCGTCCACTCTCTGCCACAGAGCGAGGGACGAGCACGTGGTCAGAAGGCTGTGCCTGCCGGATTTCCATCATTCTACCCCAAAGGACCGCCAGGGAGGCCCCACGCCGGGAGGCAGGGGCACCGCCAGCCACGGACCTGAGCGATGCAGAGCAGACCTGGCCTTCCAGGGGCACCAAGGCCCTCCGCCCACACCCGGGGCCGCCCTTCCCGTGCAGCAGGGCGGCGGCCCCGCCCGTCTCACCCTCCCAGGTGGGCGGAGACGGCCCCAGGAGACATACCAGCCTGGGCCTCTCACCGTGCCAGGGGAGAACAGAGGTAACCCCAGAACACCAGGAGGTGAGGGGAATGTCCCCCAGCCTTGGGGTGGAGAGCAACGAGAGAAGTGGAGAACATGAAGCTCTAGAATGCTTATAAATTTAATTCCACAAAATAAAACTAAAGGATCTATAAATCAAAAGACATCAACAGGGTTTCCCTGATGTCTCAGTGGTAAAGAATCCACCTGCCAATGCAGGAAACACGGGGTGGATCCCTGATCCAGGAAGAGCCCACGAGCCGCAGAACAACTAATTCCGTGTGCACACCTCCTGAGCCTGCGCTCTGAAGCCCGGGGTGGGGGGGCCTCAGCTCCTGAGCCTGCGCTCTGGAGCCCGGGGTGGGGGGGCCTCAGCTCCTGAGCCTGCGCTCTGGAGCCCGGGGTGGGGGGGCCTCAGCTCCTGAGCCTGCGCTCTGGAGCCCGCGGGGGTGTGTGTGGGGCTGCCTCAGCTCCTGAGCCTGCGCTCTGAAGCCCGCGAGACCTAGAGCCTGTGCTCCACAATGAGAGAAGCCACTGCCATGAGAAGCTCTCACACTGCAGCTGGAAAAAGCCCCCGCTCTCCGCAACTAGAGAAAAGCCCACGCAGCAACAAACACCCAGCACAGCCAAAATAAATAATAAATAAATAAATAAAATTAATTTTTTTAAATGACATCAACAAATAAGGCCAAAGGGCAAGTAACAAATTGGGAAAAGCTACTACCTGCAGCAAAGACAGCAGCCAGAAGGAAACCCAACTTCAAAACGGGGAAAAGGCGGGGAGTCTCTCTGCAGAAGAAATAGGGGGAAGCACCCAGAGACACGGAAACCAGAGTATCCGATTCCACTCCGCCTCCCAAGCGAGTCAGGCAGCCTGGGGGTCCCTGCTGCGCTGGGGGTGCGGTCACTGCCGAGGGAGGTGCAGTCCTGCCTTCGCTGGGGCGACTCTACTCCTAAGGGCCGGTTCCATGAGGCAGAGGCAGGATCTTAGGGAGAGAGCCCACAGGCTAACCGCACACAGATAAAACGCGGAAACAATTAGCATAAGTCCTTACGACAGAGTACAATTCTATGAATATTGTGTTTTAATGAATTTTTCAGGTAACAGATCATAAGATAACATTCAGTGAAAAAAATAAAACTGCCCATCATCAGATTTGGAACAGTTTTTATTTCCCTCTTTTACTCTTTTTTATGTTTTCATAAGCTTCTACAATGAAACACAATGGGCCACAATTATAATCAGAAATAAGAAAGAGTCGGTGTTATTTTTTCAAGAAGGCATGTGTACTCAGTTGCTTCAGGCGTGTCCGACTCTTTGCCACTCCATGGACTGGGGCCCACCAGGTTCTTCTGTCCGAGAGAGTCTCCAGGCAAGAATACTGGGGTGGGTCGCCACGCCCTCCTCCAGGGGATCTTGCCCTCTCAGGGATCCAGTCCGAGTCTCCTGTGCCTTCTGCATTGCAGGCAGATCCTTGGCCCCCTTAGCCACTTGGGAAGCCCCTTCAAGGAGGCGGAAGGCTGTAAGCACACTTTAGTAAAGTGTCCACAGAGAAGACGGAGCAGATCTGAGTTAGGGCGAGTTTCCATCTTCTAGACAATGAGCTCTCCCGCTGGCTCGAGGACGTGGAAGGTTCCGGATGAGGAGGTGAGTCTAGACGGACAACAGCAAGCTTTGAAACGTGCTAAGTTTTAAGGTCAATCTTCGAGCACTGAAAGGGTAAGAAAAAGGTGTAGAAAGAGAAGAGCTGAAGGACACGTGGCTCTGGAACATTCTGCCCAGGACTGTGCCAGGGACAGCGTCCCCTGCCCTGGGCAGCAGTGGAACTGGCCTGTGTGCAGCGTGCTGGGGAGACGTGTGCGGGGTCCTCCCAGCCTGGCCCTTGCTCCAGGACCCACCTGCGGGCCTGTGTCTGTCCCCCGGCAGCCCTGCCCTTCCACCCGGAGGCCAGGGGCTGCTCGAGAGGCCGACAACGTCCTGGGTGCTTGGCCCTGAAAGCAGAGGCGTCCCCTGGGTACTTGGCCCTGAAAGCAGAGTGGTGGCCGTGGCTCAGCACACCCTGCTTGAAGGTGGCACAGCGGCCTGAGGCTGCCGCCGTCTCACTCGCATATGGGGCCGCACCCGTGGTCACCCGTCCTGCAGGGCCCACAGGGGCACCTGGTGGACCAGCTGGCCTCACGGGCAACCTGGGACGACGGCTCGTCACGGCTGAGGGATGACCAAGGCGGAGGACGTCGCTGGGCCAGCGGGCTCTCGCTCAGGCGGGTCGAGGGGGACCCCGGCGGGCGCCCTGGGGCCAAGCGGGGTGCCGGCCTCCTTGTGGCTCCGTCTCTCCCTCTGCTGGAGAGAGGGGGTCAGCCGAGGCAGACGCGAGCCTGTTCACAAGAAGCTGCACACCATCAACCGGCACCAGCGACCTCAGCGTCTCAGGTCTAGTGATCTTGCTGAGAGGGTGATCACCTGTGTCCGTCTGTCTGTCCCCTCCACTAGAGTCAGATCGTGCTCTGCGAGGTCGGACCACCTCTCCCGCACCTGGCTCAGTCATCCAGCCACCCGCCTGTGACGTGAATGAATGATGTGCCTGAGGTCGGCACTGCCCGCGGTGGGGACGGGCGCCACCTGCTGACCCAATTCCCAACACAGCGCAGGGCCCCGGGCGCCGCTGTCCAAGGTCCTGCCCACCGGCCCTGATCTCCGCGCCCTGCAGACATCTGCAGGAAACGCTTCCCTGGGAGACGGCCGTGCCTCTCAAGGGCTCCCTGGAGGTGGCTTCCTCTTCTCAGCTAGTTTGCACCAAGCCAGGGGAGGCCTGGGAGCTGCCGGGAGGCGTGAATGAGCAGTGTCTGGGATGGAACACGTCAGAAAAACAGGAGGGGATTCCAGACCTGGACACGGAGCAAGAGAAGGTGGGTGTCAGAGACTGAAAGGTCCACGTAGCTCGTCAAGGAATCTGTGATGGTTTCACATCACCCTTGCAAAAAACGATTCACTCACCAGTCAGCTCTGGGCCACTGAGTCGGAGGCCCCGCGGGAGGACAGTGTCCTGGGGAACAGACAATAATCTGTTCCCCTGGACGTGACGGGCCGGGCTTGGCCCTAAACAAGGGCCTCATCAGAAACAGCTGTTCATTGCAGCGCCATCTGCAGAAGCGAGACTAGAAACGGCAGGGCCTGACTGCACGGCGATCCAGCCACACGGTGGGGACCCACGGGGCCGTCTCTAGAAACTGCCACGGATGGGCCTGTAGCCCAGAGGGTTAGGAAAGCACGGTGGGAAGGGCGAGGTCCTCTGCCAAAGAACGGGAGGGGAAAACACTGTGTGTGCATGTGTGTCTGTGTCTCTGTGTGTCTACGTGTCTGTGTGTGTGTCTGTCTCTGTGTCTCTGTGTGTGTGTGTGTATCTATGTCTGTGTGTGTGTATCTATCTGTGTGTGTATCTATCTCTGTGTGTATCTATCTCTGTGTGTATCTATCTCTGTGTATCTACCTCTGTGTGTATCTACGTCTGTGTGTGTATCTATCTGTGTGTGTGTCTCTATGTCTGTGTCTGTGTGTGTGTGTCTATGTCTCTGTGTGTCTACGTGTCTGTGTGTGTGTGTGTATCTATGTCTGTGTGTATCTATCTGTGTGTGTATCTACCTCTGTGTGTATCTATCTGTGTGTGGGTGTCTATGTCTCTGTGTGTCTCTATGTCTGTGTGTGTGTGTGTGTGTGTCTATGTCTCTCTCTCTCTCTGTGTACATCCTTGCTTCTGTTTTTTATAAGCTGTAAAAAATTTGAAAACCGTAACTTTAGAGCAGGGGGAGAATAAGGAGGAACAGATTTCTCTGGGTATAACTTAGTTTACAGATTTGTCTGGGAACCATGCAAACATTTCACATAATTACAAAGTTAAATGCAAATGGGAATATCTCTACATGTCATGCCAAAAGGAACAAGTTAACCTATTGTGGGTAAGATTTAGGGCATGACTTTACAGACAGAATGATTTCAAGTGACTTGAAAGCAGTCACTCGGCTGTATCTTCTAGAGAGATGTGCCCAAAGGTCAAAAGAGCTGATAAAAACATCTTGGACAACACGTGTCGTGAGGGTGTGGAGAACAGGAGCCTCGCACACCAGGGGATGGAAAATGCCAGTGACCGCACCCTGGGACGCAGAGGGTCCGTGTGAGGCACTAACTCTACTCCTGGAGGACACCCAGAGAATGGACTCGCACGACCGCACACACAGCGACAGCACCCTCGACACCCAGACAGTGGCCACAGCACACGCCCTGGACAGACGAGCCCCTCATGGTCACCCTGGAGGACGAGGCGCCCACGGGAAGGAAGGGCTGACCCTGTGACAACCCTTCACAAGGGTGGACCTTGACAACATGATGCTGAGCAAAAGAAGCCGGGCACAAAAGGTCACACAATGAGTGACTCTGCTCCTATGGAGCGTCCAGAACAGGCGAATTCACGGAGCCAGAGAGTAGATTCCTGGTTGCCAGGGGCTGGGGGGTGATGCCCACTCAGGAAAGGCTGCCATGGAGCAGCAGAGTTCTGCACGGGAAGACAGGAGAGTGGCCCTGACCCCCAGGGGTCCCGCCAGCCCCCTGCCCGCTGCCGGGAGGACCTGCAGCTCTAGGGAGGAGCACCTACAGGGCGTCTGCCCCTGCACCCAGAGACCCCTCCCCTGGTGTCCAGCCTCCTTCCCTGCATGGCTCCCACGGCCGTGGGTGGGGGCCTCCCTACCCCCCAACTCCCGTCGGACACAGTGAAGCCGGGATGGGAGCCTCAGGGTTGGGTTCCGGGGAGAGGACAGAGCGACGGCCACGTGTGGACCCCAGGCTGGGCCCCCAGCACCTCCTTCCTTGAGGCCCAGGATTGGGGGCCATATGGTGGGTGTGGGCCGTGCTGGCTGGATCTACTTCACTCAGTCGAAGCCCAGGCTGTGCAGCGGGGACGGGAGGTGTGTGGGTGCCAGGGCCCCTCCCGCCCAGCCTGCCCACCTCGCCTGCTCAGTAGCCGCAGGGGGAGACAAGGGGACCCCTGGGAATCCCGTCAAGGATCTGCCAGGGGTCGGGGGTCTCGGGATCCCACTGCGGTCCCCAGGGGCCGCACGCCCAGGCTGCTAATTTGTGCAGCTAACTGTGGCCAGGGGAGCAGCCACGCCAGCCAGGGGGTGCCAGGCCCCGGGCAGTGTGCCCACGGAGGGCAGAGGTGCGGAGGGGCTGACCAGGGCCCGGTGCTGCGCCCGCTCGCCGGGAGGCGCCCCTAAGACCAGAAGCAACGAGATTTAGGCCTCTGGGGACACTTCTCGGTAAGACTCAGTGGGGACGTGCACGCAGGAGGGCCTGACGCCGCTAAACCGAGCAGAGGACGAGTCCGGCGGCCGGAGCGGCCCTTACCTGGAGCCCGCCGGGGGCGGGGGCTGCTCCTCCGGGGCCTCCTCCTGCGGACTGGAGCCGTCAGCCCCTCCGCACAGCCTGTCCGCTGCATCCCCCTGGGGCCCTGAGCTGTGTGCCAGGCACTTGTCGGAAGCAGGGGCTTCGGGCTCCGGCCTGCCGGGGGCGTCTTCGGAGGGTGCAGGGTCCGGGGCGCCCGTGGGCAGGGCCTCCAGCGGCCCCGCGGCCGAGCCCTTGGCGCCCACCTTGGCGGAGCGGATGACGCCGCCCGAGCCGCACTTGCCCCGCAGACTCTGGGCGGCCGCGTCCTCCCCGGCGCCCGCGCAGCCCGCGCAGCAGACGCAGGAGTTCAGGAGGCAGTTGGTGGCCGTGGAGCTGAGTCTGTGGGGGCCGCCGGCCGTGCCCTCGGCCGCCGCGGGGACGCCGAGGGCGGAGTCCAGGGAGGCGGGCGACTTGGGGTTGAAGATGACCGTGGCCGACAGCTTCATGCCCCCGGTCCGGTGGGCGATCAGCTCGGCCGTCTCTGCGTGCTCCGCGCCGGCCTCCCAGCCGTCCAGGTGCGGCCGCGAGTCCAGGCAGCTGCAGGAGGTGGGGGCGGCCGCCCGCAGCGCGGCGCCCTCGATGCTGTTGTTGTTGCTGGAGTCCTCCCGCTTGGCCGAAGCCGGCGTGCCGCCCCCCGCCTCTGGGCCCTCCCCCGTCTCCTGGGGGTCGACGCCGCCGCCGGTGCTGCCCGCCCACCCGGACCGGCCGCCCGGGGCCTCGGCCGCGCCCTCCACGTCCTCCATGAAGAACACCCTCCCCTCCTCCTCGTCGCCGGCGGGGGGTAGCTGCGCGCGGCCCGGGGACGCAGGCCCGTGGGGGCTGGCCGCGGGGCCTGGCCTGTGGGCGGGGGACGGGCCGGCGCTGGGAGGGGACAGCAGGGAGGCCATGGCGTCCCCCGCGCTGTGCACCAGGCGGCTGAGCTGCTCCAGCTCCTGGTCGTCGTTCTGCACCGAGCAGGCCAGCTCCGCATCCGCGCGCCTGGGCTCGGCCGGGGCCAGGGCCGGGGGCGCTGGGGCGTCGGCCCGGACGGGCAACTCCACGTCCTGGGAAATGCAGAGGTTCCGCTCCAGCGTGTGCAGCTCCTCCTCGGTCAGGGTCTGCAGCAAATCCCTACAAGGGCCGAGGCAGAAAGGAAGAGTGAGGGTCCCCGAGGTGACCCCCCCACCAGCCCCCAGGCCAAGGGGGCTCGGTCCGGACAAGAGTCCTTCGGAGTGGCTGGCTGATTCTAGAACGCGCTCTTCCTTAAAAATGAGATTCTGAAGCTTCTTGCTGAAAAACAAGAAAGCCCTGATTCTCAGTGATAACTGCATTAGTAAAACCTTCTGCAAGTGAAAAGATATATGTTGGTTTAACTTTAAGGTTTTCATCCTTTGGTTCAACAAATACTCCTGAGCACTGTCTATGTGCCAGGCGCAGGGTGACACACAGGAAGACTGGCATGGTCCCTGCCCGTGTGGGTTCTGTAAGAAAGAAGCAGGTAACAAATACTTATGAGCGAAAAAGGAAATACAATCATGATGGCAGCAGCAGAGGAATGTGCCCCCCTAGAAGGAGGCACCGGACAACCTGGAGACTCCCTGGAGGAAGCGGCACTGAACTGAAGGTGGAGTGGATTTAATGACACCAACTGGATGAGCCCAGCGTGGGTCCTACAGGTCCTATGTCTCAGAACCGCTCAGCTGCGGGTTTTCATAAGCTGAACACACTCTGCAAGCAGCGTTCAGATCAAGAAATACAGCGCTCACCGTGCTCTCAGGAGCCCCCTCATGCCCCCCAGCCCGCTGTCAGTCCCTGCCGTGACCACCCTGCATTCCCTGCAGTGATCACACCTGTTCTGCAGGTAGATGGAGGCCTGCCCTGCTCCCCGGCCTGCCCACTGCACATTCCGGACTACTCCGCGGTCCGCACTGCCCCGAGGCGGGCTCCATCAGCCGGTGCTGGACGTGTGCGGAGGCGCCAGAAGAAACGCCGGACACTCAGTTGAATTGCAACTTCGGATAAACAACAAATACCTTTTCTTTAAAAGAAAGAGTGGCTTTTAAAAAAAATGTTTATCTGTATTTGCTTGTTTGGCTGTGCTGGGTCTTAGTTGCGGCTAACTTTGATCTTCGGTGCAGCATGTGGGATCTTTAGTTGAGACCTGTGGATCTAGTTCCCTGACCAGGGGCCAAATCCAGGCCCCCTGCATTGGAAGCCCCGGAGTCTTAGCCACTGGACCACCAGGGAAGTCCTAACAAACATTTAAAAAGTGTATGAATATTTTTTAGAGTAAGTACGTCCCAAGTGGCCCCCACTGGGGACATATTTACTCTAACAAAGCATTACCGTGTATCTGAAATTCAAGTTTAATCGGACTTTCTGCTGTTTCGCTGTGCCAGCCCTGGCAACCCTCCCTGGTGAGACGTGTGGCCGTTGTAGACCCTTCCGTCTCTCCCGGTGGAAACGCCCAGCAGTTCACCTCTGAAGCCGTTCTACACCCGAGGGGCCCTGGCTGCCAGACCCACATCTCTGAGCCCCTGTCCTGGGGAGCGCGGGGGTGCGTTTCTGCAAGCGAGGGCGCTGAGCGCTGGTGAGGAGCAGGTCCCCGCCCAGAGCCCAGGGGCGCTCGGTCTTCTCGGCTTCCTCCTCTCTGGTGGGTGTGCTGTGGTTCCCCGCTGTGGTTCTAAATCACTTTAGCCCGCTCACTCGGGAGGCCGTGCACCCATTCACGTGCCGACTGACCCCTAGAGATCCTCTCTCAAGTGCCTGGCCAGGACTTCCGCCCATTTTTGCTGGGTAACTCTCCCTACGGATCGACAGGCGTTCGTTCTGTAATTTCAGATCCGAGCTCCTCACTGGGTGCCGTCTCCAGCTCTCAGCCTTCTCACTCTCAATGGTGTCTCTGAACAAACTCAAGTTTCTAATTTCAGTCAAGTTGAATGTGTCACGTTCCTCTCTGTGGTTGGTATTTCTGTGCCCTGTTGAAGGAATCTCTGCCTACTCGAAGAGCACAAAGATGTACTCAGTTTTTCCCTCCGAAAGCGTCGTTTTGCTTTTCACCTTTGTACTTGCAATCAACCTAGAACTGACATGTTCCTGACTGTATTAACTTCCCAGATGGTGCAAGTGGTGAAGAATCCGCCTGCCAATTTAGGAAACGCAAGAGATGCAGGTTCAGTCCCGGGGTTGGGAAGATCCCCTGGAGAAGGAAATGGCAATTCACTCCAGTATTCTTGCCTGGAAAATTCCATGGACAGAGGAGCCTGACGGGCTACGGTTCATGGGGTCACAAAGAGTCGGACACGACTGAGCAAGTGAGCACGTCTGAGTGTATCAGGGATCTTTTTCCTCCTGTGGATATTCACTGGTTCAGCTGTTCACTGGGAAAAGCCAGCCATCCTCCACTGTTTTGCTGTCCCCTTTGTCGTGAGTCACGTGCTGGGCGCTCCAGACCCTCTGCTCTGTCGAAGGCCTGTGCACTCCACCTCTGCCAGCAGGACTACAATTTATGACAGAAAGTGTCTCCAGCTCTGCCCGTTTTTTATGAAGGACACTCAGCAGAAATGCACACGTACGTTCACGAGCTTGGTCACACCAGCACCGTCTGTGGAAACTACCCAAAGGCAACTCAGAGCAGAACAGAGAAATGGTATTCTTCTTTGTCCTTTTTCTCCAGCAATTGTTTTTTCTTGGCTATTCCAGGCCCTCTGCCTTTCTATGTGAATTTTAGAATTAGTTTGTCGATTTCCACAAAAGAAAAAGCCTCCTGGGATTTTGTTTGAGGTTGCATTGAACTCAGAGATTAATTTGAGAATCACTGATAGCCTCTTAATATTGAGTTTCCCACTCCCTGAACATGGAACAGCTATTTACTTAGGTCTTTAAAATTTGGGGTCAAAGATATTTTGTAACTTTCAGTGGAGGTCTCAGACATCTTCAGATTTATGCTTAAGTAATTAATATTTACACTATTGTAAATAATACTTAAATTTTGTATTGTGATAAAATACATGTAACATAAAACTTATCATCTGTGACAGTTCAGTGGTATTCACCAGGGCTTCCCTCATGGCTCAACTGGTAAAGAATCTATCTGCATTGCAGGAGACCTGGGTTCCATCCCTGGGTTGCGAAGATCCCCTGGAGAAGGGAAAGAATACCCACTCCAGTATTCTGGCCTGGAGAATTTCATGGACTGTATAGACCATGGGGTCGCAAAGAGTCGGACACAACTGAGCGGCTTTCACTTTCAGCAGTATTAAATATATTCATATTGCTGTGCATCCATCCCCTAGTACCTTCATCTTAAAACTAAAACTCTGTCCCCGTGAAACATTATCCCCTCCCTCCAGCCCCTGACAACCACCATTTATGCTTTCTGTCTCTATGATCTAGATGACTCGAGGGAACTTATATCACTGGAATCATACACTATCTCTTTGTGACTGGCTTATTTCATTAAGCATGACCACACAGTTCATCCATGTTGTAGCATGTGTTGTAATTTCCTTCCTTCTTAAGACTAAATAATATCCTAGTGTAAGGCTGGACCGCATTGTGCTTATCCATTCATCTGTCAACAGTTGCTTTCACGTCTTAGCTGCAGTGAACGCAAATGTACAACATGCTACTTTCACTTCTCTTGGGTTAAAAAGGCAGAAGACTCCCTAGTCAACACCCCTAAACCAGTCAACACCCCTAAACTAGTCAACACCCCTAAACCAGTCAACACTCCCTAAACTAGTCAACACTCTTAAACCAGTCAACACGCCCTAAACCAGTCAACACTGCGTAAACCAGTCAACACTCCCTAAACCAGTCAACATCCCTAAACCAGTCAACACCCTAGTCAACACCCCTAAACCAGTCAACACCCCTAAACCAGTCAACACCCTAAACTAGTCAATACCCTAGTCAACACCCCTAAACCAGTCAACACTCTTAAACCAGTCAACACCCCTAAACCAGTCAACACCCTAAACCAGTCAACACTCACTAGTAAACACCCCTAAACCAGTCAACACTCCCTAAACCAGTCAACACCCCTAAACCAGTCAACACTCCCTAAACTAGTCAACACCCTCGTCAACGCCCCTAAACTAGTCAACGCCCCTAAACCAGTCAGTTCAGTTCAGTTCAGTCGCTCAGTCATGTCCAACTCTTTCCGACCCCATAAACTGCAGCACGCCAGGCCTCTCTGTCCATCACCAACTCCCGGAGTTTACCCAAACCCAAGTCCATCGAGTCGGTGATGCCATCCAACCATCTCATCCTCTGTCGTCCCTTTCTCCTCCTGCCCCCAATCCTACCCAGCATCAGGGTCTTTTCCAATGACTCAACTCTTCGCATGAGGTGGCCAAAGTATTGGAGTTTCAGCTTCAACATCAGTCCTTCCAATGAACACCCAGGATTGAGCTCCTTTAGGATGGATTGGGTAATTCCTCTCGTCGCCGCCCCTGGCCCCCGGCCAGGCCTAGGCCCTGTCAGCCGCCGCCCCCGGTCCCCGGCCCCCGGCCCGGTCTAGCTCCTGTCGGCCACGCTTCTGCGCGGAGCCGTCACAGCCGCCTCTCTTCTGAACTTCTAGATAGCATATTTAAAAGCAGAGACATTACTTTGCCAACAAAAGTCCGTCTAGTCAAGGCTATGGTTTTTCCAGTGGTCATGTATGGATGTGAGAGTTGGACGGTGAAGAAAGCTGAGCGCCGCAGAATTGATGCTTTTGAACTATGATGTTGGAGAAGACTTGAGAGTCCCTTGGACTGCAAGCAAGGAGATCCAATCAATCCATCCTAAAAGAGATCAATCCTGGGTGTTCATTGGAAGGACTGATGTTGAAGCTGAAACTCCAATACTTTGGCCACCTCATGCAAAGAGTTGACTCATTGGAAAAGACCCTGATGCTGGGAAGGATTGAGGGCAGGAGGAGAAGGGGACAACAGAGGATGAGATGGTTGGATGGCATCACTGACTCGATGGACATGGGTTTGGGTAAACTCCGGGAGTTGGTGATGGACAGGGAGGCCTGGCATGCTTTGATTCATTGGGTTGCAAAGAGTCGGACACGACTGAGCGACTGAACTGAACTGAGGATGGATTGATTGGATCTTCTTGCAGTCCAAGGGACTCTCAAGAATCTTCTCCAACACCACAGTTCAAAAGCATCAATTCTGCAGTGCTCAGCTTTCTTCACCGTCCAACTCTCACATCCATACATGACCACTGGAAATACCATAGCCTTGACAGACTTTTGTCAGCAAAGTAATGTCTCTGCTTTTAAATATGCTATCTAGGTTGGCCATAACCTTCCTTCCAAGGAGTAAGCGTCTTGTAATTTCATGGGTGCAATCACCATCAGTAGTGATTTTGGAGCCCCAAAAAATAAAGTCTGACACTGTTTCCACTGTTTCCCCATCTATTTGCCATGAAGTGATGGGACCAGATGCCATGATCTTAGTTTTCTGAATGTTGAGCTTTAAGCCAACTTTTCCACTCTCCTCTTTCACTTTCATCAAGAGGCTCTTTAGTTCCTCTTCACTTTCTGCCATGAGAGTGGTGTCATCTGCATATCTGAGGTTATTGATATTTCTCCCAGAAATCTTGATTCCACCTTGTGTTTCTTCCAGCCCAGTGTTTCTCATGATGTACTCTGCATATAAGTTAAATAAGCAGGGTGACAATATACAGCCTTGACGTACTCCTTTCCCAATTTGGAACCAGTCTGTTGTTCCATGTCCAGTTCTAACTGTTGCTTCCTGACCTGCATACAGGTTTCTCAAGAGACAGGTCAGATGGTCTGGTATTCCCATCTCTTTCAGAATTTTCCACAGTTTATTGTGATCCACACAGTCAAAGGCTTTGGCATAGTCAATAAAGCAGAAATAGATGTTTTTCTGGAACTCTCTTGCTTTTTCGATGATCCAGTGGATATTGGCAATTTGATCTCTGGTTCCTCTGCCTTTTCTAAAACCAGCTTGAACATCTGGAAGTTCATGGTTCACGTATTGCTGAAGCCTGGCTTGGAGAATTTTGAGCATTACTTTACTAGCATGTGAGATGAGTGCAATTGTGCGGTAGTTTGAGCATTCTTTGATATTGCCTTTCTTTGGGATTGGAACAAAAACTGACCTTTTCCAGTCCTGTGGCCACTGCTGAGTTTTCCAAATTTGCTGGCATATCGAGTGTAGCACTTTCACAGCATCATCTTTCAGGATTTGAAATAGTTCAACTGGAATTCCATCACTTCCACTAGCTTTGTTCGTAGTGATGCTTTCTAAGACCCACTTGACTTCACATTCCAGGATGTCTGGCTCTAGGTGAGTGATCACACCATTGTGATTATCTGGGTCATGAAGATCTTTTTTGAACAGTTCTTCTGTGTATTCTTGCAACCTCTTCTTAATATCTTCTGCTTCTGTTAGGTCCAAACACTCCCTAAACCAGTCAACACCCCTAAACCAGTCAACACCCTAGTCAACACCCCTAAACCAGTCAACACCCTTAAACCAGTCAAAACCCCCTAAACTAGTCAACACCCCTAAACCAGTCAACACCCCCTAAACCAGTCAACACCTCTAAACTAGTCAACACCCTTAAACCAGTCAACACCCTAAACTAGTCAATACCCCCAAACCAGTCAATACCTCTAAACCAGTCAACACCCCTAAACCAGTCAACACCCTAGTCAAAACCCCTAAACCAGTCAATACTCCCTAGTCAACATCCCTAAACCAGTCAACACCCTTAAACCAGTCAAAACCCCCTAAACTAGTCAACACCCCTAAACCAGTCAACACCCTTAAACCAGGCAACACCCCCTAAACCAGTCAACACCCTAGTCAACACCCCTGAACCAGTCAACACCCTTAAACCAGTCAACACCCTAAACCAGTCAACACTCCCTAGTCAACACCCCTAAACCAGTCAACACTCCCTAAACTAGTCAACACCCTTGTCAACACCCCTAAACCAGTCAACACCCCTAAACCAGTCAACACCCCTAAACTAGTCAACACCCTAGTCAACACCCCTAAACCAGTCAATACCCCTAAACCAGTCAACACCCCCTAAACCAGTCAACACCCCCTAAACCAGTCAACACCCTAGTCAACACCCCTAAACCAGTCAACACCCTAAATCAGTCAACACTCCCCAAACTAGTCAACACCCTTAAATCAATCAACACCTTAAACCAGCCAACACCCTAAACCAGTCAATACCCCAAACTACTCAACACCCCTAAACCAGTCAACACCCTAAACTAGTCAACACCCCTAAACCAGTCAACACCCCCTAAACCAGTCAACACCTCTAAACTAGTCAACACCCTAGTCAACACCCCCAAACTAGTCAACACCCTTAAACAAGTCAACACCCCTAAACCAGTCAACATCCCCTAGTCAACACCCTAGTCAACAACCCTAAACTAGTTGACACCCTTAAACCAGTCTATACCCTGAACTAGTCAACACCCCAAGCTAGTCGATACCCCCTAGTCAACACCCCTAAACTAGTCAACACCCCTAAACTAGTCAACATCTCCTAAACTAATTAACACCCCTAAACTAGTCAATACCCCTAAACTAGTCAACATCCCCTAACTAATCAACACACGCCTAAACCAGTCAAAGAACTAGTAGAAGGCCCAGGCCCGGGCCCCAGTCCAGCACGTGGGGGGCAGCCTGGCCTGGGGGACGCCGTGTGTGGCCCTGTCCGCCCCGCACCAGCCCGTTTCATAGTCGCTCCGTCACAGAGATGTTCCTGTGAGAAACCAGAAGGGCGCCTGGCGTCCACGCCGTCAGCCAGGGCGGCTGCTGTCTTGGGACAGGACGTTTGTGTGAGAGTCTTAAGGCTACTGGCCTAGAACAAGAATCTGTTCTGTGGGGGAGAAAGGGGTGGGGGTGAGAGGGAGCTCGGAACAGTGGAGCCAACAGTGAAGGCGCCAGCACCCCCGAGGGGAACGGAGGTCAACACCCGGGCTTTCAGTGAATAGAAGGCAAAGAATCAGCTTCACAGAGAAGTGCAAAGGCAACCACCCTCTGCAGCTGTGCCCCGAGGAAACACATACCCTGGAGCTATCGGGAGGGCGAACCAAGACCAGACTCGTCCAGAGAGGTCACTGCCAGCCCTGGACCAGTCGCAGCCCCAAGGGGCTCAGGGGCACCCACTGCCCTCCCCCTCACCTGATTTTCCGCAGCAGCGTGTGGAAGGGCCGGAACAGCTCGGACATGTCCTCCACCTTGCGGTCCAGGTTCAGGGGTCCGTCCGCATAGACCACGAGGCCGCTGCATCCAAGACACAAAGCCAGCCCGGCTTCAGCCCTGTGGCCGCGGGGCCAGCCCAGACCACTCCTGCACGCGCTCCCCTCTGCGCTTGAGTTGTAAATAAGTTAGGAATAAGTAGTGAAGGTTACCCAGATTTCATGCCTTTTCAAAGCTGGTCAGCCTGTGTTCGTTTGTGGGATGATAAAATAATCATAAAACATGTCTGCACACTTCTCTGCTGCCATCAGATAAATCAGCATCAAGATTTGTTGCTAAATCTACCTCCTTGAAAGTAGAAACACTGGTGTGCTAAGTCGCTTCAGTCGTGTTCAGACCCTTTGCGACCCTACGGACTGTAGCCCACCGGGTTCCTCTGTCCATAGGATTCTCCAGGCAGGAATACTGGAGTGGGTTGCCATGCCCCCCTCCAGGGGATCTTCCTGACCCAGGGATCGAACCCAAGTCTCCTGCCTTGCAGGCAACTTCTTTACCGCCGAGCCACCAGGGAAACACCGGATTTGTATTTAAATATAACACAGACACAGGGTCTGTGAGAACTTGCTCTGAAACCACCTACTCCAAGAAACAGGAATTGGGACTGAGGCCCAGCCAGCCCTCCCACCAGCCCGGGAGCCCTGACCCCAGGGTCGGCCCCTCGGAGGTGGAGAGGGGGTCCTTCGGGGACACTGCATAGACAGGGCAAGACTTTCCAGATGGTGGTGGTTCAATTAATGGTGTTCGGGGAACAATTTCCCAAGATAGAACCTTGACTTCGTGGGTAAATGTGCTGGTCACAGCATAAAGGCAGAGTGAAAACAGGCAGAAAAAAAGGCGGGTTTGGGGAATCCAGGGTTAGTTGCTCTGTGGCATGTAAGGTCTTAATTCCCCTGCATTGAAAGGGGGATTCTTAACCTCTGGGCCACCAGGGAAGTCCCAAGAGTATCATTTTTAACCAATCCTTAAATTCTGGATAGGACTTCCCTGGTGGCTTAGTTGGTAAAGAATCCGCCTACAATGCATGAGGCCCAGGTTTGATCCCTGGGGGTGGGAAGATCCCCTGGAGAAGGGAATGGCAACCCCCTCCAGTCCTCTTGCCTGGAGAATCCCATGGACAGAGGAGTCTGCGGGCTACAGTGCATGGGATCGCAAACAGTTGGACAGGACTGATTGAACACTTTCACACTTTAATTCTGGATACATATCTCTGTACCCAATTTTTATGATTAAAAATAAAACTTCAGTGAAAAAGCTTTATAAATGCGTGTTTTGTGTCCTGCTACGTCAACACAATGAAATTCTGCAGGAATTCGCTGTGCTACCACCTGCCAGGCACCAAGGACTTGTGAGCGACGTTGGGGGAGGACACTGCTCCGTGACACAGGCCGAGGGGGGGGGACACAAAAGTGAGCCCGATCCCACTTAATGAAACATCCGAGTCGGAAAACCTACAGAGAGCTGGGAGGATGCGGTGGAGGTGGCGGCTGAGGGGTCAGTGATATCTTTTCAGAGATGCTGCTGCTGCTACTAAGTCGCATCAGTTGTGTCCGACTCTGTGCGACCCCATAGACGGCCACCCACCAGGCTCCTCCGTCCCTGGGATTCTCCAGGCAAGAATACTGGAGTGGGTTGCCATTTCCTTCTCCAGTGCATGAGAGTGAAAAGTGAAAGTGAAGTCGCTCAGTCGTGTCCGACTCTTCGCGAGCCCATGGACTGCAGCCTCCCAGGCTCCTCCGTCCATGGGATTTTCCAGGCAAGAGTACTGGAGTGGGGTGCCATTGCCTTCTCTATTTCAGAGATGACGATCACTGAAATCAGTGGTGATGGTTGTACAACCCAGGAGCACGCGCTTCTGTTTAACACCCTCGCTTTTATCTTAGACAGGCAGGCTACCTAAGGGCCTCCTTCGAGGTTTAGAACAGGTTCCCTCTAAGACGGTGGAAGCTGATGAGAGTTTCCCGAGAGGGTCTGGCTTCCCCCAAGATCACCGTCGAGACCTCGCAGAGGGAAGGCAGCTCAGGGGCCCACGGAGGCCAGGAAAAGCGAGGTGCGGGCCACGTCCCGAGCCCAAGGGAAGCCGCAGGTGCGGCGGGGGCGGACGCTATGCATCCCAAGGCGGCTGCTCAGGCTTCTCTGAAGCCCTGGGCACCAGCCACCCCCTCCTGCCCATCTTCCAAGGTCTTCATCGCCTAGGTCCTCCCTGCACTCCAGGGCACGTGGGGCTCTTTGCTCGAGTCCCAGGTATTGGCGTCTGCCCAGCTCACTCCCCACCAGTCCTGCATGTGGCACATGACCTGTCTAGGCCCCTGTGGTCCAGTCTATGGACACCCCTATGTCCCAGAGGCTGGCCCCCCCTGTGGCATGGCCACCACCCACAGGGCCGGGCCCTGGGAACTGTTCACCCCCTCCCCCCGCGGGTTCTCCCCGAGGCCTGTGCCTGGACCGGTCCTGGCCCGCGTGTCCATGCCACACTCCCCAGGCCAGTCCACCAATGGCCACACCTACCAGCAGCCTCTGCTCCTGGCACCCCAGGTGCCCCTGGCCCCTCACCTGGCGGGAGGGCAGGGGGGTCTCCATCTGGGTGTCCAGGTGCGGGTGAGCAGCCGTGGACCAAACCCAGAACACCTGGGCTCTGACCTTGGCTCCGAGAGTCTCTGAGACGCCCAGCACGTGACCAAGCGCTTCCCGCCTCCAAGTCCTTAGGCCTAAATCCATGTGCTGCCCTGCCATCTCCGAGGCCGAGAGCCCGCAGGCCTGACCTAGAGCGCCCCAGCCCTCACTGCTGTGCTCCCACCCCTATCACCAGGCCCCCTGCTCTTCAGCCCACCGGCCCCGCCTCCCAGCCAGCCCTCGAATGGTCCGGACAAGCTCATCACGTCCTCCCCAGGAACCGGGGCGCCTCGCCGCTCGTCCCTGGAAAGCTGGCTCCCACAGCCCCCGCTGGCCCCTGTGCTTGAGCGTGGGGTCCTCCTCCCCGCACTGGGAGTGCCCGAGGCTGTCACGCTCACCTGTCCCCTCATCGAGGCTGGGGGTCCCTCCCGCAGCAGGGTGAGGGGTTGCAGCTGGGACCCCTGGCTCCTTGTCTGCTGGGACAAGGGTAGGCCCGCCTGGTGACTGCTCCGGGCGGGGGAACGGCCACCTTCGGGGTATGAGCACCGCTCACCACCACCCAGAGGGGCCTGGCACCCTGGGCTTCTGCAAAACGGCCGTCTCGGGCACCGGGAGGGACACTCACCACACGATGGCCAGCCTGGGGATGGTGAACATGAGGGCTGGCTCGTAGTCGTCAATCATGTCCTGGGTCAGGTACCCGAAGTCCAGGGCCCTGGCGGGGAGGAGACAGGGAGCAGGTGTGACCACGGCCAGACGGGAGCCGGGACGGCGGCCGCGCAGGCCCCACGTGTGGACACACGGAGGACAGCGGCTGGACGAGCCCGCGCCGAGAGGCCCGGCACGGGCGGCTCCCCCGCGGCCTCCCCCACCTTCCCACCTCCTGACCCACTGCTGGACGGAAGCAGGGAGCAGGAGAGAGGTGCCCGCCGAGGGGGGCTGGGGGACAGCTTGCATCCAACACCCAAGAACAAACGTGGTGCAGGGATGCTGCCCGGAACCATTACCAGTCCCTGAGAAGCCAGCAACCGCTCTCCTGAATTCACCCACTTCCAGGGATATGGAGACGGCGTCCCCACACGCTCGCACCAGCGTGTTCAAAACCAAAGGTTTCCTGCCATCTGACTGTTTGCTGATTTGAAATATCTATCAACGCCTAAGAGTGAACAATCTGTCTCAAAAAATTAACAAACTAACGATGTGACACTGTTGTTGTTTAGTCGCTCAGTCGTGTCCGACTCTCTGGTGCCCCACGGAGCCTGCCAGGCTCCTCTGTCCATGGGATTCTCCAGGCAAGAATACTGGAGTGGGGTTGCCATTCCCTTCTCCAATGATGTGATATTCAGTTCAGTTCAGTTGCTCAGTCGTGTCCGACTCTTTGCGACCCCATGAATCGAAGCACGCCAGGCCTCCCTGTCCATCACCAACTCCCGGAGTCTACCCAAACCCATGTTCATCGAGTCGGTGATGCCATCCAACCATCTCATCCTCTGTCGTCCCCTTCTCCTCCTGCCCCCAATCCTACCCAGCATTAGGGTCTTTTCCAATGAGTCAACTCTTCGCATGAGGTGGCCAAAGTATTGGAGTTTCAGCTTCAACATCAGTCCTTCCAATGAACACCCAGGACTGATCTCCTTTAGGATGGACTGGGTGGATCTCCTTGCAGTCCAAGGGACTCTCAAGAGTCTTCTCCAACACCACAGTTCAAAAGCATCAATTCTAGAAGGGCATGGCAAACCATTTCAGTATTCTTGCCTTGAGAACCCCATGAACAGTATGACAAGGCAAAAAGATAGGACACTGAAAGATGAACTCCCCAGGTCAGTAGGTGCCCAATATGCTACTGGAGATCAGTGGAGAAATAATTCCAGAAAGAATGATGGGATGGAGCCAAAGCAAAAACAATACCCAGCTGTGGATGTGACTGGTGATAGAAGCAAAGTCCGATGCTGTAAAGAGCAATATTGCATAGGATCCTGGAATGTTAGGTCCATGAATCAAGGCAAATTGGAAGTGGTCAAACAGGAGATGGCAAGAGTGAACGTCGACGTTCTAGGAATCAGCGAACTAAGATGGACTGGAATGGGTGAATTTAATTCAGATGACCATTATATCTACTACTGTGGGCAGGAATCCCTTAGAAGAAATGGAGTAGCCATCACGGTCAACAAAAGAGTCGGAAATGCAGTACTTGGATGCAATCTCAAAATGACAGAATGATCTCTGTTCGTTTCCAAGGCAAACCATTCAATATCACAGTAATCCAAGTCTATGCCCCGACCAGTAATGCTGAAGAAGCTGAACTTCAACGGTTCTATGAAGATCTACAAGACCTTTTAGAACTAACACCCAAAAAAGATGTCCTTTTCATTATAGGGGACTGGAATGCAAAAGTAGGAAGTCAAGGGATTCCTGGCGTAACAGGCAAATTTGGCCTTGGGAGTACAGAATGAATCAGGGCAAAGGCTAATAGAGTTTTGCCAAGAGAACGCACTGGTCATAGCAAACACCCTCTTCCAACAACACAAGAGAAGACTCTACACATGGACATAACCAGATGGTCACCACTGAAATCAGATTGATTATATTCTTTGCAGCCAAAGATGGAGAAGCTCTATACAGTCAGCAAAAACAAGACCAGGAGCAGACTGTGGCTGAGATCATGAACTGCTTATTGCCAAATTCAGACTTAAATTGAAGAAAGTAGGGAAAACCACTAGACCATTCAGGTATGACCTAGATCAAATCCCTTATGAGTATACAGTGGAAGTGACAAATAGATTTAAGGGACTAGACCTGATAGACAGAGTGCCTGATGAACTATGGACAGAGGTTCGTGACATTGTACAGGAGACAGGGATCAAGACCATCCCCATGGAAAAGAAATGCAAAAAAGCAACATGGCTGTCTGAGGAGGCCTTACAGATAGCTGGGAAGAGAAGGGAAGCAAAAAGCAAAGGAGAAAAGGAAAGATATTCCCATCTGAATGCAGAGTTCCAAAGAATAGCAAGGAGAGATAAGAAAGCCTTCCTCAGCGATCAATGCAAAGAAATAGAGGAAAACAACAGAATGGGAAAGACTAGAGATATGATATTAAGCAAGTTCAAAACTTACCTGCCAGCGAATCACTAGTCAAATATGAGGACTATTCCAGGTTCAATCTTAGACTATTCATAAAATCTGACTTCAGATCTGACCCCCCCGCCCTGAACAAGGCATGCTAAGATTACGAATGAATCACCCCTGAAAGCCAGCCTAGGAGGGCTCCGTCCTGGCCTGGCCTGGCGGGTGGAGGAGCGGAGGACAGGGAGTGAGGAGGTGGGAATGCTCGGAGCGGGGGGAGGCAGCGAGGAGAAGGGGGAGGCGGCGAGGAGCCTAGCTCCTGGGGTTGAGCCTGGAGCCCCCCTGGGCCTGCGAGCTTCACCTGCAGGACCCACCCTCCGGGCACAGAGAAACAGGCCTGCGGGGCTGAGGGAGGAGGCTGGGGGGCAGCCGGGGCTGGCTGGCGCGGCGCCCTTCCTGGGCAGGAGGCGTGGCCGGGCCGCAGGGCTCACCTCTCCACGGTCTCGCAGAACAGCACGATGACCTCCTGCTGCACGTAGTACTCCCGGGGGGACTTCACAGGCACCATGGCCGACACGTAGCTGCGGGCAAGGGGACGGGGGTGAGGGCCACCCCCGGGTGCCGGCCGCATCCCCGAGCCTGGAACGCCTTAACGGGCGACCAAATGGGGTCCCTCTGACTGCAGCCCCCCACCGCATCTCAGGGGTTCACACACAGGCTGCCCCAGCATCACCGCTCCTATTTTGAGCCGAAGTTCCTCCCTCCTTGGGCCGCACGGCCCGGCCTGGAGCCTCCCCTGCTCATTCCGAGAGGCCCCCGCCTCGCGGGGACGAGGGAGTGACCACGTGCATCCCAGGCGGGCGAGGGACCCTGGGCCCCTGCGGAGCAGGACTCACCCACTCACCAGCTGAGAAAGTTTTTCCTTCCTCCTAAGTGACTAACTAGCCTCTCCTGTAATAAAAGCTCACTTGGGCAAATCTGGAGCAGACTGGGAGGTAGAAAGGTAGAAAGCTCATATGTGGGCCCCGCTCCCTAGAGAACCATCTGGAACCTTGTGACTTCCTCCTCCGCCCACACGTCACAAGCCGGGCAGTTTCTGTTAACCCGGACCTCCGTGGACGGGCTTTGGGCCTCCTGCGTCTCATGCACCCCAAGCGTGTCTGTGTCTGTGGACATCTTGCAGCCCAGTCCTCGCAGTCCCGGGTCCTCCAGAGCCCTTGGGGGCTGGGTGGGGGGGTAAGGGGGCCCTGCCCTGTCGTCTGCCGCGGGTGGAGGGGGAGGGCAGACCCGCCGAGCTGGAGGGGGCCCCCCTCACGCTGAGGAGCTGGGGGGCCAGCAGGACCCTAGCGGCCACCTCATCCCGGCTCGGGCGGTGTCCCGGGTGGGAGCCCAGAGACATGCTGGGTGGGGAGGGGGCTGTGGATGGCCTGCACCCCCAGGACCGCCCGGGGGGCTTCACTCATAGGCAGGGCGCCAGGAGCAGAGGTGGGGGCGGGACCTGGGTCCCCTGGTCCCTGAGTCCTTCCCCTGCCCAGGCCCTTCCCCTCGCCGAGCCCGCCCCCACCCTCCCAGGGGTCCGCTCCACCCCGGACGCCCGGAACCAGCCTGGGAGGGAGCCTCCCTCTTCCACTGCAGACGGCCGGGCCCCCCACCAGCGGGCCGGGCCGCGACCCCGCGTGGGCGGCCTCCGGTCACCTCAGCTCGAACTCCGCGAACAGCACGTCGAAGTGCCGGAGCGCCTCCCGCATCTTCTCCGTGTAGGTGTTGAGGTCCCGCAGCGCCTGGTCGCGCAGGGCCCCGCGCACGTCCTCCAGGCTGCGGGTCAGCTCCTTGGCCAGCGGCCGCATGGCCATGCTCTCCAGCTCACGGTTCATGATGATGGAGCCGGCAGCCAGGCACTGCGGGCGGCGGAGGGGTCAGGCCACCCCACGTGCCCCAAGGAGGCCGCGGCCACACGTGGCACGGGGCCGAGGTGGGGGGGCGTGGCCTCCCCAGACCCTCCCCCACCTCTCATCCCCAAGACCCCTCCCTCCTCTCCCCGTCAGCCCCTCCCCTCTAGGGACCGGCTCCCTCCTGGTTTCTCTTAGATGCACAGCAATCACGGCCGTGATAACAAATGCCCTTGGGTTTGGGGCTCCACGCGGGGCCCTCCTGAGCATGTTATCCCTGGCTCCTCCCCCCCCCCCACCCCACCCGACTCCACCCCCGGCCCCACAGACACCCCGCAGACACCCCATTCTGGCTCTCACCCAGGCCCACGGCCCGGGAGCTGCTCTGGGCTCCCTGAGACACCCGACCTTTCTAAGATGCAGACACCTCTTGTCCACAAAGCCTCCCTGCCTCACCTCACAGCCCCCATAGCTGCCCCTCCCCTTGGGACCCACTTTGCAGAGATGAAAACTGAGGCTGGGGGAAGAGACAGCCTGCCTGGGGCCACCCCCACCATCTGGAGCCATCCCCAGCGGGGACACCCCAGCCAGGCGGTTCGGAGGGGCGGGGTGGGACAGGCTGAGATGGGGGAGCAGGCCGGCCCAGGGCCGGCAGTGTGCAGGGAGGCAGGGGCATGGGAGTCCTGGAGAGCTGGGGGGAGGGGCGGGGCCGCGTGTGCTAGCATCCTCAGAGAGGGGCCGGGCGAGGGGCTCCCCACGGACACCGCTGCCCAGAGCGAGGCTGCTCCTGCCTGGTGGGGGGCACCTCCCTCCACAGCCTCAGGTGCCTCCTTGGGAGCTGAAGACCAAGATCTGAGGGGCCGTGTGAGTGGTGGCGGCCGCAGGGGCAGGAATAAACAGCCCTGGGTGGGGGGGCACTGCTGTCTGAGTATTAGTGTTGCTGTAGCAGAGAACCGTTTTCACACGTCTGGGGGCCTAAGAACCTCATAGAAATCACATGTGAAGCCTCGTGTCTGTATTTGCGTGTGTAGTTTCAGGGGAGCAGATTCGGCACCATCTCCCACCCGTGGGAGAGGAGACGCCCTGCTCCTGCAGGTGCCCATGGGGGACAGTCACGGAGGAATGGCTGGGCTACCTCGGCGCCGAACCACAGCTGGCCGGCCAGGTTGTCGTGGCGGATCTCCTCGGGGAACTTGACACAGAAGTCCCGCGGGGCTCGTTCCTGGGGGATGCACGCGTCCATGATCTGGTTGATGATGTTCAGCACGTTGTCCTAAAACAGAAGCAGGAAGAGCGCTAGGACGCAGCTCCAGCGGGCGGCTTGGCAGGACCGCTGGGCAGATCCAAGAAGCAAGCCCGGTGTGCCGGGAGGTGACGAGGCCACGCGGCAGTGCCTGGGGGCCTGCTTGGCTCGGGCTGCGAGGAGCCCAACCTTCCCAGAAGCGCCCAGGGAGGACCACCCCCCTGCCTCCCCTTCCCCACAGCCAGGTAACTAGGCATCCGCCACGAGGGCTGGGGGCACTTCCCACGTCAGTCCCCGCGGGCATGGTGCAGCGCCCTCTGCAACGGCCGAACCGCCCCCTGCGGACCCACCCTCAGCTCCCTGCAGCCTTGGCCACGGTGACCGCTCCAAGCGTCTTTCTGAATGCCTGTGCACACATTTCTGAGGACAGAGCTGGAGAAACAGAATTCCTGGGTGGACAGATGGTGGGTAGGTGCCCAATATGCTACTGGAGAAGACTGGAGAAATAACTCCAGAAAGAATGAAGAGACGGAGCCAAAGAGAAAACAACGCCCAGGCGGGGGTGTGACTGGTGATGGAAGTAAAGTCCGATGCTGTAAACAGCAGTACTGCATAGGAACCTGGAACGCTAGGTCCATGAATCAACGTAAATTGGAAGTAATCAAGCAGGAGATGGCAAGAGTGAACATCGACATTTTAGGAATCAGTCAACTAAAATAGACTGGAATGGGCGAATTTAAGTCAGATGACCATTATATCTACTACTGTGGGCAAGAATCCCTTAGACGAAATGGAGTGACCCTCACAGTCAACAAGAGTCCAAAACGCAGTACTTGGGTGCAATCTCAAAAACAAAAGAGTGATCTCTGTTCATTTCCAAGGCAAACCATTCAATATCTCAGTAATCCAAGTCTAGGGCCCAACCACTAATGCCAAAGAAGCCGAAGTTGAACACTTCTATGAGGACCTACAAGATCTTCTAGAACTAACACCAAACAAAGATGTCCTTTTCATCACAGGGGACTGGAATGCAAAAGTAGGAAGTCAAGGGATTCCTGGAGTAACAGGCAAATTTTGCTTCGGAGTACAAAACGAAGCAGGGCAAAGGCTAACAGACTTTTGCCAAGAGTACGCACTGGTCATAGCAAACACCCTCTTCCAACAACACAAGAGACGACTCTACACATGGACATCACCAGATGATCAATACTGAAATCAGATTGATTATATTCTTTGCAGGTGAAGATGGAGAAGCTCTATAGTCAGCAAAAACAAGACCAGGAGCTGACTGTGGCTCAGATCATGAACTCCTTATTGCCAAATTCAGACCAAAATTGAAGAAAGTAGGGAAAACCCCTAGATCATTCAGGTATGGCCTAAATCAAATCCCTTATGAGTATACAGTGGGAGTGACAAACAGATTCAAGGGATTAGATCTGATAGACAGATGCCTGATAACTATGGATGGAGATTTGTGACATCGCACAGGAGGCAGTGATCAAGACCATCCCCAAGAAAAAGAAATGCAAAAATACAAAATGGTTGTCTGAGGAGGCCTTACAAATAGCTCAGAAAAGAAGAGAAGTGAAAGGCAAACGAGAAAAGAAAAGATATACCCATCTGAATGCAGTTCCAAAGACTAGCAAGGAGAGATAAGAAAGCCTTCCTCAGTGATCAGTGCAAAGAAATAGAGGAAAACAATACAGTGGGAAAGACTAGAGATGGGAAAGACTTGAATTTTCTCTTCAAGAAAATTACAAATACCAAGGGAAAATTTCATGCAAAAGTGAAAGTCACTCAGTCGTGTCTGACTCTTTGTGACCGCATGGACTGTACAGTTGATGGAATTCTCCAGGCCAGAATACTGGAGTGGGCAGCCTTTCCTTTCTCCAGGGGATCTTCCCAACCCAGGGATAGAACCCAAGTCTCCCTCACTGCAGGCGGATTCTTTACCAGCTGAGCCACCAGGGAAGCAGACGGGCTCAATAAAGGACAGAAACGGTATGGACCTGACAGAAGCAGCAAATGTTAAGAAGAGGTGGCAAGAATACAAAGAACTATACAAAAAAGATCTTCATGACCCAGATAACCATGATGGTGTGATCACTCACCTAGAGCCAGACATCCTGGAATGTGAAGTCAAGTGGGCCTTAGGAAGCATCACTATGAACAAAGATAGTGGAGGTGATGGAATTCCAGCTGAGCTATTTCAAGTCCTAAAAGATGATGCTGTGAAAGTGCTGCACTCAATATGCCAGAAAATTTGGAAAACTCAGCAGTGGCCACAGGACTGGAAAAGGTCAGTTTTTGTTCCAATCCCAAAGAAAGGCGATGCCAAAGAATGCTCAAACTACCGCACAATTGCACTCACCTGCTCAAAATTCTCCAAGTGAGGCTTCAACAGTACATGAACCATGAACTTTCAGATGTTCAAGCTGGATTTAGAAAAGGCAGAGGAACCAGAGATCAAATTGCCAACATCTGTTGGATCATAGAAAAAGCAAGAGAATTCCAGAAAAACATCTACTTCTGCTCTGTTGATTATGCCAAAGCCTTTGACTGTGTAAATCACAAGAAACTGTGGAAAATTCTGAAAGCGATGGGAATACCAGACCACCCTACCTGCCTTCTGAGAAATCTGTATGCAGGTCAAGAAGCAACAGTTAGAACCGGACATGGAACAACAGACTGGTTCAAAATTGGGAAAGGAGTCCATCGAGGCTGTGTATTATCACCCTATTTATTTAACTTAATGCAGAGTATATCATGAGAAATGCCAGGCTGGATGAAGCACAAGCTGGAATCAAGATTGCCAGGAAAATATCAATAATCTCAGACACACAGATGACACCACCCTTATGGCAGAAAGTGAAGAGGAACTAAAGAGCCTCTTGATGAAAGTGAAAGAGGAGAGTGAAAAAGTTGGATTAAAACTCAACACTCAAAAAACTAAGATCATGGCAACTGGTCCCATCACTGCATGGCAAATAGATGGGGAAACAATGGAAACAGTGACAAACTTTCTTTTCTTGGGCTCCAAAATCACGGCAGATGGTGACTGCTGCCATGAAATTAAAAGACACTTACTCCTTGGAAGAAAAGCTGTGACAAACCTAGACACTATATTAAAAAACAGAGACATTACTTTGCCAACAAAGGTCCGTCTAGTCCAAGCTATGGTTTTTCCAGTAGTCATGTATGGATATGAGAGTTGGACTATAAAGAAAGCTGAGCGCCGAAGAATTGATGCTTTTGAACTATGGTGTTGGAGAAGACTCTTGAGAGTCCCTTGGACTGCAGGGAGATAAAACCAGTCCGTCCTAAAGGAAATCAGTCCTGAATATTCATTGGAAGGTCTGATGTTGAAGCTGAAACTCCAATACTTTGGCCACCTGATGGGAAGAATGTACTCCTTGGAAAAGAC
This sequence comes from Giraffa tippelskirchi, assembly GCF_054371585.1. Taxonomy (NCBI): domain Eukaryota; kingdom Metazoa; phylum Chordata; class Mammalia; order Artiodactyla; family Giraffidae; genus Giraffa; species Giraffa tippelskirchi. The sequence goes on from NC_137275.1 coordinate 1,525,828, forward strand.
CCTGATGCTGGGAAAGATTGAAGGCGGGAGGATAAGGGGATGATAGAAGGTGAGATGGTTAGACGGCATCACTGACTCGATGGACATGAGTTTGAGCAAACTCCAGGAGCTGGCGATGGACAGGGAGGCCTGGCGTGCTGCAGTCCACGGGGTTGCAAAGAGTCAGACACAATTGAGCGACTGAACTGAACTGGGTGGACGGACACTCAAAAAGAGGATCTTCAACAGCCACTCTCTGGGCTGCTTTGATTGACATTCTCAGCCCGTGTCATCCTGGGCTTGATGGCAACCCGGTCAGGCAAGACCTGCTGTCGGATGGACGTCACTAAGGGTTGACCTGTAAGACCAGCCTCCGCCAACATGCTTTACTGAATCTTAAATGACACCCCACTCTTTTCTCAAAATCGTCCTGTTCTGTAAACATGTACCATTAATTCAGTAGAATTACGAGAATGTTGAAAATTCCGTTTCTTTGTGATTTGTTAAGGGTGAGGTGAATGCGCATCCATCCCAGGAATTGGGAGCCGGAACGTGGAGGGGCGGGGGTGTCCTTGGACTGCAGGTGGCTCGCCTCCTCCTGTTCTTGTCCCCGTGGGCGGCTGCTTGTCAGTTGGGATCGTCCGTGTCCGTCATTCTGCACGCTGCTGCTCCCTTACTGTTGGGACACGTCACTATGACTTGCCACAAGCTTGTGCTGGGAGCCACAGAAGATCCCAGCTCACGCACCACCCTTTCAACTCCCTGCTTCCTCCTCTGCTGGACGTTTACAACACTTCTAATTCTCCGTGAATAATGCAGTCACCACGAGGTGCCCGACGCTGAACTTCGGGCTGGTCCCTCAGAAGCCATGCCTAGAGGCAGCCTGACAAAGTCAGGTGTGAACTGCGGTTACAGGCTCTGATCCCGTTCTGCCAAAATGCTTTCCAGAGACACGGCACTCACTGCCACTCTCACCCTGGGCAATTTTGTCTCAACAGCCCTCCCCTCCTCGAGGCTCGAGCTTCGTTTTTCTCAGGCAATAGATGTGAGCAGGAAGCGCGACTTTCTAATGCAAACAAGTGATGCACTAAAGTCTGAAGGAAATTCTGCACCATAAGAAGAATTGCACAAAACATGAAAATAAAACCCAGCCGTCACTGAGCAGTCTCACTGTCAGTTCTTTTTAAAAGATTTTCTGGGTGGGCAGGTCCCTTTCTCACGATTCAACAAACTAACAAAAAACTAACGTCAAAACCAATAGCAAGTGCCCAGGAAACACCAGAGGGTACTGAGGGCCAGGGAGCCAAGCCCTTGCCCAAAGTCGTGTGGCCTTTGAGTGGTGATGCTCCCCACCGCCCAGCCCAGGACTGGAGCTGCCTGAGGATGTCCCAGTAAATATCCGCTGAGGGAGCCAGGGACACTGATGGGTCCCCAGAGCTAGAGCAGTGTCCCTCAACAGATATTTACTGGGACATCCAATTCCAGCCAAGATGGAGTAAATGAATGAAATGAAAACTACCTCCTCAAACAATAAAGATGGGAACAAGACAAGGATTCTCCAGACACTGGGCATCAGGCAACACGTGATCCCAGAGAGAAGAGAAACAGATGAGGCAGGAGCTGTGACTGCCCAGCTCACTGCCTGGAGGGAATTCTCGGGTCCTGGCACAGACAGAGGGGACCAGGCGGGACTCAGCAAATGCCCTGGTTGAAGAGACAGAACCAAGAGTCTGGGGAAGCCAAGGTCACCAGAATCCAGAGGACAGAGTGGCGGAGATGAGCAAGCTGCCCAGGGAGACAGCCGTGGGGAGGCCCCTGAGTGTCCAGCCGGGCACAGGGCCCATCACGTAGAAATGCTCAGAGATCACAGGGTGCTGAGTACATACCCAGGTGTGCTCAATAGCAACGCTTCTTAGCCCCAGACTAAACAGAGCTCTGATCCTGCGTGACATCTTAAAAAAAAACCAGGATACAAAAGGATCAAACCATTTCCAAGCAACCAAACGGTATTACAAAATAAAGCTCCAAAAGCTTAACAGGAAAGCAAAAATATTCGGTACCAGCAAGGTAGAATTCCCAATGCCAGGCATCCAATAAAAAAATGACCAGGCTTGTAAAGAATTAGGAAAGTATGGCCCCTCAGGGCCCCCCGGGAAGTAGGACCAGGTTGGGCTGGGGGTGTCCTGCAGGCTCCACACAGATGCCCTCGCTGAGTGGGGGGCATCCGGTGTGATGGCGCCTGGGAAGCCTGAGGCACCCCAGGTGAGGGGCCGAGCCCCTGCCCACAGCTGAGAAAGTCATGACTCCGGGTACTGGGCAGGGGGCGTCCACATGCTCCGGGAACTGACGCACAGATGCTGGGAACATCAGGGGCGGGGAAGAGCAAGCGCCTGCCTGCTCAGTCGTGTCCGACTCTGCGACCCCCTGGACTGTAGCCCGCCAGGCTCCTCTGTCTGCGGGATTCTCCAGGCAAGAAGACTGCAGTGGGTTGCCATTCCTTCCTGCAGGGGATCTTCCCAACCCAGGGATCAAACCCGCGTCTCCTGCGTTGGCAGATGGATTCTTCACCACTGAGCCACCTGGACTGGGGACCAGCTAAACCCGGGTGATCGCCCCAAGGAGACAGGGCTCTAAAATCAAGGCCATGCAGGGGCCCGGCAGGGCGTGCTTCAGCCCCTCCGCCAGACCGGCGCTTACCTCATGTATGTCGTGGTCACTCACAGCACGCCCCGGCACGTGGCCTCTGTCCAAACCCCTCCCTGACTGCAACGGCCCGCGAGACGCTCCCCCCCCACCTGCCTGCCCCCCATGTCATCATCCGCCTTCTGCAGAGGGGCACCCCTGTTTCAGGAGAGACGTTAGAGATGAAAATCACTTCCCACTGTGACCCGCTGAGCTTCATAGGAATTCACTGCCGCAGGAGCCCCTGACAACCGGAGGTGCCCAGCAATGGGCCAGTTACATGTGACCGTCACGAGCCTCTGTGAAGGTACGGCTCGCACAGGGAGGCTCCCTTTGGTGGCTTTTCCAAGTCCTTTTTCCTGAGTGGGCAGCTGAGTACGGAGCCAGGGCCCAGGGGGCCTCAGCCATACTTGGGGCCATGCGGTTGTGCAGAGAGGGGTCCTCCCAGCGGGCCTGATGGCCGTCCTCCGAGAGGCCCACGTGCGGGGCTGGCCCTGGGCTGGCGTCCAGGAGCTGGGGTGTCGGGAGGGCCCCCAGCACCCCCACGGATGGGGGCTCCCTGTGCCTCCCTGCTGCATCTGTGCTCACACCCTCCTGCCCGGGGCTGGAGTTCTGTGTGTGCCCAGCAGAGGGGCCCTCGGGGCCAGCCCCCAGTAAGAACCCCGGCTCTGAGTCTGTGACGGGCTTCCCCGGGGACACGTGTCTCTGTGGGTCCGTGTGTGTCCTCGGGACGGGGTTCTGGAAGCTGAGGCCTGTCTCCCCTGGACCCCACCCCCCTCCCCCTACTGGACCTTCTCCTATCGCTGGTTCTGCTTCGCAGCTCCTCGCTGTGATGGATCAGAGCCGAGAGGAGAATGTGCCCAGTCCTGCGTGTCCTCCTGCTGGAACCGGGGTGGCCTTGGGGACCCTGACCCGGAGGTCCTCAGAGAGCATGAGATGTGGAAGGTTCTGGTGTTGCCGTGTGAGTATGAGGTACTTTAGCTGATTTTTATGACTTTCTTCCACCTTTTCAAAGCTGCTTCGCCTGCATCCAGTCCCAGGGCGGACCTCCCTCTCTGCTTTTCCTGCTGAGGCTCTGCGAGGCGCCAGATGAGTTTTCAGCCACTCGGTTTGTCTGTGTAACATGCAGTGAGCAGACCCTGGGGGCTTGGGATCAAAGAGTCCCCAGGAGCGAGGGCCAGGAGAGCAGGGCCAGGTGGGGAGGGGCAGAGAGCGGCCTCCTCCCTGGCAGAGCTCAGTGAGCTGCAGGCACTGTGGCCATCCTCCGCTGGGGAAGCAGGCTGTCCAGGGACCAGCCAGGTAGGAGACCCTTGCGGCCCCCCGGGCCCTGGCCCCTCCTGAGAGATGACAGAGGAGGGTGTGCTCCTCCCGTAAGAACCGGGATGCTTGAAACCCTTGGCGGGACCGTACCTGCCCTGTGATCTGGGACACACACCCAAGCCCCCTCCTCCCCGAGCGGAGAGGCGCGGACTGGCGGGCTGAGAAGGCTCTGGGACTTGGCGAATGACCCGGCTGTCGGTCAACAGAAGTTGTCGGGCTGGTGAAGCCTCCTGGGTGCTTGCTGAGCCGCAGGAGTTCCCAGCAGGGAGGCCTGGACCGCCCGTCAGTCTGGGCCCTGCAGCAGGGAAGTCGCCACCCGCCAGCTCTGGGGCAGCACCCCCAGGCCCACCCCCTTCTCCACGCTGGCCGTCGGTCCCCCCATCCCCCTGGAGGGGGCCCGTGAGCCCGCCCCTTCTAACCAGCTCTGTCCCCCGCCACCCGCTGGGCTCCCCGCCGGTCCCCTCCGCTGTCCCCCCTTCACCTGGCAGGAGCGGAATTGGCTGACGAGCAGCGTGCAGCGCTGGGGGTCCTTCCGCCCGTCCAGGCTGTCCAGCTCGGCGGCCACCTGGCTCAGCTCCTCATCCGCATGGTAGAACTGCGCCAGCAGCTGCGGGTCCGACCGCTGTGGGGAGAGCGGAGTGAGCGGACGCCCCGGGTGTGGCCCCCTCACCCTGATGGGCCCCTGCGTCCCTGTATGCGAGTGTGGAGGGGTGACCACAGACAAAGGGGAGCTGGGGAGTGCTGGGGGCCGAGGACAGCAGACCCAGCTCTCAGGAGGAGCTTCACTCTGGAGACCAAGCAGAGGCGATAAAGGCAGCGGCTGAAGGGAGGGCCGGCTCTGCTGCCCAGGCCCCCCAGGCCCCCTCAGCCCACAGCCCAGTTTCCATGACGCCGGGAGGAGCGGGGCTTTGGGGCGGGACACCCTCCTCTCAGAGGCTCAGCTCCCACGGAACACCCGGGGGGCCCTTCCGACCCTGGGTCTCGATGCGCCGCCATCCAGCCTGCGGGCTACCTGGTCCCCTGCCCGTCTCTGGCTCCGGCCCGGCGGCCACCGCATGTCCTGTCCACATGCTCACGGCCACCGGCCCGGGGGCCAAGGGCGTGTCCCCTCGATCTGAGTGCAGGGTGCGGACACGCCCACGGGAAGGGCACGGCGCCCTCGAGAGTGTCTTTACCCAAGGGCCCTCCGTGATTGGAGAGAGACGGGAGCAAAGGCCGGACAGCAGGCCAGCCCTTGCTCCCTCCTTCTTCCGCCTGAGAGTCAGCCCACCCGTGACTACGCCCTGCTGTCTGCTGAACACAAGGTAACTTATTTTTGTGATTTTTCAGCTCACTGCTTGGTTGATGGAGCCTGAGTTTTGCCCCTCCCCCAGTGTGGTCCGTTCCCGGGTGGATCTTCCTCCGAGCAGGGGTCTTGGTTCAGGACCAGGGGGAGCCCCCCCAGGGACTTTTCACAGGAGATCGGGGATTCACCCCCCCCACCCCCTACCCAGCAAAGGTACCTGAGCACCCAGTGCTAAGAATGCAGAACGGGGGACACGCCCTGACCAGAGCAGGCCAGACCCCACCCTGCGGGCCCCCGGCGTCCGTGACTCCCTGGTTCCCTCCTTGGGCTCGGCTGACTCCCCCAGGATGCCCACCAGTGACCCCTCTGTGATGAGAGGGGAACCGGGCTGGGGTCAGCGGCTGGCAGTACATTTCTGCCCCCTTCCTGTTGTGCTCCCTACCACCCCGGCCTCAAGCCCCCCAGGGCCCACATCCCTCCATTATGGCCCATCTGGACCCACTTCCCACCCCGGGGCCTCCTCCTGGTTTCAGAAGCTGGGGGCGGGGAGAGACACTCTTGCCCTCTGACCCCCAGCCGGGGTTTAACCTGGCACCTTCCGGGCATGGCAGACATCCACACAAGGGAGAAGGCAGAAGGGAGCTGGAGAGGGCCGCCCGCCCGGGGAAAGGCAGCGTAGAAGACGACAGCACGGTACCGGGGACCCCAACCAGCAGCCCCGGACTTGGGTGGGCCAAACACCTCCGTGACCGTGAGCAACAAACATCCTCCAAACCCGGCCTCCCTCTCCCTGGGGACGCTGCCTGGGCGGGGCGGAACCTGCCGCCTGGGACTGGAAGCGCAGAACAGCAAAGACCTTAAGACCAGAGCTACGAGTGTGTTGACCATCACCAAAAATAGAGAGGTGTGTATAACACACCCACACGTGCACACATGCACGCATTGAAGGAATTAGAGAATTCAGAAAAAAACAATTTTTTGGAAGCTAGCAATTATCTTTATTCTGTTGAAACACAGAAGGCCTGTGTGATTTTAAAATTTTAGTTATATTCTGAGATAGCTCTCCGGCCGCCCCAGGAGGGATGGTTTCCAACAAAGAACCAAAATCCCCCTCCATGGACTCCCCCACTGGCGGCCCAGTGGTTAGGATTCCGTGCTTCCAGCGCAGGGGCATAGGTTTGATCCCCGGTCGGGGAACTGAGATCCCGCAGGCCGCAATACGCAGCCAGAACTGAAAAGATGGAAAGAGTTCCCAGGGGGCTTGGGGTGCCAAGGGGCGGTGGGAGAATCTTGCTGACAGTGTCAGATCCCCACCGGGAGACCCAGACACTGTGAAGACAAAACTTCCAGGCAGGGGTCCAGGAAATGAATGAACACAACTTCAACGATTCAATTTGTGCTGATCAACAGGATCCAAAGGAAAATTTTGGTGCCACGTTTCCATTTCTAAGTACGCAGAGAACAAAGCGAACACAGCAATCTCTAGCCTGGCTCATCACTCAGACCTAAATCGGTCCAGCAGGGCAGGGTCACCCTCAGGCCAGCTTGGAGGCGGGACTGCGGACTGCAGGGAGACAGCAGAACAGGACAGACGCTCTGCTCTCTCCGATTTGGATCAGCTGGCCTCACTCAACAACGTTTAACATTAAATTTTAAATGAGACTTTCAAATGTCCCTGAGTAAAATGTCCACGGCAAAGAGAATCAATTGATACAAACAGGAAGAAGTACTCACCCCACCTTGAAATAAAAACCATGAGAGAATAAAATAGAGCCCAGTAAGGATGTCGTTTTGGCACACAATGTCAATATTTTCTCAAAATAAATTCGTAGCACTGACAGTTTTCACTGTTACAGGACAAAAATAAAATTCACGAAGATAGCACTTAGGCAGTTAGATGAGAAGTGAATAAGCAGCCTCCAAGAAGGCAAGAGAAAACACACAAAAACAGCAGTGACTGAGTAAGTCCGAAGTGACTCTGTGAAGCCGATGGAATTATCCATCATTCAAACACCTGCTCTGTGATGCAGGCTGGGGATGTGGGATGCAGGCGCGGATGCCTGGGTGTGTGTGAGCTGAGGCCCTGCCCTCAAGCGCCCGTCTGAGCCAGGCGTGTGACGATGCTGGAGGGACCCAAGCTTTGTGAGGCTGGCCAGCTGGGCTGGGGCAGAACGTGGCAGGAACCATGAGCGCCCCCAGCCCTGGGCAGAGCACCGGTTGTGTCCCAGTAGGTACCACCAGACCCCTCCGTGAGGTCGCCCGATACTGACCCAGATGAAGAAAACTAATGGCCAAGGTCCCATCAGTGGAGCTGGCAGAGCCAGCGGTCAGCCCAGGTCTCACTCTCAGGGCCCTCGGGGGTCCGCATGGGAAAGAGGAGGAGGTAAGAGTGACCAGGACAGAATCCACGACTCTTGCTTCCCAAGTAGGAAGTAAACGCTGCAGCGGGAAAACCTTAGAAGTGTGCCTGGTCACCGCAGCGCAGCAGCGCGGTCTCAGCCAAGCTCCAGGAAGGGGAGACGAGGAGGAGGCAGATGGCAGGACAGGTGGGCAGGACAGATGGCAGGACAGGCGGCGTGGCCAGGTCGGAAAGGACCAGCCCCTTCACGCCCCCAGCACAAGCCCAGCAATGGAGAGCAGCCAGCCCCCGCCCCCCGCCAGCTGCCCCGGAACAGGAGCTGGGCTCCGAACCCTCGTTCCCAAGACCACACCCCACGGGACCGCCACCACCCTCACGCTGGGCAGAGGGGAGCCTTCCAGATCTCGGTGGCTCCCCAGGTGGGCTGCAGCTGGACAGGCTGCAGGCAGCTCAGGGGTGAGGCTGGTGGGACCACCCCAGGTCTAGGCCTCTCTTGGTCTAGGCCTCTCTTGGACAAGCCCTCCAGTAAAGCCTCAGACCCCGCTCTGCGAAGCCCAAACACAAGAGCGTAGCCGAGAAACCAGAGAAAAGCCTCGGGTCATTCACATAGAGTCTGGCTGCTCCCCGAGCTGGGCCTCCCGCAGCCCGCTGGTCCTTGGGCCCTGGGCACAGGGGAAGCTGCCCAGGCCACACGAGACTGTCAAGGAAACCCACTGACCATGGCCACCAGGACCGGAAACCCTTCACTGCCCCCAAACAAACACCAAGTCAGGCCCTCCTGCGGGTCTCCACCACATCCTTCCGTCCCCGGGGCCTGGGGGTGCTGGGCAGCCGTGACCCCGGTCCTCGAGGCTGGCCTGGTACACAACAGCGTGTCAGGGCACCAGCGCTGACCCGGCCGCATCACCCGTCGCCCGTCAGCGGATTGGGAGCCCCAGGTGGGCACACACTGCTGTCGTTCCAAGGTGGCAGCCTTGCCTTTGTTGGCTACCCTGCACCCACCCGCACCCAACTGCCTGCCTTCCCATCCAGGCTCCTCCAACAGGGCCTCACGGCTGGCCCTCCGGCCCCTGCTCACTCTCGGGACCCGGGTACCTGGGGTAAGGTCACCACCAGTACAGCCCGGCCTGCTGCAGTCCACAGGGTCACAGAGTCGGACACAACCGAGCGACTGAACAACAAAAGAACCTTCCTATGCAGAGCCGACCGCTGACCGCCCTGCAGCAAGCCCAGGCCTCTGTGGCCTCCTAGACGGTCTGCTGAACGCGTGCCACGAAAGCTTTCGATTCTGGGACACCCAGTGAGTCGCTTCCCCGCCCCTGCTGTCTCTCCAGGCAGTGGTCCCCCCGCCCAAGCTGGTCTTAGCTGCCGCGAAAGCCACAGCCAGCTCGGAGGGACAGCAGCCCCTCCGTGGGTCACCCCAGAGGGCAGCCCGCCTCAGGAGAACCCCTGCGGAGGGTCCCTGCCCGTGTGGCAAAGCGAGGGCCCCTGGATAACGCTGCTGACCCCCACCACGGGAGGACGGGCTCCAGAGAAGCAGGCCCCCGCCCTGGAGGACACTGGTCTGGTCCTGAGAGGGTGAGGTGGCCCTGTTGGGCTGGACGCCCTCCTTCCAGGGAACAGCTGGGCTCGGGGCCCTTTGACACCCCAGGCGACCACACGGGCCGTGGCTGTGGCACATGCAGACAATGCCTGGAGATAGCTGAGCATCTCGAGAAGGGTTTTCAGAAGAAGAATGAATTCTCGGATAAAGCTCTCAATTGAGTGTTGGATACATATACAAATGACTCGCTGAGAGCACTGATTGCAGGAAATTTAACTGCAGCAGCTGCCGTGGGTCATAAAGAAGCTCTTCCGTAACCGCAGAGGAACCGAGCCCAGGGTGGCACCCGACCTGGGGGCGGAGGGGGGTGTCACCGCGGCACCAATCGGAACAAAGGGTGTCTGACAGCTGGGCTTTCAAACTGCAGGAGAGCTCGTCGTTGAATTTCAATAGGTTTCAGGTTCTTTAAAAAGCATTTTATTTTTAAGACTTATTACCTAGTGAACTTGTTGGCATGCCAATCAATTCTGTTCCCACTCTGCTAACAGCCACGGGCCCAAGCCAAGAAGTCTTGGGCCTTCGGGGTGACACGGGGCCACACCCTGTTGCCGAGAAAAGTCCTACCTGGTTGACAGCAACCTGGGAAACAGCCACGGAGAGGCTGCAGTCTTCTCAGCTTCTAGGACGGACGGAAATCCACTCATGAGAAATGGGAATTTAAACTGCTTATTATGAATTATTTCTCTCCTTCAAAAAGGACTTGAGATGACTTAATTACAACGCACGTGAATTGAACCTATTTGTTTAATCAGAGGAGCAACCAGAAGTCCGGAACAGGGGTCCCGGGCTCTGGGCCATGGGGATTACTGTAGGTGGTTACCCTGATCTCTGCTTGGCTGGCCCGGACCAGAGCCCTCTCCTGGGCACGTCCGCCTGTCCTGGGCACGTCCTCCCACCAGGCTGGGATGAAGTGGACTGGGAGAGGCTCTTCCTGCCTGGGTCCCAGGAACACGCTGGTTGGGGAGGAACATGGAATCCCCCGGGAGGTCCCCATGGGAGGACCTAAGAGACAGGACGTCAGCGGAAGCCAGTACTGAGGGAGGTCCCTGGTGAACCAGGAGGGGAGCGCATAGCTCTGGACCACCCCCTGAAGGACACAAGGACTTAGGAACCCAGGGCAGCTGCTGTTTCCCAGCACAGACCCTCTGATGGCCTCACCCGGGGCCGCTCGGGTGATGCGGCTCCAGCAGAGTCTGTGGACGGGCAGCTCCAGCAGGGTGGGGGGATGAGACCCGCCACCCCTTCTCCAGAGAGCATGATCTCGGCTTCTAGAAACAGTTTTACTGAGACATGACTCACCTCCCATAACATCCACCTGATTAAAGTATGCAATGCCGGGGTTTAGTATATTCACAGAGCATCCACCATCACCAGGAACTAAAGTTAGAGTTCTTTCGTCACCCCCAAAGAAGCCTCACCCCCATTCCTAGTGGTCCCTCTTAACCCACCATGTCTATGGAGGTGCCTGTTCTGGACATTGAACTAAAGGCAATCATGCAAGCTGTGGGCTTTCATGCCTGGCTTCTCTCACTTAGCATGTTTGCAAGGTTAATCTATGTAGTAGCATGTGTCAGCATTTCACTCCTTTTTAAGGCTGAATAATATTCCACTGTGTAGATGGACCACATTCTGTTAACCCACTCGTCAGCTGATGGACGTCTGGGCTGTCGCTGCCTTAGCCATCACAGATGATGCTGCTACAAACAGGCTTTTACGTGGGTGTGTTTTCAGCTCTTCTGGGAAGAAACCCAAGTGGAATTCCACACCAGTCATACAGTGACTATGTTAAACTTTTTGAAAAACTGATTATTTTCCAAACTGGCTGCACCATTTAACAAAGATGTAAGAGCAAAGTTACCATATAAAGTTACCATACAGAAGCCTATTGCGTTGCTACACACTAACAAGGAACTACCAGAAAGGAACTAAGAAAACAGTCCCATTTACAATCACATCAAAAAGAATAAAATACCCAGGCATAAACTTAACTAAGGAGGGAAAAGACCTGTACTCAGTGATCTATAAGACGCTAATGAAAAAACAGGAGATAACGCAAACAGATGGAAAGGTGTACCATGTTCATAGATGGGAAGAATTAATATTGTAAAAATGACCATACTACCCAAGGCAATCTACAGATTCAATACAATCCCTATCAAAATATCAACAGTATTTTTCACAGAACTACAACAAATGATTCTAAAATTTGTATAGAAACACAAAGACCCTGAATAGCAAAACGATCTTGAGAAAGAAGAAAAAAAATGAGAAGTGTCATGCATCCTAATTTCAAACTATACTGCAAAGTTATACTAATCAAAACAGCATTGTCCTGGCACAAAAACAGGCACACAGATCAATGGAACATGTTGGAGAACCCAGAAATGAACCCATAGTTATATGAGCAATTAATGTATGAACAGGGAAGCAAGACAGTCTCTTCAGTAAATGGTGTTGGGAGAACTCGATAGCTGCATGCAAAAGAACTGCACTATGCTCTCATACCATCTACAGAAATAAATTCAAAATGGACTAAAGACTTAAATGTAAGACCTGAACCCGTGAAACTTCTAAAAGAAAACATTGGCAGGATGCTTTTTGACATTGGTCTTAGTAACATATACATATTTTTGATTCATTTCCTTAGGCAAGGGAAAGAGAAGTAAATATAAAGAGATGAGACAGCATCAAACTAAAATGCATCTGTACAGTGAAGAAAATTATCAACAAAATGAAAAGGCCATTTACTGAATGAGAGAAGATATTTGCAAGCGATAATCTGATAAGGGGAGAGTATCTAAAATATACAAAGGACTCATACAACTCAACATCACAGAACAACTGAAAAATGGACAGAGGATCTGAATAGACATTTTTCCAAAAAGGAAATGCAGGCGGCCAACAGGCACATGAAAAGATGCTCAACATCATGAACTATGAGGGAAATGCAGATCATAACATCAGTGAGATATCACCTCACCCCTGTTAGAATGGCTATCATCAAAAAGAATACACGTGACAAGTGTTAGGAAGGGTGTGGAGAAAAGGGGACCTTCTTGTGTTGCTCATGGAAATGTAAATCGGTACAGACACCATAGAGAACAGTACGGAGGGTCCTCAAAAAGTTAAGAATGAAACTACCACAGGATGCAATTATCCCACCCCTGGAAATTTATCTGAAGAACATGGAAACACTAATTTAAAGAGATATCTACACCTCCATGTTCATCACAGCACTATTTACAACAGCTGAGATATGGAGCCAACATAAGTGCCCGTCTACAGATGAGTGATGAAGAAGATATTGCAGGTATGCACAACAGAATAGCACTCGGCCATCAAAAGAAGGAAATCTTGCCATTTGTGACAATGTGGATAGGCCTAGAGGGTATTATGCTTCGTGAGGTTAAGTCAGACAGAGAAAAGACCAATACTGTATGATTTCATTTAAATGTGGAATCTAAAACACAAAACAAATGAACAAACATACAAAACAGAAACAAGAATTATAGATACAGAGAACAGGTGGCTGCCAGAGGGGAGAGGGGTGAAGAGAGGAGAGAAAAAGCAAGGGCAACTCGCAGGGGCAAGTTTCAGCAGAAGATTAACCAGCCACAGGCGTGAAATGCACGGTGTGGGGAACAGTAACTGTGTCATGTCTTTGTACAGAGACACACCTGCCCACGTCTACCACCTCACCCCACCTCACCCCGCCCCACGCAACTAGACTCATCCTGGTGATCCTTTTGAAATGTCAAATCACCATGTTGTGTAACGGGAACTGAAATAGTGTTGTAGATCAATTATACTTCAGAAATAATCAGACAGAGGGGGACTTCCCTAATGATCCGGGGGCTAGAACTCTGTGCTCCCAATGCAGGGAGCCCAGGTTTGATCCCTGGTCAGGGAACTAGAACTCACCTGCTGCAACAGAGAGTTCACATGCCACCACTAAAGGCCCAGCACAGCCATACAAATGTATTTTTTTAAAAAAAGGCTTCCAGCGTATATGCTTTAAAACAAACACACTCATAGAAAAAGAGAGAAGATTTGTGTTATCAGATTTAGGGCTGGCAGAGGGGGAACTGGGTGAAGGTGGTCACAAGATACAAGCTTCTCATTGTAAGAAGAAGAAGCACTAAGGATGTGATGTACAACATGATAAATAAACACTTGTTCAGACACTCAGTCATGTCCAACTCTTTGTGACCCCATGGACTGCAGCCCACCAGGCCTCCCTGTCCATCACCATCTCCCAGAGCTTGCTCAAACTCGTGTCCATTGAGTCAGTGATGCCATCCAACCCTCTCGTCCTCTGTTGGTGCCTTCTCCTCATGTCTCCAATCCTTCCCAGAATCAAGATCTTTTCCAGTGAGTTGACTCTTCGCATCAGGTGGCCAAAGTATTGGAGCTTCAGCTTCAGCACCAGTCCTTCCAATGAATATTCAGGACTGATTTCCTTTAGGATGGACTGGTTGGATCTCCTTGCAGTCCAAGGGACTCTCTAGAGTCTTCTCCAACACAACAGTTCAGAAGCACCAGTTCTTCAGGGCTCAGTCTTCTTTATGGTCGAACTCTCACATCCGTACATGACTGCTGGAAAAACCACAGCTTAGGGACCTTTGTCGGAAAAGTAATGTCTCTGCTTTTTAATATGCTGTCTAGGTTGGTCGTAACTTTTCTTCCAAGGAGCAAGTGTCTTTTAATTTTGTGGCTGCAGTCACCATCTGCAGTGATCTTGGAGCCCCCCAAAATAAAGTCTGTCACTGTTTCCCCATCTATTTGCCATGAAGTGATGAGACTGGATGCCATGATCTTAGTTTTTTGGCCAGCTTTTTCACTCTCCTCTTTCACTTTCATCAAGAGGCTCTCTAGTTCCTGAGAGCTAAATGGATGTTCACTGAACTGACTGTGATAAGCATTTCATGATGTATGGGAGTCACATCCTTGTGTTGTACCCCTAAAACTGACACATGTCAGTCACATCGCGTGATACAGAGCTGCCCATCAATCACATCAATAACACTGCTCACGGAGCAGCAGTGTGGGAGGTCCGATTTCTCCACGTCCTCGCACCCCGTGCTGCCGTCTGGTTTCTGATTCTAGCTGTCCCGGGCGGTGTGCAGTGCTGTCTCGCTTGGACTTGCGTCTCCGTGGAGTGCCCTCCGTTTGCCGCTGTCTGTCTGTGAGTCTTCCTCGCTCCCGTTGCCTGCCAGCACGTGAGTGGAGGTGCTGAGGGGCTCTCGAGACCGAGCATATCTGCTCTCTCACAGTCACGGAAACAAACGCATGGTCTACACGGAGGCTTCCTCTGGGGGAACAAGGGTCCGCTCTGCGGCAGCCACGTGACCCCACCAACGCTGCAGGCTGGTGTGGCTGGGCAGCGTGGCAGTTCCATCAGGATTAGGATCCAGCTTGCTGTACAGAGCGGCTTCCTGGTGGCTCAGATGGTGAGGAATCCGCCCGCAGTGCAGGAGATGTGGGTTCCATCCCTGGATTGGGAAAATCCCCTGGAGAAGGAAATGGCGACCCACTCCAGTACTCTGGCCTGGAGAATCCCATGGACAGAGGAGCCAGGGGCGGGGAGGGGCTACAGTTCTTGGGGTCACAAAGTGGTGAACACGACTAAGTAAACTAACAATAACGAACCCGCCTGCAATTCAGGAGACCCAGGTTCGATCCCTGGGTCGGGAAGATGTCCTGGAGAAGGGAGTGGCTGCCCACTCCAGTATTCTTGCCTGGAGGATTCCATGGACAGAGGAGCCTGGTGGGCTATATATAGTTCATGGGGTCACAAAGAGACATACACAACTGAATGACGGACAGTTTGAGAAAAGGGGTCTTAGCAGATGGAAGGACGGGGCCTTGAAATGAAGCCCACCTGTTATGACAGATGTCCTTACAAGGGGAGGGGACACACACAGAGGAGAGGCCACGGGGGAGAGAGGCAGACGGCAGTGAGGCGTCTGCAGGCCCAGGGCACCGGGAGCCCCCAGAACCGGGGCGAGACAAGGACCAGACCCCTCTCACAGCCTGCGGGGGGGCCAGCCCTCCCGACACCTCACTCCCAGACTGGGGGCTTCCCGAACCACGGAAGGCTGCATTCCGGCTGTTCCCAGCCACCTACATTGTGGGCACAGCCGCCATGGGACAGGAAAGCAGGGTCCCCACACCCACCCTGACCTCCCTGCACAGGCAGGGAGGACGGGGTCACTGTGAGCCCCGCTTCTCTCTGCAGACTCCGTCCACTCAGAGCTCCCTGAGCACCGCTTGCCCGGGCCCCGCTGGATGCACCGAGGTGTCCTGGGGCTGCAGATAGGGTGTCTGGGGTCACGTGCCCCAGCTCACGCCTGGGGGCAGTGTATTTCCCCACGTGCCTCCGAGAACAGACATCGCCGCAGGTCCTGGACCCTTTCCACAAGCCTTCCATCTCTGCAGGGGACGCACCCGCGGGACGGAGGCAGCCTGGGCCCAGGGCTGCGGCTGAGCCAGAGGGAGGCGGGAGGGCCCAGCTGAGCGCTCGCCCGGACCCCGCTGTCTACTCCGGGCGGCGAGGTGTCCCTTGGCAGCTGTTCCTGCTCCCTCCCCGCCTGAGACTCTGAGGGCCTCCCTCTGAAGGCCTGTGTCTCTGCAGGACTGGAGTCTGACCCTCCAACCTTTCTGGATGGTGCAGAGAGCTCCAGGTGCTTCCACAGGAGGACGCGGGGCCTGCTCTCCACCGAAGCGGGCACAGGGGCCTTGCCGAGGACAGGGAAGGCGCTCGCCACACAGATTCTGAGTCTGGCTCTTCTTGGCCAGACCTCTGAGGTTTTGGATCCCACTTCTTACAGGGAAGCAGGGCAGGGGGGCGACTTGGAGCTGGAGAGAGGGAGGGAGGTTTGATCCAGGGTGCTGGGTGGGGAGGGGCAGACGGAGGCCGGCTCAGGCCTCTGGGCCGCTCGAGGACTCCTGGTGCCCACACCCAGCTCCGGGCAGAGCCTTCTTTTGCATTGTGCTTGCTGCTCGGTTTAGCAAATAATGCAAATAAAACTTAGAGGCCCTTGACTCACAGGTTGCTCATCACTAAAGGTGCGGATCACAGACAAGCTCTCCCCATGCTTTAAAAATAGCTGTCCTAGCAGAACACCTGTTCTCACCAACATGCTGTTTTGCCAGAGGGTAAAAATGATCTGCAATGGAGTCCAGCAAGGGCCTCTGTTTGGCTTTTATGCATTTTTAGAGGGTGTTCTGACATATGGCAGAAGAGAAGCAACTGGGTGTCTGTTCAAAAAAACACCCAGAAAACAAAGATGGGGTCGGTGGGGAAATAGTTCAGATGCAGGTTCTCAGGTCAGGGTAAAATCACACACACACATTTACACACACACACACACACACTGCCCCCTCACATACACACCCACACAGAGACACACACAAACACACAGACAGACACACCCGCATGCACGCACACACACACACACACACACACACACACAGAGACACACACAGACACACAGACAGACACACTGCCCCCTCACATACACACCCACACAGAGACACACACACAGACACAGACACACACACACACACAGACACACACATGCACACACACACACATACACACACACACAGACACACACACACACATACACACCCACACACAGACACACACACATACACACCCACACACAGACACACACAGACACACAGACAGACACACCCGCATGCACGCATACACACACAGACACACACACAGACACACACACACACACACTGCCCCCTCACATACACACCCACACAGAGACACACACAGACACACAGACAGACACACCCGCATGCACGCATACACATACACACACACACACACATACACACCCACACACAGACACACACACACGCGCGTGTGCACACACAGACACACACACATACACACACACACACGCACACACACACACTAGACTCCCTTCAGCAACAGTGGACAAATAGTTAAAGCTCTTCACATGAACCCCCAACAGTGGCAAAAGCTGAGCAGCCCTGAGCTCCTGCTCTGGACCCCCCCGTGGGCCCACCCCACTTCCCCCGAGGGGACCAGAGCTCGCCCAGCCCTGGCAGGCAGATGCTAAGTGCTAGGCCATCTGAAAGGCAGGCAGGGCAGAGCCTCTGGGACAAGACGTCAGCCCACATCCACCTGAGGGCTCAGGTGAGAAGGCGGCAAAGCCGGGGGTGGGGGGGCGGGGGCATCCAGAGCAGGACAGGGAGGGGTCCCCGCGTCCTTGGATGCTTGGAGAGCGCCTCCCCCAGGACACAGACGCAGTGTCACAAGGCGGCCTCTCTTCTCCCCTGGCCTGGTTACGTCCTCCCTGTAAACGCTGCACTTGAGGGTCCGTGTTTAGCGCCAGCGCCCAGTCGGGGCCCACCCACGAGGTGTGTCAGTAGAGAGAGGGAGGGTCTGGGCTGTTTAATGCCCGGGGACGCCACAGAATGGAGAGTCCAGAAATACAGACCCACACAGACGTGGCCGCGTGATTTTTGACAAGAGCACCAGAGAAACGTGGTGGAGAACGATGCATCTTGTCAACGCGCGGCGCTGGAACGACTGGGCAGCGACGCGCAGAGCCATCGGCCCCGAGGGAGGAAACCCTGCGACCGCGGGCTTGGCAACGCTCTCTTAAATAGTTCACGGACAGCGTGACCTATCAAACAAACCACAAATACCCTGGATTTCGCCAACATTCCAAAGTTTACTCTTCAAAAGATCCTGTTAGGAAAATGAAAAGTCAAGCCACAGACTTGGAGACAATATTTGTCAAACACACATATTTTGGAGGGAACATAGGAAGAACTCTCACACTTCAGCCTGAGGACAACTGGATTTCAATGAGCAAAGATTTGGACACTTGACTAAAGAAGGCCTACCCAAAAAGACACTCAACATGTGGTCATTGGGAAAGAGCAAATTCAGGCCGCAGCGACCTACCGCCTCACGCCTGCCGGGATGGCTGAAGTTCAGAAACTCACCATCCAAGTGCCGGTGGTGGTGCAGAGCAAGAAGACCCTCACGCGGCTGGGGGGGTGCAAAGTGGTCCAACCTTTGGAAAACAGAGTGGCAGGTTCTCAAACAGTTAAATATTCGCTGAGCAGCTGAACCAGCCATTCTATGCCCAGCTGTCCCAAGAGAGGTGAAAGCCCCCGTCCACACAAAGACCTGTGCACATACGTCCAGGACGGCTTCATCTGTAACAGCCAGAGGTGGAGGCAACCCACACGTCCACTGCGTGAGACAGACAAGCAAGCGGCGGTCCGTCCACACGGTGAACACGCCTGTGAGCGACTGACACACTCTACCTCCTGGATGAGTCTTACGGTATCGAGGCTGAGTTGAAGCCAGACCCAAACAGACTGGAGTATATACAATCCCATTTATACGCAATTCTGGAAAATACAACCCTGGCAAGCTGCAGTCCACGGAGTCGCGAAGAGTCCGACACGACTGAGCGACTGAACAACGTACCTAAGGGCAGAACCAGACCAGTGGGCGCCTGGGGACAGAGGGCACAGGGCACCATCCCAGCAGGGGCAGGGGGCCCAGCCTGGCGTCCCCGAGAATGCCCAGGGGCAGAGTCGGCGAGAACCTGAGAGGCTCAGGGAGGGGACAGGACGGTGTGGTTAAAGGTCACGCCACTCATCACGCCTGTGCTCTTTCCACCCTTTGAAGGTCCTCAAAAACCTCAAAGTAGAACTACCATAGGGTCCAGCAATTCCACTCCTGGGTATACATCCAAAGACATGAAAACACTAATCAGAAAAGATACATGTACCCCAGTGTTCACTGCAGCACAGTTTACAACAGCCAAGACGGCAGTAACTTAAGGGTCCATGGACAGATGAACGGATAAAGAAGATGCGGTCTGGATGCACAATGGAATATTACTCAGCCACAAAGAAGAATGAACTCTTGCCATTTGCAACAACACAGATGGACCTGGAGGGTATTATGCTAAGTGGACTAAGTCAGACAAAGATAATATACTTATCACTTACATGCGCAACACTATGTATAATAAATATCACTTACATATGGAATCTAAAAAAATAAAAACAAAGCAGGTAATACAACAAAAAAAGAAGCGCGCTCACAGACAGAGACCAGTCCAGCAGGGAGGGTGAGGGGGATGGGGAATCACAGGGGTCGGGGTTGAGGCGCAAACGATCATGTAGAAAACAAGCCACTGTGCAGCCCAGGGAACGTAGCCAGTGTTCTACGGTGACTATAAATGGAGCATAACCTTTAAAGCTCGTGAATCGCTGCGCTGTGACCTGCAACTTATATAACACCAGGCATCAGCCAGACTTCAGTTACGAAGAGGAAGCACGACAGAGGAAGGCCCAGGGCCCGGGACCTCCTCTCCCACCCTCCCAGCCGCCGCTGCCCAAGCCAGCCTGAGGGGCTGTGTCTTCAGCGTGCTGCCCCCCGAGCGCCCCTGGCCACCCTCAGTCACCCTCCTGCCATCACTCAGCCGACCCCCTGCCCCCCACCCCCCACGTGCAGCCCCGGCCCGCTGCCCTTGCCCGGCTGTCCACGCGCCGCCTAGCACACCCCACCTAGCACACCCCACCTTGCACACCCCGCCTAGCACACACCTCACACACGCCGCCTTTCACACACCGCTTTGCACGCGCTACCTTGCACGCCCTCCAACATGGGCCTCTGTCCAGTGACCACGAGGTCTGAGGAGGCCAGGCCGTCTATAGGGCCGGGCACATGGCACAGAGCTCCCGCAGTCCCTCCTCACCTCTGCCCCGGCCCTTCCTCCGTCCTGCCTCCTGGGACCAGGTGGACAGCTAGCTGCCTTTAGAGCCACAGCCTCTAATTCCCCAGGAGCGCCATGGATCCTGATTACTCAACACACAGAACCAAGTCAGACAGCGGGGTCCATCTACTCTTGCCCACCCCACCCTGCCACGAGGCAGGGAGCCAGGAGCCGGGCAAGGGGCTCCGAGCGGAGGGCTCTTCCTCCAGGGGCAGGTCTGCGCTGGTGATCTGTGGGCTCCAGGATGTCCTGTAAGCCGCTGGGAAGGGGCCCACGGGGCGGACAGCTATCCCAGAGCCCACGGGCCCCGCCTGCCCAGCTGGCTCGGCAAGGTCTGGATCACGTGAGGGGCGCTACTGGGCTGTCCCACAAGGACGAGGGGCTGGATGAGGGCTGGTCACATGGACAGAGGGCATCTTAGGGTGGCTGGGACCCGGAGAAGCACAGCCCTGCTGCAGACGTATCAATCATCCGTGAAAATGTCCACATTTGTGCAGAGAGCAAGCAGCTGTGCATGGTCGGGGGCGGGGGGTACCTCCCGGGAGTGGGAGGGCCCTCAAAAGTCCAAGAACAGCCACAAGGGACCCCAGTTTCCCCTCTACCGAAACAAGACGATCTCAGAGCCCCAGGTTCTGCCAGACCAGGGGCTGCCGGGGCAGGTGCCCCCATCCCAGGGCCTCAAGCTCGGAGATCTCTCCTCTTGAGAGAATCAGGAAAAACCAAGTCTACAGCTACAGTCTGAAGCTACGGTTTACAAGAGGACAGGGTGCGGTGGCCAGCAGTGTAGCTGCCGACATTTAGCGATAAAATGAGCCTCCACACAGCCCCTGACCCCACTGCTCTGGTCAGAAGGTGGACAGGCCGCTGCACAGAACACAGGCCTCTGCCTCCTAAACTCACATTTCCACCCCACCGCCTCGTGGGATGTGTCCTGTGGGGATGTATTTCTATGCTTCACAGTCTTTTATTGATCGCCTGTCAATGTGTTCATATTTGATGTCAGTTGTTTGACATGAATTGGATTGAAAACTTCTTAGAGAGTTCCCTGCGACTGCCAGGTGCTGAGTGTTAGAAGCTTCTTCCAGGTTAAATCATTGCTGCGCTAAGTTTCAGCACACACGTGGGCAAAGCAGCAGAAACGTGGAACAAAGCCTGCGGCCCGAGCGTTTCACAGTCAAGTTCTATGAGAAACACATTTCTTGTTTTTAATTGGAGGGTAACTGCATTACAAATTTGTGTTAGAAGGACTGATGCTGAAGCTGAAGCTCCAATCCTTTGGCCACCTGATGCGAAGAACTGACTCACTGGAAAAGACCCTGATGCTGGGAAAGATTGAGGGCAGGAGAAGAAGGGGACGACAGAGGATGAGATGGTTGGATGGCATCACCGACTCGATGGACATGAGTTTAAGCAAGCTCCGGGAGATGGTGAAGGACAGGGAAGCCTGGGGCGCTACGCTCCATGGGGATTGCAGGGAGTGGACACGACTTCGAGACTGAACAACAGTCTGCCATACGTCAACGTGAATCAGCCACAGGTATACATACGTCCCCTCCCTTCTGAGCCTCCCTCCCACCCCACAACCCATCCCATCGCAGAGCATCGGGCTGAGCCCTGTGTCATAAAGCAAATTCCCACTGGCTGCCCATGTCACACCTGGAAATGTGTCTGTCGACGCTACTCTCGCAATTCGTCCCACCCTCTGCTTCCCCCGCTGTGTCCACAAGTCCATTCTCTGTCTGTGTCGCCATTGTTGCCCTGCAAACAGGTTCATCAGTGCCATCTTTCTAGATTCCGTATACGTGGAGAAACGCATTTCTTAACCGGACGGACGCAGCTGGGGGTTTCCGGACCATCCGTGTTTATGCGGGGACGTTGCTCAGTGCCACGTAGACTGGCTTCAGCGGTCGGATGGTTTGCGTCCCATCCTCAGAGCTGAGTCAGCGGAGCAGGGCAGGGAAGGGGAGGGACATCTCTGTGCCATAAGACACTGACTCAGGGGCTGAGAATCACCTTACGATCAAAATCCTATGCTGCATGTCAGCGGTAGCTCAATTAAGCCTCCTTCAGTTTTGCTGAGGGCTTCCCTGATAGCTCAGCTGGTAAAGAATCTGCCTGCAATGCAGGAGACCCTGGATCAACTCCAGGGCTTGGGAAAATCCCCTGGAGAAGGGATAGGCTACCCACTCCAGTATTCTTGGGCTTCCCTGGTAGCTCAGCTTGTAAAGAATCTACCTGTAGTGAGGGAGACCTGAGTTGGATCCTTGGGTTGGGAAGATCCGCTGGAGAAGGGAAAGACTCCTCACTCCAGTATTTTGGCCTGGAGAATTCCGTGGACTGTATAGTCCATGGGGTCACAAAGAGTCAGACACGATGAGCAACTTTCACTTTAGTTTTGCTGAAGCCAAAGACTTGGAGCTGCGCTGGCTTGAAGGACACAGTGCCCGTGGTAGGAATGGCCTGAACTCTGGCTGCCAGGGAAGCAGAACCCGAGGTCCCCAGGAGGACAAGGTCCTGGTCACCCTCCCCTGGAGGTAGGCGTGCATCCTGACACCCAGGAAGGGCCAGGACCTGCTGATGACAAGTCACCTTCACACGCACGTGCCTGCTGACCACACAGAGTCCAGGGAGAGGCTCTCACCCGGCTCCGGGCTTCTGGACCTGGAACATTCTATCTAAGGGACACGGACAGGCCAGGGCCTCTGCGTGCGCTTCACGTGGCGCACACAGGCGCCGTCACGCTGTGGCCACGTGCATCACGGCCGCTGGGCCTCTGCAGCATCGCCTCCCAGAAACCAGCACCTCCCCCGCACGAGTGACAGGTCACCCCCACTGACCCTCTTGACATGTGAGTCCAGAACATCGCACTAGAGACCAGCTGGGTCCGCCCCTCGCCATGTCGGAGGAGGAACCGCGGGCTGCAGGCTCTGCTCAGGCAGGGTGGCTCCTTGATGGGCCCGTCCACAGGTCCTCAGAGAGACCCTGAGGGGCCCTGGCTGCCCTGCTGGTGGAGGGAACTTTCTGGAAGGAAACCCTTTAATCAGGGAACAGGAAGCAGGCTTCGTAGAAAAGCACATTGGTGAGCTCCCGGACCTCATAGACGGAGCGTGATCCAGAAAGTGTCCCACCAAGAGCGTGGACAGACGCTGGGCGCCACTCAGGCTGACCACAGGGGGGTCCCGGGGTCACCACGACCTTGGCCAATGCAGCGTGAGGTCAGGGGCGAGTTCACGCAGGGAGCAGAGACGGGGCAGCTCCAGATGGGGGCAGGATGAATGGGGCTGGGAGCCCGGAGCTCACCTCTCGAGGTCAGCGGGGCGGCGGGTACACGAGGAAAGAGCCCAAGCCAGGGAGGCCACAGAGGGTGGGTGAAGAGACCAGCTCAGGATGTGTGAACAAATAGATAAGTGAATCAGCTCCAGAAGAACAGTTTTAATTCAACAGAAGCAGAGGAGGAGACACTGCCTCCCTGCTCACCTAGAGACCCCTGCCCATCTCCACCCAGTGTGTGCCAAGGGCCAACAGCAACCTGGCTCTGGCCATAAGTATAAGCAGGGGGAGCAAGCCTGCCTTCCTCTCTCCTCCTCCCTTTGGACTGGAATGCATATGTGATGGCTGGTTCTCAGCAGTCATTATGGTTAAACACATACAACAAAATTTACCATCTTAACCATTTTAAGTGGACAGTTTCCCATAAAACGGAAGTTCAGTTCAACTCAGTCACTCAGTCGTGTCCAACTCTTTGTGACGTCTTGGACTGCAGCACGCCAGGCTTCCCTGTCCTTCACCATCTCCTGGAGTTTGCTCAAACTCATGTCCATCGAGTCGGTGATGCCATCCAACCATCTCATCCTCTGTCGTCCCCTTCTCCTCCCACCTCCAATCTTTCCCAGCATCAGGGTCTTTTCCAATGAGTCAGTTCTTCGCATCAAGTAGCCATAGTATTGGAGCTTCAGCTTCAGCATCAGTCCTTCCAATGAATATTCAGGACTGATTTCCTTTAGGATGGACTGGTTGGATCTCCTTGCAGTCCAAGGGACTCTCAAGAGTCTTCTTCAACACCACAGTTCAAAAGCATCAATTCTTCATCGCTCAGCCTTCTTTATGGTCCAACTTTCACATCCATACATGACTACTGGAAAAGCCATAGCTTTGACTAGATGGACCTTTAAACTCTATACCTATTAAACAGTAACTCCCCACTACCCTTTCCGATCAGCCCCCTGCAACCACCACTTGACTTCCTGTGTCTGTGAATTTAACTAAATACCTCATGTAAGTGGAATCCTGCAGTATTTGCCTTTTTGTGACTGGCTTATTTCACTCAGCCTAATGCCTTCACGGTTCATCCCCATTGTAGCAGGTGTCAGAACTTCCTTCCTTTTTAAGGTTGAACAGTGTTCCATCGTGTGGGTGGGTCACACTCGGCTTATTCTTTCACCCATCAATAGACACTTACATGGGTTGTTTCCATATCTTAGCTGTTGTGAACAATGCTGCTATCAACATGGATCTACAAATATTTAAGACCTTGCTTTCTTTAAAATAGATGTCAGAATTCAAATTGCTGGATCGTCAGTAGCTCTAGTTTTACTTTTTTAAGGAACCTCCATCCTGTTTCCACAGTGGCTTCATCATTTTACACTCCCGCCCACAGGGCACAGGCCCCTCCTTCTCTGCGTCCTTGCCAACATTTGCTGTTTCCTGGTTTGGGGGTGGCTGCTGTCCACGCGGGTGGGAGCTTTCGTTCATCACCGAAGCCGGCGACTCGCAGCTCTACCATCACCAACACGCCCTCTCTGTTACCTGTCTTTTCACTCCGTGGTCGTCTTCTCCCTAAGAAACGCTTGTTTAACTCTTGCGGTGCTGAACCTCACTTCTGCAGCCTCCTCCGCCTCCTGCCTGTCACCCCACGCCTTACTCCAGGACAGAGACACGTCTGTCCACACCCCTGCGTCTTTATGGTTTCTTTTCAAAAGGCTTCCCTTGTAGCTCAGCTGGTAAAGAATCTGCCTACAGTGCAGGAGACCCAGGTTCGATTCCCGGGTCGGGAAGATGCCCTGGAGAAGGAAATGGCAGCCCACTCCAGTACTGTTGCCTGGAGAATCCCATGGACAGAGGAGCCTGGTGGGCTACAGTCCACAGGGTCACAAGAGTCGGACACGGCTTGGTGACTAAACCACCCCCACACTCCTGCATCTTTTTGGTTTCTTTTCATAAACTCTTAACCTCCTTTAAGGAGCTGGCAGGGACCCCTCCCACCTTCCCCAGCACCCCCAGAGTCCAGAACCAGGGGCTGGAGGTGGCCTCAGAGTGTCCGACCAGACACAGCGGAGCCATGGCCACCAGGGTCCCGAGACCTGAGACACAGAGCCGGGGCGCTGGACAGCACCGGTGTCCAGGCAGAGGAAGGACCTAGCCCGGAGGAAGACGCAGCACCTTCCTTGCTGCTGGGGGTGGGGGGTGGGCGGAGGGTAGGGCCTCACCTCCCTGAACCCTCCCCACAGCCCTGGGCCCCACTTCAGCATACTCTCCGCTCCCCCACCCCCAGGGCTGCACCCGTTTCCTCCCTGAGGGTCTTCCTGGGTTCGCCTCCTCCCCAGGCTGCCCCTCAGCCCCCCCTCTGCCCCTCTTCTCGTCTGCTGTGGCCCCTCCCCCTCCTGCCCCAGAGTCCTTCCCCCTCCCTCTCCTCCTCTGGGTCCACCCCTCCGGGGATGAGCCCTCCGCTGGGCTCCCCTGCCTGCCTCCTGCGTCCTTCCCAAGGCCCCTGGGGAGGGGTCTGCTAGGATCCTGGGAGCATCCATCCAGGCCTTGGTCAGGGTAGGCCAGCTATCCTCATAGAACCCGGCACAGCAAAGCACCGGGGCCAGGACCCCTCTCTTGTGTGGGGGGAGGAGGACCCCCTCTTGTGTGTGTGGGGGGACCCCTCTCTTGTGTGGCCGGGAACGGGGAATGCCCAGGACCCAGCTGACAGCTCTCATGCCTGCTGTAATAAGGACGGCTCTGTGAGAGTCCATCACATGCCGTCATGTCGGGGTCACTGGCTCCCCCCTCACTGTGGCCTCCCCTGCCCAGGAACGGGGTTAGGGTGTTGGCATCGGCAGAAGTCCTCAGGAGAGAGACTCCCCAACCCCTCCACCTGGACACAGCTCCCCACCTGCCCAGGAATGGAGTTGGGGTGTTGGCATCGGCAGACGTCCTCAGGAGAGGGGCCCCCAGACCCCCTCCGCCTGGACACAGCTCCCCACTTCTGTGAGCACAGCCAGGATGGGACCCGGCAAAGCCGTGGTGCCCACCCACCCCGCCGGGGCCCTGCTGCCCTGCCCGGGGCCCTGTCATCACCGCTGGGCCCTGTGCTGGTCTTGTGATTTATTTGACAGCACCGCTCCTGGCAACTCTCTCCAAAGCCTGAGCATAAATTTAAGACATCCAGACACATAAAAAGCGGCAATTACGACTACACTAAACGCGGATCCTATCAGGAAAGGCAAATTAAAAGCTTTCAAAATGTTCATTTCTCAATTAGCTTCTCAAGGTCACTCCTAATGACGATGACCCCAAGCACAGTCCCCCAACCGAAGTCAGTCCTAGAGGCGAAGAAGGAGCCCAGGACAGCCAACCAGCAGAGCACCTCCACATGTGCCTGGAACCTCCTTCCCAAACCCCATGCAGTCCCACAGGGATGACAGCCCAGAGCCTCCTGTCCAGGGGTCTCCCCAGGGCGGGCCCTCCGCACCCTGGCAGACGGGAGTTTACTGAAAGTGAAAGTCGCTCAATCATGTCCAACTCTACGACCCAGTGGACCTGACTATACTTTCCATGGAATTCTCCAGGCCAGAATACTGGAGTGGGTAGCCGGATCTTCCCAACCCAGGGATGGAACCCAGGTCTTCCGCAATGCAGGCGGATTCTTTACCCGCTGAGTCACCAGGGAGGCCCAAGAATACTGGAATGGGTATCCCACCCCTTCTCCAGGGGATCTTCCTGACCCAGGAATCGAACCAGGGTCTCCTGCATTGCAGGCAGATTGTTTACCAACTGAGCTATCAGGGAACAATGACTGTGAGGTAAAAAATAGGCAGAACTCTCAAAAAAGTACATTAACTTTACATTTTTCCTCCTGATCAGGTGGACCACGTGTGTGATTTGCAAAAGAGGTTGTTCAGGGGCAGCGTTTACAGGCAATCCTCCACAGAGAAGGGAAGTAACCTGGGAGCTACCCGGAGGACTGCCGAGCGTCCCGATGACCCTCCGTCTTACAAAGTCACCTAAATGCAACTGAGTTTTACTGCACACAGGGCAGCCTTTCTCCCTGTCACTCAGTTCCTAATGGAACTCAGAGCGAGCACTGTCAGAGGGCCCTGCGCTCTCCTCACTCCGCCGTCAGCCTCCCACCCTGTCCTCCCCGCCCAGCGCTGAGCCGCCGAAGCGGAGACGACTTTGGCCTGAGTGTACGGAGAACTGCCTGGCGGACATCTCAGCCGGAGGGATTTCCAGAAATGCAGCGAACTATCACTCCCAAGTCCCCAGGAGAGAAAAAGCTTTATTCCTTTGCAGATCCAGGCAAAACAGACAGGGCTCTTCTCCCATCTCCCTCTAAAAAACCACAGTCCATGTCCTCTCGCCACCGAAGGCGTCCTCCCGACCCTGGGAAGTCGACGGACTCTCGCTGGCAGAGCCCCAGGGGCTGAGGGCAGGCGCCCAGATCTCCCAGCCCCGCTGCGGAAACGGGCCCTCCAGCATCTCATGCCCAGAACGCGCCCCACAGACCCCCGACCAATCCCTGCTGTGCAACACGCCCGGGCTGCAGTTCTCCAGGAGCCAGGCCACGGACCACGCAGGGCCCGGAAATGGGCTACTTCTCAACTGTGCACAAAAGTTAAGTGACCCATAGTCATCGTGAGGCCTGCGGGAAGCACCGGACAGGCAGGTAGCAGCCTGCCAGGTCCACGGCCCCACAGAGCTACCTGCACCCCAGGTGCTGGCTCACACGGCCCCTTTACCATAGCCTGTCGTTGCCATATGCTGCCCTGAAATGTATTTCTGGTCGTTCCTAACTATAAAAAGGACGTCACGTGTCTGCGGTATTTTGGGACCAGCTGTTGATTCGTCACATTCTGAGTGTTCTGCCCTTTGTGGACGATTCTACCGTGGCCCCAGGAGACAGAGGTCAGCGCCCCGCGGCTGCCCTGACCAGTCACTAACTCAGCAGTGACAACAGCAAGCGTCTGGTCTTCCAGGGAATTCTGGAGGGCGCCATCCTGGCTGGGGGCTCCGTGGGCTGAGACCAAGGGGCCCGGAGGGCTGCTCCCTCTGGAGGGTCTCGGAGAGTCTCCTTGCCTTTTCCGGCTTCTGGACACCCCGCTCTCTCTGCCCCGAGGCCCATTCCTCCATCTGAGGCCAGTGGTGCGTGTCTCTCGGATGCCTTTCCATGGTCACGGCTCCTGCGGCCCTCGGCCCGCTTCCACTAGGAGGGCCCACGGGTGCCGCAGGGGCTCCTCAGCACTGTAAGGCCGACCAATCGCAGCTCGGCTCCACCTGCAGCCTTCCCTCCACCTGGGCACGTGACCTGAGATACAGGCTTGGAGCCCAGGATGCGGATGCCCGCGGGGCCACGACTCTGCCTGCCGCGGGCGGCATTTCTGGGCAGCCCCCATTCACGCCCTGCAGCCGGGCCGCAGATCCGGGGACCACCCTGCCCAGCCCCTCCACGGAGGATGCCTTCGGGGCAGCTGGAGGGGAGGAGGCGGCTCTCGCTGCGGACGAGACTTCTGGCGCCAGGACCCTTGGGTGCTGAGCACCTCCTCAGTGGGTGGTAGGGCCGCACGAGCAGGTCGGCCCTGCACGCAGGTCACAGGGGCTGCAGCTCGTGCCCCCGAGGGGCGAGTGTTTCCAGCTCACAGTCCCCACACGGAGGGGCCCAGGGTCTGGACGGTGGCACATGGGGTCTGCAGTCCTGGGGACAGTCACGGGCCGGGTGCACACACTTTAATTACAGAGTCCTGGTCAGAGGTGTCGGGCTCTGACGTCAGCGCAGTTTCAGTGGAAGAGCAGGAGATCTCTCCAAGGCCAAGGTCAAGGCCACCCTCCTGACCTCTCTGACCTTCTCATTCAAACCCCAACCCCATCCAACGGAGAAGGTCCTCTCTTCTCTCCTAGAAGTGGAGCAAAACCACGCAGGGACAGTGGAGACCCCTGGCGTGAAGCCCCTTTTGTCTAAGGGCTGGAAAGACCCATTTCCAAGGGAATCCTCCGTATTCTCTGATCAGCCTGGGACGTCCGAGTTCCGGTGTCCCCGAGCCCAGCAGTCCCACCAGCCTCCGGCCGCAAGGACCAGTCGCCGTTACTCTCACGCGCTCCCCAGAAAGAGCTGCGGCTCCCACTTGCCGCTTCCTCTGGTCCAGATTTTAACAGTCTAATAAAGGAGGGATCCAGACAGTGCACCTAATATTTCATGAGAACTCCTTAATTATATGGCTCATTTTCCAAGGACAGGTGACAAGGCAAAATACACAAAAGGAAGCCTTTTTCAACAGCTTGATTGTGGCCCTCAGGCTGAGCGGCGGGACTAGCCACGGGGCATCCACGCTGAGGCCCAGGGCTCAGCCTCGTCATGGACTTGGGGGCGGGAAGCAAGGCCTTCCTGCGGGTCACCCCTATCCCGGCTTTCTGGATCCAAGGTCACCGGGAGAGCCAGGCCAGACCCGGCGAAGGTGCTGCCCCGAGACGGAACACACCCATCACATCACGCCAGGGAATTGAGAGGGTAGGGGCCCTAGAGGGGAGCTGGGGTTGCCGTGGTGGGGGGCGTGTGCTGTGCATGGCCCCAAGCTGGGCTGCGCCCCCATCTGCCGCCCACTGGAGGCCAGCAGGACATGCCCCCTCCACGTTGTAACCACAAGAGAACATCTCCAGACATGGCCAAACGTCCCCTAAGAGTCGAGATCACCCTGCTGAGAGCCACGAATCAGACAGAAAACAGGGCCTCCAGGGAGGTGTAATTGGAAGCGGAGGTTGAAGAGGGAGGAGTGTCCTGGCAGAGGGGACCCCGAGGTGTAGAAGCTGCCTGAGCCCAGAGGAGCTGCGGAGGAGGGGCGGGTTCAGAGGTCCCAGGGAACCCCCTGAGACCCCCACCCCCGGGAACGCAGGCTTTACTCTGAGATGGGCAGCAGGGGCTCTGGGCAGAGTGACATCAGAACTGTGTGTTTAAAAGATGATTCCGGGACTTCCCTGGTGGTCCAGTGGTTAAGAACCTGCCTTGCAATGCAAGGGACACGGGTTTGATCCCTGGTCCTGGAAGATCGCACCCGTCACGGGGCAACTGAGCCCTGAGTGACAGCTCCTGAAGCCCTCGAGCCCGCGAGCCCGTGCTCTGCAACAGGAGACGCCACAGTGATGAGAAGCCCGCTCACAGAGACTGCAGAAGGCCACACGCAGCAACGAAGACCCCGCACAGCCAAAGAGAATAAATGTTTTTTTAAAAGATGATTCCAGGGACCTCCCTGGTGGTCCAGTGGTTAAGACTTCATGCTCCCAGTGCTGGGGCCCCAGTTCAATGCCTGGTCAGGGAACTGGACCCCACGCGCCACAACCACGAGTTCTCAGGTCACAACCAAGACCCAGGGCAGCCAAACAAATAAAATAATAAAAACAGATTCCGGCTGCTGTGTTCTTGGAGTTGGTGGGGGCCAGGGGCAGGAGGAGGCTGCAGCCCCTTAGGCGCTCCTGAGAGGAACAGGAGTCGTCCCCCAGAAACACGTTTATTACTTATTAATTTAAATTGCGGTAACATACACACAAGATCTACATCTAACCGTTTCTGAGTGCACAGATCAGGGGCATGAAGTGCGTCCACCTTGCTGCACAGCCGTCACCACCACCCCTCCCAGGCTGCTCGTCTTGTGACGCTGGAACTCCGTCCCCATCACACAGTGACCCCCTATTCCCTGCCCTCCCCACCCTGGCAACCACCCTTCTCCTCCGCCTCAAGGAGTCTGGCCGCTCCACCCGCCTCTTGTAAGAGGAATCATACAGCATGCGACTCTGTGTCAGGCTCGCTTCCCTCGACGAGTCACGCACGTTCACTTCCTAGTTCAGGCTGAGTCACGTGTGTACCTACCACCCCTGCCGTCCATCCGTTCATCCATGGCCACTTGAAACAGCGCTGCTGCAGAAACGCTGCAGGGCATACCTGCCATCTCCCGGATGCTCACTGTCTGAGCTCGCCAGAACAGACAGCGGCGTCTGTCACCTCCTCAATGACCTAGAAGACTGGGGGAGATCAGGCAGGACGGGGGACAACCCTGGACAGGCACAGGGGGTGACTATCCAGTCCAAAGGGTGGGGTGAGATCCAGGATGCAAAGGGGGGTGGGATCCAGTGTAGGAGGAGTGGGATCCAGTGTGTAAGGAGGTGGGATCCAGTGTATAACAGGGGGTTGGATCCAGTGTATAATAGGGGGTTGGATCCAGTGTATAACAGGGGGTTGGATCCAGTGTATAATAGGGGGTGGGATCCAGGCGGTGGGGGAGGCAGCTGCCTACGATGCTCTGGGGCCCCACCTCCCTGTGGCCAGGCCTCCCCGTCCATCTGAAGGTGGACTCTCTCTCCCTCCTTGGACCTGGGTTGGCTCCTGACCTGCTGGGGCTGAGGAAACACAGCCAGCGCTCCTGTGTGAGTGCCCAGTGCCCTCCTGCACCGGGTCCTCTCTTGGACCACCGGCCCCATGCAGAGGCTGAACGTGGGAGACCTGCAGGGACAGAGGCTGTCCCAGCACAGGGCCGAGGAGTGGGTTCCAGATGAGCCTGCCTTTCTTCTGGGGTGGCCGGAGTGGGGTGAGAGCACTCAGCCACTGTACCACCAGCCCCCCACAGCCACAAGAGAAGACCACAGGCCCGGCAGTGTAAGCGCAGACGTTTATTTCCAGTCTGGAAGCCAGGTGTCCAGGGTCGCGCACCAGCGTGGCCAGGTCCCGCCGCCTGGCTCTTGGTGTGGGTCCTCGCGGGGACAGCTCTCCGCAGGCAGGCTGGCCGGCGCCCCCCTCGGGACGGCATCTGTCCCTAACGGCCTCCGAGAGGCCCACCTCCAAACGCGGCCACGCTGAGGGCAGGGCTGCTCGAGAGCCTGGGGGACACTCCTCAGTCCACAGCACCCCCGACCACGGTCCTGTCACTGAAAAGATTTTCTAGAAGCTCCTTTTGCTCCTCTTTGCAAGACCCCACACGCCCCGCGGCAGGCTCCAGGGCCCTCGAAGTTGTGCTTAGTTAAACGGCCCTTCTTTTTATAGAAAGTTTGAACTGCTCTATGATGACAGCAAGCAGCCCAGCGTTAGTCTGGAGGGGGTGGAGGGAGGCGGGGGGACCCCTGGGGGGATGGTCACATTGTCTTCATGGTGGTGATCCTTTCACAGGTGTCAGATGCCCACTTAAAACATGTGCCGTTTACTGTCCACCGATCACACCTCCAAGAAGCCGCTTAAGAGTCACTATTTGTCTTCGCTGTTTCAGTCTCAGGCTCTTACAGACTCACATGCGGTGATGGGAGCCACGCGGAGGGTTGGCTGCACCTTCGCCCACTTGGCCCCTGGCAGGGACCCCGGCTGAACTTCAGAGCCCACGGTAACCGGGATGTTGACAGAGACCAGCTGCCTATGTCGGCTGCCCTCCCATCTGCCCGCGCACCGCAAGTGTGACGAGGGCTATGCACACGCATCCCGCGTGTGGGTCCCCAGGTCCAGCCCACAGCCAAGACACACAACTGCTCCATCATCCCGTCAGTGTTTCAAGAAATACTAACCGTGGCAAAATGCACATAACAAAAAATTTACCATCCTAACCCTTTATAGGAGTACAGGTTATTGGCATGAAGTACATTGCGTGTGCCAAGTTGCTTCAGTCGTGTCCGACTCTTTGCGACCCCATGGACCGTAGCCCACCAGGCTCCTGTGACCATGGATTGCTCAGGCAAGAAGACTGGAGTGGGCTGCCATTTCCTTCTCCAGGGGATCTTCCCGCCCCAGGGACCAAACCCACGTCTCCTGTGACTCCTGCGTTGCAGGTGGATTCTTTACTGCTGAGCCACGGGGGAAGCCTGCCTCAATAAAACCCTTTAAAAGCTTTTTGTTTTTTTTTTTCAAAGAAAGTTTTCAAAAGCCTGGACCTAGGGAGCAGGCGCTGGCTCTCTTCCTCGCAAGGTCCTGAGTCACGGCCCCTTTCCAGCCCCACAGGATGGAGGGGACCCCTGCTGGCTCACATCTGCTGTCTCCTGCCCTCAGTACCCCCTTTGCTGAGGTCACCCCCAAGACCCCCTGCTGGCCAGCATCCAGTCCAGAGAGGCAACCTCCCAGGGTCAGGGTGTCTGGAAGGAAGACCCCAGGACATCATACCTGCAGGGTGATATGCAGAGACCCGCAGAGTCCCACACGCTGACCCACTGCTCCACGAAGGCCCTCAGCCTCCAGCCTCTGCAGGGCGGCTTCAGGAAGCCCATCGCCCAGGCTGGACGGCTTTGTTCTGCACGTCCTGCAGGCCTGGGAGCCAGAGGACAGGCTTCGGGGAGCCTCTTGGCAGTTTCCGACCTCCTGGGAGATGAAGCTGTAGGGAGGGCAAGCCAGGATCCTGCAGGATCACAGGGAGGGATCCCTGCAGCTTTTAGGTCGCTCAACTCTCCCACTCTCTGACCCAGACAAAACCTCTGACCGTTCACTCCAGGCAGCCGGCTTTATCCCCCATGGGAAAGCACCACACGAGGGGCCTCTGTGGCCTTGGTCACCGCCAAAGTCCCAGGCCAAGGCCAGGACCAGTACCGACCCAAGGAATGTGTGTTGAATGAATCAACGATCGCCTCAACTGTCGTTCTGAGATGGTTCAGAGGGGCTCCCTCCTCCCTGTCTCCCTCACCCATGTCCAAGCATTCTCGGGGCAGCGTAGAAGGAAGTGGGCCAGGCCAGTGCCCACAAAGACGCAGCACCATGAACGTCCTCCCTAGAAGAGAGCCCCAGGGAGGTGCTCCTGGGTGGTCGGCAGGCAGGCCCTGCAGTGCGCGGGGCTCCGCCTCATCACTTAGCATCTGCTTATGTGGGGCCTTCCCCCGCGGGGGGGCTGGAGCCTTCGGGTTCCTGGCCACTCCACACAAGCTTGCTGGCTTCTCCAGGGGGGCACACAGCCCTGAGCCCCCCATGCTTCCAGAGCTTCAGCGACCTCAAGAGGCTTCAAAGGCCTTGGAGAACCACCGGTAGGATGACTTGACTGCACGACCTTCACCCACATGAAGGGCCCTGGGGTTAATTCATTCATCCACATGAAGGGCCTTGGGATGAAGTGTTTTTAGATGTTGTTGGTCCGTTGCAGAATGTTTAGAAGCATCAAAGGACATAAAATGATCTCCGTTGACCAGGTGATAAAATACACACGATACTCATCTCTTTGCACTTTTCAGTACGGCTATTCAAACACAGGGGTTTGAGCAGCTGTGACCCCCATGGCAACAGGTGTCCCAAACTGCCCTGGAGGAGGGTCCTGGAGGTCACCAGCCACCCCGGGCTTGGCTGGAGTGAGCAAGTCCAGGGCAGCCCATCAGAGCTGTTCATTTGGATGACCAATGCCTGGCTTTGTCCACAAAGAGCCTGGGGTGCTGCTGTGACGTGCCAGAGCAGAGACAGGTCGGACGGTCACCCCGGGGAGGCAGCCAGGCACAGCCAGGCGTGCCCCACCTCGGGGAGCAGGCGCGCAGGTACACGACCCCGCCCCCCCGTGAATCCTGAGCTCTGCTCTGAAAGGGACTTTTCACGAGGGGGTTGGGGGGAAGCTCGAGGGGCAGATGACAGGAGGTGAAGGCATTAGCCCTCCCTCCCCAGGGGCCACGGATGTGCTGGCCAATGCGGCTGGGTGGGCGGCCCCTGGGCAGAGCCAAGGGCTCCGCTGATAGCCGGCGAATGGTTCCTGAAGATGCCCGTTCAGCCCCAAACCACCACCCCTCAGATTCTGCCCGTGTTCTCCTGGTTACAGGGTGGACAGGGCTGGGGGCAGAAGCCTGGGGACCCCGGAGTCCCCAGGCTGGAGGCTACGGGGAAGCCTGGGACCAAAGAGGAGCTGAACCCCAGAGCCCTGGGGGAAACTAGCACGAGTGGGAATTCCCAATGCACGGCTGGGTGCACCAGCCCAGAGCTCGGCCACCTCTCCGGGCCGGTTCCATGCAATCTCGCCGTTGGGGTCCTGTGACCTGCTTGGGCTGCCAAACCCAGGTGCACAGATGGAGGTGGGTGCTCTCAGAGCCGAGGCTCTGAGGACTCCATCCCTCTCTCCCCCCAGTCTGGGGCAATGCTGGTGATCTCTGGCATGTAGAAGCATCACCCCCTCCCTGCCTCCGTCTTCATATGCTCCCCCCGCCCCATGCGCCCAAATGGCCCCTTCTCACAGGAACTCCAGGCCTGTTGATGCAGGACAACATTTTAACCAGGTTGTCTGCAAAGACGCTGCCTCCAAATAAGATCCCGGTCACAAGCACAGGGGTCAGGGCCTGAACTGTCTTGAGGGGACACAGTGCAAACTGCAGGAGCTGGCCACGCAGATCCCACAATGCCCGGGGGCGCCAGTGTCCCCCGGGTGCGGAGGATTGTAACCCTGCTCTTGGGACCCAGGCAGGTCTGGGCCTCAGGCCTGGTCCCCCACACCCCGGCCTCTGGCCACGGCCCGCGTTCCAGCTCAGGCATCCTCTGCAGCCTTCAGGACCCCCTGCCTGCCCTGCCCACACCGCGCTGCCCCGCCCGGCGTGCCCACAGCCCGGTCCCATCCCTCCGAGGACAGGGAACCGCGTCTGGCTCCTCACCACGCCCCATACACCCTCTCTGCTGAGGGTGCTGAGTGCCTGCCCCCACCCCGCCCCGGCGCCCCCCACCGCCCCCGATCCCCAGCACCCACTGCCCTCCGCCCCTCCAGGCGCCCGCGGCAAGGCCCCAGCTTCTGCTGAGAGGGAGCCCGCTCTGGCCGGACCCAGACGCGGAGCGAGGACTCCGCCCCTCAGTTCACTCAGTCCTGTCCAGCTTTGTGACCCCACGGACTGCAGCACGCCAGGCCTCCCTGTCCATCACCAACCCCGGAGTTTACTCAAACTCATGTCCATCGAGTCGGTGATGCCAACCATCCATCTCATCCTCTGTCGTCCCCTTCTCCTCCTGCCCCCAATCTTTCCCAGCATCAGGGTCTTTTCCAATGAGTCAGTTCTTCGCATCAGGTGGCCAAAGTACTAGAGTTTCAGCTTCAGCATCAGTTCTTCCAATGACTATTCAGGACTGATCTCCTTTAGGATGGACTGGCTGGATCTCCTTGCAGTCTCTGCCCCTCACCAGGGCCCACGCTGTTTTGTGTCCCAGAAGCACCAGAGGTAACAACAGCTCAGGGGCAGCCCCACTCTTAGCTCAGCTGCAACCAGCTCCCGGGACCCCCACCACGCACATGACCCCCCCACCCAGGGGGCCCCGCTAACTGCCCGGAGTGGGGTGTGCAGGTGGCACATGAGAAAGGCCCAGGCACGCCAAGGAGCGTTGGCACACACTGTGCAATTCCAAGGAGGATTCCCACCACATGGGCACGGCTCCCGGTGGGCCTCTGGGCGTGGGGGGACAGGCTACAGCCCCTCGGAGGACGCCAGTCCCGCACTCTCAAGGAGTCTGCCCTGGGTGATGGGCACAGGGAGGTGGGGGATGCCACGGGGACGCCCCACTCTCCAGGCCTGGCACTGTGTGTCCCCAGTCTGGATGCCCTGGGGCTCACCGAGGCCCTGCCCCCGCCTCCACCGGTCAAGAACCACATGGGGCAGAGAGCCCGGGAGCTCCTCACAGAGGCAGACGCAGAGGTGCCGCCTGACCCAGCGACTCCGCTCCTGGGACCTGCCCAGGAGGACAAAAACACGCGTCCACACGGAAACACGCCGGCGGAGGTTCGTGGCCGCCTCACGAGGGGCAATCGGTGGAGACGGTCCGAGGTCCACGGAGGGACGAACGAACCGACAGCGGCGTCCACGGAGGGACGAACGGACCAACAGCGGCGGGCCACCCACACGATGGGGCGTGACTCGTCCTCACGGAGGGGATTCTCACAGGGGCCACGATGCGGGTGAATGCATGTGAAGCAAGTCACACGCAAGGCCGCAGGTCGTGGGTCTCCTCACACCAACGTCCGCAGCAGGCAAATCCACAAGACAGAGAGCAGCTGGAGGTGACCAGGGGCTGGGGTGGGGGGGAGCCTGCGTCCGGGGTCCCGGGGAACGTTCTGGAGACCAGGGGGGCTGGCAACTGCACTGAACTGCTCACCGTGTGTGATGGGAATGTCACCACGTTGTTTTAGAAAAACAAGACGTATGACCAAAAACAAAAAGCGACAACAGGCTCCATCACCAAGCCGGGTTTAAGCACATCGCCGGGAAAGCCCTGAGGGAGCCCCCGGGCCTTCAGTTCTGGGCGGGGTCTCTGGGGCGGGAGCCACGTGTCCCTGGCACCTCCCAGGCTGTCCTGCACGGGGAAGACGGGGGACGTGTCTCACACGACACCGCCACTTGCCTTCCTTTCTTGGGGGTGTCCTCGGGGAGGCAGGGGGTGCACCCAACAGTCCTGGACTCGAGAATAATCTGGAGCACTCTTGTGTGGACTGACCAGACCCCCCCAGCGCCCCTTAGAGAGGCTGCACGCCAACCACGTCCAGCAGCCCACAGCAGGGCGAGGGGGCAAAGGGGGCAGGTGGGCCAGGCCCCATGCTTGGCTTGGGCAGAGGGCAGGAGGGTGGCCCTAGGGCCCACAGGGTAATAAGGAGGGGCAGCCAGGGAGTGCCGCTATGAGACCACGGGGTGCGGAGCCATGTGGTCCCATCCCTGTCCCTTGAGGGGGGCCCCTGGTTCCCACACACCCAGCGACAGGCTGCCAGGGGCCCTGGGCTCGGCTGTGACAGGGCTGCAGAGGTGGGGTGGGGGTGCCAGCGAGGCCTCGGCCACGTGGCTGCCCCTCACCATCCCTTCCAGGTGTCCCCGGCTGGGAACAGCTGGTCGGCATCCTCACGGTCCCAGGGAGCCCCAACCTGCTCGGCCAGCCGGGCACAGGTGCCCTGTCAGGGAGGCGATGCCCCAGGCTCTGGCCTGGCTGATGGACGGGAACAGGCCACCGTAAGTGCACTGCCTGGCACCTCGTGTCCCCTGACCAGAGACGCAAGCAGCAGGCATCCCAGCAGGGTCCTCTCTGCTGGCCCCACCCGGCCAGGTCCCCAGGAGCCCAGCCCGAGGGGCCTGGGAGGCAGGCAAGCACCCCTGAGGGCTCCCAAGGGCTCCTCTTCAGCCAGAGCACCGAGCCTGACAACAACGACCCACAGCAAGCGCGTCTGTCCCCCCCCGGGTGAGGAGACCCAAGGGGGCCCCAGGGGCCTGAGCCCGCGTCCTGGGCCCGTCTCCACTCCCCACCCACAAAGCAGAGCCACCACCAGGGTGGGGAGTGGGGGACAGACCCCTAACAGTCCCCAGACTCCTGACGGTGGGGGCCGGGGGGGCGGGCTCAGCCGACGGGGTGGGAGGTCCTGGGCTAAGCCATCCCCCGTGTTCAAGGGTCCCGTCTGGGGCGGCAGCCCCAGGGCCAGGTGTGACCGCTTCTCTGCCACTCACAGCTGCCTGAGCATGAGCTCAGACGCAGGGAGAAAAGGACCCTGAGCTGCCTTCTGGGTACACGCAGCCGGCCGGTCCACCTGGCAGACGTGGCTCTTCTTCAAGAGGAAGAGGTGACGCATGGAGGTGAGGACGGGGCTGCCTCGTCTCTCGCCCGGACGCACCTCCAGGAGCGAGGGGCCCGCCCTCAGCGCTCAGGGTGGCTTCCACCAAGGAGGCCCCTCCCGGGCACCTGCCACCTGTCCAGGGCAGTGGAGCAGCTGCCCGGAAGGGCCAGCCCGCCAAGGCCCAGCATCCTCTGCGCCCAACCCCGCTCCCCACTCATCCCTTCCCTAAGGCCTCCCAACACCCCGCCAGCAGGCAAACCCCCTGGAGCCGACTTCTCAGGCCCCCCTTCCCCACTTCTGTGAAGGCTGCTTGGCCCTGGCCCTGCTCTCAGCCGGGGTAGAAGCGCCCCCACGCCCGGACCCTCCGTCAGGCCTCCTTGAGGCACCTGCTCCGTCCGCAGATCTCAGAACTCCGAGGAATAATTTGCCGCGATTTCTGCAGCTTCATTGCTTGCTTTTTATTCCCCTTCTCCCTCCCTCTCCTGCTGCGGCTGGATGGGCTCCATCGTCTGTTCTTTCTTCCCTCTCCGGGTCTGGAGCTCCCCCGTCTGTGACTAAGGAGGGCTCATCCGAGCTCACTCACACACTCAGCTCACGGCCTGAAGGCGGCCAGCACGGCGGCCTCGACCTGCACCGGCCGGCCGGGTCAGTCCAGGCTCGTCCGTCCCGGCAGGTTCTCAGGACCGCTCCCCAGAGCCGGGCTCCCCACCTGCCCCCACGCTGGTGCATCTGACTGCTTCTCGCCTCCCACTCCCTCCTGCTGACTTTGATTTTGCTTTTGGAGAACATGTCTCTTCAGCAAGGATGGGGGGCTAACACCTTTTTGTCTTCGGGCAAAACTGCGTTCATCCGACTCTCCTCTGCGGAGGGCAGCCCTGCTCTGCGGGGACTCCACCTGCCCCCCCAGCTCCCCAAACCACCGCTCCCCACCGTCTCCAGGCCTGGGGCCCAGCCCCGCTTGCTGTCCTCCGGAGGAGTCCCCCATGCAGTGCTGCACGGGCGCACCCCACGTGCCGTGTACTCAGCACCGTGAGTCAGCAGCTCACTCAGGCGGCACTCAGCACCGTCTACTCAGGACCACTCACGCTGTTTAGGACGCGGGCGGCACGGAACCCGAACGCCAACAACACGGGCAGACAAGAGCCTCCCTTTCTCTGGCCTCTTGTCCCGGAAGCCCCATCAGATGCACCTGGAACCCCCTCATCCTGCCTTCTGCGTCCCCAAACCTCTAGGGGTGCTGTCCGCTTCCCGGGCCACCTGCTGGGTGACCTCCTCAACCACCCGCCAGGCCACCAACCCCCTCCACCCTTTGACCCATTCCTTGGGGTGGGCCTCAGCTTTGCTTTTTAACCCAAAGACTGCCTTTTCTCATTCTGGAAGCTTCCTCTGGCTCTGGTTTAAAGAGGCTCAGGGAAGTTCCCTGGTGATTCACTGGTTAAGACTCTCTGCTTCTGCTGCAGGGGGCGAAGGTTCAATTCCTGGTTGCGGGACTAAGATCGCGCAGCCAAAAAAAATTTTTTTTTTTCATTGTTTTAAATAAATAAAAAAGGCTCGGTGCTGCCTTGTGGTTTTCCCACTCCCACATCCTGGACTGTTTACGCGGTGGTTCTGTGAGCCTTGCTGCTGCTTTGTCTTAATTTAGCCTTAACTGGAGGATAATAGCTTTACAGTGCTGTGCTGCTTTCTGCCATACAACGCGCATCGGCTGTCTGTACACACGTCTCCTCCCTCCTGAACCTCCCTCCCTCACCTCTAGGTTGTGCCTCTAGGCTGTCGCAGAGCACCGGCTGAGCTCCCTGCTGTCACACAGCGTCCTCCCATTGGCTCCTTCTCTTACACACGCTAACGTGTATGTTTCAACGCTCCTCTCTAATTCGTCCCGCCCTCTCCTTCCCTCGCTGTGTCCACAGGTCTGTTCTCTATGTCTGCCTCTCCATGGCCGCCCTGCAAATAGGTTCTTCAGTACCGTCTTTCTAGAGTCCATGCATATGCGCTAATACACGATATTTGTCTTTCTCTTTCTGACTTACTTTGCCCTGTATAATAGGCTCTAGGTTCATCTAGTCAGTTCTCACTGGAACTGACTCAAATGTGTTCCTTTTTATGGCTGAATAACATTCCACGTCTTTGCTGCTTCTGATCCTTGCTCAGGGGCAACCACTTTCCCAGGAGTTCCGTGACTTCTTATGGTGAATTCCACCTCAGAGGGGCAACAGGAGACCCTCCTGGGACAGTCTGTTTTATTCTGCTGGGTACCCAGGTGACTCTGAGCAGCAATGACCCTAGCATGTGGGCCGGAGCATCTTTCTGTTCAGCTGCAAAACACCTTTTCCTTATCTCAGTACAATTCGTAAAAAAAAAAAACTCTCCAAAAATTCCTTTTTTTCAATTAAAGTGAAATTCATACAACTACAAGGCACATTTCAGACTGTGCGATCCAGGGGCATTTAGTGCATCCACGCTCCAGTTTTAAAACTTTCCCACCGCCTTCCAAAGAAACCCCATACCTCCAGGCTATCATTCCTCATTCCACCCCCACCCCAGCAGCCACCGACCCACCTCCTGTCTCAGTGCACTTGCCTCTCCTGGGCGTTTCACATAAACGCAATCACTCATCATTCATCCTCTTGTGTCTGCTTCTTTACACTCGGCGTCAGGGTCTCAAGGATCGCCCACAGTGCACTAGGCATCTCATTCCTTTTCCTGGCTGAGTACTATTCCATTGTGCGCATAAACCCCAGTTTATTTACCTGTCCACTGTTGGTGGACATTTGGGCTGTTTCCACCTTCTGGCTGTTCATGTTACAGTGAACACGGGTGTACAATCCTTAAATGTATCGATATCTAGGAGTAGATTCTGCTCTTAGACTTTTTTTTATTAACTACAGTATCCCTAAAAGCAACTGAAAACATACTCAAAAATTGAAAAGGCAAGAAAAAAAATGACTGTTCTAAATACATCACCCCCACAGTGGGCATACTAACCCATTTTCCCCAGGAACCCAGCCAGTATACCTCCATGGTTGGGGGTGGTTTGTCAAGGGGAAAGTGTTGGCTGGAATAAACCCCAACACAGCAGAGACTTACAGAGCCCCCAAGCAGAGCTCAATCAAACCAGCCAGTCCTACAGGAAATCAACCCTGAATATTCATTGGAAGGACTGATGCTGAAGCTGAAGCTCCAATACTTCCATCACCTGATTCGAAGAGCCAACTCATTGGAAAAGACTCTGATGCTGGGAAAGACTGAAGGCAGGAGGAGAAGGGGACGACAGAGGATGAGATGGCTGGATGGCATCACCGACTCAATGAACATGAGTTTGAGCAAGCTCTGGGAGATGGTGATGGGCAGGGAGGCCTGGCGTGCTGCAGTCCACGGGGTTGCAAAGATTTGGACATGACACGACTTGGTGATTGAACAACAACAACATGCAGAGCTCAAAAGACCCCCTGAGCCGTGAAGGGGGCCCCCTGTGAAGGGTCCACAACATCTCCCTGTCTCCACCCAGAACAAGACAATGAGAAATGGAAGAGGTTCAAAATCCTTACTGTAAGAAGGGAAAAAACATTCCATTCATCTTAACCAACTACTCTACATAAATTACCATAACATGAAATGCTCTATTCTACTTTTGCTTAATCTATTCAGATTGGTGAAAAAAAAATCCATTCATTTTTGTTTTCCTCCTTCAAACACTTGAATTGCCCATCAATATCCAAGTTTCTTTGCAATCCAACTGTAAAAAGTACAAAAGTAATTGTTTCACCAAATGGGACTCATGCAAAAACCGATGACAGTTAACAGCTCATTCCTGCAGGAAAGGCACAGCTCAGGATGGGGCGCGTATGGGCTCCAGGCCTGGGGTCAGACAGGCCGAGGTTCAATCCTAGCCCCCATGATGGCTCCAGCAAGTTCACCTCGCATGTAAGAAAGGCTGCATTAGGATAATCGAATTGTTAACCAGCGCCCCCAAAGACTCGGTGCCTTCAGCAACAGAGACCTACCCCAAGCCATCATTCACGCCCAGCCCTGGTGGCCGACTCCTTCCCTTTCCCATGGCTCTGGGGTCCTCTACTGGGTCCTGAGCCTCCAGCCAAGGAAACAGGGACTCAGGCCACATCCACGGGATGACAGCTCAAGAGGTCTGGGGTCGGGCCTGATACGGTGGACCCCACAGAGGCCCACACTGGCTGCAATTAAGCTCCCGGGCTCCCATCCAAATGGCAGGCAGCGTCTCCGCCACCAGGGAGGGTGAAGGTAACCAGACCCCGGGACGCCGGAGAGCAAGTCAGGGTCTCCTCCCCGAAGCTGAGCACCAAGAGGAGGGGCGCGCCTGTCGCACGACCCGGCAGCAGTAACTGGCAGCCACGCGGCCTCTGGGGCCCTATAGAGTCCTCCACGCACAGTTCTGTCTGTCCTGCACCTCCGACCCCACCTGCAAGCCCCACCAACAATGACAGAGGTCGCTTCCTGAGCCATCACCGTGAGCCTCAGGCAGAGACGGCCCCTCAAACTCCACCTGTCCGGCCTCATCACCCCCACCGCAGGCAGGGCTGCCACCCCATCTGTGGCTTCAACGTCGTGGAGACGCATGAGCCAAGGCGGGCAGCAAAGACTGAGGGCGATAAACACGGGAGCGATCCCGACATCCACAACACTGCAGACATTTACTTGTCTTTGGACTGGAACCAGCTCACCTGTGCCCACCTCTGTGGCCACACGGCACA
This sequence comes from Giraffa tippelskirchi, assembly GCF_054371585.1. Taxonomy (NCBI): domain Eukaryota; kingdom Metazoa; phylum Chordata; class Mammalia; order Artiodactyla; family Giraffidae; genus Giraffa; species Giraffa tippelskirchi. The sequence continues at coordinate 1,569,319 of NC_137275.1, forward strand.
CCTTTCAGGGCCGAGGCTACCCGAGGTTATCAACCCCAACAAGACTCTGCCTTCGAAACCGGCAGATGACCGCCCAGTCATGCATGGGCACCTCCACGTGCGGAGGACAAGCCTGCCTGGTGTTCCGGGGATTCCGGGCAGTCTGAGCGAGAGGCCCTGCTGACGTCACCCACCTTCCAGCAGAGGGGCGGATGGAATCACCCAACACACTTCCCATTCATGGGCGACAGTACACCAAGGCCCAGGCCCCCACACCCACACCCCCGCCCACACCCCACCACCGCCCGCTGGACGCCAAGGCCAGACAGCAATTAGCCGAAGCTTCAGGCTCCCTGCCTGTGACTCGCTCATTTAACAGAAACCGTATCATATGCTTCCCGTAAACAGGCCGCTGCACTAATGGTAAAGCACAGAGCCCTGAGTGATGACCTCAGAGCTGGCACAGAGCAGGCACAGACATTGATGCTCACTGCCCGTCTGCAGTTCAGCCTCTCCCCTCCCCGCCAATGCCAGCAGCACACGGCTGGGTGTGTGCGACCCCCACATCCCCCCCACGGCCCCCAGCCACGGACGAAGGGCAGCGGAGCCTGAGGAGTGAGACGACAGCTGCCCACTGGGTCCCCCACCAGACCTGATGTGGGTGCTACAAGCCTCCTTGGCAAGCGGACTCCCAGGCCCTGCCATGTGCCTGGGCTGGCCTGCATCAGAAGGATGGTTCTCCAGGGCGGGGCAGGTGGGCGGCTGGGGGTGGGGGCAGGGCCCAGCGCCTTCTGAACTCAGGGACAAGAGACAGGTGCGCCTGGCCAGCGCTCTGACTCAGCACCGCCCAGCATCCTTCCGGGACTTGGGAGCCCCGTTCCCGGCCTGGCACCCGCTGGCCGGGGCAGACCGCCTGTCTTTCCAGCAGCTCCCCCCCACCCCCACCTCCCGGGAGACAGACCTGCTGCTCCAAGGACGGCCGCAGCCGCAGCTGGGCGCTCAGAATTTATCGGCTGGAAAAGAACCAGTTAGCAGCCCTGCTGGAAGTCAGCACTGACGTCCCAAGCCCTGGGGCCACGTGCGTGCCTGTCTGTGTCCTCGCTGCGCTCCGAGCGGGGCACGCAGTGGCGCTGCTGGGGTGTCGGGCCGTGGTCACAGTCACGGTCACGGTCACGCTCCTGTGCAGAGCCCAGGGCAGCGGGGTTCAGGTCACGGGAAGACCACCACCTCACTCGCCTCCACTGCGACCCCTCCCATCACGCTCCTGAACCTGAGGCTTTGCTGCCAGTGGGGGTCCCCTCACCCTCGGCCACCATGAGGGGAGCCCCGCAAGGACAAGTGGCTGCTCATGTCGGTGGATGACGGGGGCCGTGCAGATGCCAGCCCAGGCCTGTCCTAGCCCTGGGGCCGGCTGGTTTGATACCTGCATGGCCCCCTCCACCTGGGGGTCAAGAGGCAGAATGACAGCCCCACCAGGCAGGGCCACGCCCACCACCCACAGCCAGGGGGGCCCAGACTCTGGAAACAGGGAGGGGCCCCTGGCGGGGCTCTAGACGCCCAGCTGCCCACCGAGACCGGGCTGGGTCAGCAGCCACAGTGGGAAGCTTTACACACACCTCCCCCCAGCCCCGCAGCAGGCAGAGCGCAACTCCGCAAAGGGCTTCTTTCCCAAAGCGCACATCCTCAGCAGGTTTCTCAGCTTCTCTTAGAAAAGGCCAGTTCATCCCTGAACCAAACCCAGAATATTCACAGGAAGTTTCCAGATAAACTCACTCGGGAAAGCTCTGTATTTACAAGGACTGCTTCCCCACAAAGAAGGGGGGGGACAAGGAAAGTTAATGACCCCACCCCCTAGACGTGGATTGGGGACGCAGACAAGAGAGCTCTTCGCGCGCGCACGGCCGAGCATGGGAATCCCCGTCCATCTGGCAACACCACCTACCCGCCGATCCGTTCTTCCCCAGGATGGAAAACAATGCGTGCAAGGAGACCAGGAGGGGTCTGGTCAAGCCCCCTCACCCCGCGCCTGGACCTCTCCCCTTAGCCCAGTCACTGGGGATCAGGAAGAAAGTTCTAACCCAGCATGAAACACAAGTATTGAGACTTCTGATGAAAATGAAGACCCGTTATTCCAAGGTATTTCACCTTCTTAGAGTTAACTCTTTCTTGGAAAGTTTTCCCCTAAGGAAAAGCAAAGACACCTAGAAATCCTAAACACTTTCCATGGAGAAAAACCACAATAGTGCTTAAAAGACTGCCTTAAAGAAAATAAAAGGAAGTATGAGAGCCTGAAAATAACTATTGTATACATCAGGTTGGTCTGGTTTGTCATTCAACTTAGGTAGCTATTCATGATTCAGACATCAAAATTGTAAGCGTCATATAAGAATATAGCATTTCCAAATGCTTTTCAGAACTACAAGAACGAGTATTTTTGGTTTCAGAATGTTTTCCATTGCACCGTGATGAACAAGAAGCTCAGTGTTCAGTTTTAAACCAAAGCAGGGATTAAATCAAGAATTCAGTTTGAATTGCATATCTACCAAATACAACGGTGGAAAAAAACCCTCACGACAGGCAGGAACCTCTCTCAGACACACCTCCCCACACCTAGCATTTAACACTTCAACTCTTCAAGGCCCAGAAACCTCCCAGAACCGACTCCTGGTCACTTGCGCCAAAGGGAGGGAAAGCGTGAACGTCAGTTCACAATCTAAGGCCAAAATAGGAGCTTTGGTTTGAAAAATGAAAAGCTACTGGGGTGACCTAACCTCCTCCAATCCTTCAAATAATTAAGATATTTAACCCCAAAGACATAAGTCCAACAGGGGACTGCCCCTCTCAGGCTGATTGGCCTCAGGGCAAACACAAAGATCTCAGGCAGAGATATGTCTTGAGTCCAGAGGTCAGACAACAGACCAAGAGACCACATTAAGGGAAGGAGCGGGACCAGATGAGACATATCCCCCCGCTTCTCCTCGGGCACAGGCTGACTCACGGGCTCTCCACCTGGCCCTGCTCAGCCCCGGGGCTGGCTTTGGAAGGGCAGAGCTGCCTGCAAAGAGGGAAAACTAGGGACTCGACTCTCAATTCTGGGGCACAATCTCAAGGGCAGAATCATTTCCCTCTTCTAAAGACCTTTCCCTAAACTGAAACAGGGAGGGCCACTGGAATTATTCAGCTGCAGATGAAACAGAGCGTCCACATTGCTTTTCTGTCCCTTCCAACAATATGTTACAGTCTGGCAATCCTGGAAACTCTGAGAGATAGTGAAGGACAGGGAAACCTGGCAAGCTGCAGTCCATGGGGTGGAACGACAACAGCAACCCTGGAAACAAGGCCTCTTCCACAGCCCCGCCTGGAAAAAGGATCCTTGACAAATGTGTTTTCAGAGAGAGCAGAATGTTACTATGATACGTCGTCTCTTTTCACCCCTGCCCACAGAAAAACGGTTCTGCTGCCCACCCCAAAGTGACCTTCTGAAAGTCTACTTGGTTTTTCCTTAACTGGGGACAGAAGTCGCACAAACAAAAAGCCACTCCTTGTACAGACATCGTGTTCAGAGGCGGCTCCCCTCCCCTGGCCACCTACTCAGCACCAACCGGGAGGATCAGAGCTGCTGCTGGGGGTGGGGGTAGGGGGACTGCAGTAAGAAGGGGGCTGGGCGGAGGCGGCCAAGGGCAGGGAGGCCCCAACCCACGGGCAGCGCTGGGAGGCTCCACAGTCCCCCCAGCACGCGGGCAACACAGCTGCGACCCGATGGGGAGGTGGGAAGATGAGTGGGGGCGGGGGTGCAGCCTCTGGGGCAGGAGAGAACCTGAATCCCCCCCAACCCGGACGAGGCCAAGGCCGCGCAAGGGCGGCCCCAGGCACCCTCAGCCCTCAGCCCAACGTGGGAGAACTCTGCGACCCCGCGGGCGATGACGCACGAGCCCCTGTGGTCTCTGAACTCGCGGCCCGACCTCGGGTGCCCATCCTCCAACAGACGGCGGTTGACCCCAAACGAGCGCCAGGAGACCACAGATTTCAGGACCGCCCCACCCCGCCCCGACCCTGAGAGACCACCCCCGGCGGGGGAGGAGGGCAGAAAACCCAGATCCAGAAAAGTAGTCAGCCTTGGGGTGAGGGTGTCCCTGGGGTCGTTCAGCCCCACTGTGGATATCCGTGGCGCCTAGAGGTGACCACTGGCCCCACCCCGACCAAGAACCCCCACCCCCCAGCCAAGACCCCAGGCCCCGGCCCTACCGCGGCGCCGGTCCCCCAGCATTAGGGTCCGCCCAGGACCCCGCACCCGGCTCGGGCGCACCACCTCACCCCGACGAGCAGCGGACCCGAGCCCTGGGCGAGCGGCGAGGGATGCAGCGCCCGCAGTGCGACTGGCGCAGCGGCCGAGGGCGGCGCGGGGCACGCTGCCCAGACCCCGACCCATGACCAGGGAGGGGCGCCGCGCCGGGAAGAGCTCGCGGCCGGCCCCTCTGAGCCTGCGGCCCCGGGCGCGCTCACCCTCCGCCGGCAGGCAGGAGCATCCCCTGGGTTCAGAGCACGCGGGTGGGCACGGGACAAGGATTCGCACGCCAAGTGGGCCAGGCGCGGGCCAGTCCTGGTTCGGGAAGTGGGATGGAGGCCCGCTCAGGACACAGGCAAGGAGGGGTCCTTCCGGGACCCGGCAAAGAGACAGATATTGGGGCCCGGTCTAGAACCTGGGGGAAACGCAGGGAGGGTCTGTTTCCGATTGCAGGGGGGGCGGGTGGGAGGTACATTCCGGGTCCAGGATAACGGGGAGGGGGCGCAGAAGAGGAACGCAGGAGTCATCGTCGCTGTAGCGAAGGTCTTTCCGGAACCCAGAAGAAGTGGGAGGGGGGTTGTCTGTTCGGGCTGCGGGCCGGCCACCATGAGATGCGAGCCGGCCATACGCAGGACCTGACTGGGAAGTGCGAGGGGCCGGTTCTGGCAGCGCGGCAGCGAATGCACCCGGGTTCGAGGGTAAGAGCATGAGGGGTTTGCACCAGGCGGGGTAGGGGGGACCCGCGCAAGTCGGGGCGGGGGGAGGGCGACCGTGTTTGCAAGTCGCCGAGTAGCCGGAGGGGTGTCGGCGGCACCGCGGAGAGGCCGGTCCCGACCGGGAAGAGGGGTCTGCCCGGCAGCGCTCACCTTGGGTTTGTACAGCCACTTTCGGAACCTGTTCATCATCGCCGCGCCGGCCCGGCCCGGCCCGGCCCGGCTCCGGCGGCCCTCACCTCCGCAGCGCTGCGCCTGGCCCCTGATGCGGCGCGGGGCGGACGCGGGGCCGGGCCAGGCCGGGGTCCCGCGCGGACCCGGGGGGCGCCGGGCGGGCGGGCGGCAGGTGCGCGGGGCAGGTGCACGGCCGGAAGATGCTCGGAGAGCGGCGCGCGGCGCGGACGCGCGGACGGACCGGGCACTGGGGCGCCGGCGTCTCCCCGCTCACTGACACCCCGCGCCTCCACCGGCCACCGCCGCCCGCGCCACACATGCGCCGATGCGCCGCGAGCCCCCGGCCCCGCCGCGAGGCGCGGAGGCTGCCCAATCCGCGCGCCGCGCCGCGCCCCGCCCGAGGCGCGCTCCCCGGTCGGCGACCCGGCGCGCCCTGCGGCGCCGAGAACTACAAGTCCCGACGGGCATTGCGGGGAGGCGGGGGTGGGGCCTCGCCCGGGGCGACCTCTGCCGCGCCGCGGGCGCTGTGTATTCTGGGGGTTGTAGTCTTCCCGCCCACGGCCTCGGAGCGTGCAGCGGTTGCTAGGTGACGACGGTCCAACTGCATCGCAGCACCGCTCCTGCCCAAGGGGTTGCAGAGGTCCAGGCGGAGCAGAAGTGCAGAGGGCGGGACCCACTGCTGTTCTCGAGTCCCCTCGCGCCCGCCGACCCTGGCAACTGCTGTGCGGCAGTCGGTGGCGAAAAAGGGAGGTTCCGGAGCACCGGCGGGGCCTAACAGGTACGCGGAGTAGGGCAGCATCAAAGTGGGGCAAAGCGCGTCCACTCAGCACCAGCACCTCCCACCTGCACTTCCCTAGATCTGCAGGCTAGTTCTTTCTAGCTTCCCGTCTTGCTTTCGCTAACCTCCTCTTCTTCCCAATTCCTTGATTGAAGTTAACAGTGCTTTTTTTAAAAAATTATCTCAACAAGACATGCTGTTTAAGAAGATATTCTCCCGTATTCACTATTTTCCCCAAACGTGCCCTAATTTGGATCCATAAAAACAATCAAAAAAATCTGAGAATGTTAAGTGCTAGTGCTGTGCTTAGTCGCTCAGGCATGTCTGACTCTTTGTGACGCCATGGACTGTAGCCCGCCAAGCTCCTCCATCTTTGGGATTATCCAGGCAAGAATACTGGAGTGGGTTGTCATTTCCTCCTCCAGGTGATCTTCCCTGGGGATCGAACCCGAGTCTCCTGCATTGGCAGGTGGATTCTTTACCATGAGCCACCAAGGAAGCCCAATAGTTAGGATTAGGTTCAGCTTTATGCAAAACGTCATAGTGACCCAGACAAGGTTATTAATGTTTCCAAAAAATAGGCCCATGGGGAGGAAATCATGGAAGATATGACACCCTCAAAAATCATCAGGGAGATCTGAGTTCCTCTAACTTGCTCTTCTGCCATCTTAGCATGTTTCCTAATTGTCCAGAATTGCTTCCTAAGTTCCTGCCATCACCTCCTGAGTCCAGGCAGCAAGATGGAAAAGAGAGGAAGTGTATGCCCATCTCTTACAAGCAGACTTTCTGGAAGTCTCCAAGACGCTTCCACTTCTTGCCATACCGAGATGCCAGGAAGGCTAAGAAATGTCCTCTTTCGGTTAGGCAGCAATGGACCCAACTAAAAATCAGAGTTTTGTACTCAGGGAGGAAGGAAGAGAGGAGATTGAAAAGCAACCAACAAAACCTGCCACATGGGTCTGTACTTTAAACAAAGCCATCTGAGCATGACTTAGCAGAAATCCTTAGGAGACTGGCTTTAATCAGAGTTTAAAGGCAGGAAAAGAATATATTTCAATTAGCACACATTTGGGATCTATGTAAATTAAGCCTCTCTGGTGACTGAGAGTGTTGAGCTAGTGTATGTCTGATGGAATACAAATCTCCTCATGTAATCTCATTTCTGTCTATAAAGGATTTGATAAGAAAAGACTTGGTCCAGCCCACCTTTAAAGTTTCCTTAAATATGTGACAATCACGGCCTGATTACTGGAGTTAAAATCAATATTAAAAAAAAACAATAAGCTTGGGACTTAAATCCCACTTACCCACATGTGTGGTTTTACACCATTAAAATAAAGCTGAGGTGCTAAAAGCACGCATCGGAGTTGGATGAACTTCAATACCTATTTCCTACCCAAAGTTGTGACTATTTTGATAAGATTCTAGGCTAATTTCAGTTGGAATGCAGAATTCAAGTGCCTCTTCCAATGTCCACCCTTACAGGCAGCCCTCTGTGGCAGGTGTGGGGTGCCCATTCCCCACCCCAGGAGCCCTCAAGGCCCGACAATGAGCCAGAATTGAAGGGGGGCCTCCTCTCTGTATTCTCCACCCTGCCCCTCCCTTCACTGCTTCCAGTCCCTTGCATCCAGGTCTCTCTGGACAGGGAGGCCTTGGATGGCTCTCTTGCTCCTCTTTGACTTGCATCACCATCAAAGGGCCCCTCAGGTCATCCCGTTGTCAGAATGCTCCAGCTCCAGGACAGTAGAGGAGGGGAGGGGAGGAAAGACCTCCTGCCCAGGTGCCGCTACACACACACACTCACACTCACACATATACATATACATATGCATACACACATGCACATACACCCACACACATACACATACATATACAAACACACATACGCACGCACGTGCACATACACGCACGTTCATATATACATACATACGTATACACATACACATACACGCATATACACACATAGATGCATGTACACACACACCGCACACATACACACATACACATACACCCACACACATATACATACACGCATACACACACATACACATACATGCATGTACACATACACACCCCCACACACATACACACATACACATACACCCACACACATATACATACACGCATACACATGCACGTGCACATACACGTACATTCATATATACATACATACGTATACACATACACACACACACGTGCATGCACACATACACATGTGCGCATACATACATATACACATATACACATACATACACTCACACATACACATATACACATACATAGACACGCACACACATACACACATACACATGCATATATACACAGACATGCACACATATATACCAGACATGCACACATACATATACATACACATACACACACATATACATATATACACACATACACATATACAAATACATACACACATAGACATACACACATACATACACATACATACCCACACACGCATATATACATATACATACACACATACACACATACATATATACACACATATACAAATACATACACACACACATACACCGACACACCATACATACATACACATGCACACAAACACACATATACACACACATCCATACACACACACACACACATACACACATACACACATACACATGCGCGCACGTGCTCTCTCAGGCCCACATCAGGCACAGCCGGAATCCCTTTCCACCCAGTCCCTCCAGGCTGAGCGTGTCCCAGGGCAGCACCCCAGTGTGGCCGCACTGCGGGGGAAGGAGAAAAACTGATCCTTGATGCTGCTTTCACAAATAGACTCTCTGCCTGGGTTCAGGACTTCCTGTGAGCCCTGGAATCGGCCGTCATCTCCCCACCGTGTTGACGTGGTGCCTCTTTCGTGCAGTTCCAGGATCGGGTGGAGTGGGTGGTCGAGGACTTCAGACTCCAGCCTGGGCCTCAGCGGGTCCCACAGGCAGGAAACCCTCCGAGGGGGATGAAGAGGCTGGCGCCCCTCCCCAAGCCCAGGTGGCTCTCTTCCACGGTAACCTGCCTCGTGAAGGCCGCCGAGGCATCTGTTACCGTCCAGTTAAATGGGACAGTAGAGCTGAGCTCTGGTGAAGCGCAGAACCCGAGGGGGCCGAGGCCTAAAAAGCACCGTGGTCTTTGGGTGGGTCTCTCTCTGGATCATAACTCTTGTTGTGATTGAAACAGCAGATTGAAACACAGGAACCGTTTAGCTGAGTCCTCGCATACGTGTTTACAGTTGCTCATTCATTCCACAGACAATCCTGTGGCTGGTGCTGAGGGCCCGCTCTGGGGGGAGGCCAAGGGACTCAGGTAACAAGGGACTCAGAGGTGACAAGGGACTCAGAGGTGACGAGGCAGACCCTGCACCAGGGGCTCATGGGAGCTTAAGGGAAGTTGGGACGACTTTGGAGGAGGAAGAAAGGCTTCACAGGTGGGGATATTTGAATGGGGTGCTGAGGGGTGCCTAGGAGCTCACCAGGGAGAGGAGAAAGTTCGAGTTTCTGGAGAGACATGTGACGGGGGCTTCTGAGACAGTGAGAAGCCCAAGCGGGCAGGGCTGGAGCGAGGATGGAAAAGAGTCCAGGGGCTGTGACCCCAGCCTAAGGAGGGGGGCATGCTGAGGAGGCTGTGCCGGGCCCCTAAGAAGCTGAGAACTTGGGGTGTTAGCGATGGCTGGAGTGGAAGGAGACTCCGTGGACTGGAGGCCGCCCCTCCCAGACCTCCCGCCCCCCCAACCCCGAGGCGGTGACGGGGCCTGCTGGTGCTGGCAGCTCAGGAGCACTTGGCTACAAGGACCGGTGTGGAGGCAGGAGCTCTCAGGCACCCCCCGAGCCTTCGTGGGTCTTCGCCTTTGCTCACGCGGCTGGCCCTGGGTGGGGTAGACCTGTCTCTGGATCCACCGACCCTCCTGAGACATGGTCTCGGGGCGGGTCCTCCCCCAGCCCCAGGGCTGCAGGCCAGTTCCAGTGCAATTCCGGGTCCCGCAAGGCCTTTCCTCCGGCCCCGTTTGAGAGGGGCCCTGCCAGCTTCTGTGTCCACGCATGGCGGGGGCCAGGCCCCAAAGCAGGCCCCAGGAGCCGAAGGGCCCAGTCAGGCCTCCGTGCGAGGTGGCGAGCGGCCCAGGTGTGCGGACCCCCGGCAGCTCAGCGCTGCCCTCCCTGTCCCGGTGAGGGTCAAAGGCGTCAAAGCTTCCGAAAAACGGCTCAGGGAGGGGGCCCTCAGCCTGCCCCCTGCTGTCACCTTCCTGGAAAAACCTTCAGCTTCCCAGTCCCATGCCTGCCCCTTTCTGGGCGCACTCACCAGGCCGGGGGCAGGGCCTCCCTGTCCATCACCCCCGGGTACCAGGGGAGTCAGCTGCCAGCACCAGCAGGCCCCATCACTGCCTCCGGAGCCATCATCCTTCCGGGCTGGAGAGGGGTTCCCTGGGGCCTGGTGCCCAGAGTTACTGTCGGGGGGCCTGGGGCTGCCCTCACCCGGCCCTGTCCCTCCCTTCACCACCTGGTTCCAGGGCCCTCGTCTGTCAATGCTGGGACATTCTCTTGTATGAGTCTCTCCTGTCTTCCTGAAACCCCTGTCGGTTGGAAGGCATGGCGGGTCTCTTGGATGGTTCTCTATTTCTTGGTGGTTTTTTCTCCCACTTTCGACATCGTCACGTTCTTCTGCTCTCTCTTCTGCACTGTCTTCGCCTCTCCTATTTATGTCTCCCACTCTGCCGTCACACTTTAATTTCCAAGAACTCCCTCCTCTGTCAGATGCTCCGTGAATGCTGTCTCTCTCCCTGTCTCCGAGCTGGTGCACTTGTTTGTTTCTGGGTTTTCCCTGTGGTTCTCGAACGTCCTTTTCGGCGGGTGTCTGCTTCCGTGTTTGGGCTCTCTACGGCGGCGTCTGATGGCATTTGGCCTTTGCTCTCTTTAAGGGGATGGGGGGGGGTCTCACCCACTGGGCTGTGATTGGCTGGGGCTGGCCTTTCACTGGTGAACCCGAGTGTTTCTCCGCTCGGTCTCCAACCTGCAGGACCTCGGGCTGCGGGCTGCTCTCGGGAGCCGGTCCAGCTTAGTGGAGGGACAAGCGGCCTTGCTGATAGCTGGTGCCCGGGAAGCCAGCTGCGTGGTGATCCAGAAGCTGCTCAGTCAGCGTGGAACAAAGCGGGGTGAGATGGGAGCTCCTGGGGGTTGGCCACCCTGCTCTGAGGACAATGTGGGTGTCACCTATTAGAACCGGTTCCTGGGGGCCCATCGCACCCCCAAGCAGCTTCTCCAGGGTCTGCCAGAGAAGGGCTCTGAGCGAGCCAGTCTCCTGGAGCTGGTGTGTTTCTGGAATGTTCAGGCCTGGCGTCTTACCTGGGTGCTGGTTGTCATTGTTGTTCAATAGCCCAGTCACGTCCGACTCTTTGCAACCCTGTGGACAGCAACACGCTGGGCCTCCCTGTCCCCCACATCTCAGCACCAACCAGGGTGCTGGTTAGCTCACCTTTAAAATCGGGGTATCGAATGTGGAGACCCGAGGATTCCTGTTGCCCCAGACTTCTATGACGAGGTGCCCCCCCCCCCCCCTCCGAGCAGGACTGCTGAGTCACCTGGCACCACAGCCCACCTGGGCTGAGGGACACTCAGGTTGACTCTGGTGCCTCCCCGCTGGCCTGGCCTCCCTCAGGGGTCATCCTGGGACCCTCCCTCCGTGGTCAGAGAGGGCTACGGGGGCTGTGGCCGAGCCGGAGCCGGGGGCGGGCTCCCTGAGGCCTGCAGGGACACTGTCCAGGAGGTGCGCCTGGGCTTACGCCCGCCGGGGTCCCCACTTTCCTCCAGCACTCCTCGCCACGCGAGGCTCCCTGGTGGACCTCCTGTGGGCTCGGTGAGGGCTCTTCACCACCTGCTGGCCCAGGGCGCATGGAGGGCATGACCTGTTGGGTTTGCTCTTAGGGTCCCACCCAGGAAGATGGCCTACTATGGGAAGTGCATTGAAACGGTGAGGAAGCATCTGGACCAATTTCAGCCTGAGAAGGACAGTCCCGAGCAGTTCCTGGAGGCCGCGGCCACCTCCCTGCAGGTAGGGTCCGTGTGGGGCTCGAAGCTGGAGGGGGGGCCATGGCCATGAGCCCCGCCGGGAGCTTTTCGGTCTCATCCCGTTCTTCGCGCGGAGAGGCCCGAGGTGAGACTCCCAGCGGACCAAAGACTGCTGCCGCGAGCCAGGAGCATGGCCCGTGACCCGGGAGTGTGCAGGGTCGGCCATCCTCCCTGAAGGTGGACGAGCGCCAGCCTCGCAGGCATCTCCCCAGCCCACCCCACCGGGGGAGCATCTTCCCGCCCAGGGCGGGGCTGTGTGCCGAGCAGCGGGGCCACACCAGAAAGAGCTCCTGGGCTCTCGTCCCCAAGCCCTGGAGGTCCCTGTCCCGTGGCCCCCGCTTGACGCACGTGCGGAGAGACCCTGGGCTGGAGTCTCTCCAGACCAGGGTCTGGTCCCTCTAGCACCTCAGGGGCTGCCCTGTGACCTGACCCGGCGTCCATCAGTCTGTCCATCAAGGGCAGGTGCCCAGAAACAGGGCCAGGTGATGAAGCAGGTGCCACCTTCAAGACTTCGGGGTGCAGGCCCCGTGGACGGGGCATCAGAGGAGGCCATGTCATCCCAAAGAAGAGCTCTGGGGGGACACTCAGCCTGCTGCACCCCCCACCCCCGCCCGCTTTTAAATGCCAGCTGCAGCCCTCCCTGGCTTTCGCTTAACAAGGGTCGTGAGCTGCTCCGCCCTCACACACCTGCAGCAGGGTGGCCTCCGCCGTGCTCCGGGGCTGCCCACAGACCCACCTTCCCCTCTGCCTTCATCAGCCCCGTGTGGCACCGCTGCTGGAAAACCTGGGGTGGGGAGGGCCCTGTCGGAGCCCACGGAGGCTGGAGGGGGCCTGGACCCTGAAGCCTGTCTCACAAGGGAAACCTCAGGACCGCTGCTTCCCGAGGTGGTTCAGAAAAGGGTGTCTCTGCCAACTGGAGCCCGGCCGTCGGCAAGGACTGGGGCGTGGGGTGTGCCCCACTCCCCCACACCTCTGCTCCCCTCCTCTCCCTCAAACTCTCCCCCGGAACCCGAAGCGTTTGGAGGAAAAGATGAAAACAGCCAAGGTCAGGCCCATCCGCGGTCTCTCTCCTTGCTGGTCGAAGCTGGCCTCGAAGCCAGACAGAGGAGCCTGGTGGGCTACAGTCCACGGGTGACTAACACCTTCATAATGGCTTATTAATAGGAAATGAGTCCTAGTTGTCAGCCAGTGGGCTATGGCGAGATGACAGTACATGTGCAGGTCCACCGCGAGGGAGGCACCACGCCCGCTGCACCCCAGCCCAGCAGCCCCCGAAGTCTTCCAAGGGTGCAGGTGCTCACGCTGGACTGAGAGGTGGCTTCCTCTCCAGGTCACTGGTCCTCTCACACCCTTTCAGAAAGCCATTCCTGGGCCCGAGTGCAGGGGGGCGCTGGAATCTGACCCAGTTTGGAGAGCATGCCTTTGTTTACAGCTGGGTCAGGACACCGCTCTGGTTCAACCAGGGCTCCAGACCGCCAGCTGGCAGAGAGTGACGCAGCACAGGAAAACCCACAGGCAGAAAGTCTGCAGAGGGCAGGGCTGTGGGTTCAGCTGGGTCCCCCCAAAGATGTGTTGACGTCCTGACCGCTGGTTCCCTGTGAAAAGTGAAAGTGAAGTCGCTCAGTCGTGTCCGACTCCTTGCGACCCCACGGACTGTAGCCCACCAGTCTCCTCCATCCATGGGATTCTCCAGGCAAGAATACTGGAGTGGGTTGCCATGTCCTTCTCCAGGGGATCTTCCCGACCCAGGGATTGAACTCAGGTCTCCCTCACTGCAGGCAGATTCGTTACTGTCTGAGCCACCAGGGAAGCCCTGTGAGTGTGACCTTATTTGGAGACCCGTTCTTTGCAGATATTCATCATGTCAAGACAGGGAAAGGTCGTTAGCGGAGTGGGGCACGGTGTGGGGACTCTCCCTCCACAGACGGAAGCCTGGGGATCCTTCCCCTCACACACACACACACACACACACACAGACACACAAACACGGAGCAGCCCCCAGCCCACAATCCCGATGGCATTGCTGCACAGAGAACATATGTCAGTGGGAGAAGATTTGGTCTCAGATCTGAAAGGGAGCCATCTGGCATCGAGAGAAAGTTCTCCAGCAGCACCACCAGGCCCAAGGCGGGGCTGAGGCGTGGGGAGCAGCCTCTCCAGATGCCAGCCTACGGGGTGGGGGGAAGTGTCCCTGGGGACAGGGCTGGGGGGCCCAGAGCGGGATAAAGGACCGGGTGGGGCTGCACCAGCAACGAGGCAGGCAGGCCCAGCCCTCGGGAGGAGCAGGAGCCAGGGGGTGCGGCCCACCCACCCCCTTGTGCCCTGGGCCCTTCCGCCCCCACCAGCGGGTTAACCTCTCATTGGAGCAAGTGACCTTTCATTAGGGCATCCTACTGGGGGGCTGACGGGGCAGTTTCCTGGAGTCCAGTGGGCATCACTCCTCCGGGTCACGCAGCACCACAGCTCAGGTGCCAGGCTGGCCAGGCTGGGCATAGGAACATCCAGAGACGGACGCAGGCCTGCAGGACAAAGGTGGGGCACAGCAGAGAGCCCTGAGGCCTGAGTGGCCCCCAAAGGAGGAATTTTTTGGAGGCCACCTAGCAATTTCCTGTCAGATCTCATCAACTGGAGCCTCGAGCCACATCGGCGAGGGGCCGGGCGGGAGAAGTTGTAGCCAGGTGCATTGCCTTCCCCAGCGAGACAGCTGTCTCCTGTCTGGCAGGAAGGAGGGGGGCAGGGCTTGTGCGTGCGTCTGGCAGTCTTGGTGTCCTTCACCTCCTCTTCTAACCGACTTCTGCCTTTGCGTCACGATCCCCTCCTGGCCACGGAGCCCGCTGCAGCTTTGCGCCGGCCCTAGGGCTCCGGCCAACAAGCGGGGCCCATGAACCCGAGCACCCACTGTCAGAGGCGCTGCCGGATGTGATGAGCCAGCGGCAGGCTTGTGGGCGTCTGGGGCCCCAGGCCGGCAGGGGGACTGTGGGGCCTCCAGTCCCCCTGCCCGCCCGGGTGCCCAGACGCAGGAGCCCTGAACTTGACCAAGGCCCAAGACAGTACCCGGAACTCAGAGGCCCCTTGCGGGGGGTGGTCCATCCCTCTGGCCTCAGTGACCGAGGCTGGCCCAGAGTTAGGGGCGTCTGACTCCAGTACCGAGGGCTCCTCAGAAGGGTCCGGACCTTGCCCTGCCTGCTCCGCTGGTCCAGCCAGGGGGACCAGTCTGGGGTTCAGCGTCCTTCACGTCACCTGTGTGGACCTCAGTCTCCTCCCCGCCACCCACCGGCTCGACCTTCCCGGGGTGAGGGCCTGGCACACGGGCCAGAGGGTCCTGTGCTGACCTTCCTGGGGTAAGGCCTGGCACGCGGGCCAGAGGGTCCTGTGCTGACCTTCCCGGGGTGAGGGCCTGGCACGCGGGCCAGAGGGTCCTGTGCTGACCTCCTCGGGGTGAGGGCCTGGTGGGCCAGAGGGTCCTGCACTGCCTGGCTCCTCGCCTGCTGGGACCCCTGGCCCAGCGCAGCCCTGCCTCCTGCCTGTGTCGATGACGGCTGCGGGCTCTAGGCTCTGACGTATTATACACGCTCACGGCCCCAAACCCAGACGTGTGAGCGGACGCAGAGTGGAGTTCTGCGGTCTGAGCCGGGAGGCCTCGGCAGGGGCAGCGCTGACTCAGGGCATCCCTCGAGCCTGCTGATTCACCGCTGCCGCTCCGGGCTTCCCCTGACAAAGGCAGGGAGTTGGGGGTGGGGGTGGGGGTGCTGGCGCCTGGCTGGGGCTCCTGCCCTCTGTGTGGGCACAGCCAGGGGGTCAGGGGAGCCTGAGAGGGAAAAGGAGGCAGGGTCCTGGCTCCTGAGCCCGGAGCCGACCTGAGCGAGGCTGCCCCTCCCTTCCCTGTTGTGCTGCTAGGGGAGGAGCCCCGCCCTGTGCCCACCTGCCCTCGCGCTGTGCCCGCGGCCCCCCACGGAGGCGGGCGGCCCACCCCACCCCCTCCCTCGTGAGCACCCGGGCGGCCCTGGAGCCGCGGAGGGGCAGTAAGCACGGTGTGCGCGATCCTGCCGGGTGAGGGGCCACGGGTGACCCTGGGGGTGGCTGGGGTGCCTCTTGGGTCGGGTGGCATCTGAGCCAAGGCCTGATGAGCATGGGGAGCAAGCGTGCAGGGCAGAGCCCTCCAGGCGGAGGGGACAGCCAGCCTTGAGGAGAGGTCCCTCAGATTGGGGGGGTCGCCAGCTCCGCGGGAGTGCAGCCCGGTGGGCGGGGCCTCGTGGGGGCGGGGCCTCGGAAGGACTCTTTTTCTAGAGGGTTCCAGAAAGCACAGGCGCGATCTGACTTTCGTTTACAAAGACTTGCTGGGTGGACACTGAGCAGGGGCCGAAGGAGGTGCGGGAGAGTGGCTGGGACCCTCTGGATGGGACGTTGGGGGAGAGCGTCACGGGGAAACAGGGCGTAGTCCTTACGGAGACGGGAGTGGGCCTTCCCACAGTCAAAACCTGCTTGCGTCAGTCTTGACGGTGTTTAAGGTCACCCAGAGGCGAGTGCAGATAACCCAGATAACGGAGAAGTCGCGGAGGAGCCCGAGGTGGCGCCTGTGAGCGGAGGTTGGAGGAGGGTGTTGTCGCCCCATCAGCTGGGGTCCCGGCAGGCGCCCAGAAGCCACTCCAGGCGCCGGAGGGGCGGCAGAGCCAGTGTCGGAGCGCCCCTGCCAAGCCCATCATTCCTGCCAGTGTTCCTCACCAGCCGAGCCTGACTCTCCCCAGGGCCCCCGGACTCCCAGGTGGGGCGGCTGGAGAGGGCGGCTCTCAGGCCTCCAGCCCCCGGGGTATGGAGGCCGGCAGGGAGTAAGAACAGACACCCCACTCACACGGGGGCCGGGGCTCCCAGAAGTCCCAGTTTATCTCGGACCCCTCGGATGGTCTCACTACTCTGGTGTTCTCTTAGCATAAAAACAAGGGAGGAAATCACAGAGGAAAAGGCAGATTTGACCTCAAAACAAAGCAAAACGTCTACAATCCATATGTCAAAAAAAAAAGCTTGCACAAAGTTAAAAGGCAAATTACAAGCTTGTAACAAATAGCTGTCACACTAATGGCCATGTTGATTCCCTCAATCTACACAGAGCTCCTATAAACGATTGGGAAAAATAATGTCCCAATAGAAAAAGTTAGCCAAGAATGTAAATTGATAATTCACAGAAGAGAAATACAAGCAAATGTCCAGTAAACGTATGAAAATCTCATTGACAGTAAAAACTCGGGACGTCCCTGGTGGCACAGCATCATGGTAATGGCTGCGTCCCACTTACCCGCCGCACGGAGAGCTTGTATCTGACTCCCTGCGTTGACATTCAGGCTGTTAACATTTTCGCCACTGCATGTGCGGTTACCCTGAGCGTCTCCTATGTGGGCATTCTCTGCCTTTTGTCTGGTTTCCTTAGAGTCCCAGAAGTGTGGTTCCTGGGTTAAAGTGTGTGGGAAATACAAGACCCTTGAAACATACTTCCAAATTGCTTTCAGGAAAGACACCCCAGCCCCATCCCCACGAGCCCTGCTCACTGCTACGTTGGCAACAATGAGTGCTAAGTCGCTTCAGTCGTGTCTGATTCTTGCGACCCCATGGGCTGCAGCCCGACAGGCTCCTCTGTCCCTGGGATTCTCCAGGCGAGAATACAGGAGCGGGTTGCCCTGCCCTCCTCCAGGGGATCTTCCCGACCCAGGGAATGAACCGGCGTCTCTTATGCCTCCTGCATTTGCAGATGTGTTCTTCACCACTACTCCACCTGGGAAGCGCTGCTGCAAACAGTAGATGTTCTTTTTCTCTTATTGTTGAAACTTAGCTTTTTGAATACGTAAGCCATGACACACACAGGTTACAAAACCCAACACGTTTCAGAGTAAATGGAGAAAAGACTCTCCACCGACACTGACTCCCCCCGCCGACACTGGCTCCCTCTGCCAGGGAGTTTCCTTGGTTAGTTTTTGTGTTTTTGTTTGGGGGGGGGGGGTGGTGGTAATTTTTAAAATCATTCGTTTGAAAAACTTCCTAGGAGCTTGCCCTTTTTTTCAGTTGAGTTCAGTGCAATGGCTCAGTCGTGTCCGACTCTTTGCGACCCCATGAATTGCAGCACGCCAGGCCTCCCTGTCCATCACCAACTCCCGGAGTCCACCCAAACTCATGTCCATCGAGTCGGTGATGCCATCCAACCATCTCATCCTCTGTCATCCCCTTCTCCTCCCGCCTCCAATCTTTCCCAGCACCAGGGTCTTTTCAAATGAGTCAGCTCTTCGCATCAGGTGGCCAAAATATTGGAGTTTCAGCTTCAACATCAGTCCTTCCAATGAATATTCAGGACTGATCTCTTTTAGGATGAACTGGTTGGATCTCCTTGCAGTCCAAGGGACTCTCAAGAGTCTTCTCCAACACCACAGTTCAAAAGCATCGATTCTTCGGCCCTCAGCTTTCTTTATAGTCCAACTCTCACATCCATACATGACCACTGGAAAAACCATAGCCTTGACTAGACGGACCTTTGTTGACAAAGTAATGTCTCTGCTTTTTAATATGCTGTCTAGGTTGGTCATAACTTTCCTTCCAAGGAGTAAGCGTCTTTTAATTTCATGGCTGCAATCACCATCTGCAGTGATTTTTGGAGCCCCCCCAAATAAAGTCAGCCACTATTTCCACTGTTTCCCCATCTATTTGCCATGAAGTGATGGGACCGGATGCCACGATCTTGTGGTGAAATACACGTGACATAAAATTTACCATCTTAGCCATTCTTAGGTGTATGATGCAATACAGTTCAGTGGCATTAAGTACATTTGGGTGTGAATATCACCACTGTCTGTCTCCAGAACCTTCTCACCTTTGCAAATGGCAACTCTGTGTCAAATAACAGCATCCACCCTCTCTCCATTCCCCCATCACCCCCCACACACCTTTCTACTTCCTGTCCTGGGAATCTGACTCCTCACATGAGCAGAATCACACAGGGATTTTCCTTTGGGGTCGTTTTCCATGTTTATTTCCCTCTCTGCCCCCCTCACGGTCTCCGCCCAGACACCAACGCTTGGGGGAGGACCTGTGGGGCCAGAGGGTTGGCCAGGGTGCCCCCCACTGTAGGGCGCTGGGGCCCCCAAGTCTGGAGGCAGCTGCCCCCTCCCCGGGCTGTTTCTCCTCCAGACGCTGAGCCCCCAGAAGCAGGCATTCATCATGGAGATCCTGTCCGGGTGCCTGGAGTACCGCAAGCTGCTGACCATCGTGGTGGATGCCTTCTACGCGCGGGACGGCCGGCTCTGCCCATGGGCCGACTACAGTCTCTTTGAGGGTAGGTGCCCGTGGCCAGCCACGGTGGGGGAGCCCACGGGTCCCTGCGGGCCAGACCCCTGCAGACCCTCGATAGCGACCAAGCCCCTCCACCAGCAGGCCTCCGAGGTCCTCAGCCTCCCTTCGCTCCCTGGACCCTCCCAGCTGCCAGAGCGCGGCGGCAAGGAGCTGTGTTTCCCCTGCTCACTGACGTGGAGACAGACTCCGGGCGTGCTGACCGCCAGGCCCCAGGAGGCAGGCCTCCTCAGGCCTCAGAGGGAGGCCGCTCTGGGTGACAGGACGGGTCTTTATCATCAGCCGAGTTCCTGACCCCCTGGCCCTGAGGACCACGTGCGGAGCCGGCGTTCTGGCTGCCCTCTGGACAGTCCCAAAGGGGATTCAGTAGAAGGAGGCATCTGGGGACTTCTCTGGTAGTCCGGTGGTCGAGACTTCAGGCTGCCAGTGAAGGGGGCCATGGGATCGATCCCTGGTCAGGGAACTAAGATCCCACATGCTGTGTGGTGCTGCCTTCATGGGGTGTGGTGACAATGTGGGCAGAGTGGCCAGTGTCCAAGTGGGAGAAGGTGGTCCAGCCCCTGGGCCTCGATGGCCCTGCCTGGGAGGGAGGGGACGGGACTGCAGGGAGCTCAGAGACAGAGGTGGGGGGAGTGCCCGATTCCGGGGCTGGAGCTGGACTGCTGGCCCCACGCCCCCTAGTCCAGCGGCTTCCAGTCTCAGAATTCACAAACTGAAATGCAAGATGGTTTTACTTTTACCCAGAAGTTTTGGAATTTCTGGAAACGTATCCAGTGAGATACTACAGCCTGCAAGTGCTTGAAGCCACGGGACCCTTCCCCACCCCCCCACCCCCGTCGCTGGTACTGTTGTATCAGGGTGTCACTGTCACGTGGGCCCGATGGAGTGGGCGCCTCTGGTCACATGCCCCGAGGGAGGCGGGCGCCCTTGGCTCTATTCGCTGCCCTGCAGTGCACCTGTCGGGCCCTTGGCCCCTGGCTGCCTCTCCCAGGATCAAAGGTCCTGGGTGGGGACCCCAGTGTCCAGCTCCCCACGCCCACACCCTGTCTCCCCCAGTGATCTGCTACTTGGCCACGTTCCAGCTGGAGGAGCTCGGCTTTCAGCTCTTCCGCGACGTTGTCCAGTCCCAGCCCGTCCACAAGGTCTGCAAGGTGAGCATCCCCCAGCCCCGGGCTCTGTTCCCAGCCCCCAGCCCCTACCCCTCCTCGCTGCAAACGCGCCCTCTTCAGGCCGGGGGAGTCTGGTTTCTGCTCCTCACGGTCCGGCAGGTGGTCGCTGCTGGATGTGAGCTGTTAGTCAAGACACGGCGTCCTTGCCCTTTCATAGTCTGGGCCTCTGGAACCTTCCCAGCCTCAGGCAGCCTCTGCTCCCTGCAGGAGAGGCTGTGTGGCCTTGGGGGGTGGGGGAGGCGCAGTCTGGAGCAGGTCCTGAGGGGTGGCAGCCTTCAAGAGGGCGCTTGCAGGAGCCCACCCCCTGCCCTACCCAGGCCATCTCTGTGACCGCCTGTTCACTTGGGTAGAAAGCTCGGGATGCCCGGGGCCTCGGTGACAGCAGGACCGTGAATGGGCCTGAGGCCCGCTGCCCTCTGCCGGCCACTCCCACGGAGCGTTTGCTATGGGCCCGGCTTCCTCTGCGAGCAGCTCTTGGTCCACCCTCACAGGGACTGGGTGAGGTCACTCCTACAGGGACTCATCCCACAGTTGAGGAAACTGAGGCGCAGAGACGTCTGGTAACTAACCTGACATCACACAGCAACTGAGCGGCAGAGCCGGTTCTTGGACCAGGCTTGCAACCGCTGGCTGGTTCCTCCCTACTTGGCTTGGAGGGGGCAGCCCCCAGACCAGGATGACTCCCCGGAGAAGAGAGGGGGAGCTGAGGTCCCACGAGCGCTTTGGGGTCCCTCTGGAGGGGAGCCGCAGGGGCTGCAGGGGCGGCTCTGGAGGTGGAGGGGAGGGAAGGGGAGCCAGGAGCCAGACACTCCCGGGACCACCGCCCCAGAGAGCTGCACCCGCCCCCTGGCAGGTGACTGAGGCAGCACGTTTAGCCACTCGTTTTCCTGTCCACGTATAAACATAAGTAATTCACAGTGCATGGATGTTTGCATAGTCACCGTAAGCGAGGGCTTCATTTCATGACAGCATTTTCTAAGCACTATTCAGAGATGCCCCACTCCACCCCCGGCGCCAGCTTCCCGGCTGGAGCGCCCGCCTGTGGTTCACAGCCTGCTGTCAGCGTCTTGAAATCCTTACTAATTGTTGAGCAAAATGCCCACGTGTCAGTCAGGCTGCCCCGGGTCCGGCAGCAGCAGAGCCGTCCCTGCATCAGCCTCGGCCTCCCGGCCGGTGCCCGGGGTCAGCACACCCCCTCCGGTGTGGCTTCCTTTTGGAGAGCCCCCCTCCACGGGCGGATGGGGAGCGGTGTGTCCCCAGATGGGGGTGAGAAGAGGAGGGGGCCCGCGGGTAGAGGGGTGGGCCCCAGGAGCAGTGGTCTGGGAGGAGGAATTGCAGAGACTCCAGTGCCCCAGCCTTAGGGACTTGACTGCCTCCTTCATCAGGAAGTGGGAACAGGAACCAGAAGATGGAGCTAACACTGGGAGAGGGTAGGCGAGGGGCTGAGACAGCCTCCGCAGGGCCTGGGAGGTACACAGAGGCCCAGGGGGTCGGGGCGCAGGGGCCAGGCTGCTGAGTGGGAAGGCGTTGGAGGCTCTACAAGGACCCCGGCAGCTGCTCCCTGAAGAAGGGCATGGAGATCTGAGCAGAAGGGGGAGAGGCAGATGTGCCTGTGGGGGCAGTGGGCCCCCCGCAGAGGAAGCAGTGGGCGACCAGAGGCCCTGCCCCTGCCCCTGCCCCCTGCCCACTGCCACCCCCTAGGGCATCAGGGCCGAGGGTCTGCCCAGCCCCTACCCAACCAGAGCCGGTGGGGAGGACGGGGTGGGGGCGTCCACACAGACCCAGGGGGTGCAGGGGTTGAAACCCGGGGCCCACAGCCGACAGGTACCCCACTGGCGAATGCAGGGGCCCAGGTGAGCAACAGGTCCCCTGGCCCCACAGAAGGGGGCAGGCCAGTGGGGCTGGACCCCTGCTTGCGGCCAGCTGAGGTCTCCTGGGGTTGTGCCAGCCACAGCTGCCCCCCCAGCACTGACTCCCCGTTGTGGGGGCTCCAGGGGCTTCACTCTCACCGAGTGGGTCTGGCCCCCGCGGCTCCCTCTTCCCTCAGTTTCTCGGGTTCCTCTTCAACCCCTTGAACCTCGGCTCGTGGATCAAGGATGAATGGAGCCTCATCTACGAGACCTCCCACGTGAAGGAGAACTGGATCGACCCCCTGATGAGGTGGGCAGCGCCGGGGTCTCACCCGGGGGCGGGGCGTCCACGTGGTCAGCCAGCTCGTGGCCGGGGCAGGGGGGCTGCCTACATCTCTTCCCCAGCTGCCCCCAGGGCCCATCACCCCAAAGCTGTCCCCACTGCCTTCCGCGACCTCCCCCGCCATGCTCAGGACAATGGCAGCTGGGCTGGCGCAGGCCAGGACCCTCGGGCGGAGGGTCAGGAAGTGTGCAGCTGCTCCCCCCAGGTGGCCCCCTCTGCCAGGGCCAGGGAGCCACCTTGTCTTCCTGGGAACAGGCCGACAGGTGATTCTGGCAGCAGCAGAACCCTCGAGTGCCAGCCAGGTACAGGAGGCCCCCCACCATGTGGGCGAGGAGACCCCGGCCGTGAGCAGCTGGGGGCCTCCAATGCTGGCCCTTCACCCGGAGAAGGTCCTCACTACCACCTGGCTGGACTTGCTGCCTGTCCAGAGGGCTGCTCCCTGCCACCATGGCCTGCAGACCATGCGTCCCCACCCACCACCCCGTATGCAGCATTCCCCACCCGCTCTGTGAGCAGCCCCCTTCCCCACAGGTTCCCCCTCTGAGACCCCACTCCTGCTGGCCCTCAGACATGCCCCTTCCTCCTCCTGGTGACCTTGGACCTCAGGCTGGGGCAGGAAAGATTCAAACCGAGCAGTGTCCCCGGGAGGCATCACCCACTGGCCAGGTGGGTGATGGCCGGCGGTGCCCACTGGCGTGAGGAGGCATCGGGATGGGGAGCCCAAACCTCAGGGGCAGCCCAGCAAGGCCCTTCCAGAGCCCCTGATCCAGGGCATCCCCACCTCGAGACTCCTCCCTGCCCCCGCCTCACCCTTTCCTATAGTCTCCTCTCTGCCTGTCACAGCGATGCAGCTCCAGGGACCCTGCTTTTGAATTGCCCGCTTGCTCCCTGCTCACGGCGTCCTCCCCCTGTGCCGAGGGGCCGTCCCCTTACTGACCTGCACAGGCAGCCCCCCAAGCCGCTGCTCCCACCTTTGCCTTTGAGGTGGCAGCCAGAAGTCCAGGAGCTGATCGACCAGCTGCAGGGGGAGCTGACCAGCCAGCCCTCTCCTCCAAAGAGCAAGGCCAAGGTCACAGAGCCCAAGAAGTTCAGCCTGACCGCCCCCAGGCCCCGCGCCATCCCCATGCCTGAGCCGGTCCCCAAGGTGGCCAAGACCAGACCCGTAAGTGGAGCCGGTCTCCGTGGGCCGTGTGGGCCGGGGCAGAGCTGGGTTCTTCCAGGGCTGAGGGCGCACCGGCCAGACCAGGAGCATTCAATGCCCCCACCGCCCTGTCTCACCCAGAGAGGGAAGCCCAGCTGACCCGGAGCCTGCCCAGGGGAGTGGGTGCCCAGGGAGTGAGGTCTGGTCAGTAGGCGTGGAGTGAAGCTGGTGGCTACAGGGTGCAGACCTGTCTCACTTGGCACTCAGAGCCCTCTTTAACCGTGTTGCAATGCACCTCTCCCTCCCCACGGTGTATGCGTGTGTGTGTCTGCGCGCGCGCGGGCTCTCCCCACCTCGGGGTCTCTGCCTGGCTCTCCCATCTGCCTAGACCTTTTTCTCTGCCTCTCCCTCCCCTGCATTGCTGATGTCTCTCACTCAAGATGCGTCTTACTACAAGGAAAAAGATCTCAGTCTGGCTTAGACCATAGAGGACTAGCTGACTCTCGTGGCTTCAGGCATAGTTCGATCAGGGTGCTGGAGCTGCTTCTTTGTGACTCTCTTTCCCCTAGTCCCCTCTGAGGGTCAGCTTGATCTTTGGGCTGACTTCCCTCATAGCAGCCAAACATCCAGGCCTCACGCCCACAACTCACTGTCCAGGGCGTGAGGGGACCCTTGGGGCCAAGCATTCTGTGACAGTGTGGGCAGACCAGCTGGGGTTGCATCTCTGCCCTTGACCCGATCACCATGACTGGGAGTGCAGTGTTCTGACAGGTCCTGGGCTCTACCCTGAGCGCCTGTGATGGACTCAGCTTCCCAGAACCAATCGCATCCCCCCGCAGAACTGAGGGATACATGGAGGTTAAAGGGACGGTGCTGGACCGGCCCAGGGTCCCAGTCCACTCCCACCACCTGTCAGGTCTCCTTACAGCCTCTTCCCTGAGAGGCCTCCCATGGACCCTTCGCCTATATCAGGTCTCTCAATTTCCTTTTCGTTGACCCAGATCCTTTTCTTCACAACATCAGTTAGTTTTCTTTATTAGTCTTATTAGTTTTCATAGTGCGGCTTGTCAGCTCGGGTCTCCCTCCCGCTGTCCCCCCCACCAGGTCCCCAGGAGCACCTACCAGCCGCCCAAGGAGCAGCGGCTGCTGGAGATGACCAAGAGATACAACCGCTGGAAGGCTGAGGTGGGCGGGCTGCACAGGGAGACCCCCGTGTGGGTGCCAGGGAGGGGAGGAGCGGCGAGCCAGCCTGTGCCTCTGTGGCTGGGGGACCGCGTGGCGGCTGGCAGGGCTGGAGCTGTCTGTCCCTGCGCAGGAGCTGCTGCTGCGGGCCAACATCGAGGAGGTGCGGTGTGCGGTGCCCAGGAGCCGCGGGGAGCCCCAGCTGCAGGTGACGCCAGCCCCCGCCCCGCACACCCTGGGCGGGGTTCCGCAGACAGGCCCCTCCCTGTGCCACGGCAAGGCCTGTCCCTGCAGGGCCACGCAAGGACGGGACCCCGAGATGCTGGGCCCCGCGGTCCAGGTCAGCCGGGGCAGCCTCGCCCTCTCCCGCTGTTTCCAGGTTTCCCCACACTGAGCATTTACATTTCTGTGAGAAAAACCCCAAGATGCATTTGTCAAGAAAGAAAGTCAGGGAGCTGGGCCGGGAGGCCCCGGGCTGGGTGGACGCTGAACAGCGCTCCCTTGTGAAAGGCTGGCCTGTCCCCTCGCCGTGGACCCGCCTGGGTGGCAGCAGATGGGCCAGAGGTGGGCCCCCCGGGCAGTGGGGGCAGGCCAGGGCAGTGGGCACCCCGCCCAGAAGCAGCGTGCCCAGGTGAAACAGCTCAGTCTTGTATGGGGGGGTGCCTCTCACCAGTTGCTGTCCTGTGGACCACCATGCCCACCCTGAGGGGGTCAGCAGAGCAGAAGGCTGGGCAGGGAGCAGCCGGTCCGGTCCTGGGGTGGCCCTGGGGCAGCGGGGAGAGGGCCCCTGAGCCCGGGAACCGCGGTCCCCGGCCCGCACGCTGGCCCCAAACCCTCTCTACCCGGCCTGTGTGGCCGGAGGGCCCCGGAGGGACCTGACCAGGGACCCCACACGGGGCGAGCTGGGCAGAGGGGAGTGGGCCAGGCCTCCCCGGGGTGCATTTCAGGGCACCCGTGGGCACAGGTGCCAGGCCCTGACTCCTGCAGGACTCCAAGAAGAAGCCGCGGTTCCGGCTCCCGCCTCGTATCATCAAGACCCAGAAACTGACCTTCTACACGGTGAGCGTTGCTCCGGGGTCTCTCCCCACACGCCCCCCTCTGGGCCTGTCCCCCTGAAGACATCCCGGCCCTTACGGCCGAGGGGAGCACCCGGCAGGGGGTGGCATGGAGCGCAGAGGGGCAGGGGGGCGCCCCCTGCCCCCATCACAGCCCACCTCCACCCTTTCCCACAGCCTAACAACGCCCCGGTCAAGCTCAATACGGCCGCCATCCTGCGTGAAGGGGCCTTGTACCAGCGGCAGGTGGAGAAGGAGCTGCAGAGGTGGGGACGGGAGGGCCTCGGGCACCCCTTGCGGGGACCAGGGGGAGAGTCTGGCGGCTGCCGTCCCACCCGAACGGCACCAGGGGCTTGAGAAGGCCAGCGTCAGGGTCGCGGCCACAGCTGAGGAAGCTAGTCTCCACTCGGCCAGGACCTGGACAGACGAGGAGGAGGAGGCTCAGGGAAACCCGGCCGCCCCACACCCCCCTGAGGGGCCGCCCCCTCCCGGGAGCCCTCTCTGGTGCCCCCTCCCCTAGGCCGCCCCGGCTGCAGGCCCTGCTCTCAGCCCGAGGGCTGGGCTGTGGGGGGAGCTTGGGTGTCTGACTGGCTGGATGAGAAGATGGACAGAGGGACAGAGGAGTGGCGGATGGACAGATGGGTGGGCAGAGGACGGACGGACACAGGTGAGTGGACGGACAAGTGGCTGAAGGGACGGGGGAGACACGGCCGGAGGGTGGGTGCACGCGCAGGACCAGGGCAGGTGGGCGGGGGTCGTTGGCAGGCGGTGTGGGACCAGGTGTCCGGTGAAGAGCGGCCACGCCTGTGAAGGCCACGTCCGCCCCCACCCCTCCGGGGAGCCCTGGGCTCCGGGCGGGCCTCACGGGAGCCACCAGTCCGCCTACCGCCCCGTCTCCCCAGGGTGGACCGGCTTGTGGACGGGGCTGGGGACTTCTCCGCGTTCCTCGAGTGGCAGAGGCGGATGCAGGCGAAGGACCAGGAGGAGCAGCTGGCCGCAGGCGAGGTCCGCCGGCTGCGGGGGAAGCTGAGCCACGAGGAGGCGGTGCTGGCGCGGCAGCAGGTGGCGCAGGAGAAGAGGCGGACGGCCGAGCTGAAGAAGGAGGAGGTGACCGCGGGGCGGGGGACCCGGCCATTTCCTCCTAAACCCACAGAGCTGTGCCGGTTCCTCCGGCCTTTGTGGCCCGGGCCGGGGCGGGGTGGGGGGCAGCGGTGGTGGAGAGGCGTCTGGAGTCTGGGATCAGCGGGCCTCAGTGGGCCGACTGGCCAGCACTTCTGGTCCAGGCTGCCCCCCACCCCTGCTAGCAGGGTCAGTTGGTCCCCGCATCTACACATGATGGGAGATCAGAGGTCTGAGGGAAACTTCTAGGAGGCAAACACGTTTGCATAAGACATGAGAGGGTATGTGGGTTGCCCATGTTTCCAGTTAGGATGCTCTGGACATCACAGGAGACATGGCCTGGCTGGGGGCGCCTGCCCGTGTCCTGTCCAGGGGGCCTGGTGGTGGCCTGGATGAGGCAGGAACCTGCAGGGTCCAGGGACGCGACAGGAGCCCAGTCTCGTTAGACATGTGCCACTGAGGGCCTGAGTTGGCGGGTATGCCCCAGGTTCACACGCATCACTTCTCCTGGAAGACGTGTTTGTGTCTGTTCTTCACGTTGTTGTGGTTCAGTTGCACAGTTGTGTCCAACTTTTTGTGACCCCATGGATTGCAGCACACCAGGCTTACCTGTGCTTCACCATGTCTCAGAATTTGCTCAAACTCATGTCCACTGGGGCTTCCCTTGTAGCTCAGTCAGTAAAGAACCTGACTGCAGTGCAGGAGACCCGGGTTCGATCCCTGGGTGGGAAAGATCCCCTGGAGAAGGAAATGGCGACCACTCCAGTATCCTTGCCTGGAAAATATCATGGACAGAGGAGCCTGGTGGCCTGCAGTGCATGCGGTCGCAAAGAGTCGGGCACGACTGAGCGACTAACACTTACTTACTTACTTACATGTCCATTGCTTTGATGATGCCATCCAACCATCTCACCCTCTGTCATCCCTTTTTCCTCCTGCCCTCAATCTTTCCCAGCATCAGGGTCTTTTCCAATGAGTCAGATCACATCAGGAGGCCAAAGTATTGGAGTTTCAGCTTCAACATCAGTCTTTCCAATGAATATTCAGGACTGATTTCCTTTAGGATGGACTGGCTGGATCTCCTTGCAGTCCAAGGGACTCTCAAGAGTCTTCTCCAACACCACAGTTCAAAAGCATCAACTCTTCTGCATTCAGCTTTCTTTATGGTCCAACTGTCACATCCATACCTGACCACTGGAAAAACCACAGTTTTGACTAGATGGACCTTTGTTGGCAAAGTAATGTCTCTGCTTTTTAATATGCTACCTAGGTTGGTCATAGTTTTTCTTCCAAGGAGCAAGTATCTTTTAATTTCATGGCTGCAATCACCATCTGCAGTGATTTTGGAGCCCAAGAAAATAAAGTCTGTCACTGTTTCCATTGTTTCTCATCTGTTTGCCATGAAGTGATGGGACCGGATGCCGTGATCTTTGTTTTTTGAATGTTGAGTTTTAAGCCAGCTTTTTCATTCTCCTCTCTCACTTTAATCAAGAGGCTCTTTAGTTCTTCTTCGCTTTCTGCCGTAAGGGTGATGTCGTCTGCATATCTGAGATTATTGGTATTTCTCCCGGCAATCTCGATTCCAGCTTGTGCTTCTTCCAGCCCAGCATTTTGCATGATATGCTCTGTGTATAAGTTAAATAAGCAGGGTGACCATATACAGCCTTGACGTACTCCTTTTCCTATTTGGAACCAGTCTGTTGTTCCATGTCCAGTTCTAACTGTTGCTTCTTGACCTGCATACAGATTTCTCAGGAAGCAGGTCAGGTGGTCTGGTATTCCCATCTCTTTAGGAATTTTCCACAGTTTGTTGTGATCTACACAGTCAAAGGCTTTGGCATAATCAATGAAGCAGAAGTTGATGTTTTCCTGGAATTCTCTTGCTTTTTCTATGATCCAGCGGATGTTGGCAATTTGATCTCTGGTTCCTCTGCCTTTTCTAAATCCAGCTTGAACATGTGGAAGTTCTCAGTTCATGTACTGTTGTAGCCTAGCTTGGAGAATTTGAGCATTACTTTGCTGGCACGTAAAATGAGTGCAATAGTGCAGTAGTTTGAATATTCTTTGATATTGCCTTTCTTTGGGATTGGAATAAAAACTGACCTTTTCCAGTCCTGTGGCCCCTGCTGAGTTTTCCAAATTTGCTGGCACATTGAGTGCAGCACTTTCACAGCAACATCTTTTAGGATTTGAAATAGCTCAGCTGGTATTCCATCACCTCCACTAGCTTTGTTCACAGTGATGCTTCCTAAGCCCACTTGACTTTGGACTTCAAAATGTCTGGCTCTACACGATAACACTACTATGGTTATCTGGGTCAGTAAGATCTTTTTTGTATAGTTCTTCTCTGTATTCTTGCCACCTCTTCTTAATCTCTTCTGCTTCTATTAGGTCCACACCATTTCTGTCCTTTATTGTGCCTTTGCAGGAAATATACCTTGGTATCTCTCATTTTTTTGAAGAGATGTCTAGTTGTACTGAATATATGATTTGCAAATATCGTCTCCTATTCCATATGTGTGGGTGCTCAGTCATGTCTGACTCTTTGTGATCCCATAGACTGTGGCCCATCAGGCTCCTCTGTCCATGGGATTCTCCAGGCAAGAATACTGGAGTAGGTTGCCATGCCCTCCTCCAGGGGATCTTCCTGACCCAGGGATTGAACCCGGTCTCCTGCATTGCAGGCAGATTCTTTACCATCTGAGCCGTCGGGGAAGCCCATTTATGGCTTCAGGCCTTACATTTAAGCCTTTGATCCATTCTGAGTTGATTTTTATGTGTGGTTAAGGTAGGGGTTCAGTTTCATTGTTTGCGTAAATCTGGCTCTTTCAGCAATATTTATTGAAGAGACTGTCCTTTCCCCATTGAATTTTCTTGGTGCCTTGGTCAAAGATTAGTTGGGCATGTCCATTTTCTATGAGCTTTTAACCTTCATTTCGTTGACTTTATGTAGCTCAGCTGGTAAAGAATCCACCTGCAATGCAAGAGACCCTGGTTCAATTCCTGGGTTGGGAAGATCCCCTGGAGATAGGCTACCCACTCCAATATTCTTAGGCTTCCCTGTTGGCTTAGCTGGTAAAGAATCTGCCTGCAATGCAGGAGACCTGGGTTTGATCCCTGGGTTGGGAAGATACCCTGGAGAAGGGAAAGGCTGCCTACTCTAGTATTCTAGCCTGGAGAATTCCATGGACTCTATATCCATGGGGTCGCAAAGAGCTGGACACGACTGAGCGACTTTCACTTACCTGTTAGGGAAAGCAGCCCTTTAATTATAATATATTGTTGCAGGTATTTTGTTCCAGCTACTCATTTGGCTTCACTTGAATGATGTGTTGTGACCTTGCAAGTGTATTTTCGGGTCATCAAACTTATCAGTCTTCTCTTTCATTTCATCTGGATTTTGAATAGTGAGGAAGGTTTTTCCCATGCGCGTGGTGTAGGAGAATTCAGCCACATTTTCCTCTGGCATTTGTGTGGTTTTGTTTTTAAACCTGGCTCTCTATCCACTTGCAGTTTATTCTCGTACGTGGCGTGAGATCCGAATCCAGCCGGTGCCATCCAGTTTAGTCTTCCGGTCCCAGAAGGCAGGATGTGTCTCTTCTTGTTCCCGTGTTTCATTTCTTTCATCTGTTATTTAGGTTTCTGTGTGTAAGTCGTATAGAAGTTTGTTAGACTTGCACCCAGGTATTTCTCGTGGTTTTCGGGTGGTTGTGGACAGCACTGTTACTTTCAGTTTGGGCGTCCACATGGCGAATCTAGTCTGTAAAATACAGTTGGTTTTGGTGTCATTCCTGGGTCCCATGGCCTCGCTGAGCTCCCTTACTAGTTTTCTAGGACAAACAAGGCAGTTTGTCGTAGATTCCTTGGGTTTCTCTCTGTGACACTGATGTCATCTTTTATTCCTTCCTTTCCGATCTGCGTTCCATTTATTTCCTCCTCTTGCCTGTTGCGCTGGCTAGTTCACCATCTTGGGGGAAATCAGTCTTTCACTATTAAGTATAATGTTAGATGTCGGGGTTTTTGTAGACGTGCACTTCATCAAGTCTATTAAGTTCCCTTCTATTCCTGTTTTTCTGAAAGTTTTTATTGTGAAATTTTGCCAAATGGTTCTCTGGATCAGTCGATACAGTCGTGTGATCGTCTTTAGCCTGTTAATACGGTGGATTACATTGACTGATTTTCAAATGTTGGACCAGCTTTGCATTCTAAGAATAAACCCCACTTGACTGTGGTGTTTATATAATTCTTTTTTATGTGTGCTGAATTCTATTTGCTGCTGTTTTGATTTTCTTAGAGTTGTTCTTACATATAGTTTTCATAAGTAGTGTTAGTCTCTAGTCTCGAAAGTAGTGTTAGCCTATAGTCTTGTAAGTAGTGTTTGTTAGCCTGTAGTCTCGTAAGCAGTGTTAGCCTGTAGTCTCGTAAGTAGTGTTAGCCTATAGTTTTCTGTTTTGTAATGTCATTTGTCTGATTTTGGTATCAGGGTAATTCTAACATCATAAAATGAATTTGGAAGTATTTTCTCCTCTCGTTTTCTAGGAAAGATTGTGTAAAATTGATATTCATCCTTTCAACACATGGTAGGATTCTCTAGTGAAATCTTGGGGTTTTCTTTTTTGGACGTTTCTAAATTAGAAATTCAACTTTCTTACAAGTTACAGGGCTATTCAAATGATCTGTTTCATTTTGGGTATGTTGTGGTAGTTTCTGTTTTTTGAGAAACTGTCCATTTCACTAAGTTGCCAAATTTATGAATATAAGAGTTGTTTTTAAGATTCTATTACTATCCTTTTTAATGTCTGTAGGGTCTAAAGTATTTCACTCTTCATATTGATGATTTTATGTTTTTTCATTTTTTCTATAAGAATTGCTAGAGATTTGTCAATTCCATTGATCTTTTCATTGATTTTTCTCTCCTGTTTTACCGTTTTCAATGGTATTGATTTCTGCTCTTTATTATTTCCTTCCTCCTGCTTGCTTTGAGTTTATTTTGTTCCTTTTCTAGGTTCTCGAGACCGGAGTTAGATGCCTGATGGGAGACTTTGCTGCTTTTCTATCGTAAGCGCTCAGTGCTGTACTTTTCCATTTCTTTGTTGCTTTGGCTGCGTCCACAAATTTTGGTTGTATTTCATTTTCATTCAGTTCAGTGTCCCTTTTCATTTCACTTGAAAATATCTCTTTGCCCCATGGTTATTTAGGAGTATATTGTTTAGTTTCCAAGCATTTGTTCTTTTTCATTATTGATTTCTGGTTGATTCCATCATGGTTGTTTAACATACTCTGTGCTATTTATTTTAAATTTGTTGAGATTCTGTCTTTCATAATCGCTTGTTGGAGCATTTTAATGATGGTTTCTTTAAAAACCATTGTCAGATCTAACCCCTCTGTGACCTCGGTGCTGGCGTCTGCCGATTGTGTCTTCATTCTGTTGGAGACCATCCTGGCTTGTGGTGTGATAACCAGTCGAAATCCGGACATTCTGGGTATTATGTTCCAAGGTTCTGGATCTCATTCAAGCCTTCTGTCTGAGCTGCCCGTCTCTGACGCTGCTCTGGCAGGGGAAGGGGGCCACCACTGCGTTCCTGCCAGGCAGGCTTATGAACCCACTTTCCCCACATGCCTCTGCTGACTCCCGAGAGGGGCTACTGATGACGGCAGGGGCTAGTCCTCCACCGACAGCTGCCTGACCGGGAGTGGCAGGAGCACCTTATAACTGCCCTCACGAGGCCCTCACTGTCCCGTGGCAAGCGTGAGGGGAAAGCCCTCACTTGGCATTTGGCTTCCTGTGACACCACCCCGGTAGGGGTGTGGAGGGACCCTTGTTCCTGCGGGTGCGGGTGGATGCCAGGTTGCTGAGCTTGCTGCCAGCTCTCCTCTGGCACACCGGACCCCTAGGGCAGGCCCCTGCTCGGATTCCTGTGCCCCACCTCCCATGGCTTGGGGAAGTTCACGCCCACTCAGCCTTTGCCCAGGTTTTGTCTGTGGCGTCTGGCTGGAGCGCAGGTTGTGTTGCACCGTCTTCTTCTCTCTAGGTGGCTCCTGGTCTTCCTGGTGGCTCAGATGGTAAAGAATCTGCCCGTAGTGCGGGAGACCCAGGTTCAACCCCTGGGTGGGGAAGATCCCCTGGAGAAGAGAATAGCCACCCACTCCAGCCTTCTTGCCAGGGAAATCTCATGGACAGAGGAGCCTGGTGGGCTCCGGTGTATGGGGTCGCAAGGGGTCGGACACAACCGAGCGGCTGACACTAGTTGGAGACAGCAGGCTTTGGTCAGGCTTTTTTGTCTGTGCCTGTGGCATTTCTGGGGCCTCCAGCCCGCAGCCTGGGATACATGAGGTAAAAAGGAGACCAGGGACCCCACCACCATGCCATTCTTCAGGTCCCGCAGTCCTAGCCAGTCGGCCTCTTCCCTTCACCCTTCACAGTCTTCTTAAGTATGTTTTTTTTTTTTTTATATTTATTTATTCATTTAGCTGTGCCAGGTCTTAGTTGCAGTATTTGTTGTGATTGTTATTTAGCTGACTCTTTTGTGACTCCATGGAACTGTATCCCGCCAGGCTGCTCTGTCAGTGGGATTTCCCAGGCAAGAATACTGGAGTGGGTTGCCTTTCCCTTCCCCAGACTATCTTCCTGACCCAGGTATCCAACTCATGTGGTCGCTTGCATTAGCAGGTGAATTCTTTACCACTGAGCCACCAGGGAAGCCCTAGTTGGCAGCATGTGCGATCTAGTTCCCTGACCAGGGATCGAACCCAGGCCCCCTGCATTGGAAGCACGGAGCCTTCGCCACTGGACCACCAGGGAAGTCCCTGTATGTTTGATAATTTATACTCAGGGGTTTTAGCTGTGCCGAGTGGGAGGAGTAGGGAAAAGGGCCCCCACCCCGTCTTCCCAGACATGGAAGTCCCAGCTTTTGATTCTCATAAAGACTTTCTCAGCATCTGTGGAGAGAATCAACTTTTCCTCCTAAAGTCTATGAATGTGGTGAATTGTATGAGGGATTTCTTAATGCTAACCCATCCTTGCCTTCCTGGGATGAGTCCTGTGCAGTCTCCCTGGAGTTTGAGAGTCCCTGGGACTCACACGGAAAAGTCCAGAGGCGGGAGGTGGTGGCGGAAGGCAAAGGTGGGCTGTGGTTGAGCAGCCACGCACTTGCCTTGACGGGAGACCCCGAGAGGAGCCCGGGGGAGCCACCTGGAGTCACCTTCCAGGGGCCACCCGGAGGGGCAGAGACCCCATCAGAGGGGAGGGTGCTGGAGGCCAGGGCTTGGCCTAGAAGCTGTGGCCTGACCAGTGGCCTTGCCGGGGAAGAGACTGTGTCCAGGTGACCCACCCGAGGTGCCAAGGGAGCAGCTCCCCCTGGGAGGAAATCACCGCCCGCCCCACCCCACGCCAGGCTTTACCCCGAGTGCCTCGCTCTCCTCCTTGGGGCTCCTTCCGTGTTCCGGGAGCCGGGCTGCTCTTGGGAAGCAGGGAGGGAACACCCTGCCTCCCCGCCACCCTGCACCTGGCCCGCCGGCTGCCCGCATAACTAGGGCAGCACCCCGAGCCCCGAACCGGGTCACCCAGAGTGAAGCTGACCCCGACTGCACCACCCCGAGCCGGCCCAGAGGCCTCTCTCCCCCTCCCGGGACATCCAGCCACAGGCGTTTAGATGACAACTGTGTTTTACGAGCAAAATAATGGATTAGATGTGGCTCAGCTGGTAAAGAATCCGCCTGCAATGCGGGAGACCTGGGTTTGATCCCTGGGTTGGGAAGATCCCCTGGAGAAGGGAAAGGCTGCCTACTTTAGTATTCCGGCCTGGAGAATCCCATGGACTGTATAATTCATGGGGTTGGAAAGAGTTGGACACGACTGAGCGGCTTTCACCCAAACATTTGAAGAGAAAATTGCATATTTCCCTGTGCCATTCCTGCTGGGCTGGTGACTTTTACAGCCTCTGTCTTGTTTTTAGCTATTATTTTAGGTTGTTTTTTTTTTCTTTTTAGTTTTTTAATTGAGTGTTCTTTATTTTATTTATTTACTTTTGCCACAGCATGCAGAATATGGGATCTTAGTTCCTCGACCAGGGATTGAACCTGCGCCTCCTGCAGTGGAAGCGCAGAGTCGTAACCACTGGACACCCAGGGAACTCCCAGTTTTATCCCCTTTTAAAAAGAATTTGATGAACCATAGAAATAAGTGACTGTATGAAATTCGCATAATTACTTTTTGTAATCCGTTGTCACAGTGAAGTTAATCCAGAAGACAGCACACAGAACTCGCGGGGTGAAGGGCCCTCCCCACTCTGGTTGTCAAGCAAGCGCCGGTCCCAAGAGCGCGCCTCACTGGAGTGTGCGGAGGATTGTTCCCCTAAGAGGCCCTCGGGGCACTTTCCTGTTTGGCTCTGTCACGTCGGTGCTGTTGGGCACGCTCCGTGTTCCTGGAATTTCACGGTGCTCCCCGCCGGCAGCTGAAGGCCCTTCCTTGGGGTGAGGTGGTGCTGGCTGCGGAGGCAGGAGGTGTGCAGAGGCCCAGGGGGACTCCCGGCGTGGGGCCCATGGAGGGCAGTCTGGCCCCTGAGCGGACTCTGAGCCAGACAGAGCCAAGAGCCAGCCAGGGCTCCGGGCGCCCTGGTGGCCCCTGCACGCCTCCCGCAGGCCTGCCCGGGTGACCACACGCCTGGGCCCCAGCCCCTCTGCTCACCCACCTGTTTGGCTTTCTGGCCTCCTCTAAGTCTTCGAGCGCTCCACCCTCTTCTCCTCTGAAGGCCACGGCTGATGGGGGCCGGGGAGGCGACACCCCTGCTTAGAGAAAGCAGAGATGCAGGGGCAGGACGGCAGCAGAGCTAGAACCCTAGCCTCCCTCCCTCCCCGCCTCGCTGGGCCCTCTGCTCGGCCGGCTGCCCACCTCCTGGGCTCCACGGGGCTTACACGGAGCTGGGCGCTGCAGACGAGGCCCCCGGGCCACCTCCGAGCATGCAGGCTGCTTACTTGAGGTAGGACTCCGCCACGTTCCAGGAGCCTGCTTTTTTTTTCACCTCATGTTTCCACCGAAGCATTTCTCAACCTTATTACAAAGTTTTCAAAGAAAGTGAAGTCACTTAGTCATGTCTGGACTCTCTGCAACCCCATGGACTGTAGCCCACAAGGCTCCTCGGTCCATGGGATTCTCCAGCCAGGAATACTGGAGTGGGTTGCCATTTCCTTCTCCAGGGGATCTTCCCGACCCAGGGGTTGAACCGGGGCCTCCTGCATTATAGGCAGATGCTTTACCCTCTGAGCCACCAGGAAAGTCCATTTTTACTCTTTAAAACAAACTTCACTTTGGGAAGTTTTTAACCAGTGACAGAAAAGTTCCAAATAGTACAGAGGGCTCCCCGTCCTCCTCACCTAGCTTCCTCTGCGGTTACCTCTAGCATCACCACGGACCTCTGGGGTTTCTTGCATTGCCACACACACACACACACACAAAAACCAACCAGAAAGCTGGAGGGCCTTCGACACCGTTCTGGAGGCCTGAGGTCTGAGATCAAGGTGTCGGGTGGGCCACGCTGATTCTAAGCCCCTTCCAGCTCCTGGTGACCCCAGAAATTCCTTGCTTTGTGGCAGCTGCGCAGCGTCTCTGCCTCCACCTTCACGGGGCCGTCTTCTTACACTGACACTTGCCATCAGGGATCCTGCGCCCTCCCAGGTGGCACAGTGGTAAAGGATCTGCCTGCCAATGTGGGCGACGGGGTGGACGCAGGTTCAGTCAGGTGTCCCGGAGAATGCCAGTCCGTTGGGATGGCTGGACAGGGTGTGGGAGGAAGACCACAGAGGCCGCAGGCCTTTTCCTCACATCCCATCAAGGGTTCCCACTGTCCGCAAGCTCATCGCTGAAGACGCTGGCCTTAATCACCCAGCTTCTCGCCAAGGGCCTTGCCCCGCCCACGCTGTGCCCTTTGGAAGGGGTCTGTAAGCAGAGCCCACACTCAAGGGTGTGGGTGATTATGTGGAATTCTTCAGCACAGAGCACTGGTCTCTTCTCCCCCACTTGCTCACTTGTTCACTCACGCATATTTATTTTATACTTTGTGTTATAATCCAATACACGTGATTTATTCTGTTGCCAGCTTTGGCTACTGGGAGCCCCTTCGGGCTGGTGCCTGTGTCCCTTTGACATGCCCCCCGCTCCCCAGTCATTCTTTTGTCTCTTGAGCACCTCGTTACTTTTTTTAGGGGCTTCTCAGGTGGCACTAGTGGTAAAGAACCCATCTGCCAGTGCAGGAGTTGTAAGGGACACAGGTTTGATCCCTGGGTTGGGAAGATCCCCTGGAGGAGCGCATGGCACCCCACTCCTGTATTCTTGCCTGGAGAATCCCATGCACAGAGGAGCCTGCCGGGCTACAGTCCATAGAGTCGCAGGGTCGGACCAACTGAGCGAGTTAGCACACACATCACTTTTGTTGTTGCTTAGTTGCTAAAGACTGTAGCCCACCAGGCTCCTCTGTCCATGGGATATCCCAGGCAAGAATTCTGGAGTGGGTTGCCATGCCCTCCTCCAGAGGATCTTCCTGACCCAGGGATCAAACCCACGTCTCCTGCACTGCAGGTGGGTTCGATACTGCTGAGCCACCTGGGAGGCCCCTCCCTCCTTTGCAATGCCATAGAATGCTGCAGGCTCATCTTGTATTTTCTCCTCCTCAGCCGTAAAGCAGCCAACTCTCCGAGGACCCTGGTTCCTTTTCTTAGAACCTGGGATGAACTTGCATGGAAAAGGGTGGCCACAAGCCAGTTTCTGTGTGCTGGCAGAGTGCTTCCCCAAGGCTTCCTTCCTGCCCAGCGTGCCTAGAGTCCGCGCCACCACCACAGGCGGACCCTCCGCGTGCCACGTGGTCTGAAATGAACCCCCAGCTGCCAAGACCTCTGGGGCTGGGAGTCCAGGGCCCCTCCTGGCGGCACTGGGCAGTGACAGGAGGCATACATCCCACTCTGTCCTTTGTGGCATCTTTTTTTCTTTTTTAAATGGAGAGTCTTTAAAGAATTTTCTGTTGATTTTTTGGCTGCGCTGGGTGTTCGTTGCTGCGCGTGGGCTTTCTCCAGCTGTGGTGAGCGGAGGCTTCTCTTCTCGCCTAGCCTGGGCTCTGGAGCGCACAGGCTTCAGTAGTCGTGATGCATGGGTTTAGCTGTCCCACAGCACGTGGGATCTTCTCGGACCAAAGATGGAACCTGTGTCCCCTGCATTGTCAGTTCAGTTCAGTCGCTCAGTCGTGTCTGACTCTTTGCGCCCCCGTGGACTGCAGCACGCCAGGCCTCCCTGTCCATCGCCAACTCCAGGAGTTTACTCAAATTCATGTCCATTGAGTCAGTGATGCCATCCACCCATCTCATCCTCTGTCGTCCCCTTCTCCTCCCACCTTCAATCTTTCCCAGCATCAGGATCTTTTCAAATGAGTCGGCTCTTCGCATCAGGTGGCCAAAGTACTGGAGTTTCAGCTTCAGCATCAGTCCTTTAAATGAATACCCAGGACTGATCTCCTTTAGGATGGACTGGTCAGATCTCCTTGTGGTCCAAGGGACTCTCAGGAGTCTTCTCCAACACCACAGCTCAAAAGCATCAATTCTTCGGCTCTCAGCTTTGCATTGTCAGGCAGATTCTTAACCGCTGGATTACCAGGGAAGTCCACTTTGTAGTATCTTGAAGACTGAAAATAATATTCTGAATTGTTCACAATAGCGCCAAATGGGAAACAACCTGAATGTGTCTCAATGGTAGAATGGATCAAAGAGTTGTGATATATTCCCTGAAACAGCCATGAGAGTAAGCCAGCTGCAATCCCAGTGAACATGTGGGTGAGGCTGGAACCCCTGACAGAGCAGAAGAGGGGACTTGGGACTCAGGGCCTGTGACGTGGTTCACAGTGGGCAGCACACCTTGCGGTTCAGGGCTGTGCATTTCTGAGCTTCCAGGAGAAAGAGGGGTGCGGGAGGACCGTCAGGACGTGCCTGGGGCTCCCCTGGGGCTGGCCTGGACTGTGCACAGACGTGGGCAGAATCTGGACAGCTGGCCCCATGTGGCTGCAAAGCAAGGAGGGTCCTCCTCTCTCAACCAGAGTCAGCAGTGGGTGGGCTTCAGGGCAGACCTGGGGCCCTGACCCAGTTTCCCCCCCAGCTCTTATGGCTGCCCTCCTTGGCGGCCCTGTCAGATCCGGGCTGTGGCTGCCTGGTTCTGGGCTCACACCTGTAGCAGAGGCCAGGAGGGCATGAGGTTGGGCTTCCCCGCAGGCCCGACCCCTGAGACACTGGCGAGCCTAAACCCAGGATCCCGGGTGATTCAGGGCCGACCTCGGCGGCTCAGGGGCCAGAGCTAGTGGCTCTGACGGCGGCTGGTTGTGTCCAGACAGCCGAGCTGATGCAGCGGTGTGCGGAGAGGCGCCTCCAGGAGGAAAAATCCATGAAGGAGCTGGTGGAACAGGTGATGGAGACGCAGAAGAACATCAAGGTGGCGCAGACCGAGCTCCGGAAGGGCCGCCAGCGGATAGGTAGGGGGTGGGAGGGGCGCCGTGCCCTCCCGGGAGCTACCCCGGCCCCCAGGGCTGGCCGGCTGCTCGCCAAGCCCCTCAGCACCCCACTCGGCCACCAGCTCAGGAGGTGACGGAGAAGAACCGGGAGCTGCTGCAGCGCAGCGCAGAGGAGGCCAAGGAGGAGCAGAGGCGGCGCTGCGACCTCGTCTCCCAGCTGCGAGCCCTGGAGTCTCAGCCCACGCGCAGGGGCAAGCTGGTGGACTTGACCCAGGTGAGGCCGCCGCCTTGGGGCCCACGCCCGTCCGGCGACCTTGGAGGGGGGGCGCTTCCCCACCTCTTCCTGGGTCTGGCGTCCTGCAGAGGGTGCACCCACGACTCCCACCAAGGCCAAAGGCGGTCTGGACCCCAGCCGGGGTCCACCCAGCCACTCACGCCCAGCTGCCCCCTGCCCGCTGTGCCGGAGGACCCGGTCCGGGGAGGCCTCTGCCACCCCCGGGGGCCGGCCAGGCAGCTTCATG
The DNA here is from genome assembly GCF_054371585.1 of Giraffa tippelskirchi. Lineage (NCBI taxonomy): Eukaryota > Metazoa > Chordata > Mammalia > Artiodactyla > Giraffidae > Giraffa > Giraffa tippelskirchi. Next base: position 1,609,507 of record NC_137275.1, read on the forward strand.
GATTTGTGCGTTGAGGGAGCTCCCGGGACTCACTAGACCCATGTGGCAGGTGCGCTGGAGGCTCGGCGTGGGTGCTAGACGGGCAGGGGGCTGAGATGGGCAGCAGCTCCTGGGGGCCTGTGTGGGAAACACCGTGAGAGGCCAAGTTGGCACGCGGGGATGGGCCGGGGGTCAGGCCTGGTCCCAGGCTGTGCAGAGTCTGACAGACACTCTGCCTGGGCCCCCAGGTCCTGGCTGGGGAGACAGGGCTGAGTTCCACCAGGGCGCTGCCAGGCCCCCAGCTGAGCTGTCCCCGCGCAGGTCGAGGGCTGCGGAGGGGGCCTAGGCGGGAGAAGCTGGACGGTAGACATCGGCACACAGGCACCACCGAGCGGACGGGAGGCCTCCTGGGCACGGGGCCAGGCCTGTGGCCTTCAGGAGGGATGATGGAGCTGGTGCAGGGGCAAAGCCAGGGGCCGGGGCTGGCCGAGAAGGGTTGGGCCTGGCTCCTGGCCTGGGGCCTCCCCCGACCCGGGTCCTCCTGCAGATCCCCGGCCATGGCCTGGAGGGGGAGATGTCAGTCGTGGAGTTGCGGGAGCGGCTGGCCCTGCTCAAGGAGACCCGGCGTCGCCAGGAGGAGGAGCGGCGAGACCAGATCATCCAGGGCAAGCGTGCCAAGAGCCAGGAGCTGCGGGACACGGTGGAGCAGGTGGCGCTGTGCCGCGCTGCCATGGGGAGGTCTGCGGCCCTGAGGTGGGTACCGGCGACCCCAGGCGGGCACCCTGGGCGGGCAAGGAGCAGGGAGCCTGCCTCCCCCCGTCCCCCACCCCCGGCCTGGTGGGTTTTCCTCTCAGCAACCCACCACCCTCCAGTCAGTTTCCTTGCAATGTCTTCCCCCCACCCAACTGTTTTCTTAGACAAGTCTCAGGCCTTCAAAAAGGGTGGCAAAAAAGCCTGCGGTGACGGCTCAGGTGAGCCGGGCCACACCCTTTAGCCCTGCCCTTTGTCTATTAATAGCGAGCCAGCTACTTAATGGGTTTGTGCAGAAGTTGGGAAGTGAGTGCTTAGTCACTCAGCCATGTCCGACTCTTTGCAACTGGACTGTAGGCTCCTCTGTCCATGGGATTCTCCAGGCCAGAATACTGGAGTGGGTAGCCTTTCCCTTCTCCAGGGGATCTTCCCAACCCAGGGATCGAACCCAGGTCTCCTGCATTGCAGGCGGATCCTTTACCGTCTGAGCCACCAGGGAAGCCCATGAATACTAGAGTGGGTAGCCTATCCCTTCTCCAGGGGAATCTTCCCAGCCCAAGAAATCGAACCGGGATCTCCTGCACTGCAGGCGGATTCTTTACCAGCTGAGCTACCAGGGAAGCCCATTCAGGTTTTGGACATTTCACTCATAAACGCTCTGGTGTGCATCTTCTGAGAAAAAACACAGTCCTTCATAACCACAGCACAATGAGCCAGCTAGAAACGAGCAGAGACACCCAGCGCCATCTAAACACCCTGCCCCTGGTCCCCTCTCTCCAGGGATCCCAAAACTGTTCACTATAGCTTGGAAAGACTGAGTAGTATAACTTTTTCTTTTTAAACTAGGACTTGGAGGGGGGGGTGTCACCCGTAGCATCTAGTTGTCAAACATCTCTTTCAACGGAAAGCACGTGGACACACACACTCACACCCGTTCTGTTTGGGGAACACTGTGGTGACTTTTCTGGCCCGTGGGGCCTGGTGTGGAAAGATCTGCACAGACAGCAGAATATTAGCTGCGGTAATCTCTAGGCAAGAGCGGGGAAGGCAGGGTAAGATGAAAGGGCGGTGGCTTTTCTCATCCCCGAAAACGTGCACAGGCAAACCTGTGGAATACTCTTTCAACTGTGACATAGAAGGAGCAAAAAGACAAGAGGCGCCGGGGAGAACCCTCCCGGAGCGGTTCCCCGGGGGTGTGGGGGCGCTCTCCCCTGGCGCCTAAACCCCTCTGGTCCACCGCGGCGGGGCCCTCCTAAGCCGGCCCCTCCGCCCGCCCAGGTGGGAGGAGAAGAAGGCGCGGTGGGCGGCCGCCGGAGCGCCCTCCCAGGACGAGCGTGTGCTCGAGCTGCAGCGCCGGATCCAGGAGAAGGCGGCCGAGCGGCGCTCGCGGGCGGTCCCGGGACCCGTGCCGGCGCCGCGGGCCGTGCGCCCCAAGCAGCGGGTGAGCCCGAGGGTGGACCCGGGGGCGGACGCGAGGGCGCGCCGCGCGGGGGTCGAGGACGCCGGCGCGGGACGCGAGCTGCGGGATCGGGGGACGCGCAGGGAAGCCGCGTCCGGCTGCAGGGGAGCGCCGCGCGCCGACCTCCACCGCCCGCCCGCCCGCAGGCGCAGCTGGAGGCGCAGCGCAGGCTGGAGCTGGAGCGGAGCCGCGAGCGCTGGCTGCAAGCGCAGCAGCCCAGATGCGGGCCCGGGCGCCGCCTGGGGGCCGCCTGAGTCGCGCGGCCTCCCCTCGCCCCCACCCAGGACCCCGAGACCCCAGCCGAATGAAGACCGCGGGGCCGTGACCCATGCCCAGCTCCGCCCGTCTCCGCCCGCCCAGAGCAGGGTTGCCAAATAATAGGCGGGATGCGCAGTTATTGCGTGGGACAAACATGCTAAGAAAGTATCCGCTGGAATTCAGCTTTATTGGGGCGTCTTGTATCTAATGTGCTAAACATGGCCACCCTGGTCCAGATCCTAGCCCTTCCCTACGGCCTAGCGGTAGGCATTCTCCCCACCCGCGCCCGAGTTCCCGGAGCCCACAGTGCCCGTGGAACCCTGGAATCTCCATTCTCCGCCCGGACTTAGGTGGTCTAATCCGGGAACCCCCAAGACCGAGTATGTAGTTGTGCGGGTGCAAATTAGAAGTGGCCAGGATACTACCAACTGGCCCTTCTCGCGCCTGATCTTTTAAAGCTCAGGAGGATGGGGGGAACTAGCCAGGGAATTGGGACCTGTCCCCCACGCCCCTTCTGCTGGTGAGACCACCGGTGCTCAGAGAGGTGAAGTGAACGGCCTGGAGGCCTTTAGAGTACTTCCCAGCCTTCCCCACCCTCACCGAAGGAATGAGGTTGGAGCCCCTGGGCAGGGGCGCTGGCCCAGGGCCTGGACAGGAATGGATTGATTCCCCTGGTCCTCAGACCCCGGCCTCGGCTGCAGGTGCGTGGCTGAGGACAGGCTGGCTGAGTGAAGACCGCGCGGTGTGCTGCGGCTCCCAGGTGAGGATGGGCAAGACTGTGGGGTACGAGGCAGTAGGGTTGGGGCTGCACACTGCTGGGGGGTGGATGTCTAGGAGGGGGACCCCATACCCACATCCTCCTTGGGCCTGCAGAGAAGAGGGCACCTCAGAGGGGGGAGGTAGGACCCCAGGGCACATCCAGACCCAGAGGGTGGACATCCGAAAGTGACAGGAACAGACTAAAGACCAGAGTTCTCCCCCAATATTCTGAACTGTGTCAGAACCCCAGGACTTCCCCGCAACCCAGGCTGGTATAAAGAGGAATTTCCCACCTCCCTGTCAAATTAGAGCTGGGAGCAGATTAAATTTCATTTTTTTAAAAAATGGCATGTCTTACATCCTTTGTTGTGTCATTCAAACCCATTTCACTTGATATTGAGGGAATACACTGAAGATGACCTGTCCCAAGAGAGTCCCTCAGGCACTCGGATGGCTCCAAAAGAGGAATTGTCACCTCCTATAACTGGTAATTCAAAGGTAGGGTGGACTTCAGGACATGCCTGATCCAAGAGCTCTGTCTCCAAGCTGGTAGCAGTTCCAATCTCACAGCGTCTGGAGGAAGGGCCTTCTCTCCCTGGCAGCTCTCTTAGGAGGGAAACCTCTCTGTCCTCCAAGCCTTGAGCTCTAGCCTCACTGGATTGAACATGCTCTGCTGAACAAGTCCCTACAATGGGGGAAGGTCTGCATGGGGGCCCAAAGCAGGCCCTGTGACAAAGGCAGAGAATTTTCCTTCATCTGTCCGACTGCCTCTGGAGCAGTGGGAGAGGTGGTGCCCCAGCAAACTCAGGGTGCTATTGGGAGCGATGCTGGTTGGTAGTCCCCAGGGTCCCCACCTGCTCTCCTGGACTGGGGGGCTGCTCAGAGCGCCTTCTGAGCTTCTGGGATCTCCATTCTCTGTCCATATAGACCCCATGGAACCTGGAGGGCAGGTCTTGGGCCATCCCCTGAGTGTATGGCCTGAGGGCCTGTCTTGTGCAGTAAACGGATGGCAACAGTGTCTCCTGGCATCCATGTTCCTTGCCTTGTAACCTCCCATCAAGAAGCAGAGTCTAATCTTCCCCAGTCCTTGAATCTGAGCTGACTTGCTTTGGCCAGTAGGGTCCAGCAGGAGTGGCCGTGTGCCAGGTGACAGCCTGGACCTCATGTGGCCTTGGAGGTCCCTCTAGTTCTCCACCTGCCCAGTGTGGTCATGTCCCGGGTGGGATGGGCTTGTTGGGACGATCTGGTATTCTCAGAACAAGAGACAAGCTGGGCTCTTTTCTGGTTGCCAAATCCACGCCCAGACCCAGTTCTGGGAGCTAAACTCGAGGAAGCCACCACTAGGCTCTCTAATCCCCATTCTGACATGCAGCCCCACCAGGGCTGGCACACACCTGTGGTCAGAGTTGGGTCCTAGGACCCCCTGAGATAGGCACTGCTGTCTTCTCCATACAACAGGCCAGGGAACCCTGAGACCTGCCTGAACCCTGGAGCTGGGATTCAAACTCAGGCAGGAGGGATCCAGGGTCCGCAGTTTCTTTGACTCCGGGGAGTTGCCCGGGAGACCTCCAGCCCGCTTTCCCAGGACCTGGCTGGGCCGGAAGCCGGCGGGAGTTCTCCTCCGTCTTCAGCCCTTTCCTGACACCTACAGTCTTCAGAATAATCAAGACTCCCAGCCTGACATCCGGGCCCTCCGAGATCTGCCGCTTGCCTCCCGCGACCCCCATCGCTCCCAACCCCTGCACCCTGGCATACTGGGCAGCCTTCAGCTCTCTGGTCGTGCGCGCCCACCTTTGCCCACCCAGGCCTCCTTTTCGTGGAACTGCTCTCCTCCATTCTAGTCCTTTGGATGCTCAGCTAGCTCCCTCCGGGGAGCCCTCCGAGACGGCCCGGTTGAGTGCCTCCTCCGGCTTCCCGCAGATGGGCCGGTCTCTGCTTCTCCCGCCCGCCCTCCATCTCCGCCAGCAGCCCGATAAAGGCCCGAGATCGCGGGGACCAGCCGCGCGCGGGTTCAGGGCCTGGCGCGGTCAGGAGGCCAGACTGGAGGCGGCGGAGATCCCAGGGAACCTAGGCCGAGAGAGGGGCGTGTCCCAGCCGGGACCACGATTCCCGGGAGGCCTTGCGCGCCGAGAGGCGCCGGCCGCTCCTCTCGCGGGAAGGTAGGTGCTTTTTTTTGAGTTCGCGGGCGTGGGCGGGGCCGGAAGCAGGCGCGTTTCAAAGTGGTGATAGATGGCTTTCTTATCCAATAGGGTTGAACACAGAGCCCCCTCCACGGGCGGACCGCGGGAGTTAGGGACGGCGGCGGCCAGTAGGGACGCGCGGGGGCGGGGCCGAGGCCTCCGGAGAGGAAGTGGGTCGGTGCTGAGGCGGCGGCGGCGGCGTCGTCTGGTGGAGGTCTTCTCTGAAGCGGCTCGTGGAGGTGCTTCCCTCGCTCCAGTGCGTCGACCGCCGCGCCCGCTGAGCTTCCCCGGCGCCAGGCACGGCTCGGCTTCGCGGGGGGCGCGGGCGGCAAGGCAGCGCCGGGCGGGTTCGGGGGGTTCTTGTGGCCTCGCGCGGCCTGAGGAGGCCTCGGCGCCGCGTCCCGCGGAGCCGCCGGGGCGCGGCCGACCCCGCTCGGGCCCCGACTCACGGCCGAGAGCCTCTCCCCGGGCCCCGCGCGGGGGCCGCACGAGCCTGGCGCGGGCGCGGAAGTGGGGAGGCCTCGCCGCGGGTGTCGGCCGCCCCTGGCGGGCCGCAGCCTGGGCGCCCCGGTCTTAGCGTCGCCGGGGAAACTGAGGCGGCGGGGCGGGGAGGGGCGCGTCCAAGGTCACCCGGAAAGCCGGAAGGGGCGCCGCTCGCGGGCCGGCGCGGGCTTGCGGGGAGGCCGGGCGAGGGTTTCGTCCCCGCCGAGGCCGCCGCCTTTGTGTGCTCGCGCCGCCGCCGCCGCGGGCTGGCGAGTCGGCTGGGCCGCCGGGCAGAGCCGCTTTCAGGCTGGGCCGGGGCTGGCACGCTCGCGAGGTGGTGGGGGGTGGGCAGAGCTCAGCGGGTCTTAGGCTCCGCGCGCTGGCCGGACGCGTGGCCGCCGAGGCCTGCGGCCGAGCCCGCGGCGGGCGCCTGGAGACAGGTGCCTGAAGCCCAGGACTCGGCGCAGGCAGCTTTCCACGTCTTGACCCGTCGAGGGGAAAGGGGAGAGTTCAGAGCCTTGGTAGGCGTTTTCGTGGGGTGTTGGCTTTTATGTAACTCCAGCCCCTGCCTGTCGACTGTCACGGCCATACTTTCCTTATTCTGCGCCACTTTTTTGGAACCAGACTTGGGGTCTCCAGCTCTGTGGTCCAGCTTAGGCTGCCTTGGTGTCGGAAAGACTGAAGCGGTCTGCCCAAGGTCACAGCCTCGGTTCCCTGACTTCAGAACTAGACCTTTGAACTCAGTGACCAGGAGCTTGGGGCCCACTGATTATGAAAGATAGAAAAGTTGAAGGGAATCGTTTGGCTTTGTTTTTCTGGCAATTTGTTGTTTGAGGGGCTGGGGTGGTTTTCCCTGTGAGTTTGGGAGCATTCAAATAGTGCTGCTGTCTGTATGGGCTGAACTTAAGCTTCCAACTTGGACTCAAATCTTGCTTTGGTACAGTGTTTGTAAACTTTTTACAATCAAGACTCTCCTCCATCCCCAGTCTTTTTTACATTGTTTTCCTAATTGTTCTAACCGAACAATTGTTTTCACCAAACAGTTGTTCTCTGCAGAATGTTAATGCTGCCTTCCTACTGTATGCTCTTTTTATGAGCTATATGCATGTTTATGCTTTGTACGTAAAAAGAAGGGGCTTCCCCCCGCCTTTTAAGAATTCATACATTAATATTTTAAGTCATCACATTTTGAGATCTTCTGTGTGCCAAGCTTTTTCTTAAAGAAAAATAGGCGTGGTGCAGGCCCTGGTGGAGCTAAGGACCAGAGTGGAGAGAATGAGGGGTATTCCCCAAGGTTGAAACACAAGATGGGGCTGGAGAGGTAACGGGAGCTAGAATACAGAAGGTCGGTGGTGCGCCTCCACAATGAGGAATTCAGGGTTTATCTTAAGACCAAGTGGGAAATCACTAAATTGAGTTCTAAGGAGGAAACTTAACAGGGTTAGATTTGCGTTTTAGAAAAATCACTGTTCTATGGGAATGATGGTTAGAAAGGTGGACAAAACTAGTTGCTTCGGGACCAGTTAGGAAGAGAGGGAAGGGTAGCTCGGACCGGGGTAGTGACTGGGGGCTTCCCGGCTGGTGCGAGTGGTCAAGAGTCCGTCTGCCAACGCAAAAGGTGCGAGACATGTGGGTTCGATCCTTGGGTCGGGAAGATGCCTTTTAAAAGGAAATGGCAACCCACTCCAGTATTCTTGCCTGGAAAATTCCATGGACGGAGGAACCTGGCGGGCTATAGCCTGTGGAGTTGCAAAGAGTCAGACACGACTGAGTGTGGACACACACAGTGACTAGTCACTGAACTTGGTGATAGCCAGTCATGGAAGTTCTTCACTGACTTTTTACTTAAAAGCTTTTAGCAAAGTCCGTGTCTGGGAGTCTATACCCTTGCCAATTTCTGGGAAAGACTTGGGGTGCTACTCGATGAAAATATGTGCACAAGTTGGTTGGTTTGTATGTGTTGTGTGTGTGCGTGTTTATGTTACCCATGTCTTATTCTGGAATGATTTAAATGTACATTTTTCACTATCCCCAAATTAGGGATTTTTGAGGGATAAGATGGCTCCTGTACAATGTTACAAGGTTGACTCAGTTACTGAGTGAGATATGAATCATGTGTGCTTTTCTGACTTATCTTTCCTAAATAGCTTGTTTCTTAGAAGAACTTTGGGAATTTTAGAGCAGGACGTTTTGAGGTTTCCTCTCTAAGGAGGAAGGCCCAGAGCACAGATTCCACCTCAGCCCAGGGTTACAGGTCAAGTGTGAGTAAACGTAGGGTTAAGATGGAGGGTGCTGCTCCATAGGGATGGGGAATTTTCTTTGGAAGGGTTTTTGTCTGTCGTCCGCCGCCCAGGCATAACTAAGTCTTATTTATTGAATACCTCATTGTGAAGAGAAGGAAAGGCTTGGGAACATTTCAGAATGAGTATTATCAGTAGCCTGCTTGTGCAGAAGAGAAATTGTGACCGTGAGGCTTCCTGTACTCTAGAAACCACCTGGTTTCCTGCCCAGTAGGGTCCGTTAACGGCCAAATGTGCCTCCGGATAGCTGAGTAGGTTGGCTTGCTATGTAGATTTACTTGACATAGGCAAATTTAAAATGAAAGAATGTCTCCTGAATGGCCTTATTACCTGTTAATGCCATTTTGTTTGGGAATTGTAATTTTTTGCTTTTTGGTATTTGTTTATTTGACTGCACCAGATCTTAGTTGTGGCCTGAGGGATCTTCAGTTTTCGTTACTGCAGGTGAACTCTTTTAGTTGGGGCATGTGGGATCTGGTTCCCTGATAAAGGATCGAATCTGGGCCGCCTGCATTGGGAGCTTGGAAACTTAGCCACTGGACCTCAGTGAAGTCCCTGGAATCATGATTTCCAGTTGCAGGAGTGTGACTCAGATGTCTCTAAGGGTCACTCTAGGTTTGTGATGTCATAATCATGTCTACTGTTAGGAGTCTCTGCCACTTGAAAATCCACCCTGCCCGGTAGTTTTGGTTAGCTCCATCTTACGGATCCTGAAGCACAGGAGGGACAGTCAACTTACCCACGGTCATAAAATTAGTAAGCAGACCTAGCATCTGAACCTCAGACCCCAATGTCTTTGTTCCTTTTGCTGGACTTTGTTAGTGTTTATTGTTATATTTCTTTTTCAAGGAATATTTACCCAGAAAGGGTCTAATTATAAATATTCTCGAGAAACTTAATTTTCAGTAATTGCAATGTACTCCTGAAGAGTCTAGTTGCTGTTTCTGAGTGACCCCCTCTCCCAAGAAAGTGGTCTCAGGACCTGGGCATTTTCCTGTCTGCTGCACCTCACCTCTCATTTTAACCAAACCGTTGCTGAATTCTGCTGCTTGCTATAGCAGACCAATGTAAAGTTTGCTTCTTTTCTGAACACCTTCTTGACATTTTTCAATTCTTAATTAGTATTTAAAAACTTAAGATTGTGGCCTCTTATTTTCAAATTGAAAATGCTTCAGATAGAGATGTTCTGTCCTGTTCTCCCATGATGATCTTCTAGTTTTAAATCTTCCTTTGTTTCCTGATGGTGATTGTATTTTTACTTGCAGTATAATAAGACTCCATTTTCCCCATCTTTTTTCCCACCTCAGAACACTCTGCCATCTTGAAGAATCTGCCGTCTCTTTCAAGTATTCTCATGAGGTTGGTAATTTAATTTCAGTGGAAAAAAATAATTGTTTTGCTACCACATTTGTGCCAAGTGCTGTTCAAAGAAGAGGGCATACCCTGATGGGTTTTGACATAGAGTTACGTTTAGCAGACGGAGTGCAGCAGAGAAAACTGAGGGTGAGGAGTGACAGAGAGGTAGGGAACATTTCTTGGAGGTAGACCTAGAAGAATGAGCAGTTCTTCAGAGTGGGATGGGGTAGGAGACCTTTGCAGGCGAGGTAACAGCATATATCAAATGACGGTGATAGGACTGGCATCCACAGTACCTGAGGCACGGTCAGTTCTCTGTTGGTTTGTTTTGAATAAATGTATTCAAGTGTAGCTGATTTTACTCAGTTCTGCTCTCAACAGTTGTTTGGAAGCAAGAATTAATTCCAGCAGGATTGGTATTTTACGTAACAGGTTGAATATAATGGGGCTGTTGAGTTTAGTGTGCATAATTTTATCTACAGATAACAGTAGGTAAACATAGAAAACTGAACTCAGCTGAACCAAGCCCCAAAGACCATCTACACCTCAGACACCTATCAGCTGTATCAATTCACTGTGTGTATCTTGGGCCATACCCTCTGCACATCTGATGTTACAACACCCTATTTCCCAATAACTCACAAGCTACAGACTTGGTAAAGTGCCACAGTTATTATGGCCATTTCTTAACCATTTAATCTGTCTAACTGTACTACTGCTTTTGTTAGGTTCTTACCGTGTATGTGTGTGAGATTGTCCAAGTTTTGAAGTGTTGTACCCCTAATTCCACTTTAACCCATAAACCCTATGCACTTTTTGTATGGTAGAGTGATTTTTAGGAAGACCTGTGTCTGTCACTGCAAGTGAGGCCAGACCACTTAGTGGTTGGCTATACACATGAAGGCAATGGGTGTGGTCTTTTGGGAACATTTGTGATATCCTTGGGTCCCTTGGAGTCTGGCAGATGTTTTTGAGCTCCCATTTAAAGTTTTGACTTCCTCTGGCCCACTGAACGTTCTTCCTCCTGCTTTGCTGCTTTGTTCTTAGAATATCCCAACGTTCCCTTTGTAATAGGTGCTTGCTGTCGTGGGAGCCAAGGACCATTGACTTAATATTTTACTTCGGAGGAAGAGAGTTGGAGAGGATCTGGATTCCACCACCAAGACGAATGCCTTTAGAGAATTGGGTTCAGCTTGCCAGTTGGTGATGGCGTGTATGCACCCATTAGCCAGCCCGCTTGTGTATCTGCCTGAAGAGAAGGCCATTCCTTAGCTGAGGACCCCTGGCGGTAGAGCTATTTGAGACCAGCTCCCCTCTCATGGCTTTCCTGGTGGCTCAGACGGTAAAGCGTCTGCCTGCAGTGTGGGAGACCCGAGTTCGATCCCTGGGTGGGGAAGATCCCCTGGAGAAGGCAATGGCAACCCACTCCAGTCTTCTTGCCTGGAAAATCCCATGGACAGAGGAGCCTGGCAGGCTACAGTCCATGGGATTGCAAAGAGACACAACTGAGGACTTCACTTTCTTTCTTTCTTGGTTCTTTCCGCTCTTATGCAAATGAGGGAATTCTCTCTGGGGGGCGGTACTGGGCTGTTGTCTGCTGTAGATAAAGTGTCAAAGAACCAGATTTACAAGCTTCTGATTCCCCCTGTCACCACCACAGTCTGCAGCTTGGCCATGTTTGGTAGTTCCTGGTTTAGTCCACACACAGCCCATCCCAGGTTCGTGATTCAGCAGAAGCAGCAAGGATTCCTAGCTTTGTGCTTTGGTGCCGTCTGCACAGGCCTAGCATGCCTGCTTCCTGGGAGTTTTCAGTTGCAACCCCATGAATCGCGGCACGCCAGGCCTCCCTGTCCATCACCAACTCCCGGAGTCTACCCAGACTCATGTCCATCGAGTCAGTGATGCCATCCAACCATCTCATCCTCTGTCGTCCCCTTCTCCTCCTGCCCCCAATCCTTCCCAGCATTAGAGTCTTTTCCAGTGAGTCAACTCTTCACATCAGGTGGCCAAAGTATTGGAGTTTCAGCTTCAACATCAGTCCTTCCAATGAACACCCAGGACTGATCTCCTTTAGGATGGACTGGTTGGTTCTCCTTGCAGTCCAAGGGACTCTCAAGAGTCTTCTCCAACACCACAGTTCAAAAGCATCAATTCTTTGGTGCTCAGCTTTCTTCACCGTGCAACTCGCACATCCATACATGACCACTGGAAAAACCATAGCCTTGACTAGACGGACCTTTGTTGGCAAAGTAATGTCTCTGCTTTTTAGTATGCTATCTAGGTTGGTCATAACTTTCCTTCCAGGGAGTAAGCGTCTTTTTAATTCACTGCAGTCACCATCTGCAGTGATTTTGGAGCCCCAAAAAATAAAGTCTGACACTGTTTCCACTGTTTCCCCATCTATTTCCCATGAAGTGATGGGAGCAGATGCCATGATCTTAGTTTTCTGAATGTTGAACTTTAAGCCAACTTTTTCACTCTCCTCTTTCACTTTCATCAAGAGGCTTTTTAGTTCCTCTTCACTTTCTGCCGTAAAGGGTGGTGTCATCTGAATATCTGAGGTTATTGGTATTTCTCCCAGCAATCTTGATTCCAGCTTGTGCTTCTTCCAGCCCAGCGTTTCTCATGATGTACTCTGCGTATAAGTTAAATAAGCAGGGTGACAATATACAGCATTGATGTACTCCTTTTCCTATTTGGAAACAGTCTGTTGTTCCATGTCCAGTTCTAACTGTTGCTTCCTGACCTGTGTACAGGTTTCTCAAGAGACAGGTTAGGTGATCTGGTAGTCCCATCTCTTTCAGAATTTTCCACAGTTTATTGTGATCCACACAGTCAAAAGCTTTGGCATAGTCAGTAAAGCAGAAATAGATGTTTTTCTGGATCTCTCCTGCTTTTTCGATGATCCAGCGGATGCTGGCAATTTGATCTCTGGTTCCTCTGCCTTTTCTAAAACCAGCTTGAACATCTGGAAGTTCACAGTTCACGTATTGCTGAAGCCTGGTTTGGAGAATTTTGAGCATTACTTGACTAGTGTGTGAGATGAGTGCAATTGTGTGGTAGTTTGAGCATTCTTTGGCATTGCTTTTGTTTGGGATTGGAATGAAAACTGACCTTTTCCAGTCCTGTGGCCACTGCTGAGTTTTCCAAATTTGCTGACATACTGAGTGCAGCACTTTCACAGCCTCGTCTTTCAGAATTTGAAATAGCTCAACCTGGGAGTTTTAGGGTCTGTCTTTTTGGCCTCCGGTATGTTTTCATCCTCCGGTGGAAATGGATCCTGAGGTTTCCTTCATTATATTTCTCTTGCTTCTGATCCCCTGCAATACCCTTGTTTGTATTAATATCTCCAGCCCTCCCCCTGCTGCACCCCGCCTCCCCCCAGCCCAGACCACAATGACTGAAAGAAAAGGAGAAGTTAGTTAGGGGGTCAGGGGTGGAGATGCCACCGAGCTGTGCTTCTGTGTATCCCTTCTGCAAAGGAGTGGTTGCAGGACCAAGTAGGCAACTGCTTGCTTCCAAAATTAGTTGGTTGAACTTGGTGTCTGTTGATATCCCTCCCAGTTGTGAAAACCGTCCAAACCTATTACCGATACAACCTTGGGAGATAGTGGCTGTTGGAGAATTAAGGTGCCCTTCCCCGCCAGGCTCCAGGGCTTTCACTGACAAAGGGTTAGCCTAATGTCTGGGGGGAATTTGTCATAACCCTGCATGTGAAGCTGTGGAGAAATTCCTGCGAAGAGCTTCATTGAGAAGAGAGTGAGCCAGTACTCTGGTGATAACAGAGCCATAGGTATGTCTTGGAGAAGACTGAGGGTCCCCCCTCAGGTGCATTCCTTACGGATGTTTCTCAGCTGTACCCACGGCAGAGCATTTCTGAACACTTGATTAACTCCTGTTAAAAGTATCCAGGAAAGAAAATGAAGATGAAGTTTATGTTTTTAATTCTTGTGTTGTGGTAAAATACACATACTGTAAACCTTCTGAACCCCGTCTAGGTGTTCAGTGGCATTAAGCAAACCCGCCTTGTTGTGGCACCTTCACCGTCTGTCTCCAGAACCTTTTGCATCTTCCCAGGCAGGCAGGAGCTCTGTATTCATTAAAGTAAAACTCCTTGTCCCCCACCTTCCCCAGCCTCTGGCAATTACCATTCTACTTTCTGTCTCTGGATTTGATGTCTTGGGACTTCATGTAAGAGGAATTAGGCAGTATTTGCCCTTTTGTGTCTTACTTCACTGAGCATAATGTCTTCAGGGATCATTTTCTTAAGGCTGAATAATACTCTTTTTACTTTACTTTTTTTTTTTAACTGATTTTCAGAAAGCTGAAGTTCATTCTTAATTTTGGGGCCTTGAACTGCAAGGCCTGAATTGTAAATGAAAGTAGAACATCTCTATACCCAAAGAGTTGTTCTTTTTCTCTAGTAGAAGCAAAAAGCAATCCTCATTGGGTCCTTTGTCCAGAGAAAAGGGAAAATTTTCCTTGAGTGACAAATCACTGAGTAGGTGTGAAGTCCCCTGGTGTCCCTTTCAGACCTCTGAGACTGACTGGCTTGGTCAGGATCACACGGTAAGTGTGTAACAGACCCAGCTGTGTGTCTCCAGGCACAGTCAGCCGCCCTCTGTCTTTGCTGGGTCTAGTCTCCTCCCTGTGGAGCCTCAGGGGAGATGGGTGCGTGGGGCGGCTGAGTCTCCTTTAGGGATCAGTAACTGGGAGGGGGCCGCCCCGCGCCTCCCTGCTGGCTCTCCAGCTTCCTGTCTGCCTGGGCAGGGTGGTCAGCCACGTCCTGCCAAGTCTCTTCTGGAAGTGAATTGAGCTTGCTGAGAGCAGAAACATTTGTTCCAGTTCCTCCTGGGGTTGAAAGTTTGCTTTGCTCCCATCTAGTAGCACTCACACTGCAAGAAGAGCTGTGGTTACTGGCCTTTCTGATGTAATACCTATTTATTACTTAATTTATGGTTTGTTTTTCCACTTAGAACGTATGCTCCGTGAGTGTCTGTTTTGTTCGCCATTGTATTTCCAATCCCTGAAGCAGTGCCTGACTCAGAGGAAGGCCATGCACGGAATTGTTGAATTGCTCACCTGGTAGGGTTCCATTCGGGATGCTGGAACCTACTGGGCACTTTGGTTCAGCATCACGGCTGCAAGGTAGGGGCTATTTTTCCCACATGGAAGATGGTAAAACTGAGGCATGGAGGTCAAGTGCGTGTGCAGGGCTCTGGGGCTCATGTGGCCAGTCTCATGGTTGCTATCTATACAATGCACCCTCCTTTGTATGGGCAGGAGGCTCGTATTTTTCTTAAGTTCTGAGGCGTGGTCGTTGATGTGACGGTGACACAGAGTTCATTTAAGAAGTTTTGACGGCGACTCACCGGCTCTCCCGTAGTTAGGACTCCGCGTGCTCACTGCTGAATGCCTGGCGTTGATCCCTGACGGGGAACTAAGATCTCACAAGCTGCAAGGCATGACCAAAAAGAAATTTTAAAAACATGTGACCTAGACTGTTGGTGCTAGTCAGGGTCCCGGTGCCTAATCGGTTGCTGGTAAATCAGCCTCGCCTTGATGAGGCTGTCTAGGTTGAGGCTTTTCTTTGCTTCTACCATGCCAGCGCTGAGTCAGACTCACTCTGCTCCTGTCTCAGAATAGCTTCCTG
This sequence comes from Giraffa tippelskirchi, assembly GCF_054371585.1. Taxonomy (NCBI): domain Eukaryota; kingdom Metazoa; phylum Chordata; class Mammalia; order Artiodactyla; family Giraffidae; genus Giraffa; species Giraffa tippelskirchi. Next base: position 1,624,684 of record NC_137275.1, read on the forward strand.
AGTCGACGGAGATCTGCTCTGTAATTGCCACATGGGGAGTGTGTGACCCAACATGGCTGCCTCTCGTCTCCCGGTCGGACATGCACAAGTAGCCGCCTCAGAGCCCAGATCGCAGCAGCCTCACCTGCCCTGGCGGTTGAGGGCCCTGGGGGCCGGCTGTGGGCCCAGGCTGGACAGAGCTCCTCGCCCAGACAGCTGCCTGGACGCCTGCTGCTTCCTTGTTTTCTGGCGCACCCCTTCCCTGCCCCTTTTCTGCTGATCCCTTTCTTGGCTCGTGGGACGATAAGGCCACAGAATCCAGCTGCAGTCAACTCTGCCCAACAGTCTGTTTCTAGCCATGATGCATGTAGACGTTCACATGTAATCAAACGCACAGAGGCATCACATACATACATAGGATTGTGTGTCACCCCTACTAGCGTTGAGGGGTCATCTTTCGTGTCCATAGTAGCCTCCTGGAAAAAATCAACCTCTAGCAATAACGTGATGATTGAGTAGGCCGTTAAACCTGTGAGAACGCTGAAGGTACCTTCGCAACTTGCCGCTGCCCTCCAGTCAGGTGGTCTCCCTTCCCTCCACACTTGCCACTATCTCCAAGCCACACAGCTTCCTTCTGCCTAGATTACGCCATGCCCCCACACAGGCCTGTGTTCTGACCCGTCCAGGCTCTCGTGGGCCTCCTTGCGCAAGTGGTGCTGTGTCTGCCTAAAGCCCTGCCTGCCCTGCCCCGGGAGGCGTGTGGGCCTCAGGGCTCCCGCGCAGCACGTCTCGGGCAGGCCCTGTCCTCCCCTTGGATGGCCCTGCCTACCAATGTGTTTGTGAAATAGCTCCATCACTTAGAGCCTCATCTTTAGTGTCACTTCCTCCAGGCAGCCCAGTTTAGCCCTCTGTAACAGTTTGGGCCTCCACTTGCTTGGTCATCAGTGGTCAGCTCCCTGTGGCCAGCTCACTGGCCTCATTCTAGGCCTGCTGTTTACTGCTGCTTTCTCCTTGAAATGCCAGCTTTTGTCTAACTGATATCCAAGTTCTCCAAGCTTGCTGTCTGCCTTTGGATTATCTTTTCAGGCTTTTTTTTGCCCCCTACCTGAGTTCTCAAATTGTAACACAGATTCTAAAACTTCTACCTCCGCCCTAGTTCTCTCTCCTGAGTTTTTCAGCTGCCTTTGGACCTTTCTTCTTGGATACCCACATGCAGCATTTCTAAAACCAAGATGTCTGCTTTGTTATCCCTTCCCTAGCCCGGTTCCGTGGCATCACTCCCATGGAACAGCCAGACAGACAACCTCGCTAGGGCTGGTCCTCCCTCACCGTCCTGTCAGGGCGTTACGGGACCCTGGGGTCCGGCCATCCTGACCATTCCCAGTGCCACCCTCTATTCCAGGTCTTTGAGTGGCAGGGACAGCATTAACCACCCTCTCACTTTGGAGCCACTCACCACTGCAGTGAACAGGAACATCTCCTTTGTGCAAGGGATTAGCCAGGTGCAAGGCAGACAGAGCCCTACCTCTGGCACTTCTTCAGTGAGGGCATGCTGAATACCTGCACGGTTTGCCATGGAAACCACGGTGTGGGGATGTTGCTGAGATGGAGTGCTGGCATGTTGGAAGGAGTTCTTCCTGGACACTAAGTTTGAGAAACCTGGAAAACACCCATGTTCCATATTGTTCGTAGAATTAATACATCTGATTCTGGCTTGTGTTTGTGTTTAAGACCAGATGTTCTGTTGTCAAACTGCCCTGGTTTAAATCCACACTTGGTGTGGACTGTGGGCAAGTTACTCAACCCCTGATCTTAGCTCCCTTGTGTATGAAATGATGACCATAATAGTGTCTGCCTCCTTGTTGGGCAAGAGGAGGATTATACAAGATTGTATACAAGATTATACAAGGTTGTATGGTGTGTGGAAAGCGCTTTAGTGTCTTGCACACAGAAGTGACCTCTAAGTTTGAGCTATTGTTAGTTTTACTGTTCTATTGGCTTCTATTACCTGCATGACCCAGAACGTTTTGTAGTTGGTGAGGGCCATCTTTCCCACAACCCTTGGCCCCTGTCCACACACTGCACTTCCAAGTCTGCAAAGTGGTCTGCTGGGGAGCACCCCCCCCTTACCTGGGTCTTCCCACCTCCATTCTCTGGTGAAATCTGGCCCCTTGGCAGATTTCCCTGAGGCTGGCCTTCCAAACTTTTATGTCCTCTGACCGCTGACCTTTATCATCCCCTAGAGGAAAACCAGGTATGGAACAAGCTGTTGGGTTGGCTTGGGGCGTGGGATGGTGTAGCAGAGCCTGGGGCTGCAGGCGGGTCAAAGAGAGCAGGGAGGGTGTGCACGCTGAGGAGCGGGGAGCCCTCTGGCGCAGCTGCCGGCCGCGTCTGGAGCAACCATGTTTGAAATCCTAAAACTTAAGTAGGAGGCAAGAGACTTTGGAGCAACCAACGTTTATGCGTTAAATTATTGCCTTGTGCTCAGCAGACAGGTCGTTCCCTCCTCTGTCAGTGACATTTGTATCAGATTCTTGTCAATTCTGAGAGAGACCACTGGAATCGGTGAGTTCTGGGTTAGGATCCAGGCAGACTGGTGGCTCTGGAACCACGTGTGATCTGGTCTTGTGGGTCCCCAGGGGCGGTGGAGGTGCTGCCGCCTCCCGTGCCCACCAGGTGGGCTCTCTATCTCTGCTTTGGGAGGCACTTGTGCCAGTCTCGAGTGAGGGCACCCGTGGGCCGGCCTGAGAGTGACAGGTGAGGTCATGCTGTAGGCCAGCCGCGAGCCTCCTTGGAGAGAGAGAGAGTGAAGAGACTGTGTAAGGCACTTGTGGAGCCGGGGGCGGCTCAGGAGAGGGCGATGTGTACACTTATGGCTGATGCACGACATAATCCAACAGCATTGTAGAGCAGTTACCCGCTGATGAACAACAAGATATGCTCCTCAGGGTCTGAGTGGATAATGCGGGCAGGGGCCATGGCCGGGTGCTGGAGAAAGGCTCAGCTGGCTGGACACTCCCTCAGTGGGGCTGCTCTTGGAAAACCTGACCTCTCCCGGTCCTCTTGGTTTCTCTTGCACGGGCCTCATATGCCCCAGTTATTGCAACACCTGAGCTGTCTGCCGGCACCCACCCCAGACAGGAGCTGGTGGCTGGATGTATTCACTGCTGTATTCCCAGGGCAGGAGCCACGCTGATAAGTGTATGATGTGGAAAGATGTGCAGCCTGTGGGTCCATGTTGAAGCTGGGTCGGGTGTGGCGCTCCGTGGCCTCTTAGCGCTTGGGGCAGAGGGCTGGGGCTGTGCAATGGGCGGTGCACTCGGAGAGACCGCAAGGCTGTGCTGGCAGAACAAGTTCCTGAGCATGTAAATTGTGTGTTACCAGTCCAAGTGCTCTTTGTATTAACTCCTGTAATCGTCACACACCATTGAGGTCGGTGCTGTCTTATTTTATAGACAAGCAAATAAGGCCTGGGCTTCCCTGATGGCTTAGCGGTAAAGAACTTACCTACCTATGCAGGAGACCTGGGTTCAATCCCTGGTCTGGGAAGATCCCTTGGAGAAGGAGATAGCAAGCTTCCCCAGTATTCTTGCCTGGGAAATCCCATGGACATAGGAGCCTGGCGGGCTGCAGTCCACGGCGTGGCAAAGAGTCGGGCACGACTGAGTGACTAAAGAACAGATAAGGCACAGAGAAGTTCAGAGTCTTGCCCAAGGTCACAAGTAGGGGTTTGGAGGTGTGACCCCTTTCCATGCTGTCTAGCTGTGGCTATGTGCTCTAACTGAAAGGCCAGATGGCCTCCACAGGCCATGCTTAGGGGTCAGGACTTGATGGGGACCTAGGGAAAGGCTGTGGGGTCAGCTGCATATCTTAGAGACGCGTTGGCAGGAGGGTAGAAGGGCTCCAGGATGGGGAGACTGGGTGGAGGAAGCGGCAGCACTGCGGATGAGAAGAAGGGTGGTTGACAGAGGTCCCATGTCCGTGTCTCTCACACGCGTTTGACTGGTCCTCTCCACCTCGCAGGCCGTGTCCTAGACAGGCCTTCCCATGGCGTGGCCTGCAGTGGCCTCATCAGCCTTGCCTCGGGACTTGTGAGCCCCATCCTAGACCTACTGGATCCGAATCTAGTTTAACAAACCCTCCAGGTGAGTGAGCCTGACGCGGGCTCCACTTTGAGAACACCTGTCCTTAGGTAAACCACTGTCCCCCCGGACGGGCCGACCCAGAGCCGCCGCCTCCCTCTGCCTCTCCTCCGGTCCCTCGGCCCTGCCCTGTCTCAGGCCCTCTCCCACTAGAAGCCCGTCTACACTGACTACAGCCTGACTCCTGCCTGCACATTTTGGCTTCTCCTTTACTGCTTTCACCACTGCATCCCTGAACTCAGATCTGCATGGTTAGTCCCCACCTTCGGCGGGCCCTGAGCGAACCCAAGGGCCTCCCATTCTCCAGGAGCCCCCGCACTTGCGCGCTCTCTGCCCTTTCCGGAGCCTACCTGGCTTCCTAACCCACAATTTCTTGGTTCTTCTCCACTCGTCTGTTGCCAGTGGCAGAGTCTCAGCTGGGCACACAGGGTGGGTGGCCCTTGTCTCCTGCCCTGAGTTACCGACACCTGCAGCAGGCCACAGCTCCCAGTTGTGGGGAGAGGCAGAGGCTCTTGCCTTCCCGGGGTTGTGTGGTCACATGGAGCAGTTCTGACTCGCAGCATCGTCTTCCCAGAAGCTCGCACGGGACTCAGCAGGGGTTTCTTCTCTTTGTGTGTGTGTCTAGGGAGGTCCCTTTGTTTACTGATCTCCTCTTCATTACTTCAGAGAGGATTCAAGATGGGAGGGGGCTTCAGCGTCACCCACCCTCCCAGTTGGCAGGAGCCTCAGAGCGTGTGCAGTGAGGCAAGGTCACTGTGTCCAAGGAAGCTGTGAACCAGCGGCTGTGAGCTCAGGGTCTCCACCCTCTCGCAGTCAGAGTTGTGGGACAGTAGCTGCTTTTGTAAGCTTGAGTGAGGCAAGCCACGTCCGCACAGATTGTGCAAAAGGTGTCAGGATTTCTCCTTTCATAACAGGGACCTGGGCTCTGTCCCCTCTGCCTGCTCCCCCAGTGGGTCACAGGTCATGACCATTCGGCTGCTTGGAACAGCCTCACTAGAGCAGGTCACCCAGTGACCAGCAGCTGGCTGGTACCCTGCCGTTTGCATTTTGTCTCCTGGCACAGCCTGGGGGAGGTGGGCACAACTTTGACAAGGCCAGAGCCCATCTTGGCCCCACGGGGGCGAGACAAGACAGGCAGAGAGGGGGCTGTGGGCCGAGGAGCATCTGTGAGGGTTTCAGCAGCCAGGAGGGCAGGAGGTGGCATAATGGTTCCGCTTGCAGGCTGTGGGCTTATGTTGTCCTGTGTTCTGCAAGGGTGGTTATCTCCCACGGAGGACGTGGATTCGGACGTGATTGCACAAAGTGCTCAACAGAGCGCGCAGCTGACAGAAAGGACCAGTGGACGATGGAACTGAGTCTTGTCGATAATACGAGTGCGGTGTTTGCCAACTTGATACCTTTATTTTCCAGGGCTTGAAGATTCCAGAAATCTGCTGGGGTGCAGATCCCTGTGCTGGTCGGAAGATGAGTAACCAGCAGGCATGAGAGGCTGAGGCCACGCCTGGACTAGGTTGCGTGTTTCTCTGTAGGTTGGCGCCAAGGAGCACCATGAGTACGGTGAGTTTTACAAGTTCATAGATTCTGTTTTTTAAGACTAAACAACTGCTTTGTTCCTTGTGTACCTAAATTATGAGAGTACCATAAAGCTGCTTCTGAGTAACCCTCATTCTTGAAAGAGTGTATATAGGACCTTTCGGTATTTAGATCAACCTGCTTGCCTTTGGTCACAGTCTCCAGTGTTTTGGTTGCTGACCTAAAGACAGAACGCTGAGAAGGATGGCCAAGGGTTTGAAATTTTACACCTCCAGGGCAGCTGCCAGCGTCCTGGAAATATTAGGGCTCTGGTTTATTTAATTATTTTCAGCCCAATTTTCCGTTTTTCCTTCTGTTTCTTTTTCCCCTGTGTAGTCCTTGATCTGCCAGCACTGGTAGTGACAGTAACCCTTGGTGAGTTTTCTCACGCTCAGTGGCCAAAGTTGCTGAGTCACTGTAACTTTGTTTCAGATGGCAGAGGTAACCCTGGTTTGTTGTAACCCAGATGTCGCCGGGAGCCCCTTGAGTCCAGAGGTTGCCTGATGATCCCCCTCCCCGGTTTACTGCCTACTAACGATGCTGCACATGTGATCTAAACTCCGAACAGCTGTTTTCTGAAACGGCATTCCCGGCCAGTGGACCAGCTGTGACACTCACCCTCCCTTCAGGCTCTAGAAGTGTTGGGGAGGCGGATGAGGGGATAAGGCTGAAGAGCGGTAGAAACCCTGTAGATTTTGTTCTGGCCCCCCTCCCTCCCCTTGGTCCATCCCTTCTGACCACTGCAGTCCCCACTGTTCCAGGCCCCCTGGACCTGCCCTTTAAAGGCCAGGGGACCTCCCACCTCAGTTCCTTATCTGCAGGGAAGCCTCCTAAGCCTGGGCACCTCCCCTCGGAAGCCACACTCTGAACAGACAGAGCAGTGTGGCCTCTTGGAGAGGCTGTGAAGAAGCTGGTTAAACTCGCCTCAGGGCAGAGGAGGAGAGCGTGAGGAGAATAATGGGCAGGGCGGGGGCAGAGCCTTCTCAGATCCTAGGCTGTCTGAGCCCGGCCTCTGGGGCGTGCGGGTGGAAGAGGGAGTGGAGTAGAAGTCCAGGGGGCTTCTTGGGGGGAAGGGGGAGGAGGACGGGGGCACAGGATGGTCAGCAGGAGGGCTTGAGGGGGTCCCTCAAAGCTGTGTGAGAGCTGGTCCAGTAAGAGGGAAGGGATGGGCGGTCCAGGCAGGGAGGGAGGCCAGGTCACAGGCAGGGTGAGGCTGAAAGAGGAGAGGACTGTTGTTGGGTTGAAGTGAGGGTTAGCGGTGACCAGGACAGGGTTTTTAGGGTTCCACGCCCAGACTTGGGCCAGGATCCATGACTGCTGCTTCCTCCCTCAGAGAAGCCGCACAGCAGGGGCATGAAGGGTTCTGTTCAGCAATGTCTGCTGAGAAAGACTTGGTCCTTTCCCAAGGAAGGAAGATATCAGGACAACTTCAAAGAGAGTAGGGTAGAGCCCTAGGTAATCTGATAGCTGCTGGGGAAACTTAGAAATACCAGGTGGTAGCCTCACCTCTGGCCTGAGGGTCGGAGCGGCTCCCTGCTGTGGACTTCAGCGCAGCTGCTGCCCCCAGGCCCCTCTGGGGTTGGGAGGCAGCTCCTCGGGTGGCCATCAGATGAGAGCGGTGGTTAGAACACAGAGAGAAGCCGGCTTCTCTGCTGCCAGCGAGGACTGGGCTGCGTGAGGGGTACTCCTCAGTCTTGTCTAGATCCCGAGGACGCTTGCCTGTCCTGCCAGCGTGTCCAAGGTTAGGATGCGTGGTGAGGCACGATAATGTAGTAATGGCATCTTTGGCCAGCGCTCCATGCCATGCATATGCCTCATCCTTAGGAGAGCTCTGTGAGGCTGGTACCGGTGAGGAAGTTTAGACTTGGTAGGTAGTGACTGCCCCATAGCGCCCATTGTGGACATACTGGGCCCAGTGCCAGTGAGGAGCGGGACAAGGCAGGGAGCAACGCTGAGACAGGGAGCCAGGGTTGGGTGGGGCCGCACAGGGCAGGATGACAAAGCTACATGTCAAGTGGAGGCTCCGTCTCTTGCGGAAGACCGCAGGGGACAGGCCAGAAATGCTGGAACGTGTTGGTACCCGGCTCAAGGACGCAGAAGGCTGACTCAGGGGATCTGAGCTGCAGACATGCTAATTGATTAACAGTCTAACCTTCCAGAAGGCATGTCTCTCTGGAAGCCCCTAGGAACTAAAACTGGTTCTTGGAGAACCTACTGTATAGCATAAAGAACTCTACTCAGTACTCTGTAATGATCTATGTGGGAAAAGAATCTTAAAAAAAAAAAAAGGGTATATGTATAAGTGATTCACTTTGCTGTACAGCAGAAATTAACATTGTAAGTCAACTACAATAAAAAAATTTTTGAAAGTTCTCATCGCAAGAAAAAATAAAAACTTTGGGTCTTGGAGCTGTGGGAAGTGGTTATTAGGGTATAAACTACAACTTGATAGTATTCTAAAAATTTAGAGGCCAGAACCCTTTCCCAAAAAAAGACCTGCTTTTCACAGGGAATAGAAACTGGGGGAAGCTGAAGGTCTTGGGGTGAAAGACAGAAAGTGCTGAGTGGGGTCAAACACAAACCAAGGGAGACAGGTCTGTAACTCTTCATTAAAAGAAGGGCTTTCTGGTCTAACTCCAGCCTGGACCAGAGGCCTGCACAGAGTTACATGTCGAGTCCTTTTGAGCGACCAGCGGTCTGTGTAACAGGAGTTTCACTTTATGGAGTTTGTATTCACTGTATGTTTTGGGTGATTTCTCACTAAACATTCAGTGTTGCAGAATCTCGAGTTTTGAAAGGACCCCAGCCTCAGGGCTATTCATTGTGGTCTTATTCTCACTGGGTTGACCCTTTTTATTTTTCTAGCTGCAGTCTTACTGGTCAGAAGCTATGTAACTGTTTCTTTTCCCCTGGAAACCCTCAGAGAAAGCGTCGTGGTGGGACAGTGAATTCTAGGCAAGCCCAGAAGCGAACTCGGGAAACCACCTCCCCACCTGAGATGGCCTTGGAGGGAGAACCTATAGAACTCGTGGAAAGCGGTAAGATTGCCAGCGACCCTGCCACCCCGAGCATCAGTTGGCAGCCACCAGCCTAGTGCAGGTTACACAACCTGTGGGCCTCAGTTTCCTCATCTGAAACAGGATAAGGGGTGTGTGTGTGTGTGGATTATGGCATGTGTGTGTGCAAGATAACGGTGTGTGTTTGTGTATGTGAGGATAGTGGCATGTGTGTGTGTGGTATGTGTATATGAGGATAATGGCATGTCTGTGTCTGAGGATAATGGTGTGTGTGTGTATAGGAGGATAATGGCGTGTGTGCATGTGTGGATGATGGCACATGTGTGTATGAGGATCATTGTATGTGTGTTTATATGAGGATAATGGCTTATGTGTGTATGAGGATAATGGCATTTGTGTATGTGTGTATGAGGATAATTGTGTGTGTGTGCATGCAGATAGTGATGTGTATGAGGTTAATGGCGTGTGTGTGTGTATATGAGGGTAATTGCATGTGTGTACGGGAGAAGGCAATGGCACCCCACTCCAGTACTCTCACCTGGAAAATCCCATGGATGGAGGAGCCTGGTGGGCTGCAGTCCATGGGGTCACTAAGAGTCAGACACGACTGAGCGACTTCACTTTCACTTTTCACTTACATGCATTAGAGAAGGAAATGCTAACCCGCTCCAGTATTCTTGCCTGGAGACTCCCAGGGACAGCGGAGTCTGGTGGGCTGCCGTCTATGGGGTTGCACAGAGTCGGACACTACTGATGCGACTTAGCAGCAGCAGCATGTGTGTACACATGGATAATGGTGTGTGTATATGAGGATAATGGCATATGTGCACACGTGGATAATGGTGTGTATGTATGAGGATAATGGTGTGTGCACGCATGGATAATGGCATGTGTGTATGAGGATAATGGTGTGTGTGTGCGCACAGATAATGGTGTGTGTTTGTATAGGAGGGTAATGGTGTGTGTGTGTGCATATGAGGATAATGGTGTGTGTGTGTGTATGAGGATAATGGCGTATGTGCACACGTGAATAATGGTGTGTGTGTATATGAGGATAATGGCATGTGTTTGTGTATATGAGGATAATGGCACACATCCTTCCCACTTGTCCTGTGTGTGGGTAGACATGCATTGTACTGTTGGGCTCAAAGGCAAGATGCAGGACAAGCTTAACCTCTCTTGGCAAGTTGGGGTTTTGGGGGACCAGTGAGTAAACAGTTGGGAAGCGCTGGCGGGCTAAATGGAGATTAAAATGTAACTGATGTGGAGGACAGCCTGACCTGAGATCGCGGGGGCGGAGCTTTCAGACAGACCCCCCCCCCCAAGCCCGAGCCCAGCATGCCTGCTCCCTCCCCGGCTGTGCGCCCCAACCCACCCCAGGTGATCAGCCTCTCCCCTGAGAATGAGCAGGGGGGCGTGTGGGGGCCAGCGGTGGCAGTGTGAAGCCACGGGGAGGGGGTGGTGTATCGGTTAAAACCATACAGTGTTGTTCAAAGCAGAACTCCAGAGGGGTGTTCACTGCTTGCCCCTTTACTACTGTACTTCAGGGATGTTAGTTTGGTATAAGCCACGTTCTGTTGTCATATTAATGAAACTGAGCAATATGCCTTTACTTTCCCTCTAAATCTTGTTAAAATGCTTTATTTTGAAGCTGGAGACGAAATAGTGGACCTCACCTGTGAATCTTTAGAGCCTGTGGTCGTCGACCTGACTCACAATGACTCCGTCGTGGTAAGTGGGGGAGCCTGAACGTCGGCTCTCTCGGCGGTGGGCCCCTGGCACGACCGAAGGCCTTGGTCACAGGTTATAGAGCTCTGAGGCTCTGTGTCTCCTTCGTCCCTGATTCCACCCTTAACACCAGCTGCGTGACCTTGGGCAAGTTACTTGGCCTTCTTCACTTGTCCATAAAATGAGGATAATGCCATCTGTGTCAGTAGGGTACTGTGAGGATTAGAAGAATTCAGTGTTTGAGTGCCTGGCACCTAACACGGTGCCCAGTAAAGCGCAGTAAACGTGAGTTTACACCCTCTTGCCTGGTGGGAATGGGGACATTTGCTGAAAACTGCCCGGGGGGCTCTCGAGGCCTGGAAGCCACTGCCGTGGAGCAGGCAGGCCCCCTGACTGCCCGCTGATGCCTGATGGTGCCATGGCTCCCAGAGGGTGGAGCCTGGGAGCTGCTGGTACCCCCCCACCCCCCCCACCCCCCCTCCAGGGCACCCACAGCCCAGCTCCACCAAGCAGGATGCCTCCCCGGGTTGGGCTGGGAGTCTGCTTAGCCTGCCTACTTCCTGAGGGTGCGCTGTGTCTCAGGACGCTGCTGACAGAGGGCGCGGGTGTGCGGAGCAGAGGGCACCCGTGTGAGGGGGGCAGTGGGGGTCATGCTGCTGAGGACTGGTCTGCTGGGGCGAGTGGAGGTTGCTGGGAGCCGAGTCTCCCCTTGGCCTAGGGGCCCATGGTCTTGGGGCTGTCCTGGCTGTGCTTAGAACCTCAGGGTTACACCGAGAAGCTTCGAGCCTTCAAAAGAAGCAAGAGTGTGAGGACAGGGAGCTGACCTGACAAGTGAAGAGATTTAGACTGGGCTCAGTCTGAAACTGCTGGGGTGTCCGGCTGTGTGTCTGTCCGTCTCATTCCCTCCCCTCCCCCCACCAAAGGCCGGGCAGCTGCTCCTGCTGAGCCTGTCAGCTGTCCCAGCGGATTATGCGTGAGCGCTCAGGGACACCAGCTCCTGAGCAGGAGGCAGTCATTTCCCTGGAGATAAGTCTCGGTGCTTAGCTGTCAGTGGTCCCCGCTGGGCCTGTGAGTGTTTTCTAAGGCGCATACATCCAGCTTTGCTGCTGTTCCTGGCGAGCTCCCTGAGGTTCTGAGAAGACAGCTGAGTCTGGCACCTGGCCTGAAGCCTGCAGCTCAGTTGCTGGTTAACACTTCGAAGTGCCACCAGTCCTTGTTGTCCCCGGCACTCGGTGTCCACCTGTGGTGTGCCAGGCCCTGGGGAGATGGCCAGGATTCTGCCCTCGTGGGGACGCCGATGGCTGCTGCTGAGTGACAAGCCAGCGTCGTCATATCCCCTTTGACACCCTGGTTTTGTTTTGATGGTTGGTCTGCCTTCCCTGCGTGGGCTTCTTTTCTGAGCTCTCTAGCCGCCTCCTGTGTCCCTGGCTGTGGAGAGTTACTGGGAGACACTGGGACAGGAATGCTGGCCCTGGGGCTGTCCTGGGAGCGGGTGGAGAGCCTGGGCAGGGGGGTGGGTGGAGGGGAGACCAGCTTGAGAAGCAGGGGTCCTGGGTTCTGGTTGGAGGATTCACCTTCCTGTGCCCTCAGTGTTCCCACACATAGAATAATTGGGATTTGATAGCACCCCTTTTGGTGTAATCATTCTTCATTTTTTGTTGATAATTATTTTAACAAATCCAAATGCCAGTTTTAAAATTTACAGTGACAAGTATACTTAGCCTGAAATGCTCACTAAGCACATCCCACTTGGAATACTTAGTACTGTTACTAACTCAAGACGAGGAGCCTCTGTTAGAGGGGTTGCAAGTTTAGGGTTACATCAGGTGCCACGTTCAGGAGAGTGAAGTGATTGTGTTGTTTCCCAGATTGGGGTACTCTCACCAGCCCCCCAGAATCCAGGGGGTAGGCCAAGGGTACCACTTGGACCCCATCTGGGAGTAGCTCGGCATCTTTACGTCCCAGGACCACGGTAGAACGTTCACGAACCCTCTTAAGATGAGGAGAAACCGTACAGACTGTTTCTCCAGGGGGTGTGTGTCCTCGGCGGTCGCTGCGGTCGCTGGGCAGTGACGACCTGTCTTCCAGAGAGGCTGTCCCTGCCCAGGCTCCCGCCACTGCACTTCTAGCCCATCTGGTGTTGCCTGGAGTCTCCCACGTGCTTCCACTGTGTTTTTCCCCATTATCGTTGGGGTCAGATACCTTTTCATGCTGACTGGTGGCTCATTTTCCTCTTTGCTATGTTGCCTGTTGGGATCTTTTTTTTTTTAACTGAATCTTTGCTCATTTTTTCTTGTGACTGCCTGCCTTGTCTCATTTTTTTTTATAAGTTCTAAATATGAGCCTGCCATTAGTTGTGTATTGAATCTTCTATTCAGAAGCTTGTCTTTTCTCTTTTTGGTTTATATACAAAGGGTCTTAATTTTAATATAGTTGAATTTGTCAACTTTGTTGATGAAAATCCTGTACCATAAAAATTTCTTCATATATTCCAAAAGTATTACTGTTTCACGTTTCACATTTAGGTTTATAATCCATTTGAATTGAGTTTTGTATATGGTTTGAGATAAGATTAGATACCTCTTAGAAACGAGATGGTTGGATGGCCTCACCAACTCAATGGGCATGAGTTTGAACAGCTCTGGGAGATGGTGAAGGACAGGGCAGCCTGGCGTGCTGCTGTCCATGGGGTCGCAAAGAGCTGGACACAACTGAGCGACTGAACAACAAGATTAGATACTTCACAGTAAAGTTTATACCCTGGAGTGATTTTGCAAGTCTTTTGTTAGAAGATTTATTCCTAGGTATGTAGTATTTTAGGATGCTATAAATGGTGTTTAAAATTTTCATTTCTTTTTAATTTTAATTTGCTAATAAAAAGAAATGCAATTGATTTTTCTTTTTTTAGTCTAACAATTCTTAATCTGTAAATCTTTTGAATTTTTGTGTACGTAGAACAACTTTTGGTGCTTCTCGATTTCTCTTTTTTTTTCTTGGCCTTAACACACTGGCTAAAAAATTCAATATTGGCTGAGTAAAAACAGTGGCAGGCATGGGCATTCTTGTTTCATTCAAAATCTGAAAGAGTCCTTTCAGTTCCACCATTAAATAAGACCTCTGCTGTAAAGTTTTTGGGTTTGTTGATACCCTTACCAGAGTGGAGAAGTTTCTCTTTTTCATGTTTGGCTATAAGTTTCATCCTGAATCAGTGTTGAAATGGAAGTCTCATCTCATGATGGTTTTTTCCCCTTTCATATGTTGAAGTGGAGAATTACATTGGTTTCTAGTGTTAAACCACTTAAGCATTGTGGTTGTGACATAATTTTTTTTTCTATGTTGCTAGATTCTGTCTGCTAATATTTTATATATAATTTTTGCCTGAATTTTTGTAAGATTGGTGGTCTGTAATTTTTCTTTATAAAGTTCTGGTATCAGAGTTTTGGTATCTTTACAAAGTGATTTGGGCACCTCTTTTTCTGTTCTCCAGATTTTGTAAGATTGGGACTGTTCTTTCCTTTAATAGTTGGTAGAACTCTACAGAGAAAGTACTTCAGTTCAGTTGCTCAGTCGTGTCCAACGGTTTACTACCCCATGGACTGCAGCACGCCAGGCTTCCCTATCCATCACCAACTCCCGGAGCTTCCTTAAACTCATGTCCATGGAGTTGGTGATGCCATCCAATCATCTCATCCTCTGTTGTCCCCTTCTCCCACCTTCAATCTAAAAGACCCAGCATCAGGGTCTTTTCCAGTGAGTCAGTTCTTTGCATCAGGTGGCCAAAATATTGGAGTTTCAGCCTCAGCATCAGTCTTTCCAATGAATATTCAGGACTGATTTCCTTTAGGATGGACTGGTTGGATCTCTTTGCAGTCCAAGGGACTCTCAAGAGATCTCTCCAGCACTACAGTTCAAAAGCATCAATTCTTCGATGCTCAGCCTTCTTCATGGTCCAACTCTTAAATCCATACATGACTACTGAAAAAACCGTAACTTTGACTAGATGGACCTCTGTCGGCAAAGTGATAGCTCTGCTTTTTAATGAGCTATCTAGGTTGCTCATAGATTTTCTTCCAAGGAGCAAACGTCTTTTAAGTTCATGGCTGCAGTCACCATCTTGCAGTGATTTTGGAGCCCAAGAAAATAAAGTCTGTCAGTGTTTGCCATGAAGTGATGGGAACAGATGCCATGATCTTAGTTTTCTCAATGTTGAGTTTTAAGCCAGCTGTTTCACTCTCTCTCTTTCATTAAGAGGCTCTTCAGTTCCTTTTTACTTTTTGCCGTAAGGGTCATGTTATCTGCGTATCTGAGGTTATTGATATTTCTCCCAGCAATCTTGATTCCTGCTTGTGCTTCATCCAGCCCAGCGTTTTGCATAACATACTCTGCATATAAGTTGAATAAGCACGGTGACAATATACAGTCTTGACGTACTCCTTTCCCAATTTGGAACCAGTCTGTTGTTCCATGTCCAGTTCTAACTGTTGCTTCTTGACCTGCATACAGATTTCTCAGGCAGGTAAGGTGGTCTGATATTCCCATCTCTTGAAGAATTTTTCATAGTTTATTGTAATCTATACAGGCAAAGGCTTTGGTGTGATCAATAAAGCAGAAGTAGAGTTTTAGTAGGTTTGGGTAATCATTGGGGCTTTTCTGGTGGCTCAGAGGAACCTGGTGGGCTACAGCCTATACAGTCAAAAAGAGTCGGATGTGACTGAGCAACTAACGCGTTCACGCCTTGGTAATTATTGGGCTTCCCTTCCCTGGTGGCTCAGATGGTAAAGAATCTGCCTGCAATGCAGGAGACCTGGGTTCAATCCCTGGGTCAGGAAGATTCCCCTGGAAAAGGAAATGGCAACCCACTCCAGTATTCTTTTTTCTTTTTTTCTTTTAATTGGAGGCTGATTACTTTACAATATTGTAGTGGACTCCAGTATTCTTGTCTGGAGAATCCCATGGACAGAGGAGCCTGTTGGGATACAGTTCATGGGGTCGCAAAGAGTTGAACACGACTGAGCAGCTTTAACTTTTCACTTCACTTTGTTAATTACACTTTGTAGGAATTTGTTGATTTCATCTAAAATTTTCACTTTTATTGGCATAAATTTGTAATGTCTTCAGTTCTATGGAATCTGTAGTGATGTAATGATGTCTCATTTCTGATACTGGTTATTTGTGTTTCCTGTTTTTTTAGATTAGTATTACCAGAGTTTTATTAGATCTTTCAAAGAACCAACTTTTAGCTTTGCATATCCTTTTTCTTATAAGTTTGTTTTCACTCATTGGTTTTTCCTTTCTTTATTTTGCTGATTTTCATCATTTCTTTTCTAATATATGAATTAAAGATTATATTATCTTTAGCTGTATCCTACAAATTATGTTACTGTCCATCAGCTAGGAGGTGACTCAAGGTCACAGGAAGGGCATGGAGCTGGAAGGCCAGACTGTGGGTCTATTCTTTTTTGTCCTTTGGGCAAGAAGTCTCATCTCCAAGCTCTTCTTCCATTGAACGTGGGGACACAGTCATCAGCAGTGAAGGGAGCTCTCTGGCCACCATGTATTCATTTGTTGTTCAGTCACTAAGTCTTGTCTGACTCTTTGTGACCCCATGGACCACAGCACGCCAGGCTCCTCTGTCCTCCACTGTCTCCCTTAGTTTGTTCAAACTCACGTCCGTTGAGTCGGTGATGCCGTCCAACCTCCATCTCCTGTCGTCCCCTTCTCCTCCTGCCCTCAGTCTTTCCCAGCATCAGGGTCTTTTCCAATGAATCAGCTCTTTGCATTAAGTGGCCAAAGTATTGGAGCTTCAGTATCAGTCCTTCCAATGAATATTCAGGACTGATTTCCTTTAAGATTGACTAGTTTGATCTCCTTGCAGTCCAAGAGACTTTCAAGAGTCTTCTCCAACACCACAGTTCAAAAGCATCATATTCTTTGGCACTCAGCCTTCTTTATGGTTCAACTTTCACATCCATACATGACTACTGGAAAAACCATGGCTTTGATTATACAGACCTTTGTCGGCAAAGTGATATCTCTGCTTTCCAGATGGTTTTTGGTTTACTTTGCTCAGATCCATCAGAGAAAGTACTGTTTATGGCATCTGTAGGCTTGGAAATATATTTCTTAAATTATAAGACTTGAAAGCTGAAATGACTCCTTGATCCATGGGCTTCAAGATGTTGTGTTACTCGGCAAGAAAACAGCATTCATCTCGTTGTCCATCTCCATCAGAGCTGTTGGGTGATCAGGTATATTGTCAGTGAGAGGGAATGTTTTGAATAAAATCTTTTTCTGAGCAGTATGTGTCAACAGTTTAAGATATTCAGTAAATGATGTGGTAAACAGATGTGCTATCATTCAGGCTTTGTTGTTGCATTTACAGAGCACAGGCAGAGTGGGTTGATTGAGCACCATTCTTAGGGGCTGTAGAGTTTTTGGAATGGTAAACGAGCATTGACTTCAACCAGCTATTTAAACCCCTAATGAGGGAGTCAGTCTGTCCTTCGAAGCTTTGAAGCCAGGCATTGACTTCTCTGTAGCTATGAAAGTCCTGGGTGGCATCTCCTTCCAATAGAGGCTTTGTCTACACTGAAAACCTGTTGTTCAGTGTAGCCACCCACACGAGTGATCTTGGCTGGCTCTTTCGGGTGACTTGTTGCAGCTTCTACATCAGCACTTGCGGCTTCACCTTTGCACTCTGATGTGCTAGAGACGGCATCTTTCCTTTGACCTTGGGAACCAACCCCTGCCAGCTTCACATTTTCTGCCGCTTCCTCGCCTCCCTCAGTTCTCACAGGGTTGGAGAGAGCTGGGGCCTTGCTGTGGCTTGGGCTTTGGTTTATGGAAATACTGCGGCTGGTTGCATCCAGGCCACTCTGACTTCCTCCACATCAGCAGTAAGCCTGTTCCCTTTCTTATCATTGTGCATTCACTGGAGGAGCACTTCTAATTTCCTTGAGGAACTTTTCCTTTGCATTCACAAGCTAGCTAACTGGTGCAGGAGGCCTAGCTTTTGGCCTGTCTTAACCTTTGAAGTGCCTTCCTCACTAAGCGTCATTTCTAGGTTGGGATTTAAAGTGAGACACGCAGCTCTTCCTTCCGCTTGAACACTGTGAGGCCGCTGTAAGGTGGCTCATTGGCCTGATTTCAGTGTGGCTGTGTCTGGGGTGTAGGAAGGCTCAAGAGGAGGGAGGGAGTCATGGAACAGTGGGTCTGTGGGACAGTCAGAACATGTATTTATCGCTTAAGCTCATCATTTTATATTGGTGAGGTTCGTGGTGCCCCAAAACAATTAGGGTAGTTACATCAGAAATCACTGATCAGATAGAGCCATAATAAATATAATAACAATGAAAGAGTTTGAAGTGTTGTGAGAATTACTAGACGGTGACACAGACACGAAGTGAGCAAATGCTGTTGGGAACAGTGGGAGCCGCAGGGCTGCTGGGGAGCTCAGTGTGTAAGAAACGCAGCTTGATGAGGCCGCTGGGCCTGGAGCCCGGCCTTGGGCTGGTAGGTCCTCCCTGCCAGTTTCTGCCCACCTCCAGCCCAGGGCCGGGTGCTCTCAGTCCATGGCATGTGGTATTCCCAGGGTGCCTGCCTGACCTCCTCTGGTTGGTAAAGCATGAAACCCTGCAAAGCCTTCTCCCAGGAAAGCCCCGTGTCTGGCAGTAGCCTGTGTGGCGTGAGGACAGGGCGGGGGGGCGGGGGGTGGGCTGCGGGCCCCTGGTGCCCTTGGCATCGTGTGGTCTTGCCTGGTCTTCACAGCGGCATGGCTCTGTGGCACTGGAGCCTCTGTTTCAGAAGAGGCCGTGGGCAGCTCTGGGAGGTTGAGTGACGTGCCCAGCTTCCGCAGCTCCTGGGGACTCCTCAGCAGCAGGCTCCGGGCTCAGCCACTCGAGGCCTGGCTGCTCCCCTGAGGATCCCGCATGGGAACCACATGCATCAGCCTGATCGTTTCAGAGATTTAAAGAGCACAGAATATTCTATGTCGAGTTAACTGTGTCTTTCTCTTCTTTTTCTCTCCTGTTTCCAAGATTGTTGAAGGTGAGTGGTCTCCCTGCTTCCTTGGGTTTGGGCAAGGGCAGCGCTGCGGGCCCACCCGCTCTGAGGGCGGGAACACCCCCTGGGGCAGCCCTGCCTGCTGCGGGACTCCGCCCCGCCTCTGCCCGCGGCATCAGGGTTGGGGGCTCCTCCTGGGAGGCCGGGAGGCTGGGTCCCCAGGGCAGGGGGCTGAGAGGCCCTCGCCTGAACATGAACTTGCACCTAGAGAGGAGGCGGCCGAGGAGGAACGGCAGGCGGCTGCGCCAGGCGCACACGGATAGCTGTGTGGTAAGCAGCGATGAGGAGGAGCCGGCCCGGGACAAGGATGTGTACGTGACCACCCACACGCCCAGGAGCACCAGGGAGGAGGCAGCTGCGGGCCTCAGGTACCAGGGGCCATGCTGGGTGCAGGCTGTCTACCAGGCAGCCTCTGGATACATGGGCCCTTGTCCCCAGAGTGAGGATCCCTTCTTCCTCCGATTTCCAGTGAAGAGGTTGGGTAGAGGCAGGGTGTTAGAAATACTGGCCCCTCGGCAAATGCTTCAATCCCTGGGCTCAGGAAGGGCTTATGGAGGCATCTGGGTGGCAGGCGGATCCCAAGCTGGGCTCCGCTCTCCCCCCTGTGACCTGAGCAGGCGCACTCGGTGCCCCCAGGGTGTGTGTGAGTTGCCGGAGGTGAGCATCAGCACCCCTGCCTCTGCAGCAGGAATGCTTGGAGGAAGCGGGTGCTCGGCCAGCCCCTGCCCCAGACAGGGAGGCTGCAAGGGGGACTCCCGTTGTCTGCACTTTCTCTTGCCCTCTCTGCCCTCCTTTCTCCAAGGACCCCTGTGCCATGGGACTGCCAGCCTCCCAAGTGCCTGGGCTGTGGCAGGCCGCAGGAGGCTCTTGTGAGAAGAGGGCATGGGCGGCTTAGATGGAGCCATGTAGCGTTAGGAACTGACCGTCTGGCTTGCTTCCCTGACCTGAGCTCTGTGCTTCTAGGCCCTCGGGCACCATCAGCTGCCCCATCTGCATGGACGGGTACTCGGAGGTAAGCAGACTCGGCTGTGTCTCCCCTGGTCCTGGTCTCAGGCTGCTTCACTCGGGGAATGAGATGAGCGCTTCTCGGGCGGGCTTTGACACCTGTCTTGTGGTCATGCCGGGGCTGGCACATGGCTTGGCACACGTCTGTGAAGGGAGGGCGTGCTGTCTCTTTGGGCCGCACAGGCTTGAACTCTGGTGCCTTCGTTCCCTGAGCGGCCCTGTGCACGTGTGCCCGTCCTGTGTACTCCCCGCCCGGCCTCAGCAGAAGCTGCTGGTGTTTTCTGTGGCCCTGGGCCCTCTGGCTCTGCCCCACTGCGTGCCTGGAGGTCCTCGAGCCCCAGGGCTTCAACTTGGGTTCTCGCTGCCCGAGATTGACCTCTGCCTGTTTCTCGGCTTCAGAGATGCCGCTCGTACCTGCGTGAGCCTCAGGGGCACCCTCAGTCCTCCAGACCTCCTCCCTGCTTTCCTGCTGCAGCCCCCGGCCTCGCCCCTCTCAGTCGCCATCTTAGGAACAGGCGGGCGTGGGCGCTGGGGCTCCGGCTGCTCTGGTACAAGACCTGACGTGAAGGCTGTTTGTATGTTTTCCAGATTGTGCAGAATGGACGTCTCATTGTTTCTACAGAGTGTGGCCACGTCTTCTGTAGCCAGTGCCTCCGTGATTCCCTGAAGAATGCTAACACTTGCCCAACTTGCAGGAAAAAGATGAGCCACAAACGGTACCACCCCATTTATATATGAAGTGCTGAGTGCTGCTCAGGAGAGACAAGTGGACACTCAGCCTGGCTGGGTTCTCTGTGCAGCCTTACAGGGCTTATCTGCCTCCGGTTTTCTTGAGCTCAAAAAGACTATTTCAGAATCAACGTCCAGTATGTAAACTGCTCTCTTGTTTCCGACCCCGTCTTAGATCCTTTTGTTACCTCTAGTTGGAGGCCGTGGGGCTGGAGCCAGGCCCCTCCCAGCCGGTTGACATCTCCTGGGTAGGTGGTTCCAGGGTAGGAGAGAGGGAGTCAGGCACATGGGAAAGAAAGTCATGGTTCTAGCCTCTTTCAGAAGCTGCACGTTTGCCACGTTTCCCCCGTTTGGAGAGTTTGCCCCACCTTCCTCCTGGCGGTGTCGTGGAGCACCAGCCCTGGTCGCAGAGCACGCAGGTCCGCCCAGCTCTCCTGGGCATGCTACCTCGTCCCAGGCGTCTGCCCACCGCAGTGACAAGCCACACACAGTCCATCCAGTCTGAGGATCCCAGATGCAAGCGTGGCCCCAGAAAGACCAACCACTGGACTTTGTTTTCCATCCCCTGTGACTCAGAGGCCACCCATGATTCCGCCTATATCAATGTCAGAAGTTCCTGCAGATCACCAAGGCCTCGGCAGGGCAATCCCTAGTTTTCTAAGAACGAAACGTGCAATAAAGCCCGCTCTCTGCCTCCTTTTCAGCAGCCCAGGAGATGTAGCACTCTCGGTGTCCTTGGGAGGCCTGTGTCGCCCCGTCCTGCTCACCACCTGTTCTCAGGAACTGGGCCCACGCCCGAGCTCACCTGGCACAGGAGTCACAGTGGGGCAGGCACGTGGTCGGGGGTCCTCTTTTCTGATAAAACCATCCTCTGTTTACCATAGGCCCTCTGGTCCTCAGTTCCCACTGCCTAACGTCTACTCAAGCATAGACCCAGGCGGCAGTGGCAGTAATTGTGGCCTTATCAGCTGCCCACGTCCATCCTGTTGCCCAAGTCACAGCCACTTGCGATTCAGAGCTCGGCTCTCCAGACTCAAGCTGGGTACCACCACCCCCGCAACTGACATTCATTTCAGAAGCTGCTCTTCTGGCCATTGGGCCTTGATCCTTTGGGCTTCGATTGCTCCTTAGATTTTGGTGGCAAAGTACTGTGGCCCCCTCCTCCCCAGGGGCCCAGATAACACCCTTCTGCTCAACTCCAGGTGTGAGAACCTCTGGTCCTCAAGGAGGTGGCATGGTGGCCCAGGGGTGGCTCCCGGGGGAGAAGGCCTGCAGAGCCTGCCACCTCCACCTCCACACCCTCCTTCCTCAGAGGGCTTCAAGCCAAACCCACAGCCTTCCGTGTGAAACATCTTCAAGGTGGAAGGGGGCCTCCTCTGGCGTTGCTAGCAATAACCTTCAGTTTTTCCTTTTGGAGGAGCAGGGACTCAGCACAGAATTCACTTTAAACAGGGCCGAAGGAGTGTCCCTCCTCTGTGAAAGGAAAATTTCATGCTTCATTCTGACTTTATAATTGTTTGGCTCACTTCCAGTTAGTTTGATAAAGTACTATTTTCTCCTTACAGTCAAGGCAGGCAGGACATGAGTTCTCATCAGCGTGATGGGCACTGTCTGCCCTTTGAGTAGACACAGTGTCCGCATGAAGTTCCTTCTGGGCTTCATGGAACACTTTTTTTTTTTTTTTTTTTTTAATGTTCTAATACCCAGAGTTCAGGAGCCAGGACAACCATACAGCCAAAATCTCGTATGCTTTATGCTTAAAGACAAATGGTTGATCATCAAAGTTGTGTTCCTTCATACTAAACTGGGGGAAAATGTTTAGTTTCTACTATTCAGAAATTGCAAAATAGGAAAAGTTGATGTGGAAAAATCCCTTTCCCTCCCTCAGTGTACATAGTTCAGATCTTTCTTTGTTCCGTTTATAAACTGTATCCATGTCGGTCAGTCTGTTTTTGACTTCTCTGCTAGTGTTACAGGTGAAAATAAATCATTACCTTGAACCAGGTACCATTTTTGTGTGTTCATTTACTCATCGGGATCCATTTCACTTCTCGCCCTACACCCTTGCCCAAGGTACATGATTCCTGTCTGGCTCCAGCTTTGTGTATCTTGGGGCACACATATGTGAGAAGGTGGCTTGGTCATGTACCAACTTAGAAACCAGCAGGTAAGAGATCACTCTTGCGCAGAGCCACAAGTCCAGGCCCTGGAATCCCTAACCGAGCAGAATTTTAACTTCAGCCCCTAAGAAGTGAAGTTGACTGCGGGCTGTTCACTCCGTCGTGCCAGTGCGAGCTCAGGAGTGGAGCTCTGAGCAGTGTGGACTGAGAGCGCCAACCACCACACACGGTTCGTCTTCCACGTGGGCAAGGGGACCCAGGAGGGTATGGCGTGCCTGTTAGGGCCTTGGGAAAGCTGAAAAGTCGGAATGGGCCTGAGGTCTCCAGAGAGGAAGTGATGGCAGAGCTGGCCTTCGCCTGTGTGCCCTTCTCCATTCCTGTCTGGTGGTCCCGAGATGGAGCAGGCTCTCGTGCTGGAGGCCTGGGGCTCCGGGGCACGTGACTGGTGAACTTCAGAGGCCTGCCTTCTGCAGGAGACCACCACAGACAAAAACTTGTTCGGTCACGTAGTCTAAGTAAAGCGAAGAGGAAGGGCTCCTGAGTGCAGAGCTCAGGCCCAGTGCCCTCCCGGGGTACGGGCCCGCCAAGACCTGGGGCTGTGGCTGACCCCACACTTCCTGGATGGCCACCACAACCCAGAAGTGGTCCTGAAGCCAGTCTCCAGGAGGCCTCCATCCTCGGCAAGGCCAGGGAGGAGAGGAGCATCCTGTGAGAGGATTAGCAGCGGGGCCCCCAAAGCTGGCTACTGAAAGGGTTTGTTCCTTGGTTTCTTATTTTTGAAACTTAGGTTGTGTTTTAACTGCATTTTTCTGTTGTTTGCATGTAGTGTTTGTATATTGTGTAAGCATCCTTGCCAAAGCCTCATTCTGCTAAGACTCTGGGTTCTGTTGAATGCTCTACACTCACAGCCACATCATCTTTGGTGATTTGTTCTAATTCTTGGAACATTCTTTTTCTTGCTGGACTTGTAAGATAATTAGCAGGAAAGGAAGGTTCCTTTTCCAACCATTAGGTAAGAGTTTGTCTTTTATTTCTGTTTTATTTTATCCACAGTGGACGTATGTCCTTATTGATTCTTTTTCTCCTCTACTGGGATATAGGATTTTTCCCCCTTCAGATCAGTTAATATTATGTTTCACGTTGATTTTTTTTCAGTGTATACCAGCTTTGCATTTCTTTGGTAAATGCACTTTGTTCATGATTTATTGACTTACACATATCTTTGTTTTGCCACTATTTGGTTTTGTTGTTCAGTCGCTTAGTCAAGTCCGACTCTTTGTGACCCCATGGATTGCCGCATGCCAGGTCTCCCTGTCCATCACCAACTCTGGGAGCTTGCTCAAACTCATGTCCATTGAGTCAGTGATGCCATCCAACTATCTCATCCTCTGTCATCCCCTTCTCCCGCCTTCAATCTTTCCCAGCATCAGGGTCTTTTCCAGTGAGTCAGTTCTTTGCATCAGGTGGCCAGAGTATCGGAGCTTCAGCTTCAGCATCAGTCCTACCAATGAATATTCAGGACTGATTTCCTTTAGGATTGATCCCTTTGATCTCCTTGCAGTCCAAGGGACTCTCAAGAGTCTTCTCCAACACCACAGTTCAAAAGCATCAATTCTTCGATGCTCAGCCTTCTTCATGGTTCAACTCTCACATCCATACATGACTACTGGAAAAACCATAACTTTGACTCGACGGACCTCTTGTCAGCAAAGTGATGTCTCTGCTTTTTAATAAGCTGTCTAGGTTGGTCATAGATTTTCTTCCAAGGAGCAAGTGTCTTTTTAAGTTTATGGCTGCAGTCACCACCTGTAGTGATTTTGGAGCCCAAGAAAATAAAGTCTTTCACTGTTGCCATTGTTTCCCCATCTATCTGCCATGAAGTGATGGGACTGGATGCCATGATCTTAGTTTTTTGAATGTTGAGTTTTAAACCAGCTTTTTCACTCTCTTTCACTTTCATTAAGAGGCTCTTTAGTTCCTCTTCACTTTCTGCCATAAGGGTGGTGTCATCTGTGTATCTGAGGTTATTGATATTTCTCCCGGCAATCTTGATTCCAGCTTGTGCTTTATCCAGCCTGGCATTTCGCATGATGTACTCTGCATGTAAGTTAAATAAGCAGGATGACAATATACAGTCTTGACATACTCCTTTCCCAATTTGGAAGCAGTCCGCTGTTCCATGTCCAGTTCTAACTGTTGCTTCCGCAGGAGGCAGGTAAGGTGGTCTGGTATTCCCAGCTCTTTAAGAATTTTCCACAACTTGTGATCCACATAGTCAAAAGGCTTTAGTGTAGTCAATGAAGCAGAAAGAAAGTGTAGTCGCTCAGTTGTGTCTGACTCTTTGCAACCCTATGGACTGTGGCCTGCTAGGCTCCGTCCATGGGATTTTCCAGGCAAGAATACTGGAGTGGGTTGCCATTTCTTTCTGCAGGGGATCTTCTGGACCTAGGAATCAAACTCAGGTCTTCCGCATTGTGGGCAGACTCTATTGGCTTCCCTGTGGCTCAGCTGGTAAAGAATCTGCCTGAGACCTGGGTTTGATCCCTGGGTTGGGAAGATCCCCTGGAGAAGAGCATGGCAACCCACTCCAGTATTCTGGCCTAGAGAATTCTATGGACTGTGTAGTCCATGGGGTCACAAAGAGTTGGACACAAATGAGCGACTTTTGCTTCACTTTAGTGAAGCAGGGTAGATGTTTTTCTGGAATTCTCTTTTTCTGTGATCCAAATGTTTGGGTTCAGTTCAGTTGCTCAGTCGTGTCCGACTCTTTGCGACCCCATGAATCGCAGCATGCCAGGCCTCCCTGTCCATCACCAACTCCTGGAGTCCACCCAAACTCATGTCCATTCAGTCGGTGATGCCATCCAACCATCTCATCCTCTGTCGTCCCCTTCTCTTCCTACCCCCAATCCTTCCCAGCATTAGGGTCTTTTCCAATGAGTCAACCCTTCGCATGAGGTGGCCAAAGTATTGGAGTTTCAGCTTCAACATCAGTCCTTCCAATGAACACCCAGGACTGATCTCCTTTAGGATGGACTGGGTGGATCTCCTTGCAGTCCAAGGGACTCTCAAGAGTCTTCTCCAACACCAGAGTTCAAAAGCATCAATACTTCAGCTGTCAGCTTTCTTCATCGTCCAACTCTCACATCCATACATGACCACTGGAAAAACCATAGCCTTGACTAGACGGACCTTTGTTGGCAAAGTAATGTCTCTGCTTTTAAATATGCTGTCTAGGCTGGTCATAACCTTCCTTCCAAGGAGTAAGCGTCTTTTAATTTCATGGCTGCAATCACCATCAGCAGTGATTTTGGAGCCCAAAAAAATAAAGTCTGACACTGTTTCCACTGTTTCCCCACCTATTTCCCATGAAGTGATGGGACCAGATGCCATGATCTTAGTTTTCTGAACGTTGAGCTTTAAGCCAACTTTTTCACTCTCCTCTTTCACCCTCATCAAGAGGCTCTTTAGTTCTTCTTCACTTTCTGCCATAAGGGTGGTGTCATCCGCATATCTGAGGTTATTGATATTTCTCCCGGCAATCTTGATTCCAGCGTGTGCTTCCTCCAGCCCAGCGTTTCTCATGATGTACTCTGCATATAAGTTAAATAAGCAGGGTGACAATATACAGCCTTGACGTACTCCTTTTCCTATTTGGAACCAGTCTGTTGTTCCATGTCCAGTTCTAACTGTTGCTTCCTGACCTGCATACAGGTTTCTCAAGAGGCAGGTCAGGTGGTCTGGTATTCCCATCTCTTTCAGAATTTTCCGCAGTTTATTGTGATCCACACAGTCAAAGGCTTTGGCATAGTCAATAAAGCAGAAATAGATGTTTTTCTGGAACTCTCTTGCTTTTTCGATGATCCAGCGGATGTTGGCAATTTGATCTCTGGTTCCTCTGCCTTTTCTAAAACCAGCTTGAACATCTGGAAGTTCACGGTTCACGTATTGCTGAAGCCTGGCTTGGAGAATTTTAAGCATCACTTTACTAGCGTGTGAGATGAGTGCAGTTGTGTGGTAGTTTGAGCATTCTTTGGCATTGCCTTTCTTTGGGATTAGAAGGAAAACAGCTTTTCCAGTCCTGTGGCCACTGCTGAGTTTTCCGTATTTGCTGGCATATTGAGTGCAGCACTTTCACAGCGTCATCTTTCAGGATGTGAAGTAGCTTGTTTGCCACAGCTAGAGAAAGGGCACACACAGCAACGAGGACACAGTGCAGCCAAAATTAGATTAAAAAATTTTCAAAAGCATATTTGATGGAATTACTTCAAAAGTACAGTTTAGTGAATTACCATATAGTAAATGTTCATGAAACAACCAACTGCAACAAGAAACTATTAATCAACACCTTAGAAGCCCCTTCCTGTCCTTTCTCCCAGTTTTTTTAATGTTGAGTTTCAAGCCAGCGTTTTCACTCTTTCACCCTCATCAATAGACTCTTCAGTTCCTCTTTGCTTTCTGCCATTAGAGTGGTATCATATGCATATCTGAGGTTGTTGATACTTCTCCCAGCAATCTTGATTTCAGATGGTGATTCATCCAGTCTGGCATTGTGCATGATGACTCTGGGTATATGTTAAATAAACAGAGTGACAGTATGCAGCTTTGACATACTCCTTTCCCAATTTTGAACCAGTTCTTTTTTCCATGTTTGGTTCTAACTGTTGCTTTTTGATCTGCTCAGAGGGATATTCATAGCTATAAATTTCTACATTGCAAGATAAAATCAATAATCTAATTGGATGCCTTAAGGAACTAGAAAAAGAACCAGCTAAACCTAAAGCTAGCAGATGGAAAGCAATAGAAGAGAATGAAGCAGAGACATGAAATTGAGAGTAGAAAGTAATAGAGGAAAGAACGGAGACTAAAAGTTGAGCAAGACCCTGCCCACCAGAGCAAGGGCCAGTTGTTCCCACAGCCAGTCCCCCCTTCAGGAAGCGGACAAAGCCCTCTTAGCCTCATCTGTCAGAGGGCAGAGAGAAGAAAGGGGCAGCACAGTCCCCCAGTGGCCAAAACAAAGCCACATTACAGAACGGTAATCAAGATGAAAGTTACGTCCCAGATGAAGGCACAAGATAAAATCCCAGGAAAACAACTAACTGAGGTGGAGACAGGCAATGTTCCAGAAAAAGAATTCAGAATAATGATAGTGAAGATGATCCAGGATCTTGGGAAAACAGTGAAGAAGATGCAAGAAATGTTTAGCCAAGACCTAGAAGAACAAAAGAACAAACAACCCGAGATGAATAATACACTGGAAGGAATCAATAGACTAACTGAAGCAGAAGAACTGGTAAATGACCTGGAGGCCAGAACGGCGGAAATCACTGCCGCAGAACAGAAGATAGAAAAAGAACGAAAAGAAAACGAAGACAGCCCGAGCGAACTCGGGCAACACTGGACACACCAACATTTGCATCAGAGGGGCCCCAGGAGGAGAAGAGAGAGATGCTGAGAAATTATTTGAAGAGATAGTTGCTGAAAACTTCCCAAACATGGGAAAGGAAATAATCAACCAAGTCCAGGAAGCACAGAGTCCCAGGCAAGGTAAACCCAAGCAGGAGCACACCCAACACATAGTGACCAAAAGGGATGGAAGGGAAGAGCCTGAAACCAGGAAGACTCTGCCAGCAAGACGCCTTCCGATTTGATGGAGGAACCCAAAGCTCTCCAGAGAAGCAAAAGGCACCACCAAACCAACTTCACAACAAATGCTAAAGGAACTTTTCTAGGCAGGAAGCACACGAGAGGGAAAAGGCCTACAGAAAATAACCCCAAGACAATTAAAACGGTAACAGGATCATACATATTGATAATTACCTTAAATGCAAAAAGATTAAATGCACCAACCAAAAGACAGACCGGCCGGTGGATGAAAACCTGCGCACGTACGCAGCTCCACTTGTCATCACTGCTTGCCCCCGAACTGTATGCAGCTGTTTCATATTGTTCGGTTAACCTTGTTCCCATTATGGCTTGCAGTTGCAATTATCTTTTATTTTTTGTCTGGCTATTGATTGTGAAAACTGATAACATCTTTAC
This sequence comes from Giraffa tippelskirchi, assembly GCF_054371585.1. Taxonomy (NCBI): domain Eukaryota; kingdom Metazoa; phylum Chordata; class Mammalia; order Artiodactyla; family Giraffidae; genus Giraffa; species Giraffa tippelskirchi. The sequence goes on from NC_137275.1 coordinate 1,653,079, forward strand.
ATCTTTTACTATTGTGATTATGTAACTATTACTCACTTAATACCATTGTATCATGATTGGTCAACAGAAAAATAATAGAATTCTGTATCACCGAAACTACCATTTAATAGGTAAACTTGTAACCACTTTTTAAAATCCAAATGGGTATCAGAATTATCTTGCAATTTTAGAAAAATACAGATGCTCGAGTATTGCTTTTTTTTCTCCAGAGCTCCAGATGTTTCTAATGAGCAGTCATGTTTAAAAGCAACTAGACTATATGATGATCTTTGATCTAGTTTCACTTTTTCATATTCAGTGCTCCCATTTAATTTAGTTTATGTTTTCTAATTTCTCCATCTCTTTTTTTTTGATGTTTTTCTCAAGTCTTTATCAAGTGTAGTAGAAAAGCTCTTGTATACATATATAAAAATAGTATGTATAATATATATGTTTTAGAAAACTTACCAACTTTTGCCTAACTAAAAAATTTATGACATTTTCATTCCACTTGTTTGACTTAGTATAAATAGAATGCTAGATTTCTAGTTAAGAAAAATAGATAGGCAACAAAGGTTTTACTATATAATACAGGGAACTATAGTCAATTATCTTGTAATAACCTATAGTATATTTTCTATTATCTGAAAAATAATGTGTGTATATGTACAACTGAATCACCTTTCTGTGCACCTGAAGCGTTGTTAAGTCAACTATACTTTGATAAAATAAATATTAGGCAAAAATAATAATAAAAACAACAAAGTGGAAAAAAAAAACTTCAGCTAGGTTGGTGCAAAAGTAATTGCAGTTTTGCATTGTTGGACTTTGCTGTTTGATATTGGAATACATTCTTAAATATGGTTATATTATACATCATTTTAATGCACATTTGTCACTTTATGTTTTGCTAATGACTTATTACTTTTTTATATTTTATATTTATTTTAGACTAGGAAAATTATATTAGACAAAAAGCAAATTCGAGTGATTTTCTTATTCAAGTTCAAAATGGGCGTAAAGCAGTGGAGACCATTTGTGACATCAACAATGGATTTGGCCCTGGAACTGCTAACAAAACTACAGTGCAGTAGTGTTTCAAGTTTTGGAAAAGAGAAGAGAGCCTTCAAGACAAGGCACGCGATTGTCACCAGCAGAAGTGGACAACGACCTACTGAGAGGATTATGGAAGCTGATCCTCTTAGAACTACATGAGAAGTTGCCAAAGAACTCAACACCAAGCACTGTATGCTGATCGGGCATTTGAAGCAAATTGGAAGGTGAAAAAGCTTGGTAAGTGGGTGCCTCATGAGGTACCAAAAATAAAAAAAAAATCATTGTTTTGAAGTGTTGTCTTCTCTTATTCTACACAATAACAATGAGCCATTTCTTGATTGGATTGTGATATGTGATGAAAAGAAGTGGATTGTATATGACAACCGCCGATGACCAGCTCAGTGGTTGGACCGAGAAGAAGCTCCAAAGCACACTTTCTGAAGCCAATCTTGCACCCAAAAAAGGTCATGATCACTATTTGGTGGTCTGCTGCCCATCTGACCCACTACAGCTTTCTGAATCCTGGCAAAACCATCACATCTGAGAGGTGCAGATGTAATACACCTCAGCAAGTAATGTAATGCAATCTCGGCAAATCGACGAGATGCCCCGAAACCGCACCACCTGCAGCCAGCTGTGACCGGCAGAGCAGGCCCAGCTCTGCTCCATGGCAGTGGCCGGCCACACATCACACAACCAGCGCTTCAGAAATGGGACAGAGTGGGCTGGGCCCGGCTCTTCTCCACGGCAGCGCCTGGCTGCGCATCACACAACCAGTGCTTCAGAAATGGAACCGAGTGGGCTATGAAGTTTTGTCTCATCCACCATATTCACCTGATCTTTTGCCAACCTACTACCACCACTTCAAGCACCTTGACAACTTTCTGCACTGAAAATGCTTTCACAACAAGCAGGAGGCAGAGAATGCTTTCCAAGAGATCTTTGAATCCCAAAGCATGGGTTTTTATGCTACAGGAATAAACAGACAGATTTCTTGATGGCAAAAATATGTTGATTATAATGGTGCCTATTTATAATGATTTAAAATTCACAGTCTGAAACCATAATAACTTTTTCACCAACCTATAGATTGACTTAAGAGCAAGAGACAAGACTCAAACTGCTTAAAACAATGAGAGAGAGGATATTACTGAACTTTACAGTAAAACAGAGGATTACAAGACTAAACATCTTCATGTCAACAAACTGGATAATGTTGATGAGATGGGCAAACTCCTAGAAACACAAAGTTACATGTTCAGTTCAGTTCAGTCACTCAGTCGTCTCTGACTCTTTGCGACCCCATGAATTGCAGCACGCCAGGCCTCCCTGTCCATCACCAACTCCCGGAGTCTACCCAAACCCATGTCCATCGAGTCGGTGACGCCATCCAACCATCTCATCCTCTGTTGTCCCCTTCTCCCGCCCCCAATCCTACCCAGCATTAGGGTCTTTTCCAATGAGTCAACCCTTCGCATGAGGTGGCCAAAGTATTGGAGTTTCAGCTTCAACATCAGACCTTCCAATGAACACCCAGGATTGATCTCTTTTAGGATGGATTGATTGGATCTCCTTGCAGTCCAAGGGACTCTCAAGAGTCTTCTCCAACATCACAGTTCAAAAGCATCAATTCTGCGGCACTCAACTTTCTTCACCGTCCAACTCTCACATCCATACATGACCACTGGAAAAACCATAGCCTTGACTAGACGGACCTTTGTTGGCAAAGTAATGTCTCTGCTTTTAAATATGCTATCTAGGTTGGCCATAACCTTCCTTCCAAGGAGTAAGCGTCTTTTAATTTCATGGCTGCAATCACCATCAGCAGTGATTTTGGAGCCCAAAAAATAAAGTCTGACACTGTTTCCACTGTTTCCCCACCTATTTCCCATGAAGTGATGGGACCAGATGCCATGATCTTAGTTTTCTGAACGTTGAGCTTTAAGCCAACTTTTTCACTCTCCTCTTTCACCCTCATCAAGAGGCTCTTTAGTTCTTCTTCACTTTCTGCCATAAGGGTGGTGTCATCCGCATATCTGAGGTTATTGATATTTCTCCCGGCAATCTTGATTCCAGCGTGTGCTTCCTCCAGCCCAGCGTTTCTCATGATGTACTCTGCATATAAGTTAAATAAGCAGGGTGACAATATACAGCCTTGACGTACTCCTTTTCCTATCTGGAACCAGTCTGTTGTTCCGTGTCCAGTTCTAACTGTTGCTTCCTGACCTGCATACAGGCTTCTCACGAGACAGGTCAGATGGTTTGGTATTCCCATCTCTTTCAGAATTTTCCACAGTTTATTGTGATCCACACAGTCAAAGGCTTTGGCATAGTCAATAAAGCAGAAATAGATGTTTTTCTGGAACTCTCTTGCTTTTTCGATGATCCAGCGGATATTGGCAATTTGATCTCTGGTTCCTCTGCCTTTTCTAAAACCAGCTTGAACATCTGGAAGTTCACGGTTCACGTATTGCTGAAGCCTGGCTTGGAGAATTTTGAGCATTACTTTACTAGCGTGTGAAATGAGTGCAATTGTGCCGTAGTTTGAGCATTCTTTGGCATTGCCTTTCTTTGGGATTGGAATGAAAACTGACCTTTTCCAGTCCTGTGGCCACTGCTGAGTTTTCCAAATTTGCTGGCATATCGAGTGCAGAACTTTCACAGCATCACCAGAGTTTCCTAAATAACACACAATACATACAATTACAGTATGAATTCAGCGAAGTTGTGGGATACAAATTCACAAATCAATTGTATTTCTATACCCTATCAGTTAATAATCTGAAAGGGAAATTAAGTTTCCCATAGCATCAAAAAAGAATAAAATGCTTAATAAATTTAAGCAAGTAGGTATAAAATTTGTACACTGAGACTTACTATAACAACACCACAGCACATTGCTGAAAGAAACACATTTAAATAAATAGACATCCCATGCTGGTGGGTTGGAAGACAGTCTTGTTAAGTTGGCAATATTACCCAAACAATAAATACTATACAGAATCAGTGCAATCCTTACCAACCCAATGGCAGTCTTTATAGAAATCTATGGAATTTTAAGGACTGAGGACAGATAAAATAATCTTGAAATAGAATTTGAAAGACTCACTTGCCAATTTGAAAACATTATAAAAGCACAGGAATCAAAATAATGTGGCGCTCGCTTTGGGACAGATGTAGAGACCAATGCAGTGAGATTGAGAGCCCAGAAATAAATCCTCACTTCAATGGGCAAGTGATTTTCATAAGGGTTCAAGATCATGCAATGGAGGAGAAAGGTCTCTCTGATACAAGGTGCTTGGAAAATTGGATATTCTCATGCATAAGAACTGGAGTAGGAAATGGCCACCCACTCCAGTGTTCTTGCCTGGAAAGTTCCATGAACAGAGGAGCCTGGTGGGCTACAGTCCATGGGATTGCAAAGAGGTGGACATGACTGAAGGACTAAGCATGTACAAAACAATAAAGCTGGGTCTTGAAACCATAAGTAAAAATTAATTTAAAAATGGATCAAATACCTAGATTTAAGAACTAAAACTACAAAAATTCTTACAAAACATAAATGCAAATATTCATGATTTTGGATTTGGCAAAGCTTTCTCATATATAACACCAAAAAGAGGCAACAAAAGGAAAAGTAAATTTGACTTCATTAAAATTTAAAACTTTTGTGCATCAAAGGATACTATTAGGAGATTGAAAAGACAACCCACAGAACAAGAGGAAATATTTGGAATTCATCTATCTGATTGAGGTCAAATAATCAGAATATATAAAGTGTTCCTACAGCTTAATAACAAAAAAATCAGCCTAATTCAAAAATCGGTAAAGGACTAAAATAGATATTTCTCTAAAGACGACATACAAATAACCAATAAGCCCATGAGTTCAACATCATATCATTAGTCATGAGTAAAATGTTCATCAAAACTACAGATACCACTTCACACCCATTAGAATGGCTATTTTCAAAAATACAGAAAACAAGTGTGGTGAGGATGTGCAGAAACTGCAGCCCTTGTACATAGCTGCTGGAAACATGAATGATAAAGCTGATCTAGAAAACAGTTTGCTGGTTCCTGAAAAAGTTACATATAGGATTGCTGTATGATACAAAATTCTCACTCCTAGATTAATACTCAAAAGAATTAAAAACAGGGACTAAGATATTTGTGTATCAGTGTTCATAACAACATTATTCACAGCCAAAAGGTAGAAAGAACCCAAATGTCCATCCACAGATGAATGGATAAACAAAGTGTGGTAAATCCACGCAATGAAATAGTATTCAGCCTGAAGAAAGGATGAAATTCGGATGCACACTTTCAACATGGACTAGTGATAACATCATGCTAAATGAAATAAGCTACACACAAAAGTAAAACTACGATGATTCCACTTCCATGATGTACTTAGAATAGACAAAATCATAGATGCAGAAAGTAGAGTAGAGGTTGACATGGCCTTGGGATAGTCACTGGGCACCATTTATGTCTGAAACGGTGAAACATTCTGGAAAAGGACAATGGTGATGGCTGTACAGCATTGTAAATGTAGGTAATGCCGCAGAGTCACACACTTGAAAAGGGTTCAGTTCAGTCTCTCAGTCATGTCTGATTCTTTGTGACCCATGGACTGCAGCACCTCAGGCTTGCCCGTCCATCACTAACTCCCAGAGCTTGCTCAAAGTCATGTCCACCAAGTCGGTGATGCCATCCAACCATCTCTTCTGTTGTCCTCTTCTCATCCTGCCTCAATCTTTCCCAGCATCAGGGTCTTTTCCAGTGAGTCAGTTCTTTCCATCAGGTGACCAAAGTATTGGAGCTTCAGCTTCAGCACCACTCCTTCCAATGAACATTCAGGACTGATTTCCTTTAGGATGGACTGGTTGGATCTCCTTGCAGTCCAAGGGACTCTCAAGAGTCTTCTTCAACACCACAGTTCAAAAGCATCAATTCTTCAGCACTCAGCTTTCTTTATGGTCCAACTCTCACATCCACACATGAGTACTTGAAAAACCATGGCCTTGACGAGACAGACCTTTGTTGGCAAAGTGATGTCTCTGCTTTTTAGTATGCTGTCTAGGTTGGTCATAGTTTTTCTTCCAAGGAGCAAATGTCTTTTAATTTCATGGCTTCAGTCACCATCTGCAGTGATTTTGGAGCCCCCCAAAATAAAGTCAGCCACTGTTTCCACTGTTTCCCCATCTATTTGCCATGAAGTGATGGGACCAGAAGCCATGATCTTAGTTTTCTGAATGTTGAGTTTTAAGCCAACTTTTTCACTCTCCTCTTTCACTTTCATCAAGAGGCTCTTTAGTTCTTTGCTTTCTGCCATAAGGGTGGTGTCATCTGTGTATCTGAGGTTATTGATATTTTCCCCAGCAATCTTGATTCCAGCTTGTGCTTCATCCAGCCCTCATTTTGTATGATGTGCTCCGCATATAATTTAAATTAAGCAGGGTGACAATATGCAGCCTTGACAATTTGGAACAAATCTGTTCCAAATCCAGTTCTAACTGTTGCTTCTTGACTTGCGTACAGATTTCTCAGAAGACAGGTAAGGTGGTCTGGTATTCCCATCTCTTTAAGAATTTTCTAAAGTTTGTTGTGATTCACACAGTCAAAGGCTTTGGCGTAGTCAATAAAGTAGATGGTTTTCTGGAACTCTCTTGCTGTTTTGATGATCCAATGGATGTTGGCAATTTGATCTCTGGTTCCTCTGCCTTTTCTAAATCCAGCTTGAACATCTGGAAGTTCATGGTTCACAATGGAGGGGAGACACTTCACAGCCTCAGGCGATAAGTGAGAAATAGACCTCCTGGTATTTTAGGACTTGTTACTATGTTAGTCTGCTTACCTGAAAAATATAGTTTGAATGTCCACAATTTTTAAAAAACTTTTTACTTTGTATTGGGGGTATAGCTGACTGGGGGTGACAGAAATGAGATGGTTGGATGGCATCATCGGCTCAAGGGACATGAGTCTGAGCAAACTCTGGGAGATAGTGAAGGACAGGGAAGCCTGGCGTGCTAGAGTCCATGGGATCTCAGAGCGTTGGACATGACTTAGTGACTGAACAACAACATAGCCAATTAATAAATGATAGTTTCAGGTGAACAGCAGAAGGGTCTCAGCCATCCGTGTATCTATCCATTCTCTCCAAACTCCCCCTCATTCAGGCTGGCACATAACATTGAGCAAAGTTTCATGTGCTATATAGTAGGTCCTTGCTGGTTATCTATTTTAATTAGAGCAGTGTGTACACGTCCATCCCAAACTCCCTAACTATCCCTTACCCCCATCCTTCCCCGACCCCTGTAACCATAAGCTTGTTCTCTTGAAGTCAGGTCTGTTTCTGTTTTGTAAGTAAGTTCATAAGGGATATCATATGATATTTCTCCTTCTCTGTCTGATTTACTTCACTCAGTATGACACTCTTGAGATCTATCCACGTTGCTGTAAATGGCATTATTTCATTCTTTTTAATGGCTGAATAATATTCCATTGTATATATGTACCACATCTTCTTTATTCATTCCTCTGAGGATGGACATTTAGGTTGCTTCCATGTCTTGGCTATTGTAAACAGTGCTGCAGTGAACATTGCGTTCATGCATCTATTTGGGCTGTGTTGTTCTCTGGATACATGCCCAGAAGGATATATGACTTCCCTGGTGGGTCAGATGATAAAACGTTCGCCTACTATGAGGGAGACCCAGGTTCAATTCCTGGGTTGGGAAGATCTCCTGGAGAAGGAAATGGCAACCCACTCCGGTATTCTTTTTTTTTTTTTCACTCCAGTATTCTTGCCTGGAAAATCCCATGGACAGAGGAGCCTGGTAGGCTACAGTCTATGGGGTCGCAAAGAGTCGGACACGACTGAGTGACTTCACTTTCATGCCCAGCAGTGGGATTGCAGGGTCATATGGTGGCTCTGTTTTTGTTTTTTTAAGGAACCTCTATACTGTTCTCCATAGTGCCTGCACCAGTGTACATTCCCACCAACAGTTCAGGGGGGCTCCATTTTCTCCACACCCTCTCCAGCATTTATTGTTAGTAGATTTTTTGATGATAGCCATTCTGGCTGGTGTAAGGTGATATCACATTGTAGTTTTGATTTGTGTTTCCCTAATAATTAGTGATGTTGAACATCTTTCCACGTGCTTATTGGCCATCTGTATGTCTGCTTTGGAGAAATGTCTATTTAGGTCTTCTCTTCATTTTTTGAGTGGGTTATTTTGATGCTGTTAATCGTCACGAGCTGTTTGTAAATTTTGGAGACTAATTCCTATTGGTCACATCATTTGGAAATATCTTCTCCCAATATGTATGTCCACAATTGTTTTTTGACTCCATACATGATTGACAGTTTGACTGGCTACACAATTCTACTTAAATGTGTTTCTTCAGAATTTTGAAGGCCCTGCATCACTGTTTCGCATTGAATGTTACTAATTAAGAGGTTTAGTGAGGTTCTTTTTTCCTTTTTTTTTTTTTTTAGATGAGTTGGTTTTCCTTCTGAATGTTTTTAAGTGTTTTTTTTTTTAATCTCTGGTTTACTACAGTTAACCATCTTCCTTGGTGGGCTCTCTCAGTCTGGCCCTTCATGTTGGTGGTATACCGAGGAGCATAGCTGCCTTCTCGTCTGGATGGTCAAGTCTTCATTTCTGGTAAATTACTATTTTCTTACAAAAACACTTGTTTGGGTGCACCTGGTCTTAGCTGCAGCACGTGGGACCTTTAGCTGCGGCCTGCATCCCCTGACCGGGGGTCGAAGCTGGGCGCCTATGTTGGGAGTGCAGAGTCTGAGTCACTGGGCCACCAGACAAGCCCCATATTCTTTCTTTTAAAAGACATTTCCCTCCATTGTTCCCCCTCAAGTTGTTTTCATGTTTTTGGCTGCACTGGGTCTTCACTGCAGGTGTGAGGGCTTTCTCTATTTGCCGTGCAAACTCTACTGAGCGTGCAGGCTTCGTAATTGGAGCCGGGGGTGGGGGGGGTGAGGTGCTCAGTTGCCTGCAGCATGTAGGATCTAGTTCCCTGACCAAAGATTGAACCATGTTCCCTGCACTGGAAAGTGGGTCCTTAACCACTGGACCACAAGAGAAGTCCTCCCCTAGAATTCTTAGGGGAAAGCTGTTAGACTCCTGAAGTGAGATTTTAAGTCATTTCTAATTTTCTGTGTCTTTTTGTTCTGCTTCCTGTATAATTTCCTTCTAATTTTCTTTTTGTTGTACTTCCTGAATAATTTCCTTAACTTTATCTTGTAGCCCTTCTATTGAATTTCTTTTACAATTTTGGTTATAATTTTAATTTTTAAGACTCTTTTCTTAAACGTCTCTGAGGCTATTAGCAGTTTTTGAAAAAAATTTTTGATTCTCTCCATTAACAGTGTCTTTGCCTGCCCACCCTGCCCACACATTTTTTCATATTCACACTTGAGCCATTTCTTAAATGACTGGTGATCCTTCACTGTTCCTTCATGTTTACAAGCAATGTGATTAAAAGCTGATTAGAAGCTCCATCTGGGCAGAGCTTATGACTTGTGGGCTTCAATTCTGGGTGATCCTCAAGAGCGGCCCGCTTCTTTGGGATCTCCCAACGTTAACATGCCCATGGCTGCTCTCACATTCTGTGGTCTCTGCAGTGCATTTCCTGTGCTCTGCCTGTGGGTGGGAGCTCACTGCCCTTAGTTCTACTTGGGGCAAGGAAATGGCTTGAGCAGGGGTGCTCAGCTGCTCTTTCTGCAGACTTAATAAAGCCACAAATTAGAAAAGGCTTTCAAGGTAATGATTCATTATTGTGTAATGCTCCCTGATTATGAATTGTGAGACAATGAGCCCACCTAACTTTTCTTACAAAATCGTCTTGTGCTATTAGCACATATTCATATCTTCATTAATAGTACACATGAAAGTAATAAAACTTGACTTTTACAAAAATATCCAACATATGCCGCCTTTTCCTGCAAGTGTTTCTAAGAGATTTCCAAATCAGGAGGGTGCTTTGAGTGGCCTTCTCCATGCCTAAAGCCTCTCCAAGGTCACTGTGACGCCTCCCTGTGACCACTTGTGCTCCTGCCAGACCAAGCTGCTTCTACTTTTAAGCGTATACAAAGACTCTCCTGACTCGATGTCCTGCATTCTCCCTTGTGACGGTTATTTTAGGTCAGCATGAATGGGTCCTAGGGTGCCCAGATATTTGGTTAAACATAATTCTGGAGGTGTCTGTTGAGAGTTTTGGGATTAGATTAACATCTGCATTGGTCAACTGAGTCAAGCAGATTGCCCTCCTCAATGTGGGTGGGCCTCATCCCATCAGTTGAAGGCCTGTGTAGAAGAAAAAGACAACTCCTGTTGTCTGAGTGCCTCTGAGCTGGATCATTTGTTTTTTTCCTACCTTTTGGACTCAAACTGAAACATCAGCTCTTCCTGGGTCTCGCGCCCGGCTGGCTTTCAGACTAGAATACCTCCATCGGCCCTCCTCGTCCTCAGGCTTTTGGACTTGGACTGCACCATTGGCTCTCCAGTTTGCTGACTGAAGGTCTCAGGACTTGTCAGCCTCCATCATTTTATGAGCCAATTCCTTACAATAAATCTTATCTGTTTCCTATTGGTTCTGTTTCTCTAGAGAACACTGACTAATATATCTCTCAAAAGGTGAAAACTGATTCTTAAGAAAGAAATCTTAGATATTACAATGGTTTGTGGCCCTCCCAAAGTTCAATTCTATCAGACAAAATTTTATTCCTTAGTATTTTCTCCTTAATGTCTTAATTTTTCCTTAGGGGTAGATAATGGAAAATGAAAGCTTTATGCTTCTTGTTTGTAAATTCTGTTTGCCAGCAGCACCCTCTCCATCTGCTGGGTGCCCTTCAGGAGTGTCCTAGCCTCCAATCTTCCTCCCCTGACATCCATTCTCAACATAACAGCCAGAGTTTTCTCAGAAACATGCATCCTACATGACAGTCCTTGCTCAGAACCCTCCATGACTCTCAGCTCCATTTAGAATAAAACCTGACCTTGATTTTGTTAGGTCCCAGGGAATGCTGGGCTTTCCCCTGCTTCAGTCTTGAATGGCTGAAAGGCCTTTGCTCTGATAGTTACCAGCTCTGGTCCAGCTCTCCTCCTCAGAGGGGGTTCTGTCCCCAGGCACCAGAGAACTCGATTGTATCATCCTGTGCTCTGCTGAAACCAAGTCGTACCTGAGCCACACCTGAGTTGGAACCTGGGCCTTGCCTCTGATTATCTGGGTGACTTTGGGCAAACCCCCGCACCATCTGTGAACTTCTGTTTCTCATCCACAATGGAGGGCTAATGGTGCCTATCTGGAGAATGGTTGTACGGATTGCATGAGAGCATGCAGCAGCAGGGTAGCCGGTGCAAAATTGCTCGACAAATGGTCATTATTATGTCACTCATTCATCCAGCAAATACTGGATTGATGTGTGTCCAGTCCCTGCCTGGCAGGAGCTAAGGTTCAGAGGTGCAGGAGGCAGACATTCCTACGCCAAAGACTAGACTTCTCTGGGGATACTGGTGAACACCAAGAATCCCAGTCCAGTGCCATGTGCTCTGACGAGCAAAAGCACAGGGCCTGTGGGAGTGGGGAGTCTGACCCAGACTTGTGGGGAGAGTGAAAGTCGCTAGATCATGTCCAATTCTTTGTGACCCCATGGACTATACAGTCCACGGAATTCTCCAGGCCAGAGTACTGGAGTGGGTAGCCTTTACCTTCTCCAGGGGATCTTCCCAACCCAGGGATGGAACCCAGATCTCCTGCATGGCAGGCGGATTCTAAATACTGGAGTGGGTAGCCTATCCCTTCTCCAGGGGATCTTCCCGACCCAGGAATCGAACGGGGGTCTCCTGCATTGCAGGCGGATTCTTTACCAACTGAGCTATCAGGGAAGCTGTGGGGAGGGGGGCAGCCCAAAACATTGCCCACCCAGTGGAGTGCTAAGACAAGCACCCCCACCCACCCTGTCAAACTCTACCTTCAGCAGCAGGGTCATTCAAGACCCTCCAGGAGGAGTGAGGGGTCTTCTTCTGTCTACATAATTGATCATATTAGCTCATTCTGGTTGTGGCACTAAGAATAGGTCAGAGGATTAAAAGGCCGCGGCTGCAGGTGAGGTGAAGGTGAGGCGGTGAGTCCTGGCAGGCCCAGAGATGAAGGCGGTGGGGCCCAGGATGAAATGCAAATGAAGGCCCTCTACCATACATCCTAGCGCCAAACTCCTCTGCATCTCGGCCCTGTAACCAGCCATGGAACCAAGTAAGGTAAAACCCGTCTCTGTGTCTCGGTGTTTGTGAAGGGTGGAGCCCTCCTGAACGCCCGGCCCCACGAGGGCCCCCTGTGGTCAGAGCCTGAGGGCAGACTTGTACCTGGGGCTTGCCGATGACGGACAAGCGGCCCAGGAAGGAGGGTCCCGGCGGAGCGGCCCCACTGCAGGGCCGGGGAGGGCCTGACAGGGTTCGTGGCTTGTGCGGCGGGTGCATGCGAGGTCATGAGGAACGGCTGGACCGCCCTGGGACAGCGCAGGGTCGCAAGGTACCGGGAGCCGGGGCGGTGGCTGCAAAGCGCCAGCAGGAAGAAGGCGAGGTGGGAAGTGCGCCTCCAGGCCAGCGGTTCTAAGCGAGCGGCTAGGTCTGAAGGCTCGCGGCGGCCCCATCGCCCGGGGCGGGCGGCCCCTGACCAGCCGGCAGCCAGGCCCAGCGCTCTCCGTCCGGAAATGCGGCCCAGCCCCCGAGGCGGGTCCTTCGAGTCCCACTGAGTCACCTGGACTCAGGCGAGAGCCCCGGCCCAAGGTCACAGAGCCAGCCGGCGGAGGAGGTGGATTCGAACTCGGAGCCGGGCCAAGGTCACAGAGCCGTTCCCGGCGGGTCAGAACAGGGGCTCGCCTGCCCGACGCCATCCCGGGGGCCGAACCGTACTGCGGACCCGCGGCGGGGGCGGGGGGCGCGGGGGCGTCTGGGAGCCTGTCAAAGAGGCGGAACTCTCCTCACCGCCAGCTCGTAGTTCGCTCACCCGGCCCCGCGGTGGGCCGGGCCCTGCCGCTCGACTACAAGTCCCAGAAAGCCGCGCGGCGCGGGCGGGCAGGGGAGGGCCGCGCGGCGCGGGCCTGGGGTGACGTCACCTCCGCATCTCGCTTCCCTTGCCGCAGCCCCTCGTGGCGTCCGGGCGCTTGAGCGCGCGCGTCCTGACGGGAATAGTAGTCCCCACACCCGGAGGCCCGAGCGGCGGGCTCGGGCGCGCGGACTCCAGCTCCCGGCGTGCCCCACGTGCCGGAGGCGTGTTAACGGCGGGCGGGGAGGGCGCGGCCGGAGGGGGAGAGGCGCTCGAGAGGGCGGAGTGAGGCGGGAGGGGCGTTGGGGGGGGGAGGAGGGCGCCCACACCCCTCCCCCTCCCCGCCGCTCCTTCCCCCTCCCCCGACGTAAACTGGGATCCCTTTCCCCTTGTGTCCGCCATATTGGACTCTAACTCTGGTCAGCGGCGGCGCCGGGCCCGGTGGACTCGCCGTCGCTCCCCCCCAGCCGCCGCCCCGCAGCTGCCGCCCGTCCGCTCGCCCGGAGGCGACCCCGCGCAGCGCCCTGCCCCCCCCGCCCCCCGCCCGCGGCCGGCCAGAGCGTGTCCCGCTGCCGCCTCAGCCTCCCCGCCTTCCCCGCCCTCCGCCGCCGCCCGCGGCCCCGCGCCCACTCCGCGCCCTCCCCGCCCGCCCGCCATGAGTCCGGCCGACGCCAAGCGCGGGGCCAAGCGCCGGAAGAACAAGCGGGGCGGCGGCGGCGGCGGCGGCTCGGGCGGGGGCAACGGCGGCGCGGGCGGCGGCAAGGCCGGCCCGGCGGCGGCGCTGCGCGGCTCCCAGGCCGCGGGCCTGGCGGCCCCGGGCGGCGCGGCGGCGGCGGCAGCGGCCAACGGGCCCCTCGGCGCGGGCGCGGGCGGCGCCGCCCCCGGAGGCTACTTTGAGGTAAGCGGCGGGGGCGCGGGGGCGGGGGCGGTAACGGTGCGGGGCCGGGAGCCGGGGCGGCTCGCGCCCTGACAGCCTCCCGCGGGGCCGGCGCGGGGGACCGTGGCCCGGGGCTGTGGGAGGCGCCCCGCGCCCGGGGCCGGGCCGCCGCCGCCGCCAGGTGCCGCATCTCCCGGGAGCGCGCGGCGCCCACCTGCGCGGCGCTGTCACGGGCCGGGCGGGGGCCGCCTCGGCCCGCACCGGGCCCGTCCTTGAGGTTTACTCGGGTGCGATTGAGAGGCACTGGGCGTCAGGTGGACGCGAGCGGGGCTCGCCGCGCGTGCCCACCTCCTTCCTCCGCGCCCGGCGGACGATCATCGCCGAGCGCCTCCTCCAAGTTTTCTTGTGCTCCTCCGAAACGGTCATTTGAAAAAAGAGACCTGGCGGCCCTCGCAAGTGGCGGCCCTGGCGCTTCACCCCCTGCTTTGGAAAGTGTGTATAGAGGTAATGAGTGGTCTGGTTACTCAGGTATATATTTGAATCATTTTTTTTTTTTTCTTTCTTGTTCTGTCTTTGAAGGCAGCTAGCACACATCGCCGCTGCTAGCTGTGGATGGCTGCCCCTTTTATTCCGCTCTTGGTCACAACACTTTGCAAGACCCAGTACTGGTACGCGGGTATGCAGTTGGCGGTCATTTCCACTGGTTCAGTCGTCTGCTGAAAGATAATGGATTTTTTTTTTTTTTTTCAGGAGTTTGTGTTGTTAAGACAGTTTTAAGTTGCTTTGACGACATTTGCAGCAGTGAAAACAACCGAAAGCCTCATAAGGAGTATTTATTTGTGTGCCGGTTTCTGAGACAGAAATTGTTTTATGCGGGATTGTAAATGTTGTGTTGAAACGATAGGTAGTGAGAACAGATAAGAAATCATTGCATATAGCATGGCTCTCTGATGCTGATATTATTATCTGAATACACAGTAATGTGTGTGGGCTTTCAGTTGAGTTCATTTGCTCAGTCGTGTCCGACTCTTTGCGACCCCATGAACTGCAGCACGCCAGGCTTCCCTGTCCATCACCAACTCCCGGAGTCTACCCAAACCCATGTCCATCGAGTCAGTGATTCCATCCTACCATCTCTTCCTCTGTCGTCCCCTAGTTGTAGCTTATAGGGGTTTGAGTGTTCTCTGCAATTGTTGGAACTTTCTTTATATTGTCAGCATTGTTTTGGGCCACAGCCCTGCATTTCACAGTCTCCAGAGCTTGCCGTTTTCCAGTACACTGGAGAGCGAAACTGGTGTCCTTCTTGGGATACAGGGTGAGGTTTATGCATTTGCATGGATGGAGTGCAAATTAAGGGCCATGTTTGCTGCTTCTGGGGAGGGGAGGCAGGGAGGTCTGCTTGAGCAAATTCTTTACAAAAATGTTGATAATATTGGCTGCAGCTGGATGTAAAATACACCATTTTTATTGATTTAGTAAAAACAAATTGGTGGCATGATAAAAATTCTTACAGTAGCCTTTCATACCATTATTCTTGGTTTTAATAATTCTCACTTACTTTACATTATTTAGCTAAAATAACCTTTCAGTTATTATTTGAATGACTCTTTTCAAACTTGGATAACTGTCTGCCTAGTATTATCTTGACAGGACCGTTTTTTTTTTCTGTTAAATTTACGAATTCAGAGTTTTGACCGTGACCCACTATAGGAACTAAATACCTTGAGACCTGTAGTGCTCTGCACACCCTGCACTCACACACATACACGCTCTCACATGGCAGGCTTTACAGAACGGCACTCTGATACTTTCTGGCATCTTTTTCGCTCATTTTCATTAACAATAATGGTGGTTGTAATACACAGATTATTTTCTTATGTACTGTTGAGTTGTGACCTACTCCTTGAAAATAGTCTCTCTTACTATACTTTGAAGTTTTAAAGCTGTGTCTTTAGTTTTAAAATTACTTTACAAGTGTTTTAATAATAATGCATCAAAGATACTGTTTATGGTAACAGGTGACACCAATCATAAAAATTCTTCGTGTAATTCTGAAATCTCTGCATTGTTTCCCCTCAGATGGTGAGCTTTTTGGGACACCTTATCTGGGGCAGAACAGGCACCCCAAACGGTGTTGGTCAACGAGTAACGGTAAATGGGTGCTGGCCCTGCATTTCCCAGGAAGGCTTATGGTTCTTGGGGCGCCTGGTTCCCGTCTCACGTGGGTTCACCAGGGCAGAAGGTGCCGAAGACAAGTGCGAGTGAGAGGGCTGTCTGGGTTCCCAGGGGGGTCTTAGTGCCACTGCCCAGTGTGCTGGGCATGGCACTGAGCGTGGACCCAGGACCGCCTTCATCGGAGGTGGCTTTGAGGCAAAGAGAGCGTGTCCACCTGTACTTGGCTTCTGCAGGGAAATGAGGACTGTGGGATAAGTAGGAAAACATAACTTGGCTTCTAGAGTCTTCAGCCCATAACTTCTTGGCCTTTTGACTAAGATGGGTGTAGAATCTTCGGCCCACACACAGCTCTGTACACAAAATACACAGGGCCCGGGGACACAGACTTGCTGGGCCCTCTGCCCTAAGGCACAGCCTCACGCGGCCCTGCTGTGTAGGCTCCCGGCTCCTCTCCTCGGGTTGTTGGGAGAATTCAACAGCTGGAAGCTGCAAAGTGCTTACCCAGTGCTTGGGCACGCGGGGCTGTGTGTGAACCTGACCCTTGTCGTCAGGAAGCTGGCCTGGCTGGCTTTACAGGGACCCTGCTGCAGGATGCTATCGATGAAGCTCTCTCACTTGTGAAGCGATCATGTAAAAACGATGACATGCATCTTGGACCAGTCCTGTTCTAACAGCCAAGTGTGCTGGTCTGCTCTGATGTGACGATCAAGAGTTAGCCCTGCGTGAAAAGTTGGCAGGTGAAGGATACCATGAAAATATCTTGCTTTTTTGCATCTGTATTTTAAAATTTAATTTCCATAATATTCATGATGCATTAAGTGAAGAGAGAAGCTTACAAAATAAAAAAACAGTGTGTGTGGGAATATCCTGGTGGTCCATTGGTGAGGATTCCACACTTTCACTGCTGTGGATATGGACTCAGTCCCTGGTCAGGGACTGAATCACAGCGTGGCCGAGAAAGCAAAACACTGGCGGGAACAGCGTCTGTAGTGAGGCTCTGATTTGTTAAGTATCTGTGTGTTTATATGGGTGTGTATATATATCTGCATAGGAGAGTCTGATAGGGGATATACATCAAAATATTTTGTGGTGGAAATTCTGATGGCTGGTTTTTTTCCTTTTTGCATATGCCTCAAGCTTTAAGACTCCTACAACAAACGCTACTTATGGAGCAAAAAGGTGAATGATATTTTTACATCCTGATACTACCATCATTTTTTCTTTTGCAAATAAAACTAATTTTGGCTTTTCCCTCCTTTTAACAGTTAAATATTCAACTGTTTACAGAAAATAAAAATATTTATACCATCTCAATTCTGTATTTGAATCGGGGTGCAAAATTAACTCATACACACGTTATTTACCAAAGTTTTTGTATTGTGGAAATTGAGCCATGACATTAGCTGTTGAGGTATCAAATTACATAAAATGTACACTTATAGAGGGCTCAGATGGGAGTTTAGGGCTATTTTGTAATGCTCTTAGAGGTTTATGACATGAAGCTGTTTGGGATACAGATCAAGGTACATTTTCAAACATTGATACTACAGTTTTAAAATCAGACAACATGGTGTGTAGGGAGCATTTGTGTTGATAATAACCTAAGTCCTTTTTTGTTGCTGAAAAACTGGCAAGAAAATGTTATTACTGTTTCAGTTCTCTTCAGTCGCTCAGTCCTGTCCGACTTTTTGTGCCCCTGTGGACTGCAGCACGCCAGGCTTCCGTCCGTCACCAACTCCTGGAGCTTGTTCAAACTCATGTGCATCGAGTCGGTGATGCCATCCAGCCATCTCATCCTTCCTGCCCTTCAGTCTTTCCCAGCATCAGGGTCTTTTCCAGTGAGTCAGGTCTTCACATCAGGTGGGCAAAGTATTGGAGCTTCAGCATCAGTCCTTCCAATGAATATTCAGGACCGGTCTCCTTTAGGATGGACTGGTTTGATCTCCTTGCCGTCCAAGGGACTCTCAAGAGTCTTCTCCAACACCACAGTTGAGAAGTGTCAATTCTTTGGCGCTCAGCTTTCTTTATGGTCCAGCTCTCTCATCCATACATGACCACTGGAAAAACCATAGTTTTGACTAGACGGACCTCTGTCAGTAAAGTAATGTCTCTGCTTTTTAATAAGCTGTTCTTCCAAGCTTTTCTTCCAAGGAGAAGGTGTCTTTTAATTTCATGGCTGCAGTCACCATCTACAGTGATTTGGGAACCCAAGAAAATAAAAATTAAAATATTAACATTTAAGGGCCATCATACAGTGTATCCTCCTGGAGAAGGAAATGGCAACCCGTTACAGTATTCTTGCCTGGAGAATCCTGTGGACAGAAGAGCCTGGCAAGCCCCAGTCCGTGGAGTCGCAGAGAGTTGGACACGACTGAGCAACTAACACACAACACATACAGTGTATCCTCTGGTCGGATGGTGTGATTGTGGGTCTTGGGGGCACACTGGGGTACGTAGCAGCCTTCCCTGTGCTGTAGGAATAGCTACCACGATGAGATGATTCTCAGTCATTACTCGCTCGGGCCCATTGTTTTTTGGAGGGGGTGCTGGGCTGGGTCTTTATTGCTTTCTTTAGTTGTGGTGAGCAGGGGCTACTCGAGTTGAAGTCCACGGGCTCCTCACTGCAGTGGCCTCATTGGTCAGCACTGGCTCTGGGGCATGCGGGCATCAGCAGCTGCGGCTCCTGGGCACTAGAGCGCCGGCTCCTGTGGTGTGGCACTCGGGCTTCGCTGCTCCGAGGCTCCTGGGATCTTCCTGGATCAGGGATCAGACCCATATCGCCTGCGTTGGCAGGCGGGTTCTTTACCAGTGAGTCACCAGGGAAGCCCCTGGTTTGCATTTGCTTCAGTGACCTGAGGAAGTAGGTCCGGTAAAGATCTAGAACTTGGTGTGGTTCAGCAAAGATTGGCAGCGGTAGAGCCGCAGGGAGCGTCTGTGCGCAGTATCCTGTGTGTGCACACCCATGGGGCCGGTACTTTGACATGTGCAATACGGATAAACATTCCTACTGCCCTGGAATGTGCCCGTGTTCCCCTCGTCATCCTCACTGTGCTGGTGTGTTTTGCCTGTTTTTGATTTTCACATAAAGTGCTCTGTGGTAGGACTCGTGGGCTCAACAATTGTATTTGCGTTACATTCGTGTTGTTGATGCAGCAGTTCGTCACTCCGTTTCATGGCATGCAGTTTCCACTGTGTGACTATCCTGCAACTTAACCGTTCTAATATTGATGGACATTTGGCTTATTTTATTTCATGACTGATACAAATCAGGCTGATATGCACATTCCTGTACATGTATTTTAATGAATAGAGTGCTCCTTTTGGTTGAGTGTAAACCCGAAGTGGAATTTCTCAGTATACATGGGGCTTGACATTAGTAGATACCGTTAGAATTTTTCTAAGTGGTTTTATTATATGCTAATTTAAAAAATTAACATGTAGTTTTATCTATCTATTTATCAATATATTATCAGTTCAGCTCAGTCACTCAGTCGTGTCCAACTCTGCGACCCCATGGACTGCAGCACACCAGGCTTCCCTGTCCATCACCAACTCCCAGAACTTACTCAAACTCATGTCCATTGAATCGGTGATGCCATCCAACCATCTCATCTCTGTCATCCCCTTCTCCTCCTGCCTTCAGTCTTTCCCAGCATCAGGGTCTTTTCTGGTGAGTCAGTTTTTTGCATCAGGTGGCCAAAGTATTGGAGTTTCAGCTTCAGCATCAGTCCTACCAATGAATATTCAGGACTGATTTCCTTTAGGATGGACTGGTTGGATCTCCTTGCAGTCCAAGGGACTCTCAAGACTCTTCTCCAACACCATAGTTCAACAGCATTAATTCTTTGATGCCTAGCTTTCTTTATAGTCCAACTCTCACATCCATACATGACTACTAGAAAAACCATAGTTTTGACTAGATGGACCTTTGTCAACAAAGTAATGTCTCTGCTTTTTAATATGCTGTCTAGGTTGGTCATAGCTTTTCTTCCAAGGAGCAAGTGCTTTTAATTTCATGGCTGTAGTTACTATCTGCAGTGATTTTGGAGCCTCCAGAAATAAAGTCTGTCACTGTTTCCATTGTTTCCCTAAGTATTTGCCATGAAGTGATGGAACCAGATGCCATGGTCTTAGTTTTCCGAATGTTGAGTTTAAGCCAACTTTTTCACTGTCCTCTTCCACTTTCATCAAAAGACTCTTTAGTTCTGCTTCACTTTCTGCCATAAGGGTGGTGTCATCTGTGTATCTGAGGTTACTGGTATTCTCCCAGCAATCTTGATTCCAGCTTGTGCTTCATCCAGCCCAGCATTTCTCATGGTGTACTCTGTATCTAAGTTAAATAAGCAGGGTGACAATATGCAGCTTCGATGTACTTCTTTCCCAATTTGAAACCAGTCTGTTGTTCCATGTCCCGTTCTAACTATTGCTTCTTGACCTGCATACAGATTTCTCAAGAGGCAGGTCAGGTGGTCTGATATTCCCATCTCTTGAAGAATTTTCAACAGTTTATTGTGAGCCACACAAAGGCTTTGGCATAATCAGTAGAGCAGAAGTAGATGTTTTTCTGGAACTCTCTTTTTCCTATGATTCAACAGATGTTGGCACTTTGGTTCCTCTGCCTTTTCTAAATCCAACTTTAACATCTGGAAGCTCTCGGTTCATGTACTGTTGAAGCTTGGCTTGGAGAATTTTGAGCATTACTTTGCTAGCGTGTGAAATGAGTGCAGTTGTTTAGTAGTTTGAACATTCTTTGGCATTGCCTTTCTTTGGGATTGGAATGAAAACTGACCTTTTCCAGTTCCGTGGCCGCTGCTGAGTTTTCCAGATTTGCTGGCATATTGAGTGCAGCACTTTCACAGCATCATCTTTTAGCATTTGAGATAGTTCAACTGGAATTCCATCACCTCCACTAGCTTTGTTCGTAGTGTTGCTTCCTAAGGCTCGGTTGACTTTGCATTCCAGGATGTGTGGCTTGGGTGAGTGATCACGCCATCGTGATTATCTGGGTCGTGAAGATCTTTATTGTATAGTTCTGCTGTGTATTGTTGTCACCTCTTAATATCTTCTGCTTCTGTTAGGTCCATACCATTTCTGTCCTTTATTGAGCCCATCTTTGCGTGAAATGTTCCCTTGGTATCTCTAATTTTCTTGAAAAGATGTCTAGTCTTTCCCATTCTGTTGTTTTCCTCTGTTTCTTTGCATTGATCACTGAGGAAGGCTTTCTTATTTCTCCTTGCTATTCTTTGGAACTTTGCATTCAAATTAGGATATCTTTCCTTTTCTCCTTTGCCTTTTGCTTCTCTTCATTTTTCAGCTATTTGTAAGGCCTCCTCAGACAGCCATTTTGCCTTCTTGCATTTCTTTTTCTTGCAGATGATCTTGATCCCTGCCTCCTGCACAGTGTCACAAACCTCCGTCCATAGTTCTTCAGGCACTCTGTCTGTCATCTAACCCCTTGAATCTGTTTCTCGCTTCCACTGTGTAATCCTAAGGGATTTGTTTTAGGTCGAACCTGAATGGTCTGGTGATTTTTCCTACTTTTTTCAATTTAAGTCTAAATTTGGCAATAAGGAGTTCATGATCTGAGCTACAGTCAGCTCCTGGTCTTGTTTTTGCTGACTGCATAGAGCTTCTCCATCTTTGACTGCAAAGAATATAATCAGTCTGATTTCGGTGTTGACCATCTGGTGATGTCCATGTGTAGAGTCTTCTCTTGTATTGTTGGAAGAGGCTGTTTGCTATGTGTGTGCAAGAGTGTGTTCTCTTGGTAAAACTCTGTTAGCCTTTGCCCTGCTTCATTCTTTACTCCAAGGCCAAATTTGCCTGTTACTCTAGGTATCTCTTGACTTCCTACTTTTGCATTCCAGTCCCCTATAATGAAAAAGGCATCTTTTTGGGGTGTTAGTTCTAGAAGGTCTTGTAGGTCTTCATAGAACCGTTCAACTTCAGCTTCTTCAATGTTACTGGTTGGGGCGTAGGCTTGTATTACCATGATATTGAATGATTTGTCTTGGAAACGAACAGAGATCATCCTGTCGTTTTTGAGATTGTAGCCAAGTACTGCATTTCAGACTCTTTAGTTGACTGTGAGGGCTACTCCATTTCTTCTAAGGGATTCTTGCCCACAGTAGTAGATATAATGGTCATCTGAGTTAAATTCACCCATTCCAGTCCATTTTAGTTCACTGATTACTAAAATGTCAACGTTCACTCTTGCCATTTTCTGTTTGACTCCTTCTAGTTTACCTTGATTCATGGACATATCATTCCAGGTTCCTATGCAATATTGCTCTATCTATCTAGATAGATAGATAGATGTGTGTGTGGGGGTGTGATGGTTTAGTCACTAAGTCACGTCCGACTCTTGAGATCCCGTGGACGGTAGGCCACCAGGCTCCTCTGTCCATGGAATTTTCTAGGCAAGAATACTGGAGTGGATTGACATTTTCTTCTCCAGGGGATCTTCCCCACCCAAGGATCAAACCAGCATCTTCTGCATTGCGACTGGTCTCCTGCATTGTAGGCAGATTCTTTTTACTGACTGAGCCACCAGGAAGCCTTCTATATATGTCTGTGTGTGTTTGTATGTATACACGTGTGTGTGTGTGTATACACACGTGCAGTGTGGCTTGCGGGATCTCAGTTCCCCAACGAGGGATTGGACCTGGGCCATGGCAGTGAAAGCTTGGAGTGCTAACCACTGGACCAGTGGGGAACCCTCCCCCTCCACGTCCAGCTTCGTGTATCCCTGTGAGTGCACCGAGCAGAGGCAGTGCCCAGACAAGCTCCCTCCCGCTGCCCAGCTTCGTGTGTCCCTGTGAGTGCACGGAGCAGAGGCAGTGCCCAGAGATGCTCCCTCCAGCTGCCCAGCTTCGTGTGTCCCTGTGAGGGCACGGAGCAGAGGCGGTGCCCAGAGATGCTCCCTTCAGCTGCCCAGCTTCGTGTGTCCCTGTGAGGGCACGGAGCAGAGGCAGTGCCCAGAGATGCTCCCTCCAGCTGCCCAGCTTCGTGTGTCCCTGTGAGGGCACGGAGCAGAGGCGGTGCCCCGAGATGCTCCCTTCAGCTGCCCAGCTTCGTGTGTCCCTGTGAGGGCACGGAGCAGAGGCGGTGCCCAGAGATGCTCCCTCCAGCTGCCCAGCTTCGTGTGTCCCTGTGAGGGCATGGAGCAGAGGCAGTGCCCAGAGATGCTCCCTTCAGCTGCCCAGCTTCGTGTGTCCGTGTGAGGGCACGGAGCAGAGGCAGTGCCCAGAGATGCTCCCTCCAGCTGCCCAGCTTCGTGTGTCCGTGTGAGGGCACGGAGCAGAGGCGGTGCCCAGCTCCCTCCCGCTGCTCCTGTGCAGTCCCTCTCCTCCCCCTCCCCAACTCGGTACAGTCGTGACTCTGTTACTGTGGTTTTGCCTTCTTGGGAAGTCACATAGATGGAATCATACAGTCTGTGACGTTTTGAGGCTGGTTCCTTTCACTCAGCATAGTCACTTTGAGTTTCATCCAGATTTTTGCAGGTATGAGTAGCTTGTTCCTTTTCACTGCCAAGTAGTATTCTGTTGTATGGGTGGATTGCTGTTATCCCTTCTTCCGTTGGTAGACATTGGGGTTCTTTCAGTTTTTGATGGTAATGAATAGAGCTGCTGTAAAACATTTGTGTACAGGTTTTCGTATGAAAGTAAATTTTCATTTCTCTAGGGTAAATACCAAGGAATGGGAGCAGGGTCAGTGGTAACATTATAAGAAACTGCCAAACTGTTCTCAGCGTGGCTGTACCATTTTGACGTCCGTGAGCATTCAGTTGCTCTGCATCCATGCTAGCTCTCGATACTGTCAGTAGATGTTATTTTGTGCTAAGTCGCTTCAGTCGTGTCCGACTCTGTGCGACCCTGTGGACTGTAGCCCACCAGGCTCCTCTGTCCATGGGATTCTCCAGGCAAGAATACTGGAGTGGGTTGCCATGCCCTCCTGAGATGTTATTTTAATCATTAATAAATAGGTGTGTAGTGGTGTTGTGATTTAGTTTACATTTCCCTAATGACTCCTGTTACTCAGCACTTCATATATTTGTCGTTCTTGTACCCTCTTGGATGGAATGTTTAAGACTTTGCTTTTTTTTTTTTTTTTACTTGTTTTATTTTCTTACTTTTGACTTTTGATAATTCTTGATAATTCTTGTTATGAATCTTAGGTCAGATTTGTGATTTGCAAAAAAAGTTTCAGTCAGTAGCCTGTCTTTAATTTTTTATTTTTTTTGCAGAGAAAAATTAAATTTTTATGAAGTTCAGCTTTCCAGTTGTTTCTTTTATAAATCATACTTTTGGGGAATCATGTCTAAGAACTATTTGTTTTATAAAATCTCATAAAGATTTTTTTCTGTATTTTCTTCTAAAAATGCCATAGTTTTACGTTTAGATCTGTGATTCATTTTGAGTTGATTTCGTATCAGGTATCAGATTTGGGTAGGATGGATGTCAGGTTTATTCAAAACCCATTTGTTCTACCCTTTCTCCATTGAACTGATTTTTCACTTGTGTCAGAAATCAGTTGAGCTCGTTTGTCTGTATTGTATTCTGTTCCATTGATCTGTGTATGAGTCTGTCTCATTGCCGGTACCACACTGTCTTAATTACTGTGGGTCTCATAATATTAGTAAGATGATTCCTCCAACTTAAAATTGTTTTTACTATTTGGTCATTTCACTTTTCCATACATTTTAGAATCAGGTTGTCCGTGTCTACAAATAATTCTACTGGGCTTTGATTAGAGTAGCCTTAAATCTTATAGGTCAGTTTAGTGGAGAATTGACATGTGTACTGTATTGAATCCTCCAGTCTGTGAACATGGTATGTGGTTCTATTATATTTATTTGGTCATCTTTGATTTTTTTTTAAATTGAGATAGAATTGACAAACAGCACATCTCTGACCTTTTTGTCAGTGTTTTGTGTTTAAAACTATAGATCAGTTTGGTGGAGAATTGACATGAATACTGTGTTGAATCCTCCAGTCTGTGAACACAGTATGTGGTTCTGTTATATTTATTTGGTTATCTTTGATTTTTTTAAATTGAGATAGCATTGACATACAGCACATCTTTGATTTTTTTCATCAGTGTTTTGTACTATAGTTTCCAGCATACATATCCTGTACATGTTTTGTTAGATTCATAAAGTATTCCTTTTTTTTCAACTTCTGTAAATGGTGTTTTGAAGAATTTCTGTTTCTATTCGTTGCTAGTGTATAAAAGTTAATAATTTTTGTGTGTTCAACTTTTATCTGTTGATCTTACTAAAATCATGTATTCTGGGAATTTTTTTGTGGATTTACATTTTAAAAAAACATTTACTTGGCTGCTCTGGGTCTTCACTGTGGTGCGTGGGGCCTTCGATCTTTAGTTGTGGGCCCCCTGTGATGGGGGCATGGGGTCTCAGCCGCTGGGCCACCAGGCAAGTCCCTTGTTGCATCTGCTTTTATAGGATATGGAAATAGTTTTCTTCTATTTTCCTTACCCGGTTTGGTATCAGCACGATGCTGGCCTCATAAAGCACATCGAGAGTCGTTCCCTGCTCCGTTAGCAGCCTGTGCTTGTCAGAGGGTTGGTCCCCCTCGCCCAGTGTGTGTGGAATTGTCTGCAGCGCTCCTCTTGTCCTGTTGGTGTCGGTGAGGGTTCTGTGTTCGCTCTGTCATTCCTGATCCTGTCTGTTTGTCTTCTCGCTTTTCTGCCCGTCTTTCTAGAGGCTTTTCAAGTTTTTAATCTTTTTAAAGAACCAGCTTTTTATTTTTTCCCCCTGTTTTATTATATTTGTAAAAAAGGTCCTGACCATATGAGTTTGTTTAGTATTAACCAATCTCATAGAAAGGCAACGGTAAACAACAAATAAAGTCACCAAGGTAAACACCAAAGTTACAGTTTTAGACCTGATGCTGTGAATAATATTTTGAAATCAACCTCGTGGGTATAGCCCAGATAATTAAACTGCTAGTTGCTCAGCTAAAGTCTCTAGATTAGTGGAAGAAGGCAGACGTTTTAACAAGGAGTTTTTTTTGTATATACAGCGAGGCATTATTATGTATGTTTCATAAATGAATTTTGACTTGTACCCAGTTGTAGGTACTATAATTAGATTGAACAGAAGTAACACAGTATTGAGTAGAATCTCAATCACAATCAAAAGGGAATCATTTAAAGAACCAGCTTTTAGTTTTATTGTTTTTTTCTGTTGTCTTTGTTTTTATTTCATTAATTTTTTTAAAAAATTTTTGAAAATTTTATTTTTTACTCTTCGTCTTATTTCTTGCTCTGAGTTTGTTCTGATTTTTCTTTTTCTAATTCCTTAAAGTAGAGGCTTGGATTTGAGACTGTTCTTCTTTCTTAAAAATACGTATTTTCATGATAACGTAATATACATTCCTAATAATAATGTACATTCCTAATATACATACACAGGTACCTGCTATATACTCTAAGTCAGAATTTAGCTTCATCCCACAAATTTTGGTATGTTGTACTTTGATTTTCATTCAGTT
Organism: Giraffa tippelskirchi; assembly: GCF_054371585.1. Taxonomy (NCBI): domain Eukaryota; kingdom Metazoa; phylum Chordata; class Mammalia; order Artiodactyla; family Giraffidae; genus Giraffa; species Giraffa tippelskirchi. Next base: position 1,679,751 of record NC_137275.1, read on the forward strand.
TAAAATATTTTCTAATTTCCCTTGAATCTTCTTCTTTGGTATTATTTAAACATCTGTTGTTCAGGGACTTACCTGGTGGTCCGGTGCAGGGCACGGGGGCTCTGTCCCTGGTTAGGGAACTGGGACGGCGTGTGCCTGCAGCTAGACTGAAACTGCACACGTCACCTAAGATCTGCGTGCTGCAGCTGAGACCTGACGCAGCCAAATAATTAGTTAAAAAGATTGTCGTTTAATTTGTCATGTTACTGAGTTGTCTAATTCCAGTATGGTCAGAGAACAGCTTTTATGGTTTTAATTCTTTAAAAAATTTTTAAGTTTTATGATCTGTGTTGGTGAGTATTGCTTATGTACTTTAGAACATGTAAATTCTGCTGTTACTGAGTGGAGTGTTTGCTTGAATGTCAAGTTAAACTTTTTTGTTTAATTCTAGTTTTAAAAAGAGTTTTTATTGGAGTGTGGTTGATTCACAACATTGTGTTTCAGGTGTATCAGCAAAGTGAGTGGGTTACACGTTAATTCTATATTCTTGATGGGTTTTTGTTTACTAGTTCTGTCCGTCACTGAGAGAGGAGTGTTGGAGTCTCAGGCTGAAATTGTGGCTTTCTTGGTTTCTCCTTACAGTTGAGTTTTTGTGTTATGTACTTCAGAGCTCTGTCATTGGTGCATATGCATTTATGGTTGGTATGTCTTTTTGGTGACTTGATTCTTTTTTCATTTAGGTTATGTTCCTCTTACCCCTGGTGGTTTTCTTGGCTCTTAGGTGTACTTCGTCTGATACTAACAGAACCACTTTAGTATATTTTAATTGGTATTTGTGGGATACAGCTTTTTCTATTATTTTACTTTTAACCTACCTATGTTCTTTTACTCAGTGGATTTCTTATAGACAGCTGCTTGATTAAGTTTCGTCAATCATGCGTATTCCTTTCTTCATCTTTATTTGTATTTCATTTACTAGAAATATTCTTATTCATGTGTGGCCTTTTTTCCCGGTTAGATCACTGAGTGAGAGTCTGTTTGGGGGCGCTTGTCTGCGTTCTGTGCTGCTCTCGTGTTTGACTCCATCGGCCTCTGAATACACATGGAGGCACAGGGCGACTTTATTTTAGAGATTGTGTAACCAGAATGAGCTGAAATAGAATAATTTGTATCTCCTTGGCCTACAAGACATTTTTTTTAACTGTACAAATTAATGTCAGTTTCTAGATTGTTGTTGTTCACCCAGCCCTGTCCGACTCTTCGAGACCTCAGGGACTGCAGCACTCCGAGCCTCCCTGTCCCTAATCATCTCCCAGTTTGCCCGAGTTCATTCCATTGCATCAGTAGTGCCATCCAACCATCTCATCTTCTGATGCCCTCTTCTCGCCTCAGTCTTTCTCAACATCAGGGACTTTTCCAATGAGTCGGTTGTTCTCATCAGGTGACCAAAATATTGGAGTTTCAGCTTCAGCATCAGTCCTTCCAGTGAGTATTCTGGGTTGATTTCCTTTAAGATTGGCGGGTTTGAGCTCCTTGCTGTACAGGGGACTCTCAGGAGTCTTCTCCAGCACCAGAGGCGGCAGCATCGATTCTTTGGTGCTCTGCTTTCTTTAACGGTCTAGCTCCCCGCTTTCTAGATTATCTTAGAGTAATTCCAGTAATATTTGTGGTTTTTAAGTATCACATCTCCTGTGGAAATGAACTTTTTCTCATTCATAGAACGCAAAGAACATTTTTCTCTCAATTTGAGTACATTATTAGTTACATGTTGAAGCTGAATAAGAAGTTAGTAGGTTTAACTTCTGATGACCCAGGATCTTTCTTTAATAAAATTCTCGTTTTGGAGTAATTTCAGACTTACAGAGAAGTTGTGAAGTTAGTATAGAGAGTTCTCATACTCCCTTCAGCCAACTTTTCCTAATGTTGACATCTCCCTTAACCTTGATATGTTTGTCAGAACTAAGACATTACAATTGGTACCGTATTATTAACTACAGACTGTTTCTGGGTTTCACTAAGTTTTCTGCAAATACTGTATTTGTGTTCTTGGGATTGAATCCAGGACATCTCATTGCACTTAGTGACCCCCAGTTTTTTCTCTAGAAGTGCTGGGCAGTTAACCCACTGTGGTGAAATAGCCTGGCAGGGGAAACATTCTCTCCAAGTTCCTGCTGAGCGTTTAGCCCCCTCTGTGGAGGTTCCTAAAAGGCGTGACCTGTCGGTGCCCGTGTATCCCTAGTCGATGGTCAGGACAGCTTAGAGAAGGGGGTTAGCAGCCCTCTGCCAGAGCTGCTTGGCTGCCTTGGATAAAGAAATCCTGTAAGTGGATTCTTGACGCTCCTTATAATATTGTTGTTGGTGTCTGGTTTTAAAAGCATGAAAAGCAACATCACTCATTAAGTGGCTTAAATTGTAGCTACAGTCAGTATTCTTTTTAATTTTTGAGTGTACCACATGGCTTGCGGGGTTTCAGTTTCCCAGCTAGGGACTAAACCTGGGCCACCTCAGTGAAAGTGCCAAATCCTAACCACTCGACCACCAGGGAACTCCCCAATATTCTCTGTTTCTTTAAAAGAATGGTAAGTCAGTGTATCTCACTTTCAAAAAGAGAAAACAGGAAGGTGGGATCTGTCAACCAGTCATTCCAGTCGCATGTCTGCAAAGCACGTGTTGACTGTCCTTCGTGTGTTTGCATGTTTGCTGGTCCCCATGCTGCTCCAGTTGGGGTGCTGGGACGGGCAGGCCAGAGACTTACAGAGCTTTGGAGCTGAGCGGGACAGCGACAGAGCACTCGTCTGTTGCCCGACAGTGTTCGCTGCCTGAGGAAGCTGAGGCCCACAGAGTCGAGCTGGAAGTGCCTGTCGTGGTCCTGGTGAGGGTCCCCACTCGCAGCTTCCGCTCCTGGTGTGTTTATCACTCACCGTTAGCTGCCCGAGAGACAGACTCCTGCTGGTGCTCTGGTCTTGCTTGTTCTCACCCCAGGCTGCGCATGGTCCCTTTTTCTCTAAGCCGGCCTTGGCTCCTGCTTTCTTCATCTTTTCTACACATGAACCCGCGCTGGCCTGAGCAGCTGGAAGCCCTCGCACGTCCTTGGTGACACCTTTCCTTGCTCTTCCTCCTGTGCGTTGCCTCCCAGACTCGGGCTGCATGGCGGGTCCGCATCCTTCTTGCTCTCCGCCAGCTTCCTTCCGCCTTGCTGCCACCCGCTGTGTCTGGCACCGGAGCAGCCACGGGGTTCTGCTCGCGTGGTGTGGCCTGCATAGCGGGAGCGGGCTGTGCCCTGTGGTGCTGCGTCTTTTTTTTTTTTAAATTCTTGCTTGCTTGGCTGTGTCGGCTGTGGCACGCGGGATCTTGTCATTGGGCCTGTGGGAGCTTTAGTTGCAACATGTGGGATCTAGTTCCCGGGCCGGGGATGGAACCTGTGTCCCCTGCACTGAAAGGTGGGTTCGGAACCCGAGGACCGCCGCGGCCGGCCCTGTGGTGCTGCTGCTGCTCAGCGCTGCGCGTGCTTCTCTGCCCTCTCACTGCCGTCTCTCCAGGAGGACACCTCCTGTCCACGTGGCAGCTGTTGCCTTCAGTAGCCTGGGTCCCTCGATGCCTGCCCTCAGTTTGGCCACAGCCCCGGGTTAGAATGGATCGCAGGCCCTGGTTTGCTGAGATGTTTTCTCTAAAGTGAGCTCCGAGGCTTACCTGGCACACGGCACCCGCTGAGAAAGTGTTCCTCTGAGACCCAGCCAGCTGATGGGAGCTCCGGAAACTCCTCCTTCTTTCCCTTTTTCCTGAAACGTGTTGTTCTTGTCTTCTAATTTGGAAGAAAACATTGTCTTTTTTGTTTTTTCATAGTTAATCCTATACTCCGGAGGTTCTAACTCATAGAGTTGAGCCAGCCTGTTAGCCCTGGAAGCTTGCGGCAGAATGTGTGTGTGAGCGTGGCCTCTTTCCACATCGCTCGTCCTTGCCTGTCTTGAACCCTTCCTCCTGTGTTGCGTTGTTTTCGTGAGCATTGAGATTTTGAGCTTACCGTTTTTCCTTCCCTCTCAGTCTGTCTCTTGCCCTTTGTTAACCATTTAACCACATTTCTGTCTGATGTTTTCCACTTACTGCTGCCAGATCCCTTGAAATACTGGTTAGCACTGTTTGCTTCTCTTCCTTCACCCTCAACTCCCATTTTCCCTGCTTACCCACCTCTTTCACCTGCCATTTTAAGCAGCCTTCCCAGAGATCATTGTGATCTTCTTAGCAAATCCTGTGGTTGTCTTTCAGTCCTGATATCCTTTGAGTTTGTTGCATCTGACGTTGATTACACGTGCCTTTCTGGAACTCTCTCGCGCCTTTCTCTGTACGGCACTGTCCTGCTTCTTCTCCTCCTACACTTAAGCATTCACCTCGTACAGGGGGGTCTGTGTTCACTCCTTCCTCTCAGGCTCAGCTTTACACGTGGTGTTTTTGCCGTGCGTTGTTGGTAGCGGTTTCTGATCCTAGTCAGAAACTCGGAGGTCAGGTTAAAGTCTGACATTGTGCTCGTCCTCACTGAATGGTGTGGAGGCCTGTTTCCCCCTCATCTGTGTGAGTGAACTCAGCTGGTCCATGTTTAGACTTAACTCTTCTTTCCATGTTGCGAAGTAGGGCTTAGATATTATTGGTTTGTTTGCTAGAAAACTTAGCAAGAGGTGCTTTTGTCTGAAGATCTCAGGCCAGCTCTGTGTGGTTGTACGTTGGACACGTCTGTCAGGTGAGAAGTTTGTGCTGGATATTAATCTTGAAGGTCTTTCCAACGTTGTATCATAAACTTCGTGTGATTGCCGCTCCTGTGGTCACACACTTAGACTGCCCATCGCCCACGGGAGGGGTCTCAGGCGTGTGGAATATGCAGAGGCCCACTCGGAGTAGGTGAGGTGCTCCCTGGGGCCGCACGAAGAGCAGGTTGGTTCTTATTTTCAGACAAGATGTTGCACTTTATAGACGCTTAGTGTGGTTTGAGGCTGACACCCACACTTGATCCGTAGTTCAGAATCAGGAGCCTCGAATGATTCCTGCGGTGTCCTGAGGCGAGAGAGGATGTTTGTGCCCTTAGCAGAGTGTCGACACCTGCGGCAGTTCACGAGTGCGCATTAAGTAAGTTCATTACTTTGACTGCTGGTTTTAATTAAACTGGGCCTCACAAAACAGGTTGTCTTAAAAGAAACCCTGCATTGGAGAGAAGGCCAGTAACGAAAGCATAGGAAACAACAAGGAAACTGATGGCAGAGCCGCCACCACTACCTCCTGTATCAGCTGTTTGTTCACCATGTAGTGAGGGTGAGAGCAGAGAACTGGCTCAGAGGCTATTCAACTGTGAAGCTTTATCCAGTTTCACTAACGACGTGTCCAGAGTGGTTATCGTGTCTTGAGATGTTAGACAAGGAAAGCAGATAGCCTTCACAGTTAAAGTGTTTACAGGCTAAGCAGACAGAAGTGAAACAGCACCTACGTATTTTGCAGCCATGTTTGAAGTCGTAACAGTGCTTCATCTAGTACTCTACAAATTTCATGAAGCTTCAGCATGGACTACTTTTATTTTTATTGGAATATAGTTGTTTTACGGTTCAGTTCAGTCGCTTAATCATGTCGGACTCTTTGCAACTCCATGGACTGCAGCACGCCAGGCCCCCCTGTCCATTACCAACTCCCAGATCTTGCTCACACTCATGCCCATTGAGTCGATGATGCCATCCAACCATCTCATCCTCTGTCGTCCCCTTCTCCTCCCGCCTTCAGTCTGTCCCAGCATCAGGGTCTTTTCCAGTGAGTCAGTTCTTTGCATCAAGTGGCCAAAGGATTGGAGTTTCAGCTTCAGCATCAGTCCTTCCAATGAATATTCAGGACTGATTTCCTTTAGGATGGACTGGTTGGATCTCCTTGCAGTCCAAGGGACTCTCAAGAGTCTTCTCCAACACCACAGCTCAAAAGCGTCAATTCTTCAGCACTCAGCTTTCTTTATGGTCCAACTCTCACATCCATACGTGACTACTGGAAAAACCATAGCTTTGACTAGACGGACCTTTGTCAGCAAAGTAATGTCTCTGCTTTTTAATATGCTGTCAAGGTTGGTCATAGCTTTTCTTCCAAGGAGCAAGTGTCTTTTAAGTTCATGGCAGCAGCCACCATTTGCAGTGATTTTGGAGCCCAAGAAAATAAAGTCTGTCATTGTTTCCATTGTTTCCCCATCTATTTGCCATGAAGTGATGGGACCAGATGCCATGATCTTAGTCTTCTGAATGTTGAGTTTTAAGCCACCTTTTTCACTCTCTTCTTTCACTTTCAACAAGAGGCTCTTTAGTTCCTCTTTGCTTTCTGCCAGAAGGGTGGTGTCATCTGCGTATCTGAGGTTATTGACCGTTCTCCCATCAATCTTGATTCCAGCTTGTGCTTCTTCCCGCCCAGCGTTTCTCATGATGTACTCTGGATATAAATTAAATAAGCACAGTGACAATATACAGCCTTGATGTACTCCTTTCCTCATTTGGAACCAGTTTGTTGTTCCATGTCCAGTTCTAACTGTTGCTTCTTGACCTGCATACAGGTTTCTCAAGAGGCAGGTCAGGTGGTCTGGTATTCCCATCTCTTTCAGAATTTTCCACAGTTTGTTGTGATCCGCACGGTCAAAGGCGTAGTCACTAAAGCAGAAGTATATGTTTTTCTGGAACTCTCTTGCTTTTTCTATGATCCAGCAGATGTTGGCAGTTTAATCTCTGGCTCCTGTGCCCTTTCTAAATCCAACTTTAACATCTGGAAGTTCTCAATTCTTGTACTGTTGAAGCCTAGCTTGGAGCATTTTGAGCATTACTTTACTAGCGTGTGAAATGAGTGCAGTTGGGTGGTAGGTTGAACATTCTTTGGCATTGCCTTTCTTTGGGATTGGAATGAAAACTGACCTTTTCTAGTCCTGTGGCCACTGCTGAGTTTTCCAAATTTGCTGGCATATCGAGTGCAGCACTTTCACAGCATCATCTTTTAGGATTTGAAATATCTCAACTGGAATTCATCACCTCCACTAGCTTTGTTTGTAGTGATGCTTCCTAAGGCCGACTTGACTTCACATTCCAGGATGTCTGGCTCTAGGTGAGTGATCACACCATCATGGTTATCTGGGTCATGAAGATCTGTTTTGTATTGTTCTTCTGTTTATTCTTGCCACCTCTTCTTAATATCTTCTGCTTCTGTTAGGTCCATACCATTTCTGTCCTTTATTGAGCCAAATTTGCATGAAATTGACTTCCCTGGTGGCTCAGATGGTAACGCGTCTGCCTACAATGTGGGAGACCCAGGTTCAATCCCTGGGTTGGGAAGATCTCCTGGAGAAGGAAATGGCAACCCACTCCAGTATTCTTGCCTGGAAAATCCCATGGACAGAGGAGCCTGGTGGGCTACAGTCCATGGGGTCGCAGAGAGTCAGACATGACTGAGCGACTTCACTCTGCATGAAATGTCCCCTTGGTATCTCTATTTTCTTGCAGAGATCTCTGGTCTTTCCCGTTCTGTTGTTTTCCTCTGTTTTTTTGCATTGATCACTGAGGAAGGCTTTCTTATCTCTCCTTACTGTTCTTTGGAACTCTGCATTCAGATGGATATATCTTTCCTTTTCTCCTATACCTTTTGCTTCTCTTCTTTTCTCAGCTATTTATAAGGCTTCCTCAGACAACCATTTTGCCTTCTTGCATTTCTTTTTCTTGGGGATGGTTTTGATCACCACCTCCTGTACAGTGTCACAAACTTCTGTCCATAGTCCTTCAGGCACTCTGTCTATCAGATATAATCCCTTGAAATCTATTTGTCACTTCCACTGTATAAGGGATTTGATTTAGGTCATACCTGAGAGGGCTAGTGGTTTTCCCTAATTTCCTCAATTTCAGTCTGAATTTGGCAATAAGGAATTCATGATCTGAGCCATAGTCAGCTCCTGGTCTTGTTTTTACTGACTATAGAGCTTCTCTATCTTCGACTGCGAAGAATGTATTCAGTCTGATTTTGGTATTGATCATTTGTTGATGTCCATGTGTAGAGTCGTCTCTTGTGTTGTTGGAAGAGGGGGTTTGCAATGACCAGTGCGTCCTCATGGCAAAACTCTGTTAGCCTTTGCCCTGCTTCGTTTTGTACTTCAAGGCCAAACTTGCCCGTTACTCTAGGTGTCTCTTGACTTTCTACTTTTGCATTCCAGTCCCCTGTGATGAAAAGGACATCTGTTTTTTGGTGTTCTAGAAGGTCTTGTAGGTCTTCATAGAACCATTCAACTTCAGCTTCCTTGGTTTTAGTGGTTGGGGCATAGACGTGGATTACTGCGATATTGAATGGTTTGCCTCAGAAATGAACCAAGATCATTCTGTCATTTTTGAGGTTCAAGTACTGCATTTCGGACTCTTTTGTTGGCTATGAGGGCTTCTCCATTTCTTCTAAGGGATTCTTGCCCACAGTAGTAGATATAATGGTCATCTGAGTTAAATTCGCCCATTCCAATCCATTTTAGTTCGCTAGTTGCTAAAATGTCATTGTTCACTCTTGCCATCTCCTGTTTGACCACTTCCAATTTACCTTGATTCATGGACCTAACATTCCAGGTTCCTATGCCATATTGCTCTTTACAGCGTCAGACTTTACTTCCGTCACCAGTCACATCCACTGCAGGGTGGTGTTTTTGCTTTGGCTCTGTCTCTTCATTCTTTCTGGAGCTATTTTCCCACTGATCTCCAGTAGCATATTGGGCATCTACTGACCTGGGGAGTTAGTTCATCTTTCAGTGTCCTATCTTTTTGCCTTTTCATACCGTCCATGGGGTTCTCATGGCAGGAATGCTGAAGTGGTTTGCCATTCCCTTCTGCAGTGGACCACATTCTGTCAGACCTCACCACCGTGACCCGTCTGTCTTGGGTGGCCCTACACAGCATGGCTGATAGTTTCATTTAGACAAGACTATGATCCGTGTAATCAGTTTAGTTAGTTTTCTGTGATTGTGGTTTTCATTCTGTCTGCCCTTTGATGGACAAGGATAAGAGGTTTGTGGAAGCTCCCTGATGGGTGGGCCTGGCTGTGGGGAAGTCTGGGTCTTGTTCTGAAGTCCTGCTTTACAGTGTTGTGATGGTATCTGGTTCACAGCTGAGTGAATCATCTCTGTGGTATACATACATCCCCCCTCTTGGGTCTCCCTTCTCCCCCCTCTTCCCACTCCTTTAGGTCGTCACAGATGAGCTGAGCTCCCTGTGCTATGCGGCTGCTTCCCCACCAGCTGGTTGTTTTACACACGGCAGTGTGTATATCTCAGTCCTAATCTCCCGAGGCCTCCTTTCCCCCACCTCATGTCTCTGCATCTGTTCTGTACATCTGCATCTTTGTTGTTGTTTAGTCGCCAAGTCGTTTCTGACTCTTTGTGAGCCCTTGGACTGTGTAGCCCGGCAGGCTCCTCTGTCAGTGGCATTTCCCAGGCAAGAATACTGGAGTGGGTTGCCATTCCCTTCTCCAGGGGATCTTCCCGACCCAGGGATCGAACTTGGGTTTCTTGTTTGGCCGGCAGATGCTTTGCAAACTGAGCCATCGTGTCTCTATCCCTGCCCTGCAAACAGAAAGGATGAACTTCTTTTGAGGAAACTTACATTTCTATATTACCCAAGGCCCAAGGTAAGAGAAACCCAAGTAAGACGGTAAGTGTTGCGAGAGGGCATCAGAGGGCAGACACACTGAAACTAGAATTACAGAAAACTAGCTAATCTGATCACACGGACCACAGCCTTGTCTATCTCAATGAAACTAAGACATGCCGTGTCGGGCCACCCAAGACGGATGGGTCGTGGTGGAGAGGTCTGACAGATTGTGGTCCACTGGAGAAGGGCATGGCAAACCACTTCAGTATTCTTGCCTTGAGAACCCCATGAACAGTATGAAAAGGCAAAAGGATAGGACACTGAAAGATGAACTCCCCAGGTCAGTAGGTGCCCAATATGCTAATGGAGATCAGTGGAGAAATAACTCCAGAAAGAATGATGGGATGGAGCCAAAGCAAAAACGATACCCAACTGTGGATGTGACTGGTGTTAGAAGCAAAGTCCGATGCTGTAAAGAGCAATATTGCATAGGAACCTGGAATGTTAGGTCCATGAATCAAGGCAAACTGGAAGTGGTCAAACAGGAGATGGCAAGAGTGAACGTCGACATTCTAGGAATCAGCGAACTAAGATGGACTGGAATGGGTAAATTTAACTCAGATGACCATTATATCTACTACTGTGGGCAAGAATCCCTTAGAAGAAATGGAGTAGCCATCATGGTCAACAAAAGAGTCCAAAATGCAGTACTTGGATGCAATCTCAAAAACGACAGAATGATCTCTGTTCGTTTCCAAGGCAAACCATTCAATATCACGGTAATCCAAGTCTATGCCCCGACCAGTAACGCCGAAGAAGCTGAAGTTGAAAGGTTCTATGAAGACCTACAAGACCTTCTAGAACTAACACCCCAAAAAGATGTCCTTTTCATTATAGGGGACTGGAATGCAAAAGTAGGAAGTCAAGAAACACCTGGCGTAGCAGGCAAATTTGGCCTTGGAGTACAGAATGAAGCAGGGCAAAGGCTAATAGAGTTCTGCCACGAGAATGCACTGGTAATAGCAAACACCCTATTCCAACAACACAAGAGAAGACTCTACACGTGGACATCACCAGATGGTCAACATCGAAATCAGATTGATTATATTCTTTGCAGCCAAAGATGGAGAAGCTCTATACAGTCAGCAAAAACAAGACCGGGAGCAGACTGTGGCTCAGATCATGAACTGCTTATTGCCAAATTCAGACTTAAATTGAAGAAAGTAGGGAAAACCACTAGACCATTCAGGTATGACCTAGATCAAATCCCTTATGAGTATACAGTGGAAGTGACAAATAGATTTAAGGGTCTAGACCTGATAGAGTGCCTGATGAACTATGGACAGAGGTTCGTGACATTGTACAGGAGACAGGGATCAAGAAAATCCCCATGGAAAAGAAATGCAAAAAAGCAAAATGGCTGTCTGTGGAGGCCTTACAGATAGCTGGGAAGAGAAGAGAAGGGAAAAGCAAAGGAGAAAAGGAAAGATATTCCCATCTCAATGCAGAGTTCCAAAGAATAGCAAGGAGAGATAAGAAAGCCTTCCTCAGCGATCAGTGCAAAGAAATAGAGGAAAACAACAGATTGGGAAAGACTAGAGATCTCTTCAAGAAAATTAGAGATACCAAAGGAACATTTCATGCAAAGATAGGCTCGATAAAGGACAGAAATGGTAGGGACCTAACAGAGGCAGAAGATATTAAGAAGAGGTGGCAAGAATTCACAGAAGAACTGTACAAAAAAGATCTTCACGACCCAGATAATCACGATGGTGTGATCACTCACCTAGAGCCAGACATCCTGGAATGTGAAGTCAAGTGGGCCTTAGAAAGCATCACTACGAACAAAGCTAGTGGAGGTGATGGAATTCCAGTTGAGCTATTTCAAATCCTCAAAGGTGATGCTGTGAAAGCGCTGCACTCGATATGCCAGCAAATTTGGAAAACTCAGCAGTGGCCACAGGACTGGAAAAGGTCAGTTTTCATTCCAATCCCAAAGAAAGGCAATGCCAAAGAATGCTCAAACTACCGCACAGTTGCACTCATCTCACATGCTAGTAAAGTAATGCTCAAAAATCTCCCAGCCAGGCTTCAGGAATACGTGAACCGTGAACTTCCAGATGTTCACGGTTCACGTATTGCTGAAGTCTGGCTTCGAGAAAAGGCAGAGGAACCAGAGATCAAATTGCCAATATCCACTGGATCATCAAAAAAGCAAGAGAGTTCCAGAAAAACATCTATTTCTGCTTTATTGACTATGCCAAAGCCTTTGACTGTGTGGATCACAATAAACTGTGGAAAATTCTGAAAGAGATGGGAGTACCAGACCATCTGACCTGTCTCTTGAGAAACCTGTATGCAGGTCAGGAAGCAACAGTTAGAACTGGACACGGAACAACAGACTGGTTCCAAATAGGAAAAGGAGTACATCAAGGCTGTATATTGTCCCTGCTTATTTAACTTATATGCAGAGTACATCATGAGAAACGCTGGGCTGGAAGAAGCACAAGCTGGAATCAAGATTGCCGGGAGAAATATCAATAACCTCAGATATGCGGATGACACCACCCTTATGGCAGAGAGTGAAGAAGAACTAAAGAGCCTCTTGATGAAGGTGAAGGAGGAGAGTGAAAATGTTGGCTTAAAGCTCAACGTTCAGAAAACTAAGATCATGGCATCTGGTCCCATCACTCCATCGGAAATAGATGGGGGAAACAGTGGAAACAGTGTCAGACTTTATTTTTTGGGGCTCCAGAATCACTGCTGATGGTGACTGCAGTCATGAAATTAAAAGACGCTTACTCCTTGGAAGGAAGGTTATGGCCAACCTAGATTGCATATTTAAAAGCAGAGACATTACTTTGCCAACAAAAGTCCGTCTAGTCAAGGCTGTGGTTTTTCCAGTGGTCATGTATGGATGTGAGAGTTGGACGGTGAAGAAAGTTGAGCGCCGCAGAATTGATGGTTTTGAACTGTGGTGTTGGAGAAGACTCTTGAGAGTCCCTTGGACTACAAGGAGATCTAATCAATCCATCCTAAAAGAGATCAATCCTGGGTGTTCATTGGAAGGTCTGATGTTGAAGCTGAAACTCCAATTCTTTGGCCACCTCATATGAAGGGTTGACTCATTGGAAAAGACCCTAATGCTGGGTAGGATTGGGGGCGGGAGGAGAAGGGGACGACAGAGGATGAGATGGTTGGATGGCATCACCGACTGGATGAACATGGGTTTGGGTAAACTCTGGGAGTTGGTGATGGACTGGGAGGCCTGGCGTGCTGCAATTCATGGGGTCACAAAGAGTAGGACACGACTGAGCGACTGAACTGAACTGAACATTTCTATAAGGTTCAGTTGTTGAAGCAACTAAAGCTAATTTGTACAGACAGACATTTAGTATGGAGAATCAGAAATGTACAACGTTTTGGAAGGGGTTGGTGGAACAGGGTTTCTAAGCTGGGCTTCCAAGAAGGATTTCCAGAACAGAAGTGCTGCACCCAGCCATGGAGCCGATCAGGCCAGTCCACCACATCTGCCGTCCTTGTTAATACGGACAGACAGACAGAAGGGGCACACGTGCTGCGCTCCCTGGGGGTAGGCAGAAGGGCTGAATAATCCCCAGGAGGCAAAATGGCAACAAGAGGAGCACATTCCTTTGTTAGCACACAGTTTGGGCGTATTCATAGGAGACACTGCAGAAGGTTTGCAGAAAGTAAGTTGTTACAGTAAATGATGATGTGTGGAGAGTTTGCCCTGGAATGGGAGAAGCACAGGTGTCTCTAAATAGATTTCCGCTAATGCTTTTTGGTAGATTCAGATTGACTACTTTTCTGTGTGTGAGCTGTTGAGTAACCTAGAGCATGTGTATTCTGAAACAGTTTCTTTGGTAAATAGGGTTTTGTGGGAAAACCAGATATACCATTGATGGAGCAGCCAGGGTAATTAAAAACAAAAAAAATCTTGGATGCAGTGGGATCGTAGCGCGAACAGCACGTGTGAGTTCTTCACCACGTGATGCACAGAGAGGTTCTTAAAGCAGAGATTTGAGGCCAGAAGCACAGAAGGCATTAGCCTGAGACCTTTACAAAGTAGTAAATCTTTACAGTGTTTTGGGTGAGAGGGGAGTAACTGTGAAAATACTTGGCAAGACACAGGTTTGCTGGTTAGCATGTGGCAGAATTGAAAGCATTGCCTGTTCTGAGCTGAATTGTTTTTCTTTTATGCAAGGACAAATGGGTCTAAGTTGGCTGACCTTTTCTATAATAAGTGGCTGTCAGTAGAAAACTAAATAGAAAATTCAGTATCTTTTTTTTTTTGAAAATTCAGTATCTTTGAGAAAATAAATAGGTAATCTGCCCCTTCAAGGTAAAGGGGACATTTTAACAATAAGTAGAAGATTGCTTTTTGAAAGAAACTCTTGCTGTAGAGAGCATTTTGAAAATGGTTGTTTAGAGTTGTCTTCATAATTTGTTTTTGTTTTGCTTAGATAATGTAAATAGTCATTTTAGTGCACACTTAAACTTAAAAATGAAACTTTTAGCCTGTTTAAAAGCTTCTTGCTGTAATACTTACTTTTGAACTTATTTTTTAAAAATAAAAGAATGTTATATTTTCTGATTCTGTATAACTGCCAAGAGCTTTGATGAGGAAGGTGAAATTTGGCTGAATCTCAACAAACTCCTGTGTAATTGATCGATAGGATTGAAGATTGATGAGCGGGATTTAATGAGTGTAGCCAGTGTTGCATCTCTTCTGTTTAGAGCTCTGTGTCTATAAAGTAGAAGGGCCATTCCAGTGAAGACTGGCAGTAAAACCAGTTTTCTAAATAACTAGGTTCATAGTGCTCCAGCAGTCTGGCTTTACATGGCAGCCACTCCAGTGTTCCTGCCTGGAAAATCCAGTGAACAGAGGAGCCTGGCGGGCTACAGTCCACGGGGTTGCACAGAGTCAGAGCCGACGTAGTGACCAAAACAATGAGAATACCTTGTTCTCTTTGGAATCCTAAAAAAAAAGATAGCAAGATTTAGAAAATTAATGAAGTGCATTCCATCACACTGGTTTCCTTAAATTTTTTCTCGTGAGTTTTTGTGATATAAAATGTTCTGGGTATTAATAAAAAAGACAGGTTTGCAAACATACAGTTCTGTGTTTATGTCCCTGTACCTTCGTATGTTTGGGAGTTCACTGCGTGTGCGTTCCTCCCCCCCCCTGCACTGCCCGCCTTCCAAGGCCGGCTTCCCCCGAGGCGCCCGCGTGCTGGGCACCGCCCCGGCCCTTCCTCCGCTGCCCCTGCTGCCTCTTGCCCGGCGCCTGGCGCTTCCTCACGCCCCACAGTTTGGTCCCGGCTTCCCGCTTCTGCTCTCCAGGGAAGCTCTTCTTCCACTGCCTCTCTTCTCCCACCCCCAACCCCTTCCTTCCGGTTCTGCCTCCTGAGGCTCAGTCTGTCTTTCAGGGCCTCAGCGGATGCTTCCTTCTCCATTCCCCCCATCCTGATCTTCTCTCAGCCACAGCCATGAACTCTGTGACACTGGACACATTTGTATGTACCTGCACATTTATTGCCTTTTACTAGATTGGAGGTTTATTGAATACAGAAAAGTTTTAAGGGCATCGTAATCTTGTCATAGCCCAATAAATATTTGCTGAATGGATCAAATGAAATGTAGAATTAGGAATTTTTTAAAATTACTTGAAAATTTCAGTATCACTTTTGAACTGTGGAAATTTCCCACGATGTGAATTTAGAGTCTAGCCAGTTTAGTTCAGATGTTCGGTCCTGCTAAACTAAAGGATACAGGAAAACATTCCAGGCCAGCGTTTCCTGTGGTAAGGAGTGTGTGTTACTGCCAGTCACTATACGACTACAGGATAAGGGGCAAAAGCAAGATAGGTATTACTATGAACAGGGGTGGCTGTTACTTGGAAAGCGTTCGATCTTAGGAGATGACGCCCTGAATATGCTTCCTTGTGTGCAAGTCCGTTCCAGGTTTGTCAGTTTTGGTTCTGGAATATAGAACGGCCTCCAGATCATCCTCTTCCCTTTCCTGTGGTGTGCAGACTCATGTTGTGGATTACGTCTTTGGCTCGTTTTGGACGTTAAACACAATTTGTTTCAGTGTTGTCCTAGTTGTTTATTGAAAAGCTCACGGGCTTACTCATCCAGGCTCGGGTAAAGAGCCAGCTGATCAGAAATCCACGTGTGGGTTTGAGAAACTGCAGCGGAAATTCTGTTGCTAAGAGTGATGGAACATAGCTTTCTAAAAACTAGGTTTTATTTAGCAATAAAACAAAGCAGTCCAAAGGTAGTTTATTCAGTCATATTTAAAAATAGTTGTGCAGGTATAAGGCTAGAAACCTTTATACAGAACAAGAAGCAACAGTGAGAACCAGACATGGGACAATGGACTGTTTCAAAATCGGGAAAGGAGTACGTCAAGGCTGTGTATTGTCACCCTGCTTATTTAACTTATATGCAGAGTGAAAGTGAAAGTCGCTCAGTCATGTCATACTCTTTGCAACCCCATGGACTGTATAGTCCATGGAATTCTCCAGGCCAGAACACTGGAGTGGGTAGCTGTTCCCTTTCTCCAGGGGATCTTCCCAACCCAGGGATCGAACCCAGGTCTCCCGCATTGCAGGCATATTCTTTACCAGCTGAGCCACCATCATGCGAAATGCCAGGCTGGATGACTCACAGTTCAGTTCAGTTCAGTAGCTCAGTTGTGTCTGACTCTGCGACCCCATGGACTGCAGCACTCCAGGCCTCCCTGTCCATCCCCATCTCCCGGAGTCTACCCAAACCCATGTCCATTGAGCCCGTGATGCCATCCAGTCGTCTCATCCTCTGTTGTCCTCTTCTCCTCCTGCCTTCAATCTTGCCCAGCATCAGGGTTTTCTCCAAAGAGTCAGTTCTTCGCATCAGGTAGCCAAACTATTGGAGTTTCAGCTTCAACATCAGTCCTTCCAGGGAATATTCAGGACTAATTTCCTTTAGGATGGACTGGTTGGATCTCCTTGCAGTCCAAGGGACTCTCAAGAGTCTTCTCCAACACCACAGTTCAAAAGCATCAATTCTTCTGCATTCAACTTTCTTTATAGTCCAACTCTCACATCCATACATGACTACTTGAAAAACCATAGCCTTGACTAGACGGACCTTTGTTGGCAAAATAATGTCTCTCTCTGCTTTTTAATGTGCTGTCTAGGTTGGTTCTAACTTTCCTTCCCAGGAGTAAGCGTCTTTTAATTTCATGGCTGCAATCACCATCCGCAGTGATTTTGGAGCCCCCCAAAATAAAGTCAGCCACTGTTTCCACTGTTTCCCCATCTATTTCCCATGAAGTGATGGGACCAGATGCCATGATCTTAGTTTTCTGAATGTTGAACTTTAAGCCACCTTTTTCACTCTCTTCTTTCACTTTCACCAAGAGGCTCTTTAGTTCTTCTTCACTTCCTTCCGTAAGGGTGGTGTCATCTCCGTATCTGAGGTTATTGATATTTCTCCCGGCAATCTTGATTCCAGCTTGTGCTTCTTCCAGCCCAGCGTTTCTCATGATGTACTCTGCATATAAGTTAAATAAGCAGGGCGACAATATACAGCCTTGACGTACTCCTTTTCCTATTTGGAACCAGTCTGTTGTTCCATGTCCAGTTCTAACTGTTGCTTCCTGACCTGCATACAGGTTTCTCAAGAGGCAGATGGTCTGGTATTCCCATCTCTTTCAGAATTTTCCACAGTTTATTGTGATCCACACAGTCAAAGGCTTTGGCATAGTCAATAAAGCAGAAAGAGATGTTTTTCTGGAACTCTCTTGCTTTTTCTATGATCGAGCGGATATTGGCAATTTAATCTCTGGCTCCTGTGCCCTTTCTAAATCCAACTTTAACATCTGGAAGTTCTCAGTTCGTGTACTGT
Source organism: Giraffa tippelskirchi (assembly GCF_054371585.1). Lineage (NCBI taxonomy): Eukaryota > Metazoa > Chordata > Mammalia > Artiodactyla > Giraffidae > Giraffa > Giraffa tippelskirchi. The sequence continues at coordinate 1,697,254 of NC_137275.1, forward strand.
TGAGGCCTCGCTTGGAGCATTTTGAGCATTACCTTACTAGCGTGTGAAATGAGTGCAGTTGTGTGGTAGGTTGAACATTCTTTGGCATTGCCTTTCTTTGGGATTGGAATGAAAACTGACCTTTTCTAGTCCTGTGGCCACTGCTGAGTTTTCCAAATTTGCTGGCATATCGAGTGCAGCACTTTCACAGCATCATCTTTTAGGATTTGAAATAGCTCAACTGGAATTCCATCACCTCCACTAGCTTTGTTCGCAGTGATGCTTCCTAAGGCCCACTTGACTTCACATTCCAGGATGTCTGGCTCTAGGTGAGTGATCTCACCGTCGTGGTTATCTGGGTCATGAAGATCTCTTTTGTATAGTTCTGCTGTGAGTTTTTGTCACCTCTTAATATCTTCTGCTTCTGTTAGGTCCCTACCATTTCTGTCCTTTATTGTGCCCATCTTTGCATGAAATGTTCCCTTGGTATCTCTGATTTTCTTGAAGAGATCTCTAGTCTTTCTCATTCTATTGTTTTCCTCTACTTTTTGCACTGATTCTCCTGAGGAATGCTTTCTTATCTCTCCTTGCTTTTCTTTGGAACTCTGCATTCAAATGGGTATATCTTTCCTTTTCTCCTTTGCTTTTCGTCTTTTCACAGCTATTTGTAAGGCCTCCTCAGACAGCCACTTTGCTGTTTTGCATTTCTTTTTCTTGGGGTTGGTCTTGCTCCCTGTCTCCTGTACCATGTCACGAACCTCTGTCCATAGTTCATCAGGCACTCTGTCTTTCAGATCTAGTCCCTTAAATCTATTTCTCACTTTCACTGTATAATCATAAGGGCTTAATTTAGGTCATACTTGAATGATCTAGTGGTTTTCCCCACTTTCTTCAATTTAAGTCTGAATTTGGTGACTCACAAGGCGGAATCAGTATTTCCAGGAGAAATAGCGATAACCTCAGATATGCAGATGACACCACTTTAATGGCAGAAAGTGAAGAGGCACTAAAGAGGCTCTTGATGAAGGTGAAAAAAAAGAGTGAAAAAGCTGACTTAAAACTCAGCATTCAAAAAACAAAGCTCATGGCATCTGGTCTCATCATTTCCTGGCAAATAGATGGGGGAAAAGTGGAAACCGTGACAGGTTTCATTTTAGGGGCTCCGAAGTCACTGTTAGATGGCTTGGTGGTTTCCTAACATTCTGGCAGAGAGAATCATCTTGGGGCTTCCCTGATAGCTCAGTTGGTAAAGAATCTGCCTGCAATGCAGGAGACCCTGGTTCGATTCCTGGGTCAGGAAGATCTACCGGAGAAGGGATACGCTACCCACCCCAGTATTCTTGGGCTTCCCTGTGGCTCAGCTGGTAAAGAATCCGCCTGCAGTGTGGGAGACCTGGGTTCAATCCCTGGGTTGGGAAGACCCCCTGGAGAGAGGAAAGGCTCCCCACTCTGGTATTCTGGTCTGGAGAATTCCATGGACTCTACAGTCCATGGGGTCACAAAGAGTCAGAAACGACTTAACTGAAGCTGTTTATATATTTTGGAAATCAATCCCTTGTTGGTCACATCGTTTGCAAATATTTTCTCCCGTTCTGTAGGTTGCCTTTTCATTTTTTATGTGGTTTTCTTTGGTGTGTAAAAGCTTTTAAGTTTACTTAGGTTCTACTTATTTACTTTTGTTTTTCTTCCCATTACTCTAGGAGGTAATTGCTGCAGTGTGTGTCAGACTGTTATGCTTACATTTTCCTCTAGGAGTTTTATATATCTTACAGTTATGTCTTTAACCCATTTTAAATTTATTTTTGTGTGTAGTGTTAGGGAATGTTCTGATTTCATTCTTTTACCTGTAGCTCTTCACTTTTCCCAGCACCACGTAATGAAGAGACTGTCTTTTTTGCATTGTTTCTTTTTGCCTCCTTTGTCATACATCAGGTGATCACAGGTGCGTGGATTTATCTCTGGACTTCTGTCCTCTTGCTGTGATCTGTCTTTCTGTCTTTGTGCCAGTACCATACTGTTTTGATGACTGTAGCTTTGTAGTAGGAAGTAACGGAGTTTGATTCCTTCAGCTCTTTTTTTTTTCTTTCTCAGGATTGCTTTGGCTATTGGGGTCTTTTGTGTTTCCATAAAAATACAAGTTTTAAAATGTTTTGTTCCAGTTCTCTGAAAAGTGCCACTTTTAATTTGATTTTTGCTCAGCCATCCATCATGTCCGACTGTTTGCAGCCGCATGGGATGTTGCCTGCCAGGTTCCTCTGTCCATCATGGAGTTTTGCAGGCAGGAATACTGGAGTTGGTTGCCATTTCCTACTCTAGGGGATCTTCCCAACCCAGGGATCAAACCCAGTTCTCTTGTGTCTCCTGCATTGGTAGGTGGGTTCTTTACCACTGTGCCATCTGGGAAGCCCTGGTAATTTGATAGGGATTGCTTAAATCTGTAGACTGCCTTGCGTAGTATTATAATTTTGACAATATTGATTTTTCCAATCCAAGAACACAGTATATCTTTACATCTGTTTATGTCATCTTCATGGTTTTCAGAGTACAGGTCTTTTACCTCCTTAGGAAGATTTATTTCTAGGTTTTTTATTCATTTATGATTAAAAATAAAAAATTCTGCAGAAAGTGGATATAAAGGGAACCTACCTCAACATAATAAAGGCCACATATGACAAATTCACAGCTAACATCATCAGTTCAGTTCAGTCACTCAGTCGTGTCCGACTCTTTGCGACCCCATGAACCGCAGCACGCCAGGCCTCCCCGTCCATCACCAACTCCCAGAGTCCACCCAAACCCACGTCCATTGAGTCAGTGATGCCATCCAGCCATCTCATCCTCTGTCGTCCCCTTCTCCTCCTGCCCTCAATCTTTCCCAGCATCAGGGTCTTTTCCAATGAGTCAGCTGTTTGCATCGGGTGGCCAACATATTGGAGTTTCAGCTTCAGCATCAGTCCTTCCAGTGAATATTCAGGACTGATTTCCTTTAGGATGGACTGGTTGGATCTCCTTGCAGTCCAAGGGACTCTCTAGAGTCTTCTCCAGCACCACAGTTCAAAACCATCAATTCTTTGGCGCTCAGCTTTTCTTAATGATCCAACTCTCATATCCACACATGACCACTGGAAAAACCATAGCCTTGACTAGACGGACCTTTGTTGCTAACATCATACTCAATGGTAAAAAGCTGAGAACATTTCCTCTAAGATCAAGAACAAGACAAGGACGTCCACTTTCGCTGCTTTTATCCAACATAGCTTTGGAAATCCCGGCTACAGCAATCAGAGAAGATTCTTCTAAAAGAATTAAAAGGAATCCAGATTGGAAAAAGAAGTAAAACCAGAAAACTACTGGAGCTCATTAATGAATTCAGTAAAGTCATGGGATACAAAGTTAAAACAGAAATCTGTTGCATTTCTATATACTAACAACAAAAGTTCAGAAAGAGAAATTAAGGAAACAGTTGCATTCATCGTTTCATCAAAAGAGTATTCTAAAATACCTAGAAATAAACCTTCCTAACGAGGCAGACCCATACTCTGAAATCTATAAGACGCTGATGAAGGAAATCAAAGATGATACAGATTTCTGGATAGTCATGGGATTCGTATATTCATCCCTGAAATTTTAGGACTGGCATATTGTCATAATTTGCCTTGACATCATTCAGGTGCTCTTTAGAGTGGAACCATACCCTTGAGGCTCAGCTGGTAGAGAATCCGCATGCAATGCAGGAGACCTGGGTTTGATCCCTGGTTGGGAAGATCTCCTGGAGAAGGGAAAGGCTACTCCAGTATCCTGGCCTAGAGAATTGCATGGACTATATATGTCCATGGCGTTGCAAAGAGTCGGACACGGCTGAGGGACTTTCACTTCGTTTCATACTCTCAGGGTCCGATGCTGGATAATTCAAAGACATCTGTATGTTTTGCACCTAATATATAAGCAACAGAAACGTGAAGCATGACTTGTGATCTCCTCTTTTTAGTGTCTTTTGCACTTGTGACCCTCTCCCACCAAATAGGCCAGGAGTTCTTCAGAATTCATGGTTCTAGGCAGTTGGGCAGTAGTGAATGTTTGGAGTTTCCGGTTGCCAGCTGCTCAGGCTGAGACCAGTTTGGATCTGCGCTTCCTTGGAGGGAGAACCACAGTCTTGTTTCTGCCTGCAAGGTTGAATTCAGTGTGTTCAGGTCTCCATGTGTAAGAATGTAGTGCATTCTGTGAGCCACTGTGGACTTCGTAATCCAGATTGCTCATAGCATTTTAAGTTGAGAGGGTCCTTGTGAACTGAAGAAGTAACTGTAAATCTCTCTTAAAAAGCTTTGACGATGTGCTCAGGAGGTATCAGAATAAACCAAATCTCCATGTTTTTCAGTATATTTTAAAGTGTTTCTAAATATTTCGTTGTACTGGTTAAGAATAGTGATACTCGTGATCGTCTCCTGTCACTCCTCCTTGCGGGGTCACCACCCGGCCGTGCGGTCTATCACGCAGCCCTGAAGGGCCCTCCAGCCTTCTCTGTCGACTGGAATAATTGAAACTCTTTTTTTTTTTTCCTCCTTCATTGATGAAGTCCCGTGGTGACCCAGGGAGTAAACCTTCCCCTGTCTGGCTGTCAGGCTGTGTGTGGCCTCCCCCATGGGTGGAGGACTTCGGGGTCCCTGCCTGGAGTGGGGTTGGCTGGGGAGCCCGCCCTGTGAGGAGCCGCAGTCCGGGTGGAGGTCGACGCGCTGAGTGCTGCTGCCGCAGCGGCCTCCTCTCCTCCTGAGCCGGCCTGCCTGCTCCCGCGCTCTGCTGTGGTCAGGCTCCTTTGGGTTGCATGAAACAGACCGTTGCTCCTCAGCTCAGTCTATGGCCTGCTGCGTACAGGCACCTTGTCAGGCCTAGAGGTCCCCCTTGCCGCGGGCGGCCTCCCTAAGCCCCTCCCCAGGGTCCCCCCCCCCCCATTCCACCTGCCGTGACCCCAGCTCCTCCTGCTCGCCTTTGATGAATGCTGGCTGCTTGTGGTTTAGTTCGTGTGTCTCTGAAGTGGACCAGATGGTACTTTTTGCTTTGCTTCGCTGTGGCCCAGCTGTGCTGTGAAGGGCTTCCGGTTCCCCCGTGAGTTTGTTATCCTTCTGAGGCATGGAGGAGAGGGCTGGGCCGGGGGTACAAGGCAGGGGGACAGTGGGAACACGTCCCCTGATGAGGGCTACCTTACAGGTAGGCTCAGAGATGAGCATCTGTCAGCACAGCGCCCTTGTGTTCAGTTATGTGTAAGAAATTCACGTGTGCAGTACAAGTTTGCAATTAGTGGTTTCGAGGCAGAAAACCTAGTTTTATGTAAAGATTCTTGGCGGAGGAGAGTTTTGAGGGATGTGTGTCAACTAAAATCCTGGAGCAGAACTGTGTATTTCCCATTTTCTAAAATTGTTGTCAGGACATCAAAACAGGTCATGAAGACTGTCAACTAAGAGTTAAGCTGAAAGCAACATCCCTAGCCTTCTTTCTAATAGCATTTCCCCCTGAGTGAGGTCCTGAGTGGTCCCTCCTGGAAGCCAGATTGCCTGAGGCTGTGGCCGACAGCACTGGCTGGGCTGGGGGCCTGGGTGTTTTTCCGGCCTTGTCAGGAGTTCACTGTGGGACCCAGAGAAGCTCTTGTGCTCCTCTGATTTGTAAAATGAGCAAGGAGGTGGGATTAAGGTTATGGATTGGGCCTCACGGTTGCCTGTGGATTAGAACTGTCTGTCATGAGGCCAGAAAGGAGGGAAGCCTTCTGTCTGGCCCAGCCTTCTCCAGCCCTCCAGCCCCCCAACCTCCCCCGCAAAGTGTGCTGGAGCAGGGGGGACTGGGATGTGCTGGGCGGGGCCTGCAGGCCTGGGCCAGAGGATTTGGCTCTTTTGGTTAAGAGCACCTGGAGCCCCTTGGTGGGCTTTGAAAAGCGGAGATCTCTCTGGCTACAGTGAGGATTATGGTTTGCTGGGTGACGGTGGATACAAAGGTGCCTCAGTGACCCAGGTGAGCGGTGACCGTGGGGATGGAGAGCGGGTGGAGTGCATGTAGGGGCTCACAGCGAACTCTCAGAAGTCTGACTTCACAAGCGATTTCCCTGCGGGAGGAGATGCTGCGGGAAGGCTGGAGTGGGGGGCCGTCTGCATCCCTTGCGTGTGTCTGTGCGTTCACTGCCGACTGCCCCTGCTCCTGCCTGCAGCTTCCTGTGGAGATGGCATGTGGCCGCTGGATGGCACGTCCCTCCATCCTGCTGGTGTCTACTGGGCACCTGCTTGTCCGGGTCTGTTATGGACAGAGGGCCTTGGGTGCCCCTCTGACCACATCAGTTTTATCTTGTTCAGATGGGAGCATGGGAGAGTTCTGAGCAGAGGAGTGATGGGCGGTGACTCAGGTTCTAAAGGGCTTCCCTTATAGCTCAGTTGGTAAAGAATCTGCCTGCAATGTGGGAGTCCCTGGTTCTATTCCTGGGCCGGGAAGATACCCTGGAGAAGGGGTAGGCTACCCACTCCAGTATTCTTGGGCTCCCCTGGTGGCTCAGCTGGTAAAGAATCCACCTGCAATGCAGGAGACCTGGGTTCAATCCCTGGGTTGGGAAGATCCCCTGGAGAAGGGAAGGCTACCCACTCCAGTATTTTGGCCTGGCGAATTCCATGGACTTCATAGTCCATGGAGTCGAAGAGAGTCGGACATGACTGAGCAACTTTCACTTTAGGTTCTAAAAGACTGATTCCAGATGTGTCCTGGGTGTAGAGGGCAGAGGCCGAGGCGGGAAGGCCGGTTGGCAGCCTGATGTCAGGCCCGCGTGGGCAGTTGACAGGCATGTCGTGCGCCTCCTTGAGTTTGCTTGTGGACTCGGGGTGGGGAGGGGTGTGGAGAACGGGCTGTGGGCATCTTATCGGGCCCCAGATCTTCCCCACGTTGGGCGGTACTGTCCCTCTGCCCAGCTGCCATTTTCTTCACCGTGGACGCTGCCAGAGGCTCTGGCTGACCGTTGCCACAGAGGCCCAGGCACGTGAATTTGGGTTTGGACATGTTGAGCTCAAAGCGCCTTGAGACATCCAAGGGATGGTGCAGGTTAGATGGTTGTACCATGGACATCTGAGCCCCCGAACCAGCTTCTGGGAATTGTGTGTGTGGGGGGTGGTAGTGGACGTGACTGGTGGAGGGACTGTGTAGCCTGAGCTGAGGCTGAGACCAGGGCCTCAGGGTTCTCTAACATTCGCAATCTGTAGCCTCCTTCCTAGTGTTGATGCTTACATCTGAACCACCCAATGCATTCAAACAGAGGAGTTCTAAATACTGCATGCACGGCATTATTTATTATATGAGTAGGTTCATTCTGCACTCATTTAAAAACAAACATTAAAGTCGAAGCAGTGCTATTTCATCATTTAATTCTGGCTATTGAGCAGTTACTTGGGTAGGAACGAAGCCTTTTGCCCTCTTGGAAGCACTGAAAAGCTGAACTAAATTTTCAAAAATACATGGGAAATAAAAGGACTCGTGGTTTCATGACCCACCTGTGGGAAAGGAGGGTTTGTGACCCACCCACTCCATCTGGGGCATGGCGTCTCGCTCGGGCCCTGGGTTACACAGCGCTGGCTGACCCGTGGTGGGGAGCAAGGGGCGCACGGCCGTCGGGGTCAGAGCCGCAGTGGCCAGCTGGGTCCCGAGTGAGCCGAGTTGGGGTCGACGCCCAGCAAAGGAATAGAATCTGCTCAGTGGCTCCCAGGGCCAGACTTGCCAGGGGTGTCAGGAGCTTGGACTGCAAGTTGGCGTGGTGTAAAGAATGCAGATTTATCCACTGAGCAAACATTTGTTGAGGCTTTTTGATGTGTTAGGTACAGTCCCTAGATACTGGGATTGTAACAGGAACATACATAAATCTGTGTGTTTCTGGAGACGGTCAGGTTTCAACAAGGTGTCATGTGGAGTGGTTTCTGCTTTCAGGAAGCTTTTTCCCCCTGTGGCCCCCCCACCATTGGCTGCTCAACTTGCAGGATCTTAGTTCCCTCAGCAGGGATTGAACCCAGGCCCTCGGTAGAGAATGTGCAGGGTCCTGACCACTGGGACTCCCGGTAGGCTCATATTTTAGGTGAGTTGGGACAGCAGTGAGTAGAAGGAGCATCAGTCCGGGTCTGTAATAGAAGGCAGATCGCAAATTAGTTTATATGTTCTCTTCGCATTAATTGGCAGTGTATCCAGTAATTACTGAGTAGCTCTGCCACAAACTTGATTATTAGTATGTATTAACCTTAGCTGGCAATTAGGGGCTTCGCTGGTGGTCCAGTGGTTAAGACCCTTGCTTCCACTGCAGGGGGTGAGGGTTCAGTCCCTGGTCGGGTAATTAAGATCTTACACACCACCAGAACTACCAAAACCAAAGAACACAACGACAAAAAAACAGGAGCTGGCTCTTGTACAGCACTTACGCAGCACCTGCTCCGTGCTAGGCACCGTGCTAACCGTGTGGGTTGTATGTTTGTTGTCCTCAGTACAGTCTGCAGTGGAGGCACTGTCACCCCCATTTTATGTTGAGGAAACGGGAGTGGAAAGGCTCAGGGTCTGTGCAGGGCCAGCTGCGCAGCTCTCAGAGAGGGCGGGCCCAGACAGCACCCGGGCCCTGGGGGCTGCCTCTGTGGCTGCTGGAGCAGGGACGGCTGCCCACTCCAGTACGCGGGCCTGGGGAGCTCCGTGGACTGTGCAGCCGATGGGGTCGCAAAGAGGCGGGCACGCCGAGCGGCCTTGCCTTTCTGTGCCCGCGCCTGCGCAGCACTGGGGAGATGCGGTGCGGGCACCTAGAGGGGTGCACTGCTCTCGGACCAGTCTTGGTAGTCTGGAGGATAAATTCATATATGTACACAGTGCTTTTTTGATGTGATTGCTTGAGTTTTTTTTAATTTCTTTGTATTGGGTTTGATCTCAAAGTTACATTACCTAAGGTTTTCAGTTACCGTGAAGACTAAAATACCTCAAAATTTTGAGAGTGTTATCAAGTCCATGTAATGTTTATTACAGATGTTCATTATTTTGGTTGTAACTAGTTGGTATCATTCTATTCTTAATTTTACGAAGGTGTGGATTTGAATGGAGAAAACCTTGACGTTCCTAGGTTTTCTTGGAAGTCACTTAGCTGGGGACTGCCCATCGCCCAGCACTCATTTCATTTAAACTTTTTTTGTGTGGTTTTTCTGCCCTGTGAACAGTGATTATCTTATGAGATTAATATAGTAAAGTCAAACAGTGCAGTGTGTGGTTAGAGACAGAGTTTATTTTCATCTTACGTATTTCTTAAAGGTCTGATGAGGTCATGTAAATGCTTTAGTTATTTCTCATAGCAGTTGTTCTTTTTTAAAAGGATTGTTTACTATTCACTTAGTTTTGGCTGCACCGGGTCTTCAGTGCTGTGCCTGGGCTTTCTGTACTGTGGCGAGCAGGGGCTCCGTGCTAGTTGTGACGCCTGGCGTCTCGCCTTGGTGGCTTTCCCTGCTGGGCTGCGCAGGCTGCAGTCGATGTGGCGAGGGCTCAGGAGTTGTGGCGCAAGACTTAGTTGCTCTGCGGCACATGGGGTCTTCCCGGATCAGGGATGGAACCCACGTCTCCTGCATTGGCAGGCGGATTCTTAACCACTGAGCCACCTGGGGAGTCCTAGGGCTGGAACTTTTAAAGGAGGTAATTCTCTGCTAATGTTTTCAGTTTCTTCATGGTCATTGGTTTAGGTTTAATGTTTCTGCCTGAATCAATTTTAATCATTCATTTGATTAAAATTAAAAGGTGTTTATTCCTTTCATCATTCTTTAAAATATGTTGACCTGTTATACTGGGACACACTCCTGGACTTGATATGGCGTTAATGTGTGCCCTTTGTTTTTTTTTTAATATTGTCTTATTTTAAAATATTGTCAGTAGCCTCCTCCCTTTATATTTGCCCTTTTAAAAGATTATTTTTTATTTATTTTTTCTCATTTTATCATGAGTTTGTTTTGTTTTTTTTTTTTTAATTGTTTGGCTGCATTGTGCTTACATGATCTTGGTTCTCCGACCAGGGACTGAACCCATGCCCTTGGAAGTGGAAGTACAGAGTTCTAACTAATGGACCACAGGGAATTCTTCTCTTTTTTTTAATTTGTAAATTTTATTGAAATAATGTTGATTTACAATATTGTGTTAGTTTCAGGTGTAAAAAATATTTTTTAAATTGTGGTAAAATATATAAGTAACATAGATTTGCCATTTTAACCATTTTTAGCATAGAATTCAGTGAGATCTACCAAGTTTTAAATGCTGTTTATTGTTTAACAATTCTCTTTTAAATGTCATTAAACTTTTCATATTTTAAAGTAACTTGGTCCTATTTTCTTTTGGGCCTTTCTGAATTGATTTATAATTTTGAGCCAAATTTTTTTTCCCTTCAAAATAATATTCTTTGTTAAAGCTGTGAACTGAATTTTAAGTATAGCTTTGGCCAGACACCATCTCAGCTTTGTTGTTGCTCTAAATCTGTTGGCTGACCGAGTACTGTTTAGTGCATATCATTTGCTGGTTACTATAGTTGTTACTGAGAATTTAATGATGGTCTCTGTATGCTAGTATTAATTATTGATGGGACTGTAATTTCAAATTTATTACTTTTTTGTTACAATATTTATATGAGAGAGCTTTGACTATTGAAGTGAATTGGATTTTGAAGTATATGGTTTCAACTTTAATAAATTTTATATTTCTTTTTTTTTTAAGTGAATATGTCCTGTACAACCTGTGCGTTTGAAATGTAAGGGGTTTTTTTTTTTTTTGGTAGCATATTGTTTGATTGGTTTGTGTTTCTGGAGCTTAACAAAAGAAGGATGCGGTGGAATTTAAATCTTGACATAAATCCAACAGTTAAGCCTTATTTAAATTTGCCGTTTATGTTTTTGTTTACTTGATTTGTTACAGATTTATAGGTACCCTGTATGACCTCTGGTAAATTCTGTTAAATTTTATTTGGAGACACTAATGCTTTTTGCATTATGTATTGTATTTTTCTGATTTTAATATTGCTACCCGTGCATTTATTTTATTTGCATCTACCTGCTTTATTTTTGCCCATTTAAAATATTTGTCATTTTATGATAATAAACAGCTGTCGTTTGACTTAATGATTACTCTGTTAGAGTCTCTATTTACTTTACTTGTAGTCTCTCATTTGGTTCTGTGGCAACCCTCCGAGTGGATTTTTTTTATAAATCCAGTGGGTAGCCTTCAACCACTGCTGTACTATATTTTATTTTGAGTGTATATTTTCTAAGCAGCTATAGGGTTCAGTGTTGTTTTAAAAAATAAACAAGGAGTGTTTTTAGTGTTTTTAAGGGTGACTGTTTCTCAGAAGAAAAAAAATGAGTTCTACGAGGGTTGAGTGACTTCTCAAAGTTATGTAGCTTGTTAGGAGATGGAATTCAAATCTAGGCATTCTGACTTCAGAGTCCCAGGCTCTTCATACGAAAATACTGTCTTTATGCAGTTTTTTCTCGTTTCATTTCCGCCGATGTTCCATCTGTGCGGGTTGGTCTGCCTTTGATAGCGAGTGGTGCTGATGGAGGGCGTTCTGTCGGTCTGCCCCCTCATTTCCGCCGATGTTCCATCTGTGCGGGTCGGTCTGCCTTTGATGGTGAGTGGTGCTGATGGAAGGCGTTCTGTCCGTCTGCCCCCACTGACTTACTCCGTCGTATCCTTCATGTGTTTTTCAGCATATTTTTATTTAGAAGCATGTTTATGTATCAAAACAAAATCATAGCCAACTAAATTTTGTTTGGAGAGGGAATATAGTTCAGGCGTAATGTTTTATTTTTTCTTCATTGTTTTTCATGACGTAAATTCAGATGGTTGGAAAAAATTCATCAGCATTAATGTTACTATTCTTGGAAGACATGTCAACATTTTAGAAGGAAGCTTAGATCCACCACCGTATCTAGTCACTGATTTTTGTTTGTTTCATTTTTTTAAAGTTAGAATATTTTGAGAAAGATCTTTATTTGCTTTACGCAGCGGTAGAAACTATGTATTTTATGCATGCGTGCGTGCTCAGTCGTGTCTGACTCTTTGTGACCTCATGGGATGTTACCTGCCAGGCTCCTCTGTCCATGTAATTTTCCAAGCAAGAATATTGGAGTGAGGTGCCATTTCCTTCTCCATTATTTTTGTTTGTTTTTTTAACCTGTTGCTTCAAAGGCGTTAGGAGTCCAGCTGCTCAGGTGAGCTTCTGATATTCTGCAAATGTGTCACCAGTGCAAGCGTTCAACTCCTGAGTGCTCAGCCTTCTAATCTGTCAGAGCCTGAGTTGTGGAGGCGGGAAGGAAGCACTTTCTGGATTGGTCACTAGGTGTCGGCGAGATGCTCCTCTCATTCAGACCCTTCTTTCCCAGACATGAGGAGACACAGCCGCGTCTGCTGGTCATCTGTGCAGAGTGTATAAAGCTAGGGTTTGTGGGGCAGCTCTTTAACCCCAGAGGCCTCCTGTCTGGTGCGGTGACCTCTCAGGAGGCTGTCGCAGCATGCTCTAGAGCCAGTGCTGCCGAGGGATCACGTGTGTGACAGATGGGCGGCTCCACCGACCACGGGCCCCTCATCTCACTTTACCCTAAGACGAGCTCCTGGGTCCATTTTGTATCCTAACAGTGGATAAGACACTCAGGGTCCCCAGGTGGTGACGTTGGGGAGCAGGCACACCGGGTTCGGCTGGGTCCAGTGAGGAGACAAAACCGTGTACTGGTCATGTAAACCAGAGAGGCTTGGTGTGTTAAGGAGTTACTGAGCCGCGATAGGAGAACGACTGCACGCTGGGAGGAGAGCTCTGTACTCCAGGGCTCAGGGCTAGTGCCCTGAGGACACACTGGAAGCGGGCCATTTGCCAGGGCTGGAGTTCACGCTGTGCTGAGCAGATGCGCTTGCCACTGGATTGCCTGGGCCGGAGCTGGTTCACGGGTCCCGGGCAGCAGAAGCAGCCTGGGGCACAGGCGAGCTGAGGCTGGCGGCTGGGGCCGCAGGGTCCCTCTGCAGGTGGGAGTCCTGGGTGTGTGCTGTCTGTGTGGGGAGGGCCGCAGGAAGTGCAGCTCCGGGTTCTGGGTGAGCCGGGGTGGGTGGAGAGGGGCGCCGAGAGTCGGGGCGCCCTGCTGCCGCGCGCTTCTGGCGCAGTTGTTCCTTGTGAATGAACTCCTGCACGCGCGTGTGTCACTGGCCAGCCAGCCCTGAGGGACCTGGTGTGGGCGGCAGGGACCGAGGAGAGGGTGCAGGAAGTGGTGGCCAAGGCCGGAGCCCTGGGCCCGAGCTCTGGGGCTCCCAGCTGCGTTGCTGCTTCCCAAGTCCGGAGCTGGAGGACGTACGTGATGCCAGATACTGGAGAAGCTTTGCCCTGCAGACGGATCCCTGACAGCAGAAACCAGGTCGTCCCTGGGGCGCATTCGCATCCTTTAGCCTTGGCTGCCATAGCTCTTTGTTCACGAGCTTGCTGAGAGGTGGTGAGAGAGGCCAAGGGTCACACGCAGGGCAGGTCGTCTTGTCCCCACTTCTGCAGCGGTTGTCACCGTGGAGCACTCACACCGGACACAGACCCCCTTGCGCTCCGTGCCCATCACCCTCACACGCCTTCTCTAGATCTCTTTGCTACCAGTTATCCCTCCCTGTTCTTCCCAGACTCCTGACCGTCCACTGCCAGTGAGTCCGTGTGGATTTGCACCTCTGGCCACGTCTCCTTCCTGACCAAGGGTGCGGCCGAGCGCGCTTCCCGAAGGTCGGCCCCCTGGAGGGGCTCCCCCCTGCGCAGAGCCCGGGGGACCACCTGAGTGCCGGGCCTGCTGCAGCCCTCCCGGGCTGAGCCGGCACGTCATTATGGCTGGCTGTCCACAGACGCCAGTTCTGTTTCCTAAGTTATTGATCATAAGCAACTCGCCACGAGGCCGTAGGTACGGTTTTTTAAGACGCGGCAGCGCAATATATGTGTGATGTCAGGAGCTTCTCACGCAGGTTCCCCTCCGGGGAGCTTGGGTACTTCCTGTGTCAGGCGGTCAGTCTTCTCCTGTCTGCTGCCTTCGCTCTGAAAACCACTGGGCGTGACGGTGTTCAGCCCAGGAAGACTGGAGGGTCTCCTTGTCCGTTCAGTGGGCCTTGGCTGCCCTGGGAGCGATATCATGGGAGGCGTTAGTGGGAGGACTGTGGTTGAGTCTGCAGTTAGTTCACTGGCGGGTGGGGAGGTGGAGACAAGTGCCCCCAGCGGGAAAGTTGTGTGAGAAGCGCTGTGCGAGCAGGGAGAGCGTGTTACTAATGGTGAGCCTGGGCGAGAATGAGCAGAATGAGTCAGGCTTTAAACGGAGGGGGACGCGGGAATCATACCGAGAGATGAGGGCCACTTTCCGGGTGGGCCGTGAGAGGAGGTTTCCCTCCCAGACCCTCCCGGGAGGTTGGCTCACAGAGAGGCGTCGATCACGGTGCTGTGAATGCGCGTCCTGGATTCAGCCTGCCTGCGTCTGAGTCCTCGTCGGTGATGTCCGCTGAGGTTACTCAGTGGCTCTGCTCACAGTGCCTCGTCACAGTTACGGGAGGGAGTGGGCTGTGCGTCCAGTGCGGTGCCGGGCACTGGGTCAGCTGTGAGGCTGGACACGTCTCCTCTCCTGACGTCCATCACCTGGAAGCAGGCCCCTCCCTGCTGTTTCCCCGGGGGCCAGAGCGCAGAGCTGGTCTTGGAGCCACATCCAGCACCCTGCAGGTCTTCAGTAGATGCTGCCTGTGTGCACGGAAGAGCTCAGGGGTTCTTTCCTGACAGCGAGGTGCATTTCTGGCGATGCGTTCTGTTTGCATTTACCATGAGCCACCAGGTGAGAGCGGAATGGGCCTCCTGGCGGCGTGATTGCTGGGCAGCTGCTTGCACGCCGGTGTGAGTGCTCACCAGCGGCCGCGGCCCAGTCAGGTCGGGGGGTCGTGCTGAGTCGCGGGACCCCAGCCCCTTACTGCCTGCTTCCAGGAGAGCCAGCTTCTCTGGGGCTGGAGGGGGAGCAGGGGCGGCAGTTTCCTCTTAGAGAGGCATAAACACAGTGAATATCTTTTAAAAGCTAATTGTATCAACTCCTGAAACAGTAATTAAGAATATATGTGTCTTGAGGGAATATGGATACAGTGCCTGGGTGGAATGTTCACAGTGATTTTTGGGATCTTAGTTCCTTGACCAGGGATTGAAGCCTGACCCGCGGCAGTGACAGCACGCAGTCCTAACTACTAGGCCACTGGAGAGTTCCCTGGTTCACGTGATGTTAGAAACCTCGGTCTGACCGTCTCTGGTCAGATGACAGTGAGCCCCGCCTCGAGGGCCGGGCCTCTGTGCTCCTGGGTGACTCAGGCTCACTCGTGGAGGTCCCTCACTCCGTGCCAGGGAGGGCCTCTGGGCACCTCCCTCCTCACGGCAGGCCCACGAGGCAGGCGTTGGAGGCTGAGGAGGCTGAGGCAGAAGGTTCGGTAAACTCATGGTGCCACGCTAGTAAATGAAACGGGGCAGTCTGGCCTTGGAGCAGGCATTCTTAACCATGCCTTGCTATCACTAGCAGACGTTTTCTTTTTTTACTTTGAAAAATAAACTTTATTGATGTATAATTTGCACACGATGAGAGGCGTGCACTTCAAGAATACAATTCCGCCGCCCCAGACACGGTTCAGAGAACATGCATCCTCCAGAGCTCCTCGTGCGCCCGTACCAGCCCGTCCGCTCTCCCCTGTCTGGGGCAGCCGGTGGGGGTCACGGATGGGACATGATTGACACTGATCATCTTGCTAGTACTTTTCTGTGTGTGTTACGTTTACACTTCCTTTTCTTTTTCCTCTGCTTCTGCCCCTTTAGGGTTTAATTTAGCATGTTTTGTAATTCCATTGTATCTCTTCTATTGACTTATCATTAGGTTAGTGAAAAAGTAATTGTGGTTTTGGACTGTGAATTTTAAATGATTATAACTAGACTCAAACACATCTTTATTAGTCAAAATAAGAACCACTACAGTCAACACATTTTTGCCAATGAGAAATAAATGTTTATTCCTGTAGTCTAAAAATCCATGCTTCAGAATTCAGCAAACTCTTGGAAAGCATTTTTTACCTCCTGCTGGTTGTGGGAGCATTTTCCCTGCAAAAAAGTTGTCAAAGTGCTTAAAGACGTGGTAGTTGGTTGTTGAGAGGTCAGGTGAATATGGTGGATGAGGCAAAACTTCATGGTTCAACTTTTGAAGTGTTGGTTATGTGATGTGCAGTCGGGCGTTGTTGTGGAGGAGAACTGGGCCCACTCTGTTGGTCAGTGCTGGCTGCAGTGTTGCAGTTGGGTGCATCTCATCGACTTGCCGAACGTACCTCCCAGATGTAATGGTTTTGCCGGGATTCGGAGAGCTGTAGTGGGTCAGACGGGCAGCAGACCACCAGGTAGTGATCATGACCTTTTTGGTGCAAGTTTGGCTTGTGCTTTGGAGCTTCTTCTCGGTCCAACCACTGGGCTGGTCTTAGCCGGTTGTCATATATAGACCACTTTTCATCACACGTCACAATTCGATCAAGAAATAGTTCATTGTTGTTGGATAGAATAGGCTTCCCTCGTAACCCAGTCAGTAAATAATGTGCCTGCAATGCAAGAGACCTGGGTTTGATTCCTGGGTTGAGAAAAATCCCTTGGAGAGGAAAATGGCAACCCATTCTAGTATTCTTGCCTGGAGAACCCCATGGGCAGAGGGTAGAATAAGAGAAGGCCACACGTCACTGGAAGGACTGACGCTGAAGCTGAAGCTCCAGTCCTCTGGCCACCTGGTGCGAAGAGCTGACTCACGGGAAAAGACCCTGATGCTGGGAAAGATTGGAGGCGGGAGGAGAGGGGGACGGCAGAGGATGAGATGGCTGGATGGCATCACTGACGCGATGGACATGAGTGTGAGTAAACTCCGGGAATTGGTGATGGACAGGGAGGCCTGACGTGCTGCAGTCCATGGGGTCGCAAAGAGTTGGACACGACTGAGTGACTGAACTGAACTGGGCACTTCAAAATGATGATTTTTTTTTTTTTTTAATTTTCTGTCAGCTCATGAAACACTCACTTATCAAGCTTTTTCAGCTTTCTAGTTTGGTTCAAATGCTGAATGACTGTACAATGATCGAGGTTGCGTTCTTTGCAACTTCTTGTGTAGTTGGAAGAGGATCAGCCTCAGTGATCCTCTCAGTTGATTGTAGTCAGCCTCCGATGGCCAGCCCTGAGCCCCTCATCTTTAAGGCTCCTGTATCCTTTGCAAAATTTCTTGAACCACCACTGCACTGTACGTTCACAAGCAGTTCCTGGGCCAAATGCACTGTTGATATTGCGAGTTGTCTCCACTGCTTTACAACGCATTTTGAACTTGCATAAGAAAAGCACTCGAGTTTGCTTTTTGTCTAACATCATTTCCCTAGTCTAAAATATAAAATAAACAGCAAGTAATAAGTCATCAGCAAAAAAATATAAAGCGAGAAATGCACATTAAAATGATGTATAACAGTGCTTGCTTCAGCAGCATGTGTAGTAAAATGATATATAACATAACAATATTTATTTAAGAATATATTCCAATATCAGACAGCAAAGTTCACCAGTGCAAAACTGCAATTACTTTTGCACCAAACTTTTAAAGTATGGTTGTCTTTGCATTTACAAGGCACATTTTAAATTAATCCAGTTTACCTTCAAATGATATGCAGTTGCTTCAGAGTGTATAGTGAGGGAAAACCTTACATGGTATATTGCTAGTTCCCTCTTTGTTCTATTGATGTTATTGATTTTACTTTTACAAATGCTATGAACACAGAATACATTGCTATTTTTGCTTCTGAAAGTCAGTCACACTTCAGTGCAGTTTTTTAAAGGGGGAAAATTGATTTTATTTTACTTTCATTATATTCCACTCTCAGGATGCTTCATTTCTTTGAGTAGGTCCAAGTTTCAGTCTTAAGCTATGTTCTTTATGCTTAAAACGTTTTAACATTTTTTTGTAGGTTGAGTCTCCTAGCAGTGCATTTCTTCAGTGCTTCTTTCTAAGAAGTCTTCATTTCTCCATTACTTCTTTCAAGATATCTTTGCTAGGTATAGGATTTTTAGTTAACAGGTTTAAACTGTTTTGTTTGTCTTTGGTTTACATGGATTTTCACAAGAGGCCAATTCTAATTCTTACCTTTGTTATACTGTGTGTAGTGTTTAACCTGTTATCCCTGGCTGCCTTCAAGGTTTTCACTTTTTAGTTTTTAGCAGTTTGGAAGTGATGTGACCAGGTTTTTTACATTGTTTATTGTTTTGTTTGTTTATCCTGTTTGATGTTTTTTCTGTACTTCTTGGATTTGAGGTTTGGTATCTGTCATTAATTTTGGAAATTTCCCAACCACTGTTTCTTCTGCTCTTTGTTCACCTCCTCTGATTACCAGTTTGTTAGAATGTTTTGTATGTAAGGATGTTTTCTATTGTCTCACTTACTGGATATTGTGTCCAGGCTCCCATCGCCACTCATTTTTCTCTTTGTGTTTCAGTTGGGGTCATTTCCATTGATCTATCTTCAGCTTCACTGAAGAGAAATGTTTTTGTTTTTCTGCTGAAATTGCTCATCTGATTTTCCATGCTGTTTGTCTTTTCTTTCATAGTTGTTAATATAGTAATTGTAGTAACTTTAAATTCCCTGTCAGATCGTCCCAAAACTTGCTTTGTATCTGAGTCTTCTTGTTGTTGTTTTTGCTATGCTGTGTGGCAAAAACAGGGTCTTAGTGCCCTGACCAGGGATTGAACCCACGCCTCCTGCAGTTTGAGTATTGAATCTTAACCACTGGACCGCTAGGGAAGTCCCTCTGAGTCTTGTTTTGATGGTTGCTTTGTCTTTTGGGAGTGTGGTGTTTTTGTTTTTGTTTTTTGATGGTTTTTGTCTGCTTTATAATTATTTTTCAGAACCACACATGCTGTATAGGACAGTCGTTTATATGCTTGGAAACAGGCGCAGACAGGCTTTCGCTGCTGTAGTTTGAATTCTTTTGTTAGGAGCTGGGCTCCGTTTAGAATTTGTTGTTGCCATGCTTGTTGTCAGAGCTCCGCAGCCTTCAGATTGCCCCGCGATGGCTTGTGTTTAGAGTGAGGACTGGTTTTCCAGAGCTGTGTCTGTGTGGCGTGAGTCTTCCTGCCTTGCCCTGCCTCCCAGTGTTTCTGCACACCTTTGTTCCTCTCCTGCCCCTCTCCTAGTAGTACTCCACTCTGGCTGTTCCTTGAAGCTTTTTGTAAGGTGTTTTGTTTGTTTGGATGCGCCATGTGGTTGGTGGAATCTTAGCTCCCCAACCAGGGATTGAACCCACACCCTCAACAGTGGAAGTGCAGAGTCCTGACCACTGGACCACGAGAGATTCCCCTGCTTGAAGCTTTCTGACTTGGACGTGAGCGGGAGTGCTGTGGTGCTGACCCTGAGTATGTGTGTTGACCCTGAGTCTTGGGGTGCAGTCCTCTCAGCTCTCCTGCCCCTTCCTTGGCTGTAGTTGTGGGCTACCTGTGTAATCGTGCCCTTTCTCCAGAAGTAGCTCCCCCAACCCCCTTTTCCTTCCTGCTGTTGCAGTGAGTGTTGGGCAGAGCCTCTCCCCGGGTGGTGTGCCCAGGGAAGGCCTTTCTCCATGGTGGGTGTGGTGAAGAATCGGAGAGGCGTTTTTTGCCCCTCAGACTTGCCTGCCACCCCCCTCCCCAGTTCTGCACCACCCCCGATGCTTCTAGGGCTCTTGCAGATCTTTCCAAAGACCGCTCAGTGAGTTTCTTGGGGACGCAGCAAAGAGGCGCAGGTCCCCCCAGTTCCTGCTGGCGCTCAGCCTCCCCCGCTGTCCCCCTGAGCCCTCCCCCTGGTGCCGGGCATGCCTCGCTCGGGCGTGCGTGTGCTCTCCTTCCTTGCAGGCGGTTAGATGCTGGGCCAGTGGGCTCTGTTACATCCGTTTCCTCACGGGTTCCCAAAAAAGTCATGGCTTGGAACGAGTTCGGTTGGTTTTGTTGTACAGGAGGGGGCAGTGCTCCTCCCTCCGCTGGCTGGGAGCTGAAGCCAGGAGGAACCGTGTCAGCGGTGGTTTAAGTTTCACGGAGTCCAGCGTGTCAGGTGTGGTCAGTGCTCTTGGGGTCCTCCCAGATGTCTACCCCAAGGTTGAAATCTTGTCTAAATAGAAAAATCTTCTGTCTAATATTTTGTCTTTTCTGAGGTTGGAAAGATTTTCTTCTCTGTTTTCTTATTAAAGTGTCATAATTTTAGCTTTCATGTGTAGGTCTGTTACCATTTCAAGTTGGGTGGTTGTTGTTTTTTTTTTTTTTCAAGTTTTTGTGTATGGTCTGTGGTGAGGTTGGAGGTGCGTGCGTGCGTGCCTGCTCAGTTGCTTTAGTTGTGTCTGACTCTTCGCAACCGCATGGACTGTAGCCCACTAGGCTCCTCTGTCCTTGGGATTCTCCAGGTAAGAACACTGGAGTGGGTTGCCATGTGATCTTCCCGACTCAGGGATCGAACCCGCGTCTCTTATGTCTCCTGCACTGGGCAGGCGGGCTCTTTACTACTAGTGCCACCTGGGAAGCCCAAGGTTGGAGGTTACCCGCCTCCCCATATGTGTTATTGAGAAGCTGCTCCTTTCCCTGTGGGATTACCCTGATCCTTTGTCAAATATGTTTTTTCAAAACTTCTCACTGTTAGACTTCATGGACGTGTGTGCAATAAGTGTACATATTTTGCATGCGTGCTCAGTCGCTAAGTTGTATCCAGCTCTTTTGTGACCACAAGGACTGTAGCACGCCAGATTCCTCTGTCCATGGGGTTTCCCAGGTGAAAATACTGAAGTGGTTGCCATTTCCTTCTCAAGGGGATGACCCTGACCCAGGGATTGAACCTGCGTCTCCTACTTTCGCAGGTTGATTCTTGACCGCTGTACCACTGGGGAAGCTTACAGTAAGTGTACAGCTTTGCAAATTATCCTAGTATGGCTCCTGGTATCAGCACTATTCAGATAAGAGAAATAGAACATTTTGAAGACTCCAAAAGCCCACGAAGGCTATGTCTTGGCTACAGTTCCCTTTCTTCCTCCCGTGGGTAACCACTAAACATACATTCCTAAGGATTACAGTTCTGTCTGTTTTTTGAACTTTATATACTTGGAAGTTTGCAACATATAGTTGTTGGTGTATAGCTCCTTTTACTTGGTGTTTTTAAGGTTTGTTTAGAACTTTGCTACAGTTTGTCCAGCTCCAAACTGGACTAAACTTCTGCATTTTGACAGGAATTCCGCACAAATCATGTTTTATTCTTTGCAGTACGTCATCTTAGGAGTTTGTGATGTTGGTTCGTTCCATGACAGGTGTTGGTAACTCTTAACACGTGGTTAAGGTGGTGTCTGACCAGCATCTTCACTGTAAAGTTAACAATATTTTGTGTTAAGTAATATGTCTTTTGCAGAGAAATACTTTATCATCATAAATATCCTGTTTTCTCATCAAGCTTTCTCCCTCTGATTTAGCATCCAGTAGTAACTCGCGGTTGACTCCATTAACTCAGTGGTAGCAAAACGGTGCTCTTCCAATTCCGTCATTCCTTCTGTACTTGTTGACATTGTGCAGCAAGCTAGCACTTTCCTTTCTTCCTTGCTGTTTGTATAGTCCTGGGGTCATTATGGACTATGGTTTCCTGTTTGGTTTTTGTGTAGTTTCCTGTTTCATGCACAGGATCAAGCTGAGCGCTGGGAGCCCCTTCCGGCTGGCTGCTGAATCCTTGGATTCTTGGAGCATTTCCTTACTTTAGCAACCGGATGTTCCTTCTCACCTTGAGTTCTCTCTTCCACAGTCCATCCAAGGAGCCCTGCTTTAACGGACAGTAGTATTTGCAGGTAAAAATGGGGATCTGTTGAAACCAGGAGCTCACACTGAGTCTGCAGTTCCGGTCCAACGTTTGGAGTTTGTTACTCGCCTTCCCTCTTGCTGTGTGTGTCTGTCTCGTCTACAGTGGAAACCTGGCTACGTTATCTTCACCAGGTTTACTCTTGACTCGGTTCTCCTGTGTGTGCCGGGCCCCATCCGCCAGCCGCATCCCCAGCCCTGGCACACCTCCAGCAGACTGCGCTCCCTCTCAGCACTGCGGTGCACACCAGCCACAGCCGCCAGCACTTCCATGGCGCTGAGGGCCATGCTTGAGTTTTCTTTTCAGAGGTGATAAGTCAGCAGTATCAGAAATATTAAAAAAAAATCAACCTTTATAAACTATTCTCCTTATTGATCTTTACATCCTTTTGGATTTTTTGTGTGTGCAGTCGTACTATCTGCAAATAATGACACTTCTCCCCCCCTTTTCTAGTCATCAGTCCTTTTTTTTTCTTACTTTACTATACTGGCTGGGATCTCTGCTGAGTAGAAATGATGGTCGTCAGCACCTTCATCTCATTCCTGATCTGAAGAGGAACACTTTCCGTTCATCCTTATGTTTAGTGATAATAGGGTTCTTTTTTCAAGATGGCCTTTATCAGTCTAAGTTACCTTATGTTCCTCATATACTACAAGTGCTTTTTACTGATGAATGGATATTCAGTATTATTAAAAGCTTATTCTGCATATATTTGACCTTCCCTGATGGCTCAGTGGGTAAAGAATTTGCCTGCAGCGCAGGAGACACAGACGTGGATTCAATCCCTGGGTTGGGAAGATCCCTTGGAGGAGGAAATGGCAGCCCACTGCAGTATTCTTGTGTGAGAAATCTCATGGATAGAGGAGCCTGGGGAGCTACAGTCCATGGGGTCGCAAAGAGTCGGACACGACTGAGTGATGAAATGCGTGTGTGCACACACACTGCATCTGTTTTAATTACATGATACTTGTCTCTTACTCTTTAATGTGATGGAGTAATTAGAAAAGCATCTCAGTGTTACACCAACTTTGCTTTCCTGGTAAACCCATTTGGTCATGGGAATATCCTTTTCTCTGTGTTGCTGGATTGGGTTTGTTCATAAATTAATTTAGGACTTTTTCATCTGTTGTCACGAGTGAGAGTAAATTGGGTTTTCCTTTCTCTCGGTCACATTTGGGTATACCGATTATGGTTAATTTTCAGTATGTACTCTTTTCTGTTATCTGCAATAGTTTGTCTAAAATCAGATATGTTTTTCTTATTAAATTTTTGGTGTAAACCATCTTGGCTTGGAGTTACACGTTTGAGTTAATTTAATAATTATAGTGTTGTTCCATTTTCTATTTGTCTATTTTGAAAAGTTGTATTTTCTAGAAATTGTTTCAGCACTTCATCAAACTCTCATCTAAAGTTTGACCTAAAGATGTTGACAATATCCTTATTATTTTAAGTGATTGCTTGATCTGTAATGATGTCTTTTTCGTTTTTGATGTTGGTTTTTTTGTACTTTTTCCCTTAATGAGTCTTATCAATATTTGTCTATTTTATGGGTCTTTTCAAAGAAGTAGCTTTTGGCTTTGCTGATATTCTCTAATCTGCGAGTGTTTGACTGGTGCCCTTTTAGACTCAGCCTCTCTGGGACGGTGGCCTTCATCCAAGAGGCCTTCTCGCCCAGGAAGTGACCCCAGCACACCCTCCAGTGGTCTGGAGCCAGCTTGCCTGGGTGTGAATCCTTGCTCTGAGACAAACTTGAACAAGTCTTGTAAAGTACACACCTCAGTCTCCTCTTTAATGAAGTGAGGATGACAGTCACACTAACAGTGTAATGGTGTTGGAATGATTGGAAGCTGCTGTATGTATTTAGGAAGTTGGCCTGTTGCATCTGTGTTGCAGATACTTTGTCTCAGTTCAGTTCAGTAGCTCAGTCCTGTCTCACTCTTTGTGACCCCATGGACTGCAGCACGCCAGGCCTCCCTGTCCATCACCAACTCCTGGACTTTACGCAAACTCATGTCCATCGCGTCAGTGATGCCATCCAACCATCTCATCCTCTGTCGTCCCCTTCTCCTCCCGCCTTCAATCTTTCCCAGAATCAGGGTCTTTTCCAGTGAGTCAGCTCTTCGCATCAGGTGGCCAGAGTATTGGAGTTTCAGCTTCAACATCAGTTCTTCCAATGAATATTCAGGACTGATTTCCTTTAGGATGGACTGGTTGGATCTCCTTGCAGTCCAAGGGACTCTCAAGAGTCTTCCTCAACACCACAGTTCAAAAGCATCAGTTCTTCGGCACTCAGCCTTCTTTACTGTCCCAACTTTCACATCCATAAATGACTACTGGAAAAACCATAACTTTGACTAGACGGACCTTTGTTGGCAAAGGAATGTCTCTGCTTTTTAATATGCTGTCTAGGTTGGTCATAACTTTCCTTCCAAGCAGCAAGCATCTTTTAACTTCATGGCTGCAGTCACCATCTGCAGTGATTTTGGAGCCCAAGAAAATAAAATCTGTCACTGTTTCCATTGTTTCCCCATCTGTTTGTCATGAAGTGATGGGACCAGATGCCATGAACTTCGTTTTCTGAATGTTGAGTTTTAAGCCAGCTTTTTCACTCTCCTCTTCCACGTCCATCAAGAGGCTCTTGAGTTCTTCTTCACTTTCTGCCATAAGGGTGGTGTCATCTGCGTATCTGAGGTTACTGCTATTTCTTCCGGTAATCTTGATTCCATCTTGTGTTTCCTCCAGCCTGGCATTTCGTATTTTGAACATTGCATGAAATGGTCCCTTGGAATCTCTTAATTTTCTTGAAGAGATGTTTAGTCTTTCCCATTGTGTTGTTTTCCTCTATTTCTTTGCACTGAGGAAGGCTGTCTTGTCTCTCCTTGCTTTTCTTTGGAATGCTGCATTCAGATGGATGTATCTCTCCTTTTCTCCTTTGCTGTTCACTTCTTTTCTCAATTTATAAGGCCTCTTCAGGCAACCATTTTGCTTTTTTGCATTTCTTTTTCTTGGGGATGGTTTTGATCACCACCTCCTGTACCGTGTCAGGTTCCTCTGTCTGTGGTTCTTTAGGAACTCTATCTGACAAGTCCAGTCCCTGGAATCTATTTGTCACTTCCACTGTATAATTTTAAAGGATTTAATTTAGGTCATACCTGAATGGCCTGATGTTTTTCCCTACTTTCTTCAATTTAAATTTGAATTTTGTAATGAGTTCATTATCTGAGCCACAGTCAGCTACCAGTCTTGTTTTTGCTGACTGTATAGAGCTTTTCCATCTTTGGCTGCAAAGAATGTAATCAATCTAATTTTGGTATTGACCATCTGATGATGTCCATGTGTGGAGTTGTCTCTTGTGTTGTTGGAAGAGGTTGTTTGCTATGACCAGTGCGTTCTCTTGGCAAAACTGTTTAAGCCTTTGCCCTGCTTCATTCTGTACTCCAAGGCCAAACTTGCCTTTACTCCAGGTATCTCTTGACTTCCTACTTGGGCATTCCAGTCTCGTATGATGAAAAGGACATCTTTTTTGGGTGTTAGTTCTCTACGTTCTTGTAGGTCTTCATAGAATCATTCAACCTCAGCTTCTCCGGCACTAGTGATTGGGGCATAGACTTGGATTACTGTGATATTGTATGGTTTGCCTTGGAAACAAACAGAGATCATTCTGCGTTTTTGAGATTACACCCAAGTACTGCATTTCGGACTCTTTCGTTGACCATGAGGGCTACTCCATTTCGTCTAAGGGATTCCTGCCCACAGTAGTAGATATAATGGTCATCTCAGTTAAATTCGCCCATTCCAGTCCCTCTTAGTGCACTGATTCCCAAAATGTCGATGTACACTCTTGCCATCTCCTGCTTGACCACTTCTAATTTGCCTTGACTCATGGACCTAACATTCCAGGTTGCTATGCAATATTGCTTTTTACAGCATTGGACTTTACTTCCATCACCAGTCATACCCCCGACTGAGTGTTGTTTTTGCTTTGGCTCCATGTCTTCATTCTTTCTGGAGTTATTTCCCCACTGATCTCCAGTAGCATATTGGGCACCTACTGACCTGGGGAGTTCATCTTTCAGTGTCCTATCTTTTCGCCTTTTCATACTGTTCATGGGGTTCTCAGGCAAGAATACTGAAGTGGTTTGCCATTCCCTTCTCCAGTGGACCATGTTTTGTTTGAATTCTCCACCATGACCCGTCTGTTCTCGGGTGGCCCTACACGGCACGGCTCATAGTTTCACTGAGTTAGACAAGGCTGTGGTCGACAGGGTCGACAGGCTCAGGGTTTGGAGTCGGTTCTCAGAAAAAACCAAGAGGGTGAGCCCACTAGGCGGCCAGGCGAAGACAGAATGTCAGGAAGGAGGAAGTGAGCTCTTGCATCTCATGCTGATGGCATCAGTGTGGGCCTGCAGGATCGGTAGGCAGGGGCCCTGCTGGAGGGGAGGGCCTAGAGTCACCCTGACGTGCGCAGGTCAGCATGGGTCCCCTGGCCACGTGGGGCTCTGCAGCCCCTGGTGTGCTTTATGTGTGAACACATCCACATACTGACAACCTAGTATGAGAAAAGAATGTAAAATATCTCACTGTCTGTTGGTTACCTTTGATGTGACAATATTGTGCATATATTGAGTTCAGTAAGTCTGTTCCAGTGCGTTGGCTTCTCGGCATCAGGTGGCCAAAGTATTGGTGCTTCAGCATCGTTTTGGGGTTAATTTCCTTTAGGATTGGCTGGTCTGATCTCCTTGCAGTCCACGGGACTCTCGAGAGTCTTCTTCAGTACCGTGACTCATTGGAAAAGACCCTAATGCTGGGAAAGATTGCAGGCCAAAGGAGAAGAGGGTGGCAGAGGCTGAGATGGTTAGACGGCACCACTGCCTGAGTGGATGTGAGCCTGAGAAGGCTCTTGAGGATGATGGAGGACAGAGGAGCCTGGCATGCTGCGTCCATCGGGGCGCAGAGGGGCGCACACGGCTTAGTGGCTGAACAGCAACATTGAGTGAAATAAAATCTTACCAGAGTTCACCTGTCCTTTGTGGGGGAGGTGTTTAATAGATGTTTTTCTTAGAGCACTTTCAGTTTCAGCAGAAAGTGCAGCAGGTTCCCATATACCCTCACGCATGCAGAGCCCGCACAGCGTTGGCATCCCCACCGCGGTCTGTCAGAGCCGGTGAACTTCGCTGGCGCGTCATCGCCTGGAGTCTGCCGTCCCATCAGGGCCCCTCTGGGTTCTGTGCACGCTGTGGGTTGGACAGATGTCGAGTGGCACGTGGGCACTGCTGTGGTGTCGCACAGAGTCGTTTCGCTGATTCAGAAGCCCTTTGCGTCCTGCCTGTGCCCGCCCTCCCCATCCCTGACAGCCACTTACCTTGTAGTGTCTGCATAGTTCTCCAGAATGTCAGAGGGATCACAGAGTTGATAGCCTTTTCAGATTGGCTCCTTTCATTTAATCATAGACATGTAGGGTTCCTCCCCGTCTTCCCATGGCTTGATAAGTCGTTTCTCTTTAGCTCTGAGTAATAATCTGTTGTCTGGAGGCACCCCCGTGTATTCATCCACTCACCTTCTGAAAGAGATTTTGGTTGCTTCCAAGTTCTGGCAACCATGAGTAAAGCTGTTAGGAACTGTGCAGGCGTTGGTGTGGACGTCGGTTTTCATTGGGTAACTTCTGAGGAGCACGGTCGCTCGGTTGTGTGGTGGGGGGTGTCTGCCTGCTGAGAAGCCCTCAGCCTGTGCTGCAGAGCGGGGTGCCGTCTGCACCCCACCAGCACTGTGAGGGCTTCTGCTGCCGCGTAGCCTCGCCGGCTTGCGCTCTCGGTGTCCTGCCTTCTGGCCGTTCCGCTGGCTGTGTCATCTCCTTTTTACCTGTGTTTTTGGTTTTAACTTACTACACGGTTCATGTTTGTAACTTGCATTACATTTCTCTTAGAGTTGGAGTGGACAGCTCAGAAGGCGTTGCTGAAAAGGAAGGAAAAGATTGGCAGTTAGTACCTGGGGGTGAAAGTGAGGTTAAGAGGAGAGTGTTTTGTCTCTTCAGCCTGGGAGGAGTAATAGCATGTTTGTATCCTAATGGAGATGATGCAGGAAAGACGGAAAAACGGATGACCTAACAAAGGGCCTGGTCAGTGGAAGAGTCCTCAGGCAGATGACAGGGCCTGGTGCCTGCGCCGGAGGTGAGGAGGCGCCGGTGGGGTGAGCATGCCTGGGGGCGCTGTGCAGGCCGACGAGTGGTTTCCCACAAAGGTGGTTGGCACCTTCACGCCCCTGTCAGCAGCATGTCATGCAGCCATCGTCCTTCCCTCTCTGCAGCGTCGGGTTTCTTCTGGTCTTGAATGATGTGTTCAGAGTGTCCCTTGTTGAGAGACCAGAGGAGAGCAGAGGCCTTGGCAGCCCCTGCATACCCGGCCAGGATCTCCGAAGCAGACACTGCAGTCGGTGTGGGGACCCTGAGCCCAGCCCGCCTGCTGCTGCTGCCCACCTGTGTGCCCTCCCCTGGTCCCTGTGCAGGCCTCTGCTCCACCTGCCCCGAGCTGGCTGTCTGCATCTCCGCTCCCCTCGCTCTCCAGCTCCTGGGCAGAGGCACGCCTCCCTGTCCCCTAACACTCTTAACCATCCCACAAAGTCCCTGTGCCCGTGGCCCTAACTCCGGTCCCCGCCTTGTGAAGTTTTCGGACCGTAACAATTTTATTAACAACCCCGGAGACTAACTCAGCGTCATCAACTCTGTTATGGGAGGTAAAGGGTCCTGCAGAAAGCAGGCGCTGTCTGTGGGGAACAGTCTTGTATGGGCAGGTCCCTGGCTAGCCTCTGCCGTGGTTCTCCGTGAGGCAGCTGTCCCCCTGTGGCCAAGGGCGTGGTGGTGATGGTGGGAGGGCTGGTGAAGGGGTTGGCCGTGCCTCTGCGCAGGTCGGCAGGGCTGGGTTTGATGGCTTGGGCTCACCAGCTATGTGAATGGCTACTTTTGGAATTACTTCAGGTCACTGAATTTTAAAATATGACTGACCCATTTGCTGCTGCTGCTAAGTCACTTCAGTCGTGTCTGACTCTGTGCGACCCCATACACGGCAGCCCACCAAGCTCCCCCGTCCCTGGGATTCTCCAGGCAAGAATGCGTTGCCATTTCCTTCTCCAATACATGAAAGTGAAAAGTAAAAGTGAAGTCGTTCAGTCGTGTCCGACTCTTCGTGACCCCTTGAACTGCAGCCTACCAGGCTCCTCCGTCCATGGGATTTTCCAGGCGACAGTACTGGAATGGGGTGCCATTGCCTTCTCCGGACTGACCCATTTAGGGACTGACTAAAAGCCTTTCTGAGTCTCTGTTCTATTTATGTGGTTTTTCTCTCCCTTCTGGTGATTTCTGGATATTGCTATGAAGACTGTTAACGTCCTTTACAAAATGACTGGTTACCATGATTTTCAGGTACCTTCAGATTTGTAAAGGGATGCAAACTGCAGTATGAGAAGTTAGAGGTACTCTGATAACAGTTTTTCATTTGCCTGTAGTAGATTATTGCTGTTCAGTCAGTGAGTCGTGTCCGACTCTTCATGACCCCGTGGACTGCAGCACACCGGGCCTCTCTGTCCTTTACTATCTCCCGGAGTTTGCTCAAACTCATGTCCTTGAGTCTATGATGCCATCCAACCATCTCATCCTCTGTCGTCCCCTTCTCCTCCCACCGTTGATCTTTCCCAGCATCAGAGTCTTTTCCAGTGAGTCAGTTCTTCGCATCAGGTGGCCTAAGTATTGGACCTTCAGCTTCAGCATCAGTCCTTCCAGTGAATATTCAGGACTGATTTCCTTTAGGATGGACTGGTTTGATCTCCTTGCTTTCCAAGGAATTCTCAAGAGTTGTCTTTAGTAACCACAATTCAAAAGCATCAATTCTTCGGCGCCCAGCTTTCTATATTGTCCAACTTTCACATCCGTACATGACTACTGGAAAAACCACAACTTTGACTATGTGGACCTTTGTTGACAAAGTAATGTCTCTGCTTTTTAATACACCGTCTAGGTTTGTCATAGCTTTTCTTCCAAGGAGCAAGTGTGTTTTAATTTCATGGTTGCATATTTTGAACTGAATGAGAATGAAAACACAGCATATCAAAATTTGTAAAATACAGCCAAAGCAGTGCTTAATAGGGACATTTACAGCATTAACCATCTGCAAGAGAAAAGATTCACTGTCCTGTGCTTCCACCTTAAGAAAGTAGAAAGTCAAAGAGCCGATTATACCCGAAGATACTCTAATGAAATAATAATATAAAAGCAAAATGCAGTAAAACAAAAATTTTTTTAATATGGAAAAATCATGAAACCAAAAGCTAACTGTCTTAAGAATAATAAAATTCATCAACCTTAAGGTAGGCCAAAAATTTCAATAGATACTGTATAAGCCTGTGAAAAGATATTTAATGTATTATTAAGAAAACCACGTTGAGACAGTGCTACACATTGATTATGGTGGTTACAATCGAAACCTCATTGATGAGGATGTCAGTTAGCTGAAACTCCTTATCAGTGCTCTTTGGGAGAAGTTTGGCAATTCGGGTTTTTTTTTTTCTGGTCAAGCCGCATGACGTGTGGCATCTTAGTTCCCTGACCAGGGTCCCTGTGCCCCCGCATTGGAAGCGCAGAGCCCTAACCCCTGGACTGCCGGGAGGTCCTGGCAGTTTCTTAGAAGTTAGACACCCCAGTTATTCTGTTCCTTGGTATTCATGCAAGAGAAGCAAACCATGTGTTCCCAGCAAGATTTATACATGAGTGTTCATAGCAACTACTGTTTGTGAAGCTGCAAACGGGAGACAGGCTGCCTGTGTGCAGACAGTAGAAGGGATAAGGGAGCTGTGGCTTATCTGCAGGGGACACTGCTCGGGAGTGGAAGGAACAGTCTCATGATCCACACTAGGAATCATCTCCAAGTGATGATACTCAGAGAAGCCCGACAGAAGAGGAGATGCTGCGTGATGCCTTTGGTCGCAGACAATTCCAGGAGTTGCCCCATAAATCAGTGGAGTGGGAACTCTGCGCGGTGGCCTGTGGCGGGGCGGGAGGGCGAGGCGGTGAGGAGACAGGGTCAGGGCAGCGCTGCCACCTCGAGGACCCGCTGCCGTGCTGAGTGGAGTCTCCGGGTGTCGGAAGGTTTGAACTCGGCTCAGGACGTGTCTGCGCTCCCCCCGGAAATCCCACCCTCCCGGGTGTCTGGCTCCACGCTGTCTGGGTGGTTAACGCGCCAGCGTCGACGCCTGCTCTTCACCTCTGCAGCCCGTCCTCCGCTTCCGGGGGCCCCCTGCCCGGGCAGGTGAGCCCCCAAAGTCTGACTGCTCTCCTCCCCTGGGCTCACCTCACATACGATGACCACCCCAGAGTTCGTTGTTCACACGCCAGGGTTTCTCTATAAGGAGAAACCTGGGTCTACGCACGCCCCTTCTGAGCAGCCTCCAGCCCCCTCACAGGGCCCCCATCTGAGCAGCCCCTGCCCCTCGTCTTCAGCCCCAAGCCTCCCCTCCAACCTGCATCCTTCGCCCGAAGGACCCGTGTCCACAGCCGCCCCCTGCACTGGCGCTCCTCCCGCGGCTGTTTCTCTCTGTGTTGCCTTAGCCCTCGGGTCTCAGCTTGGCTCCGCTCTCATCAAAGCCGCACTGTCCTCCTCGTCCGCTCTGCACCCTTGGCAGCTTCGTGTCTTCATTCTGGCGGAGAAGCACGTAGTGCAGTGGGCTGTCGGGGGTTCTGTCTGTGTTTACTTGTCCGACGCCGCTCTCTTGGACCAGCAGGACCGGGCGTCTGACCCGTGCGCAGTCTGTGCCAGACCCCTGTGGCGGAGCCGTTCTCACCGTGGCGCTGCTCCACACGCAGTTCAGCCTCTCTCCTGTCCCCGACGTCTGACCCCCTCCCCGTCCCGGGGGCGCCGCCTTTGCAGAGGTTTCACCCTGGCCTCTTCGCCCCTTCCCTTCTCGCATCTCTTCACCTCGCACATCCTGTCCCCCTGTCCAGATGTGCGTGAGGACAGGCCCCACGGCTCCCTGCCCCCTTCTCCTCTGTCCGCGCCCTAAGGCTTCTGGCCACAGCTCCCGACGTGAGACGTCTTCTCAGGGAGGCCCTCGATGGTTGCAGTGACGAATGGCATTGTCCTCAACTCCAGACACTGTTTCTTGCTTTCTCTGCTCAGTCACCCCTGTCTAACATTGTGTGACTTGAGACCACAGATGTTTTACCTTGTCCTTGTGTTTGACGAGAATTACACTCCCTCCCGGCGGGATCTTGGTTTCCTCACCATGTGTCTCTGTGCCTGGGCCAGTGTCACGGCCCACAGTGGGCTCCCAGGAAAGCCCTGCGTGGATGGACCCTGAGCTGGGTGCTCTCAAGTCACTTCTGCCTCTTAACATTCTGATTCTGCTGGGGACCTTTGTCACCTTGGGCCCAGCGTCTCCTGATCTGGGTAGAAAGGCAGCCTGGAGAGGTCTGAGGCCTGGGGCTGTCCCGCCAGCGATGGGCTTGGGATCTGTTGGGACAGAGAAGGGCAGCTGCTCCCATGGGCAGCCGCGCTCAGCCATTCAGGTGAGCGCCCTCAGGTGAGCCCACTCAGACACTCAGGTGGCTGCTGAGCTGGGCGGGTTAAGCCCAGGGCGCACCTGTGGGTGTGACGGGTGGAAGCAGGTTTGATCGCTGGTTTCCGTAGGCAGGTAAGAACAGACGTGTACGCTTCTGTGTCTTAGCGGTGCTGTCACTCCGCCTTGTAATCTCTCGTTTTCATTCTGACCGTCAGCCTGAGGTCCCCTTGGGAGCGCGCTGGCCATTCGTTGTGGCGGCAGTCACATCAGGGCATGTGTCAGGCCAGCCCATGGCGGTGCGCGGCCCGGTGAGGACGCGGTGCGGGGGGGGGGGGGGTGGCGCCGGGCCGAGTGCAGAGCAGGGGACTGGAGAGGCCTGGCCGGCGAGGCTGCTTCGGGAAGCCTGTGCCTGGCCTCCTGCTCCCCCGTGGCGGGCGCGCCTCTCCCGAGCGGCTCTCCGGGGTTTGCAGGGCGGTTCCGCTGAGGAGCACACGATGCCTCTGGGCTCATGCTGATGGGGATTAAAATCTTGCTGCTACTTGCTCACCTGGTGACTTCGCTGCTGCTGCTAAGTCGCGTCAGTCGTGTCCGGCTCTGTGTGACCCCAGAGACGGCAGCCCACCAGGCTCCGCCGTCCCTGGGATTCTCCAGGCAAGAACACTGGAGTGGGTTGCCATTTCCTTCTCCAGTGCATGAAAGGGAAAAGTGAAAGTGAAGTCGCTCAGTCGTGTCCGACTCTTAGCGACCCCATGGACTGCAGCCTACCAGGCTCCTCCGTCCGTGGGATTTTCCAGGCAAGAGTACTGGAGTGGGGTGCCACTGGTGACTTTAGGCCTGTTTTAAACCTGGGTGCCTGTTTGTGTGTTTTTAAGGCTGATTTTATTTTTCTGATAGCGAGGTTGATATTAGGATCTGGAGTCATGATCTTTCTTCTTCCTGCTGCCACCCTCACCCTTCAGTTTAGGACCTGTTTGCAAAGTGGATGTAGATAGTGGGGCTGGACTTGAGTTCATAACTGCTGACACGCTTGGAGGGAGGCTGGTCTTGGATGTGTGGCTGCTGTCAGGTCCTAGATGTTTATCTTGACTTGAGCTTGGACAGCCCGCCTCAGAGGCGGCTTGGCTCTGTAGGTGCACTGAAGCCAGATTGCCGCCTCCGCCCTGAGCTTAGACATCTCTAGAATCGTGGCTTTGACCTTTTTTGCTGTTTTTGGCTGCACTGAGCGGCTTGTGGGATCTTAGGTCCTCAACCCGAGTTGAACCCAAGCCCTCGGCAGTGAAAGCAAGGAGTCCCAACCACTAGACCTCCAGGGGATTCCCTGAACTTTGTTGATGGTTAAAAGAAAAAAGAAAATGTCCTGGTACTTTCTCAGTCTGAATTGAGGCTGACGCTTTCTAGCATGTGGGGGGAATACAGAAGTCGGAGTGAAGCAGTGAAGACAGATTTCTGCCTCCTCCTTAGATGTTCTTTATGCTATTGCTCTTTTATTTGAGGTATGTATTACGAGTTTCTAGAATGCTCGGCACAATTGTATTCAACAAATTCCCTGTTTGATGTTTCTCAGTGTGAACATGCGTGTGCATTAAAGTTTTAGAACTATAAAGTGTGAATGATCGTGGCTTTGTGGCTCATGTTTTGAAAAACCTTTTTTTTTCCTTTTTTCTGTTCCAGACTCCTTTTAATTTTGGCATGAATCATAGAACACCGCCCTACCCCGCTGGGGACTACTGTCTTCTGTGCAGAAGTGAGCGGAAAGACTCTTCGTTCTTAGAGGGCGGAGTGAAGACGGCAAGCAAGCTGGCCCTGTCCATGGCGCCCAAGGGCCACAGCGTGCTGCACCTGCCGCTGTGGGTGTGCCCCGACTGCCGGCGCTCGGTGGAGAAGGACGAGCGCCACGGTGGCCTCGAGCAGCCGGCGGTGAGTGCCCGCGGGGCCGCGGCCCGCAGGAGCCGCCCTTCCTGGCCGCGCCTGTGTTGGTAGGGAGGCTCTGCCCTCCTCGGTCGGCAGGTCAGCTCCGTCAGCAAGCTTGGCAGCCCACAGGGCGGGTTTTGGCTTCTTAAGTCCAGTCGCAGGATTTCTTTGCCGATACACTTTGTTGAAAAACTAGGCGGCTTTTTGTGCACTCAGTTCTAGGTGGTTCCATGTGCTGGAAACGTGCCTGACATTCTCTCCCAGATGCAGTTTTCAGGTCAGGCTCCACACCCCCACTCTGCCCCCTCCCTTTTCATGCCTCAGCTAGATGAAGCCTTCTTGAGAACATCAGCATCTTTAGCCCAGATAGCATCTTCGTGGGCCCTGGTGCTGAAAAGGCTTTGGTTTTTTCTTCTTTAAATTAACTAATTCATGGCCATGCTGGGTCTTGATGACTGCACTTGGGCTCCGCCCAGTGTGAAGCGCGGTGGGGCACGTCGCTGTGGGCTGCGGGCCCTCACCGCGGTGGCTTCTCTCACGGGGCAGGCGCTTGCAGGCACGTGCACTTCAGTGGTTGCGGCTCCCGACTCTGGAGCATGGGCTGAGTAGTTGTGGTGCTCGGCTTAGTTGCCCCACGGTGTGTGCGGTCTTCCCAGACCGGGGGTGAAACCTGTGTTCCCCACACCGGCAGGCAGATCCTCAGACACGGGACCACCACGGAGCCCCAAAGGGCTTTCAGACCTAATCTTTCGGTTCTAGAGGGGGGTTGCCTTGCAGCCATGTGAGGCCCCGCCTTCTAGGGCTTGTCTGTGCCTTTGATTTCTGCCTGCTGGTTGCTTTCTGGGCCGTGGTCTCTGTGCTCCTCTGCATGTGGCCAGGACAGCCCCCACCGGCACTTTCTGCTTCCTGACTCGAGGCTGCTGTCCACTGGAGCCCCCCCCCACAAGCCTGCTGCCGCTTGGCAGAAGCCTCCTCCCTGCCCTCCGCTGAGCTGTGACTTCTGTTTTAGGGTTTCCTGGGAGGCAGCACCCAGCTCACGTGCCTGTTTCTGGAGTAGTGCTGTAACAGCTGCAACTCAGAATCCCGTCGTTTATCAAAATAGAAATTGGCTTCTCGCTAGTGTGACTCCCGCACACCCCTTTTTCCTGCCCTGTGCTTCTCCTCAGCACTTCTTTCTAATGGACTGTGTGTTCTACTTACTCCTGCCGTCTCTCCCTTCACTGGGATGCACGCTCCAAGTGGGCGGCTCTCTCTGTGTGTTTCTTCCCGGAAACTGCTCAGTCAGTGCAGTCGCTCAGTCGTGTCCCAGGGACTCAGCGTGCCAGGCTTCCCTGTCCATCACCAACTCGGGCACATTTTAGGTACCCAAAAAACATTTGAGTTAATGAAGAAATGAATGAATGAAGAAATGAATAGATATAGAATAAGAGATTAAAAAGATGGCACAGTTGATCTCAAGTTTTTTCACCTGCAGATCTTTGTGCTTTTATCATTTTATTTTATTTTTGTTTCCTTTCTTGTCCACTTAAAGTATTTGGTCTTTTTTCAGTTTTTTAGTTGTGTTCAGTCACTCAGTCATGTCTGACTCTTTGCGACCCCATGGACTGCAGCACGCCAGGCCTCCCTATCTATGACCAACTCCCGGAGTTTACTCAAACTCATGTCCATTGAGTCGGTGATGCCCTCCAGCCATCTCATCCTCTGTCGTCCCCTTCTCCTCCTGCGTTCAGTCTTTCCCAGCATCAGAGTCTTTTCCAGTGAGTCAGTCACAGTATGAAAAGGTAGGGGCATAGACTTGAATTACTGTGATGTTAAATAGCTTGCCTTGAAAATGAACTGAGATCATTCTGTCATTTCTGAGGTTGCGCCCAAGCACTGCATTTTGGACACTTGTTGGCTTTGAGGGCTACTCCGTTTCTTATATGGGATTCTTGCCTCCATAGTAGATATAATGGTTATCTGAATTACATTTGCCCATTCCCGTCCGTTTTAGATTCCTAAGATGTTAATGTTTATTCTTACCATCTCCTGCTTGACCACGTCCAATTGACCTTGATTCATGGACCTAACATTCTCGGTTCCTATGCAGTATTGTTCTTTACAGCATCAGATTTTACTTTCATCACCAGACACATCCACAACTGAGTGTCTTTTCCGCTTTGGCCCACCTTGCTCTTTCTGGACCATTAGCATAGCTCTGCTCCGCGCTTCCCCAGCAGCATGTTAGACACCTTCCGACCTGGGGACTCACCTTTTGGTGTCACATATCTTTTTGTCCTTTTATTCAGCTCATGAGATTCTCACGGCAAGTATGCTAGGACGGTTTGCCGTTGCCTCCTCCAGTGGATCACGTTTTGTCAGAACTGGACATTATGAGCCATCGCCTTGGTCTCGTAATACGTGGTTAGGCTTTTCTACATGTTCCATGTGTGCTTGAAAATGTGTTCTCAGCATTTGGGTCGAGGACTCGACCCGCATCCGACCAACCCCTCAGGTCAGTTAGCATCTCCCATGTGTGTGTGTGCTTTTTTCTCAGAAGTATTTCCAGTTTTGCTCTCCAAGTTTTAGGGCTCTGCTGGGCGGACACAGGCTGTTGATTAGACCCCGGTTGTTGCTCACTGGTGTGGCTCCCTCTCTCCTCGGGGCCCTCTGCTCAGTGTCGGCGCACGCGCGCTCCCCACCCCCCCACCTCGCCCGTCCGAAGCCTCACGTTCTCAGCTGGTCCGTGTTGGGTCTTGTAAGTGGTCTTATGCAGTCAGCACAGACGTGCACCTCGTTTGCTCTCTTGAGGAGCGATTTCATGTTTTTTTTGTTGAGATAAAATTGATACACAGTAAGTTTCAGGTGTACAGCAGTGATTCACAATTGTTAAAGATTATGCTCCATTTATAGTCAGTAAGGCTGAGTGCCAAAAAATTGATGCTTTTGAAGTGTGGTGCTGCAGAAGACTCTTGAGAGTCCCTTGGACTGCAAGGAGATCCAACCAGTCAATCCTGAAGGAAATCAGTCCTGAATATTCATTGGAAGGCCTGATGCTGAAGCTGAAGCTCCAATACTTCGGCCACCTGATGTGAAGAACTGACTCATTGGAAAAGACTCTGATGCTGGGAAAGATTGAAGGCGGGAGGAGAAGAGGGTGGCAGAGGATGAGATGGTTAGATGGCTTCCCGGCTCAACAGACAAGGGTTTGAGCAAACTCTGGGAGATAGTGGCGGACAGAAGGGCTGTGTGCTGCCGTCCATGGGGTCCCCAAGAGTCAGACACGTCTTAGTGACGGAGTAATGGTTAGTGTAAAATATTGGCTGTATTCCCCTGTCCTGTGCAGTATATCCTTAGATACTTGTTGCTTATGTAATTTATACACAGTAGTTTGTGTCTTTTAATCCCCTCCCCCTGCCCTGTCCCTCCCCCTCCCTTTGCCTACTGATGGCCACTAGTTGACTCTCTGCATCTGAGAGTCTCTGTTCTGTTATGCTCACTGGTTTGTCTCATTTTTCTAGATCCCACATATATAAGTGACATCATATAGTATTTGTCTTTCTCTGACTTGATATCACTTAGCATAATACCCCTCAAGTCCGTCAGTGTTGTTGTAAATGGAAAATTTCTCTTTTTCTAATGGCTGAGTAGTGTTCCATTGTGTACACGTATATGTATACACTACATCTTTATCCGCTCCCCTGCTGATGGACATCCAGGTCGCTTCCATGTCCTGACTGCTGTCAGCAGTGCTGCTGTGGACACTGGGGCGCGTGCGTGTGTGTACACACCACCCCTTTCTCCGCTCCTGGGGCGCGCGCGTGTGTGTACACACCACCCCTTTCTCCGCTCCTGGGGTGCGCGCGTGTGTGTACACACCACCCCTTCATCCGCTGTAGGGGACACTCGGGCTGCGTCCGTGTCCTGGCTGCTGTCAACAGTGCTGCTGTGGACACTGGGGCACGTGTGTGTACACACCACCCCTTTCTCCGCTTCTGGGGCGCGTGTGTGTGTACACACCACCCCTTTCTCCGCTCCTGGGGCGCGCGCGTGTGTGTACACACCACCCCTTCATCCGCTGTAGGGGACACTCGGGCTGCGTCCGTGTCCTGGCTGCTGTCAACAGTGCTGCTGTGGACACTGGGGCGCGTGTGTGTACACACCACCCCTTTCTCCGCTCCTGGGGCGCGCGTGTGTGTACACACCACCCGTTTCTCCGCTCCTGGGGCGCGCGCGTGTGTGTACACACCACCCCTTCATCCGCTGTAGGGGACACTCGGGCTGCGTCCGTGTCCTGGCTGCTGTCAACAGTGCTGCTGTGGACACTGGGGCGCGTGTGTGTACACACCACCCCTTTCTCCGCTCCTGGGGCGCGCGCGCGTGTGTACACACCACCCCTTTCTCCGCTCCTGGGGCGCGCGCGTGTGTGTACACACTACCCCTTTCTCCGCTCCTGGGGCGCGCGTGTGTACACACCACCCCTTTCTCCGCTCCTGGGGCGCGCGCGCGTGTGTACACACCACCCCTTCATCCGCTGTAGGGGACACTCGGGCTGCGTCCGTGTCCTGGCTGCTGTCAACAGTGCTGCTGTGGACACTGGGGCGCGTGTGTCTTTTCACGTTAGTGTCTTCATTTTCCTCAAGTATCTACGCAGGCGTGGCGTTGCCGGGTTGTATGTGGGCTCTGTCACTCGCTTTTTGAGGACACCCCTCCTGGTCTCACGCAGAGACTGCACCTGTCCGCCTTCCCCAGCAGCGCATGGGCTCTCTTCCCCACATCCTCATCAGTCCTTGTTACTTGTTGTCTTTTTGATGACAAGACATTCTGACAGGTGAGAGGTGTTAATCTCAGTGTGGTTTTGATGTGCATTTGAGAAAATGTTTCTTTTAAAAAAAAAAATTTATTCCTTTGGCTGAGCCG
Organism: Giraffa tippelskirchi; assembly: GCF_054371585.1. Lineage (NCBI taxonomy): Eukaryota > Metazoa > Chordata > Mammalia > Artiodactyla > Giraffidae > Giraffa > Giraffa tippelskirchi. The sequence goes on from NC_137275.1 coordinate 1,736,475, forward strand.
AGTCTTAGTTGCAGCATGCTGGGTCTTTCAGTTGTAGCACGTAGGATCTGGTTCCCTGATCAGGGATCGAACCCAGGCCCTCTGCAATGGGAGCGCAGAGTCTTAGGCACTGTACCCCGGGGAAGTCCTGAGAACCTGTTTCTTAATGGAGGGATGAATCCTTGTCACCTCCGGTGACAGCTGATCTCTTTGGGTTGATTTCTGCTGCAGCAAGGCCCCCAGGCAGGCTTCGCCCTGCGGCCCATCCGCCTCCCTGCCCCCGCCCCTCCTGCTCCTCTGCCTTAGTTACACACCCTCACCTCTGTCCCAGTGCAGTGCTGTCCTGCTCTTCTGGAGTTTTGAACTTTATAGACAGGTATCATGCGGCACACATTACTTTGTGTCTGATTTCTTTTGTTCAGCATCATGTGTGAGATTCCTAGATGATTTAGTGTTTTCATTTCCATCTCACTATATTGTTACTGTTCAGTCGCTCAGTGTCCTACTCTTTGTGAATGCATGGACTGCAGCACGCCAGGCTTCCCTGTCCTTCACCATCTGCCAGAGTTTGCTCAAACTCATGTCCATTGAGTCAGTGATGTCATTTGACCATCTCATCCTCTGTTGTCCCCTTGTTCTCCTGCCCTCAATCTTTCCCAGCATCAGGACCTTTTCCAGTGAGTCGGCTCTTCACATCAGGTGGCCAGAGTAGTGGAGCTTCAGCTTCAGCATCTGTCCTTCCAGTGAATATTCAGGGTTGATCTCCTTTAGGATTGACTGGTTGGATCTCCTTGCAGTCCAAGGGACTCTAGAGTCTTCTCCAGCACCACACTTCAAAAGCATCAATTCTTTGGCGCTCAGCCTTCTTTATGGTTCAACTTTCACATCCATACTTGACTACAGGAAAAGCCATAGCTTTGACTATATGCACCTTTCTCAGGAAAGTAATGTCTCTTTTTTAATGCACTCTCTAGACTTGTCTTACCTTTTCTTCCAAGGAACAAGTGTCTTTTAATTAATGTCATGGCTGCAGTCACCATCTACAGTGATTTTGGAGCTCAAGAAAATAAAGCCTGTCAGTATTTCATTTTTTCCCCATCAGTTTGCCATGAAGTGATGGGACTGGATGCCATCATCTTAGTTTTCTGAATGTTGTTTTAAGCCAGCTTTTTCACTCTCCTCTTTCACATACATCAAGAGGCTCTTTAGTTCCTCTACACTTTTGGCCATAAGGGTGGTGTCATCTGCATTATCTGAAATTATTGATATTTCTCCCAGCAATCTTGATTCCAGCTTGTGCTTCATACAGCCCGGCATTTCACATGACGAACTCTGCACATAAGTTAAAAATAAGCAGGGTGACAATATGCAGCCTTGACGTGCTCCTTTCCCAATTTGGAACCAGTCCGTTGTTCCATGTCTGGTTCTAACTGTTGCTTCTTGACCTGCATACAGATTTCTCAGGAGGCAGGTAATGTAAGGTGGTATGGTATTCTCACCTCTAAGAATTTTCCACAGTTTGTTGTGATCTACACAGTCAAAGGTTTTAGTGTAGTCAATAAAGCAGAAGTAGATGTTTTTCTGAAATTCTCTTGCTTTTTCTATGAATCCAGCTGGTACATCTGGAAGTTTTTGGTTCTGGGAAGTTTTTGTTGATGCCTAGCTTGGAGGATTTTGAGCATGACCTTGCTAGCATGTGAAATGAGTACAATTGTGTAGTAGTTTGAACGCTCTTTGGCATTGCCCTTCATTGGGCCATATGAGTTTTCCAGTCCTGTGGGCCACTGCTGGATTTTCCAAATTTTCCAAAATTGCTAGCATATTGAGTGCAGCACTTTCACAGCATCATCTCTTAGGATTTGAAATAGCTCAGCTGGAATTCTATCATCTCTACTAGCTTTGTTCATAGTGATGCTTCCTAAGGCGCTCTTGATTTCCCACTCCAGAATGTCTGGCTCTGGGTGAGTGATCACACCATTGTGGTTATCTGGGTCATTAAGATTTTTTTGTACAGTTCTTCTGTGTATTCTTGCCATCTCTTCTTAATCTCTTCTGCTTGTTAGGTCCATACTGTTTCTGTCCTTTATTGTGCCCATTTCTGCATGAAATGTTCCCCTGGTATCTGATTTTCTTGAAGGGATCTCTGGTTTTTCCCATTCTTTTATTTTCCTCTGTTTCTTTGCATTGTTCACTTAGGAAGACTTTCTTATCTCTCCTTGCTTTTCTTTGGAACTCTGCATTCAAGTAAATATATCTTTCCTTTTCTCCTTTGACTTTTGCTTCTCTTCTTTTCTCAGCTGTTTGTAAGGCCTCCTGAGACAACCATTTTGCCTGTTTTCATTTCTTTTTCTTGGGGATGGTCTTGATCACTGTCTCCTGTACAATGTCATGAACCTCCATCCATGGTTCATCAGGCACTCTGTCTATCAGATCTAATCCCTTGAATCTATTTGTCACTGTCACTGCATAATCATAAGGGATTTGATTTAGGTCATACCTGAATGGTCTAGTGGTTTTCCCTACTTTCTTCAGTTTAAATTTGAATTTTGCAATAAGGAGTTCATGATCTGAGCCACAGTCATCACCCTGTCTTGTTTTTGCTGACTGTATAGAGCTTCTCCATCTTTGACTGCAAAGAATATAATCAATCTGATTTTGGTGTTGACCATCTGGTGATGTCCATGTGTAGAGTCTTCTCTTGTGTTGTTGGAAGAGGGTGTTTGCTATGACCAGTGCATTCTCTTGGCAAAACTCTGTTAGCTTTTGCCCTGCTTCATTCTGTACTCCAAGACCAGACTTGCCTGTTACTCCAGGTGTTAACTGACTTCCTACTTTGGCATTCCAGTCCCCTGTGTTGGAAAGGGCATCTTTTTTTGGTGTTAGTTCTCAGAGGTCTTGTAGGTCTTCATAGAACTGTTCAGCCTCTTTAGCATTAGTGATTGGGGCATGGACTTGAATTACTGTGTTATTGAATGGTTTGCCTTGGAAACGAACCAAGATGATTCCGCCATTTCTGAGATTGCACGCAATTACTGAGATACCCCACGTCCAAGGTAAGAGAAACCCAAGTAAGACGGTAGGTGTTGCGAGAGGGCATCAGAGGGCAGACACACTGAAACTATAACTACAGAAACTAGCTAATCTGATCACACGGACCACAGCCTTGTCTATCTCAATGAAACTAAGCCATGCCGTCTGGGGACACCCAAGACGGCCGTGTGGGGCCACCCAAGACGGATGGGTCATGGTAGAGAGGTCTGACAGAATGTGGTCCACTAGAGAAGGGCATGGCAAACCACTTCAGTATTCTTGCCTGGAGAACCCCATAAACAGTATGAAAATGCAAAAAGATAGGATACTGAAAGATGAACTCCCCGGGTCGGTAGGTGCCCAGTATGCTACTGGAGATCAGTGGAGAAATAACTCCAGAAAGAATGATGGGATGGAGCCAAAGCAAAAACTATACCCAGCTGTGGATGTGACTGGTGATAGAAGCAAAGTCCTATGTTGTAAAGAGCAATATTGCATAGGAACCTGGAATGTTAGGTCCATTAATCAAGGCACATTGGAAGTGGTCAAACAGGAGATGCAAGAGTGAACGTCGACATTCTAGGAATCAGCGAACTAAGATGGACTGGAATGGGTGAATTTAACTCAGATGACCATTATATCTACTACTGTGGGCAGGAATCCCTTAGAAGAAATGGAGTAGCCATCATGGTCAACAAAAGAGTCCGAAATGCAGTACTTGGATGCAATCTCAAAAACGACAGAATGATCTCTGTTCGTTTCCAAGACAAACCATTCAATATCACGGTAATCTAAGTCTATGCCCCGACCAGTAACACTGAAGAAGCTGAATTTGAACGGTTCTGTGAAGACCTACAAGACTTTTTAGAACTAACACCCAAAAGAGATGTCCTTTTCATTATAGGGGACTGGAATGCAAAAGTAGGAAGTCAGGAAACACCTGGCGTAACAGGCAAATTTGGACTTGGAGTACAGAATGAAGCAGGGCCAAGGCTAATAGAGTTTTGCCAAGAGAACGCACTGGTCATAGCAAACACCCTCTTCCAACAACACAAGAGAAGACTCTACACGTGGACATCACCAGATGGTCAACATCGAAATCAGATTGATTATATTCTTTGCAGCCAAAGATGGAGAAGCTCTATACAGTCAGCAGAAACAAGACCGGGAGCAGACTGTGGCTCAGATCATGAACTGCTTATTGCCAAATTCAGACTTAAATTGAAGAAAGTAGGGAAAACCACTAGACCATTCAGGTATGACCTAGATCAAATCCCTTATGATTATACAGTGGAAGTGACAAATAGATTTAAGGGATTAGATCTGATAGAGTCCCTGATGAATTATAGACAGAGGTTCATGACATTGTACAGGAGACAGGGATCAAGACCATCCCCATGGAAAAGAAATGCGAAAAAGCAAAATGGCTGTCTGAGGAGGCCTTACAAATAGCTGGGAAAAGAAGAGAAGCGAAAAGCAAAGGAGAAAAGGAAAGATACTCCCATCTGAATGCAGAGTTCCAAAGAATAGCAAGGAGAGATAAGAAAGCCTTCCTCAGTGATCAATGCAGAGAAATAGAGGAAAACAACAGATTGGGAAAGACTAGAGATCTCTTCAAGAAAATTAGAGATACCAAAGGAACATTTCATGCAAAGATAGGCTCAATAAAGAACAGAATGGTATGGACCTAACAGAAGCAGAAGATATTAAGAAGAGGTGGCAAGAATACACAGAAGAACTGTACAAAACAGATCTTCACGACCCAGATAATCACAATGGTGAGATCACTCACCTAGAGCCAGACATCCTGGAATGTGAAGTCAAGTGGGCCTTAGCATCACTACGAACAAAGCTAGTGGAGGTGATGGAATTCCAGTTGAGCTATTTCAAATCCTCAAAGATGATGCTGTGAAAGTGCTGCACTCGATATGCCAGCAAATCTGGAAAACTCGGCAGTGGCCACAGCACTGGAAAAGGTCAGTTTTCATTCCAATCCCAAAGAAAGGCAATGCCAAAGAATGCTCAAACGACCGCACAATTGTACTCATCTCACACACTAGTAAAGTAATGCTCAAAATTCTCCAAGCCAGGCTTCAGCAATACATGAACCGTGAACTTCCAGATGTTGAAGCTGGTTTTAGAAAAGGCAGAGGAACCAGAGATCAAATTGCCAGCATCCGCTGGATCATCGAAAAAGCAAGAGAGTTCCAGAAAAACATCTATTTCTGCTTTATTGACTATGCCAAAGCCTTTGACTGTGTGGATCACAGTAAACTGTGGAAAATTCTGAAAGAGATGGGAATACCAGACCATCTGATCACTCTCTTGAGAAACCTGTATGCAGGTCAGGAAGCAACAGTTAGAACTGGACATGGAACAACAGACTAGTTCCAAATAGGAAAGGGAGTACGTCAAGGCTGTATATTGTCCCCCTGCTTATTTAACTTATATGCAGAGTACATCATGAGAAACGCTGGGCTGGAGGAAGCACACGCTGGAATCAAGATTGCCGGGAGAAATATCAATAACCTCAGATACGCAGATGACACCACTCTTATGGCAGAAAGTGAGAAGAACTAAAGAGCCTCTTGATGAAAGTGAAAGAGGAGAGTGAAAAAGTTGGCTTAAAGCTCAACGTTCAGAAAACTAAGATCATGGCATCTGGTCCCATCACTTCATGGGAAATAGATGGGGAAACAGTGGAAACAGTGTCAGACTTTATTTTTTTGGGCTCCAAAATCACTGCTGATGGTGATTGCGGCCAAGAAATTAAAAGACGCTTACTCCTTGGAAGGAAGGTTATGGCCAACCTAGATAGCACATTTAAAAGCAGAGACATTACTTTGCCAACAAAGGTCCGTCTAGTCAAGGCTATGGTTTTTCCAGTGGTCATGTATGGATGTGAGAGTTGGACGGTGAAGAAAGCTGAGCGCCGAAGAATTGATGGTTTTGAACTGTGGTGTTGGAGAAGACTCTTGAGAGTCTCTTGGACTGCAAGGAGATCCAGCCAGTCCATCCTAAAGGAGATCAGTCCTGGGTGTTCATTGGAAGGACTGATGCTGAAGCTGAAACTCCAATACTTTGGCCGCCTCATGCGAAGAGTGGACTCAATGGAAAAGACCCTAATGCTGGGTATGATTGGGGGCAGGAGCAGAAGCAGACGACAGAGGATGAGATGGTTGGATGGCATCACTCACTCGATGGACATGGGTTTGGGTGGACTCAGGGAGTTGGTGATGGACAGGGAGGCCTGGCATGCTGCGATTCATGGGGTCGCAAAGAGTCGGATGCGACTGAACTGAACTATATTTCAGACTCTTTTGTTGACTGTGATGGCTATTCCATTTCTTCTAAGGGAATCTCCCCCACAGTAGTAGATATGTTGGTCATCTGAGTTAAATTCACCCATTGCAGTCCATTTTAGTTCAGTGATTCCTAGAATGTCGATGTTCATTCTTGCCATCTCCTGTTTGACCACTTCCAATTTACCTTGATTCATGGACCTAACATTCCAGGTTCCTATGAAATATTGTTCTTTTTAGCATCGGACTTGACTTCCAGCACCAGTCACATCCACAGCTGGGTGTTGTTTCCACTTTGGCTCCGTCTCTTCATTCTTTCTGGAGTTGTTTCTCCACTGATCTCCAGTAGCATATTGGGCACCTACTGACCTGAGGAGTTATCTTTCAGTCTCCTATCTTTTTGCCTTTTCATAGTGTTTGTGGGGTTCTCAAGGCAGGAATCCTGAAGTGGTTTTTTGCCATTCCCTTCTCCAGTGGATGGCGTTTTGTCAGAACTCTCCACTGTGACCCGTCTGTCTCGGGTGGCCCTGCATGCCATGGCTCATGGTTTCATTGAGGTAGACAAGGCTGTGTTCTGTGTGATCAGTTTGGTTAGTTACATACTGTCCACATATGTGAATTTATACTGCACTGTGTTTGTTTTCCAGATTTTGCTGTTTCGACTGATGCTCCTGGAGCACAGGTTTACAGATTGTGTTGTATATGCATGTAGCAAAGGAATTGCTGAGTCATAGGGTTAGCTCAGCTTGTAAAGAATCCGCCTGCAATGTAGGAAACCCAGTTCGATTCCTGGGTTGGGAAGATCCCCTGTAGAAGGGATAGGCTACCCACTCCAGTATTCTTGGGCTTCCCTGGTGGCTCAGATGGTAATTTGCCTGCAATGCAGGAGACCTGGGTTCGATCCCTGGGTTGAGAACATCCCCTGGAGGAGGACATGGCTATCCACTCCATTATTCTTGCCTGGAGAATCCCGTGGACAGAGGATCCTGGTGGGCTACAATCCTGGGGTCGAAGAGAGTCGGATATGACTAAGGGACTAATAAGGACAGCACAGGGTTAAGATTAATAGCATATTTTTTGATGAAAACTATTTCCAAAACAAAAATAGTAAGAGTAGCAGTCTTTTCAGATCTTCTTCACATTTGGATAATAGAAGACAGCTGGAATCTCATATCTGCTTGTGTGTCAGGTGGTTTGATGGAAGCTGTATGTGATCGCTTGTTCAGATGAGTGTGGGTTTTCTCTGGCACCACACCCAGCTGTGACAGGCAGCAGTGTCTGTTGGTTAGCCGCAGCACTCGGAACGAATCTCTTGCCCACACGTGAGTGTGCAGCACCACACGCTGGTCGTTTGTACAGTAATAGGTTACCCAGGAGGGGAGAGCTTCCAGACAGGCATACCTTTCAACATCCAGGTTTGTTTGGTTTTTTTTACGACTCAATTTGGTACTGTCACCACCAATATCTTCAGAAAGGTGTCCACATGTGGATAAGCTTTCAGGCCCTCAGTAATGGACACATGTTTTCCAAAGTTCTGATCTTTACTTGAAAGCTCTAGTTTTGTGACTGGCTACAAGTAGCATCAGCTGTTTTCCTTGAAGAGACAGGCTTATTTCATTCATTTTTGAGAAAATGTCTGGTAGTATCCAAGTCTCAATACGCATAGATGGGTCTGTCAGGCACTCTGTCAAGTCAGATTGATGTTTCCAGAACAAAGGGGCTCATTCAGTGTCTAGCTCTTTTCTTCGGAGCATTGCAGAAGTACTCTATGCAGACTTCCTGTTTCGTCACATTCAGTATTCAAAAGACGTGCTTAAGGGTTGAGATTTAATACAGTTAATGACTTGGCAGCGTCACAGACACTTGTAAGTGGCGCTGACCTTTTCTAACTAAGCACGTGGTGTGCTGTGGAGATTGTGATGACCGTGGCTCTGTAACACATGTATTCAGAGAGGAAGTCCTGTTACCTTGTGCTCATCAAAACTGTCTTGGTCATTCTTGGTTCTTTCCGTTTCTCTGTAACTGAAAATTACCTTGACAGTTCCACACACACACACAGGGACACAACCGCCGACACACAGACACACACACAGAAGAAAACCCTGTTGAGCTTTGACCGGGACGGTACTGACTGCAAGTCAGGAGGAGGAAAAGTAACTTCTTTCTAATATTAAGTTTTCTGATCCCTTAAGTATGGACTCTTTAGCCACTTTGTAAGTGTTTCATATTTTTCTGTGTTATACCATTGCACCTTTAAAAAAAATTTACTCGTAATTACTTGACTTTTATTTATGCTATTTAAATGATATTTTTTACATTTTTCTTCTGTTAACTTTATTGGTATAGACGTAACTGACATCTCTTTTTAACGTGTTAACTGGACATTGCTAGACCCTCCCCACCCATCTGACTGTAGGTCAGCCAGATCTTTTGACTTCACTTCTGTCAAATGGAATCCCCAGTTTTATTTTCAAGATTTGCAGTTTCAGAGGTTTCCCTGGTGGCTCAGTGGTAAAGAATCTGGCCTCAAGTGCAGGAGACACAGGTTCAATCCCTCATCCGGGAAGATCCCACGTGCCATGGAGCAGCTGAGCCCACGCTCCACAACTGCTGAGCCTGTGCTCCGGAGCCCGGAGCCTCGGTTACTGCGGCCCGCGAGCCCTGGAGCCTGCGCTCTGCAACGAGAGAAGCCACCGCACTGAGAAGCCCGCACACCTGCAACTAGAGAGCCGGGCTGGGTCTGTGCTGGTGGAATGGCGGGGGCGGAGGCCCAGCTGAACTCTGAGCAGTCACAGCGGCGGGGAAGCTGAGAAGTCACGGTGAGGGGCTGATGACTGGAAGTCTGCCTGCCAGTGCAGGGGACACGGGTTCGATCCCTGGTCTGGGAATATCACAGATGCTGCAGAGCACCTGAGCCCACGCGCCACAGCTGCTGAAGCCTGTGCTCCCAACAAAAGAAGCCCCGAAATGAGAAGCCATGCACCGCAAAGAAAAGTAGCCCCTCTCAGCAAACTAGAGAAGACCCAGCGTGGCCAGAAATAAATCAGATTGAAAAATGGGTGAGGGGCTGGTGTCTCAGGCGCTTCACTGTGAGGGGAGGAGAGGACGAGCCCCGAAGGGCTGGTGAGGCTGAGGGGGCCTCGAGAGGGCCGAGGGGTGGTGAAGAGAAGAGCTGGGGTTGGTGTGGTTTCGCCTTTCATTTAAATTCTATTTCTTGCTATGTAATATTTGATGTCTTTGTGAATATGTATACAATATACATGCCGTGAGGGATAATAAGCCCCGGTCAGCATTGGAAATCAGACCATCGTGCGCCTCCCTGCCCATCTTTTTTTCGCTCTGCTTCTGAGATAGCCACTGTCCTTTCATATTTATCATTCCCTTATTTTCTTAAACCGTTTTAAAAATGCCCATATGTGTATCTCCAGATAATAAATTATCTTTATCTGTTTTTGACCCTTATGAAAGTGGTGTGTGCGTGTCCTGCCTTTGTTTATAAGATTTCTCGTGCTGTCTGGGTGGCTGCAGTTTCCCGTTTGCACTGATGTAATTAATTCACTCTATACAGTTAACATATAGTTTAGTATGTTATGTATTGTAATTTATTCATCGGTAATATTGTTGAACTGTGGGGAAAAGACCATCTTTTCAATAAATCATTCTGGGACGATTGGATAGTCACACGTGAAAGAATGAAGCTTGACCCACGTCTTACCCCACTCAAAAACATCAACTCAGAGTGGGCCACAGACGTCAGTGGGAGATCCGAAACCTTGGAACTCCTAGGAAATAAAGCTCCTTGAAAAAGTAAGTCTCAAAAGTAAGTTCTGGATTTGACATCTAAAGCACAACCAACAAAATAAAAAACTAGGGCCACATAAACTTAAAAAGCTTCTACATAGCAAAAGAAACCATCAAGAAAGTGAAAAGAAAATCTACAGAATGGAAAAAATATTTTCAAACCACATATCTGATAAGGGGATAATACCCAAAATATATCAAGGTGTCTATACAACTCAGCAGCAAAAACCCAAACAACCCAGGTGAAAAGCGCACACGGGGGCCTTTCCTGGGGACCCAGCGGTTCAGCCCCTCCTGGTTACGTGTCGTCTTTTCCTGCCGCTTGACTTAGGTGCTGGTTGTGGACATGGTACATTTTATGTGGCTGAAGTGCTCGATCTTTTGAACTGCGTGGGACTTGGGTGGAGCAGAGTTACTGAAGTTAGTCGGTCTCAGACGCACGCTATAAGGAGGTGCATTTGAGGATCCACCAGGTCGTCACTGTGCGCGCGATTCCTCCCTTGTCAGCAGGAAGTGTTACTTCGCAGGATCTTGGCCGAGTCTGCCCAGGGTTCCTGGCAGCATCACTGGTACTCGTGTGCAGTGGCCGGCAGGTCACAAAGGTCCTGCTCTCACGGAACAGGCCTTGTCGTGGGGAAGACAGGTAGCAGTTTGTCACGTCAGAGGTTAGCCAAGGTGACCAGGATCAGGGGCAGCAGCACTCCACTGGTGTGGACAGGCCCACTTGAACGTGAACAGTGAGGAGCCAGCAACCCGAGAAGCGCGCTCCGAGGGGCAGCCCTGCGGGTCGGCGGTGGACCCAAGGCCACACCTGGAGTGGGGGGCTGCAGCTGGCAGGCTTGGCGGCGGGGCACAGCAGGGGAGCGGTGGGCGCAGGGCAGAGACCGACGGGTTTGGAGCGGAGAACTGGTTCACCCGCGCCCCACCCCCCCCAACCAGTGGGCATCTTTGCTGAGGCGTGGTTGATGGTATTCTTCTGCTGTCAGAAGCCATTCACAGGCGCAGCGGATCACGCTCTGCGTGGAAGGACCAGCACAGTCACATAAAAGCAGACCTTTGTCCTGGGAACCCTTGAAAGCTGGGAGGACTGGAGGGTGTTTGCAAGTGCTGGTGATGGCGGGGAGCTCTTTGCAGGAGATCTGCAGGACCTCGCGCGTGTTTCAAATACCACCTGCTGCAGCTCAGAGGACGGCTCCTCGGTGTGTGAGCGTGGACGTGGCACCGCAGCGTCGAGGCCCGGGTGGCGGCGGTGGCCTTGGTGTGCGCACAGGCATGGCTGCCTCCCCCAGCACGGCTGCCTGCCCGGCCCTGCCGGTCGTTCTCGGGGAGGGATTGTCTCGTCTTCAGGTATCTGGGTCCCATCCACAGAAAGTCCCGAGTGTCTCATCTGGGTCAGGGCTTCTCCCCTCGGGTCGCCAGGGCAGGTCGGGGGCGGGGCCAGGGCTGCCTGTCCTGCGTCCTTGTTGCCCCCCTGCCCACCACTCCTGCTGTTGGCGGTCTGGGGCCCCTGCCCCAGCGTCCTCACGGGCCTGCAGCGGACGGCCCTTGCCTGTAGGAGGTTGCGGTTTTCCTGGACTCAGTTGAGTCCTGGCACTGGCCTGCCTGCTGGGGACTGTGACACTCCGTCCCCCCTCTGCTCCAGAGTAATCCCAGGGTCTCTCACGCGGCAGGAGCTTTTTCAGGGGGTTCCTTCGTGACTGCAAGCCCTGCCTCAGCTTGGGGGTGGCTCCCCGGCTACCGCCCCCCATGTGTTGGGGGTTTTCTTGCGCTGGGTCCTCCCGGCTCTGCCGCCAGTGGGGCTTGTCTGGAGACTCCACTCGGCCTGCAGGGGCAGGGGCGGGACGATGAGGGGCCCTGCTCATGGCCGGGGTGCTGGGTGGAGCTGGCCAATGGCCGGCCGGCCCTGGGGGAGAGCACGCATGCACCTTCCTGCTGCACGTGGGGTCCCGCAGCCCTCAGACCAGAGTCCAGGAGGGGAGCGGTGGGGGTCTGTGCTGGCCAGGCTGGGAGTCGAGGTCTGAGCCTGCTTCCCGCTCAGCTCCGTGGGGCAGACTCAGAGAGTAGCCGCCGGGTGTCCGCTGAGCACCGTCTCAGGTGACGCGGGCATCACTTGGGGTGGGGGGTGGCAGCAGTCGGGCACCCAGGGTGGAGCTGCTCTTTTTTGTCTTTTTAGTGGAGGGTAATAGCTCTCCAGCGTCGGGTTGGTCTCTGCTGTACGTCCACTTGAATCAGCCGTCGGTATACATATGCCCCTCACTCTTGCATCTCCTCCCACCTGTCTCCCCATCCGACCCCTTTAGGTCATTACTGAGCCCTGGTTTGGAAACTGCTCTTTTTAAAAGACTGTTCTCGTGTGGTTATGATGTGACTGTCAGAAGGTTAAAGAAGTAATTGATCCCCGGCGAAATCCTTGAATGTCAAGAAAGTTTCCTGCGCATTGTCAGTTGAAATGTTTTCTTTTTAATGTGCAGGTTTTACATTTTTTTGTAAAAGGCGTTTTCCTGAACAGTTAGTGGCTAATTGGGCCACGAACATTTAACATGACACGTCTGTTCTCCTCTTTCTGAAGCAGGGTCAAGACTTCCTTCTCCACACCCCACTCGGCTCGCAGACGGAGGCTGGCAGTGGCGGGCGGCTCGCCCTGGGCGCTCAGCCAATGCCCGCGGCCGCGCCCACGGACCCCGCGTGTGCCTGCGAGGCCTGCAGCGAGCGCAGGTACTGCCTGGGGCTGCTCCTGCTCTCCCGCCCTGAGGACCACTGGGAGGGTGGGGGGCTCCCCGGATCAGCGAAGGGTTTGGCCCACACCTGGAGGCTAGGGGGCTCCCGCCGCTGGAGGACAGGGAAGAGAGCGGGACGGGGGCCTGACCCGCCGGGTAACCGAGGCCACAGGGCTGTCCCTGGCCGGCCCTGCCCGTCGGCCCCCCTGACTCTGCTCCGGTGCCTGTGTCCCCAGGGAGATTTCGGCGGAGGCAGAGCGGGAACCCCAGCAGCTGCAGAACTATTGGTCGGAGGTGCGCTACACCGTCCGCTGCATCTACCGGCAGGCGGGCACCCCCCTCGCGGACGACCAAGACCAGTCCCTGGTGCCCGACAAGGAGGGGGTAAAGGAGCTTGTAGACAGGTACGCCTTGCCCGGGGTTAGCCTCAGGCACACAGCGGCGGCAGATGGGCCGGGTAAAGGCTCCGGTTCCAAGTCTGCCGGACGCTGGTGAACAGACGTGTTCCGCCATTCCTTAGCATTGAGGTCGGCAGTAGCGCTCCGTTTGGGCACTGGCTGTCCCCGGGGTGGCGGGGAGCATTTCTCAGCCCTGCTGCTTTGTTGCCTCGTGGAGGAGAGGCTGTCACGCCCCTGAGGAGGTGAGAGACTCTAGGCTCTGTGGGGTCAGGCAGTGCGTGGGGAGCCAGCTGCTGGCCTGTTCACGTGGGTGTTTCTCACTGGGAGGGGCTCAGGGTGTAGCCGGAACCTTGTGCACAGTGACGGTACAGAATTTATTCTTATTTAGAGTTTGTACACTTTCCAGGTGAAGTGAAAAAGTTGCTCAGTCGTGTCTGACTCTTTGCGACCCCATGGACTATACAGTCCATGAAATTCTCCAGGCCAGAATACTGGAGTGGGTAGCTGTTCCCTTCTCCAGGGGATCTTCCCATCCCAGGGATCGAACCCAGGTCTACTGCCTGGCAGGCGGATTCTTGACCAGTTGAGCCACCAGGGCAGCCCTAGACTTCCCAGGTGACTCAGCTGGTCAAGAATCCGCCTGCCAGTGCAGGAGACACAGGTTCGATCTCTGGGTGAGGAAGGTCCCCTGGAGGAGGGAGTGGCAACCCACTCGAGTATTCTTGCCTGGGAAGTTCTTGCCGTGGACAGAGGAGCCTGGTGAGCTACATACAGTCCATGAGGTCAGAAGAATCAGAGACGACTTACTACAGCGACTGAGCCACCACCACCGCCACCATAGTTCGTACCATCTTTTTTCTTTTTTTAGAGGCGTTGCAAATAAAAGCAGTGAATTGATTGACTCTCATTTTGGTCTTTTTCTCCTGGTTTGATTGCAGTCCCTTTGAGGTTCTGTAAACTCCTGTTTGTTGTGCATTCTGGAGGTAGGAGTGGTGACTGGCCGTGGGCTGTGGTAACTAGTTAGTGATTTGTTGTACATGAGATGGCTCCAGGCAGTATATGCCTTATTTAGCAGTTAGGTTTCCTGGTGAGTATTAGGAAAATATGTATAATCTGTGTGTCAGACCCAAAACTTCACAGCTATGGATGCTTAGGAAGAGGCCTAAGTAAAATAGAAGACAGTTGAAACGCTGGGCAGATAATAGTGCAGACGGGGTGTTGTGGCAGAAGTTATGAAGGTGCTGTGGAAGTAGCTGAGGTCTGAGAAACAGCAGCGCCCTGGTGATGGATCATGCTGTGAAGAATGCAAAACTTCCAGCCCCCATTTGAGGCCTGTGTGTGTGTCGCATGTTTTTTACATGTTTTGTATGTGCTCTGTTTTTTGTGGTCTCCATGTCTAGAGGACATTTCTCCTTTGTTGTTTCAAATGCCAGCACGTGCCAAGAAGGGTGTCTGCAGGGCCCATTTCTGGGGCTCATGCAGCTGATGGTGAATCCCCCTGCCCCTCCCGTGGCCCTGTGTCCAGCGCTCCATCCCGGCTCCCCCAGCCCCGTGCTCACACCCTGTCCTCACCAGCCCGCTCCAGCCACACGGGTTCTTGGGATGCTGCCACAGACAGTCCTGGTTTCTGCTTTTCCCTCTGTCTGGAGTGTTTTCGTCACTTGGATTTTTTTTCTCCCTTCCATCTTTCACGTTGGGCTTCCCTGGAGGGTCAGTAGTAAAGAATCTGCCTGCCAATGCAGGAAACGCGGGTTGGATCCCTAGGTCAAGAAGAGCCCCTGGAGAAGGGAACGGCAGTCCACTCCAGTGGAGTGCCTGGAGGATTCCACGGGCAGAGGAGTCTGGTGGGCTACAGTCCGTGGGGTCGCAGAGAGTCAGAGCCGACTGAGAGACTTCACAGCAGCAGCAGTCCTTCGCGTTAGACTTCAGGTCGCTGTCTCAGAGAGACTGTCGGACCCAGCCTCCGTGGGGCTTCCCCTCAGCCCGCCCTTCCCTCTCTCTTGTCGTGTGACCTGCTCCTGGAGTCACGCTGACTGCTGTTGTGCTGTGGCTCTGGCCATGCCGTCGGGGCCAGTGTTCGTCGAATGTGCGGCTAGGAGAGCTTCCACAGGTCTCTGTCCTCCTGCCTCTTGGTCAGAGGACCACATGGTCATGCGTTAAGTTTGTAAGAGACAGAAATGGACAAAGAAATGAAATACAGCGCATGTCCAGTTCCACCAGGCAAAGGGAGCCAAGGAGGAGGCATTCAGTCCCCTTGTAAGGTCTGATGTCCCTGTGTCACTTGAGTCTTCTGTGACCCTCCTTTAAGAGATGAAATGCGTTCTTTCAGAGAACAGTCTCTGTACTGGTAATTAAAACTATACTTGTTATCCTACATTTAGAAACTACTGCGGCGATCTGCACTGAGCTAACCACGGTGGGCATCCCTGGGTGCTCACTGTCTCTCTGGCCACAGCTTTAATAAGGCTGCAGGGTCTGTGTTGGCTTGGCTCTCGTCTTGCACTACCGAGGTGGTGTGGTGCGGTGATTGAAAAGTGAGATGTGCTCAGTCGTGTCTTACTCTTGGCGACCTCATGCACTGTAGCCCATCAGGCTCCTCTGTCCGCGGAGTTCTCCAGGCTAGAATCCTGAATTGCCATTCCCTTCTCCAGGTGATCTTCCCGACACAGGGATCGAACCTGCGTCTCTTGTGTCTCCGGCATTGCAGGCAGACTCTTTACCCTGAGCTGCCTGGAAAGCACACGTGAAATAGGCGACGGCTTCTCCCTCTCTGGCCCCAGCGTGGCGCCCAGAGGGGACAGGAGCCGTGGTCCACGTCCGGGAGCCGTGCTCCTCTGTTTACTCTCGTGTGCCGCGCCCCCGTGGTCCTCCTGGTGACGGGCTCTACGTGGAGCCCGTGGTTGCCGCTTCGGCTTCCATCTGGAGGCTCCTCAGAAGTGCCAGTGAAAGCCGGTGGTCTTTAACCACAGTCCTGCCAGTTACTGGAGAACAAGTTTGTAAAAGTTGACGGTCTCCATGTTAGGAAGGAAACTCGTGAAACGGATACTTGCCGCTGTGACCTCATTGGGGGGCATGTACTGATTTGTTGTCTCTGATCTTCAGCTGACACATTTTATCTTATCACTGTTTTTTGGTGGGTAATTTGAAAAGAGATATCCTGTCTCTTAAGTTTCCTCTGATGAGAACAGTACCAGCCCGTTTGGACTTTAGACTGAACCGCTAGGAAGAAGGACGAGCCGCCCTCCGGCCCAGGCGGCTCCTCTGGGGCGGTTGCCCCTCACCTGTCAGCACAGAAGTGTTCCAAGTCAGCGCGTGGGTCTCCTGGTGTCCCCAGCACGGCTCCGCTGAGCACGCTCTGCCCCCTGCTGGCTGCCTGCGTGCAGCGACCCCCGCCCCGCCTCGCGTCTGACCCGGAGTTGCCTTGGGTTGACAGGGGGCGCTCAGCGGATGCCAGTCTCACTGTCGTCTGCCCGATGACCTTGGGGCGCCGCGTCCGTTCAGGGGGTGACTGTGAGCAGGCCCTGCAGGTGAGTGTGCCTCTCTCCCATGCAGGCTCTGCGAGCGGGACCCCTACCAGCTGTACCAGCGGCTGGAGCAGCAGGCGCGGGAGTACGTGCTGGAAATGAAGGTCCGGCTCCTGCGGCAGCTGTCAGCCGCATCCAGAGTGAAGCCGCCATCCGGCCTGCAGGGCCCACCGCAGGCACACCAGTTCATCTCCCTCCTCCTGGAGGAGTACGGCGCCCTGTGCCAGGCAGCACGCACCATCAGCAGCTTCCTCGGCACGCTGGTGAGGCGCCATGTCCTTGGGGGGGCCGCAGGCCCGTCAGCCTTCCCCTCCTCGGGTGACGTGTGGGGGCGCTGGGGGGCTGCTTCCCCTCCTCTTTCCCGTCCCTCTGGACTTGGCTGCTGCACGGAAGCAGGAGCATCGTGTGGGCACCTTGGGGCCTGGAGGGGCAGCGTGGGGACAGTGTGAGGTGAAGGAAACAGTTTGCGATGATGGGGGGCATGTCTCTGCGGGACCGGCCGTGCTGGGGGAGGGCAGGGCGTGGGGACTGCCAGGCCCCTGCCTCGCTCAGCTGTCCAGCACTGGACTGAGGAGGGGTTCGTAGTCAGGGGGGATGCTGGCCCTTGTGGGCGTCTTCCAGTCCTGGTGAAGGAGACAGACAGGCCAGCTCTCCCTGGCCGCTAACCACCTCAGAAAGCCCGTGACCGCAGGGGCTGCAGGACGATTTGGTGGGGATGCACTTCCTGGGACCTGGCCTCAATGGCCTGGGCGCACCTCCCGATTGGAAGGAGAAACAGGCCCTTTTTGCTTTCTTGGTTTACTAATAGTCTGCGGAGATGGTCATCATCGCTCGAATTTTGTTATTAAATGAAGCTGTTTTCTTAGTGGTGAAACTGTATTTTGAAACAAATACAGTAGCCAGTAGTTCTGAAGATTTTAAGCGTAAGAGTCTTTGTGTGACTTTGAAGTTGATGGACTGATGGGCCTCAATAGAAAACGAGCCAGTCCTGCAGGTGGTTTCTGGGGTTCAGGGGCCGCCTCAAGCACCGCTCCAGTAGGGCCTGGCCGCTCCTGCAGGGGAGTGAGTCCTGAGAACCTCGCGGGCTGCGCTGCTGTGAGAGGAGCGGGGGCGCATCGAGGGCGGGCACCCCGTCCGGCGCCGCGTGTGCAGGGCTGTGTACGGTCTCCTCAGCGTCTGGCTGAACGGAGGACGCGTCCTTCCTCGTATCTGCCTCTGTGCTCAGTCTGTCAGGTGGTTTTGGTTGAAGTTTTTCAAGAAAATCGGGCCTCACACAGGTATTTATTTGGGAAGGGGAGGTATATTTTCATAGAGTTCTCTGTTCGTTGTGGGTATTCTTCTTTGAGACAGTCTGCCAGAGCCGGAGTACTTCTTGGCGGTTGCCTGCGAGGTGGGCCTGAAACTCACCAAACCGAGTGGACTCTGTCCCGTCAGTCTGCTGGGGTTGCTTACCCTTCAGGTCGTTTCTGAATGTCAGACCTTGATGGTTTGGGAAACGCTGGCTCCCTGAGTGAGTTGCACAGATCCACCTGACGATCTTCTGTGTCACGTTAAGCAACACGGTCCCCAGTACAGAAAACCACCTCTGTCACCGGCATCGTGACCCTCTTCAGAAGGACTGGTAAACGTGGAGAAGCTTCACGGCCACAGAGCCAAGTGTCAGTTTTCCGGAGTTGTAAGTTTTCCTTGAAAGCTCAGGCTTTGTGGTTCTCGCCGCGAGTCCGCTGGCGGTGCGCCCCGCCTGCTGCTTCTGTGCTCGCTGCCCCGCCTCGCCTCTCCGGGGCCAGCGCCCTCTGCCGGCCCAGAGCCGCAGAGCACGTGGACCACGTCGGGATGTAGAGGGTGTCTTTACAGTGTGACTTTTCTGAGAAATGTCCTTGTGCCCCTGGGGGTCAGACAGGTCACTGGCTTTCTGATTATCGTGAATGTTGAAGTGAAATTGGGACTGAAATGAGGCCTCCATTCATCCAGGAGATGCCTTCCCGGGCTGTAACAGTCGGGAACCCTGTCTTCCTTCTCAAGGACAGCAGGGTCTTGACCAGCCTGCTGTTTCTCAGGCTCTGTTAGGACATGACCGTACACGCTTGCCCTCCTTCCTAGCCCCACGCTCTCTGCAGGGAAGTGACAGGTGGAGTGTTTGGGTGGAGGAGCCAGGCCCAGGTTGGCCGAGAGCTTTCCTGCAGCCTCTGGGTGCAGCCGTGCTGAGTCTCTGCTGCCGCCCCCCTCGCCCCCACCCCACACTTAGTCTCTGCAGCAGCTGCCCCTCGGGCCCGGGCAGGTTGCCCGGTGTGTGAATGGGGCCCCGCGGCCCCGAGGTCAGGGTTACTGTGCGGCTGCGGGATATGCTGCTCACTGGTGTGCGTTGCTGTCCCAGGTTGATCTGAGATTGTGAAACAAGTGTGGGGTCTGCTGTTTCTCTCACATGCCTCGTCTGGAAGCGTAAATTCAGATCTCAAAACATGCCAGGTTCTTCCTACATCAGTCCTCACCTTTGGCACCTTTAGCTGACGTGCCCTACCCAGAGTTCTGCTCCCGTGCCTGCCAGCATGACTCAGGGCTGCGCTCAGACCAGCAGGCAGGGACTGTCCCCTCTTCCCGAAGAGTGCGGGCAGGCCAGGCATGCCCTCAGCTCCGAGACCCCTTCCCGGGACCCTCGCTCGTCCAGCTGCTGCCTTTGCTCTGTGTTCCCTGTCACGGGGACAGGGCGTGACCTGGGCACGGCCTCTGCTCTGTCCCCTGGGGCCCTGGCAGGCTGCAGCCCACTGCGTTGTCTCTGTGTCCGTGCTGGCGCAGCGCCTGTGCGAGTGGCCTCTGTGAAGTGTGTGCGTGCTTTCCATGCATCATCTGTGGCTCTGTCCTTGTCATGAGCACGTCTTCAAACCGTGTGCCTGGTTGAGCCTCATGCCCTGCCGTGGGCCCAGCTTCTCGGTTCTCAGGCCCTGGCCTTCGCCCCTCCCAGCTCTCCGGCGTGGGAATGGCTCCGAGAGGCACTGCATGAGAAACTGGTGTGAAGTGTTTTGGTAAAACACGCAGCGAGAACCGACACTGGAAACGCGGACAGAGGGGAGGGTTCGAGGGCCCCTGCCGAGGCTCTGTGTGGCTCCAGAGCGCAAACAGGGCCAAAGCAGAAGGCAAAGCAGAGCGTACGTGCTTGTCTGTGTGCGCGTGCGGAGCCGGCTCGGGTGCGCTCAGCCCTGTTCTGCAGGTGTGTGCTGGGGCAGCAGTGGGCGCTGCTGCCTGTCCCTTGCTCTCTCAGCCCCTCCGTCCCCTGGTGGTGAGGACACAGAGCGCTGGGACGTCCGCGTGTAGGTCGTGTCCGGACGTCCCCGTGTCATCCCTTCCGCTCGGCTGGGCTAAACAGTGAGTGGGAACAGACCAGTCGGTGGGTGGAGTGAATCACTGCTCCAGAGGGGACGGGAGCGCTGTGCTCCCTGAAGTCTGTGGAGGCTGTCGGTGGCTCAGAGGAGGACCGTTTCCCCAGGTGCGAGGTGACGCGCCGCAGGTAGCGTGCATGTGGCCCACAGACACGTGAGTTCATGCAGGCATGGTTGCAGCCAGAGCGGGGCACGGGAACAGAGCCCCGGGCCCCTGTTCTCTCTAGAGGTCGTGGGCTCTGATGGCCGGAAGGGTGTTGAGTATGTGAAGCGGTTGTGGAAAGGAACGGATGAGGCGGCCACATTCATCAGGGAGAGGAAGAGCTGACCTCCCCCACAGGGTTGCCGGCGGGGAGTTCTCGGTCTGTCAGACTCACCTCAGGCTCTTCTCTGGACAGACACGAAGTGATCGTCCCTGGGTGCCAGAGGGTGTGTACGCGGTTAGTCGTTTGACTGGGGGGCTTGCAGTGGGCCCCGTTGTGAGAGACGCCGTTGGGCTGTGCCCTCAGCTGGGTGCATCTGCGCCGAGTCAGTCAGGAGGAGGCGGGAGGCCCAGGGACTCGCCGCCCCTCGGAGCACGGTGTTCCGGGCCTGCACAGAGGGACGCGGTTTGTGGGGGGACGGGGCGAGCTCTCTGACAGTTTTCCAGTCTGTAATTCAGTGTGTCTTCTCGTATCTGTTTAATTAACTAGGAAAATGAACACTTGAAAAAGTTCCAGGTGACGTGGGAGCTGCACAACAAGCACCTCTTTGAAGACCTGGTCTTCTCGGAGCCGCTCCTCCAGAGCAACCTGCCAGCCCTGGTGTCGCAGATCAGGTACTCGGTCTCCCCGCACGCGTCCTGTCCCTGGGGCGCAGCAGGTGTGCGCCTGGACACCGCTGCTGCGGCAGTTCCTGCCAGGAAAGTGCAGGGCTTAGGGGAAAATGCAGTTTGGGGAGAAAGCTCAAAACCCAATGAGCAATACAGTTAAACTTGAGAATAAACCCAGGATTAATGCGACTTAAGAGTTAACGTCACAGATTTCTCCTGAATAAAGGAAAGCTGCGGTACCAGGTGTTTTACTTGACAAGACTCGGGTTCTGCTCGGTGGCCATGGGGTGGTCCCCTCTGTGGCACTTGGGTGGGGAGGGAGGCGGGCTGATGGGGGGGGCGCTGAGGGGAGGGGCTGGTCCCCGGTCAGGTCGCTCAGACGCGCCCCCTGCCTCGGGGCTCAGTTCTCCTGCCGCTGTAGCTCCTGGTGGAGCTCCACCAGGTGTGCCAGCGCGGAGTCCCAGTGCCGGGCTTGGGATCCCTCGCTCTCGTGATGGGGACGGGAGAAGCCCCTGTCTTTATTCCTTCCTGCTCACGTGCGTTTCCATAGTCTTGCCTGCTTTTTGATTTGCTGTATCTTTTTTTTTTCTTTTTAATACAGATGATCTCAAAAGTTGACTCATTTAAAGAAACTGACTTAATTTAGGAAGGTTCTGTGTTTCAGTGGTTTGGTTTTTAGTTTATTTGTTTATTTCTGGCCGCACTGGGTCTTCATTGCTACTCGGGCTTCTCTCTGGCTGCGGTGAGCAGGGGCAGCTGTCGGTTGCAGCCAGCACGCAGGCTTCCCGTCGAGGTGGCCTGTCTCGTTGCCAAGCACAGGCTCAGGGGTAGTGGCGCACGGGACCTTCTGGGACGAGGCCCCGGGCCCGTGTCCCTCGCATTGGGTGGTGGACTCCTGACCGCTCTGCCATCAGAGGAGTCCTTGTGCCTGTGTTTTTTAAGAGCTTTATTGAGGTCTAATTCACAAACCATATTAATTCACTGGTTTAAAGTGTATGATTCAGCAGCAGTAATTACATTTTTAATAATAATTGGACGACCACCACCAGTATTTCCAAAACTTTCCTGTCGCCCCAGATAGACTCCATCACCATTACTTACTGACCTCTGTTCCTTTTGAGGTGCTCTCGTCTGTGGGCGCCACCCTGCCCGCTTCCCCTTGCACTTTGCCTGTCGAGGAGCCAGCACCGTTGGTCCTGCAGGGCCGCCGGGCAGGGTGCTGCAGCGTGCCCGCCCTCAGGGTGGAGCGGCGGCCCTGCCAGACTGCTGTCCCTCGGGGGACCGGGAACCCGCTGCAGTACCTTAGCTCGTGCTGGTTTCCGTAGCTGTTGCCTGACTTGGTCTTTATTTTAAAATATATATCAATTGTTAAGGGAATGTTTAATTAGGCTTGTAAGTAAATAATCTTACCCAAAGTGATTTTATGTCATTTTCCTTCTCACTCACCACCACGTACTGTTTCATATAGACATTGTTCATGGTAGGTACCGCCGCCCGTTATGTGGGGTTGGTTGTGTGTTTGCAGAGTGAATGTTGATATAATGACCTGTTTGCTGAACCGCTGATGCTGTTTGACCCTGAGGACACTTTCTGCCGTCGGGTGGCTTCCTGTTGCCGTCTGCACGTCTGCACTGTGGCCTGCGCCTCCCGGTTGTGCTCTGAGTGCCCCTCCCCGTGCCCCGCGCCCTCAAGAAGTCCAGGACCACCCCTCCCCCACCGCACAGCTGCTTTGCCCTCCCCTGGCTCTGGGCAGGTCTGCAGCAGAGCCTAGGAGAGCGGCTTGGGCCTCGGGCCTCAGGCCTCGGGCGGTGTAGCGGAGGCAGGGCAGCCCGCCGCCCCCCCCCCCCCCCCCGTGGAAGGTGGGTCAGTGGAGGGTGGAGGCGGGGCTCTGACGGGCGGGGCTGCCTCCTGGGCTGCTGCGCTCCCTGTGTCCTGGGGCCTGCGCAGCCTTAGGAGGGCAGTCCTGGGGGGTGAGCCCTGGCGTCGCAGGGCCGCCTTGGTTCTGGCTGGCTGCCAGCCCTGCACTTTGCTGCACAGCTTGTCAGTGACGTGGGTTTCTGAGTCTCCCTCTGATGTGCAGGACCCATGCAGACGCTGCAGCACGCAGGACCCTGTCCACACGGTGTGCGTCTTCACACAGGGGTCACCAGTGGGGAGAGGGAGCTGTCTGCACCTGTGGAACCCTGCTTGTTTCTCAGTCACGTTGTTTGTTTTTATTGTAAAATCATTAGGTTGTCATTGCAATCTGAAATTCAGAAATAAAGTTCTGAAAACAGGAAGTCATGATGAGAGGTAGTACCGCAAACAACTTGGTGCTGCTTCCAGACTTTTTTCCAGCGTCCACGCCTCCCCCCGCCCAACACACACACGCATTTTAAACATGATGACATAGCCTTAGCTCTCCTTCACGTGGGAGCATTTTCATTTCAGATGTATGTGTGAATGCGTGTGTGTGCATCTGGGCGGAAGCAGGTGGGTGTCTCTCAAGAGTCTGTGTGGGAAGCCCCATGTGGTGTGGCAGCGCTGACCCCCGTGGGCAGCTTCCAGTTCTGCTGTGTAAACAGCACTGATCATTAACCCTGCATACCAGCCTGTGCTCCTGAGCACAGTGTTGTTTTGGATTTAGAAAGTCCTTGTTAGGAGGTCTTTATTACCGTTATTTTGGCTCAGATGTCGGTGTGTTCAGAGAGTAGGGAAATGAACAGTTTCTAAAGACGTCCTGCCTTAGATGACCTGCCCTCTCCCCCGCGCTCCCAGCCGCGCTCTTCTTCAGAAACCCAGCTATTGACCTGGGTGTCTCTCTTTTGTTTTCTGTTAATTCTTTCATTTGCTGTCTTACCATCTTTCTTAACAAGATATGATAGAGAATAAATGAAACTGTAATTGTATTTTTTTGAATTGAGTTTCCTGTTGTACTTAATGTGAAAGCCAGGCCTGAAGTTTGTATTTCTTATTAAATGTTGTGTTTTCTTTGGGACAGTGTGTCTGAACGGGCAAGAATACTTTACGAGCCCCCACGTCGTAAATGGCATCTCTGGGCCTTAGTCTTTTTAGGGCAGCGTTCCTCACCACTCGTTTTTTTCTCAGGAGCTGTTACTTGTTTGAGCTGCTTCTTTCGACTCGGCTCTGGGCGCCTGGCCTGGGTTTTGTGTGTACCCGGCAGCAGGCTTGGGGAGGGCGCGGTGGGGACCCCAGCCGTCTCGGGAGGGGAGGTGGCGGCAGGGCAGTCACAGGCCTCTGTCTGCAGGCTGGGGACCACCACGCATGACGGCTGCTGCGAGGACACGTACAGCGCGCTGCTGCAGCGGTTCCAGCGCTCCGAGGAGGAGCTGCGTGCCGTGGCCGCCGAGTGGCTGCAGTGCCAGAAGAGGATCGACGCCTACGTGGATGAGCAGGTGGGTGCCCGCGGACTGCCGCGGGGTGGGGGGGGCGTGCCCGCGGACTGTGGGGGGGGCGGAGGTGTGCCCGCGGATGCTGGGGGGGGCGCCCTTGGAGCGGGGTTCGCCCGGCCACGCCCGCGGGCTCACCCCCGCCCGGCCGCACACCGCCTGTGGGGCCTCTGGGAGCTGCTCCAGCGCTCTGGAGCTATTGACTGAACACTCCCCATCCAGAGCCTGGGGACATACGGCCCGAAGGACCCGCAGCACCCCTTCTCCACCCAGGCCGCCGCGTCTGAACAGGGGCACAGGCCTGAGCCAGGCAGGCGGGTCCGGCATGGGGAGGCGGGGCAGAGGCCCTCCTGCCCCAGCCTGTCCGGCTGCCGCTGGCGGCCCCACGGGCCTGCCTGCCTCAGCCCAGGTGGTGGGAGCCGGGAGATGCTCGGCTCGGAGCTCTCCCAAGGGTTCGGGGTGAGGGGTGAAGGAAGCTGGGAGGGAGCTCAGGGTGCACCTCTGAGGCTGCGGGGAGACGCACCCTTGGTCCTGGCTGAAGGTGTGCACTGGTCCGGTGTCCGCCTCGGACCGCCAGTGCCACCTGGCCTCTGCTGTGGCCCTTGGCCTCAGCGCTGCCGCCTGAGCCAGGCTGGAGATTGGGACACGGGAAGGGCCTGGCACATTCCCGGGTCGCCATTTGTTCTAGCCTCTCTCTGTGTTTCCTGGAGTCCCAGGCATCTTGCAGCCTCAGGGACCGTCCTATTCACAGGGGCTGTCTCATTCAGGACATTGGAGGGTTCTTCTCCCCGTCCTCCCCCGCGTAGTCGGGCTGTCCGCCCGTCAGTGCCGCTGGCAGCCTTCCGGAGCTCAGCATCGCTGAGCCGGGCTTGTCTGGGGCAGCTCGTTCTGTGCGGCCGCTCCCGGCCTCTTTGCAGCCCCTGCACACCTAGCGTGTGTCCTCGGGAGTTGCTCTGTGCTCGTGGCGCGCTGTCCACTGTCCTGTGGTTCCCGCGGAGGGCAGTGGTGGTTTGTTTTCTTCATGTGAGACTTGTTCTCCAGCTGTGGCTTGTCGCTGACCCCTGACCCCTCAGCTTCAGCCCCTGTGGGGGCGGGGCTGACATGTCTTCGGCAGATGCTGCTGTGCGTCAGGGGGCTGTAACTGCTGCCCCCCAGCTGCCTTCCCTGGGCACCCTCCATCCAGACCTCCAGCAGTTGTCCCTGGGGGCCTCGTGTAGCTTGGCGGCCAGCAGCCGAGTCAGGCCGAGGGGACGAGCACAGCCCGGCAGGCAGGCCACCTGCTCTGAGGAGCCTGCTCTCTGGGCTGGGGGAGCGTGGGGTGTAGGGACCCGCCGTGCCTCTGGGCACCAGGACTGCAAGCGAGTGCCGGGCTGAGCTGTCTGAGGCCAGGTTCCCCCCTTGGGTGTGGTCCCTCCTCAGGGTGCTCAGACTCCTGTCCTGCGGGGACCAGGAGTGGCCCCAGCTCCCCCTACGTGGGTTCTGAGCCTCATTCAGGCCTTTGCTTCTCCTAGGCTTTGGCCCACCTGTGAGCTGACAGAGTCATATTCGATGACGTCCTACCTTCGAGCCTTTGCATTTATAGTTCTAAATGAGTTTGTCTGTGTGTGTGGTTATTAAAAAGCAGAACTGCAGTGCATAGTTCCCTGGCTTTTGAATTGGGCTCTGCTGAGCTGGTTAATGGGTGATCCGTACAAGTCCAGTGGCAGTTAAGTGTGGTGCTTCATCCAAAGGTGCAGGGAGGCTCGGGGAGCCCTGATACCCTAACATCAGGGCATCAGTTCTCTGTGAAGGAGGGACCTTCAAAAAAAGTCAGAGACTAGACGCCAGCCCCCTTCC
Source organism: Giraffa tippelskirchi (assembly GCF_054371585.1). Classification (NCBI taxonomy): domain Eukaryota; kingdom Metazoa; phylum Chordata; class Mammalia; order Artiodactyla; family Giraffidae; genus Giraffa; species Giraffa tippelskirchi. The sequence goes on from NC_137275.1 coordinate 1,762,636, forward strand.
CTGCTAACACTGGTCGTCAGGGCTGATGGCAGAAGAAATCTGAGGACGGCATCCTGGCTTTAAAAGAATGAGGCATGGGGGCTTCTGTGCTGGCTCAGTGGTAGAGAATCCGCCCGCCAGTGCAGGAGACACGGCTTCCATCCCCGATCCGGGAGATCCCACGTGCCGCAGAACAGCTAACCCCATGTGCACGGCTCCTGAGCCTGCGCTCTGGAGCCCGGGGGCCACAGCTCCTGAAGCCCGGGAGACCTAGAGCCCGTGCTCCGCCACGAGAGCCGCCACCACAGTGAGAACTAGCGAGTAGCCCGCGCTCGCCACAGCTGGAGAAAAGCTCACAGAGATGAAGGCCCAGTGCAGCCAGTAGATAGGGAAATAGAAAGAGTGAGGGATGTGTGAAACCCTCTCAGGGAGAGAGGTATGAGGAAAGCAGAGCTGGCCCTGGCTGCTTTGTAGGAACCCACGAGGTCAGGCTGCCTGCTAAGTGTCTGTGCTGCCAGCGCGGCTTGCGGGAAGGTTGTGTTGCATTAGGTCATGGAGCCCCCACCCTGACGTTGGGCTGAAGAACGTACCCCTCTCCAGTGGACTGAGGGTGACTGTCCTCACTAAGGGTTGCTGCTTACACTGCCATCGGTTTGTCTGTGGCAGCATTCCTGGGCTGGAAGAGAAGGGAGGCTCTGTTTGGACACTCTGGAACCCCAGGAACCCCACAAGCCCCGTGGTGTGTTCCCTGAGTACCTTCTGGGTCCATGTGGACGACAGGCTGCTGCGAGGACAGCGGTACACAGTCTGCCCCGACGGCGCCCAGCAGAGTGCGCGGGGGTCCTGGGTGCCGATGTTGGCGGCTCTGCCTCCGGTTCGGTCTATGGGCCTGTGAGTGTCTGCAGGCACAACAGACCTGCGGGCAGAGATGCTGCTTCCTGGCGAATCCGCTGGAGGGCTGCTCAGGTGCCGGAAGACTGGCAGCAGAAGTCCACAGGCTGTCACTGGGAAGCCTGTGCTGAGGACGGTCGTGGTCAGACTCCTGGAGTCTGGATGTGAGGGCTGCAGGGTCCTCAGGACAGCTCCGACCAGGCCGGACCCCAGCAAGAGATGGCAGTGCAGCCTGAGGACCCCTGTGAGCCAACAGGGTGCGTAACCTGGGTGAAATGGACAAACTCCAAAAACATGGGACCAGCTGAGACCTAAATCATGAAAAAGTGGAGAATCTCAGTAAACCTGTAACTAGTAAGGAGATTGGGTCAGTAATCGAAAATCTCCCAACAAAGAAAATTTCGGGACCCAGTGGCTTCACAGGTGAATTCTAGCAAACATTTAAGAATTAATACCCATCCTTCTCAGAGTTTTCCAGAAAACTAAAAGGGAGGAAACACTTCCTAACTCATTCTGAGGCCAGCATAAGTCTGATACCAAAGCCAAAGACACTAAAAGAAAACTGCAGACCAAAACTATAGTTCTGCAATGAGTATCGATGCAGAAATCCTTAACAGGATACGCACAAGCAGAATTCTGCATATTTAAAGGTCTGTATGGGTATCTTTCCTTTTCTCCTTTGCTTTTTGCTTCTCTTCTTTTCACAGCTATTAGTAAAGCCTCCTTGGACAGCCATTTTGCTTTTTTGCATTTCTTTTTCTTGAGGATGGTCTTGATCCCCGTCTCCTGTACACTGTCACGAACCTCCGTCCATAGTTGATCAGGCACTCTGTCTATCAGATCTAGTCCCTTAAATCTATTTCTCACTTCCACTGTATAATCATAAGGGATTTGATTTAGGCCATACCTGAATGGTCTAGTGGTTTTCCCTACTTTCTTCAATTTAAGTCTGAATTTGGCAATAAGGAGTTCATGATCTGAGCCACAGTCAGCTCCTGGTCTTGTTTTTGCTGTCTGTATAGAGCTTCTCCATCTATGGCTGCAAAGAATATAATCAGTCTGATTTCGGTGTTGACCATCTGGTGATGTCCATGTGTAGAGTCTTCTCTTGTGTTCTTGGAAGAGGGTGTTTGCTATGAGCAAAATGACTGAGGAGGCCTTACAAATAGCTGTAAAAAGACGGGAAGGGAAAAGCAAAGGAGAAAAGGAAAGATATCCCCATTTGAATGCAGAGTTCCAAAGAATAGCAAGGAGAGATAAGAAAGCCTTCCTCAGTGATCAGTGCAAAGAGATAGAGGAAAACAATAGAATGGGAAAGACTAGAAATCTCTTCAAGAAAATTAGAGATACCAAGGAAACATTTCATGCAAAGATGGGCACAATAAAGGACAGAAATGGTATGGACCTAACAGAAGCAGAAGATAATAAGAAGAAGTGGCAAGAATACACAGGAAAACTGTACAAAAGAGATCCTCACAGCCCAGATAATCACGATGGTGTGATCACTCACCTAGAGCCAGACATTCTGGAATGCGAAGTCAAGAGGGCCTTAGGAAATATCATTACAAACAAAGCTAGTGGAGGTGATGGAATTTCAGTTGAGCTGTTTCAAATCCTAGATGATGATGCTGTGAAAGTGTTGCACTCAGTATGCCAGCAAATTTGGAAAACTCAGCAGTGGCCACAGGACTGGAAAAGGTCAGTTTTCATTCCAATCTCAAAGAAAGGCAATGCCAAAGATTGCTCAAACTACCACACAATTGCACTCATCTCACACGCTAGCAAAGTAATATTCAAAATTCTCCAAGCCAGGCTTCAGCAATACCATGAACTTTGAACTCCAGATGTTCAAGCTGGTTTTAGAAAAGGCAGAGGAACCAGAGATCAAATTGCTAACATCCGCTGGATCATCGAAAAAGCAAGAGAGTTGCAGAAAACCATCTATTTCTGCTTTATTGATTATGCCAAAGCCTTTGACTGTGTGGATCACAATAAACTGTGGAAAATTCTGAAAGAGATGGGAATACCAGACCACCTGACCTGCCTCTTGAGAAACCTGTATGCAGGTCAGGAAGCAACAGTTAGAACTGGACATGGAACAACAGACTAGTTCCAAATAGGAAAAGGAGTACGTCAAGGCTGTATATTGTCACCCTGCTTATTTAACTTAGATACAGAGTACATCATGAGAAATGCTGGGCTGGAGGAAGCACAAGCTGGAATCAGGATTGCCAGGAAAAATACCAGTAACCTCAGATATGCAGATGACACCACTCTTATGGCAGAAAGTGAAGAAGAACTAAAAAGCTTCTTGATGAAAGTGAAAGAGGAGAGTAAAAAGTTGGCTTAAAGCTCAACATTCGGAAAGCTAAGATCATGGCATCTGGTCCCATCACTTCATGGGAAACAGTGGAAACATTGACTGACTTTATTTTTGGGGGCTCCAAAATCATGGCAGATGGTGACTGCAGGCATGAAATTAAAAGATGCTTACTCCCTGGAAGGAAAGTTATGACCAATCTAGACAGCATGTTAAAAAGCAGAGACATTACTTTGCCAACAAAGGTCTAGTCAAGGCTGTGGTTTTTCCAGTGGTCATGTATGGATGTGAGAGTTGGACTATAAAGAAAGCTGAGCGCCGAAGAACTGATGCTTTTGAACTGTGGTGTTGGAGAAGACTCTTGAGAGTCCCTTGGACAGCAAGGAGATCCAACCAGTCCATCCTAAAGGAGATCAGTCCTGAACAGTCATTGGAAGGACTGAGGCTGAAGCTGAAGTTCCAGTACTTTGGCCACCTGACGCGAAGAACCAGCTCACTAGAAAAGACCCTGATGCTGGGAAAGATTGAAGGCAGGAGGAGAAGGGGACAACAGAGGATGAGATGGTTGGATGGGATCACCGACTCAATGGACATGGGTTTGAGTAAACTCTGGGAGTTGGTGATGGACTGGGAGACTTGACGTGCTGCAGTCCATGGGGTCGCAAAGAGTCAGACACGAATGAGCTACTGAACTGAACTGAAAGGTCTATGTACTGTGACCAAGTAGGATTTATTCCTAGAATGTAAAAATGATTCACTATATGAAAATCGATTAACATACTTTATCAACAACAAGGAAAAACAGCACAATCATCTCAGTTTATTCAGAAATAGCAATTGACAAAATTCAACACCTTCCATGATTAAAAACAATCAAGAAAATGGGAATGAAAGGAAACAACCCCCGCATAGTAAAAGCCGCATTAAACAAATGAACAACATCGGCAAACAGCAGTCCTTTCAACACCATCCAATGGGAGACTGAAAGCTTTTCTTCCAACGCCAGGAACAAGGCAAGGATGCCTGCTTTCACCACTTCTGTTCAACATAGTACTAGAAAGTCTAGACACAGCAGTTAGGCAGAAGAAATGAAAGGCATTTAAACTGGAAAGGAAAAGTAAAATGATCTCTACAAATGTGATCTTACATGTAGAAAATCCTAATGACTGAAGAAAAAAACATAACTTAGAAATAAAATTAAAAAAACTATAAATGAATTCAGAGTAGCAGGATACAGAGTCTACACACAAAAATTAGTTGCATTTACTCTTGCCTGGAAAATCCCATGGACGAGGAGCCTGGTGGGCTGCAGTCCATGGGGTCGATAAGAGTCGGACACGACTGAGCGACTTCACTTTCACTTTTCCCTTTCATGCACTGGAGAAGGAAATGGCAACCCACTCCAGTGTTCTTGCCTGGAGAATCCCAGGGACGGCGGAGCCTGGTGGGCTGCCGTCTATGGGGTCGCACAGAGTCGGACACGACTGAAGCGACTTAGCAGCATATATACAAACAATGAATAATCTGAAAAGGAAATTATGAGAACAGTTTGATTTATAATAGTATTGAAAAGAGTAAAATACTTAGGAATTAATTTACTCAGAGAGATAGAAGAGTTGTACAGCAAGGTCTACAAAACATTCTTGAAAGAAAATAAAACACAAATAAATGGAAACACATCCTGTGTTCTTGGATTGGACTAAATATTGTCGAAATGTCAGTGTTACCTGCAGTGTTGTGTGGATTCAGTGTGATCTCCATCAAAATCCCAATGATGCCTTTTGCAAATCTAGAAAAGTCCATCCTAAAACTCATATTTTATGTCATGAGTGTTTTATTAGCACAAGGGGAAAACGGCTTTCTGTCTTTCTACAATGGGAAACCATGCTGTTCACTAAAGCAACCAACAGATAAATGCTTGTTTTCATTTACCTATCAAGAAACTGTGATGTTGTTAATACAAATGAGGGAAATTGAGCAGTTTTAGTTGCATCAGAGGGTGCCACTCATTCTGGAATCTTTGGAATGGGTATCGGTCTCATCTAATCAAGTAGCCTTTTAGAAATTATACAGTAATTCAGGATTTCAAAATGTTGAACACCTGTAGAATAATTAGTATGTATGAAGAAATATAGGCGTGAGAAGACAGTTGACAGCTTTGAAATCTGTTGTTTTTGGGTTTGAAAATATTACCCTTTATCTGTTGTTTGAACATGTGTAAGTCTGTGCTGTGCTTGGTCTCAGTCCTGTTTGACCCTCTGTGACGCCGTGAACTGTAGCCCCCAGGCTCCTCTGTCCGTGGGACAGTTTTTTTTCCAGGCAAGAATACTGGAGTGGGTTGCCATGCCCTCCTCCAGGGGATCTTCCCAACCCAGGGATCAAACCCAGGTCTCCTGCACTGCAGGCAGATTCTTTTATCACTTGCACCACCAGGGAAGCCCACAGGTGCTGAAATGTTCCACAAAATTAACACCAGAGGCTCTGAAGAGAGGGTCAAAGAGGAGGTTTTGTTGATGTTTCTTATCAAACAGCTCTGTTCTGAGCTGTGTAAGAAGATAAAGAAATTATTACTTTTTCTAATATTTAGCTCATTTTAAGTCATTTTTAAAATTTGGAATAGTGATAGCAACATGAAAGAAAAATGTTTTTCATAAAAACTGCAAACCTGTGTTACATAAAGGGAGAATTAGCAGCAATATTGAATCTTGCATGCAAAAATGTATCTCTTTTTTAGGTTGTCTATTATATTTTATATTATGGTTTTATAGTTTGTACATTTCTTACTGAACTTATATGTAGGTGTTTTATAGTTTTAGGTACAATTATGAGTAACATCTTAAATGGTGGAATAAATTTTCTGAAGAGTTATTGCTGGTATTTATAGGAAAGGTGAGTTTTAACTTTGTGTTCAGTCATCTCACCATATTATCATCTCTCAAATAGGTTTGGAAGTGATTGCTTAGAGTTTTCCAGGAGACCACGATATCACCTGTAAATAATAGCTTTGTCTTTCCCTCTTTAGCCTTTGAACTTTTGTGTTTTGTTTGTTTGTTTTTCCCTTCAGCTAGAACCTTCAGAGCCTGGTGAAGAGAGTATTCCTAACACAGCTTCCTTGTTCAATTCCTGGCTTTAGAGGTTTCACATTAAGTCTAGTGCCTGCCACACAAATTTTTTGCAAACTAAAAAGTCCTTTTCTCTGTCTTATCAAGGTTATTATTTTTGTTAAAAAAAAAAAAACAGGAATAGACATTAAATTTCTATATTTTTTTCTTTTCTTGTGTATTTTTGTATGAATTACATTTAGTCAGTTCAGTTACTCAGTCATGTCCAACTCTTTGCAACCCCATGGACTGCAGCACGCCAGGCCTCCCTGTCCACCAACTCCTAGAGTTTACTCAAACTCATGTCCATTGAGTTGGTGATGCCATCCAACCATCTTATCCTCTGCCACCCTCTTCTCTTGCCTTCAGTCTTTCCCAGCATCAGGGTCTTTTCCAGTGAGTCAGTTCTTTGCATCAAGTGGCCAAAGTATTGGAATTTCAGCTTCAGCATCAGTTCTTCCAATGAATATTCAGGACTGATCTCCTTTAGGATGAACTGGTTGGATCTCCTTGCAGTCCAAGGGACTCTCAAGAGTCTTCTCCAACACCACAGTTCAAAAGCGTCAATTCTTTGGTGCTCAACCTTCCTTATGGTCCAACTCTCACATCCAGACATGACTCCTGGAACAACCATCGCTGTGACTAGACAGACCTTTGTTGGCAAAGTAATATCTCCGCTTTTTAATATGCTGTCTTGGTTGGTCATAGCTTTTCTTCCAAGGAGCAAGTGTCTTTTAATCTCATGGCTCCAGTCACTGTCCACAGTGATTTTGGAGCCCCTCCAAAAATGAAATCTGTCACTGTTTCCACTTTTACCCCATTTATTTGCTATGAAGTGATGGAACCAGATGCCATGATCTTTGTTTTTTGAATGCTGAGTTCTAAGCCAGCGTTTTCACTCTCCTCTTTCACCTTCATCAAGAGGTTCTTTAGTTCCTCTTCGCTTTCTGCCATTAAAGTGATGTCATCTGCATATCTGAGGTTATTGATGTTTCTCCCAGCAATCTTGATTCCAGCTTGTGCTTCATCCAGCCCAGCATTTCTCATGATGTACTCTACATGTAAGTTAAATAAGCAGGGTGACTATATACAGCCTTGACATACTCCTTTCCCAGTTGTGAACCATTCAGCTGTTCCATGTCCAGTTCTAGTGTTGAATTACATTAGACTTCCTAATTTTGAGATATTCTGGCATTCCTGGAATTAAACTCTACTAGATTATATATTACGGTTTAATCCATTATTAGGCATTTTGTTTAGGATCTTTGTTACTATATCTGCTTTCTGAGGTGTTACTGAGTTTTCATCTTTGGGGTCCTGTTTGTTCTGTATAAAGGTTATGCTGATCTCATAGGATGAATGGAGAAACTTTCCTTCCCCCCAGTTTTCAGGAATAGTTCAACTTCCCTGTTGTGTGAATGAAAAGGATAGACTGATAGATCCTACCTTAAAGCTTTGGGGCCTGGTTCGTTGTTGCAGGGGGAGGAACAAGGACTCAATTATTTTTTACTGCCTTTTCAATAAACACTGTGTGTATGAACCTGTTTGGGGATTTCTGCTTCTTAAGTGAGTTTTACAAATTGATATTTTCCTAGGAAACTGTCCACATCATTCAGATAAAGGGGTGGGTATAAGCTTGTGCTCACAGCGCGGTTGACAACAGTGGGGGACTTGACAGCTGCAGGACAGTTCATTTCCCTCCCTCTGGTTTCAGGCCGCAGAGGGAGCACTTAGGAGGCCAGGCCGGCAGCAGGGCAGTGCTCCCAGCGCCCCAGCTTTGCCCATGCCCTACACCCCCCAGCTGTGCCCACGCCTCCCCCCCAGCTGTGCCCACACCTCCCCCCCAGCTGTGCCCACGCCTCCCCTCCACAGCTGTGCCCACACCTCCCCCCCAGCTGTGCCCACGCCTCCCCTCCACAGCTGTGCCCACACCTCCCCCCAGCTGTGCCCACGCCTCCCCATCACAGCTGTGCCCACGCCTCCCCCCCAGCTGTGCCCATGCCTCCCCCCATGCTGTGCCCTGCACTCCCCCCGCTGTACCCATGCCCTGCACCCCCCACCCCCCACCCCAGCTGCCGGAAGTCTGTATTGTTTGGAGTGTCAGACGCTTCATCGTGTTGAGTCAGCTTCTGAAGCAGACTGGGCAGGGCCAGCGAAATAGTGGTGAGCCACCTGTTTGCAGCTCTTCTTTAATTAAAGAGGCGCAATCTGCTCGCATTTTCTCCTGTTGTAGAAAACCTCCTTCGTGTGTGTCCATGTCCTTTCTCACTCCCACCGTTTTTGTGGTTCATTTCTTCCCTTGTTCAGCCTGGCAGGAAGTTCAGAGAACCAACTTTTTGGTTTACTGATCACATTTACTTCTGGGTTTTTCCAGTAATTTCAGCTTTTACCTTTACTTCCTTACTAGTTGAAGTTTTGTATTAAGTTAGTCTTGTTTCATTTGGAGGGTGTATCGGTCGTTTTTGTCTGACTTGAAGATGTGATCGGCTGTCTCCTAGGCAGTCGGCCAGCTGCCCTGTGTTGGCTGGAGGGGAGCCCCTGTGGGTGGCGCTGCCTTCCTTGTAGGACATGCCCCCGCCCGGTGGGTAATCATTTGGAAGATCTGTATCCCCTTTCGTCCTTTCAGTGGTGGTGCTTCAGTTTGTAATAATTTGTGAGAATACATCCATATAATTACCATGTAGTCATTTCACAGTCTTCTCCCTCACACAAGTCAGCGCCCTGAGCCCGTTCCTAATTCCTGTCCCCTCAGTTTCTTACTTGTTGTGGTCAAGTCCGCCTTCTCAGACCTGACTGCCTTCACCGTTTCCGAGTCTGCAGTGCAGCCGTGCTCACTGCTGTGACGGTCACCGTCGTCCGGCTCCAGAACGTGCCCGTCTCGGGCCGAGGCTCGTGGCCAGACAGCGGCCGCGGCAGCCACCCTGGCGCTCAGTGAGCGGGGACTGTCCCCTCCCCGTGTTGGCGGGTCCGTCTCTGGTATCTTAATTCCTCTTTTTAGTGTGAATTCGTCTCTGTGTTTTTCGTGCATGAAAGCTGTGATGATTTTGAGTGAGTCAGTGAGCTGCTGAGGTGGGGTGTCAGGTGACCTTTCTGTAGTTGGAGCTTCTGTCTCCACACGCGGTCTCTTGCATCATTTAAAAAGTCTCCCCTCAGAAGTGTCCTGGTAGCTCTTGCTGGTACTAAGACTTGCTGGTTTTGCATCCCCCCTGCATTGTACGTAGATGACAATGAAGAGCAAGCAGCGCATGCTGACGGAGGACTGGGAGCTCTTTAAGCAGAGGCGATTCGTGGAGGAGCAGGTGAGTGTGGGTGGGAGGGCGCTGTCAGAGCGAAGCTGCTCGCCGCGGAGCGCAGGGCTCTGGGGCCCATGTCGCACGTCTTGCTTGGCACCCTGTGTGCAGACCAGTTTCCTTTCCGCCTCCTTGTCTTCTGTACTCCTCCAGGGACACCCGCATTTATGGAGTGGCTCTCCCGGCCCACAGCCTCCCCGCCTCCCCACGGGCTCCTCCCGAGTGGGTGTTGCGTCTCCGGGTTCCCTTCCAGGGGCGACGCCATGCGGCCCCAGGGCTGGGCCAGGGCCATTCCTCCTGTGCCGGGGCTGTGCTGTCTGGCGGCTGCTGCCCGCCTGGCTCACCCCTTCCTGCAGCAGGCTCTCCCTGCCCCGCCCGCCGCCTGGGCGGCACTCAGGGCCCGGCGTGCAGGTCTCTGGGCGTTGTCTCACCAGGAGACTTGCCTGCTTGCTCCGGTGCCTGCGCTGGTGTCTCCTGGCCGCTCTCCCAGTTAGACCATCGGCCTCCGCTACCCTTCCACCCCGTGGTCCCCTCTGGGCAGCACAGGTAGACAGGGCACCTGCGCTCCGTGCAGTCACCGTGTGACCTCTGTGTGGCGGCCACCGCCCATCGCTGTGCCTGAGCTGGTCCGCAGGCCCCTCTTCTGAGATGCAGAGGCGTGCCTGCCCCAGTGGGGGCCCCCGGGACCACCGCTTCTCCAGGCGCGGCTGGCGCGCTCCGCAGCGGCCCTGCTCCCCGCCTCTCCAGCAGGTCTGCTGGGCTCTCGTACCTCATGGGTTCCTCTAAAGTGTGGTTTTTTCACCTGTCTGTTCGTCCAAAATCTAAGCTCCTGGGGGGCAGTGATTATCTCTGTTCCCTGGTTCCCAGCGAGTCCCCGCCCATGGGAGAGCCAGGGCCAGGGCTGGGCGTCTCCCGTGAGGGCATCACGGAGTGTGTGCCTAGGAGCCTGGTGGGCTCCCCCCTGACCTCTGTCCGGGCCTCCTCTCCCCGCCACGCCGTGTGCACCGCACGTCTGCCCCCCTGCCTGGCCCTGGCCCACCTGAGGAAGCTGCGGGCAGCGGGTCTCTGAGTGGGACATGCACAGCACCAGAATTACTGAAAAATACAGCCGTGTCATGGGGCAGGTCTTGCAAATTAACCTGTTGTCTCGTGATTTTCTCCAGTTCACAAAAAAGAAAGCCGTGGCTGGCGAGAACAGCTTCACGGACACCATGCGGCATGCGCTGTCGTCACGGCTGAGCGTGCCCGACTGCCCCAACTGCAGCTACCGCAGGAGGTGAGCGCGCGCCCCTGGGCACGGCCTGCTCGCCCCGCGGCCCTGGGCTGACTCTCCCTGACCCCCCTCAGGTGCGCTTGCGACGACTGCAGCCTCTCCCACATCCTCACCTGCGGTATCATGGACCCCCCGGGCACGGGCGACGTCCACCTTCACCAGCTGCCCTTCCCTGTGGACTCGGCTCCCGACTGTCTGTCTGAGATGCGCCCACCTGGCGTGTCGTCAGCCAGCTCAGGGTCAGCGTCCAGCTCTCCCATCACGGTTCAGCAGCATCCCAGACTCATCCTCACAGACAATGGCTCTGCACCGACGTTGTAAGTCGTGACTTTGTAATGAGGTTTCAGAAACGTAACTCATCCGATTCCAAGATATAGACACAGTAATGTCTGTAGAAGTATGGGCAGCGTTAAGGGTGCCTTTCAAGAAAAAGGACCCTTCATTTTTTAAAATGGCTTTTACAGCGTGGATGCGATAAGCCCGAGCCTGGACGCTGCTCCGTGAGCTGCCGGGTGCGGCGAGGCAGGCGTGCAGTGGTCTGCAGAGCGCGCCTCCCGTGCTGGCCGGGCCCGCAGCCGTCCGCCTCACCCTCAGCCGGCATCCACACTCGCTCCGTGTCTTGCTGAGAACTGAGATGGGCACTTTAGCAAGTGACTAAAAGATTCTGTCCGTGTTCCCACATCAACCATAAGATGTTTTGTGCGAGCACCAGTTCACAGGGTGGGAAGCAGGCCCCATCTGAGTCCTGGATGGGCTCTTCCCCTGGTGTGTGTTTGTTTAAAAGATAAAACATATCTTCTGCGTGTCATGGCACCCGTGGGGGTCAGGAGCCCCGGGGAGGGACGGTCGCCCCAACCTGCTGCCCGTGTTCCTCAGGATTCTCGCCTCCCGACCTGGGTTTCAAGCTGTGACTCTGAGGCCCCCCTTCGGATCTCTCGGTTCTCAAGCGTGGGTTTGGTCTCAGACGCTGAGCTCCGCGGTGCCTTTCACTGAGCTCTGTGCTCCCTCAGAGCCTGTGGAGGGTGGAGGGCGGTCACAGCCAGGCATGAGCCGGTTCAGGACGGGAGCGGCCGCGGCCAGGCGCCGGTAGTCAGGGCAGGACTCAGGCTGGCAGAGCGCCGCCTGCTCCTGGGTCTAGTGGCTGAGACCAGGCGGGGCGGAACCAGGCCCGCCCACGGTGCCCCAGGCACCTGGCCGCCCACCCGTGGGGTCCATGTCTTCCCAGCAGACATGCACTCTGAGCACCTCCCGTGGCTCCTGGCCACGCTTGTCCTGTCCTTGGTGCCGCTTCCGAGTGCTGAGACGGAAGCACAGCGTTTTCGTGGCGGTGCTGCGGGGCTGCCTGGACTCCTGAGTCTGGAGTCACCTCGCCGCAGGAAGCGCATGGGTTTGTTACTTTATTCGGCTCCCCCGGGATGTGGCAGCGACAGCACCAGGGCGGTGTAGGTACCGCCCAGGGCAGCGCCCTGTCCGCAGGTGTGGGGGCCCCGGAGCTGGGCATTCCTGGCAGCTGGCCCTGCCCCTGCTTGCTGCGGCAGCTCCAGGTGACTGCGCACAGTAGTCCTTGGAGTCGGTTCTCGCAAAAGTGGGATGAAGCTGAGTCTGGCTGTTCTAGATCCTCTGCCTTGAAGCCCAAAGGGCTCCAGCTCTTAGGATTTCTCCTTCCGAAAGGTCGAGGCTCGCGGTGGGCGCGGAGGCCTGGCTGTGTAGATCCAGGGGGCATCGTATATTCTCGTGCCTTGAGCCATGCATGCTGAGCTGGGAACTCCGTGTCAGCTCTTCTCAGGCACCAGAAACCCTTACGTTTGAAGTAGTCTTCACTGCCTTGAAGTCATGTTACTTTTTTTTTGTAGATATTCCATTTGCCTATCACTTGGATGTCTTGCTAAAGCTGGTAACTGTGATTTTGAATGGACTTGAGTACAGCTGGTCTTGTGGTGAAAAATCAGTGTTTTGTCACATAAGTGCCTTTAAAGTTTTGTTCACCTGGCTATCTCTGAAATTTTGGTGGTTATAAAAACAAATGCTGAAGACCTAAGGTTGGTTCCTGTACCCCTTGAATTATCATAAAAAAATAGCGTCTGCTTGGAAATGACAGAGAGAACAGGTGTGCACCAGGGCGCTTCAAGCTGATCTTTTGAAATTCTGTGGTCTCCTTAGTGCTTCTCCGTTTGGAGTTCTGTTTTCCGTTCTCGTGGTCCTCTGGGTCCAGGCCCTGGGAGACGCTGAGGCGCGTGCATGGCGTGCGGGGTTGCGCTCTTGTGGACGCGGGGCCCCCGGGCGGGTGCGCCGCCCTCCGCGGAGCCGCCCGGCGGTGACAGCCCTGCCCGCCTCAGTTGCAGTGATGATGAGGACGTCGCCCCGCTCTCGGCCAAGTTTGCCGACATTTACCCCCTGAGTAACTACGAGGACGCCGAGGTGGTGGCCAGCATGAACGGCGTCCACGGAGGGCTGAACGGCGGCGGGGAGAACCTGGCCCTGAAGGACGAGGTACGGGCCCAGCCTCTGCCTCGTGACGATGAGTGACCCAGGGCGGCGTCCGCGGTGGCGTGTCCCGTAGCATTCTGGTTTAAAACGCGTGGGTTACAAGTGCCTGTCTTTACAGTCCCCTCAGGTAAGCAGTACCAGCAGCAGTTCCTCAGAAGCTGACGATGAGGAGGCAGACGGCGAGAGTAGTGGGGAGCCCCCAGGAGCCCCGAAGGAGGACACAGCTCTAGGGAATGGGAGCCCCAGGAAAGAGGAAAGTAAAGTGGACAGTCCACCCCCATCTTACCCAGCTCAGCAGGTATGGTTTTATTTCCCTGAACTTGGTTGTGCCAAGGCTGTCTTTTCTGTGTCTGGTTTCTCTAAACATGAGTGCTACTGAAAACAAAATTACGTTACTTTGAAAAATTTTTGCAGATGAGCCTGGCGAGAGCCGAGGCCGCTCGCCGATAAGCAGGCGCGGCTTGCGCCCTCGTTTGACGCGTTCTTCTTGTTCCGGAATCTGCTCTGGAACCTGTGATCTCCTCTTGATTTTGCACCAGTGTGGGTACTTAGGCGTCATAGAGGTTTTTTGTTTGTCTAGAAGCAAAAGAGGGTCGTTGTTGGTTGTTTTTTGTTTTTTTTAAATAAAACAAAAGAGTGGAATGTTAGAATTTAAAAAAAAAATGTTGGTTTTGTGAGGGAGCTTTTTTTTCTGGTAGGAATCTTCTGTTAACAAAAGGTGAGGCTATTTTGCCAGACTGCCTTTTTTTTCTTAGAGACTCTGGTTTTATACTAGATGCTCAAGCGGTTCTTCAAGGAAGAGCACGTGAAGGCCAAGGCTGATTAAACCATTGTAATAGGTGGTGCGATCTGCCAGAGAGGTGACCCTGGAAGGTGTGCCCTGGGATGACTGCCGCCACTTCCTCCCCTCGGCCTGATCCAGGACCTGCTCACCCCAGCCCCTTGGTCCCCCCCAGCCCCTTGGTCCCCCCCAGCCCCTGGTCCCCCCCAGCCCCCTGGTCCCCCCAGCCCCTGGTCCCCCCCAGCCCCTACTCACCCCCAGTCCCTGGTCCCCCCCAGCCCCTATTCACCCCCAGCCCCTGGTCCCCCCCAGCCCCTGGTCCCCCCCAGCCCCTACTCACCCCCAGCTCCTGGTCCCCCCCAGCCCCTACTCACCCCCAGTCCCTGGTTCCCCCCAGCCCCTGGCCCCCCCAGCCCCTACTCCCCCCCAGCCCCTGGTCCCCCCCCAGCCCCTGGCCCCCCCCAGCCCCTACTCACCCCCAGCCCCTGGTACCCCCCAGCCCCTGGCCCCCCCCAGCCCCTACTCACCCCCAGCCCCTGGTCCCCCCCAGCCCCTACTCCCCCCCAGTCCCTGGTCCCCCCCAGCCCCTGGCCCCCCCAGCCCCTACTCCCCCCCAGTCCCTGGTCCCCCCCAGCCCCTGGCCCCCCCCAGCCCCTACTCACCCCCAGCCCCTGGTACCCCCCAGCCCCTGGCCCCCCCCAGCCCCTGGTCCCCCCCAGCCCCTGGGCCCCCCCAGCCCCTACTCCCCCCCAGCCCCTGGTCCCCCCCAGCCCCTGGCCCCCCCCAGCCCCTACTCCCCCCCAGTCCCTGGTCCCCCCCAGCCCCTGGCCCCCCCAGCCCCTACTCACCCCCAGCCCCTGGTCCCCCCCAGCCCCTGGCCCCCCCCAGCCCCTACTCACCCCCAGCCCCTGGTCCCCCCCAGCCCCTGCCCCCCCCCAGCCCCTACTCCTCCCCCAGCCCCTGGCCCCCCCCAGCCCCTGGTCCCCCCCAGCCCCTGGCCCCCCCCAGCCCCTACTCCCCCCCAGCCCCTGGTCCCCCCCAGCCCCTGGTCCCCCCCAGCCCCCTGGTCCCCCCCAGCCCCTGGTCCCCCCCAGCCCCTACTCACCCCCAGCCCCTACTCCCCCACAGCCCCTGGTCCCCCCCAGCCCCCTGGTCCTCCCCAGCTCCCATTCCCCCCCAGCCCCCCATTGCCCCCAGCCCCCCATTCCCCCCCAGCTCCCCATTGCCCCCCAGCCCCCCATTGCCCCCAACCCCCCATTGCCCCCCAGCCCCTGGTCCCAAGAACCAGATTTACTTACTGTGTGTCCTTCCAGTGTTGGTTTGTGAGATACAAGGATTCTTCTCTATTGACGAGAAAGGCTTAGAAAGGCTTACTGACGCGCTGCTCCCGCCCTGCCCAGCAGCGCGTCCTGACCCGCTCTGCTGAGGCTCACTCCCTCGTGCGTGACCTCGTGTGTCTGGCGTCGCACACGCAGGCGGTTTTGTCCCCGGGGGGGGGGCCACTAGCAGCGCTCTCCCCAGTGGGGGTGTGGCGGCCTGCCGTGCTGCCGCAGGGGGAGCTCTGAGCCCTGGCCGGTCTGTTGGAGGAGAGGTGGCAGCCCTGGGGGTGCCCGTGTGTGTGTCATGGTCGACGGGCAGAGTTACGCTTTCTGTCGTACATGGTTAAGGGCTGGGTGGGCTCCGTTTCCTTCTCTATGTTGTGTTTGGGTTTAAGAGTTCTTTAAACAAGTCCTTCATCAAGTATGTGATCCACAAATATTTTCTTTTGGTCTGTGGTATGTCTGTTAGTTTTGTTTTTTACAGTGTTTTTGAAAAGCAACAGTTGCTGATTTTGATGCATTCTAGTTTATCAGCTTTTTCTTTTATGAATCATGCTTTTGATGTCATATCCAAAAAACTTTTACCTAATACAAAACTGGTTTCACCTCTAAGGTTTGTAATTTTAGCTCTTGCTTAGGTCTGTGGTCCACTCAGCTCCGTTTTGCTAATGTCTGAGGTGAGGGTCGTGTTTGCTACCCAGCTGGCACAGTGCCGTTTGTCAAAAAGACCATCCATTCCCCTGCTGAATTGCATTGGCCACATGTTGAAAATCAGCTGACTGTGAACGTGAGGGTTCATGTCCACGCTCAGTGTCTTGCTCCTTTGACCTCTGCACCCGTAAGCCCGTATTCTGCTTGACTGTTGCTCTATTGTAAGTTTGGGGATCAGGTAGGAACTGCCTTCCTTTTGTTGGGCCTTTTTCAGAATTGTTGAAGCTGTTCAAAGTCCTTTGCATTTCCATGTGTTTTTTTTCCAGGTGGGAAAGTGAAAGTGGTTCAGTTGTGTCCGACTCTTTGCGACCCCATGGACTATACAGGCCAGAATACTGGAGTGGGTAGCCATTCCCTTCTCCAGGGGATCTTCCCAACCCAGGGATCGGACCCAGGTCTCCTGCATTGCGGGCAGATTCTTTACCAGCTGAGCCACCAGGGGAACCCTGGGTTGGAATGTTAAGTTTTTTTAGAATTAATTTTTATTAGTTGTTTTATAATGTTGAGTTAGTTTTGTATACATTTTATTCTACTATTTTTGGGTAGGGGCAACACCTCATGGCTTATAGGATCTTAGTTCCCTGACCAGGTATTGAACCTGGGCCATGGCAGTGAAAGTGCTGAATCCTAGCCACTGGGCTGCCAGGGAACTGCTCCATATGCGTTTTAGGGACAACTTGCTGCCTCCTGCAAAAGGCCTGCTTGGATTCTAATAGAATTTGTGTTGAATTCTTGAATATTTGATAGAATTCATCACCAGAACCCTCTGGGCCTAATCGTTTATTTGTAGGATGATGAGGATCAACTTTGGGAAAAACAGCCTTATGAACATTGCACATGCTGTTTCTTTCCATTTGTTTAGGTCATCTTTAATTTCTCTCAGCAATTTTCAAAAATTTCTAATCTGAGTTTCTTAAGTTTATTCTTAAGGTTTTAGATGTTTTTTGAGTCTATAGTAAAGATATTTTCTAATTTGGGTTTTCTTTCTCTTTTTTATATTTGTTTATGTGGCTGTGCTGGGTTTAGTGGCAGCACGTGGGATCTAGTCCCTTGACCAGGGTTGGAACTCGGGGGCCCCACGCTGGGAGCACAGAGTCTTAGCCACCGGATCACCAGGGAAGCCCCTGAATTTGAGTTTCAGTTGATTGTTGGTAATATGTAGAAATAAGTCAATTCCTGTGTATTGATTTTGAATTCTGCAGCTTTGCTAATAAACTTGTTTGTTCTAGAATGGTTGAGGTTTTGTGGGTTTGTTTTTGGGTTTTTTTGGTAGGTTACCTTGGGTTTTATTCACACAAAATCATGTTGTCTGTGAGTGAACAGTTTTATTTCTTCCTTCACAGTCTGGATTCCTTTAGTTTCCTACTCTTGCTTTAGTGAGCTAGCTAGAACCTCTAGTACAGCACTGAATAGAAGTGGTGCGAACAGACATCTTTGCCTGTTCCCAGTCTTAGGGGGGAGAGCATTGAACCTTTGACCAGTAAAATGCGATAATAGCTGTCAGTTTTTCTTAGATGTCCTTTGTCAAGCTGAGGAAATTCTGTCCTACTCCTAGGTTTGTTTTGGGGTTTTTTTTGAGAATTTCACCGTGAATATTCATTGCGTTTTTAAGATACCTTTTCTGCATCTCTTGAGATGTCCCTGTGGTTTTCATCCTTTGTTCTGTTACCAAATTGTATCTCATCAAGGGATTTTAAACCAATCTTGTGTTCCTGGGATAAATACCACTTGGTCATGGCATATAGTTTTTTTTTTTTTAATATATGTTGCTTGACCAGTTTGCTAATGTCTTGTTAGGATTTCTGCATCTGCGTTAATGAAAGATACTGGTCTATTGTCTATCTTTATAATGTCTTTGAAACTCAACATTAAAAAAACTTAAGATCATGGCATCCACTCCCATCACTCCATGGCAAATAGAAGGGGAAAAAGTGAAAGCAGTGACAGGTTTTTATTTTGTTGGGCTCCAAAATCACTGCAGATGGTGATGCAGCCATGAAATTAAAAGATGCCGAGAATCAGACACGACTTAGCTGCCGAACAGCAGTAGCAGCAGTGATGTCTCTTTATCTGGCTTTGATGTCAGAATAATACTGGCCTCAGAGAATGAACTCGGAAGTGTTTGTTCTGCCTATATTTTCTTTTTTTTTTTTTTTTTTAATATTTATTTATTTATTTTGGCTGTACCAGGTCTTAGTTGCAGCATGGACACTGTTAGTTTCAGCATGTGGGATCTAGTTCCCTGACCAGGGATCGAACCTGGGTCCCCTGCGTTGGGAGCACAGAGTCTTAGCCTCTGGACCACCAGGGAAGTCCCCTGCCTGTATTTTCTGAAGGAATTTGAGATTGATATTTCTTAAATATTTGATGGAATTCATCAGTGATATCCCATGGACCTGGTCTTTTTTTGTGGGAAAATGTCTAATTCAAATTTCATTTACTTGATACAGGTCTATTCAGATTTTTTATTTCTTCTTGGATTGAATTTAATGATTTATGTCTTCTTAGGGATTTATCCATTTCATCTAAGTTGTCAAATTTGATGTCGCATGGTTGTTTATTATCTCTTTTTAGTTCTGTGGCATCTGTAGTAATGTTTATCCCTGATTTAGGTAATTTTGTTTACTCCTTTTTAACTCCCTCAGTCTGTCTGGCTATATTTTTGTAAATCAATTTTTTTTTTTTCTATTTTTCTCTTTTCTGTTTCATTGATTTCTGTTCTGATCTCCATTATTTTTTTCTATATTCTTGGGGTTAATTTTTTCTTCTTCTAGCTTTCTAAATCTAAAGCTGAGATTACTGATTTTAGAGCTTCCAAATGTATTAAGGTTTGTTTTATGGCCTGACATGTAGTCTAACCTAGATGTGCACTTGAAAATTGTGTTCGACCCCTCTTAGGTGGAGTGTCCTATAAGTGAAAGTTCGGTCAAATTGATAGCATTATTCAAGTCTTCTGTATCCTTACTGATTTTCTATCTAATTCTAAAAATTACTGAGAGAGACATATTGAAGTGTTCTGTTATAACTTTTGGATTATCTATTTCCTTTTTCAAATCTGCCAGTTTTTGATTCATGCGTTTTGGGACAGTGTTGTTGAATGTGTATCCATGTAATTATTGTTCTGCCTCCCTAATATATTGGCCCTTTTGTCACTGTGAAATACCTCCCTGCTGATATTTCTTATCTTAGACTATTTTCTCTAATATTAACATAGCCATTCCAGCGTCTTCAGGTTACTATGTGTATGTTTTATAAATTTTTATCCTTTTAATTTTAGCTTCTTTGTGCCTTTGTGTCTTTCTCTTCCAGCCTTTTAGTTTGACCTTATATTTTTATCCTCTCTGTCAGTTTCTGCCTTTTGTTTGGAATGCTTCATTTACATTTAATGTAATTGTTGATGGTACTTACATCTGCCATTTTGCTGGTTGTTTCTATGTCTCATGCTTTTGTACCTCTGTCTCTACTTCCTTTTTTCATATCAAACAAAATTTTAGTGTACCATTTTTTATTCTGCTATTGATTCTTGAATTATATTATTTTTGTTTTGTTTTTTAGTTAGTTTTAAAACGGTATGGGGAGTTGGGAATAGGAAGAGCCCTGGGCAAGAAAGCTAGACTCCTTCTGTTCTTAAGTAGAAGTTCTAGCAGATTTGCATGAATAAACGCTTCTCAATATGTTTTTTTCGTTTGGTTGATTTCCAGAGCCTCAAAACGATTGCCTTTGACAGTTGTGTTCAGTTTTGCACTTGTTTTGAGGGAGAAGAGGCACCGACTGCTTCATTCCACCTTAGCCGGAAGTCGCATCTCGGGTGCACTTTGAAGAATCTCTGTGTAGCCATCCGTTAAGCAGTGTGAGCCCAGCAGAGCGTGGCACCAGAGGCCTGGTTGTCCTTGGTCCCAGCTCCCTCTCTGCACTCTGCCACTTTGCAGTCCCCGTGGCCCTGCTCAGACAGGCGCGGGATGCAGACGGGTGAGGCTGCCGCCCCGGCAGACACCCAGCAGGGGTGAGGTGCGCACGCCTTGTCTCTCCAGGCCTCTTCAGTCCCAGTCCTGGGGGCCCTCGTTCACCTCGCCAGGAGGGACCCGTCTACCCGGGGAGTCAGGCCGCTCTGCTGCCTTTGTATTTGCTGTGTGGCTGACTCTCATTCAGTCCATATCATTCTTTGTTTCCCTAAATACTCAGGACTCACTCACTAAATACTCTGTTTATTTTTTTCTTTCCCTTTAGGCAGAACAAGCTCCAAACACTTGTGAATGTCATGTTTGTAAACAAGAGGCGTCTGGATTAACGCCGTCAGCGATGACCGCTGGCGCCCTGCCTCCCGGGCATCAGTTTCTGAGCCCCGAGAAGCCCACGCACCCTGCTCTGCACCTGTACCCCCACATCCACGGACATGTGCCCTTGCACGCCGTCCCGCAGCTGCCTCGTCCTCTCATCCACCCCGCCTTGTACACAGCGCCCCCCTTCACACACAGTAAGGTGAGCGGGCAGACCTTGAGGAGAGCGTGTTGAAACAGACCCATCAAGTGACAGCTTGTGTGGGACAGCAGCCACGCTCATGGGAGGGTCTGCAGACGTTTCCTTTTATTGTAACATCGCAACCTCCTGGAGTTTCGAACCTTTACACGTATAAAAACAGTTGTGAAAGTCATGGCTCATTCCTTTGGAATTGACCAGGATGGGAAGAGGTTTATCACATGGTACTGGAGTAATGGGTTGAACTGGGGACCACAGGGCCTCTGCCCACCCAGAGAGCAGCTCAGTTCTCCAGCTTCTCGGGGCCTGGCGGTGGTGGGTGGCAGAGCTTGAACGTAGCACGAGTCCTCTAACACTGGCTGGGCTCCACAGGCCCCTAAGTGACTGTCCTCTAAGCATGAAACAGAGGACAGTTATGTAGAAAGGCACAAGCTTGAAGGAGGGACGCTGGGCGCCGTGCGGCGGAAGCTCTTATGCCGGCAGGTGAGTGAGGGGCCGGGGGCAGCCGGGCTGAGGGCCAGGGAGGGCGGCGCCTGCCGCCTCTCAGAGAGCCCGAGGCTCGTGCTGAGTGTCACAGACTTTGCGGTGAGATCGTTAGGTTTGTTTCATTCTTCGTACCTTAGGTAGCTTTGCCTCGCTAGCCACTTGGAACTGACTTTTATTGATTCGTATCATAAATTTTAATTTTTATCAGTTATTCTGACTAATGTTATTAGCTCTAATCAGTCAAAAATAGAACTCTCCCCAAAGTCTACTCATAGACAGTGACTCTGCTGTGATAGAAAGGGAGCGTGTGGCGTGAGAGGGACTTTCTCAGACCGCACGTCACCCCTCACTGGGGCTTGCTGTCTGCGGGGAGGCACCGGGTGATCATTGCTGGTTTATTATAGAGGATCCTCAGTTTGTTGTGTTCTGTGATAGTAAGTGCTTGGTAACCACTCAAATTTATGCTTAAGTTTTATTAGGTTGACTGTTGCTTCCCCGATAGCTCAGTTAGTAAAGAATCTGCCTGCAGTGCAGGAGACCCCAGTTTGATTCCTGGGTCGGGAAGATCCCCTGGAGAGGGGATAGGCTACCCACTCCAGTCTTCTGGCCTGGAGAATTCCGTGGGCTCTCTAGTCCATGGGGTCGCAAAGAATCTGACACGACTGAGTGACTTTCACTCTCTCACTCATTGCTCAGTTCAAATACATAATGACACGTTTGCTATTCGGGTGATTTTAAGTAGCATGTTCATGTATATATTCAAGGCCAGGCTGTTTGTATGGTCTGCCCAATCCTTCACCCTTTTCCTCAAGTGAGCATATGAGTTTGGGAGCTGTTTGCTCCCTGTTCTTACCTGAATAGAGCTCCATTTCCTAGTCCCTGGGGAACCACCTGGAGAAGAGGGTGTAGAATGTTCTCTCATATGTTGGTGCTGGCATAAATTATTCAAGAATTCATTCCTAAAAATCTTCAGGTAAAGTAGTGAAATGTATTATTCCCACTCTAGTTAAAACTGATTTTTCCCCTGGATTTTGGCCTTTTCTCAGGATGTTACTGGCAGTGTATAGAAGGATAAAGGGGAGAAAGCATCATCTGTGTCACAGTCTGTCTGTCTGTCTGTTACCATCGAACTGTAATCCAGTAGATAAATGAGAAAGATTCATGGGTCAAAGAAAATGCAGAGGAGCAGCCATTAAGCTGTAGTTTAGCTACTTACTGTTAGTGTCAAGATTATTCACTGATACAATTAAAATACACTAGCTGGGTGCCATTTTTATTTGGAAAAATGAGATGCATTTGACAGAATACTTCGTCTGTACCTGGTGTAAAAACGTTTCTCTACATAGCCTTACGTTGTCACTTACCAGGCTTTGCACAGTTGCTGTGTAGTCTTTGAGTTAGTTTGACCTAGTTGGGTGCTGTGGCTGCATCTGTACCTAAATGCACAAGAGTGTTCCCAGCCCTACAGGAGTTGGTGGAGAAGGACTGAGCTGTAGTGGAAGGACACAGTTGTCCTCAGCTCCGTCAGAGCAGGTTTCTCAGTGAGATGACTCCCCATGCAGGTGAGGGCCGGCCCCAAGTGTGGGCAGCCATGCCCACTGAGGCTCTTCTGACCAGCTTCTGTCCCTGTCCCATCAGGGCTTTTAGGAATTTCTGCTCTGGTTCAGTTCAGTCGCTCAGTCATGTCCGACTCTTTGTGACCCCATGAACCGCAGCACGCCAGGCCTCCCTGTCCATCACCAACTCCCTGAGTCCACCCAAACCCATGTCCTTTGAGTCGGTGATGCCATCCAGCCATCTCATCCTCTGTCGTCCCCTTCTCCTCCTGCCCTCAATGTTTCCCAGCATCAGGGTCTTTTCCAATGAGTCAGCTCTTCGCATCAGGTGGCCAAAGTATTGCAGTTTCAGTTTCAACATCAGTCCTTCCAATGAACGCCCAGGACTGATCTCCTTTAGGATGGACTTGTTGGATCTCCTTGCAGTCCAAGGGACTCTCAAGAGTCTTCTCCAACACCACAGTTCAAAAGCATCAATTCTTCTGCGCTCAGCTTTCTTTATAGTCCAACTCTCACATCCATATATGAACACTGGAAAAACCATAGCCTTGACTAGATGGACCTTTGTTGGCAAAGTAATGTCTCTGCTTTTTAATATGCTGTCTAGGTTGGTCATAACTTTCCTTCCAAAGAATAAGCGTCTTTTAATTTCATTGCTGCAGTCACCGTCTGCAGTGATTTTGGAGCCCAGAAAAATAAAGTCAGCCACTGTTTCCACTGTTTCCCCATCTATTTCCCATGAAGTGATGGGACAGGATGCCATGATCTTAGTTTTCTGAATGTTGAGCTTTGAGCCAACTTTTTCACTCTCCTCTTTCACTTTCATCAAGAGGCTCTTTAGTTCTTCTTCACTTTCTGCCATAAGGGTGGTGTCATCTGCATATCTGAGGTTATTGATATTTCTCCCGGCAATCTTGATTCCAGCTTGTGCTTCCTCCAGCCCAGCGTTTCGCATGATGTACTCTGCATATAAGTTAAATAAGCAGAGTGACAATATACAGCCTTGACGTACTCCTTTTCCTATTTGGAACCAGTCTGTTGTTCCATGTCCAGTTCTAACTGTTGCTTCCTGACCTGCATACAGGTTTCTCAAGAGGCAGGCCAGGTGGTCTGGTATTCCCATCTCTTTCAGAATTTTCCACAGTTTATTTTGATCCACATAGTCAAAGGCTTTGGCATAGTCAGTAAAGCAGAAATAGAGGGTTTTCTGGAACTCTCTTGCTTTTTCGATGATCCGTCGGATGTTGGCAATTTGATCTCTGGTTCCTCTGCCTTTTCTAAAACCAGCTTGAACCTCTGAAAGTTCATGGTTCACGTATTGCTGAATCCTGGCTTGGAGAATTTTAAGCATTACTTGACTAGCGTGTGATATGAGTGCAATTGTGCTGTAGTTTGAACATTCTTTGGCATTGCCTTTCTTTGGGATTGGAATGAAAACTGACCTTTTCCAGTCCTGTGGCCACTGCTGAGTTTTCTAAATTTGCTGGCATATTGAGTGCAGCACTTTTCACAGCGTCATCTTTCAGGATTTGAAATAGCTCAACTGGAATTCCGTCACCTCCACTAGCTTTGTCCGTAGTGATGCTTCCTAAGGCCCACTTGACTTCACATTCCAGAATGTCTGGCTCTAGGTGAGTGATCACACCATCGTGATTATCTGGGTCATGAAGATCTTTTTTTGTACAATTCTTCTGTGTATTCTTGCCACCTCTTCTTAATATCTTCTGCTTCTGTTAGGTCCATACCATTTCTGTCCTTTATTGAGCCCGTCTTTGGATGAATGTTCCCTTGGTATCTCTAATTTTCTTGAAGAGATCTCTAGTCTTTCCCATTCTATTGTTTTCCTCTATTTCTTTGCATTGATCGCTGAGGAAGGTTTTTTTATCTCTACTTGCTCTTCTTTGGAACTCTGCATTCAGATGGGAATATCTTTCCTTTTCTCCTTTGCTTTTCGCTTCCCTTCTTTTCACAGCTATTTGTAAGGCCTCCTCAGACAGCCATTTTGCTTTTTTGCATTTCTTTTTCTTGGGGATGGTCTTGATTACTGTCTCCTGTATAACGTCACAAACCTCCATCCATAGTTCATCAGGCACTCTGTCTATCAGATCTAGTCCCTTAAATCTATTTCTTGCTTCCACTGAATAGTCATAAGGGGTTTGATTTAGGTCATACCTGAATGGTCTAGTGGTTTTCTCCACTTTCTTCAATTTCAGTCTGAATTTGGCAATCAGGAGTTCATGATCTGAGCCACAGTCCGCTCCCGGTCTTGTTTTTGCTGACGTATAGAGCTTCTCCATCTTTGGCTGCAAAGAGTATAATCAATCTGATTTTGGTGTCAACCATCTGGCGATGTCCATGTGTAGAGTCTTCTCTTGTGTTGTTGGAAGAGGGTGTTTGCTATGACCAGCGCATTCTCTTGGCAGAACTCTATTAGCCTTTGCCCTACTTCATTCTGTACTCCAAGGCCAAATTTGCTTGTTAGTCCAGGTGTTTCTTGACTTCCTACTTTTGCATTCCAGTCCCCTATAATGAAAAGGACATCTTTTTTGGGTGTTAGTTCTAGAAGGTCTTGTAGGTCTTCCTAAAACCGTTCAACTTCAGCTTCTTCAGTGATACTGGTCGGGGCATAGACTTGGATTACTATGATACTGAATGGTTTACCTTGGAAATGAACAGAGATCATTCTGTCATTTTTGAGATTGCATCCAAGTACTGCATTTCTGACTCTTTTGTTGACTGTAATGGCTACTCCATTTCTTCTAAGGGATTCCTGCCCACAGTAGTAGATATAATGGTCATCTGAGTTAAATTCACCCATTCCAGTCCATCTTAGTTCGCTGATTCCTAGAATGTTGACGTTCACTCTTGCCATCTCCTGTTTGACCACTTCCAATGTGCCCTGATTCATGGACCTAACATTCCAGATTCCTGTGCAATATTGCTCTTTACAGCATCGAATCTTGCTTCCGTCACCAGTCTCATCCATAACTGGGTGTTGTTTTTGCTTTGGCTCTATCTCTTCATTCTTTCTGAAGTTATTTCCCCACTGATCTCCAGTAGCATATTGGGCACCTACTGACCTGAGGAGTTCATCTTTCAGTGTCCTATCTTTTTGCCTTTTCATACTGTTCATGGGGTTCTCAAGGCAGGAATCCTGAAGTGGTTGGCCATGCCCTTCTCCAGTGGAGCACGTTCCATCTGCTCTGGTTAGTTGTCACTTTTAAGACTACGTCACTCTAGTTGTAATTGTTTTAATTCATACTTTTTCCATTGTGGGTAAATAGTACCTAAAACGCTTGGAATGGGTACTGTTAAAATTTTATTTTCTTGAGATTAGAAAGACTTGAAGACTATTTCCATTTTCACAAGTCTTCATTATCACTGATACGTTTATAATTTGT
This sequence comes from Giraffa tippelskirchi, assembly GCF_054371585.1. Lineage (NCBI taxonomy): Eukaryota > Metazoa > Chordata > Mammalia > Artiodactyla > Giraffidae > Giraffa > Giraffa tippelskirchi. Next base: position 1,788,707 of record NC_137275.1, read on the forward strand.
ATGTTGAGTAATGTTACTTAAAAATTAAAAGTAATTGCAGGAGGTAAATACAGTGATTAAATACTGAAGAAAAAAATTAAAACTTAGTGACAGGGAATTTAGTTTCCAAATATTTGGGAGTTCTCTAGCTCTCTTTCTGTTACTGATTTCTACTTCAATTCCATTCTGGTCTGAGAGCGTACACTGTATTTCTAGTCTTTCAAGTTTGCTTCGCGGCCCAGGGTGTGGTCTGTCTTGGCAGATGCTCTGTGTTCCTGAAGGCAGATGGTAACCTGCTGCTTTGTGTGCGGGAGGTGGCGGTTGGGGGACGGTGCTGAGCTCAGGTGTGTTCTCACTGGTCCCTGCTGCTCACGTGCCCCTTGCTGACGAGGGCGGGGGAGGCCTGTAGCTGTGCCAGGGGTCTGCCTGTCTCTCCTGGCGGGCCTGTAGCTGTGCCTGTAGCTGTGCCGGGGGTCTGCCTGTCTCTCCTGGCGGGCCTGTAGCTGTGCCGGGGGTCTGCCTGTCTCTCCTGGCGGGCCTGTAGCTGTGCCGGGGGTCTGCCTGTCTCTCCTGGCGGGCCTGTAGCTGTGCCAGGGGTCTGCCTGTCTCTCCTGGCGGGCATGTAGCTGTGCCGGGGGTCTGCCTGTTTCTCCTGGCAGGCCTGTCAGGTTTTACCTCACGTGGTTTGACGCCCTTCTGTTAGATGCTTGTGTGTTTGGCATTGTTACGTGTTCTTGGAGGGTTGACCCTTTAATTACTAGGGAATGGCCCTCTCTGTCCCTGGTATCACTCCTCGCTGAGGTCTGATCTGTCTGCAGGCAGTGTAGCTCCTCCGACCTCGCTGAGTGCTACCTGGGGTGCGTTCCCACTGCTGCTCACAGCAGTGACAGGCAGCGTTGGATCTTGGGGCTTTGGGGGCTGGGGGAGTTTCTTGTTGTTTAATATATTCTGATAATCTTTGGATTTTCATTGGTGTATTTATTCCATTCTCTTTGATTTTTTTTTATGTGTTTGGATGAATACCCATGTTTGTAGCTATTCTATTTGTTGCCAGAGGCTTCTTTTTCTGCTTTCTCTAATTTCACTTGAACATTTTCTGATTCATTTTATTTCCTCTTAGCATATCAATTACACCTCTTTTTCCATTTTAACAGTTGTATGAGAAGGTACCTTTTGACTAAACTAGGGCCCCTTCCAGCACCACTCCTCCACTTTGCATGTAGTTGAGCTGCTTGTAACAGATTGTTCCCAGCTCCTCCCTGCTGTCCCTTGTGACGCTGCAGTCATCATTTTCATTTATCCAATATTAATCACCTGGTACATTGTTACTATTTTTACTGCAAAGTTTTTTTTTTTAGATCAATTAACAGTGAGAAAAATAAGAGATTTTATTTTACTTGCATTTATTCCTTTTCCATCGCTCTCTCTTCCTTTATGTAGATCCAAGTTTTAATATCTCTTGCAGGGCAGGTCTGCTGGAGACGTGTTCCTCAGTGTGTGTCTGTCTGGGGAAGTCTTTATTTCTCCTTCACTTGGGAAGGATAATTTCGCTGGATACAGAATTCTAGGTTGGTGGGTTTTTTTTCCTTTGAACACTTTGAACATGGTTAACCCCACTCTCGTCCTGCTTGCGCAGTTCAGGTGAGATGTCTCCTTGCCGTGCCCCGCGCCCTCCGCGCTCTGTAGCACAGGGTTTCTCCCCCTCAGCCCGCCCCCAGGCTGCTTCCAGGATCCTGTCTTTGGTCCCTGCAGCTGGAATGCGATGCCCCTGGGTGGGGCTTTGTGGGGCCTTGTTGGTGGCCTTGGAGCCCCCTGGCCTGCTCTGGTGTCGGTCGTGGGTTTGGGGCCTCCTTGGCCGTCACTCCTGCAGGTCTCCCTCCTGCTGGCTCTGCTCCTCCAGACTCAGCCCCGTGTGGGACACCTTTTGAGAGGGCCCCAAATTCTTGGACATTCTGCTATTTTTTTTGTCATTGTTGGTGCTGTTCTTTGGAGGATTTTGTTTGTTTAAATTCTTATTTCTCTTCGCATTTCAGTTTGAAAAGTTTCTCTTGTCGTATCTTGAGGCTCATCGATTCCCTTCCTGGCTGTGTTCAGTCTGCCAAGTCTTGGTTTTTCTCTCCGCATTTTTTATTTCTAGCATTTCTTTTTGATTCTTAGAATCTCTCTGCTCACGTTACCAGCTAGTTCTTGCATGCTGACTGCGTCTCCTGTCAGAACCCGTAGCACACGAGAAGTTTCAGGTTGCCTGTCTGCCTCATGGGTCTCCCTGTCCACCGCTGTGCCGTCTCTTCCTGAACCGCTCACCAGCCCTCTTCCTCTTGCTCTTTGTACCTGTGGTCCCTCCCAGCCTGACCCTCTTCTATTCTGGGAACTTCTTTTTTGGATCACTCTTCCAGTTTGGTGGTTCTCTACTTGTGTCTAACCTACTCCTTAAGTTGGAGTTTTTAATCCTACTTGTAATTCTTATTTCTGAGCTTTATTTTTCAAATGTGTTAGAAACCTTTTATATTCTCTTGTTCCTCGATCACCTTTTCTTCCATCTTTCCTTTCTGTGAGCGTCTCACACATTCTGTGTTTGGGTGAAGCTGTGAGGCTCTAACCCTTTTCTTGTCGTGAGGTCGTGTTTCCTCAGCAGACCCTGAATGGGGCTGCTTCCTCAAGAGGGGATTCCGCGTGCTGGCGTGAAGGTGCTGCTGGGGCCCTGACTCCCGCACCCTCCAGCTCGCCTTGTCTGTGGGTCTCCTTGCTCCCGTGGGGCCACAGGTCCGTCCCCTCATCTCTGTGACCGGGGGGCCGTCCCTTCCTGCACCTCCACCGGGTCCTGTTTCTCGTGCCATGTTCTTGCGAGTTCCTTGTGAACGGTCTCCCTTGCTTTCTCTGTAGCTCAGCACCTGGCTACCAAGGTGTCCTTGCCGTTTATCTGGGATGTGGAGTGACATGTCTCCCCTTGACAGACAGAACCGGAGGAAAGGGAGGGCGGACCCAGCACCTGAGAGAGAAGAGCCGTCTCCCCTGCCGCGTGGCCCGGGGCAGAGCTCGAGGCCCCCTGCTTTGTGCTGGGTCCTGTCTGGAAAACGTGTCAAGAAGCAGTTGCCCTGTGAGGATGGGGCTGGAGCGCAGGTGGAGCGCTGTCTCGGGCTCTCCACAGCAGCACGGGGCGACCTGGAAACGGTCGGTGAGTTCAGTGCGCTGAGGGAGCCTGGTGACGTGGCTCCCAGCTGGCTGTGGGCGTGCGCACCCCTCACCCCCTCACCGGGCTGCTTGTGTGCAGGCACTGGAACAAGTGTCAGTTCAGTTGGAGTTTGAGGAAGGAAAAAGCTCTGTGGGGAAGAGGGACATAAATTGATTGCCATTTGCAGGTCATGGCATGACCTGTGACCTGTGTTTATTTCAGAGTTCAGTTCTTCTGAGCTGAGAAACAGGGAAAGGAAGGCGGTGCCTTTGCCTCCTCCCCTCTGGCAGGAGCACTGAGGGCCCTGGTGAGGAGAAGCCCGGGGGGGGAGCGACGCTTGGCCGCCCTTCTCTTTGGGCGCTCGGTGTTGGCAGCAGCTGTCACCCGCGTGGGGCTCCGTCCACTGCTCTCTGAGCTCTGCGCTCCGTGCAGGACAGGCTGGGTCTCACGAGTCCTGTGGAAATTCAGAAGTGTGCTTGGCTGAAGTCATCAGTTAGTGTGTCTGGGCTTCCAGTTAGAGCAGAATTTTGCTTTCCTGTGAATCAGTTTTGTCTCAAAGTAAAGAAATGTCAGAACTTGGGTGAATTGAAGCCATGTGGATTTGTATAAAGGTTGAAGTCAGTGTTGTAATTTAATAGCGTTATCCACATGTGCTTAAATCGTTAGTGTTTTTACGGAGGTGTGGTCTAAGTGACAGGTGCCTCTTCTTTTCCTGAGGGAAGCCCTTAGTGCTGGAGGCCGGCAGGCATCTTGTGCAGACGCCTTCACACAGGTGCAGCTTGTTTGCTGCGGACCCCTGCTCCCTCTGGTCACCACCAGTGGACCCTGTTTCACATAGATGGTCTTCTGAAGACGTGTGTGAACCAGACATAACGCGTCAGTAGCTCACGTCTCCAGTGTAACAGCTCCGTGGTTACAGACCTTACTCCACTCAGCATTTGTGGAGCACAGTCTGCCCTGTGCTACATGCTCGATAAAGGAAAAGAGTACTCCCAGCCCTTGTTTTCAGAGGTCTCATCGTCTACGGAGAAGGGAAAAACCTGATCAAATCTGAAAACTGAAAACGCTATGACGCACCTTGATAGAAATTGTAGATGCAGTGTAGACAAATGGCGCTGAGGGGAGCCCCCTCCCCGGAGCCTGTGGGTCGGCCTGCAGAGCGGTGACGCAGGGCAGGGTTCTGATGGCTGAGCAGAGACTGGGGAGACGTGGGTGGTGTGGTCCAGTCTGTCAGCGGACGTGCTCGGGAAGAAGGCGGTGCTCGTTGTCCCTTGGGGGTCTCGGGGGGCTTGCCGGCGCGCAGCGTGTCTGCTGTCCTGAGCCGGCCGGTCCTACTGCGGGGACAGCAGGCAGGGCGTGGCCACCTCCCACCTGCCGGCGGGCTCTGCTGCGTCCCAAGGTCTTCAGGACTGAGACCTTCTGTTCGGTCGCTGCCCATCCTCCGTCCCTTCTCCATGGAGAGTGACACCTGTTGAGGGTTTTCTTGTCCTTGCCCTTTGCCCCTGAGACTTCCGTGCCAGGTCAGCTGGTCGGGCTCCCGCTGTGGTGCTGGGCGTCCGGTCTACCGTTTCTTCCCCCTTTCAAACCCCGAATCTGCTCCAGCCTCACCCTCCACCTTCGTCTGCCTGAGCCTGTTCAGGGTCGCTGGTGTGCCAAGCTGCTCAGCTACCCGAGCGGAAGGACCCCACCCCCACCCCCAGCCCCGTGAGAGGGCCGCAGCACCTGGAACTGGGCTGGGGGTGGGGGGCTGGCGTGTGTCTAGGGAGACCCCCCTTAGCGCTCAGGAGATGCTTCCTTTGGGCCAGGCGACACTGAATGCTTGACGTGCGCTGTCTAGTTTAATTCTTAGCACGTCTCCTGGAGGTGGGTGTTTCCAAATCACAGATGAGAAAACGAAAGTGCAAAAGGATTGAGTGATTCGCTTGAGGTCACACAGCTAGGAGCGGGCGGGCGGGCACGCGAGCCCCTTAGACCGTGCGGCCCAGAGGCTGGGACGGGTCGAGAGTCCACATCCAGCTCCGTCCCTGCCCGTGGCGCCTCCGGGAGCGGGACCACTGCCCCTCCCCCTCCTCTCTGCCCCCCACCAGCGCTCCTGCCCTGCCCCTCCCCCTCCTCTGCCCCCCGCCAGCGCTCCTGCCCTGCCTGCCCGGTACTAACCGCTGTCTGTGTCATCCTTGTGCCCGGCCCCTCCACCAGAGTGCCGCAGACTCACTTTTGTACTCAGCTGACCAGACTGTCTCACCCTGCTGCCTAGGACCCTCTGCGCCGCCTAGCCCCTCAGGGTAGGAGTCTCATGGGCGTGTCTCTCCATGGCCCCTCACCCCAGTGGGTTGTGACTCCCTTGTGCCTGGACTCCGGCTGTCTCTGTGCTCTGGCCCGTCCCTTCCCCGCTCTTCCCTTCCCCGCTCTTCCCAGTCCAGCCCTTGGGGTTCACTCCTGGGAGTCCTCCCCAGCTCCCCCCATCCCCCCAGAGCTGAGAGCACTCACTGCACATGTCCGTGTCCCCGGGGTACCCCGCGCACACCTGCAGGGGTTGGGGGGATGGCGTGTGCTGGTGTCAGTGAGATGCGGGGGGCGGCAGGGCCAGGCTCCAGGTGGCCCCGGCCCCCAGACATCTTCCGTAATTCGAGGTGAGGCAGATGCTCCACCAGTAGCTTAGACATGAGTCTTGAATTCCGACAGCGGTGAGTGCTGACAGGGAGAATCCTGGACTCGTGTGTGCTGCTGGGGCGGGACCTCAGCCTGGGCGCCTGGGGCTGACAGTGGGGGCAGTGACAGCCTCCCCAGGGTGTGGCAGCTCGGCTGAGGCGGGAGGATCACTTAAGCCAGCGGGGCCATGAGCTGCAGTTGGGACGTTCTTAGAAGGCGGACACTGTGAGCCACTTGAAGTTTGGGGACCAAGGGAAGACCATGTGTCCAGAGGCTGGGTGAGCAGGCGGGACAGGGCAGGCCACAGCACGCTCAGGACCTGGTCCTACGTCAGGGGGTGGGGAGCCACAGGCTCAGTCTGAGCATGGAGCGGCGCCTCGCTCTCACATTCCACGAGCCCGCTCCGGCCGCGCCGAGGGAGGGGCGTCGGGCAGGGGCACGGCTGTGGGATGGGGCCAGGGGGGCAGGATGCCCGGGAGTGCAGGGAGCAGCTGACAGCCAGTCGCCCCGTAAATGTCTGGACAGGGGTCTCCTTCCACACCCGGGAGGGTGGGCTCAGCTCACGGTCGAACTGGTCTGTCCTCTCACTTCTGCACGCTGCCCAGGTGTGAGGGCCAGAGCTGACCTCTTATCAGTGGCTCCACAGGGACTTTTTACCGGTGATTTTTAAAACGTCAGAGTGAGCCATCGGAGCAGATCTCGTGCAGGTGGGCCTCGTTTAAGACGTGGCTCAGCAGCGACACTGGCAGTCCTGAGCTGCCTGAGTGTGTCCGCTCGGCTCCTTGAGCGCCCGCTGGTCTAGAACCTCCGTCTGGGGCCGTTGCCCGTCACACGCGGCCCCGTATGTGATCAGGTGCACGCCCCGTGACGCGTGTTCCCGCACACCTGTTCGCAGCAGGCGTGCCCCCCACGTTTCAATAATGACTTGTCTGTCTATAGTTTAAATCCTTAGGTAAACAGAATATTAATTTTGATATGTGATTAGAACATTTTTTTTTGTAGGCTTTACCGCCAGCACCTGTTCAGAATCACACAAATAAACATCAGGTATTCAGTGCGTCTCTTCAAGACCATATTTACCCGAGCTGTTTTGGGAGCACTCCAGAGTGGACTAGTTCTAAGTTTATAAGTCTTTGGGGATCAGAAGTGATGAATGATAAGAACTGGAACCCTGGCACTTTCTTGCCAGATACAATTTCTGGTAAGGAACTCGTTAAACTTTTGTTGGAGTTTACAGAGACCCGAGCTGAGTGGATGCCACCTGTTGCCGCAGCTCCCCAGCAGGTCCCAGGCCGCTCCTTCCCCTTGCTTCCGCCGAGGGCGGGAGGCCCCCGCCCCGTCAGGCTGCTGGTCAAGTCCCACTGCACCGACAGAGCCACACAGGCCCCGGGCTTGGTGGCCAGGAGCCCGCGGCCTCAGATGCTGGGTCTTCCTGCCCCCGGGCTGCGGAGCATCTGGGCCCCGGGGCACGGTGGTCAGCCTCTGGTTCCCGAGCAGTGCTGACACCAGACCTCGGCCTGGGCAGTGGGTGCTGTGGCTTGAACGCTGTGACTTCCGTTCCTTTCTCTCCTGCTCTGACCCTACATGGGACCTGTCCCCGCTAACAAACACCTCCCTGCGGCTGCCGAGGTGCCGGCACCTTCCTGGCGGGACAGGGCATGTGGACGAGGGCTGGCCCGTCTGCCTCGTCTCTGTCGCCCGTGAGGACAGCCCTGGTGGCCCCACCCCAAGCCCTGCATGTGCTCGAACAGCAAGCTAGACTTGACGTCTGGTCTGTGCTTGGAAAGGATTTCTAGCTGTGTGACCTTGGGCAAGTTACTTAGCCTCTCTGGCCTCAGTTTCTTCATCTTTAGGTTAGGCATAATAGTGCTAAGCTCAGAAAGTAGTTTTAAGAGATTAAATAGCTTTTGGAAAGCACCTAGCACAGGAATTGGCACATAGTAGGTGCTCGGTCAGTTTTTCTTAGATGCAGACTAGCTGACCAGCATCATCGCCGTGGACTCCTAGCCCTCGCAGCCCCCAGTGTCCGTAGTTGAGTCAGTAGCTGCTCTTTAGGTTTGAGCTAATCCTGTGTCTTTTGGAAGCCTTGACTTTCCCGTTCTTCTCTGAAGGGAGTGACGTATTAGGGCCAGCACTCTCAGAAGCAAGACCTGAAGCTCTTCCACCTCCATCGAGCAGTGAAACGGCTGCAGTTTCCGATAGTAAAGAGAAAAAGAGTGCTGCAAAAAAGAAATGTTTGTACAATTTCCAAGACGCTTTCATGGAAGCAAACAAAGTTGTGATGGCCACGTCGTCAGCCACGTCCTCCGTGTCCTGCACGGCCACCACGGTGCAGTCAAGCAGCAGCCAGTTCCGCGTGTCGTCCAAGAGGCCGCCTTCCCTAGGTAAGGCTCGCCCGCTCGCCGGGGCCCGGGGCTGGCTGTTGCTCAGCGTCTCGGTGGTCGCCTCCTCCTCAGCGTGCCCAGAGGTGCCACTGTAACTGACCTACAGGTGCCCGTGCACAGGGAGCGTCTCCTCTGGGCTGTGACGAGAACGTTGCTGTCATGCTGACGCCCGGGGCTCTGCCACGCTGTGTCCTGCCTTGTCTCTCTTCGCCTCATGTTCTGTGAGGGGAAGAGGGCGTTGCTTTCACAACACAGGGAGGGATTTTCAGTCACCTTAAAGCAGGAGCCTTGTGCGGCGCGAGCCAGCAAGGTGCCAGCCAGCCCGAGGTGTAGCCCCGCCGCCGTGCGGGCCCCTGGTGTGGAAGTGCTGTCGGCGCCACTCTGATCTGAGCCCAGGGCAGAGGGGGCTTGAAGGCGGACGTCAGAGGCACACAGGAGCAGGACCAGAGAGGCCTCGTGAGCCAGAGTTAGGGCTGTGTGGGCATTGAGAGGAGTAAAGGAGTGGGTTGCAGCACCCAGCCGACGTCGAGGCTCCTTCGGGGTCCTCGGGAAAGGGAGCTGGGGGGGGGGTCTTTGGGTCAAAGCTCACGGAGCCTCGGATGCACAGCCCATACGTGCAGAGGCCGCTCTGCGCCCAGCCAGAGACAGCGCCCAGGTGGGGGTCCTCACGGGCTTCATACGTGGGGTCTCCGTTTGGAGACTGCAGCAGTCCCGCCGTCTGGGTGCAGCGCCCACAGGTGACAGGCGGGTTGCGGAAGAAGCCAAGGCTCCGACGGCTCCTGCACGCGGACCGAGGTAGCCGGGCTGCCAGGAGCAGACGCCTTAGGTGCTTCCATGGGGTCGGTGGGAGGACCCCGCACCACCTTCACAGGATTCGTGCCCACAGCATTTCTGAGTCCAGAATTGTGGGCAGCTGGCCTCAGCTCAGGAGAGGTCAGTATTGTGTAAGGAAGAAACAGTTTAAACGACGCTGGGCTAGGGGAAAAGCCCCCAGAGGCCGTGGGCGAGGCCGAAGGCCTGGGTGGGCTGTGCCTGAGATGAACCCTCCCTGGGGTGCCGCATCGGCAGCTGGGCTGGCGTCCTGGCTTCACGGCCAAGATGAGTGTTCTCAGGAGCCCAGGCCGATCGTCCAGTGAGCAGCTGCTGCCCTCAGGTCAAGCCACTGGGCAAGTGTGTGTGTGGGAGAAAGTAAATGTAGCAAAACAGTGACTAGTCTCAAATCCAGGTGAAGGGCAAGTTTTCTGTAGAGTTGAATGTTTTCGGACCAAAAGTTGGTTTTCAAAAAAAAAAAAAAAAGCTGGCAGGTAGAGAAAGGCCGCAGGCAGTGACTCCAGCATCTCTGCCGCAGGTGATGTCTTTCACGGCATCAACAAGGACGATCACCGGCACGGGGTCCCGGCGGCCCCAAGGAGCAGCCCCACGGGCCTGGCCCCGCTGCCCGCCCTCGCCCCCGCCGCCCTCTCGCCAGCCTCCACGCCGCACCTGGCCAACATCGCAGCTGTGTCCTTCTCCAAAACATCCGCCTCCCCCGGCTTCGTGGAGTCGCTCAAGAGCTTCTGTCCTGCTCCCGTGGCCCCCCCGGCCCCCACCACCGATGGCTCCGTCAGTGCGCCCCCCAGCGTCTGCAGGTGAGCCCCGCCTGGTGGGGAGGCTGGGGCGTGGTGCTCCCTGACCCCCAGGACACAAGGGCGAGCGTGTGTTTGGGAGCGGCGTTTGGTACACATTAGGCTTCCCAGGTGGAACTAGTGGTAAAGAACCTGTCTGCCAACGCAGGAGACCTGGGCTCGATCCCTGGGTCGGGAAGATCCCCTGGAGGAGGGCATGGCAGCCGACTCCAGTACTGTGGCCTGGAGCATCCCATGGACAGAGGAGCCTGGTGGGCTGCGGTCCACGGGACACGACCGAGTGACTTAGCACACGTGCGTGAGCACAGAGCAAGGCGAGAGGCCCGGAGGTTTTCATGGGAGACGGTTTTCGTTCCCTTTGAACTTGCCGCCCCCACACACACCTCAGGATGCAGCGGGGGTGAGGGGAAGGGACGTGCCCCTCTAGGTGTGACCCCTCACGCTGTCCCGCTTGCGTGAGCCCCTGGCTGGGCAGGCCCACACCTCGCCCACGCCCCTGCAGGGCAGGCTACTTGCTGATGGGCCCTGCGCGGTTTTGCAGCGACCCTGACTGTGAAGGGCATCGCTGCGAAAACGGCGTGTACGACCCGCAGCAGGACGACGGGGATGAGAGCGCGGACGAGGACAGCTGCTCTGAGCACAGCTCCAGCACCTCCACTTCCACCAACCAGAAGGAGGGCAAGTACTGTGACTGCTGCTACTGCGAGTTCTTCGGGCACGGCGGGGTGAGTCTCCGCGTCTGCTCTTCCCGAGGGCCTCCTCGGGAGGGGCTGGGGCTGCAGAGGGCCCTGACGGGAGTAAACTTAGCGTTGAGTGATGGATGTTTGCGAACTGCACGTTTCAATAAGAATGGTAAAATATACGAACTCCTCTGCGAGAATAATACACCAGGTTGAATTCAGGGTATGGTTATATTGTGTGTAAAGCTGTATTAGCAGCTCGGTTATTAATAAAATTAGGATACTGTCTAAAATAGCAGTTCCGCTTCTAGGTTGTACTTGTCCGAAAGCAATAATGAAAAATACTTGCCCAGAGTTAGTTATGAGTGTTGTATCTCTGTATTTTTGCATTTGATTATGGTGTTGAGAAGAGTTGATGAAGTCAGACCTACTGACTACCCAGGCTGTGCACACGCAGACGGCACCCCACGGGGCCCTGTGTCACACACGCGCTGGGCTCAACAGCACAGCCCAGCGAGACGTGTCCACGCCACGCGGCGCCCCAGGACGGCCGCCGCGCCCTTAGGAGCAGGTGTCAGGCGTGCTGCCTGGGCTGGGCGGTGGAGGAGAGAGGACGGGGGTTGTCTGTTGTCTTCCCCGGGTCTGTCTGCATTTCCTAAACACACGCCCTTGGTTTTGGTGGTCGGTGAGAAATCTTTTCACCACTGGCAAGGAAGAGACTGTAAACCCACTCATTGCCGTGAAAAGATAGTTACTCTCTGTTGTATTAAAAATGGATCAGGTAGTATGGATAATTGTTTCTTTTTTAGTTTGAAAATATCCATTTGTGTGCATAGTTGTACATCCTCTGCCAGATTTTCCCTGAACGTATGGAGCTCGACAGGTCAATGCCAGGATACTACCTTTGGGTAACTGGTGATGAAAGGCTTCTCTTTTTCTTGCCATTTGTTTCTTTTTATTTATTTTTCCTGACGTACATGGGGTACTTGAGTAATAAGAAAATATTTGTTTTTAATGCTGTGGTCTGAAATCTGTCATATTCACAGTCATGAAAACTGGAGTTTAGTTATGGTTTCATTTGTCTTAGCCTCCAGCCGCACCCACAAGTAGAAATTACGCAGAAATGAGGGAAAAGCTCCGTTTACGGCTGACCAAGAGGAAAGAAGAGCAGCCTAAGAAAGCGGACCAGCTCTCGGAAAGGGAGAGTGTGGTCGACCATCGCAGGGTGGAGGACTTGCTGCAGTTCATAAACAGCTCGGAGACCAAGCCCGTGAGCAGTACACGCGCCGCCAAGCGCGCGCGGCACAAGCAGAGGAAGGTAACCAGGCCCCTCTGTCTGTTGAAGGAGCGTCTTCCCCAGGAGAGTCGAGGCAGGAGCCCTCGGTTGTCGAGGGCAGGGAGCACTGTGGGCTTGTGGAGACGGCGGGTAAGGAGTCGCCTTTGCTGGCACACCAGCGCGGTGCCTGAAGGGAGCGGTGCTTCCTCTGGCTGCCCCGCCTGCCCGCTTCTCTCGAGGGCCTTCCAGGTGCCCGGCTCTCCGAGCCCCTCAGCAGGCTGGGGGGCTGTGCTCACGGGGCGTCAGGCCGCAGACTCTGACCGTGGGGTGAGAGGGAGACCTGCCCACCCCAGGTCGGACCCCTTGTGCGGTGTGGGCTCACTGCTGGCGGCGTACCTCCCAATCCTGAGACGGGTCCTGCTTGACTACAGGTCTGATGAGGGCCTTGGAGGGATAGGCCTGCTGCTGCCCCAAGCCTGCTGTGGGAGGCGTGTCCACCCAGCGGCGCTGCAGCGTCGGGGTCCCAGATGGTCCACTGCCCACTGGGGTCTCTGGAAGCCCCTGGGCTGTCCCCCCCAGCCCCGTCCTCTGTGCCCTGTCCGCGCAGGCGACCTGACTCCAGGTGGCGCTGCAGGCCCTCCGGGCTTGGCACAGGCCGCCCCGGGCACCCTCTCCCCTGTGCTCTCCGCCAAGCACCTTGCTTTGCAGGGTGACCGGGTCGGGCGCGCTGTGGCCGCTGTGGTGGTGGGGGGCCACGGGTGCCGCCTCCGTGACAGAGGGAGCAAGGGTTTTCAACGATCTTTACTTGAGACTTTTTGAAAATCTGTCACTGAATTTTCAGCCTAATTTTATATTTAAGTTTTGTAGAAAGACAAGTTGTCTGTACAAATATTGCCTTCTGAAATACTGTGAGGAATCTTTCTGTTTGGGAGGACCTTTGCATTTTCCCAGCACAGGCCCCACTGGAACCCGTGCTGGAGAAGGTGTTCTCTGTGCTGATGCTGGGTGTCTGTTTGCTAGACAGCAGGCAGCTTTTCCACTTAGGCTCTTGGAGTGTGTGTCGCTAACAATATATAGTCTTCACCTGAGATGAAAATTAATTTCCTGCCAGTTGGATGGCAGAGATAAGCATCGTCTTTTTGTTGCGTGTTGAACAAAACATGTTGAATGTTTTAGAAAGTCATTTTCTCTATCACGCTAGTGAACACAAGTTGGAAATTTTACCTGCTAGGGTGGGAAAAAGGAATTTCTAGTTTCTTAGCACAAATTTTCTTGTGTGTCCTTGTGACCCACGTGAGTGTGCCAGCAGGAGCTTCACTGGATCGGCTTGGCGGCGCCTGCGTGGCGCCCGGTAAGTCCTGTGCTGGCAGCTGCGTCCTCCACCCGCTCCCGGACGCCCGGGCCCATGGGGGCAGGAACGCACAGCCGCTCTGACCTGGGCTTCTGTCCCCACCCCTGGCCCCCCGGCAGCTCAGAGGCTGTGGCGGGCTTGTTCCCCGCCAGCCCTGCTCTGACGTGCTGTCTGAGGTTTGGGCCTGCTGTCGCCCCTTCAGAGTCTTATCTGAAGGCGCCCCGTTTCTGTGTCTCACGCTGCCTTTGCTTCCGCCGCAGCTGGAGGAGAAGGCGCGCCTGGAGGCGGAGGCGCGGGCCCGGGGGCATCTGCACCTGCGTGAGGAGCAGCGGCGGCGGGCAGAGGACGAGCGGCTCTCGGAGGAGTTGCGGCGGCTGCAGGAGCTCCAGACGCTGCGCGCCGCGAGGAAGAAGAAAAAGGAGCGGCCCGGGAAGGACTGTCCCAAGTTGGACATGCTCGCCGGCAGCTTCCAGGCGGCCGCAGAGGCGCTGCCCAGTGCCGAGACCATCCACAACGGCTCACTGGAGCCAACCGAAGACCCCGAGACCTCATCCCCCTGCCCCTCCAGACATGCGGACCCCGCGGGCCCGGCGCCGGGGGCCGACCCCTCCAGACACGCGGACCCCGCCGAGCCCGTGGATGCCAGGCGGCTCCTGCCCAAGGGGGTCAGCGGGGAGCAGCAGGAGCCGCTGTCCTTCCTGCTGGACATGGTGCATCACCACAAAGGGGGCGCCGGCCCGCAGAAGCCGCGGCCAGGCAGCAAGGCCGCCAGCGAGCCCGCCAGGAAGCCCGCGGAGCCCCTCCGGGCCCCAGAGGCCCCGGCCCGGCCCCGGCCGCAGGCCGAGCCCAAGGCCAGAGTGCTGGACCTGACACCCCTGGCGGACCACCGGAGGGAGGAGAGGAAGGGGAACAGCAACAACAACAACAGGAAGCCTCTGAGCCACACCCGCGAGGAGAAGCCGAGCCCGGGCCCCGCAGAGCCCCCCGCGCCCAGCGAGCCCCTGCAGAGCGGCAAGCCGGCGCCCGCGGAGTCCCCGCAGCCCAAGGGCCGGAGCAGGAAGAGCAAGAAGAAGAAGGGGGAGCGTGCCAGCAGCTCCATCGGTGAGTGCAGCCCGCAGGCGTGCGCCGGCCTCTGCCTCGGGGGCCTCTTCACCAGCACAGGGGCCGCGTGCACACTGTTGCCACGTTTGGTTGTCGTGAGATAGGCTCCAAGCCCCCGACCGCGGGAAGAGCTCGAGGACCCCCGCGCACCCCCAGGTCGGCAGTCACCCCGGCTTTGTCCTCTTGTGCTCCAGACTGTGTTCCTGAACCAGAAGAGAGTTGCTTTGCCGTTTTCCCTTTAGATACTCCTGTGTGTGTTTGCTCCAGTGAGGGCCCTCTCTCCCGAACCGCAGGATAGTTGCTAGAGGCAAGGATTCGACACCACACAGACCTATCTCTGCCTTGGAGGCGGGAGCCTTGCTCCTGTTGCTCTGTTCGTCCTGGAACGTCTTTTACGGGAAAAGGTGGTTTCTCCTGACTTGGCGCCCTACCCGGGGTCCCCTGTCAGGTCCTGCCTTTCTCACCACCGCGGCATTTCTCAAGAGTGTGGCCCATCCATTTTTAGAATGAATTACTTTTTAGAATACTTTCAGCTGGGTGCCGTTCCCTCACAGCCAGGTTGAGATTGTGCATTGGCAGCGGCACTGTGTCCGCGGGTGCAGTGTGGTCAGAAGGGCGCGCTGCCCGCCTGGCGGGGACTCTGGTCCTCCCGGGCTGCTGGGCGGGGAGTTTCTCCTCCATGAGGACCAAGCCTCCCGGCCTTGGCTCAGGTCAAGTGTCTCGGGGGGCAGACAAGCCCCGCGTGTTGCATCAGGCGCTCGCCCCGACAGCTCGTTCCTGTGCTGTTTCCAGAGGGCGCTGTTTCTGTTCTTCCTTCTGCATTTCTTACGCAGAGTCCTGCAAGAAGGGCTGTTCTCCCCCGGGGGTTTTCTGCGTTTTCTTCCGTATTTTTTGCAGGGACTGTTGCAGGAGTCCTCACCTGCTGCTGTCGGGGGTACCCTTTTCCTATTTCGATGCCCCAGATTCAGTCCGGGGGCCCCTGGAGGACGCCCTGCTCCCCGTCGCACGGTGGGTGCACGTGTGTCCTGCACAGTCAGACGTGCAGCTTGGCGTTCTTCTCTCTTCCAGCTCTGAGACCCCCCCACGGGCTGCGGGGGTGGTGTTGGCAGGACTGAGGAGGGCGCGTGTCTGCCGCGTGTGCGCATGTCCACACACGGGCCCCTCTGTCTCTGTGTGTCGTGCTCACTCCAGCAGCTGCAGCCGCCTGCACTGGCGCTGCACCCCCTGGAGCCCCCTCCCTGTTTGCACAGGGTGTTTCCCTGCTCGTGGGCCTGGGAGTCCATGCGGGGTGGTCTCAGAGCTGCCTGCACGTGCAGTGGGCCCAGGTGGCACGGCGCTTCTGAGGAGCGCTGGCTCGGGGCGCCGTCCAGGCGGGCCGTGGGCTCGTGCCCAGCCTCCCGAGAGCGTCCTGTCGTCAGGCTTCCAGACTGGCCCCGTCTGTTACCTCGTGTGCCTTTTCTCTGATTGCAGCAAGGTCCTGTTTCTAAGGGCAGTTTCTACATCTTTTCGTGAATTTTCTACTCGTAGCTTTTTCTCATCTTTCAGTTGGGTTCTTGGCCTTCTCCTTCCGTGTTTGAGAGTTCTGTGTGAATGGGCGTGTTCGTCTGGGGCCGCACCACCTGCCACGGGTGCTTCTCAGGGTTCTCACGGACGCTGGCGCTGCCTGTGAGCGCTGCCTTCAGCCTTGCGCAGGTTTGCCTGGGGACCACGGGCGGTCCGTTCATGGGTCTCCTGTGGTCTCCAAACTTCGAACAGGTGTCCGGTGTCGCTGTCGCTGTCTCCCCAGCGCTGCGGGGGTGGGGAGCGCCCCGTGTTTCTGCCACGTCTTCACTGATCTCCCAGAGACGCTTATTTGGAGTTTATCCTCGTGTGTCGTGTGATGCATGAATCCAGTTTCATCCTTACCCGGATGCGCCAACGCCAGCTCCTGGAAAGCTCCTCTCCAGGGAGCAGGGTGCTGCCTTGGGCTGTGCGGGGCCGTGTCCTCGGGCCTGTCTGGGATGCCTCCTCTTCCCCCGCTTGTCCGCCCGCCGTAGGGGCGCTGGCTGAGCTGCTGCAACGGCTCCTCCCTCCTCCGTCTTTATCAGTGTTTTCTTGGCTGTTCTTTTTGTGTTCGTGTTCCCATAGGAACTTTGGTGTAAGTGTGCCTAACTCCCTTAAAAAAGAAAAAACCTTGTTGGTATCTTAAATTTATAAGTTAATTTAGGGAGAATTGATCTATGTGATGTTGTTTGTCCTTACCAAGAACAGGGGGAGTTTTTCCATTTGTTTAAATCCACTTTATGTCTTTTGGAATGTTTTAAGTTTTCTTTAGTAGGTTTTTCACATTTCTTATTGAGCTTATTACTAAGTATTTAGTCTTCCTTGCTTTTAATTTTAATGAGATGTTTTCTACCGTCTTACATTCTAACTTTGGACCATCCAGTGCAGTAGCCAGTCATGTGTCAGCCCTGAGCCCTGAGATGTTCAAAGTGCAAGTTGAGGAGTTTGTGAGGGTAAAAATATACACCGTTAAAACCTAATATGAAAAAAAAAACGTAAAATATCTGAATATAACTTTTTACATTGATTACATATTGAAATGATCTTTTGGATATGTTTCGTTGACTATATATTACTGATGCTAATTTTATTTGTTTCCTTTTACTTTTTCTAACGTGGCCACTGGAGGGTCTCACACTGTCCGTGGCCCCTGTTGTTTCTGTTGGGCCGTGCTGCTGCGCCTGGTGTCTGTGTTTATGAAAACCGCTGCTTTCTGCACCTCCCGCCTTAGCGCCTCACCTCAGTCTTGCTGATTCTCAGGATTTCTGTCGCCTGTTTCAGATAGAGAAAACTTTACTTCTACTTTTCCAGTTCTTACACCTCATTTTCTCTTACTTAATCACATCATTCATAAACGTAATGGAAACATCTGATGTTTCCAACCGGTCCATCCTAAAGGAGATCAGTCCTGGGTGTTCATTGGAAGGACTGACATTGAAGCTGAAACTCCAGTACTTTGGCCACCTCATGCGAAGGGTTGACTCATTGGAAAAGACCCTGATGCTGGGTAGGATTGGGGGCAGGAGGAGAAGGGGACAACAGAAGATGAGATAGTTGGATGGCATCACCGACTCGATGGACATGGGTTTGGGTGGACTCCGGGAGTTGGTGATGGACAGGGAGGCCTGGCGTGCTGCGGTTCATGGGGTCACAAAGAGTCGGACACGACTGAGCGACTGAACTGAACTGATGTTTCTATATTAAGATTTTGGCTTTAAGGTTCATATATTTTATCATGTTAAAAGATCCAATAATTCCTACTTTTTAAAGATATTTTATCAAGAAGGAGCTGATTTTTGTCAGAGGTTTTGTAGCATCTGTGTAGATTAAACATTTTTCTTCTTAGACCTGTTGCACTTCATAATGATTGGGAAGGTTTTGTTTTTCATTTTCAGTATTCTTGAGAAATTCACCCTCCACTGGGACTGTTTAGGCTTTAATGATTTGATAGGAATCTCCCATGCAGCCCCCTGGGCTTGGCACCTTTTTTGTAGGGTAGTTTCCTGGTAACATTCTCTCTGTCTTCTCTGGTAATTGGTTTGTTGAGGTATTTCGGTCTTTTATGAGGTTAATTTTTGTAAACTGTGTTTCAGTGGTAAATTACCTGTTCAGCTAGTTTTCCAGCTCAGTTACATAGCCGTCTGCAGAGCACATACTTTTTTATTTTTAGCTGTGCTGGGTCTTTGCTGTGGCATGCAGGCTTAGTTGCCCCAAGGCATGTGGGATCTTAGTTCCCCGGCCAGGGTTTGAACCTGCGTCCCCTGCACGGGTGGGTTCTTCACCAGTGGACCACCATGGACGTCCCCAAAGTACATTATTTTTAAACATTTCTTTCAGTGGTGGTTTTCCTCTCATCATTTCCTATTTTGTATGTTTGTGCTTTCTTTCTCTCTATTCTGTTTGATTCTGTTAAACTTAATAGTTTATCTATGTAATGTTTTTTTTAAGGCTCTTGATTTAGTAATTAGGTGTATTTTTATTCTTTCCTCTGCCGCATTAGTTTCCATTTTTATCTTTTTTTCCTGTGCTTTCTTTTGTTTCACTTCATTGTTCTTTACAACGTTTTGATTTGGGAATCAAGTTCATTTCTTTTCATTCCTTCAATTTTATTGATCAAAGTAACACTGAATTTTTCTCTGAAAAATTTTTCTCAGAACTTTCCCTTTAAGTGTATCTCATAATATCTGATAATGTTTCCACTTGGTTTCTTTTTTAGAAATTCAGTAATTTCCATGTAGTTTTTCCCCCTTTGACCCAGTAGTTTAATAGGCGGCTTTTAGTTTTCCAGCTGGGAGAACCTCTCTTGTATTAATAATTTCTAGGTTTTGGACTCTGTGATTTATTTGAGAGTGTTATTTATCATATTTCTGCTTTTAATTACTGGTATTTAAGTTATCGGTATTTGTGACTAGTTTTTATGATTGCACTATGTGCATTTGAGATAAAAGTGTATCTTCTGTGTTTTCATGGTATAAAACTATATCTAAATACTTGTTTATATCCATGACATATTTTTGAATTATGTTTATGTTTGAGTCTTCCATAGTTGACTTGGCTTTTATCCTCTTGATCATATTCTGTTATTTATTATTGAGGTTTCTTTCCTGTAGTTTTGCTTTACAGAGGTGGTTTCTCTGTTACTTGGTGCACATTCCTAATAATTTCTTACTGAACTGTGGCTTTTATTATTAAAACTCTTTTTGCTGTGCTCCTTGCTTTTGGCCTGACTTCTTTGTCCCTCGGCTCCTGTTTGCCTGGCGGGCACCTTTGTCGCCCTCCCCTCGTCTCTGGCCTTCCGAGTCGCTGGGTCTTAGGTCGTTCCCTTGTACGCGGCGCAGACACCTGAGTCCTGCTGGGCGAGGCGTGTTGACAGTCTTACCTGGCGCAGGCGAGGTGAGCGAGCCCCTTTCTGTGTCCTCATAGGACAGCCCTGACGTGATTTTGTGATTATTAGGCCTGTTTCGTGTTTGTGTTCTCTTCTTCCCTAAAGGTCGCTGTGTCAGAACACCCCTGACTCCGTGCTGGCGCCCCTGCCCCTCCAGGCCCCCTCCCTGCTCCTGGTGGGGGCCGTGGTCCTGCTTACTGCCCGGGGGGCAGCCGTGTGCCGAGCCCCTTCTCCTCCCCACGTTGCTGTCCCTTCTCGTCCCATTTTTCAGCTGCGTTGTATCTGCTTTGTTGTCAGAACATATGGTGTTTGTAAGTCTGCACGTGAGTGAGTACAGCAGGTGCCTGCCTCCTGTAGAGATTCTGGGCGCGGGTCGTCCCATCAGGGCCGGGGCGAGTCCTCTGAGCTCCAGAGAAGCGAGCGGTTTCCGTGGTCTGTACGGCGAGCCCCCAGCCAGGCCTGGAGTGAGTCTTAGGTCAGCTTTCTCTCCACTCTGGTTAGTACAGTTTATTTGTGCAAAAAAAAGCCTGTCTGATACTGAATCTGGCTATAGTTCCATCCTATTTTTTCCTTACACCATGATTTTTGACCCTGGTTATCGGTTC
Organism: Giraffa tippelskirchi; assembly: GCF_054371585.1. NCBI lineage: Eukaryota > Metazoa > Chordata > Mammalia > Artiodactyla > Giraffidae > Giraffa > Giraffa tippelskirchi. The sequence goes on from NC_137275.1 coordinate 1,808,456, forward strand.
TAATCAGAAAAGAGTATCAGAAACCACTTTGTAGTGGCAGTGTCTCCAGCAGACGCACCTCCTGTTGTGTTTGCTTTTGTGGTTAAAGCTGCTCTTCTTCTAGAACTATCATATTTATGGAACAGCTTGCGATTGGGCTTTCTAAGACGTCATTTTCTTGACTCCTGTAAGCCCTCCTGGCTCACTACGTCTCTCCTCGGGTACAGCGTCTCCCTGAGCAGGTGGGCCTCTGGCGGTGCTGGCGGTAGGGGTGCACCAGAGGCCTGAAGAGCGGTCTCGACCCAGGGAGGCGTGCGATGTCAAGGCGACCTGTGTGGGTGGGAGGGCGGGGCAGGGGGCGCAGCATGAAGCAGCAGCAGGGACGGGGGACAGGCATTCCCAGCTGTTGGCGAGGAGCGTGCCCAGCCTGCTGACCAGGGGTCGTGACCGTGAGGCGCGGAAGTGGAGGGGTGCGGCTGTGCCCGACTGGGGTGGTTGCACGGAGGAGGTGGCTTTGCGGATGTGCAGCCCAGCACAGAGGGCGGGGCGGGGGTGGGGTGGTGCTGTTGGTGTCCAGGTGTGGGTGAAGCCATGGGGGACAGTGGTGGGGGGACAGAGGAGGACCCCGGCAGCGAGCCCTGTGTGGGGGGCTGTGGTCCTGCCGGTCCTGGGGGCAGCGTTGCTGTGAGCAGGTGGGTGTGATGGCCCCCACCTGCCACTGGGACTCCTCGTAACTGTGGGCAGCTGGGGTGCAGCTAGGCCACGGCTCTGCTGCTTTAACTCCATTACGGGGTGTACTCACACTCCTGTGCAAATGCCTAGTGAGAGGAGGAAAGGGTCTTCATGGGAGATTCCAAAAAGTTGTCCCATGCTAAGGGGGGGACAGGGTGGAGTGTGGCCTTTAACAGAGCGGCGGTGGTGGTCTGCACGCTCCTTGGATGGAGCCTGGTGGTGCGCGGGCATCACTGCCCTCCCCATGCCTCTGGCACGTGCGCTCAGCCAGGAAGTGCGCTGCGTCCTGCAGGCCCCGGACGGGGTGCAAAGCGGAGGACAGAGTTAAGGCCCCCAGAGATGCCGAGGCTGCCTGCTGTGACCTGTCTCCAAAGAGGGCTCCTCACCTGCAGACTGAAAGACAGCCTTGCTCTTCAGTTGGGACGGCCTCAAGGCTGATGATAAAGTCTCTGGAGGGTGCTCGACTGGACGGAAGGCCTGGGAGAGCCGTGTTCCTCCAGAGGCTGGGTCCAGGGCCCAGATGTGCTGCGCGACTTCTTGCAGCCCTGCCCCTGCCCCTCCAGCGCGGACCTGGGACCGAGGGCCTTGTCCTCTCGAGGGCTCTCCCCGGGCCGCAGCCCCTGTGCCTCCTCTGCTGGGCCTTCGCTCCACACGAGTAGGCTCATCCCACTGTCAGGTGTTCCCAGGAGCCCGAGCGATATCCGCCCACCTTTGGCCCTTTGCAAAATCTCATCCTAGAAAAGGTTGTTAGTCAAGTGGTTGGAGTGAAACCAGATGCTGTGCTGCGTTCTAGGAAGATGGCCTGCTGTTTATCCAGTTGACTTACCGCTTTTCTTTCCTTTTGCAGATGATGTCTTTCTGCCTAAAGATATCGACCTAGACAGTGTGGATATGGATGAGACTGAGCGGGAAGTGGAATATTTCAAAAGGTAAGTGTTGGGCCTGGTGTCTGAAGAAACAGTGGTTTCGTGGTGCCATGCTTGGCCCTCCCAGAGCACTGCCCTGGGTCTTGGACAGAAGTCGCATCAGCTGGCCCCGCAGCCTGGCCGCTCTGCAGCGTCCTTGCCTCTGAAGGCCCGGCGTGCGGGTCCCACGCACACCCTGTGCACACACTCTAGCCTTCTGCCCTCACGGCCGCTGCTCCCTTCACGTGTGTGTGAAGATGGGTTTATGGCATCGCAGTGTGTCTCAGAGTGGTCCTCGCCCGGCAGCATCCCCAGGGAACGTGGGCCCGCATCTCCTTTCTCACAAGTCTTCCCACCGCTATTTATGTGCGCTGGTGTTGGAACAAGGATAGGGCATGCTCTTAAGGTGAAAAGTAACGTTTTGGATAATTTATTCCATTTTCCTGGTATGCAGACATGTTTAATAATGTTTGTCATAATTTCAGTAATATTTTGTCTATTATGTGAGTTATGGCAAGAAATTTTTTCTTTAAAGTGCTTTGTCCTTTATGTAGCAGTACTTTAACTCTTTGTTTCAGAAAACACACACATACACTCAAAAAAGAAGCAGTTTCCAATGTCATTAATTCATATTTGAAATATAAAATTCTAAATGTTTCTGAAAACTATGTTTATTATATAATGTGCGTGGGTGTGTTTTAATTCTTAGGAGATGATAAAGCATTTCCTGAAGTTAAGCATTCACAATAAAACTCTTAACTAGGATAGAAAGGTGCATCCTTAACATGATACAGCACATCCATAGGATACAGTGAATGTTTCACTTAATAGTGAAACATTAAAAGCTATTCTTTGAGATTAGTAATTTTAATAAGGATGCCTCTTATCACAACTTTTATTTCTAAAGACATAGAAACAAAGGGATAAGGATTCAAATGAAGAAGTGGAATTGTCATTCTCAGATGATATGAATGTGTTCGTACGAAGTCCAACGGAAGCTATAGCTAAATTATTGAATTCTTAGATAGTTTGCCCTGACGCTGGTTCTAGGGGGCAGGGAATGGAATAGGGCATTTCTTGGATTCCGGTGACACTTTGGAGGGAAAGTTTCCCCAATGTGGACCTGCAGGATTCACACAGCTTATAATCATAGACTACTTATTGTAAACAAAGATTGTCAGGCACCCAGGACTTAGGAAAAACAATAAAAATCTAGAAGTGAAAAACAGAATTGTTAAAATCAAGGTCTCAATAGATAGTGATAGATTCAACACTGCTGAAGAGGAGATTAATGAACTGGAAGGTACTCTGGGATGCACCAAGAGGTGAGGAAAACAGAAAACGTGAAAGAAGGGTCAGGAGACAAAGAGGAGGCTCAGTCTAACGTACGGCTAACTGAAGCTCCTCTGAGAGGAAGTGGAGAGACCACGGAAAAGCGGGATTTCAACAGATGAGGCTTTTGAAGAACTAATGGAAAATACGAATCTACAGAATCAGAGAAGCACAACATATACCAACAGGATAAACAAACAAAAATCCATTCCTCCACATGGCATTTGAAACCAGAGACTGGAGCAATATTTAGTGTTCAGAAAAGATTGTCAGTCTATAATTATGAATCCCACAAAATTATTCTTTCCCATAATAGAGAAAAGCTGGAGGAGTGTGCTGCAAAGAGACCCGTTTAAAAGGAAACGTGTGAAATTATACTTTAAGAAAGAGGAAATTGGGAATTCCTTGGCAATCCAGTGGTTAGAACTCTGTGCTTGCGTTGCAGGGGGCGTGGGTTCCGTGCCTGTCAGGGAACTAAGATCTTGCGAGCCATACAGCATGGCAGGGAAAAAAAGAGAAAAAACGGAAACTGAGCTCAGAAGGTTAGTCTGATATACACGGGAAGGGATGAAAAAACCTCCTGGTAAATCTTGGTAAATGTATAATTGACATTATACTTAAAGGAACCCCAGTACTGAGCATCAGCAACATGTCCGCTCGGTGTGACGTAATCAGAGCTGAGTATCCTCAACCTCTTTTTTATTGTTAGGGTAAGAGCAAACATTAAAATAATAGAAATAAAATGGATAAACTGCTAATCAGTAGGAGGAGGAAAACCGTCAGGACTCAAAAAGAGAAACAAGTGTAGAGAAAGTACAACAGACAGATTTTTAAAAGATGATAGAAGTCCAGTTGTCTCAATAACCATCATAGGCAGTAAGCAGAAAGAATATAGTTTGTCAGATTGTGTTCAATTTTTTTAATGTATATACACATAAATATGTATATATGCTATATACAAGAAAATAACCTGAACTTTAATGGAAAGAGAGATGGGGGGCTTCCCTGGCGGCTCAGTGGTGAAGAACCCACCTCAGTGCGAGAGACATGCGTTCGCCCCTGGTCTGGGAAGGTCCTGCCTGCAGAGGGCAGCCCAGCGCAAGCCGGACGGCTGCCTGAGCCCTTGCTCTGGAGCCTACGCGCCACAGCGAGGAACAGCCCCACCCTGCAACGGAGCACAGCCCCGCTCACTGCAGCCGGAGAACAGCCGGCACAGCCACGAAGACCCAGCGCGGCCAAAAGTAAATAAAGAAAACAGTTTTCTTAGAAAAGAGAGGTAGAAATACAGAGAAAGAAAGACAGCTGTTCCAGTTGTGTTATTCTTGGATGAAATATATTTTAACACAAGGGATAGTTGAAGTTTGCTGCCTAATGATAAAATGTTCCATTTGTTAGGAAGAAAGAGGAATTTTAAACCTACGTATTTAATGAAACAGCCTCAAGATACAAAAAGCAGTTTGGGCTTTACAGAGAATTAGACACAATAAATGGTCTCGATAAAGGACAGAAATGGTATGGACCTAACAGAAGCCAAAGATACTAAGAAGAGGTGGCAAGAATACACAGAAGAACTGTACAAAAAAGATCTTCACGACCCAGATAGTCACAATGGTGTGATCACTCACCTAGAGCCAGACATCCTGGAATGTGAAGTCAAGTGGGCCTTAGGAAGCATCACTACAAACAAAGCTAGTGGAGGTGATGGAATTCCAGTTGAGCTATTTCATATCCTAAAAGCTGATGCTGTTAAAGTGCTGCATTCAATATGCCAGCAAATTTGGAAAACTCAGCAGTGGCCACAGGACTGGAAAAGGTCAGTTTTCATTCCAATCCCAAAGAAAGGCAATGCCAAAGATTGCTCAAACTACTGCACAATTGCACTCATCTCACGTGCTAGTACAGTAATGCTCGAAATTCTCCAAGCCAGTATGTGAACCGTGAACTTCCAGATGTTCAAGCTGGATTTAGAAACGGCAGAGGAACCAGAGATCAAATTGCCAACATGAAGGTGGGGCATGTGCGTGTTGGGGGAGACGGCAAGAGGTGGAAGCTTCCAGAAGCTCTAAAAGGCGACCTCACTGGACTCGGGGTTTGGGTCCTGGGAGACGATGCGGCCATTCGCCGGTAGGCAGGCTGGCCGGGGGCGTCCCTTCCCCGGACAGAGTCCTCTGGGCCGCGGCTCAGCGATTAACCACGGCTGAAGCGGAAACGGCACCCCTGCTGGACGAGCAACAGCTGCACCATTTTCTGGTTTGATTCAAATTCCTGCAGCCGCGTCAGTGTGGGAAGGGTGAGAATTTCAGAAAGGATGCAGAGGCTTTTGAAAGAAAATATCCTTTCCCTCGTTTGCTTGCCACCGCTGCCCGGAAGCCGGGGCAGCCAGCTGCAGAGTAGACGGGGTTGGGAGGCGCCGGCCCAGGGGCCTGGAGATGTTGGGCTGCGCGGCCCTGCCCCGAGGGCGGGGGAGGCCGTGTTGTGTGTCTCGGTGCAGATTCTTGTTTGACGTCACACTCTCGTGACTCATGGGTGAGGGAGGGCAGGCCGGGGGCCGTGGGCACAGCCGAGCTGGGACGGGCACTTTCCCTGAGGACCGAGAGGAAAGGACCCGGAACCCCAGGGATGTCCCGGGCGCTGGCCGGTGTCCCGAGGGGGACCATCCTCCCCCGGCGGCGGTGGCGTCAGGTCCCCGCCGTGGCCGGGGGAGGGGGGTGCTGGGGTCTCGGCTCCAGCCAGGCTGGGCCGCTCCCCCGTGACTGTGCGGCTTCTTGTCTTCCAGGTTCTGTTTGGATTCTGCCAGGCAGACCCGACAGAGACTGTCCATCAACTGGTCCAATTTCAGCTTGAAAAAAGCCACCTTTGCTGCCCACTGAACGAGGACGCTGGAGAGGGCCGTGCGTGGTGGCCGGCCCGGCCCCTCTGACGAGAACCTGCTGCTCGGCCGCGCTGTGAGCCCGTGTGCCTGTTGTCTGTGCGTGAGCCGGCCGGACGAGCTCGTCCCCGCGCGGCCGGCCCTCTGCGTCTCGCCCTGTCCCGCCACCTGTCCCCGGGGGGCTCCACTCAGCTCTGCCCGCGTCCACCTGAGGGGCCGGGCGGGCGGGCCCGCCGCCTCCACAGTCCACTGTCCAGAGTGTACACGTCGCGCGTCCGTGTCTGACCCCTGACTTGTAGCCAGCTTGTGTAAGATCCCCGCAGAACGAGACCGTTCGAGCAAACACCCACCAGTACTCACACCATGAAGTCTGTAGAGTGTACAACTGTATTAACACGGAGCCTGCCTGGCTACTTTTTTAACATATTGTTAAGTAATATTAAAATCATGTCTTTCTTTTTGAAAGATGGAATACATTAGTACAGCAGGAGACCTGGTCTGGTTGCTTTGTGCTGGGGCCGGGGGTCGGCGGGTGAGCGGGTGGCCGTGCCCCCGAGGGACGTTGCCGGGTACCCTCACTGCCCTCCACCCAGCAGGGCCCCGGGGCCTCCACGGGCCAGCACCACCCGGCCGGGTACTCAGCGCTGTCGGTGGGCCGCAACGGTACGTGAAGAGTTCGGGGGGCAGTGGAGGAGGGCCGGGGCACAGCAGATGGAAGTGGGCTTCCCCGCGGCCTGGGGGGTGCGGCTCTGACACAGCGACGACGAAACCTGTAAACATCTACTGGGGTGTGTGAGCAGCACTCGCCCCCAGGGGGCAGAAGAGGAGGCCCAGCGCGGCCCTCTCTTGAGCTCTGTCGGCAGGAAGCTGGCGGGGAGCTGCTGTCCGGTCGTGGCCTAGCTTCCCTCACCCCTTAGAACACTCTAGCTCCCGCTGCTCCGGCTCCCGGGTGAAGTGGCTTCCACGCGCGACCCTGAGTGAGGGGACGCAGTGAGAGCCCCGCTTCTTTGTGGAAACGGCTTGGCCTGGCTCTTCGCTGGCGAGGTGAGGGGGACCGGCCCCGGCGGCGTCCTGACATCCCCGGGGCATGCAGGGAGCGGGCTGGGAGGAGGCGGGGCGGCTCAGAGGCGGGGCGGCTCAGAGCGCAGTGTGCACCATGGGAGGCCTCCCCATCACCGTCTGAGCCCCCAGGCAGGCCCGGGGGGCAAGGAGGGGCTCGCCCGGCGCCGCTGCTGGAGCGGGCCCTACCCGGGCCCAGGGCCTGGGAGCAGGCAAGGGCAGCAGGCAGGGGGTGTTTGGTCGAGCACTGGCCAGTCTTTCCTGGGTGTTGGATGGTCCAACAAAGGGAGAAACTGAGGCTGGGCCATGACCACAGCACGGGGTCCTCAGGCACAGACCCCACTGCATCCCTGGACCCCCACCAGGGCCGGGTGCAAACCCGGGGGTGGGTCAGGGAGGAGCCGGTGTCCACACAGGCTCAGACCGGCCTGCGCCCCTGTTCCCTGGGTGCCCCCCACCTTCCACACCCGCTCCGCCCAGTGGGCCTGCTACGCGCACCGCGTCCCTTCTGCGTCCACCTGGACACCGTCCCATCTCCTGGAAGCCAGTTGACCCACAGGACCAACCCTGGCATTCCTCGTCCCTCAAGGGGGCATCTCAGGAACAAGAAAGAGGGTGGATTCAGGCCCCAGGAGGCTGAGGCCCCAGTGTGAGGCCGGGTCCTCTCCGCAGTCACTGCAGTTAGAGCTGGGGGCACAGGGCCCAGGCCTGTGGAGGGAGCCCACGCGTCCCCAGCGAGGTCACTGCTCAGCCTGGGCTCAGCCTCGGGAGGGCCTCGTGCGGGTTACAGGGGTAAGTGATCTGCAGATGAAGTAAAGTAACTGCGGCTGCAAGAGAAACCGCCAAGTGGGCTTTTATTGAAACCTGCCGCCTACATACTCATCCCATTAAGAAACCAAAACGTGGCACTTCTCAATTTCATTAATGCATTTTCTTTTCTAAGGAGAAGAAAAACCATTCCACAGTTCATACTGTTTTACTGTCTTCAACACGAAACCTCTAAGTTGTCGCAGAGAATGACAGAATGGGAGTGACCTCCTGCTGCATCTTCACAGTCACAGGCAGTCCCTGTTTCTTTGGGACCCGCCGTTCAGTGTCAGAGGAGAGAGCTGTGCAGGGCGGGAGGAAGTTCCGAACAGTCTGAGCTCTGAAGGACTTGCTCCCCACAGGGGACGTGTGGCAGAGGAGGGCAGCCGCGGGGCGGGCTGAGCGCGCTGAGCCGGAGCTGTGACTCCAGACGCTGTCTGGGCAGGAAGCAGCTGTGTAACCGGGACAAGGTTTTACGCGCTGCTCCTGGATGTTGGAACAGTGTTTCCTGAGGGAAGGGCCCCCACTTCCTGCCTGGAGGCAGCTTCCAGGCCCCACACTGGGGGGAGCCCAGCAGACCAGCATCCCAGGGGGCCTGGAGCTTCCAGACAGGAGGGGGCTGCACACGCAGATCCACCAATCTGTGCGCCTGCGGCATAAATTCCATAAGCCCGGTGGAAGTTTCCACCACCCAGGGTGCAGAGACCGGGGGATCCCTGGCACCGGTGTGGAGGCCAGTGAGCTCAGCACTGGGGTTCTGCTACCCCTGGGTGGGATCTAAGGCTGAACACAAGCCTCAGAAGGAGCAAACTGGCCCTAAGTATTAATTTGACTGCCTGCTGAAACAGAGCGTGACGGTCCTTAAAACTGTCCCGCACAACATCGTACGAGTCAAACTGTTAGGATCCAGGCCGTGCCAAGAAGGAAATGCAAGCCATAATCAGAAGAAAAACAAGCAACAGAAACGGAACCAAAGATGGCGAATCTGCAGACAAGAACCTTAAAATGACTGTTTAAGTCTTATGACTGCGCTCAAGCATATAAAGGAAAATGTAAACAAGATGAAGAACTGGAAGCTATAAAAAAAAGATCCAAATCCAAAGGGAGAAAAATACAGTGTGTAAAATGAAAAATACCCAAGGTACAAGTAACAGCTGATGAGAAACTTTGGAAGGGAATACCTGTAGACTCAGTGCAAATAAAAGAGAAACTACGAGAAACGAAACCCACTCCAGTATTCTTGCCTGGAAAATCCCATGGACGGAGAGCCTGGGGGGCTACAGTGCTTGGGGTCGCAGAGTCAGACACGACTGAGCCACTAACACTAACACAAGAGAAATGAAAACTGACCTTTTCCAGTCCTGTGGCCACTGCTGAATTTTCCAAATTTGCTGACATATTGAGTGCAGCACTTGAACAGCAGCATCTTTTAGGACTTGAAATAGCTCAACTGGAGTTCCATCACCTCCACTAGCTTTGTTTGTAGTAATACTTCTTAAGCCACTTGACTTCGGACTCCAGGATATCTGGTTATAGGTGAGTGATCACACCACCGTGGTTATCTGGGTCATGAAGATCTTTTTTGTACAGTTCTGTGTATTATCACCACCTCTTAATCTCTTCTGCTTCTGTTAGGTCCATACAGTTTCTGTCCTTTTTTGAGCCCATCTTTGTATGATATGTTCCCTTGGTGTTATCCGATTTTCTTAGAGATCTCTAATCTTTCCCATTCTACTGTTTTCCTCTATTTCTTTGCATTGATCACTGAGGAAGATTCTTATCTCCTTGCTAGTCTTTGGAACTCTGCATTCAGATGAATATCTCTTCTTTTCTCCTTTGCCTTTCACTTCTCTTTTCTCAGCTATTTGTAAGGCCTCCTGAGACAACCATTTTGCCTGTCACCACCTCCTGCACAGTGTCACGAACCTCCGTCCACACTTCTTCAGACACTCTGTCTACCAGATCTGATCCGTTTAATCTATTTGTCACCTCCACTGTATAATCGTAAGGGATTTTTTTTAAGGTCATACCTGAATGGCCTAGTGGTTTTCCAAGTTTTCATCCTAATCCCACAGAAGGGCAATGCCAAAGAATGCTCAAACTACCACACAACCGTGCTCATTTCACATGCTAGCAAGGTAATGCTCAAAATCCTTCAAGCTAGGCTTCAGCAGCACATGAATCGAGAACTTCCAGACTTACAAGCTGGATTTAGAAAAGGCAGAGGGACCAGAGATCAAATTGCCAACATCCACTGGATCATAGAAAAAGCAAGAGAATTCCAGAAAAACATCTGCTTCGTTGACTATGCAAAAGCCTTTGACTGTGTGGATCATTCTTCAAGAGATGGGAATACCAGACCATCTTAACCTGCCTCCTGAGAATTCTGTATGCTGGTCAAGAAGCAACAGTTAGAACTGGACATGGAACAACAGACTGGTTCCAAATTGTATGAGTATGTCAAGGCTGTATATTGTCACCCTGCTTATTTAACTTATATGCAGAGTACATCATGAGAAACGCTGGGCTGGAAGAAACACAAGCTGGAATCAAGATTGCCGGGAGAAATATCAATAACCTCAGATATGCGGATGACACCACCCTTATGGCAGAGAGTGAAGAAGAACTAAAGAGCCTATTGATGAAGGTGAAGGAGGAGAGTGAAAAAGTTGGCTTAAAGCTCAACGTTCAGAAAACTTAAGATCATGGCATCTGGTCCCATCACTCCATGGGAAATAGATGGGGAAACAGTGGAAACAGTGTCAGACTTTACTTTTTTGGGCTCCAGAATCACTGCTGATGGTGACTGCAGCCATGAAATTAAAAGGTACTTGCCCCTTGGAAGAAAAGTTATGACCAACCTAGACAGCATATTAAAAACCAGAGATGTTACTTTGCCAACAAAGGTCCACCTAGTCAGAGCTATGGTTTTTCCAGTGATCATGTATGGATGTGAGAGTTGAACCATAAAGAAAGCTGAGCGCTGAGAATTGATGCTTTTGAACTGTGGTGTTGGAGAAGACTCTTGAGAGTCCCTTGGACTGCAAGGAGATCAAGCCATTCAATCTTGAAATCAACACTGAATACTCATTGGAAGGACTGATGCTGAAGCTGAAGCTCCAGTACATTAGCCACCTGATGCGAAGAACTGACTCACTGCAAAAGACCCTGATGCTGGGAAAGATGGAAGGCGGGAGAAGGGGACGACAGAGGATGAGATGGTTGGATGGCATCACCAACTTAATGGACATGAGTTTAAGTAAATTCTGGGAGTTGGTGATGGACAGGGAGGCCTGGCATGCTGCGGTCCATGGGGTTGCAAAGAGTTGTACACGACTGAGTGACTGAACTGAAGTAAAGTGATGCATTAGTTTTCTGAGGCTGCCATAACAAAGCGCCACAAACTACATGGCTTAGAAATGTATTCTCCAGGTTCTGGAAGATTTAAATCTAGAATTCAGGTGTCAGCAGAACTGGTTCCTTCTAGAGGTTGTGAGGAGAAAGCTTTTCCGTGCTGCACTCCCAGCTTCCTGTGGTCACTGGCGGTCCTTGGTGGTTCTTGGCTTATCCATACATCACTCCAGTCCTGGCCTGTCTCCATATGGTATTCTCTCTCGTGTCTGTCTCTTGCCCTTTTCTTATAAGGACACTGGTCACAGGATTTGGGGTCCACCCTAATGCTGCAGGACCTCACCTTAGATTACACCTGCAAAGACCCTCTTTCTAAATGAGGTCACATTCACACATTCTGGGGATTAGGACTTCATTTTTTGGTGAACTTATTTTTGGGGGAGACACAATTCAATTCACAACAGGTTTTCTTAATTGGCTTTTCCATTTGTTGAAAATATACAGGAATACAACAGATGTTTCATACATTGTCTCTTGAGGTTGTCAACTTGACTTACTGATTAAACTGTTTTCTGAAGGCCCCCAAGGGTTTTCTACATAAACCATCTGTCATCTGTGAGTAGGGCCAGTTTCATTTCTTCTTTTCCAATTTTTCTAGTCTTCATTTTATTGCCCGATTGCACTGGGCACCTCCTGTATCAGCTGGAACTGCAGGAATAATAGTGAGCACCTTGCCTGGTGGGGACGTCCTCAGGGAGAGCACTCAGTACTTCATCAAGTGGGAAGCTGGCCGCAGATCTTCCGGACACACACCTTGGTCAGACTGAGGAAACTCCTCCTGCTCCTAGTTTGCCGGGCGGTGGTATCATGAGTAGGTACTGAATTTTGTCATATGCTTTTTTTGCTTCTGTTGAGATGATTATATGGGTTTGTTTTTTTTTTGGTCTGTTGTTGGTGAATTATTTTTTTAATGTCAAGCCATCTTACATTCCTGTAATAAAAACTGCACTTGGCTATATTTTTTCTTTATTTTTTTAGGATTTTTGCCTCTACTTTCGAGAGTGACCTGTCATTTTCCTTCGTGCCTTGTTTTTCTTGAATTTCAGTATCATAAAATGAGTTAGGGAACATTCCCATTGCGTTTCCTGGGTCTGTAGGATATTGGTATGTCTTTCTTAGATGTTAGGAAGAATTCACCAGTGAGTCATCTGAGACTGTAATTTCCTTTGTGAAAAGACCTTTAATTACAGATTCAGTCTACAGAAGGCTCTTCAGGTTTCCTGTTTCTTCAGTTTTAGGAAGCTGTGCGTTTGAAGGACTTGATCCATTTCATCTGTCACACGTATCAGCTCCATAAACTCTTCCTAGTGTCTCATCTTTTTAACATCCTAGAGACCTATAGTGGTGCTCATCTTTGACTCCGGATTTTAGCGATTCATGTTTTCTTTCTTCATCAGTCATGCTGTGGGTTTATCAGTCTTCTTACTATTTAAAAGAACTAACTCTTGGCATTGATGATCGTTGTCTGTTTTCCATTTCATTGATTCTGCTCTTTTATTATTTCCTTCCATTTTCTTTGGGCTTAATTTGCAGTTCTTTCCCTAGCATCTTGAGATGAGCACTTGGATCGTTGGAAGTCTCACCTCCCTTCATCCTAATACACGCCTTCGGAGCTATTACATTTCCCCTGGTCACTGCTTTCACTGTATTCCATAATTTTTAGCAACTTGTATTTTAATTTATACTCAGTTCAAAATATTTCCAGTTTTCGTTGTATTTATTTTTCTCATGGATCATTTAGAAATATGCTAGGAATTTATTAGTTATCGTTCTGTTACTGAATTGTGGTTTAATCTTAGTGGTCAGCAATCACAAATTCAGTGATAAGGCTCTTTGGAATACTGTTGTGACTCACTAATTTGTCTCTCTTGGAAGCATTTCACGTACACCTGAAAAGAATGACAGTTAGTGCTTGTTGGGTGTAACTTAATGTTCTACATATGAATTAGGCCAGGTAGATTATTTTGGTTAAATCTTCTATATCCTTACCGATTTTTTCCCCTGCTTCTTTCAGTTACTGAGAAAGGTATATTAAAATCTCCAACTATGATTATGTATTTATCTAGTTCTTTTGCTTTATATTGGTATTATTAGCTCTATGCAAATTTGGGTATATTATCTACCCCTGATAAATTTACACTTTTATCATTGTGTGGTGTTGATCTTTATTTCTGGTAATATTTTTCGTCTTAAAGTGCATTGTCTGATTTTCTTGGTTAATGTTGGCGTGGTATGTCTTCATCTTTTCTGATGGGCACACCGGCAAGACTTATTTTCGTCCACTGTGACAATCACTGTTATTCAGTCAGAGGATTTGGTAACTTTATTTATTGCCGCATATGTTGGGATTTTTATCCGCAACCAGGGATCAAACCCCAGGCCCTGCATTAGAAGTACAGAGTCTGGCGACTTCCCTGATGGTCCAGTGGCTAAGATTCCGCACTCCCAATGCCGAGGGCCCAGCTTCCGTCCCTGATCAGGGAACTAGATCCCACACGCCACAACTGAGAGTTCACACGTCACAACTACAGGACCTGAATGCTGCAACCAAGACTGAAGACCCTGCAAGGCCACAGCTAAGACCCGGTGCAGCCACATAAATACTTTTAACCACTGCTTGGGAAATCCCTCTGTAACTTGTTAATTAAGTATTTCCATCACTACTTCAGTAGTTACCCTAGAGATTATAATATGCTCCTGTAATTCATTACAGTCTACTGTAAATGAATGCAAAAACCTTAAAACCTTATAACTGTCTAAGTTCCTTAAGCACTCTGCTCCCCCACCTAGAAAGTTCCCGCGGTTGTTTGCGTGTCTGAAAACCTTCAAGACATTATTGTTCTAAACAATCAGTGCTCATCCGTGTCTGCTCACAATCAGTGCTCATCCACGTCTGCTCATCCCACGCTCTGCCCTCCTTTCTGTATTTTTATTGAGAATTACTTCTGACCGGTCTCAGCAATCTCCATAGTATTCCCTTCTTTTAGTACCGTCTGCTGCATATACATCTGGTTAGTTTGTGTTTGTGTGGCTGTATCTTCACCATTCCTTTTCCCCCACATGTCTAGAATCTGTTACTGTATATTGGAATGTGGATTCTGTTAACCTGTGTCTGAAGAAAGATGGGTTTTGTCCAGCAGGCCTGTGGATTACTGGTTGGGTACCTGGAAGAGGGGGATGTTTTGGTTTTGCCTTAAGATGTCAACTTTACTCCTGAAATGTGGCCCCTTGAGGGTTTCAAAGGAAAACCGAGGATGCAGCCGCCACTCTAACCCTGAGGGACAGCGTCCGGGGCCTCTGCTCCGTCTGTCCTGCCTTCCAGCCCCATTCCTGCCACAGGATCCGTGGGGCCTTACTCTCAGCCTGCCCAGTTCAGGGCTCAGGCAAGGATCTGAGGGCTCCTCGCCTGTGGCTCCTTTCTCTCCAAGAAGTGTTTGGGTGTCTGCGAAGTCCTCCAGCTCCTGAGGACAGAGGCTCCCTGGGACACTTGAGACCGACAGCTTCCAATGAGGCTCCCGGATGCCGGGGGGCCGTGGGGAAGCCCACAGAGGAGTCGACACCTGAACTACCCCCGGAGGAGGGCAGAACCAAAGAGAGAGGGTGCACACGCACGCCAGGTGAGAGGGCTGGCACAGCTGCATCACGCGGAGGGGAGCGCAGACCGTGCAGTGGGCCGGGGGCCAGCGGCAGGGGTTCAGATCCCAGCTGTATCCCCCGCTGCTGCGACGCCTCCCCGCCCGCACTGACGGCGAGAGGAAGCCCTAGCCGCCTGGCTCTCCGGAGGGTTAACGGGGTGACAGGCCCCGTGGCCCTGCGCCGCCCTGCAGGGCTCTTCTCTGCACTCACACCGTCCTCGACTCCCGCCCACGCTGGACGACACGGCTCTGGAGGCCCGACAGGCGCCAGTCCGCAGGCGAGTCTCCTCGGCAGCTCTATCGGGCCCAGATGCACGTGCAGCCAGGCCCCTGCACCCCCATCCCCCACACACACTCGGGGCAGCCGGTTAGCAAGTCCGTTTATTACAAAAACGTCACACGATCACGTGTTCAACTTCTGGGTGTGTGGCGAACACGAGGGCAGCGCAGCGCTCGGCTCCACGCCTCCCAGGGGGGCAGGGGGGCAAGGCCACGTGCTGGCCCGCAAGCTCGCCCATGGCCGTTCACTCGTGGCCTCGGCCTGGCTGCTTAGAAAACCAGCTCCGCACTAGAAGCTCCAACCCCTACCTCTGCCGCCAGCCCCACCGCAAGTTCCTGCTGACCCAAGAGCGGCCGAGGCGAAGACTCAGAAGCACCCCCAGCCTGTACTGGGGGCCCCGATCCTGACGCGGGGCGCGCCCACCACGGGCCACCGGGCTCACTGGCAGCAGTCGGCCACGTGCCTGAAGAGCTCCTCACCCTGCTCGTCGGTGAAGCACTTCAGGCAGTGCGGGCACTGCAGGTCCCCCTGGCCTCTCTGGGTCACTCCTGAGCTCCCGCCATCTGCGGGGAAGTCCAACCACTGGGATCCCGTCCCAGGCCTCCGGCCACCGGCCGCCACAGGCTCCGAAGCATCGGTCTCTAAGTACCTGGGAGATCTGCTCCCCGTGTGAATCCGGCAGAAGGCTGGCTCGCGAGAATCCTAGGAAAAGGCAGGAGTCCGCTCGCGAGGCTGGTCTCGGCTCCAGCGTCTGGAGCCACGTCCGTCGCTAGGCGGGGCCCGCACCTTCGCTCTGCCTGCTGCCGAAGCCCGAACGAGGACGTGCTGAGGACGACTGAGGGGTCCGGACCTCCCGCCTGTGCCCACAAGGGAAGAGGCCCACGTGGGGGCCACCCCCACCACGCAGCACGGAGGGGCCACGTGCAGGAGCTCCCAGTCGGGGCGCGAGGCCAGGACAGGCCGGCGGACACCACCCTCCACGCACACGCAAGTGCCACCCGGAGGTTTCCAGGTACAGGGCACAGTGGCCCTGCCCGGAGCGGAACCAAGGTCCTGGCAGCCGCAGAAGGGCTCGAAGTGCGTGAAAGAGAAACGAAGACGACCCCCGCCCTGGGCCCAGAAGACCCCGGCTATACCTGTCTCCAGGACACCTGGCGCTGCAGCGAGGCCACCTGCTCCTCCAGCTCATGGATGCGGCTCTGCGCCCGCTCCCTGTCGGCCCTCTCCGACGTGAAGTCATCCTTGTAGGCGAGGATCTGCGGAGAGGGGACGCCCCGCCCCCCGCGTCAGGAGGAGGAGGAAGCCCGTCCCCTATCCCGTCAGGAGGAGGCCCCGCCCCCCGCGTCAGGAGGAAGAGGAAGCCCGTCCCTCTATCCCGTCAAAAGGAGGAGGCCCCGCCCTCCCGTTAGGAGGAGGAGAAGGCCCCGCCCTCCCGTCAGGAGGAAGAAGCCCCGCCCCCCGCGTCAGGAGGAGGCCCCGCCCCCTCATTAGGAGGAGGAGGCCCCGCCCCCGTCAGGAGGAGGAAGCCCGTCCCTCTATCCCGTCAGGAGGAGGCCCCGCCCCCTCGTTAGGAGGAGGTCCCGCCCCCCGTCAGGGGAGGAGAAGGCCCCGCCCTCCCGTCAGGAGGAGGAAGCCCGTCCCTCTATCCCGTCAGGAGGAGGAGGCCCCGCCCCCTCGTTAGGAGGCGGAGGCCCCGCCCCCCCGCCAGGGGAAGAAGCCCCGCCCCCCGCGTCAGGAGGTGGAGGCCCCGCCCCCGGCGCCAAGGGCCTGGCCGCACCTGCTGCTCCAGCATCTGCACGCGCTCCAGCGCGGCGTCCCGTGCGCTCCTCGCCGCTGCCAGCTCCCGCCGCGCCTCCGCGCAGTCATCCATTTTCTCCTCCAACTGAGCATTGAGCCGGGAGACCTCCTTCCGCATCAGCTCGGTCTCCGGGGGGGCCTGCAGGCCCTTCAGCTGCGCGTGGAGCCCCCTCACGTAGTCGTCCCTGCTGGCGTCGTAGCGCTGCCACCTGGCGTTGAGGTCCTCCACCTGGGGGCCGGAAAGCGCCCTCGAGTCCGCCCGGAATACGAGGCCCGTCCCTACGTGGAGGCCGGCTCTGCCTGGTCTGGGCGGGGCAGTACGCGGTGGTGGCGGAGGCGCTGCCTGAACGCTGGATTGACAGTGACCCCTGCACCTCATTTAGCAACACGCGAATTAACTTGGGGGTGGAGGACAACCAGGCGTGCTCAACACGTCCTTCTGGGCAAACGTGTTGGGCCTTTGGGGACGCTGTGTATCAGCCGAAGCGGCCTCAGGGCAGGGGCAACCCCTGGGCGCAGCGAGGGGACGCCCCTCACCGCAGTCCGCGAGGGGCGCTCGGCCCAAGTGCGATCTCAGACACTCACGTGAGCCACCTTCTGCCTCAGCACCCGGTTCTCCTCCCGTAACTTTTCAACCACCGCGTGCACAGAGGCGTCCCCGTCCGCACACTTGGGCTGCACGAGAAAGGGACCAGACCTGGTGTGACCGCACCTTCCGCGCGGGCACCGAGTCGCAGACGGCCCTGCGGCCGCCCTGCGGCAGATGCAACAGAGACAGGAAAGGACAGGCACTTCCCGAGGGGAGGGCGGTCCTGGCCCCGCCCAAGCCCACCCCACGAGGGGGCCAAGCCTCGCACCATCTCCACGCGTGAGACCGCCCAGCGTCACAGGGCTGGGGGCGGGGCAGAGCGGGGGCAGGAAGCCGAGCTCGCTGTGACCAGAGAACTTCCCAGCCCAGGGCGCACGGCTGCCAGGAGCAGGCCCCTCCCTAGGGCCGCCGTCCCTCCCGTCGTGTGTCATGTCTGAGATGACCACGGTCAGCTTCAGGCGCCGACTGTCCACAACAACCTCCCCGGGCCTCTCGAGGCTGGCGGGATTCACGCCTAAAAGCCAGCGTGCTGACCCAGTCCCAGCAGGGTGAGCGGAGTTAACCGAAAGGCCATCAGAAATTCATTCATTTAACAAAGCGGATGGATGGCGGTGACATTATTCTGAGAATTCCCCTCGAATGACAAAGGAACTGCGTGTGCTAACCCTGCGGGCGGGAAACCCCGCTGACTTGGCCGAGACCAGCGCTGAGAAATGACACCGCTTAGAGCCTCGGCCCAGGCCCGCCCAGGCCAACCACGACCGGCTTTCAGATCCCCAGAGAGAAAGGGCATGGTGACTCAGAATCATACGAGTGCCTGGCCTTCCCGGAGAGCACTCTGGTTTCTCAAATGTGCCGTGTTCTTTCTGAGGTTCCCTTTTCGTGGGATCCACCCCCAGGAGATGGGGATTCTCAGACCGAGGCCCTCCCCCCGGCCCTGCTGAGCTGCTGCTAGGGGGCTACAGGGCTCGTCCCCACCGCCCCACGTCCCCACCGCCCCACGTCACAGGGCGCGCTTCTTGGCCAACCTGTCACAGCCCCCCACACCACCACGACCCCGCAGGCCCCGCTCCTGACAGCCCCGGGAGGAGCCCCTGGTTTCCCAGGTGGGAGTTTCCTGATGCTGAAACCCACATGCTCCCCTGCAGGGCCCATCCCGAGTAGTGCCAGGCAGGGGGCACAGCACCAAGCGGGGCTGTGTCCTCCCTGCCCAGGCCCAAGGCCGCAGCGCAGCCAGGCCACACCAGAGCTGACAGCCTCGCCCGACTGGAGGCCCCGCCGGGCCAGCGCTGCTCACACACGGGCCCCCCAGTGCTCAGAGCGTGGGGGCCCGGCCGCTGCACGTGCCAGTGCTCGCTCAGGACACCCCTCACGCCCCACCCCTGCTGCTTCGTCCTCCGCCGAGGCTGGAGAGACCACAGGGCCACTTCCCCTCTGGGCCCGGGGGGCAGATGCAGGCCCCACCGTCCTAAAGGAAATCCCCAGAAGGGGAGGCGGCTGAGACCCTCCCAGAGGCGCAGGGCGAGGCCTGCTGACCCCAGGGCCTACCTCAGGGCTCCGCTCCCCCGCAGCCCCCTGGCGTTCATCCAGACACTTGGCCAGATGCTGGCACATGTGGGCCGTAGCGGCCAAGGTCCGCCGCAGCTGGTGGGTCTCGTCGGCCAGGGAGCGACACAGGACGTGGCTGGCGGCCCGGGCCCGCTCCTTCTCAGCCACGCTCCTCCGCAGCCGGGCCACCTCCTTCTCCCACTCGAACCCTGGCTGGCTCAGAAGCTGCTGCGCCTCCCGCTCCTTCTCCTCCAGCTGCTCTGAGAGTCTCTCGATTTCCTAAGGAGAAGATTTAAAAGCACAACTGATCTGACTGTGGTGCTGGAGAAGACTATTGAGAGTCCCTTGGACTGCAAAGAGATCCAACCAGTCCATCCTAAAGGAAATCAGTCCTGAATATTCATTGGAAAGACTGATGCTGAAGCTGAAACTCCAGTACTCTGGCCATCTGATGCAAAGAACTGACTCATTAGAAAAGACCCTGATGCTGGGAAAGATTGAAGGCCAGAGGAGAAGGGGACGACAGAGGATGAGATGGTTGGATGGCATCACTGCCTCAGTGGACATGAGTTTGAACAAGCTCTGGGAGTTGGTGATGGACAGGGATGCCTGGCGTGCTGCAGTCCATGGGGTCACAAAGAGTCAGACATGACTGAGCACCTGAACTGAACTGATCTGACTGAAAGAAGCTACATCAGAAATAAATGTCCACAAAGCAGAAGACAGTCAGGCACAGATGCCCATCCATAGGTAACAAACACATTCATTCGGAGGCTGGTTTCTGGATGGATGATTAACTCAGGAGTTTTCAGCCCAAAAAGTTCTATCTGAAACGTCATCGAAAATTCTGTTTCAAGAGCAAACTCATAATGTTAGATTTTACATCATCAAATTACTAAGTGTGGCAATCCCAAACCTCTTGAAAGGAAGAGCAGAAACTCCCCCGCGGTGGGCAGCCCCCAAAGCCATGCCACGTTCTCACCCCGACACCTGGGAACATGACTTCATTTAGCTGTTTCCAAAGAGCTGTTCGGTCTGTGAAGATGTAATTAGTTAAGATGAAGGCACGCTGGATTAGATGGACCCTAATCCAACGTCCAGTGTCCTCAATAAGAGGCAAATATGGACACAGAGAAGAGGCCACGTGTGGCAAAAGGCAGAGACTAGAGGCAGAGACTAGAGTGCTGTGTCCACAACCCAGAGGACGCCAAGGATGCCCGCAGCCACTGGAAGCTGAAGAGAAGGACTCGCCCCCCACACCCTGCTCTGGGGCTTCTGGCCTCTAGGGCAGCGAAAGATCAAGCATCTCTTGCCTTTGTGCTGTGCGTGCTCAGTCGTGTCCCCTCTGCGACCCCGTGGACTGCAGCCCGCCAGGCTCCTCTGTCCACGGGGTTCTCCAGGCGAGAGTACTGCAGTGGGTTACCATGCCCTCCTCCAAGGGATCTTCCTGACCCAGGGGTCGAACCCAAGTCTCTTGCGTCTCCTGCATTAGCAGGTGGGTTCTTTACCACCAGGGAAGCCTGTCTATTATTGCCTTAGGCCACCCAGCTTACTTTAGAGCAGCTCTGGGAAACTAATATCCCCGACCAAAGTCCTTCAAATTACCACTGGCTTTAAGCGCCCCCAGTTGGGTTCTGCGCTTGGTTCTGTGCTGTCGCACTTTCAAAGTAATCTCCACCATAAAGAGTACGTAAGGGAGGGGAAGCAGGAGGAGCCAGTCCATGATACACAGCTGTGAGAAAACAGCTCCTGGAAAGCCAGGGTGGAGCCTGAGCGCGCGGGAGGCGTAACCCTCAACGCGCACTCTCCTAAGCGCTTCAGAACAAAGCAAAAACATGTGCATGGTTCCAAAAACTTCAAAGACACAGAAGTAAATAAAGGGAAACTTCCTCTTCCCCCAGCAGCCAGCTACACTCTCCAGAGGCAACCACTACTCACAATCCGGCCAGGGGTCTTTCCAGCGTGTTGACACGCATCTGTGGCACCTGTCTTTTCACACTAATGGGTCTGGTAACACTGTTCTGGTGCCTTGCTTTCCTGCTCCTTGGTAAAATGCTATGTCCCACAGCAGCACACAACCTGCCTGTTCTTTTCAACTACAGCCTGGAGCTTCACACCACAGTGCAGACTGACTGAGCACACACCTCCAGCTGGCGTGCCCTTGTGCAAACACAGCCATGGGATACATGCCTACAGGTCTCACGGCTGGGTCTGCCCAAGCCTGGGGTTAGGAAGTGATTGTGGGGGTTTCCCTGCTGGTCCAGTGGCTGGGACTCCAAGCTCCCAATGCAGGGGGCCTGGGTTCCATCCCTCATCGGGGAACTAGATCCCACATGCTACAACTAAGACCTGGCACAGCTAAATAAATAAAATATTTAAAAAAAAAGAACTGATGGGATGGACCTAGAGGTTATCATACTAAAGTCAGAAAGAGAAAGACAAATACCATGTATCACTTATATGTGCAGTCTAAAATATGACACAAATATACCCACTACACGGAAACAGACCGACAGACACGGAGGTTGCCAAGGGGTAAGGCAAGTGCAGGAGGGCTGGGGTGGGAGTTTGGGATTAGGAGACGCGAACTATTATATATGAACGAACAAGGCCCTACCGAAGGGCACAGGGAACTGTATTCAACATCCTGTGACAGACCACACAGGAAAGAATATGAAAAAGAGTATACACTGTATACACACATATATATGTACGGGCTTTCCTGGTGGCTCAGACGGTAAAGAATCCGCCTGTAATGCAGGAGACCTGGGTTCAATCCTGGATCAGGAAGATCCCCTGGAGGAGGGCATAGCAACCCACTCTAGTATTTTTGCCTGGAGAATCCCATGGACAGAGGGACCTGTCTACAGTTTCTGGGGTCGCAAAGAGTCGGACATGACTGAGCAACTAACACACACACACACACACGTATACATACACAGCTTTATATACATATGTGTGTATAACTGACTCACTTTGCTGTGTAGGAGAAATTAATGAAACACTGTAAATCAACTATACCTCAATAAATTTAAACAACTGGGGGAACTCAGGAGCACAGCCAGGTTCTGGGTCCCTCCCTGGGCCCAGACCCACATCCGTGAGGCAAGAGCTGCTCCCCAAGCTTCGGTGATGCCCCATCCACGGATAAGCCCAGCACAGGAGGGCAGTGCTCTAACCAGGGGACCAGAAAATACTCCAAAAGCCTCGTGCTCTTTCTCTCGGGGAAATTTTTTCACGCAGCTTACAGGATCTCAGTTTCCCGACCAGGGATCGAACCCAGGCTCTTGGCAGTGAAAGCGCAGGGTCCCAACCACTGGAGCACCAGAGAGTTCCCTCAGGGAATTTTAAGAGCACTCTTTTCCCCGTTTTCCTTGGACTTTGCTCCAGAAGTGACCAGAAAGACAAGAGGGAAGGGAAGCTCCATTAGCAGAGTCAGTCAGCTTGGCTCTCTTGGGAAAGGCCTCGGGGAAGGTGCTGCCCTGGGTCCTTGTTCCATGACTGGGACTCCCTTGTGAAGATGGCACGGGGACAGCAAGGTGACCATGAGGGTCGCGGGCGAGGATGTGAGGTCAGGCCCTGGCAGACGGGCCACATCCAGCAGCAGGTGCACGAGACATCAGCAGGACCAGCGACAACGGGGGTGACAGCATGAGCGGATCAACCCCGCCAGCCGGGATCTTGCCCAAAGGCATCCGGCGCTGGCGCGCCATCAGCCCATCGCACCTCACTGCCCTCTGACCTCACGAGCGCCACAGCCAGGGTGGGCGAGGCCTATTCTTGGAAGGTCACTACTTCATCCTTCCTTTGGGCCCTGATGACCTCACCGCTGGGCTGAAGGAGGAAAAGTGGCCTCTCTCTGGACCTGGCCAGCGGGCATCAGTACCTCCTCCCGGCACACGGCCATCCAGCACCAGGCCGGCCCTGAAGGCCCCGTCCACACAGCTGGGGCCGCCAGCTGGTGCCAAGGCATTTGGTCTGGGTGAGGCCCCGTCCAGACACTATGATGAGAACCAACTACAGCCTTCTTAGCATAAAATTCTACAAACCCTGAAAGGAGCTCAGGCTCTCTCTGCAGACTGTTCCAGCAGCATTGAACCTGAAAACACAAACCCAGACCTGGTTCTTGGCCTTGGATTTATTTGTGTTCCTTAAAAACTGGCCACTTTTGAAGGCCTACCAGCCAATCAAGACCCTGTCCTGTGCTTTTCCTGTGGGGAAATACGGCAGGAGGCCTCCTTCCAAGGGGACACAGACCCGGGCCAGCATGGCCCAGCCTCCCCGGCCCATCCCCCTCATCAGCATCACAGCCCTGTGGGGCCCGTTGCTGCTGGGGGAGGGCCACGCCCGAGGACACTGACCAGGCGAACCCAAGCTCCACCGAGCTCCCCTCCCAGGGGCTCAAAACCGCCTCTGGAGGAAGCAGTGAGCTCATGCAGAGCCCTGCCCTGGGGGACCATTGCCTCACTGAAAAGTCACTCCAGTCAGAAGCTGTGATCTCAGCAGCAGCGCCTTTGTCCTCATCTCTGCCTGACACGGAAGAGTATTCAGGGTAAACACAGGTTCTGTATGTGAAAGATACCAATACATATATATACAAATACGCACACTGTGAATGCACACGAAGTCTGTAAGCGATACCAGTGAAGGCCAGTCCCCATGGGGCCAGCTTCTAAGGCTCCCAGGCATGAGTGACCGGGAAGTCAGACACCGGTAAGGAGGCAGCGACCCCGGCCACCCCAGCCTCAGTGCCTCCACCTCCCGCCACCCCTCACGTTCTCTGTGAGGCTGGAGGACTTCAGGCAACAACTCATCTGCAAGCGTCCTTCTGAGCTGCTCAGATGGAGACAGGACGAGCAACAGCGTGGCGGAAGGCCTCCCGGCTTCGGGGGCTGGTGGAGCTGCCTAAAGACACGCTGTCTCTCATCGCCGCCCCCGCCCCAGGAGGCCAGGAGGGGTCTGGGAAGAAGACCAGGGGTGCACCCACCAGGACCGGGCCCTGTGCTCCACCTGCCGACAGCACAGACCCAGAACAACCGCACCTGGCCGACTCGGGGGAGGGCTGTTTGGATCTGAAGGACGCACTGGCTTTATGTTTTGTCTTAAAAACCTTCTTTCAAACATCAGTTTAGAAATGGCCTGGCTTGGGCTTCCCTGGTGGTCCACAGGTAAAGAATCTGTCTGTCAGTGCACGGGACACGGGTCTGACCTGTGGAAAAGAACCCCACATGCCATGGACCAGCTAAGCCCACGGGCTGCAATGACTGAAGCCTGCTCGCTCCAGAGCCTCGGCTCCACAACCAGAGAAGCCACCACAGTGAGAGGCCCTCGCACCGCGATGTAGAGAAAGGCCCGGAGCAATGAAGACCTGGCACAGCTGTAAACAAACGAACCCCCTGAAAGAGGAAATGACCTGGCTCATATGGAGACTTGCCACATGACAGCATGCACCTCCCTGGCTGCCGGGAACCAGCCAGCACCAAAGGAACGAGGCAGGCCACTGCAGGCTGCTCCCCCGCCCACAGAGGGCTGCCTGACCTGCCGCCCCACAGCCGCGTGAAGACCCCAGACCCCTGCAGCCCCCGGGTTTTCGGCACTTGTTGCTTTGAAGTGGGAGACACGCTGACCCATCTGGCTACGTGTCCTAGTCCAGTTCATGCTGCTGCTGCTAAGTCGCTTCAGTCCTGTCCGACTCTGTGCAACCCCACAGACGGCAGCCCACCAGGCTCCACCGTCCCTGGGATTCTCCAGGCAAGAACAATGGAGTGGGTTGCCATTTCCTTCTCCAATGCATGAAAGTGGAAAGTGAAAGTGAAGTCGCTCAGTCGTGTCCGACTCCTCGCGACCCCGTGGACTGCAGCCTATCAGGCTCCTCCGTCCATGGGATTTGCCAGGCAAGAGTACTGGAGTGGGGTGCCATTGCCTTCTCCAGTCCAGTTCATAACCACTGGCAGAAGCTGTACACACATAACCACTGGCAGAAGCTGTACACACATCACACCATCTCCGCTCCACCTTCATGGGGCTGTCTTGTAAGGACACCAGTCACTGCATTAGGACCCACCCTAGTCCCGAAGGACCTCACTTTATCACACCTGCAAAAGCCCTACTTTCAAATAAGGTCTCAGTCGCTTAGTTGTCTCCGACTCTTTGGAACCCCATGGACGGCAGCACACCAAACCTCCCTGTCCATCACCATCTCCTGGAGCTTGCTCAAACTCATGTCCACTGAGTCGAAGATGCCATCCAACTATCTCATCCTATGCCACCTTCTTCTCCTCCTGCCTTCAATCTTTCCCAGCATCAGGGTCTTTTCAAATGAGTCAGCTCTTCGCATCAGGTGGCCAAAGTATTGGAGCTTCAGCTTCAGGATCAGTCCTTCCAATGAATATTCAGGACTGATTTCCTTTAGGATGGACTGGTTGGATCTCCTTGCAGTCCAAGGGACTCTCAAGAGTCTTCTCCAGCACCACAGTTCAAAAGCATCAATGCTTTGGCGCTAAAGCCTTCTTTATGGTCCAACTCTCACACCCATACATGACTACTGGAAAAACCATACCTTTGACTACAGGAACCTTTGTCAGCAAAGTAATGTCTCTGCTTTTTAATATGCTGTGTAGGTCGGTCATAGCCTTTCTTCCAAAGAGCAAGCGTCTTTTAAAAAATTTCATGACTGCAGTCACCATCTGTAGTGATTTTGGAGCCCCCCAAAATAAAGTCTCTCATTGTTTCCACTGTTTCCCCATCTACTTGCCATGAAGTGATGGGACCCGGATGCCATCATCTTAGTTTTTTTGAATGTTGAGTTTTAAGCCAGCTTTTTCACTCTCCTCTTTCACTTTTATCAAGAGGCTCTTTAGTTCCTCTTTGCTTCCTGCCATTAAGGTGGTGTCATCTGCATATCTGAGGTTATTGATATTTCTCCCAGCAATTTTGATTCCAGATTGTGCTTCAACCAGGCCTGCATTTTTCATGATGTACTCTGCATATAAGCAGAGTGACAATATACAGCCTTGACGTACTCCTTTCCCAATTTGGAACCATTCCGCTGTTCCATGTCCGGTTCCAACTGCTGCTTCTTGACCTGCATACAGATTTCTCAGGAGGCAGGTCAGGTGGTCTGGTATTCCCATCTCTTTAAGAATTTTCCACAGTTTGTTGTGATCCACACAGTCAAAGGCTTTGGCATAGTCAATGAAGCAGATGTTTTTCTGGAATTCCCTTGCTTTTTCCTATGATCCAATTGATGTTGGCAATTTGATTTCTGGTTCCTCTGCCTTTTCTAAATCCATCTTGTACACCTGGAAGTTCTTGGTTCACATGTTGTTGAATGAAGCCTAGCTTGAAGGATTTTGAGCATTATCTTGCTAGCATGTGAAACAAGTGCAATTGTGTGGTCGTTTGAACATTCTTTGGCATCGCCCTTCTTTGGGATTGGAATGAAAACTAACCTTTTCCAGTCCTGTGGCCAATGCTGAGTTTTCCAAATTTACAGACATATTGAGTGCAGCACTTTAACATCATCTTTTAGGATCTGAAATAGCTCAGCTGGAAATCGATCACCTCTACTAGCTTTGTTCGTAGTGATGCTTCCTAAGGCCCACTTGACTTTGCATTCCAGGATGTCTGGCTCTAGGTGAGTGATCACACCATCGTGGTTATCTGGGTCATTAAGACCTTTTTGGTACAGTTCTTCTGTGTATGCTTGCCACCTCTTCTACTTCTGTGAGGTCCATACTGTTTCTGTCCTTTATTGTGCCCATGTTTGCATGAAATGTTCCCTTGCTATTTCTACTTTTCTTGGAGACATCGCTAGTCTTTCCCATGCTATCGTTTTCCTCTATTTCTTTGCATTGTTCACTTAAGGCTTTCTTATCTCTCCTTGCTAGTCTATAGAACTCAGCATTCAGATGGCTTTCCTTTTCTTCTTTGCTTTTCACTTCTCTTTTCTCAGCTATTTGTAAGGCCTTCTCGGACAACCATTTTGCCTTGTAGAATTTCTTTTTCTTGGGGATGGTTTTGATCTCCGCCTGCTGTACAATGTTACGAACCTCAGTCCATAGTTCTTCAGGCACTCTGTCTATCAGATCCAATCTCTTGAATCTATTTGTCAAACTTCCATTGTATAATCATAAGAGATTTGATTTAGGTCATACCTGAATGGGCTAGTGGTTTTCCCTACTTTCTTCAATTTAAGTCTGAATTTTACAATAAGGAACTCATTATGTGAGCCACAGTCAGCTCCTGGTCTTATTTTTGCTGACTACATACAGCTTCTCCATCTTCAGCTGCAAAGAATGTAATCAATCATACTTCAGTATTGACCATCTGATGATGTCCATGTGTAGAGTCGTCTCTTGTGTTGTTGGAAGAGGGTGTTTGCTATGACCAGTGCGTTCTCTGTTAGCTTTTTTCCTGCTTCATTTTGAACTCCAAGGCCAAACTTGCCTATTACTCCAGGTATCTTGACTTCCTACTTTTGCATTCCAGTCCCCTATGATGAAAAGGACATCTTTTTTTGTTGTTAGTTCTAGAAGGTCTTGTAGGTCTTCATAGAACCATTCAACTTCAGCTTCTTCTGCATTAGTGGCTGGGGCATAGACTTGGATTAAAGTGATGCTGAATGGTTTGACTTGGAAACGAACGAAGATCATTCTGTTGTTTTGAGACTGCACCCAAGTACTGCATTTCGGACTCTCTTGTTGACTATGAGGGCTCAATTTCTTCTATGGGATTCTTGCCCACAGTAGTAGATGTAATGGTCATCTGAATTAAACTGCCGTCCATTTTAGTGTACAAATTCTTAAAATGTCGATTTCACTATTGCCAACTCTTGTTTGACCAAGGTAAATCAATTTACCTCGATTCATGGACCTAATATCCCTGGTTCCTATGCAATCTTTTTCTTTATAACACTGGACTTTAGTTTCACCACCAGACACATCCACAATTGGGCGTTGTTTCCACTTTGGCTCAGCCTTTTCATTCTTTCTGGAGCTATTTCTCTGCTCTTCTCCATAATATACTGGGCACCTACCGACCTGGGGGTTCATCTTTCAGTGTCGTATCTTTTTACCTTTTCATACTGTTCATGGGGTTCTCAAGGCAAGAATGCTGAAGTGGTTTGCCACTCCCTTCTCCAGTGGCCACGTTTTGTCAAAAAAGTCTCCACCATGACCCGTCTGTCTTGGGTGGCTATGGGTGGCCACAGCATGGCTCATAGGTTCATTGAGTTGCACAGGCTGTGGCCCATGGGATCATTCTGGTTAGTCCTCTGTGCCTGTGCTTTTCCTTCTGTCTGCCCTCTGATGGATGAGGATAAGAGGCCTGTGCAAGCT
The DNA here is from genome assembly GCF_054371585.1 of Giraffa tippelskirchi. Classification (NCBI taxonomy): domain Eukaryota; kingdom Metazoa; phylum Chordata; class Mammalia; order Artiodactyla; family Giraffidae; genus Giraffa; species Giraffa tippelskirchi. Next base: position 1,836,737 of record NC_137275.1, read on the forward strand.
TCCTGATGGGAAGGACTGGCTGTGGGGAAAACTGGGTCTTGCTCTGCGGGGCAGGGCCATGCTCAGTACACCTTTAATCCAATTTTCTGCTGATGGGCGGGACTGTGCTTCTTCCCTGTAGTTTGGCCTGAGGCGGTCCAGTCCTAGAGTCGCCATCTGTATTGTAGGCTGTAGGCTCTATGGCAGGGGTAATGGTGACCTCCTCCAAGAGGACTTAGGCCAGCAGGCCGTGCCTCCCAGGACTGCTGCTGCCAGTCCCAGAGCGCACAGCTGGCCACCGTCGACCCTCGCCTCTGCCGGAGACTCTCACACTCCCAGGCAAGTCTGGCTCAGGCTCCTGTGGGGTCACTGCCCCTTTCTCCTGGGTCCTGGGGCTCACAAGGTTTTGTCTGTTTCCCCAGGCCTGTGGACGTTCTGTATCCACATCCCGCTGACTTCAAGGTCAGATTCCCTGGGATGCCAGTCCCTTTGCCAGATCACTAGGTTGGGAAGTCTGTTGTGGGCCCTAGAACTTTTGCAACAGTGTGAGAACTGTTTTTGGTATAACTGCTCTCCAGTTTGTGGATCACCCACTGGGTGGCCCTATGGTGGGTGTATAGTCAAAGCTATGGTTTCTCCAGTGGTCATGTACGAATGTGAGAGTTGGACCATAAAGAAGGCTGAGCACCAAAGAATTGATGTTTTTGAACTGTGGTGCTGGAGAAGACTCTTAAGAGTCTTTTGGACAGAAAAGAGATCAAACCAGTTAATCCTAAAGGAAATCAACCCTGAATATTCATTGGGAGGACTGATGGTGAAACTCCAATACTTTGGCCAACTGATGCGAAGAGCCAACTCACTGCAAAAGACCCTGATGCTGGGAAAGATTGAGGACAGGAGGAGAAGGGGATGACAGAGGACGAAATGAATGGATGGTATCATGGAATCAATGGATGTGAGTCTGAGCAAACTCCAGGAGATGGTGAAGGACAGGGAAGCTTGGTGTGCTACAGTCCATGGGGTCACAAAGAGTTGGACATGACATAGTGACTGAACAACAACAATAAACTTAGAATAAAATGAAAACAGGAAAGATCTCCAATCAGCAATATAACTTTACAAGTTAAGGAACTAGAAAAGAAAGAACAAACGAAATCCAAAGCTAGCAAAAGGAGGGAAAAATAAAGATTAGGGCAGAGATAAGTGAAATAGAGAACAGAAAAACTATAAGAGAAATCAATGAAACTAAAAGTTGGTTTCTTCAGAAAGATCAGCAAAATGGATAAAACTTTAGCTAGACAGATTACAAAAAGAAAGAAGACACTAATTACTAAAATCAGCAATGTAAGTAGAGATATTACTACCAATTCTATGAAAATAAAAATGATTACAAATGAGTACTACGAACAACTATAAACCAGCAAATTAGATAATCTAGATGAAACAAATTCTTAGAAACACAATTTCTACCAAGACCAAATCACAGAGAAACAAAAACTGAACAGACATCTAACTATCAACAGTAAGGAGACGGAATCAGTAGTCAAAAATCTGCCCACAGGGCATCCCTCGTGGCTCAGCAGTCAATCCACCTGTCAGTGCAGGAGACATGGGTTCGATCCCTGATCAGGGAAGACCCCAGATGCTGCAGAGCAACTAAGCCTGTGCACCACAACTATTAGCCTGTGCTTCAGAGCCCGGGAACACCAACGACCGAGCCCAGGAATACCAACTACTGAAGCCCACGTGCCTAAAGCCTGTGCTCCTCAAGAGAAGTCACTGTGCTGAGAAGCCCACGCACTGCGATAGAGTAGCCCCTGCTCTCCGCAGCTAGAGAAAAGCCCGCACAGCAACGAAGACCCAGCCAGCGAAAAATAAGTTATTTTTTAAAAATATCTCCCTACCAAAAAAGAAAAAAGCTTTGAAACTGAAGATTTTATCAGTGAATTCTACCCAATATTTAAACAAGAAATATTAATAATACCAATTCCTCCCAAACTCTTCCAAAAAACTGAAGAGGAGGGAACATTTCCTAACTTATTCTGTGAGGTCAGCAGCCAGACAGAGACACAAGAAAGCAACACACTAATACCCCTTCCGAACACCGAGGCAAAAATTCTCAATAAAGTGTGTGCATGCGTGCCCACTCAGTCGTGTCTCACTCTTTGTGACCCCGTGGACTGTAGCCCACCAGGCTCTTCTGTCCATGGGATTCTTCAGACAAGAACACTGGAGTGGGCTGCCATGCCCTCCTCCAAGCTCACACACCATATCTGAAGACAATTAGATAACTGATGATTAATACCTAATAAACAGTAACAATATGAGAATGAGGTCTTCCAAGGAACATAAAGCACAATTACGTGTTTCATGTTTGTTTTCTATCTATGACAGCATCAATCCCTTGCAATGAAATGAACGTGCTATTATTAATCTTTTCTAATCACATTTTTCACCACATTCATTACATGTAGATTTGGTAATAACAGTACTCTGCTGTGGTTATGTTCACAAACATATTTCATCAAAAAAAGGAAGGGAGGGAGGAAGGAACTGATCAGTGTAACACACTGCATTACCAGAACGAAGGGGAAGAAAACATATGATCACATCAAGTGATGCAGAAAGGCATTTGACAAAATTCAACACTTCCATAACAAAAACACGCAACAAACAGGAACAAAAGGAAACTACCTCCGCACAACAAAAACCATATGAAAAACCCACAGAAGATGCCACGTTGTTGTTGTTCAGTGGCAAAGTTACGTCCAACTCTTTGCAACCCATCTCCCAGAGTTTGCTCAACTGATGTCTGTTGAGTCCATGACGCCATCCAACCGTCTCATCCTCTGTCACTCCCTTCTCCTCCTCTGCCCTCAATCTTTCCCAGCATCAGGGTCTTTTCTAATGAGTTGGCTCTTCGCATCAGCTGGCCAAAGTATTGGAGCTTCAACTTCAGTATCAGTCCTTCCAATGAATATTCAGGGTTGATTTACTTAAGGATTCATTGGTTTGATCTCCTTTCTGTTCAAGAGATTCCCAAGAGTCTTCTCCAACACCACAATTCAAAAGCATCAATTCTTCAGCACTCGGCCTTCTGTATGGTCCAACTCTTACATCCATAAACAACTACTGGAAAAACCGTAACTTTGACTATACAGACCTTTTTCAGCAAAGTAATGTCTCTTCTTTTTAATATACTATCTAGGTTTGTCATAGCTTTGCTTTCAAGGAGTGTCTTTTAATTTCATGGCTACAGTCACCGTCTGCAAATACCATACTCAATGGTAAAAGACTGCAAGTTTTTCCTCTAAGATCAAAAACAAGACAACAAGACAAGGATACTGGCTTTCATCACTGCTATTCAACATAGTCCTGGAAGTTACAGCCAGAGCAATTAGGCAAGAAAAAGAAACAAAACACATCCAATTGGAAAGGAAGTAAAATGATACCTGTTGGCAGATGATATGTTGGCAGATTATATATAGAAAACTCTTAAGGTCACACACACACACCTGTTGGAGAGAATAAATGAGTCCAGCAATTGAGCAGGATACAAATGAACACATGAAAAACCATGCATTGTTGTATTTCTATATACTAACAATGAAGAATCTGGGGGGGGGGGATACAAAGCCAATTCCATTTAAACAGCATCAAAAAGAATAAAATACTTAGGAGTTAATTTAATCAAGGAGGTGAAAGACTTGTATAATGAAAACTATAAAATATTACTGAAAGAAATTAAAGGAGGACTTCCAGGGTGGTCCAGTGGTTAAGACTCCTTCTCCCAGTGCAGAGGGTATAGGTTTGATCCCTGATCGGAAACTAAGATCCCATATGCCACACAGCATGTCCCCCCAAAAAATTAAAGAAGACATAAGTAGATGAAAATATATCCAATGTTCAAAAATAAGAAAATTTAACCTTGTTAAGATGTCAATGTTATTCAACGTGATCTACAAAGTCAATGTGATCTCTATGAAAATCCCAGGGAATCCCCTGGCAATCCAGTGGTTAGGACTCAGTGTTCTCACTACTGTGGACTGGGTTCATTTCCTGGTCAGGGAACTAAGATCCCACAAGCTGTGCAGTTCAGCGCAGTCGCCCTGTCATGGCTGACTCTCTGTGACCCCATGGACTGCAGCACACCAGGCTTCCCTGTCCATCACCAAAACCTGGAGCTTGTTCAAACTCATGTCCATCGAGTAGATGGACATCCAACCATCTCATCCTCTGTCATCCCCTTCTCCTCCTGCCTTCAATCTTTCCCAGCATCAGGGTCTTTTCAGATGAGTCAGTTCTTTGCATCAGGTGGCCAAAGTGTTGGAGCTTCAGCTTCAGCATCAGTCCTTCCAATGAATATTCAGGACTGATTTCCTTTAGGACAGACTGGTTGGATCTCCTTGCAGTCCAAAGGACTCTCAAGAGTCTTCTCCAACACCACAGTTCAAAAGCATCAATTCTTTGGCACTCAGCTTTCTTCATGGTCCAATTCTCACATCCACACATGACTACTGGAAAAACCATAGCTATGACTATCCAGACCTTTGCTGTCAAAGTGATGCCTCTGCTTTTTAATAAGCTATCTAAGTTTGTCATAGCTTTTCTTCCAAGGAGCAGATGTCTTTTAATTTCATGGTTGCAGTCACCATCTGCAATGATTTTGGAGCCCCAAAAAATAAAGTCTGTCACTGTTTCCATTGTTTCCCCATCTGTTTGCCATGAAGTGATGGGACTGGATGCCATAATCTTTGCTTTTTGAATGTTGAGTTTTAAGACAGCTTTTTCACTCCCCTCTTTCACTTTCATCAAGAGGCTCTTTAGTTCCTCTTTGCTTTCTGCCATAAGGGTGGTGTCATCTGCATATCTGAGGTTATTGATATTTCTCCCAGCAATCTTAATTCTAGCTTGTGTTTCATCCAACCCAGCGTTTCTCATGATGTACTCTGCATCTAAGTTAAATAAGCAGGGTGAGAATATACAGTCTTGACGTACTCCTTTCCCAATCTGGAATCAGTCCGTTGTTCCATGTCTGGTTCTAACTGTTGCTTCTTGATCTGCATACTGATTTTCAAGGAGGCAGGGAAGGTGGTCTGGTATTCCCATCTCTTGAAAAATTTTCCAGAGTTTGTTGTGATCCACACAGTCAAAGCCTTTGGCATAGTCAATAAAGCAGATGTTTTTCTGGAATTCTCTTGCTTTTTCTATGATCCAAAAGATGTTGGCAATTTGATCTCTGGTTCCTCTGCCTTTTCTGGCTTCCCCGATAGCTCAGTTGGTAAAGAATCCGCCTGCAATGCAGGAGACCCCAGTTCAATTCCTATGTCAGGAAGATCCACTGGAGAAGGGATAGGCTACCCACTCCAATATTCTTGGGCTTCCCTTGTGGCTCAGCTGGCAAAGAATTCACCTGCAATGCGGGAGACCTGGGTTCGATCCCTGGGTTGGGAAGATCCCCTGGAGAAGGGAAAGGCTACCCATGCCAGTATTCTGGCCTGGAGAATTCCATGGACTGTATAGTCCATGGGGTTGCAAAGAGTTGGACACGACTGAGTGACTTTCACTTTCACTGTCTTTTCTAAATCCAGCTGGAACATCTGGAAATTCACAGTTTATGTACTGTTGAAGCCTGGCTTGGAAAATTTTGAGCATTTCTTTGTTAGCGTGTGAGATGAGTGCAATTGTGTAGTAGTTTGAACATTCTTTAGCATTGCCTTTCTTTGAGATTGGAATGAAAACTGACCTTTTCCAGTCCTGTGGCCACTGCTGAGTTTTCCAAATTTGCTGGCATACTGAGTGCAGCACCTTCACAGCGTCATCTTTTAGGATTTGAAATAGCTCAACTGGAATTCCATCACCTCCACTAGCTTTGTTCGTAGTGATACTTCCTAAGGCCCACTTGACTTCCCACTCCAGGCTGTCTGGCTCTAGGTGAGTGATCACACCATTGTGGTTATCTGGGTCGTGAAGATCTTTTTTTGTATAGTTCTTCTGTGTATTCTTGCCACCTCTTCTTAATATCTTCTGCTTCTGTTAGGTCCATACCATTTCTGTCTTTTATTGAGCCCATCTTTGTATGAAATGTTCCCTTGGTATCACTAATTTTCTTGAAGAGATCTCTAGTCTTTCCTGTTCTGTTGTTTTCCTCTTTTTCTTTGCACTGATTACTGAGGAAGGCTTTCTTATCTCTCCCTGCTATTCTTTGGAGCTTTGGAACCTGTGAGCTATGCATCCCAGAAAAAAAATGAAAAGTCTCAATGATTTTTTTTTTTTTGAAGAACTAGAATACCAGATCCTAAAATTCATATGCAGTCTCAAAGGACCCCAAACAACCAAAGCAATATTAAAAAACAAACAAACAAACAACACTTCCTGATTTCAAAACTTACCACAAAACTACCATAATCAAAACAGTGCAGGACTGACATAAAGACAAACATATAGACCAATGAAAACAATACAGAGCCCAGAAATAAAGCCTTGCATAGACAAATGGCTTTGAGAAGGGTACCAAGACCTTTCAATGGGGAAAAGATAGTCCTTTCAAAAAATGGTGCTAGGAAAACTGGATATCCACATGCCAAAGAATGAAGTTGGACCTTTATCTAAAACCATACACGAGGACTTCTGTGGTGGTCCAGTGGTTAAGAATCTACCTTGCAATGCCGGGGGACGCAGGTACAATCCCTAGTCGGGGAACTAAGACCCCACCGCAGAGCAACTAAGCCTACGAGCCACACCCGGAGAGCCCGTGTGCCGCAACTGCTGAGCCTGCATGCGCTGCAGCCTGCACGCTGCAACGAGCCCATGCATCACAAGCAAAGACCCTGCATGCCACAGCTAAGACCTGATGGGACCAACTAAGTAAGTATCTTTAAAACTGGGCAAAGGACTTGACGTTTCTTCAAAGAAAATATAAAAATGGCTAATAAGCACAAGAAATGATGCTCAACATCACTTATCATTATAAGGAATTGCAAATCAAAACTACAATAATTTTGTACTAAATTTAGTTGCTTAGTCACATCCAACTCTTTGTGAAGCCATAGACTGAAGCCTGCCAGGCTCCTCTGTCCATGGGATTTCCCAAGTAAGAGTACTGGAGTGGGTTGCTGGGTAGGATCTGCCCTACCCAGGGATCAAACCCATGTCTCCTGCATTGGCAGGTGGATTCTTTACCACTGAGCCACCAGGGAAGCCCTTGTACTAAATTACCACACCTAGGCTGCCTACTAACAAAAATACAGAAAATAGCAATGTTGGTTAGGATGTGGAGAAATTGGAACACTTCTGCCCTGTTTATGGGAATGTAAAATGGTACAGCTACTGTGGAAAAACAGTATGGAAGTCCCTCAAGAAATTAAAAATAGAAATATCACACAATCCAACAATTTAGCAATTCCACTTCTGGATAAAGACTCAAAAGAACTGAAAGCAGGATCTCAAAGAGATATTTACACACTTATGTTCATAACAGCAGTGATATTTGTAAGAGATAAAACATGAAAGAAACCCCAAGTGTCCATCAACAGATAAATAGACAAAAGCAAAATGTGCTATACACATAATGAAGCCTTAAAAAGGAAGGAAATTCTGACACGTTACAACATGGATGAACCTTAAGGACATCATGCTAAGTGAAATAAACTAGTCACAAAAAGATAAATAGTGTAATATTCCATTTATAGGAGATATTTACGGTAGTCAAAATTATAGAGACAAAGTAAAATGGTGGTTGCCAGTAGGGTTGGGGGGGACAAAATAGGGAGATGGGATATCACAGTTTGATGGATACAGTTTGTTACACAAGATTAAAAGAGGTATGGAGATAGATGGTAAAAAAAAAAAAGACACACCTAATACATACACACGAAACCTAATATAACCTATTTTAAAGAGAGTATGCTATTCCACTCATAAATAGCACAGCAGAACAAGCAAAGGAAAGGCACAAGTTGATATATCAGGACCAAGCAGGGTCCATGAGGCTAGTACCCAGGGCAGTGATGAGACAGGGCTGAGTAATTCCAGGCCGCACAGTGAGTCAGCACCATTATCCCAGAAAGTCTTAACTGGAAGAGCTATGCAAAGTCATCCGTGCAGGCCTCGTCTGATACCTAAGGTATGGTCTGAGCCCCACTGTGGCGGCCAAAAAGGTCAGAATTCTCAAGACTGATCTGGCCCCACCACACACGGACTGCAGCCTGGCCACAGATGCTCTGATCACCTGGCCGGCCTTCCACACCTGTGAGCCTCAGCGCCTTCTCTGGGAGCCCTCAGTCCGCACCGGCCCGGCTCACACGGTCCAACCCTGCTCCTAAGCACCTGTGACATGGCCACTGATGAGATCAGCGAGTCAGCCAGCTCCTCTCATTGCCTTCATTCTGCGCAGTTACCTCAGTGAGCCCAGGGCCTCTGGGAGGTGTGAACCTCTCCATTCTTCCACAGGTTCTGTGACCAACCCCAGAGATATGCAGGGGTAAGCAACAAATACACAACTCCGTAAGACACGTATCATTAAACTGCTCCTTAAATAACTGAAAATCCTGAAACAAAACAGACATGTCAGAGGTAAAAGGCCCAGTAGTACTAGAACTACAACCTGATTCTCTATGAGCTTTGGTTAGAGGCTGTGGGGCCACCAGAATCCTGCTCTGGGAGTGACGTGCTCTGGTCCCCACTCTCGACCCATCTGGAGCTCCTGGTGTCCACAACAGAAGGTCAGCGGTGCAGACTACATGACTTCCTGCTGCCCTGATGAGTTACAACCCACCTTCCCCAGGAAGAGGGGGAGAGCTGGACTGAGGAAGACATCTATCTCCCAAAGGCATCTAAAACGATGCAGACCAGAAAATACTGACATCACGATGTTAGGGAAATTAAAATGGAAATAATCTTGTCCAGGCTTCAGATGCAGAACAGCAAGCCTCTGACCTGCTTCTGACCTGCCTGGTCACTGCCTGGGTTACGTGCCTGCCCACCAGCACACCAGTTGTTACCAGCAAGTCAAGTGGCACTTCAGATAAGACAGGGAGAGGTTCTTGGAATTTCTTGAGACCCTGGAGGTCTGGCTAGGCCCCAGGATTCAAGAAGTCTTATGATTCACAAAGTGAAACAAACAGCAGTGTCTGAAACGACTAAGCGTGCACTGTGTGTGTGACGATTGGTTTCTTCCGTTAACGAATCCTGAAAACCCGAAACAACAGTAAAACTTTCAGAAAACACATGATATTAAGTAAAACTGTAGAAGACAGCATGAACTCAACCATGCCAAATGTATACAAACCCTATAGTTAAAGGAAAAACAGGGAAGAGGCATGCTAAGAGATTAACGCTAGTTATCTCCCTGCGGTGCAATTACAGTGGCTATCTTATTCTTTATTCTTCCCTCAATTTCTCAGATATTCAAAATTACTTTTATAAAAAGAAAACAAAAGGCACATCTGTCTTTCACTCTTGGCTGCAGGGTGAAGCCTGGCAGTAAAAATTCTCTTTTGCAGGCCTTTTCTTTCCTGGGAAAACCCAGATAATAGTGATGCGCCAAACGTGATAATAGATCAGAGCTCACCAAAATGTCTGGGGCAGTTCCAAACAGCTGTTGTAGGAAAATACTATTACTCTTGCTCCTGATTTGGGTATTTAATGATATTTCATGTAGACAGACATAATATCAGTGACAAGGATAAGAAAGTGGGAAAGTAAGGATTTAAGTCCGTTTTTAGACACTCTGGCAGCCTCCCACTCTGCCATCACTCCCTGCAGAGCAGAGGTCTTACTACTGAAAGATACATTCACAACTAGGGCTAAAAGAGATCCAGGACATTAGGGTTCACACGGCCCGGAGCCTACACAACACACACCAGGAGCCTACAGTCATGTACTCCACACACACTCGAGCCCAGCGTCTGTGCACACAATGCAAGACTCAACATGAACACACACACATTCCAAATACAAACACCCACACTCACCCCTAAGACCCAGCACAGGCACACACCACTCAGAACCCAAAGGTACACGCACCCTTCAGACCCAGCATGGACACACGCACCCCGAGTGCCCACTGTGGGCGCTCACACTCTTCAAGACCCAGCATAGCAACAGACCCCTCAGAATTGATCGTGCACATGCATCCTTCCAAACCTAAAATGGGCACAAACCCAAGACCCAACACAGGTAAAGACACCCCTCGGAACCAAATTCAAGTGCTCATATGCCTCATATACCACACACCCCACAACCCAACACAGATCACACCTCAGACCCAATATGGGAGCAGACCCCTCTGAATTCAGCCGGTACACAACCATCAGATTCAATACTGGCACACGCACAACCCTCAAAACCATCACAGACAAGACAACCTACAGAATCCAACACACATACATACCTCTCAGAGCCCAAATGAGCACCCATACCCCTCAGAACTCAAAACACACACACAGACACACACATCACTCAGAACACATATGCCTCAGAAACCAGCAGAGACAAACACACTCCTCAGACCCATATGGGAATACTCCACTCAGAACCCAGCACATGCAGACACCCTTCAGAGCCAACACACACACACCTCACACCCAACGCAGACAGACATACTACTGAGAATGACTCAAACACTACCCACAGACACAACACGGGCACACACATCCCTGAGAACCAGCAAGGACTCCATTCCTCAGAACCAAAACAGCACACTTTCCTCAACTGAACGTGGAAGCAAAAACTTGAGATCCAGTATGTGCAGCACACCCTCAGACATGACACAAACACACACTCATCAACCCAACATAGAAATACACTCCTCAGATCCAACATGGGAGCCCACACATGCCTCAGAACCAAAACAGACAAATACTCTTTACACCAAAAATGGGCACACACTGCTCAGAACACAACTAGGAAACACAGCCCTCAATGCCAACAAGGACACATAATCCTCAGATCCACAGTGAACACACACTCGTCAGAACTAACATGGACACACACACACCTTCAGAACCCAAGCAGACACACAACCATCAAAACCCAGTATAGGAACAAATCCTTCAGAACCACAGACCCTAGTCACACATACACACCACTCAGACACCAACACAAAGGGGGAAGGAGAGAGTGGGATGGATTCAGAGTAGCATATACATTACCATATGTAAAACAGACAGCCACTATTTAACAGTGGGAAGTTGCTGTATAACAGAGCTCAAAGTCAGTGCTCTGTGACAACCTAGAGAGGTGGGGTGGGGTGGGGGTAGGAGGAAGGTTCAAGAGGAAGGGGACCTATGTATTCCCATGGCTGATTCATGCTGACATATGGCAGAAACCAACACAACAGTGTAAAGCAATTATCTTCCAATTAAAAATAAAATAAGTTAATTAAAAACAACAACACAACCATATACTCCTTAGAATTAATATGGGCGCACATAAACCTCAGACACAACACAGGCACACAGCCCTCAGAACTAAAATGAGCACATAACCCTCAGAATCAACACATGTACACACACTCCTCAACACAACCAGGGAACATTACCCTTCAGAACCCACCACGGGAGCAGACACACCCACAGACTCTACACAGGGGCACACACACATCTCAGACCCAGTAGGGGTACACACACCCAGCACCCAAAAGCAACACACACACACACATACACACACACACACACACACACACACCACTCAGACCTGGTACAGACACACATCCTTTAGAATCCATAGAAGTACAAACACCTCTCAGAACTGAGCCCGCATAGACACAGTCCTCAGACCCAACACAGGAGCACATCACTCAAACTAGTACGACACACACCAAAGAACCAACACACAACCCTTAACTAACACAGGCACACACCCTCTCAGAACAGAAATGGACATACACACCCTCCAGAACCCAACACAGAAACACACACTCCTCAAAACCAACACAGACACACATACCCTTCAGGACCAAGATGGACGGATCCACCCCTTAGGACCAACAATGACAAGCCTCAGAACCACACAGGCATACACATCCCTCAGAAGCCAATAAAGAAGCAGACCACTCAGCACAACCAAACACACAAGCCCTCAGAACCCAATGCGGGCAAACACCCCTCAGAACCAACAAGACACACAACCCTTAACTACCACAGGAGTACAGATCCCTCAGAACCCGAGAGGCGCAAGCACACCTGAACTCAACGTGGGCACACACCTCAGAACCTTCACGGACACAACCATCAGACTCAACACAGGCACACACATCCCCCAGAAGCCAACACACACTCACCTCAGAAACAACACAGGCACACGTAACACTAAGACCCCAACATAGTCGCAACCACCCCTCAGACCCGACGGTGGAACAAACACACCCTCCATAACCAATATGCACACACACCCCTCAGGCCCCACATGGTAACACCACACACACTAACATCCACACTCCCCATATAATCAGAAAGGACAAACACCCCTCACAACCAACAGGGACACACAACCCTCAGACTGAACCCTGGCACACACACCTCTCAGAACCTGAGGGAGCAAGACACACTCCTTCAAACGCAACAAGGGTCAGACACCTCAAAACCCAACACAGGCACACACATCCCCTCCGAATTCAAACCGGCAGACACAGCCCTCAGACCCAACGCGGTGCGGACCCCTCAGAACACAACGCGCACACGCACGTCAGAACCCGGCACGACGCACCGCCCAGAACCCCACAGACACAACGGCTCAGCCGCGACAGACCACGCACCCTCCGGGGACACGCGCGCCCAGGAAGCCCCCGGGAAGTCTGGCCCCGCCGCCCCGCACCTGGCGCAGCGCGGCCTCCGCGGCGCCGCCGTCCCGCTGCCGCAGCTGCTCCCGGAAGCGCGCCACCTGCTCCAGCAGCGCGTCCACGAGCGACGGCGCCGTGTCCCCCTCGAGCGCGGCGAGCCGGGCGCGGAGGCGCGCGATGAGGGCGTCCCGGGCCGCCAGCTGGTCTTGCAGGCGCCTCAGCCGCTGCCCCGCCTCGTGGTACAGACCGCAAAGCGCGGCAGCCGCGCGCGGGGCGCCCTCCCGCCCCCCGGACTCCGCGTCCCCGGACGACATGGCTGCGGGCCTGGCCGGGAAGGCACGGACCGCCGGCAACTTCCGCGCCGGGTCTAGGCCGGGCAGAGGGTGTGCGGAGAGGGACGGCCCACCTTCCCGGAACTTTTCCCGGCGCGCCCCGCCCTCCGCGGAGATCCCGAGCCCGCCCCGCGCCGAAAGGCAGGCCACGCCCCCTGCGGACAGCGTGGTCCCGCCTCCCTCCGAGCGGCCAGGCCCCGCCCCCGCGGAGAGTTTGGTCCCGCCCTCGCCGAGCCGCCAGGCCCCGCCCTCCGCCGAGAAGCCAGGCCCCGCCCCCTGCGGACAGTGTGGTCCCGCCCCCGCGGAGAGTTTGGTCCCGCCCCCGCCGAGCCGCCAGGCCCCGCCCCCCCCGAGAAGCCAGGCCCCGCCCCCTGCGGACAGTGTGGTCCCGCCCCCGCGGACAGCGTGGTCCCGCCCACACCGAGCCGCCAGGCCCCGCCCCCACGCAGAGCCTGGCCCCGCCCCGCGGAGAGTTTGGTCCCGCCCTCGCCGAGCCGCCAGGCCCCGCCCCCGCGGAGATCTGGGCCCCGCAGGGTCCCCACCCGCCGGGGTCCCCACCTGCCGGGGTCCCCACCCGCCCGGCTCCTGCGGCCGCTCCACCCTCGGGTTCCTGGCCTGTCCCAGCCGCCTCATCGCCTCGTGTTGCGGGAGCTTTCAGAGAGTCGGGCCCGGACAAGGAGAGGGGTCAAACGGCTTCTATGTCGCTACTGACAGAAGGGAAAGAAGTGGCCAGAGACGACCCCGAGTGTTAGCCCCGAGCGTGGGTCCGGACCCCCGGGCTGCAGGCCGGCTGCCACGCCGAGCACCGGGAAAAGGGCGACCTTCCAGGAACTGAGCCCGGCGAGGTACCCAGCCCACCAGCGAGACTCCAGAGCCCGTACCCCCTCTCCGAGGTGCAAGAACTGTTCTTAGGGCAGAAGGCAGGAGGGAGCTGGCCCTTTCCCGCCCTGTTTCTCCATCCCCTCCATCTGCCGGCTCCCAGGCCGACTCCGAGGGGTTTCCCATGGCTCCACGGCTGTTTTCTTTGTCGGAGTCCGAGTGTCCTCCACAGTGATGCCCAAGCACACCTGTGGTCTTTCGAAGGTTCCCTGACACACCTTCCTCTGCCGGCCCTGTCCTGCACTGCCCGCGTCCCCGGGTCCCCCTGACAGCAGCGTGGTGGTTTTTCCTCTCTACAGAATCCATACCCGAGCTTGGGCTGAGCCCAGGGAAGACCCTCACAGGCTGGTAGAATCAGAATTATAAGCGTAACCAGCTCACACCTCCTCCGCAGAGAGATCAAGGCCGGCCGCCCCCACCCGCACAGGTGTGATGTGGGGACTGGGGATGGGGTGCAGGGCGCCTGTGCCTGCACGCCTGCAGGCCGCGTGGTTAGGGCTGGGAGACACATTCTTGTCTGTGGCACACAATAGACTATGAAACTGAAAAAAAGTGTTAGTCGCTCAGTCTTGTCCGACTCTTTACAACCCCATGGACTGTAGCCCATCAGGCTCCTCTGTCAATGGAATTCTCCAGGCAAAAATACCAGAGTGTGTTGCCATTTCCTTCTCCAGGGGATCGTTCCAACCCAGGGATCGAACCTGGGTCTCCCGGTTTGCAGCAGATGCTTTACCATCTGAGCCACTATAGTACAATGTAAATACAACTTTTATATGTGCTGGGAAACCAAAACATTCATGTTACTCATTTTATTATGACATTGGCTTTATTGAGGCGGTGTGCGGCCAGACCCAGGCTAGCTCCAAGCTTGCACTGATGCTAAGTGGTACATGTGTGTGGGCTTCCCCTCCTGTCTTCCTGACTCCATTTTGGAAGGTTTCATTTGATTAATTTTCGCCACTTCCGCCTCTGATCAACATCTTCCTCTGGCAGCGTTGCTGCTCAATAGTCGGGGTTATTGCTTGTCTTTTACCAACACTCAGTGGCCCTTTGTCCCTTGATACCAGGAAGGACCTTTCCTGGGTGCTGTGTCCCATGTCAGAGGGAAAGTGCACAGATTAGAGACCTACTGTGGTTACATTTTAGTGACAAGGATGGGTGGGAAGGAGATCTCTCAGGTGTTTCTCATCTAAAATCTGTTTATTAGAGTAGTGAGTTCGCAAGGGCACACTCAAAACTGCAGGCATTACACAAGCACTTTGGGAAGACTGCAGGGGAAGAGACACGGAGTAGTTAAACAGTGTTGTGACCTCAAAAGACTGTTTGGAGCTAAATGTTTTATCAAATAATGCAGCCTGTAGGTTACAAATTCAAAGACTACAAATTTGGATGAAACTCCTGAGTCAGTTTGTAATCTGGATGAAACGGAGAGACTTCTGTGAATTCTGAGCCTTCTAAGAGGCCTGATCCAGACATCTTGTGAGAGTTGTGTCATCAGATATCATCAGCTGCAGTTCCGAGAAATCTTTACCTGCAGGTTGCCCGATAGCGTGTAGGTCAAGTCAGAACTGATGCTTTCTTTTATCCCAGAGTCTGTTCCTTGGAGCTTGGTGGCACCAGGGTAGGTTAGCAGCACCTGATAAGGGCTTTACCCGTGAACCTAAACAGAGTCCTTCTGGAGGTGCCTTTTCCCGTAGAAGAAGCCTCCAGGTGGCAGTGTGCCGTGTTTAAGGCTCCCATCTCCTGAGACTGCAAACATCACTCTACTAGAGCCTGGCTATTTTTAGTAGAAGCGGTTGGGCCTTTACAGTATTGAAGCGTAGCCCATCCGCCACGTCTCCGGTAAGCTGTTCGGCCGTTCAAGAGGGGGCAGGAGCAGGTCTCCCTGGGTGGCATTTTGGGAAGTGAGACAGAGGAGGTAGGCACGCATTTTGTCAGTGAGATGAGGATTCTGGAGGGCTTCCATTGCATGGATACATAGAAGGTTAACAAGGATCCCATGATTATGTCTAGGGTGGCTTAAATCAGAGAGGCAGTGCCAAGAATGACTCTGAGGCAAGCGGGTGTCCCCACGCCACAGGGTCCAGCCGTCAGCTGTAATACCTGATGGGCCGGTGACAGTCCCCATATTTTGCAGTGAGGATCCCATAGACATTCCCTTCTCTCCCACATACAAAAAGGACAAACAAAGCTGGTAATTAGGATGCTCAGAGGAAAGTGGTCTCAATGCGCTTTCCTTTAAGGTATCAAAAGCTGAGTTATCTCGATCCCTTTATTAAGACAAAGGTTTGCTTTGTCTTAATAAAGCATACAAGGGCAAAGCCATCAGAGAGAAATTTGGAACCCAATTTCAGTAGGAGCCAGCTTGCCCAAGAAAACCTTGTAACTGGCACTTAGTTTTAGGTTTGGGGGAGTTAAGGATGCCAAGAAGCCTCTCCAGATCTAAATGTCACCCTTTTTCTGAGATCAGGTGCTCTAAAAATCCATCCTGGGTTCAAGCAAACTGCAATTCTTTTTGGAGACTTTCAGTTCAGTCGCTCAGTTGCTCTTTGCGACCCCGTGGACTGCAGCACACCAGGCTTCCCTGTTCATCACCAACTCCCAGAGTTTGCTCAAACTCATGTCCATCGAGTCAGTGATGCCATCCAACCATCTCATCCTCTGTCGTCTCCTTCTCCTCCGGCCCTCAGTTTTTCCCACCATCAGGGTCTTTTCCTATGGGTCAGTTCTTCGCATCAAGTGGCTGAAGTATTGGAGATTCAGCTTCAGCATCAGTCCTTCCAATGAATATTCAGGACTGATTTCCTTTAGGATGGACTAGTTGGATCTCCTTGCAGTCCAAGGGACTCTCAAGAGTCTTCTCCAACACCACAGTTCAAAAGCATCAATGCTTCGCGCTTGGCTTTCTTTATGGTCCAACTCTCACATCCATACATGACCACTGGAAAAACCACAGCTTTGACTAGATGGACCTTTGTCAGTAATGTAATGTCTCTGCTTTTTAATATGCTGTCTAGATTGGTCATAGCTTTTACTTTATGTCCCTTTAAAGCCAAAAGTTTTAGCAGGTAGAAGCCATCTTCCTACAAGGAGGTTTGAGAAGGTGAACATAGAAGCAAATTGTATACTGTAACAAAGTAGAACCTGCAGAAAACTTTATTATCATTCAAAGCAGCTTTTCAAGACTTATGTAAAGTAAGAAGGGCTTTCTGTGAAACCCTGGGGCGTATTGTCATCCTTTCCACCTGAAAGCAAACAGATACTGGCTACCTTATCAACTGAAATGCTGAAAAATCACTGCATAGATCAATTGAAGTGAAAAATTTGCTTCCAGTGGGAATAGACGTCAGTAGTCTGGGAGGGATGGGAACAACAGGGTATCAAGGGCAAACAATGTTGTTACTGACTGGAGTTCCTGGACAAACCTTCATCCTTGCCCTTGTGTTTTCTCTTAAAATAGAAATATTACAGGGTCATGAGACCTTGAGCCTTGGAATCTTCTATTATGGGCTTTATATCTTGAAGGACTTCTTTTCTTACAGGGTAATGATTAATCTGGTTTGGGGGGGGTGTCTATTCAAATCTTAATGAGAGGTGCACTGTGGATTTTGCCAATATCAGTTGGAGACTTTCCCCATAAGAAGGTTGGTGGCTTACTCAATAGGGATCAGTGATCAGTGTTTCCAGAATTAGCTCCAGATAAAAGATGTCAAAGGGTCCTTTAATTCACCTGGTTGGCTGTTTAGATGGCTATTGTCAATTTCTAGAATTGTTTTCCCCTTTCGGGGGAAAGAAATTCCAGCACGATACTTTTCCAAGTCTCAGCCAAGGGACTTCCTTGGAGGTCCCGTGGTTGAGTCCCTGCCTTCCAACACAGGGGGTGCAGCTTCGATCCCTTGTCAGGGGACTAAGATCCCACATGTCACAGCTAAGACCCAGCGCAGCAAAAAAAAAACAAAAAACCTCGGCCAAATAAATGAATAGGGGCAGAGGAGCTGAGGGGAGGGGTGTTTCCCTCTCAACGGGCCTGAGAGAGATGGAAGCGCGCAGACGCGGGAACCTACCGATGCCTAGAGGAGATCCCACTTTGGGCCCTTTAGTACCCCTGGGCCGACACTGTTTTACAGCAGTGGCCGGAGCACCTGGAGAGTAGCTCTAGTGTTACTCGGCTCACAGAGACGTTGCTCCCAGATCTGGAGACTGGCTTTCCTGAGCTGGTTACCAGGGAGGGTGAGACGAGCCCCTCGAGTTCCTCAGAGCCCCCATCCCTAGGAGGACACGTGAAACACTGGTAAAAGGGCCGAAGATGCCTGAAATGCTTAAACTTATAACAGTCTATTTTCAGTGTCCTGGTTCTTTGTAGTTACAGCAGAAACTTACATTTTGGTTTTGTTTAGCAGCCTTCATTTGATGGCATTGAAGACTAAGGATTTCAGCGCTCTTCCCTTTTGGTGACTCATCTAGGGCTCAAAGGGCTTCCCAGGTGGCGCTAGTGGTAAAGAACCCACCTGCCAACGCAGAAGTAAAAGATGCGGGTTCCATCTGTGGGTCGCAAAGATCTCCTGGAGGAGGAAATGGCAACCCACTGCAGTATTCTTGCCTGGAGAATCCCATAGACAGAGAAGCCTGGTGGATTATAGTCCTTGGGGTTGCAAATAGTTGGACACAACTGAAGCGACTTAGCGCACACACACTGCGGTTTGAGAGCTGATTTGCCAAATGAACTGAATATGGAGTGGGCTTAGGTTCTCATTCCATCCGGGTCTTTTTTCTTTTCTTCCTTACTGCACCCTGCAGCTTATGGGACCTTAATTTCTGACCAGGGATCGAACCCATGCCCCAGCAGTGGAAGGGCAGAGTCCTAACCACTGGACCACTAGGGAATTCCCCAGCCTGGTCTTTTTTACTACAAGCTCCCAGTTCATGGAGTTAGTTAAAAATGACCCTAGTGGACGTGGCATCTGAAGGAGACCAGAATTTTCCTTAAAAGTAATCTGAGGTAGGTTATGATAGTCATGGACAGGTTCATCAGGTTTTTGTGTTCAAGCCTGAGTTTTGTTCAGACTTAGGCATAGTTACTGTGACTGCTGGTGGAATCTCCCAGCAAAGGTTCCAGCCTCTTGCCAGAAGTTAGGGGTTTGCTCTTCTAAATCCCCTCTAGGGTGTTTCCTTTGGGCTAATTTCACCTGATGTTCGAGCTTCACCAAAAAGCACATAGACTACCTGATCCAGATCTGAGAAGCCGGGTTGATAGGTTTGAATAAGCATGTTAAAATCTTCCTCAAGGGCTTCCCTGGTGGCTGAGTGGTAAAGAATCCCCCTGCCAGTGCAGGAGACACCAGTTTGACCCCTGGTCCAGGAAGAGCCCACATGCCTCGGAGCAACTAAGGCCATGCACCACAACCCTGGGGCTTCCCTGGGGGCTCAGACAGTGAAGAGTCCGCCGGCAGTGCAGGAGACCAAGGTTCGATCCCTGGGTCGGGACGATCCCCTGGAGAAGGAAATGGCAATCCACTCCAGTATCTTGCCTGGAGAATTCCATGGGCAGAGGAGCCAGGCAGGCTACAGTCCATGGGGTCGAAAAGAGATGGACATGACTGAGCAAACAAGCACACACACGCACGGCTGGGTTCTGCAGCCTCTCCCCATCGTCTTCCTCCTGCTGGTGGAAAAGTATTGTCACTTCCCTCAGGATGAATCTCTTCCCTTGGGATCTGTATGCACATCCAGTGGTTTGCACTCCAGAGCTCCTCGGTGGATGGCATCACCGATTCAATGGACATGAGTTTGAGCAAGCTCTGGGAGTTGGTGATGGACTGGGAGGCTGCAGTCCATGGGGCGGAAGAGTCAGACAAGATTGACTGAGCAACTGAACAGCAGTTCAGTTCAGTTTAGTCACTCAGTCATGTCGGACTCTTTGCGACCCCATGGACTGCAGCCTCCCTGTCCATCACCAACTCCCAGAGCTTGCTCAAACTCATGTCCATTGAGTTGGTGATGCCATCCAACCATCTCACCACCCTTCTCCTGCCTTCAATCTTTCCCAGCATCAGGGTTTTTCCAGTGAGTCAGTTCTTCACATCAGGTGGCCAAAGTATTGGAGTTTCAGCTTCAGCATCAGTCCTTCCAATGAATATTCAGGACTGATTTCTCTTAGGATGGATTGGTTTGATCTCCTTGCTGTCCAAGGGACTCTCAAGAGTCTTCTCTAACACCTCAGTTCAAAAACATCAATTCTTCAGCACTCATCTTTCTTTATGAGCCAACTCTCACATCCATACATGATCAATGAAAAAACCATAGCTTTGATTAGACAGACCTTTGTCTGCAAAGTAATGTCTCTGCTTTTTAATATGCTGTCTAGGTTTGTCATAGCTTTTCTTCCAAGGAGCAAGCATCTTTTAATTTCACAGCTGCAGTCACTAGAACCCAAGAAACTGAAGTCTGTCACTGTTTCCATTGTTTCCCCTTCTGTTTTCCATGAAGTGATGGGACCGGATGCTATGATCTTCGTTTTTTGAATGTTGAGTTTTAAGCCAGCTTTTCCACTCTCCTCTTTCAGTTTCATCAAGAAGCTCTTCAGTTCCTCTTTGTTTTCTGCCATAAGGGTGGTGTCATCTGCATATCTGAGGTTATTGATATTTCTCCTGGCAATCTTGATTCCAGCTTGTGCTTCATCCAGCCTGGCATTTTGCATGATGTACTCTGCATATAAGTTAAATAAGCAGGGTGACAATATACAGCCTTGATGTACTCCTTTCCCAATTTGGAACCAGTCCGTTGTTCCATGTCTGGTTCTAACTGTTGCTTCTTGACCTGCATACAGATTTCTCAAGAGGCAGGTAAGGTGGTCTGGTATTCCCATCTCTAAGAATTTTCCAGTTTGTTGTGATCTACACAGTCAAAGCCTTTGAAGTAGTCAATAAAGCAGAAGTAGATGTTTTTCTGGAACTCTCTTGCTTTTTCTATGATCCAAAGGATGTTGGCAATTTGATCTCTGGTTCCTCTGCCTTTTCTAAATCCAGCTTGAACATGTGGAAGTTCTCAGTTCATGTACTATTGAAGCCTCGCTTGGAGAATTTTGAGCATTAGTTTGCTAGAGTGTGAGATGAGTGCAATTGTGTGGTAGCTTGAACACTCTTTGGCATCACCTTTCTTTGGGATTGAATGAAAACTGATCTTTCCAGTCCTATGGCCACTGCTGAGTTTTCCAAATTTGCTGGAATATTGAGTGCAGCACTTTCACAGCGTCATCTTTTAGGATTTGAAATAGCTCAACTGGAATTCCATCACCTCCACTAGCTTTGTTCGCAGTGATGCTTCCTAAGGCCCACTTGACTTCGCATTCCAGGATGTCTGGCTCTAGGTGAGTGATCACACCATCGTCGTTATCTGGGTCGTGAAGATCTTTTTTGTATAGTTAATTCTTCTGTGTATTCTTGCCACCTCTTCTTAATATCTTCTGCCTCTGTTAGGTCCATACCATTTCTGTCCTTTATTGTGCCCATCTTTGTATGAAACGTTCTCTTGGTATCTCTAATTTTCTTGAAGAGATCTCTAGTCTTTCCCATTCTATTGTTTTCCTCTATTTCTTTGCATTGATCGCTGAGGAAGGCTTTCTTATCTCTCCTTGTTATTCTTTGGAACTCTGCATTCAGATGGATATATCTGTCCTTTTCTCCCTTTTACTTCTTTTCACAGCTATTTGTAAGGCCTCCTCAGACAACCGTTTTGCCTTTTTGCATTTCTTTTTCTTGGGGATGGTCTTGATCACTGCCTCCTGGACAGCGTCACAAACCTCTGCCCATGGTTCTTCAGGCACTCTATCAGGTCTAATTACTTTAATCTATTTGTCACTTCCAGTGTATTATCGTAAGGGATTTGATTTAGGTCATACCTGAATGGTCTAGTGGTTTTCCCTACTTTCTTCAATTTAAGTCTGAATTTGGCAATAAGGAGTTCATGATCTGAGCCCCAGTCAGCTCCCGGTCTTGTTTCTGCTGACTGTATAGAGCTTCTCCATCTTCAGCTGCAAAGAGTATAATCTATCTGATTTTGGTGTTGACCATCTGGTGATGTCCACGTGTAGAGTTGTCCCTGGTGTTGTTGGAAGAGGGTGTTTGCTGTGACCAGTGCGTTCTCTTGGCAAAACTCTGTTAGCCACTCATTAGCATATGAAATTACCCAGCCTATAGAGACTAACCCTGCCTCGTTTCACGGCCGCACCCGCCCTCTGCGATGCCCACGCTCTGTCTGTGGAGTGTGCTTCTCCCTGGGTGTGAATAAATCCACTTCTCACCTATCACTTTGTCTCTCGCTGAATTCTTCCTGTGATGAGGCATCAAGACCATGAGCTGCACTGGGTCCTGACACCAGGTTCTGTGGGCTGTGGGTTGGTTCGAGTCCCAATCGGAGGTAAATGGTTTCACTCCTGGCTCCCACTCTTCCGCCCTCAGCTCCAGAGCAGGGGGTCTAAGGAGGCCACCTTCTCCTTGTCAGGCAGGTGGTTCCCAGGTAAGCAGGGGAAGGGAGGATGTGGAGATCGCCCCAAGGCTGTGTCTGAGCAGCTGGGCGCCCCCGCAGAGGCAGGCAAGAGAGGAGATGCCGGCTGCGGAAGGGCCCGGGTCTCCGACGCCGCGCTGGGTGAGGCACGGGTGATGGTGGCAGCTGGCGGCGGCCACTCTGTCCACATAGCCTCTCTGACCTCGCCCCTCTCCCCGTCAGTAGGGAGAGCCAGACCCCGGGAGCACCAGATCCTCGCGGTGGGGACAGGCCCTGGGAGGGCCCTCGGGCCGCCCGACCTCTGGCCGCACCGCCGCCACACCCGGGGCCCACCAGTGGCCCACCTGGAGGAACAGCCTCTGACCGGGGGCTGCAACTCATTTCTTGACTTGAGTGATCAAAATGCAGATTCTGTGGGATTCCTATTCAGTTCCTGGTGAGCACGCGCGCCCCAGGGCCGAGCTCAGGGGCATCTGACAGCAAGGCAGAGGTCCGGGGCCCAGCGGAGGAGAGCCTGGGCCACGGGACGGGCCTGCTTCCCGGACACTCTCCGGGCCCAGGGTGGCTGGGGGCGCGGCGGCAGGCCAGGCGCGGGAAGGGGCCCTCCCGTGAGTGTCCACAAGGGGGCGGTGTGGGCTCGCGCTTCCAGGGCCCCGGGCGGCCGACCAGACTGGGGCAGAACCCAGAGGGCGTGGGAACAGCCCTCCCCGCATGCGGCCTGCTCCCCACGCCGGACTGCCCCTGGGCACACGGAATCCACCCCTGCTGCCCCCAGCCCCTCCTTCCATCACTCGCTACCTAGTTCATCTCCAAGGTCATCTCAGAGGCAGGGACTGCACCCTGCTGCCCTATCCTGGGCACAGGTGTGCTGGGGTAGACTTCGACTTACGTCCCGCCGGTCTAAAGTGAGGTCCAATCCAGAATCTGCCGCGGCCCTGAGGAGGTGTCCCCATACCTCAGGCTTCCTCCCTGGGGGGGCTCACAGAGGCTCTCTGGACTGGGGGACCCTCAGGAGCAGGGGGGGCCCAGTGTCGACTTACAGGACGCTGAGGCCCCAGCTGTGTCCCAGCCACTCACCCTCAGAGCCCAGAACACTGGAAACCGGGTCTCCCCTCCAGGCAGGATGTCAGAGGGGTTTCTTGAGGGAATCTGATCATCGAAAAGATCAAGCCATTCATGGCGTGCGAAAGCTTGCAGTCCAGGAGTCCCACCCTCCTGCCTGACCACCCGGCCATTTCAGCCGGACCCAGACGTCTGAGGGACCCTTGGAATGTGAAAGATCAGGACAAACAAACAGGAAGAGGGGAACTGGGAGGAAACAGAGACCGCTGGGAGAAGACAGCTCAGAAAAACTGAGACTGTTCACCTCAGATCGGGACTGGAACCCACGTGGCCAGGACTTGAACCCGGACGACACCCACGGAACCTGGTTTCAGGACCCAGTGAAGCTCAGGTTCTTGGTGTCTCATCACAGAAAGAATTCAGTGAGAGACAAAGTGATAGGTAAGAAATGGATTTATTCAGATTCAGAGAGAAGCACACTCCACAGGGTGTGGGCCATCGCAGAGGGCAAGTGCGGCTGTGAAATGAGGCCTGGTTAGCTTTTATCAGTTCAGTTCAGTCACTCAGTCCTGTCCGACTCTTTGCGACCCCCTGCCTGTAGCACGCCAGGCTTCCCTGTCCATCACCATCTCCTGGAGCTTATTCAAACTCATGTCCATGTGATGCCATCCAACCATCTCATCCTTTGTTGTTCCCTTCTCCTCCTGCCTTCAATCTTTCCCTGCATCAGGGTCTTTTCCAGTGAGTCAGCTCTTCGTATCAGGTGACCAAGGTATTGGAATTTCAGCTTCAGCATCAGTCCTTCCAATGAATATTCAGGACTGATTTCTCTTAGGATGGACTGGTTTGATCTCCTTGCTGTCCAAGGGACTCTCAAGAGTGTTCTCCAACACCACAGTTCAAAAGCATCTATTCTTCAGTTTGCAGCTTTATTTATAGTCCAACTCTCACATCCATACATGATTACTAGAGAAACCATAGCTTTGACCATACTGACCTTTGTCAGAAAAGTAATATGTCTCTGTTTTTTAATATGCTGTCTAGGTTGGTCATAGCTCTTCCTCCAAGGAGCAAGTGTCTTTTAATTTCATTTAATTTCTGCAGTGATTTTGAAGCCCAAGAAAATTAAGTCTGTCACTGTTTCCATTGTTTCCCATCTATTTGCCATGAAATGATGGGACGGGATGCCATGACCTTAGTTTTTTGAATGTTGAGCTTTAAGCCCGTTTTCACTCTCCTCTTTCACCTTCAAGAGGCTCTTTGTTCCTCTTTGCTTTCTGCCGTAAAGGTGGCATCATCTGCATATCTGAGGTTATTGATATTTCTCCCAGCAATCTTGATTCCAGCTTGTGCTTCATCCATCTGGGCATTTCATGATGTACTCCACATGTAAGTTAAATAAGCAGGGTGACAGTATACGGCCTTGACATACTCCTTTCCCAGTTTGGAACCAGTCTGTTGTTCCATGTTCCTTGTTCTAACTGTTGCTCCTTGACCTGCATACAGATTTCTCAGGAGGCAGGTCAGGTGGTCTGGTTATCTCCATCTCTTCAAGAATTTTCCAGTTTTTATGATCCACACAGTCAAAGGCTTTGACGTAGTTTTTAGTTTGTATAGACTGGGTAATTTCATATGTTAATGAGTGGGGGGATTATTTCAGTTATTTTGGGAAGGAGTGGAGATTTCCAGGAATTGGGCCACTGCCCACTCCGTGGTCTTATGACAGTGTCTTGGAACTGTCATGGTGCTGCTATGTGTGTCATTTAGCTTGCTGATTGAGGTTCAAGGTCTAATCAAAGTTGACTTCTCTGCCATCTTGGACCCATTTGATTCTAATCGGTTTATGCTGTGTCCTTGGGCTTTGTCATTCTTTCAGAAGTTGTTCCCTGCCCCTTTCCCTCCTGTTAAGAAATCTTCATTAATATCCTGAGGAAGGAAAGAGAAAATGATGTATTCATGAAACAAAAACCAGGTGCTATGAAGAAGGAATGTTACAGAATATAAAGAGCTCTTGGGAATTAAAAAGACAATCATAAAAATGGAAAATTCAGTAGAAGAGTTGGAAAATAAGGTTGAGGAAATCTTGGAGAAAGGAGAGCAAAGAGTTGGGGGGAAAAAGTTAAAAATAAGAAAAAAGACAAGAGAAGGAAGTACCATATTAGAGAACCTGTCTGGCAGACCTGAGGCCTCCCTGGTGGCTCAACTGGTACAGAATCCGCCTGCAGTGCTGGCGACCTGGGTTCAACCCTTGGGTTGGGAAGATCCCCTGGAGGAGGGCATGGCAACCCACTCCAGTATTCTTGCCTGGAGAATCCCAGGGACAGAAGAGCCTGGGCTACAGTCCATGGGGTCACAGAGCATTGGACATGACTGAGCAACTAAGCACAGCACAGCTAGGAGTCCTGACATCTATTTAAAAGGAATTCTAGAAAGAGAACTGGAAGGAAGAAAATATTCACAGAAACAGTGGAAAAGAGCTCACAGAAATTTGCAAATTCCCTGGCAGCCCAGTGGTTAAGACTCCATGTTTTCATTGCCGAAGGCCTGGATTCAATCGCTGGTTGGGAAACTAAGATCCCACAAGTTGTGAGGTCAAAAGAAAGAGAGAAAAAAAAAAAGTTTTCACAGAAATTAAACCTGAGTCTCCAGGTTGACAGATCCAAACACGAAAATAGATGCACAGTACAGGCACAGCTAAGCAGAATTTCAGAACCCTGGACACAAAGAGGAAAGACTTCCCTGGCAGTCCAGTGGCTAAGACTCCATGCTCCCAATTCAAAGCGCTGCGTTTCCATCCCGGGTCAGGGAACTAGATCCCACACGCCACAACTCAAAACCCCTCAAGCTATAATGAAGGTAAAAGATCTTGTATGCTGCTACTAAGACCTGGCGCAGTCAAATAAATAAAGACTCAACAAACAAAGCAAAACACCGTACAAGGGTCCAGAGAGAAGCAACAGGCGACTCACCAGTGACCGGGGGCCGAGGGACTTCAGGCTTCCCACAGCTGGGAACGGCGGACAAAACCCCTCAGGGTGCTGCACTCACATGCAGACTCTTCGAAACCCTGTTCTCCAGGCAAGAATCCTGGAGTGGGCTGCCAGGCCCTCCTCCAGCGGATCTTCCCAACCCAGGGATCAAACTCAGGTCTCCCACATTGCAAGTGGATTCTTTTACCAGCTGAGCCACCAGGGAAGCCCTGATAATAGAGGGCTTTGGAGATGGACTGGCGGATTCCGTACAGCTAAACTATCCGTCCAGAGCCGAGGGGAGCTTTTCCAGTTGCAGTGGCGCACGGTGAGGAGCCCTCGTCTACGCCTGCAGTCATGCCGGCCAAGGGCCCTCTGCAGTCAGAGCCAGTCTTCTTTGGACACAAGAAGACAGCCACGGCCACAGTGTACTACAAACGAGGTAACAGCCTCAGCAAGGTGATCGGGCCTGGAGATGATTGAACCGTGCACCCTGCAATACACGCTACTGGAGCCTCTTCTGCTTCTGGGCATCCGCTGGTGTCGACATCCAGGTCTGAGTGAAGGGTGGTAGCCATGTAGCCCGGATTTAGGCAATCCACCAGTCCATCTCCAAAGCCTTGGTAGCCTATTATCAGAAATACATGGATGAGGCTTCCAAGAAGGAGATGAAGGAATCCTCATCCAGTATGACCCGACCCTGCTGGTAGCTGATCCCCGCTGCTTTGAATCCAAAAAGTCTGGGGGTCCTGGTGCTTGTGCTCGCTACCAGAAATCCCACTGGTAAGACATCATGGGGCTCATGGGTCACCTTTATAATACAAAATGTTGTGGGATTTAAGGTTTCAAGGAAAAAAAAAATTCACATTCCTGCACCCTTTCTGGGGGCTTCCCAGGTGGCTCAGCAGTAAAGAATCTGCCTGCCAACACAGGAGACAGAGGTGACATGGGTTTGATCCTTAAGTTGGGTAGATCCCCTGGAGAAGGAAATGACAACTCACTCCAGTATTCTTGTCTGGGAAATCCATGGACAGAGGAGCCTGGTGGGCTCAGTCCATGGGATCGCAAAAGAGTTGGACACGACTTAGTGACTAAGTAACCCTTTCTGAGGAAGTTACTTGATGAGCTCCGCCAAACAGGGGGAGGAAAGCAAGAAAGAGGAAGGCGTGGGAAGCAGGAAACAGGGGATCCTGTGGCTGAGAACAGCAGAGGGGGAACTCGGGGCGCTGATGAGGCCGTCCCAGGGGCTCAGCCCCAGCTGAGCAAGCAGAGTCTGTCTCGAGGTGATAGATCTTCTGTCACTCTATCTACCTGATACACAGATGCCCTGGGGGAGACACGGACTTTTGGTTGAATTGGGAGTTGAGTTAGTATTGAGAATTAAGCTAAAGCAAAAAACAAAAAAAGATGAAATTAACTCCAGGGGAAAGGAGGGAAAAGTCATCTTCATACATTGTGTGGCTCAGACATTGTGTGGTTCATACATTGTGTGGCTCAGACATTGTGTGGTTCATACATTGTGTGGTTCATACATTGTGTGGCTCAGACATTGTGTGGCTCATACATTGTGTGGCTCAGACATTGTGTGGCTCAGACAAGAGCACTGTTCACGCAGTGTCATCATGGTGCCCGCCACGGCCCTCAACCTGAACAAAATGATACTGGAGGTCAGGAAGTCCTAATGTAAGTGCTGGGTTGGGGATACAGAGGTGAAACCCAAAGAGTGAGTTAAAAGTTGTGACGGACTGCTGTGTTTTGTAGGAAGGTTTGTCAAGCTGACTCGTTAAGTTACACACATGTCAGTGTAAATCTGATAATGAATAGAATTGAAATTTAAAACACACACCCTAGGGAATTCGCTGGTGATCCAGAGGTTAGTGTTCCATGCTTCCGTTGCACGGGGGCCCAGGTTCCATCTCTGGGTGGGGAATGAAATCCTATAAGCCAGGTGGCCCCAAACAGCAACAACAGTGACCCCACACTAATGAGTTACAGGCTGCTTTTCTCTTGTAGTAAATCAGCAGGATGTGAGCTTGTGCTCAGCGTGGACTCATTTTTGTGTGCCCCTGGAAAGAGTGAATACAAATTCTTTTTTGTTGTTGTTTAGACACTAAGTCGTGTCCAACTCTTTTGTGATCCCATGGACTCTAGCCCACCAGGCTCCTCTGTCCTTGGAATTTCGCAGGCAAGGATACTGGAGTGGGTTGCCATTTCCTTCTCCAGGGGATCTTCCTGATCCAGGGATTGAACCCGTGTCTCCGGCATTGGCAGATGAATTCTTTACCACTGAGCCACCAGAGAATCAAATACATGAATGTGTAGGGAAAAAAAGCTGCTTTTACTTGCTGTTGGACATTGAGGTGCCATGAAAGAATTTTACCTTCAAAGAACAAAAAATGGTATCTTTTCCCATTTGTATTTATTTATTTACTAGTGAAGTTGTTGTTCAGTCACTCAGTCGTGTCCGACTCTTTGCCACCCCATGGACTGCAGCCCACCAGGCCTCCCTGTCCTTCACCATCTCCCAGAGCTTGCTCAAACTCACGTCCATTGAGTCGGTGATGCCATCCAAGCATCTCATCCTCTGTCGTCCCCTTCTCCTCCTGCCCTCAATCTTTCCCAGCATCAGGGTCTTTTCTAAGGAGTCAGTTCTTCCCATCAGGTGGCCAAAGTATCGGAGCTTCAGCTTCAGCATCAGTCCTTCCAATGAATATTCAGGACTGATTTCCTTTAGGATGGACTGGTTGGATCTCCTTGCAGTCCAGGGGGCCCTCAAGAGTCTTCTCCAGCACCTCTAGTGAAGCAGAACATGTTTAAACGTGTTCTTATTGGTCACATATAGTTCTTTTTTTATGAACTGCTACTTGTGCCCGTTTTCAACTAAAGGTAGAAACTTGTAAATAACATAAAAATATATACTTTTTATATTTACCCCTTCTTAATGCATGCATTTTGCACCTATTCCTTCCCAGTCTGTAGTTTTCCTTCCAGTTTTGTTTATGATGTTTTTGACATTCACCTTCTGGGGTATGTCACCATATCTACTGGTTCTTGCCTTTATATACTCAAAAGCTGATTATTTTACCCTTGGTACTGTACCTAGAAATCCTGTACCATCTCCATAGTATGTAACCATGTACATTTTCATTGTAATACGCTTTTGGAGTGTTTCCTTTGCATTTGAAGCCTGTGGTCTCACTGAAACTTAAGTCGCATGAGGCGTGCAGCAGGGTCTCTCTCTCCCTCTAATGATTAGCCCGGCATTCCACCACTGTTTACAAATGAGCTGAGATGAGCAGGCACAACTTTGCCCTTAATTTTTTGAAACAGGAAACAGAAAAAAAAAGCAAACCATGTGTTTCTGAGTGATCCATAGGAGCTGCACACGGGCTCTGCAGACAGATTGCTTGGCAAGAGCCCCCCACATACACACAACAGAGTCCCAGGGAAGGCTGAGGGTGTGCCCTCCA
Source organism: Giraffa tippelskirchi (assembly GCF_054371585.1). Lineage (NCBI taxonomy): Eukaryota > Metazoa > Chordata > Mammalia > Artiodactyla > Giraffidae > Giraffa > Giraffa tippelskirchi. Next base: position 1,866,711 of record NC_137275.1, read on the forward strand.
ACCTGGGCCCTGTGCAGTCCCGCCTCACTCCCCTCAGGGGCTTCCTCACAGGCCGATCCCAGCCTCCCTGTAAGGCAGAAATCTCCCGGACCCCCTTGGGCCGTACCTCCTCCCCTGAGCTCAGGCCATCCTGGCTGGGCACTGCTCACAAGCTCGCTGGGGGTGGACCCTGTTCATCCCAAGGTCAGCGAACGGAGGCAGGGTGCTGCGGCCAGGGCTTAGAAGTAGGCAGGCTGGACGGAGCCATCCTCAGCTACAGCAGTGGTGCTGGTCTGGGTTCTGAGCCTGCAATGGGGGCTCCCGCTCAGCCTGGGGTCAGGGTGGGGGTGGGGATGGGAGCACAGAAGGGCATCCTGATGTCAGCGTGCATTTCACAAAATGTGCTGATGAGCCAGACGGAGGCACATTTAATAGGGAAGTGACCCGGGGCAGCAGCTGGGGGACTTCAAGTGGCCTAATGCAGCTTGGGGGACCCGCAGGAGTGGCAATCAAGGCCAAAGTCCACTTCTGAGGATGGACAAATGGAAGTGGGAAGGGAGTGGTCCCCTGGGGTGCTGGGCTGGGCAAGGGCTGCAGGTCTGGGGACATCCTTCCAGAACCCTGAGAGAGGCCCAGCCAGGTCCAGGGTCTGGGAGCCTGGCGGGCAAATCCCTCCCTGGCTCCTGCCCAGGCAGCCTGGTCTCGCCTGAAGGGCAGGCCTGGGAGGGCCCAGTCCTCCCGGGGGTGCCTCCTCCGGGGATCCTCCTGGGTTCCGCTCCCTCCTCCCACCTCTGGTCCGGGGGCTTCACATCTGCAGTACCACCTCACCACCTCTCATCTCAGCCCCTCAGCCCAGCGTCCACTGCTGGCCAGGGAAGGGCCAGCTGCCCCCCACCCTGGGCTGGGGAGGTCACTGGGGCCCCGGGGCAGGGGGGGGGTGATGTGAGGCCTTCGCATCTTGAGGGCCGCAGCTTCCCCTTCCCAAGCCTCACGCGGGCTTCCCCTTCCCGACCCCCGCGCCTTCCTGGAAGTCACGTGGCCCGGGGGTGGGGGTGGGGACCGGGCAAGGGCGGCCAGGACCAGAGGCTTTCGGAGGGAGGGGGCGGAGAAGGCTTCTGTGTACAAACACCCGCCTCCTCCCCACCTAGAGGGCGGAAGCCGACCCAGAATAGAACAGGTCGCTTTCAAGATCCAAATCAGGCGCCGGGGGCTGCGGGCAGGCGTGTTTGGACGTAAAAATAGAAACACCCGTGTCTGCGTGGGCAGGCATCCTCCACCCACGGTGGTGGGGGGGTCTGGTGTTCTGAAATAGATCTTCCTAGTGGGACTGCCCGACCCTGTTCGCTAGAAAATTTACCCAAACAGACCTCTCAGAGAGCGGAGGCTGCCGCTGATCCAGGCAGGGGTGCTGATGGGGGCCGCCGTCCAGGCTCAGTCCAGCGGGCCGCGCAGCCGGGGGCACTGGTCGGCACTCGAGCTGGCCTCACAGCCCATGACTCATTTTCCTCCTGCCCCAGGCTGTGTGCAGGCTCTGCCCCTGCCGGGAAGACCCCTCCCAAGTCATCAGGCCCGCCCCCCCCAGACCGATAGGCAGTGGATGCTGAGCTGCACCCTCAGGCCAGGCCTGCACTGGGCAGGAGGGCAGTGGCAAGGGGGTGCAAGGCCTGCCCTCTCAGGGCTCACAGTGGGCCACCACCCACCGAGGGCAGCCCCCGAGCAGGACCCTGTGCTGGGGCCCAGAACTGACCGAGGGGGCCCCATCTAGGGGGGGTGAAGTACAGCGAGTTCTGTGCAGTGTAGTGGGAGGGCACCCGAGCAGGCAGGAGTGCTGGGGGACCTGGAGGCCTCCGGGGGCGGGGAGCCTGAGCTGACTCTCAGGAGCGATGCGGGGCCTCAGAGTCCGGAGGAGTCGCCTCATCTCTATCCCGGCGCTCCGGCGTCCCGGCAGCCACCTTCCACCGCCCCCTCTCTGGTCCTGGCGCCCACTCTGCCGCTCCCCGCTTGGTTCCAGCAAAGGCACAGGACGCCCAACTCCCGCACAGGGCAGGGCAGTGCCACAGAGCACCGGGGCTGGGCCTGGGGTTCAGAGGGAGCCAACAGAAGTCCAGGGGCGCAGCCCTGGCCCTGGCCCTGGCCCGGAGCAGCCTGCCGAGGGGCTCAGAGCCCCCGCCCCCCACAGCCAGCCTGGGGAGGAGCGGCTGGGAGCACCCTGAGTGTGGGCCCTGGGGCTGGGATGGGTCAGAAGGCTGAAGCTTCCGGGGGCCCCTGGACACGGGGGCCAGCTCTGCCTAAACCTGCCATTTCCTTGGGGCTGCCCCTCGAGGCCTTGGTCTGTTCATTTAGCAGCCTCTGAGCGAGCATCTATTCCGTGCCCGGAAGGCACCGGTGCGCTGGGGACGCAGCCACAACAAGTACAAAGATGCGTGGGTACAAAGCAGGGCGGGGGGAGGGGCAGGAGGGTGGTGGACAGCCTTAGAAAGAGAAGCGAGGGGTGTCTGACAGCATGATAGCGAAACACAGGAGTCTGGGGTCGCAGCGATCCAGGAGGGGGGAGCAGGAAGCCCGGAGCCCTGGAGGCGGGAACCAGCAAGGGAAGGGCAGAACTGTGCGGGCGTGGGCCCCTTGGGAGGGCTCAGGGCCCAGAGCGGGGAGGTGACATGAGCGGACTTGGGGTTACACGCCACTGGTGTGACCATAGACACCACCAGGAGCCAGGGAGATGAAGGGCGGGTAAGGGGCAGGATTCGGGGTGCACTTTGCAGATAGAGCCGCCAGGACTGCCAGACAGACAGCTGGCTAGGATGGCTCAGGTCGCGGCAAAGGAGAAGCTGGGGAAATGAGGCGCTTACGGATCTGTTAAGCCTGTGTTGTTTAGAGGCGCCAGGGAGAGCTGGTGGGTAGGCCGTAGGCCATGAGCCTGAGTATGCATGCAGTCGGCACAGAGGCCAGTGGTAACTTTGGGCCTGGTCAGGGCTCACCAGGTGCTGCGTACGACTCAGCAGCAATGAGGGAGGCAATGAGCCCTGGATGGGCAGCAGTCTGTGCCCTCCCTGTCACGATCTTAGCGGGGTCCTGTCCCCCACCCCCAGCCGCCTCTGGATGTGCTGGGCTCTGGCACCGCCCCCCAACTCAGTATCCTAGTGGTGGGCGTGGCAGGCGGCAGGTCCAGCTCTTGGGCCACTGTCCCGAGAATCTGGTTCAAGTATCAGCTGTGTGGCTTTAGGCTGGATCAGCTGTGCAGAGACCCTCCACATCTCAGCCAGGGGTCCTTGCCTCACCTCTGCTCATCTGCCTGCACGCCCTCCCCCAGAGATGAGAGCCTCCTCCTCACCCACACCGGTCCTGCCAGCTCCCGTGGGAACCCCTGGGTGCCTAGCTCCCCCTGCCTCTGCCCCGTGTAGTCTGCAGTTCCTGACTTGACAGGCTGCACCGAGCTGCCCCGAGGTCCTAACCAGGGTCCCTTTCCCCCACCGGGGCTGGGGCTAGACTGGGGAGGCGGGAAACAACGTGATGTGAGTTCTCTCCAAACAGGCAGCCGGACTTGCATTCCCATTTGGAGGTGGACTTGCATCCTTGGGTGCTAACCCTCTGGGGTACCTGGTCTGTCCACACTGTCTGCAGTGACGCTGATGGTGAGGCCTCTTCGTCCTGGGCTCCCCATCTCCCTGGAGCTTGGAATTTGAAGCCAGCCCCTGCCTGCCCTCTGCTGTGGCCTGACTCTGGCTGGAGGCGCTGACGTCCGGCTTCTCCCTGGGCTCTGTCCCCCTCCCCGGCCACCCACCCTGGGACACGGTGGCACGGTGGAGTCTGCTCGTGTCTCTGCTCCCTCCCATGGGCCACAGGCCGGGGAGCTCCCACAGCATCTCGGGTACCCAGGGTCCCCCGCGCAGGGTCTGCTGGACCAGGCACCAGGGAGCATGTGTGTCCAGCCTCGAGGCAGTGAGCACTCTGCCAGGGACTCCCCCTGGCCTCTTCCACCGAAAGCCCTGTTCCAGGAGTGAGGGGACCACGTGGGGTGCTAGTGGTATGCCCGGCCACCTCCATGACAGCCTCTGTGGGCCGGGGGGACAGGAAAGCAGGGTCTCTGGGGTCCGAGACCAGCGAGTGTCTGTCAACCCTGGGGCTGAAGGGCTGGGGTGTGGGAAGTTCTGCCCGCTCCCATCTTCCGCCAGAACTCCCTGGGCGCCTCTCCAGCAGCCGGGCCCCTCCTGGTCTCACAGAAGAAGAAACGGAGGCCCGCTGCCTCCTGCCTCCAGTTGCTCTTCTTGGCGGTGTGTCCTTCTCCAGCGCTCCCCCCGGTCCTGGCCTTTCCCCAGTGGGCACAGCCTCTCGGTTCCGGCCTTTCCCACTTCCTCCCACTCAGTTATCTCCTCTGACTCCGAGCATGCTCTGCAGCCAAGGTCGGTCTTCCTGGGGCCTGGGACCCGTTCGCTGCTCTGGGACAAGTGAACAGTGACAAGGCTCACGTTCTGTCCAGCTGCCAGCTCTGAGCACCCCCACAGCCTGGGTATGCCTCCTCCAGGCTCCGAGGGACCGCGGCCTCAGCATGACCACATCCAGTCCCTGGCTGTCCCCCGCCCTGCCTAGTTCAGGGTAGCTGGTCCAGTCCCTGCCATGGCTGCCCTGCTGGACACTGGCCCTTGGTGCCCAGTGTAGCACAGAGGGGCAGACCTGGGCCTCCCCCGTGGACAGGGTTTGGCCTCTGTGGGCTGGTCTTCTGTTCGCCCTTCCAGTCCCTTTAGCCCCTAGCAGGACCCTATCCTTCCCCTGTTCACCATTTCCTAAGCTCTGGGACCAGGGACCCCACCCCTTCCACCTCATCGTGTCCCAAGCCATGAACCCCTGCCCTGCCTGGGAAGGCTCTAGTCCCCATAAGGCTGCTGGCCTTGCTCCCTCTCCCAAGATCACATTCATTCTCTCTCTACCCCCTATACCGCCCCTCGGGGCTCCTCTCAGAAAACCCCTTTCCCTACAAGACCTGACAAGCCCCCTTTCGCCTAGGCCCTCTCCCCTTAAACAGGGTAATCTTGGTCAAAACCGGATTTGTGTCCCCTGTACCCCCATGGTTGTGGGGAAGGGCCTTGGTTGGGAGCCTCCCAGGAGGTAAAATGTGAAGTACCCTGTTTTCTGGGCCTCCCAATCCTGGAACAAGACCCCTGGATCCTGGGAGTCCAGACCCGCTACAAGGTCTGTGTCCCAGCTTGGAAGTGGCTGAAAAGAGCCCTTTGAGACTCTTCTGGAACAGGGGCAAGATTCCAGAGGTTCGGTTCCCAGCAAGCCCTCTTCTGCCCGGTGGGGAAGCAGGGTAGAGGGTAGGGGGTCATGACTGGTCCCTGACCCTGGCCTCCTGACCTGAGTCGACCTCCCCTCCTCCTCCTGCAGGATCAGGATCAGGGGGTTGGGGGGGAGGGGGCATCGCTGTCCCCAGTGGAGCCATCAGGGGCCCCTGCGCAGGACACACACTGCATTTACTGCGCATCTGTTCTGTGAGGCGCTGGGATGGCGTCCAAACCCGCAGCCAACCCCGCAGCCTTCTCGCCTCGGGACCAGGAGTGGGGAAAGATGGGGGTTTCCCGGGCTCTGAGGTCCTGACCCCCACCCTGCACCCAACCTGGAACCCCGAGACCGGCTAGCTGAGCCCGGAGACCTTCAGACGGCAAAGGGAGTCGGTGGGGTGGGCCCGGAGAGCCAGCGGGGGCGGAGTCGAGATCGCGGGGAGGGGAGTGAAGGCGAGCAGTCGACCGGCCCGGAGCCTGGGGAGGTGGGGCTGGGTGAGGGTAGGGCCAGGTAGAGGGGCGGGGCCGGGAGGACAGGGTCGGGGCGGGGCCAGATCAAAGGAGTACGAGTCGGGGGCGGAGCCAGACAGAGGGGGCGGGCCCGGCAGGACAGGGGCGGGGCCGGCAGGACAGGGACCGGACGAGGAGCCTGAGGGGGCGGGGCGGGGCCCAAAGGGACGGGGCGGGGCCAGATCAAAGGGGCGGGCAGAGCTCCTGGCCTGACCCGGCTCGTGGCTACCCGCCCGGCGGGCGGCAGCGCCTGGCGGCTGAGCCAGGAGCCGCCGCCGGCGCGTAGGGCCCACGGGCTGGGAGCAGAGCCTCGGCAGGTAAGGTACGGCGGCGAGGCGCAGGCGGACGGGGCGCGATCGCGTCTCCTGGGCTGGCTGGAGTCTCCGGGACCCGGGTCCTCGCCAGAGGGCGGGGGCCGGTCAGCTCCAGTGCGCGCCAGGCCCGGCGGCCGGCGCCACACTACCCAAGGAACCGCGCGAATTCGGGGTGCGTAGGGTGCACCCTGGAGGCCTAGGAGCGAGGGCCAGGGCGTCGCGTCTGCTCCGCGTTCCCCTCGTCCCTCTGGCCCCCGCTTCCCCAGGCCCCTGGGGCTCGCGGACCGCCGCAGGTCCCTATTACACCACTCACCAGACCCGGCCTCCGAAGGCCCCTGGAGGCGAGTTTGCCCCCACCTCCTCCCAGTAATCCAAACTTTTCCTTCCCTTGGCCCGCGCAGCGAAGGGTGGAGAAAAGCTGCCCGTTGGAGTGACTCACACTGAAGTGTGAGTGACTGATAGCCCCGTGGCTCTGGGGGTGTCTGCGAGTCGTATTCTGGGGAACAACGCGTGTCACAGAGCTGGGGGTTGGGGACGGCCTTCCTTCCACACGTGGGCCTGGCCCCTCCCAGCAGCCCAGCTCTTTCCTGCTGTTCTGGGCCTCGCCTGCCCCTGGTGAAGTGTAGACAGCAGCTCCCACTGGGGGTGTTGCGTGGGCCTGAGCCCTGCAGCAGCGTGCAAGCCCGGGGCCCACTCCCTCTGCCACCCTGCTGGAGCCCCAGTGCCTCACATCCTCTCTCTCTGCCTCAGTTTGCCCATCTGTCAACACCCATGACGTCCATGCCAGCTGGCGGTGCTGAGTAGAGAGCCACTTCTAAATGGCCCTGGCCTCAGGCAAGAGCTCTGTATGGACGATGGGCATGTGATCTTGCTAATGAAGCTGTAACCAGGTCTTAGCAAAAAGGGGGCTCAGGAAATGTTATCTTCCAAGATGAAGATGATAAAATGTGTAGGATTTTTTCAGGACAATCTGACAGCCAAAGGAGCAAGGCAAGTCCTGGAGTCAGGGTAGGTTTCTAGGATTACGTTTAGCCCAGCAGTGTCTGAGTGTGACCCTGGATCGGCCCCCTGCTCTCTCTGACCCAGGCTCCTGAGACTGGAGGAGGGGGCTGGGCTCCATTACTTCTTGGCACTCATCCTACCGTGTTGGACACTGCAGGCAGGCCAGCTTGGGGGCTCCAGGGTGAGAGCTCTGTCACATTCCCCTCCCTTCCACTCTACTAGTTGGCTCTGTGTCCTGTGTTGGGGTGCACCCTGGCCAGAGGGGTTGGCAGGACAGAGGAGTAGATGGCCCATACTGATCCCTGTTAGCCATCTGGAAAGAGGGGCGCTGACAGAGGGTCTGCCCTTTTGGGGGAGCTCCTCAGGCCTGCAGAGTCAGGGAGGAGCCCACCAAGGAGGCCAGCTTGGGAGAGATAGGAGGGTAGGCGACTCCAAACCTCCCTTGGCCCTTTCTGTTCACATGGACAGAAGAAAGTGAAGTCCTGAGTCAGCCCCCAATGTCCCTCCCCCAACATGGAACCCGGCAAGCTTGCAGGCCGACATGTGGGAGGCCTAGGGGGCACAGAGAGACACACAGAGGGGCTGGGTCCTGGCTTCCAGTCCGGCTGCCACCCTTTACCAGCTGTGTGGTCTTGGCCAGGAGGCGTCATCCTGCTGAGCCTTGGTTTCCTCATCTGTAAAAGGGGGGTAGTGAACCGCTTTCTACCACACAGGTGGCTATAAAGGTCCAGGGGCTGGTGGTGGCACATGGTTGGTGTCCAGCAACTGTGGGCCAGTGGGGGTGCTGTCTGCAGCCTTCGGGGCTAGAGAGCGGGGATAGCCGGGCAGCGGCTGCTTGGGAGGGGGCGGAGCCTGCAGGGGCTGAGGGCAAAGGGCAGGCTCCAGGTCCCTGCTGCCTGGGTCTCGTGGCAAAGGCCCAAGTCTCTCAGGAGTGGCCAGGATCAGGGAGCCACGTGGGTCCTCCTGGTTTCTGTCCTTGATGCTCTATCAGAGACACCAAGGGTCAGTGACTGGCAGGCCCCGCTCTCCCCTCATTGGCTGGCCCATTAGGTGGCCTCAGTAAGGCCTGGGCACGCACATACGTGGTTCTCTAGGCAGCACCAGGCAGCCTGGCCAAGGGAGGTGAGTGGCAGGTGGCCAGTGAAGGAAGTATTTGCCGTCAGGAGGAGGACTGTCTGAGCCCCGAGGGCAGCAGTGGAGGTAGGAACAGAGCGAGCCAGGGGCTGGTAGTGCAGGGGGCGGCGGCCCAGTGTGACCGGAGTGTCCAGTGTGCGTCGGATGTGGCGAAAGTATGGATGGGGGGGTGGGTGACCACGCAGAGGGGCCTGGGGGGCAGGAAGAGGGGCTGTCGGGACGCTGAAATCCTACCAGCAGGCAGGTGGCCTGTGGTCAGAAGGCCTCTGACTCTTCAGTGGTCCCGACCAGTCATCCAAGGGCTGTGACAGTCCCACACGTGGGCCGCCTGAGCCCCAGAGGCGGGGGCTGAGGGGTGGGGAGCATTCTGGTTTCTGTCGCTTCAGACAGGTAGGCCTAGCAGTGCTCCACTGCCCGGTCACCCTGCTTACCACGCTGGGCCTGGGCACCAGAGGGTAGGCAGGATGATGCCGGGAGAGATGGAGGTGCCTCCCGGCCCTGGCCAGGAGACCCACACCTCCTTTGTGAATGACACTTCCCGACTCGGGTGCTAGAAGGCCCCAGCTCTGGGCTACACGGATGGACTAGGGCTCGGGGCCCAGGCTCCTGAACTGCGCACCAACTCCAGGGAACGTGGCAGTGAAGTGCTCAGATGTGGGACTTGAGTCTCCCCACCGCCCCCCTTCTCCCTGGACAGCAGAGGTCCTGAGGTTCCGGCTCTGGGGCCACCTGCAGGTTGACCCTGCCGGTCCCCCTAGGTCAGGAACCACGCTGAGACCTGGCGCTTCTCTCACCCCTGGCCCCAGGGTCCAGAGATGACTGATCCTCGGCCCTTGTGGGCTAGCCACAGTGGGACCCAGCGCCCCTCGCCCTAGACAGGTGTGGGCCCCGTCACCAAGGCGATGGCCCGAGGGGTTGGCAGGGCACCCTCGTGGTGTCCATACCCCTCCCCCACAGCCACGATTCCGAGAAGCGCCCCTGCTTCCTTGTGAATCAGATGTTTATTGTGTGCTGGCTGAGCCCAGGGTCGGGGCGGCCCACTGCCAAGCACACCCGTCCCAGGCCGCCGGGTGGGGTGTGGCTGTCTTGCCTGCTGGAGCCTGCAGAGGGAGGGCGGGCCCGGCCCCGAGTCTCCAGGCTGACGGGTGACCGCCCTGAGTGCTGGGACCAGGCTGGGCTCCCCCATGGCCGGGGGCTGAGCCAGGCCCTGGGGAAGACCTCCCTGGGAGGGCTCCTCCCAGGAGGCAGACTTGAGCTCCTTGTGAAAAGGAGGGAAAGCAGTTCTAAGTCCGGGAGTCCTCAGGGAAGTTAAGTGAGACGCTGCAGAGGAGCCGGGGAGCCGGCACTGGGAGTCGTAGCCCAGACTCAGGGTGGGGCCTCCCCCTCCCCACCCCGACCCTGTGCAGACGCCGCAGCTCCCTCTGGGGGCCCTGTCCACACCCCTCTCACCCCCACCCCCGCCATGTTGTAATCCAGCCTCGCTCTTCTGTGGCTTTAGAGACCTCCATGGCCCCTACCCGCTGCCCCCGGCCAGGGAGGAGCCAGCCTAACCCCCGCCCCTCGCTGCTGGCTGTCCCCGGGCCCCCGGCAAGGTGACGGGAGGTCAGGGGGTGACCTCAGAGCCTGGGATGCCAGGGTAGACCCTGGCTTGACCCCGAAAACTTAGGAGCCAGGGTGGCACCCACAGTCCACCGAGGGCCCTGGCTGGGAAGCTGTGCCACCCCACTCCGAGCCCTGCCCCTGGGACAGGGGGCAAGGGTGGGCCCCCCTCGGAAAGCTGCTGCCCCCCGGCCCTCTCCTTCATGCTGGGCACCCTGTGTACCCGGCCCTGGGCCAGGCGTGGACCGGGAGCAGCTCGGCCTGTCTGGGCGCCCCCACTGCCGCTGCCTCCCTCAGAAGCAGTTTAATAAAAGGCCTAAGTGTCCTGTCTGCTGCTCAGGGACCCTCCCTGGCCCCCACCCCGCCTCCCGGAGCTGGGTGCAAGCCCGCAGCCCATACGCTGGTCCCCATGTTTCCCTGTCTGCTTTTCCCTGCTCAGTCCGTTCTTGGTGAAGGACAGGGCCCCACCTGAGTGCCCGTGCCCAGCAATGCCCCTGTGGACCTGGCGCAGAGGAGGAAAGTCCCTGGTAGAGCAGGCCTGCAGCCCGGCCAGCTGCAGGCCGGGTGTGTTTAGCTCTTGCTGGGTATCAGAAACACGGGTGCCCCGTCACCCCGAGAGGCCTGTAGGAGTGTTGGAGAAGGATCCAGAACACCAGACCTGGGAGCCCTGCGTGGACAGGTGCAGGGGAGGGAGGCGAGCCAGGAGACTCACCCTGCCCCCTCCCCCGACTCCCACTACTTCCTCTCCTCCTGTTTGAGGTCAGAAAAGAAAGACCTTTTTCCCAGGGGTGCAAGCAGCTGGCACTGAGCCGCTGGGTCCCCTGATGGCCAGGCAGGCTCTGGGCTGGGGGTGGGCCCCAGCTGGCAGGTCCGTGATTGCCTGGTGGGTTTGACCCCGGTGGGCAGAGATGGAGTGGCCGTGCCCCTACCCCTCCGCACAGGATCAGAGGCTCGAAGCTGCTAGGAGTACAGGGCGGCCGTCAGAGGCTGGGTGGGATCCATGCCGTGAGCTGGATGCGGTAGAGGGGCCCAGGGCCCCCATGGTCCATGCCCGGCCCCCACGGCCTCCCTGCTGGCCAACCTAGCTGTTGTTGGAGCCCATGGCGCCTGTGGGGAGAGCCTTAGCCTCCAGTGGGAGAGGTCACCATCACGTACCCCACCCTGTCTCAGGAGCTTGTGGGTGCTGCACTGCACCCCACGGTCCCCTTACCCCAAACCCCCACCTCCTGACTTCTCTGGAATCCGCTCCCCACCCTGGGGGACCCCGGCCCGACACTTTGCTGCCTGGTGTACACCAGGACTGAGGCTCCCCCCGCCCGCTCCTGGCCTCACAGGGGAGCTGCTCGGGGATGGAGGAGGGAGACCCAGGACCCCATCTCGTCTGGCTCCAGACCCTGAGCTGCAGCTGCAGAGGAGGCGTCCCCAACCTGGGGGCAGGGTAAGGAGAGCCCCAGGCTGGCTGCAGGCCCGGTTCTGGTCCTCCTAGGGCCTCAGTTCCACTGGCCCTGGCGTCCACTTGTATAAAACTGGAGCAAGGGATGGAGTCCCTCCCCGAGCTCCCTGGCCGTCCTGGGGGTCCTGGCATGGGCCTGGGGAGTTTTGCCAACAGGGACGTGAGCTATCCGAGACCAGCCGTCTGTCGTCTTGAGAACGTTAGCAGGAGGGCGAAGTGCTGTGGTCAGCAGTGGCCGGGCCCGCTCTGGGGAAGGAAGAGGATTGAGAAAGAGCCACCCGCTCAGCCCGCCACCCTCGCAGGCCCTGCCCCGGGCCTGAGGTTCCCCAGGCAGCCGGGCACCCACGGGCAGCTGTTCCAGGCCAAGGCCTTGGGAGGCAGGCGGGGCAGCTGCACGCCAGCGGTCTCCACACTGATTCACCCGCTGCCTGGAGGACCCCCAGGGCCCCTCCTCGGGGCTGGGCTTGGGGCAGCCTGTGGGGAGGGCGTGGGCACCGTCCCAGCAGTGGGCAGTCCCTGAGAACCACATAGGAGGTACCATTGGGGCACCTGAGGTAGGGCCTTTATGGGGTGGGAGCAGGAAGACGCAGGCAGGAGGAGCCAGGCCCAAGGCTGGTCTGCGTTTGCGGAGCTCACTCTGGGTCTTGAGACCTCCCTCCCACTCACACACACATACCCCTGCTGCGGCAGTGGCCGTAAGCAGCCCTGGGCAAAAGCAGGACACACAGGAGAGCTCCGTTTGCGGTGGGGGCGGAGGTTCGGCGGACCAGGGTGAGTCGGTGGCGCATACTGAGAGGCCCCGGGGCTGGGGGAGACGGACGTGGTGGGCCTGGGCCTGGGGGAGCAGCCCCCCACCCCGCCACCCAGTCCTCTCTGCTGGCTTTTCTGGCCACAGAAGATTGACCCCCACGGCCGTCTCCCCAGGGAAGGAGAGGGTGTCCCTGTGGCCCCACAGAGCCATGCCCCTCCCGCAACCAGCACAGGCTGCCCCAGGTGGTGGCAGGTTCCCAGCCAGGAGGAGATCCGGGGCCAGCCCTTGGGAGCTCTGCTGACCGTCAGGAACCACCTTACCTCTGGGAGCCTCAGTCAGGCCAAGGGTTGGATGAGAGTGTTTGCCTTGTGCATGGTGACCCCGCAGGCAGACCACAGGGCTGGATGGGCACTTGGCCTGTGGGGTTCGGGGGTGCTGGACGCAGAGCTCAGGCCACGTTGCCCAAGGCTGTAGTGGCTGGGGGCCTTGCCTGGAGCTGCCCACCCTGCAAGGCAAGGGCCGGGTCCGGAGTCCCCAGGGAGCAGAGGCCTGCTCCTCCAGCCCTTCGCCCAGCCCCCAGGTCTCCTGGGGGCCCCGCTCCCTGGCCTGACTGGGCTGTCAAGGTGTCCTGGGGTGACCTGACCGCAGGGTGCGGACAGCGGGTGGCGGTCAGGGCCAGCTGTCCTGCTGGAGCACCCGCAGGGCGAGGGCATTGAACCCGAGACTCGCCTCCCAGCTGTGGCTGGGACCGCACTCGGGGTGAGAGGCTAGCGTCCAGGATCCCGCAGGACCCCTGGCTTGGGGAGGGACAATGTGAAGGAGGGAGACCCCCTTCCCCGCCCCTGCCCCCTCTTGTCCTGTCTTGTCAAGGCTGCTGGAGAGGGAGGGCCAGGGACTGAGCCCCTTTCCCGCCAACCTGGGCCCCCGGCCAGACCTTCCCCACGTTGGGCCTCCAAACAATGGGGCAGTGTCAGCGCTCCTGGGAACAGTCAGGCCAGCCAGGCCTCCCGCGGGGCTCGGAGGGAGGCCGGCGGTGAGTCATACTCCCCTTGCCCAGCCCAGGGTTCCCAGGCCGGGGGGAACAGCACTCTTGGTTCCCCAGCCTCCTCCTCGGGGTCCCAGCCAGCTCCTCCTTCCCTCCTGAGCCTCTTCCTTTCCTCTCTGGCTCCCTCCCTTCTGGACATGTGGCTGTCTCTCTGCCTCGGTTCCGGCAGAGACTCAGCCTGGCAGTGGCTGTTGCCTGCCCCATCGTGGGGTGCACCCCTCTCCCAGCCTGTGAGGGACCCTGGGAAGAAGCCAGTGAGAGGGCCCAACCTAAACATTGGCCGAGGGATACAAGGGGATCCCAGGAAGGAAGCAAGACAACAAAATAAAAAACTCAAAAAAGAGTGAGATTTAACTGGCAACATGAAAGAAAGAAAAAGAAAAGTTATGAAAAATATTAGTATTAGGGATAACAGTAAAAATAAATGGGTTAAAGCTGAAGAGAGACCAGGCCCTGAAATGCTGAAGTGAGAAGGAGGTGGGAAGGGCCCTGTGGTATGGACTTGGCCTTGATGGTTCCGGCCTGTGGCAGCGTGGGAGGAAAGCCAAAACCTTGCTGGACGGATGGTGAGCCAGGTTCCTGGGCGGGTGAGTGGTCCAGAGACGCCCCCCACAGAGCTCGAGGAGGATGAGGGCCAGATGAGGGCCACACCTCACGCCCGTGGACCCTGATGCCCTGGCCTGTGGCAGTGCTGCGAGCTACCCAGGAGCCCTGTTGGTCTTGTGGTCCGAGGGAGCCTACTGTGGCACGAAAGATCCTAAAGAGATGAGACAAGCAGCGGACGCTACTGGGGTCGAGGCCAGCGTCCCCCTTGGTCTACCAAGGGATGCCCCAGCAGGTGGTTCCCAGCATGGAGGGCTCATACAGCTGCCCCAGCCTGGCACTGGCCGACAGCAAGTGTCCCGGCAACAACCCTGTCACGGCTGATCTGAGGCCTCCGGCCTTGGCTCCTGCAAGGAGCAGTGGGACGCATCTCTCTCCTTGGCCCCCACCCAGCATGTGCTTCCTGGCCCCTGTATCCTCACTGAGCTCCCCTGTTATCATCTCGCCCTGGTGTTGGGGTCCGGGCTGAGTGGGGTGCACTCCACCCCAGCGCTGGGCCGGGTAGCTCTGGAGGAGCCCTTGGTCCTCAGGGTGCTCTTATCAGCAGGCACATCCGGGAGAGGAGTGAAGTGGCTTGCACCAGGTCGCTGGTACAAAGAAGCGAAGCTGGAGGTGGTGGCCTGGGTGCTCACCCCGGGGTAGGTCTGAGACCCTCTCCACACTCAGCTGGGCACGTGGCCCTCATGCACGTTCTGGAGCGGATTGGCCTCCTCTAACAGTGTATGCCTCCTCTCACCCCCACCCCAGGCCCTTTGCACAAGCGCTCTCCTATCCGGGACACCTTCCGTGTAACCTTGCTTGGCTGCGCCGTGTGGATGCTGGCTGATGTGTCACTGTGTCTGGGAGGAAGCGTTGTCACAAGAGTGTGAGTCAGCGGTGGCTACCTTCCCAGCAGTTGGGCACCCCAGACAGAGGGCAAGGCCAGCGTGGACCTGGGGTGAAGGGTGTGGTGTTTGTTCGCAGGTGGCAATGCCCTGTCTCCTCCTGCCCCGTTAGCGGTGGCAGCGGTGAGCAGGCCTCAGGGTGGGGCTTGTGCTCTGGGACAGTCTCCTGACCGGCCCTCCCGGGCTCTGGAGGTGTGTGTAAAACCGAAGCAGACCCTGAAATCAGGAGGACAGGCTGGCATGTGCCTGCACCCCCGTGCCTTGTTCCCTAGCCTTTGGCCCAGAGCCCGGGGGCCTCCTCCAGCTGCACTCCTGGCTGTGGGTTTCCGTCTGTCCGTCCGTCCGGAGAGCAGGCCCCTTGCCCTCCTCACACCCCTAGGAGCCAGGCTTGGCAGGAAGTGTGGGGTGGGTGAGGTGGCCCAGAAGGGCGGTGCTGGCGCGGCGGCCACTGCTGCAGCCCACTCAGCCTCAGCTTCCTCATCGGGAGCGCTGGAGACAGGCAGTGGGGGCTGACACCTTGGCACTGGGGGGACATTCCTGGAGGCTGCACCCTGCCCTGATCCACTGGCTTGGCTCTCTGTCACAAGAGGTTGACTGTAGGCAAGAAAGGAGCCCCCAGCCTTTGAGACACCCCCCCCCCCCCGCGCTTTGGCTCCAGCGAGTCGGGATGTGTCCCCATAGGAGAAGTGTGTGATACACACGTGTCCCCAGGAGGGTCTGGCTGGTGGTTGCCTGTGCTCCTGAGGCCTGGGGTGGGTGACCAGGACCAGGCCCTCTGCTGAGGGCAGGACCAAGCTCTGTCTGGTGTGCCAAGGAGTGACTCAAGGAGCATGCACGTGGTTGCTGGGAAGAGGGTTGGGTAGGCTGGGCTTGGGAAAGTCCTGCCGCCGGTGGGTTCCTTATTCACTGGGGGTCGGCCTCACTCTGACCTCAGAGCAGAAGGTCTGTCCCCTTCCCAGTGACTCGACAGAGGGGCTCAGAAGATTCCAGCTGCAACCCTGGAGGGTCAGCGGCAGTGTCGGGCAGCCTGGTCTGCCTGGGGCTCAGCCCACCAGGTACTCGTGGCGGTGGAGGGGGTGGGGGACGGTGCCTTGTCCAGGCCCCACACCTGCTCTGCCCGTGGGGCCTGCAGGCCTTGCTTTGTGGACCAGTGAGGCTGAGAGCGGTCAAGAGCCTGGCCGAGGTCACCCTGGGGGTGTCCGGGCCTTGCTCAGTGGGCAGCAGACCCCCTGCCCTGCACTAGGCGTCCATCCTTGCAGCCAGAGCCCCCTTACCCACCGGCAGAGATGAAGAAATGGGGATGCTTGGGGCGAGGCGAGTGGTTTAATTCAGTAAATGAGCTCCACGGTTGGACCCCATGTGGAGTCGGGAGCGTCCGGCCAGTGGGTGAGATCTCCTCATGCTGCAAGAGGTGCCTGGTGTCCCCTTCGTGCTGGGGACGCTGCAGGGGACAGATGCACGGAATGACTGCCATCCACACACACCCCCGCCCCAACCCCGAACTATGTTGAGGGAGAGGCAGTCAACAGACAGACTGGCAACGTTGCAGTCAGTGTGGCTGGTGGGGGCACAGAGCCTCTCCTAGGAGCCCTGCTCAGGGGCACAGCCTGTGTAGATGGGCAGGGGCTGTGTGTGTGGGCAGTGGGTCTGGACTCGGGGCAAGGAGGAAGGTGTGGGGCCTGGGGAGATGGGAGATGTTGCTCTAGGCCGAGCCACGCACTGGACAAAGGTGGCGTTTCCACGCCTGGGGCCGTGGCTCAGAATGGGGCAGCAGCAGCGGGCAGGGAGTGCTGGGGGGTGCAGACCCGCGGGGGCTGCCTGGGAGAGCGTGGTCCAGCTCTGAGCAGGGCGGTTCAGGAGGATGTTCTCCCATCCCGAGGTGCCCGTGACAACGGGGTGGCCGGCAGAACCCCTGGAGCCCCGCTGTCCCTCGGCCATGCCCGGTGGTCCTTGGGACAGCCTCGTGCAGGCGCCGTCGGCCTTCTGTTCTCACGAGGAAGCAGGCCGAGGGTGGGCCGCGAGGTTAGTGTGGAGCCCAGCCTGTGCCCAAGGAAGCCTGTGCGTCACCGCCACTGTCCTGCCTCCCAGGGTCCTGTGGTGGAGCGGCCCTGCCCTGGCGGGGGGTGGGGGTGGGGGGCGGGCCTGGGGTGCCCACGCCGGCTGTGTGCGCAGCAGTGAATATCCGTAGGCGATGGGCCAGGAACGTGGGGGTGGACCTGGCCACACGTCAGCACTTTGGAGAGTTTTTTTTATCAAGCAATTAAAAAGTGGAAACTCGTCGGTGTCATGATGAACTGAAGTGTGAATCCTGGAACGCCTCTGCTGGTTGTGGTTTGAGATGAGAGTGTGACGGTGCCAAGCTGCGCTTCCCCCTGCCTGCGGCCCCCCACCACAGCCTGTCGTGCGGACTTGGTCCAGAAGACGGGGTCCCTGGGCCTGGCACCCCTGCCCAGCCGTCCCCCGACTCGTCCACGTGCTGCTCCTTCCTGGGGAAGCCTGCCCACTCCGAGGCTCCAATGAGGGTGCCCTGCACCCGATGCAGGGCCCTCGGACAGCCTGTGCTCTTTTCTGAGGGGCCCTGGCTCTCTTTGGGGGCCCCCAGCTCTTCCCCTGCAGGCTTACCCAGCCCTCGACCCTGGCCCTTGGGAGATGCTGACTGATCTGGGAATATTTGCTAGAGGCAGAGGCCAGGCCTGGAGAGGCAGCCCTGGCTGGCTGTGGGGTGGGGGGCACACAGGGGCACGTGGGCTCCCGTGAGTCGTCTGTGCGTACAGAGCTCAAGGTGAGGGTCCTGAAACCACACTCCTGCCCCCGTTTGGCCACCGCCCTCGGAAGCCCTGGCTCCGTGTGGGCAGCTGTGCGTGCCAGCCTCTTTCTGCACTTCCCCAATTCCTTCTGTCTCCACCCATAGCAGCAGCTGGACTGCCTTGCGACCCCACCCTGGGCAGCCCTGACAAGCCCCGGGGGGCCTCCTAGACCCCAGCACGTATGGCCTTCTGGGGGGTTGCTGGCCTGGTCTCTTCGGCAGTGAGCGGACCCCGGGGCTCACCCAGTGCTGGCCAACGGCTCACTCACCAGGCAGAGGTCCTGGGGCCATGGGGCTTTGCTGCAGCCGCTGGACCTCAGTTCTTATTGGGGGTCAGCTTAGTTCCACACCCTGGCTCTGGGGGACAGCCCAGGAGTGTGCTGGTATAGCCACGTAAAGGTATGGCCGTGTGTGTAGATGCAACAGTGAGCCCACCTGACCACGCATCCTTTGGTCTCTTGGTCCCCTTGGTGGGCCAGGCACTGGGCTCTGGGGATAGAGGGGGACCCAGGTCTGTGGGGAACGCTGGGGCCACACATGTGACACCCTGATGCGCAAGGCTGGGCGACTGACTTGGAGACTGCAGAGGTTCTAGAAGGTCCTTCTCACAAAGGATGTGGGGGCCTTTTGGAGAGGGAATTGTTTCCAGTGGAGGAGACTTCAGTCTGAGAATGGGGCGCGGTGGTCCTTGTGACAGGCCCACAGCTGAGGGCCCAGGGCGGCGAGCAGGGGCCAGACCTCGCACGCTCAGCCAGGGGCCAGCCTGACCTCTGCTCCGTGGTGGAGATGGCTGGACAGAGCCAAGGAAGGGCTGGCCGGGAGGTGGGCCCCTCAGGTCTCATGAGTGTGGGCCGGGCCTGGCCTCTGAGCCGGTGCACAGCGGGCATGGGAGGTGGTGAGCCAGGCCCGCAGGAGGCCGTGGACGCCCAGGGAGGCTGCCCAGATGTACCCCATCCAGCCTCATGCCCAGAGGGCCTCAGAGAGCCAGCCTTGCCCTGCAGGGCACGCCCCGGGCTTCTAACCGACTGTGACTTCATCCAGGGAAGAACCTGGGCATGTCCCCGTGTGAAATAGTTTCTCATGGCCACCCTAACCAAACACCAAGGGCTGAGAAACACAGAAATTTATTCTCACGGTCCTGGAGGCCGGACTCCAAAGTCAAGGTGTCGGCAGCACCCTGCTCCCCCCAGGGGCTGCAGGGCGAGTCCTTCCTTCCTTCTCTGTCTTCCAGCTTCCTGGGGGCTGCCTGCGGGCCTGGGCTTCCTGGGTTTGTGGGTGTGTCACCCCAGCCTGTCTCTGCCTCTGCAGAGAAGGCAGAAGGAGGGGACTTCTCTGTGTCTTCTCTCTCTTTATTTTTAAATTGAAGTCACACAGCACGATGGTTCACTTGCATATATTGTGAGAAGATTGCCACAATAGACCCAGCCAACATCCATCTTCTTACACAATGAAAAGAAAAAAAAGAAGAAAATGTTTTCTTGTGATGAAAACTCGTAGGATGTATTCTTTCTCCAGCTTTCCCGTGTATCACACAGCAGTGTCGACCAGCAGATGGCTGGTCATCCATCGCTTCCCTGGGATTTATTAACCTCATAACCGGAAGTTTGTACCTTTCGGCCGCCTTCCTCCAATTCCCTCTCTTTCCACTCTCTGCCTCTGGTGACACAAATCTGACTTCTTCCTTGAGTTCTTCCTCTTTTATCTGTTACAAGAATGCTTGTTGTTTCATTTAGGGCCCATCTGGCTAACCCAGGGTGAGATCCTCAGTTACATATGCGAAGATCCTTCCCCATGTAAGGTCAATCACAGTTCCCAGGGACTAGAACTTGGACATATGTTTCTGGGGGCCCCCATTCAGCCCACGACACCGAATGACCCTGGGCAGGGCCCTCTCCTTACGCCGCCCACTCCCTCTGCCCAGCTGGATGGCACCCTGGCCCGAGTTCCTGGGACGCCTTGCGGCCCCGCGCTGGAAGGCGAGATACAGTGCCAGGTGGAGAGAAGAACGGGCTCAGAGAGGAAGGGAAGGGCTCGGGGGCCCTGGTCCTGGAGGGTGGGGACCAAGTAGGTGGGCCCTAGGCTGACTGTGGGTGGCCCTGAGCCCTTCGCAGGGACTGATGCAAAGCATCTTATTTTGAGAGTTTGAGGTTATCACCAGTGGAGGTGCCAGTCACCCTGCCCTGGGCACAGGGCCCTCCTTGAGCCTGCAGGCTCTCCTGGGCACAAAGGTGGCAGGCGGGCACCGGGCTGGACACAGGGGCCCTGGGAGACTGGGGTTGCCAGGGCTGTGGTCCCAGTCCCCACACCTGGGTTCCCTGGCCATTGGCTCAGCCAGCGCCCTGCTCTGTGAAGCCTCGCGTCCCCTTGGTCAGCGCGGGTGAGTGGGCTGTGAACACCAGGGAGGGACAGGCTTCATGGCCTGCGGCAGGGACGGTGCTGCGCTGGCCTGCGACTCGCTCCAGAGCAGCCCGAGGACCCTGGAACCCAGAAGGCTCTCCTCCCTCTTTCACAGGCTGACGCCCGGCCCCTGCCCAGCAGCTGGCTAGTCCCACCCACCCTGGTAAGTGTCTGGCTTGGTGGGTGGTCCCCAAGCCTGGAATTTAGAGGCAGCCGCCCTGGGGACTGGGGGAGAGCTGCAACTTGGGGAAGGTGGGGTGGAAACCAGAGCTTCCCAGAGTTGGGACCCCAGCCCCACCCATCTTACTGCTTGGATGATGGTTATTCCCAGTCTAGTGGGGCGGAGGAGGGGGGGCGGTTCCCACTACTGGAGGAGGGGCCCTGAATGCCCTCTGTTTTAGGAACATGAAGTGAAGTGAAGTGCAAGTCGCTCAGTCGTGTCTGACTCTGCAACCCCATGGACCATACAGGGGGAATTCTCCAGGCCAGAATACTGGAGTGGGTAGCCGTTCCCTTCTCCAGGGGATCTTGCCAACCCGGGGATCGAAGCCAGGTCTCCCACATTGCAGGCGGATTCTTCACCAGCTGAGCCACCAGATGAATGCAGCGTTATTTGCTGCAAGGATGAATTGCTGCCTGGGGAGATGGGACTTCACTGGGAGAAACTGGTAGAAACCGGGAGGCGTGGAGTGGGGAGAGATGGGAGGTCACTGGGAGAAACTGGGAGGCCTGGAGCGGGGGCCTCGGGAATCCTGGCCCCGGCCTCCCCGAGGGAATAGGGTAGGGGAAGGGGTCAGCGTGGTCTGACCTCCATGGAGACCCTGCCGCTCCCGCGGGTGTGGTCCTCTGCCTGCTCCCACCTCTGCCTGCACAGGACAGAGTCTGGCTGGGGGCCCCCTCCCCACTCTGGGCAGGCTGTGAGGGTGGACGGGAGGAGGCCCCCCTTAACCTCCCTGCCACCCCCTGCCCGTGGGCTGTGGTCAGCTGTCTGCTGTAGGCGCCGTCTGCCCATGGCCACCGGCGGGCACTGAGGCCGACGCGGGCGGGGGAGGCCAGGGTCCCCCCTGAGGAGAGTGAGGATGCATGGACCCAAGTTCCCCATCCAGGAGACGGCGGGGCAAGGTGGGAGTGTGTGTCTGAGGCCCGAGCCGGACACCCAGATGTGTGTGTGACCAGGTGCCGGCAGGCCGGCTGTGGGTGCTCGCCCTGGGAAAGCTGCTGGGCAGGACAGGACGAGCGTCTGCAGCGTCCGAGGACCCGCCGGCACCCTCAGACCTTGTGGCCGCAGGGCCCCGAAGCGCTCCATCCCCCAGCTGGTGCTGGGAGCAGCCGGATCCGGAGACTGCAGCTCAGGGGAGGAGAGGCAGGGGGCACGGGGCTCAGTGCCCAGCAGCTTGGGCTGGAATCCCCGCTCCCAGCTTCCTGGGTGGGGGAGGGAGCCCAGCCTGGAGGGGCAGAGCAGGCCTGGGGCGTGGGCTGCGTTGTGAATGGGAGCCGGGCAGGGACCAGGCGGTGATGGGGCGCGCTTGGCCACTCAGGGCGTAAGTGCTTTCTAGCAAGCCAGGTGTTCACCGGGGAGCCGCGAGGGCCTCAGTGCGGGTGTGAGCCCAGCTGTGGCACAGAGGCTGCGCCTGGTGTGGGCACGCGGGGGTGGGGGTGGAGAGGCCTGGGGGACACGGAGGGAAGCCTGGCATCCCGTCCTTCGTCCCTTGGGGCCAAAGGGCAGAGAGGTGGCCACCTTGACCCGCGAAAGTCTCCTGGTGTGACAGTCGCGGAGCCCTGTGTGTGGCCTCCGGAGGCGGAGCCTCATGGCAGAGTCTGCGTTCTGGCCCGTGGGGCGCCCCAGGGAGGTCATGACTTCATGTGCGGCTGTCTTTGGGGCCAGGAAAGCTGGGCCTGACGCCCTGGAATTCGGGGCTCCCGTGATTCACTGGGAAGAAGCCCAATCTGCAGAGGGGGCCCTGGGGTGGGGGGGGGACCCTGGCAAGGGGCTTCTTCCCTGGGGGGTGTGGGCACAGTTGGCCTCGTCCTGGGGCCTGACGAGTGTAGTCTCTGGCCACAGTGGGCATGGCTGAAAGCCAGCAGGCCAGATAGCAGCGACCGGGCGCAGCACTGGGCCTCGCAGGAAGTGCTGGCTACCCGGGGCTGCCCAGGGGCCCGGCAGCAGGAAGTCCTGGGCGGGGAGGAAGCCCTGGCGGCCACAGGCCCCAGACACAGGCGACGGCTGTCAGCAGGAGGGAGCGGGTACGGGCTGCGCGGGGGCCGGGCCTCACCTGCCAGGGGATGTCGGCCGAAGCCCCTCCCCGTGGCCCCTGAGCCGCATGGCCTTCCTGGACCCCAGGACACCTGCCCCCAGGCCATCGCCAGGCAGGAAGAGAGCCATGTGCTGGGTCACCGCCACCAGGTCAGTGGGGCGGCCCCGGGGCGGGGGGCTTGGGAGCTCAGGCCGGCCCAGCGCCTGTAGAGCCACTCCGGGGGGCCCACGTGGGAGCCCGGACCCACCCTCCTCGGGGCAGCAGTGGCGGGACACACAGGACCCTGGCCCCAAGCCCCAGGAGGAGAGGAGAGGCAAGGAGGGGCCAGAGGTAGACAGGGCAGCCGGTGGGAGCCCACGGCCCGTGCCACTCGGCCGGCAGCCTGCAGAAGGCCCCGGGTCGGCGTGGGCCTTCCACCGGACACCCTGCTCTGCCCAGGTGGTGTGGGCACTGGGTCCTGGGTGCACATGCTGTGAGTGTGTGTGAGTGTGAGTGTGCCTGCACTGGGGGAACGCACAGCTGTGTGAGCCCCACCGCCTGCCTGCCTGCTGTCGAGGAGCGCCGTGCCCAGGGCAGGGGCGCCTGGCAGGGGCTGAGGAGGCTCAGGGTCTCAGGGACCCCAGCCTGGGTCGTGCTCCCTCCCTTCCCCTAGCACGGTTGCTCACCGGCCTTCGTGGGAGATTTTTTTCTTTTGGTTTCCATTCTTTTATGGAGAAAGATTCAGGGAAGAGGAAGGGGGAGGAGCAATTGAAAGGGGAGACCAACCCAGAGGTGCTGGGCCCCGCCCCTCAGGCGCCACCTAGCGCCCGCTGTGTGCCCGGGTGGGGCGGCAGGGCCCTGTGGCTTGGGAGTTACTCAGCGTCTCTGACCCTCACTGTCTTCACCAGTGACGTGGGCACGATGCCGGTTCACACGTCGGGGTGCTGGGGTGGTGACATGGGTGATCCCTGAGGAGCACGGAGCCTGGCACATGGTGTGTGCTTGGGGTGCCCCGTGCGAGGCCGTGACCTGGGGGTAGAGCAGCGCTGTGGGGTTTAAGGAGCGATCAGGCCCAGCGCTGGACGGGTGCGGGGTGGTGCTGATGACTCTCGTGCCCAGGCTGGCTTGCCCAGGGCACGGGGCCCCCACAGAAGGTCCTCTCAGCCCCTGGGGGCTGTGTGTGTGAACGCATGGGAGTCAGTGCGTGTCACGTATGTTTGAGTGCAAGCTGGTGTGTGAGAGGGTGAACACACATGTATGAATGAACATGAGCATGCACACGTGTGGATGAGCATGTGCCTGTGTGTGAGTGTGAGCAGCTGAGCGAGTCTGTGTGTGTTTGAGGGCATTTGTGGACGTGGCATGTATGTGCGTATGCAGGTATGTGTGAGTGTCTTCCGGCGTGTGTGTATAAGCACGCATGTGTGCCTGTGACGAGTGAGAGTGTGCATAGTTGTGAGTGTGCTAATGACTGCCCTGGAGACCGGGTCTCTTCCCCACTGGGACCCTGGGAGCCCCGGCCTCCCCTCCCTGCGGCTCTCACAGATGGGCGGCCCGGTGACCACCGACAGGAACCCCTGACGCTGTGGTCGCACGAGGCGCCGGCTGCCTCGCCACAGCCAGGGCCGCAGGTCTGCAGGTGTCGGGAAGGGGAGCCGAGGGAGCTCTGCTCTCATGCACAGGCTCACACAGTGCACACGTGTGTGCACTCACGCCGAAGAGCACGCACAGAACCTTCTCGCCCGCGCTGTGCGGCTCAGGCACGCGTCCTGCCTGGGCACGCCGTCCGTGACAGTGGCTGGGTGTGTGGGCCTCTGCAGGGGATGACCACTCGCCCTCGGGACCCACACCCCAGGGGGAGGGGGGAGCTACAGAGCCTGCACTTCCTGGAGCCCAGTGGGGCCGTCTCTGCAAGGAGGAGCGGTTTTCACCTGCCTGCTCTGCCCCTGGCCCTGCAGCCTCGGGCTTTGGTCCCACAGACCAATCTCAGCTTTCAGAGAAGGTGGGGGTGAGCACGGGGCAGAGACCAGAGAGCTGCCTGGCGCTGGGCTCCTGGGCAGGTCCCAGCGGCGCAGGGCAGGGCCGGGGACCCAGAGGATGCAGGGGCATCAGGACGAGCCGGCCCTGCCACGGTCCACCCTCTGGAGGGGGGCGACGGAACGCTGGTGTCTGCCCCTGAAGCAGGGACGCTCCCAGGGCAGGTGACGGTGGAGCACAGCCAGGCCTGCTACCAGGTCAGCCAGTGGACCCCAGGAGCACCCCTCCGGTGCGCAGAGGGGGCCGTGGCCAGGTGAGACCAAGCCCTTCACAGGCCTGTGCCCACCTGGCCGCTGCGCCGAGCCGACCCGGCTCCTTCCATTCCAGGTGCGGAGCCAGAAGGAGGGGTGGGCTCCGTCAGTCCTCAGCTCTGCCTCCAGCTCCCCCACCCCCACAAAGATGCCGGGTCTCCTTACAGACTGGGGAGGAGGCGATGGAGTGGGCTGGGGGCTCCGTGTCCGCTTCCTGCAGCTTTCAGGCCACCTGCAGTCCCCACCACCCAGGTTGGCAGCATTCTGCTCCTCCTGTGGGACAGCCCGGTGCCCCCTCGTAGGTCGAGAGGACCACCCGAAGAAGGGACAGCTGAGCTAGCTCCTGTTTCATTTTCGGACTGCCGCTGGCAGAGAGAAATACGACTTGAGTTTTGTGTGTCCATCTGCTGCCCTGCCGCCTTGCTGAGCTTGTTTATTATTTCTAAACATTCTTTAGTGGATCCCCGGGGTTTTTTCTGACCATCTAATCTCTGAACAGTTTTACTTTTTCCTTTCCAATCTGCATAGCTCTTATTTCTTCTTTCTGCATAACTGTCCTGGAAACTCTGGCTCAGTGGTGAATAAAAGTGTCCTTCCCTTGTTCCTCATTGGAGAAGAAGCTTTCAGTCACTCACCACTGATCGTGATGTTAGCTCAGGGTTTTTCATAGATGTTCTTCACCAGGTTGAGGAAGTTTTCTCCTACTCCTAGTTTGTTGGATGTTCTTAAAAAAAAAAAAGTTTACTTGTCTGCACCGGTTCTTAGGTGCAGCACACGGCATGTTTAGTCTTTGTTGCTGCATGCAGGACCTTTCGTTGCAGCCTGTGAACTCTCAGCTGTGGCATGTGGGATCTAGTTCCCTGACCAGGGATTGAACCTGAATGCCTTGCATTGGGAGTGCGGAGCATCAGCCACTGGACCACCAGGGAAATCCCTATTGAGTGTTCTCATCATGAAGAGTTGCCAGGTTTTGTTAAATGCTTTTTCTGCATCTATTGAGACAGCTGGGGCTTCCCTGGTAGCTCAGCTGGTAAAGAATGAGCCTGCAATGCAGGAGACCCCGATTCGATTCCTGGATCAGAAGATCCCCTGGAGAAGGGATAGGCTACCCACTCTAATATTTTGGGGCCTCCCTGGTGGCTCAGATGGTAAAGAATCTGTCTGCAGTGCAGGAGACCTGGGTTTGATCCCTGCATTGGGAAGATCTCCTGGAGGAGGGCATGGCAACCCACTCCAGTATTCTTGCCTGGAGAATCCCCATGGACAGAAGAGCCTCGTGGGCTACAGTCCATGGGGTTACAAAGAGTCAGACATGACTGAGCAACTAAGCACAGCACAGCTGAGTTGTGTGGTTTTTGTACTTTATTAGATATAATGTCTTGTTGTTCAGTCGCTCAGTCATGTCTGATTCTTTGTGACCCCATGGACATGCCAGGCTTCCCTGTCCTTCACCATCTCCCAGAGCTTGCCCAAACACATGTCCATCGAGTCGGTGATGCCATCCAATCACCTCATACTCTGTCTCTGTCGTCATCCCCTTCTCCTCCCACCATCAGGGTCTTTTCCAATGAGTCGGTTCTTCACATCAGGTGGCCAAAGTATTGGAGTTTCAGCTTCAGCATCAGTCCTTCCAATGAATATTCAGGATTGATTTCCTTTAGGATGGACTGGTTTGACCTTGCAGTCCAAGGAACTCTCAAGAGTCTTCTCCAACACCACAATTTAAAATCATCAACTTTTTGGTGCTCAGCTTTCTTAATGGTCCAGCTCTCACAACTATACATGACTACTGAAAAAACCATAACTTTGACTAGAAGAACCTTGTCGGCAAAGTAGTGTCTCTGCTTTTTAATATGCTGTCTAGGTTTGATATAGCTTTTCTTCCAAGGAGCAAGTGTCTTAATTTCATGGCTGCAGTCACCATCTGCAGTGATTTTGGAGCCCAAGAAAATAAAATCTCTCACTGTTTCCATTGTTTCCCCATCTATTTGCCATAAAGTGATGGGACTAAATGCCATGATCTTCATTTTCTGAATGTTGAGTTTTAAGCCAGCTTTTTCATTCTCCTCTTTCACCTTCTTCAAGAGGCTCTTTCTTTCCTCTTTGCTTTCTCCCCTAAGGGTGGTGTCATCTGCATATCTGAGGTTATTGATATTTCTTCCGGCAATCTTGATTCCAGCTTGTGCTTCATCCAGCCTGGCATTTCATATGATGTACTCTGCATAGAAGTTAAATAAGTAGGTTGATATAATGTATTACATGCTTTGAATTTTGTTTTTTGAGGGTTTTTTTGGCCTCAATGCCAGCTTGTGAGATCTTCAATTCCCCCACCAGGGATTGAACCCAGGCCCTGGCAGTGAAAGCGCTGTCCTAAGAACTGGAACACCAAGGAATTTTCTACATTCTTTGAATTTTGACTGTTAAATCAAGCTTGCATTCCTGGGTGAAATCCCACTAGGCGTGGTGTAGAATTGTGTGTGGTGCTTGATTCAGCTTGCTAGTGTTTTGGTGAGGAGCTCTGTGTCTACACTCATAAGGGACACTGGTCTGTAGTTTTCTTGTGAGGCCTTTGGTTTTGGTATCAAGGTAATACTGGCCTTTTAGAATAAGTGCCTTCCTCTGGTTTTTGGCAGCGTTTGTGAAGGACTGGTGTTCATTTGGACCAACTCTTGAGGGTTGAGTTAGCTCAGTTGTAAGAGGAGGCAGTGGAAACACAGCGGACAGAGGCCTGAAGGTGGGAGCGTGGTGGATTTGAGTAACATGTGCCCTGGGCCTGGCTGGTGCAGGCACACGGGAGGTGGAGGGCAGGAGGAGAGCCCACGAGAGAGGTCCACAGAGGCCGGATCCGGAAGGGCTGGTGGGACGTGAGCAGGGCCTGGCGTTTTAGAACGGAGCAGCGATGGGCATTGGGTGTGTGTGAGAGAATGTGCCGAGGGGAGGGTGATGGAGGAAAGAGACTGGAGGCCCAGAGGGAACTGAGGAGAGGAAGTGGTGGGGGGCCGCCCAGAGGTGGGGGGGCACTGGGGTGGAGGGGGCTGGGAATGCTGTTGGGAGGGGTTGGCAAGGGCACTGTGAATGGGCACGGAGGGAAGGGAGGCTGCAGGGAGAGGCCAGGGCTGGCTGCAGTGGGGAGGGCTCTGAGCACTGGCCTGAGCAGGGCTGAAGCTAGACCTGTCCTCTGCTGCCCGTGGCCCATGTTGGTCAGCAGTGGAGGAGGCAGAATGGTGGGGAGGCCACCAGGGGCCTCCGCCAGCCTAGGGGGTCTCCTGGGAGAGTGCTCACCGCCTTCCAAGGAGGTGGGAGCTGCCCAGGACCAGACCCCTGACTCCTGCGGGGAATCCCGGGTCAGACCGGCGCCGCAGCCTGTTCCGGAGGGGGCACTCTCGCCCGCCAGCCCCGCCTGAGCCGGGAGGCAGGGCGCCCCTCAGGCTGGGGTCCGGGGAGAAGAAGGCATTTTCCCAAGAGCTACGCTGCGCGGAGCCGGTGGGGCTGGGGCCTGGGCGGGGGCCTTCTAGCCGCGGGGACGTGAAGTCGGCTGCCCGCTCGCCTCTGAGGCTTCCTGACTCCGGGCGGCCCCCCTCGGGCGTTCGCCTCGCGCCCGTGCGCCTCCCCACTCGGGGCGGCCGGGGGAGAAACGGAGGCCCGGGAGGGGCGGGGCCTCACCTGCCCCGGGCCGCGCGAGGGGAGGAGCCGGGGGCGGGGCGGTCCGGGCTGGGGGCGGGGCGGGGCCGGGCGGGGCGGGGCCGGGCGGGGCGGTGCCTCACCTGCCCCGGGCCGCTCGAGGGGAGGAGCCGGGGGCGGGGCAGTCCTGGCTGGGGGCGGGGCGGGGCCGGGCGAGGCAGCCCGGCTGGGCGCGGGGCCGGGGGCTCGGCGGGATGGCGGGCACCGGGCTGCGGCCGCGGGCCTGGGGCCGCCGGGAGGCTGGCGCCGGGGCCGAGGCGGCGGCTGGGATGCGCGGCCCGGGACCGTGTCGGTGCGCACAGGGGAAGCGGGTGCGGGCCGCCCCCCCAGCCCCAGCCGGGCCCGCCGCGTGGACATAGTGAGTACCGAGCGGGACCGAGCCGGCGCTTCCGGCGAGAACAAAGGCGGGCTGGCGGGCGGGGGCCGTCCCCCCGCGGGTCTGGGGGCTCAGGGCGGGGCGGGGTTCCGTCTGTCTGCCAGCAGCTCCTGGGGCAGGCACCAGCGCGGGGCCCTCTTCTCCCTATGCCCGCGGGGCTCTGTCCTGTGCCGGCCGGGCGGGCACGGAGGTGGCGCGCCTTTGTCGTAGCCTCCGCTGTTGGGGGACGCAGGCCAGAGGGCTGGCTTTGTGTGCTAGGGGGAGCCGGAGTGGGCAGCCCGCGGGACCTGGGCAGAGGCCGAGGGCGGGGCCCCAGGGAGGAGCAGGCGTCCAGGCAGACGGGCGGCAGCGAACATTTGGTGGAGCATGCTGGTCTGCCAGGAGCAGTGGTTTTGTCTGTGTGTGTGTCTGGGGATGGGGCAGCAGTTCCATCAAGACTGGGCTTCTGGGTCTGACCCGGACTCCTCCAGCTTCACTGTGGACCCAGGAGGAACCAGGCACAGGTGGGATGGGGGCAGGCACTGGAAAAAACAGCACAGGGTGGGGGAGCAGTTCTGAGGGACCAGGAGTAGAGGGTGGGCCAGTGTGACTGGGCATTGAGGTGCCTCACAGAGGAGGGCACTCTGAATCTGGGATTTGAGGGACGAGTAGGAGTTCTCCACGTTAAGAGGAGTAGCAGTCATTCCAGGCGGAGGCTGGAAGTGTGAGACTGAAAGAGCCTGCCAGGTTTCTGGGAGAGCGCCTGGAACAGGAGGAAGAGGCCGTGGAGTAGGGTCCTGGAACGGAGGGTCCTGTGTTAACCCCCAGGCAGGCAGCCTGCCCCCAGTGACTGCACTGTGTGGTCCCTGCCTGAGTGATGCCCCAGGCTGATGGGGTGGATCCCAGCCAACCCACCCCACGGCTGTCATGGCCACAGGGGGCAATAGTGTGTCCCCTTCCCCGGCTAAGACACCATCCCTTTGTATTGTAGCTTCATGGCGGCCGAAGAGACGCATTGGCCTGTCCCCATGAAGGCCATCGGTGCACAGAACTTGCTCACCATGCCTGGGGGTGTGACCAAGGCCGGCTACTTGCACAAGAAGGGTGGTACCCAGCTGCAGCTGCTCAAATGTGAGTCCCCTGGGTGGGGCTGGGGGGACATGAAGGGAGGCCCCAGGGAGAGGGCTGAGCCCCCCAGGCCTCTGTGGCCAGGCAACCGGCCTTCCTGAGCCTCTGCTTCTTTCTTTGCTGTAGGCTCTCTGGAATTTTTCTTCTGTCTCTGCTCATGCCCCCTTGGGCCCTGAGCTTGGCCTTTCTAGCCCCCAGGGGTGTGGGAGGGTCTGGGGTGGTGCAGCTGGGGGAGACAGGAGGGCATCGGGCGCACAGTGCTGACCAGCTGGCCTGGGAGCTTCAGCCCGTGGCCAGGAGCTGTGGGCCATTGTTGGTCTGGTAGGTCTGGCTCCTGGATGGTGCCCTCACCGTATCAGGTCGGTGTTCAGTGAGCCAGGCAGTCACTCCATCCATAGTGAACCTATGTGCCAAACCAACACCCATCTGGGTGCTGGGTCTCTGGTCCTTAGGACAGCAGGCTGGGAAAGGGGGAGCTCCCAGGCCTGGGAGATGCCAGGCTTTGAGTCACTGAAGGCCCAAGAGCATCAGGACCTTGTCCATCTCTCTGACCAGCCACGAGGTCCTATGGGGTTGCTCGAGCCGTGCCCTCTGCCAGGAGCTCCCTGACCCTGTGCTGCCTGGTTGAGGTGCCCCAGGCTGACTGGTTGGGTGTCTCCCTTCTCCTCTTCTGAACCGGAGCCTCCACTGAGGGCCTGCAACTGAGCTGCTCCTGGGCCTAGGAGGAGCTGCTCACTCTCACCATCACTGCCTGGGGTCGGCTCCATGTTGGGGGGCGCTCTTGTTGGCAGCATCTCTGGGCTTCTTTGCCCCCACCCTCACTCCACCCCCCGGGGGTGGAGGGCACCTCCCAGCAGCTGGGCAGCACCAGCACGGTGGCTCTGGCCTCCCTGGCCGCTGGCCCCATCTCTGCCCTTCCTTGAGCCAGCTTCAGTCCTTGTTCCTGGGCGCCACATGGCCCCCTGCATCTCCCCCTGCCCCGGAGGGACCCGCATGCCCATCAGCCTGCTGCCCTTGGACTCTGGCCTGGAGCCATCCTGGGCCTCTGGGCGTGGTCCCCCGAGTGGGGCCTACCCAGCTCACCCGGCCCGCCCCGCCCGCAGGGCCCCTGCGCTTTGTGGTCATCCACAAACGCTGCATCTACTACTTCAAGAGCAGCACATCCGCCTCGCCGCAGGGCGCCTTCTCACTGAGCGGCTACAACCGGTAAGTGCCCTGCTGACCGCCCGGCTGGCTGCCACCGAAGGCGTGTCCAGGCTTTCCTGGGCCCGCCCTTTGGACCAGCCCCACCTCTGCCACTCCCTCCTCTGCTGAGAGCCAGCCCTCAGGCTTGGCCAAGGGCCTGGGAGCGAGGCGAGGGCCTCCTCCGGGGTTGGAACTCTGCAGAGCCCCTGTCAAGCCCTCCTTCCTCCCCAGCCCTCACCCTCTCCCCCACTGCCACCTCCTCCTGGCTAAGATCCCAGCCTGCTGGCCCAGGCTGTGCGCTGGGGCTCTAATCGGCCGCGAGCCTGCCCCCCAGGGGCTTTCTGACTAATGGGCTGCTGGGCCTGGACCAGGCGCCTGGGTGGGATGGGGCCCGCCCTCAGCCTCGGGGACCTGTGCTGCAGGGGTGTGATTCCTGGCTCTAGGTCTCGGGGTCACACCACCCAGGCCCTGCATCTCTGGTCCTCTGAGGAGGGCTTGGACCTTCCTGCGGGTGAGAACCTGTGGGTCCCATGGTGTCAGTGGCAGGACAGGGACCCTTGACTTGGGGAGTGATTCTGAGCCTTTGCACACATCCTGGCCTCCAGCCCAGTGCCAGGTCTGCAGGCGGAGGTCAGAGGAGGCTCCAGGGCCCTGTGGCTGCCAGCAGGCATGGCGAGGCGTGGAGCTCTGGGGTCCTCTGTGGAGGGACATTTCTTTTCCCCAAACACTGCCCACAGCCTGGTGGGGGTGCCGCCTTGCCCCAGGGCATGGTCCAGGCCCCCTGATGGCACCTGCCTGGGTGCCCAGCCTGACCGCATCCCCCCGGCAGACGTGATCTCTCCCTGAACCCCACGTCCCGGCTGCGGGAACAGCCACGGTCACTTCTCTGAAGTGCTTTGGGGCACGCTACCTGGGACCAGGGGTGGGGCCAAGGCTGACCCGAGCCCCATGAGGGTCCCCAGCAGGCAGGCCAGGGGCCAGGCGCGGCCCCAGGCATTCAAGTAAAGTCTCGCTGGCGGGGCAGTGAGGGTGGCGTGTCCTTGACTCGGAGCCCCGCACCGCTGCTCCCTGGAAGCCCTCCCGGATCTGCATCGTCCCTCACTGCCTGCCCTTGCCCACACACTTCCCTCTGCTGCAAGTACCCAGGCCTTCCATCTGCCGCATGGGGGGGGATGACCGTGTCCCTCGGGGCTTGGTGCTGGGTGCCAAGGCCTGTCCAGGGGCGGGTCTGTGCTCAGGCGGTCCCTGTGGGCGGGGGCCAGAGGGTGACCACTGGCACTGCCCTCAGGGTGATGCGGGCGGCTGAGGAGACGACGTCCAACAACGTCTTTCCCTTCAAGATCATCCACATCAGCAAGAAGCACCGCACGTGGTTCTTCTCCGCCTCCTCTGAGGACGAACGCAAGGTGACGGGCCCAGGTGGCACCCCCTGCCTGGGGGGCGGGGAACGGGCGCGGCCCCCATGCAGGCCTGAGGTGGGGCTCGGGCAGCTGGGCAGGTGCCGCCCTCTGTCTCCTGTCCTCACGCCCGGAGCCTGGCGCCGGCACCCCTTACACTCAGAGTGGCGGTCTCGGGAGGAACCCTGGGTGGGCCGGCGGAGGGCCGCAGCCCCAGAAGAGCCGGCCTTGGGGGTCGATGCAGACCAGCCCGTGTGGGCAGGGCGGGGCAGGAGAAGGTGGGTCCTGCCCACTGAGGCCCTGGCTCACCCGCAGAGCTGGATGGCCTTGCTGCGCAAGGAGATTGGCCACTTGCAGGAGAAGAAGGAGCTGCCTCTGGATGCCAGGTGGGCGGGGGTCTGGGGGCGGGTGGGGTGTCCCTAGGGCCCTGGCCAGGACCTGTGAGCAGACCCACCAACCCCTGGGGGCTGGGCCCAGGGTCTCCTCGAAGGCTTTTCTCCGGGTGCCACCTGGGCCGCGTGTGTGTGAGGTGTGCCCCCGAGTGTGTAAGCCTGTGTGTGCATGCGCCCTGTCGGGGGCGTCTGTGTGGGAGGTGACATGTGGGTTTACCTGTCCAGCCACGAGGCCCGGCTCAGGCCTGTGGGTTCCCAGCCCCCTTCTCGGGGGGGTGAGTCCCCAGGGCGGTGGGCCAGCCTGTCCGGGTCTTGCTGAGTGCTTGGGGAGGGTGGCTCAGCAGACAGAGGGGCTCTCCAGGCGGGAACAGCATCTACCCAGTCCTTGCAGTGATGAGGATTCCAGCAGGCCCCCGCCTGAGCCCCCAGGGCAGGAGCAGGCAGGGACCTGGGCCCAGCCCTGAGGCCTGGCACCGGGGTGGGCAGGCGGGGGGTGCGCCTGTGGCAAGAACCACGGTGGGGCTGAGGAGGCAGTTGGCCTCGCCCCGCTCCAGTCTCCTGTTCTGTGTGTGCCTGTGTGTCCAGGTCTTTTCTGTGTCCACCCGTCTCTGCGCGTGTTCTTCTTGTGCTTGGCTGTGTCTCCGTGCCCGCGCCCGCGTTTGTGTTTGTCTGCGTGTCTGAGAGTGCGCGTGTCCGCGTGTGTGAGTGCAGGAGGCCCCCTGCCCGGTCCTCACTGCCCGCCTGTCCGCCCTCCCTGCTCTCAGCGACTCCAGCTCAGACACGGATAGCTTCTATGGCGCCATCGAGCGGCCGGTGGACATCAGCCTGTCTCCACACCCCACGGACAGCGAAGGTCAGACGCGTGCCCTGTGCCCGGCCCACACAGCTGGCTGCACAGCTGGCTGCTGCCCAGGAGGGAGGCGTAGCTGACTGGTCTGCCTGCTCTGCCCTTTGGGTTTTCCCAGGCAGCCTGGGTGTCCTGGGTCCAGGGTCCCCGTCCTGGCCCCTGCCTCCCTGAGGGCGTGGGGTTCGGAGGGCCCCCCCAGCCGCCCCGGACCTGATGCCCGTCTGCCCCGCAGACTACGAGCATGAGGACGAGGACGACTCCTACTTGGAGCCCGACTCCCCGGAGCCCGGGCGGCCTGAGGGTAGGTGGGGCGGGCCCGGGCAGCGCGCTTCGGGTGGGGAACAGGGCCTGGGGGCTGGGCAGAGCCCCCCAGCTGGGAGTGGCAGTCCAGGTGCGGCTCTGGGTGGCCTCATGCCTGACCGCCTCCACCTCAGGCCTCAGTTTCCTCCTCCAGCTCAAGGGTTTGGAGGATCAGACCAGGAGGGGCTGGTCTGCGCTCCGACCTCCTCCAGTTAGCCTGGGGTGGGAGAGCGGCGGTTCAGGGATAAGTTAGGGGGCCTTATACTTAGCCAGGCCCTGGCTGAGCTGGGGACAGGAAGGCTAGCCCTCTGTGAGCACCTCCATTGGCCGTGGTCACTCACCGCCCCACCCAGCCCCGCCTCCCAAAGCCAGGGCGATGGGCTTGTACCCGCATCCCCGGGAAGACAGGGAGGGGTGTGGGAGGGCCACCCCTCTGTCCTGCCCTCTGTCTTGTCACTCCCCGCCCCTGCCGTCTGTCCCCATCTCTTCGTCCCTTGCCTTCTGTCGTTGCTCACTAGTCCTTTCTCCACCCCGTTCTCCTCCCCAGCTCCTCTTGTCCTCCTTATCCCCGGGGGCTTGGCCCATTTCTTCCACACCCCCCCCCTCACCTACCTGTTCCTTGACCTCTTCTCCAATGACCTTGACCTCTGCCTTCCTTAGTCTCCTCATCATCTCTTCTTAGCGCTTGTTGTTGTTGCTGAGTCGCTTAAGTCGTGTCTGGCTCTTTGCGACCCCATGGACTGCAGCATGCCAGGCCTCCCTGTCCATCGCCAACTCCCAGAGCTTGCTCAAACTCCTGTCCATCAAGCCGGTGATGCCATCCAACCATCTCACCCTGTGTCGTCTCCTTCTCCGCCTTCAATCTTTCCCAGCATCAGGGGTCTTTTCCACTGAGTCAGTTCTTTGTATCAGGTGGCCAGAGTATTGGAGTTTCAGCTTCAGCATCAGTCCTTCCAATGATATTCTGGACTGATTTCCTTTGGAATGGACTGGTTGGATCTCCTTGCAGTCCAAGAGACTCTCAAGAGTCTTCTCCAACACCACAGTTCGAAAGTATCAAGTCCACTCAGCATCCACTAAATGTTTTGTAGCAGCTTGAACGTGTCATGAGCAGACCCAACCCGTCTCCGCCCAGCCAGCTCCCGCCCTTTCTCCTCGCCTGTCAGCGGGAGTCCCAGCCGCACTCTGAGCCCAATCCTGGGAGGCTTCCTGGCCTCCTCTCTCTCTTGCCTGCCCCTCCGGGAACCTGCCATAGCACCTGGGCTTCAGGAAGTTTTGCCCAGGCTGTGGAGGGCGGCTGGGGTGGGCCCAGTGGCGTGAGGCGGGCCAGACCCAGAAGGAAGGCCGCAGCAGGAGTGCCGGGCGTGGGGGGCTGTGGGGCGGCCAGACTGCCGGGCAGGGGCCCTGGCTGTCCGCCACCCACAGAGGGGGTGCAGCTGCAGCCTCCAGCAGGGGGACACCTGTTCACCACGTGGCTCTCTTTGCTCTGCAGACACCCTGATCCACCCGCCGGCCTACCCCCCGCCCCCCGTTCCCACGGCCAGGAAGCCAGTCTTCGCTGAGGTGCCCCGCGCCCACTCCTTCACCTCCAAGGGTCCAGGCCCCCTGCTGCCACCCCCGCCCCCTAAGCGTGGCCTCCCCGATGCCGGCCCGGCCCCCGAGGACTCCAGGCGGGAGCCGCCGGCCCTGCGGCGGGTGGAGCCCGTCCCCAGGGTGCCCGCCGTCTCCCGGAGGATGAGCGACCCCCCGCCCAACATCCTGCCTCCCGGACCCGGCCTCCGGAAAGCCCCTTGCTTCGCTGAGAACAGCAGCCCCAGCCTGGAGTCCCGGATCCCCGCGCACGGGGTCAGCCCCGCCAGCATAGCCGCGGCTGCCTCCCGGAACTGTGACAAGTTGAAGTCCTTCCACCTGTCCCCCCGGGGGCTGCCTGCCCCCGAGCCTCCGCCCGTGGCAGCCAACAAGCCCAAGTTCCTGAAGATGGCCGAAGAGGGCCCTCCGAGGGAGGCGGCCAGGCCCGGACCCTGTGTGCCCCCCGTGGCTCCTCGGCCGCCTCCGCTGAAGCTGCCCATGCCCGAGGCCGCAGACCGGCCCCCCGTCCTGCCCCGGCCAGAGAAGCCGGCGCTCCCGCACCTCCAGTGAGTCTGTGTGGCATGGGCCCCCCTCCCTGGCCTGTTGACCCTCTGGTGACCCTGTCTCTCTATCCCCGGCGCTTAGCCCATGTGGGTGCCAGGTGGCCCTGGCACAGGGGGAGCAAGGCTCCTTGATCGCCCACCTGCCTGGGCTGACTGGCTGCCCCTTCATATCTGACCCTGGGGCTCATGGGGGGCGTCCCACCTTACCCAGTGGGTGGTGAGCCTGGAGTCTATGGCTGCTGCGGGGAGCAGTGGGCGAGGGGGTTTTGGGGACATCGGCCTCCTGGAGCCCCTGTCAGCGGGGAGGGCCCCCCAGGGTCAGGAGAGCGGTTGCAGGGCGGCTGGCCTTCTGGGGACAGAGGTGCGGGGAGGCATGGTGTTGAGCCGCTATGGGCCAGTGTGCCTCAGCGGGCCCTCCTGGGCCACAAGCGTCCTTCCCAGCGCTGGTTCTTAAGCCACCAAGGCTGCCTTGAGCCCTTCCCAACTGGAAAGCTGCTGGAACGCGGGACCGCCTGACTCCCCCTGAGGCCTGCTCGAGACCCCGTGAGCTTCATTGCCGGGCAGTGCCGGGAGACGCGTGTGTCATGGCACCCCCAGCCCGTGGGACCCTCAGCAGTGAAGGCTCTGGGGTCCACGGGGTGAGCCCCGAGTGGATGCACCCGCTCGGTTCTCCCCGGGCACCCTTGACCATGTCTCACTCCTCCCTAGCGCTCTGTCAGCACTGTGCCCGCCAGGAAGTCCCTGGCGGTTCTGTCTTGTGAGGGGCCGCCGAGTCGCAGGCCGGGTCCCTGTGTCAGGCTCCAGGCCTGGCCCTGAGCGCCACAGCCGATCGTCCACAGCACAGCAGCACCCACAGCCCTGGCGGCCCGTCCAGGGTGGCCTCCCTGAATCCTGCCTGGAGCCCTGGAGGCGTAGGAGCACGTGGCCACGCGTGAGGGCGTGTTCCTCTGGCTCAGGCTGTTGGCGTCTGTTCTTGGTGGCTGTGGGGGGAGCGTGGCTTGGCTGAGGCCACAGGGCTGGTCCGTGGCAGGGAGACCACCCTCAGACCGGGGCCTTTACCTGCAGCGTTCAGAGCCCAGGACGCCCCGGGCCAGCGATCCCAGCTCAGGCTTCCAGGCCTCAGGCAATTCCTGCTGCCCTAGGGCAGTCAGCACGGAGCCCCCTGGAGCTCCACGGTCATGAGCCTTTGATGGCCGCCAGGGTTCCAGGCGCCAGACCTCCTGGGTTCCGAGGCTCGGTGTGGTCGCTCGGAGGGCAAGGGGGCAGCGACCGAGGGGAGCGGGGCGTTGTCCCACGTCTGACGGAGCTGCGGCCTCCCTCTTCTTGTTCCGCTCCTAGGCGATCACCCCCTGACGGGCAGAGTTTCAGGAGCTTCTCCTTTGAAAAACCCCGGAAACCCGTGCAGACTGACACGTCGCAGGCGGACGCTGGCGGGGAGGGCTCCGACGATGACTATGAGAAGGCGAGGCTGGCGGTGGGGGGGCGCCCACATCTCAGCCGCGGAGGGGGCTTTGGCAGGGGGGTAGGGGGCTGTTGGAAAGCTGGGAACCCTGGGGCTGGAGGGTTGAACCTGGCGCAAAGGCCTGGCTCCCAGCACAGGCTGGCAGCCAGTGGGGAGGAGGGGGCCCCCACCCCCAGTCCCGGGCCATGACCCTGACCCTGACCCTTGACCCTGACCACGCAGGTGCCACTGCCCAGCTCAGTCTTCATCAACACCACAGAGTCCTGCGAGGTGGAAAGGTCAGCGTGCAGTCTGCCTTTCTCCACGGCCTTGTTTTGGCAGACCTGAGGTTCTCTGTACCCCCCCGCCCCCACCTCAGGTCTTCCTGCCTTTCTGTCCCGCCCCCACCCGGGCTCTGTGCATCTGCCCCCGTGGTCCCCCATGCGCTTGGAATGGGGGGTCTGGAGGGTCTCAGAGCTGCCCGTGGTCGGCTCCCCTCCATGCAGCCGTGTTGTCGTAGGCTTTTCAAGGCCACGAGCCCCCGGGGGGCTCCCCAGGATGGTCTCTACTGCATCCGGAACTCCTCCACCAAGTCGGGGAAGGTAGGCACGCAGGGAGCTGGGCCCGGGGGTCACGTCACCCTGCTGAGCGGAGACCCATCTCCCATCCCCACCCCCCCTTACGCCCCCCGCCAGGGACGGCTGCCTTGTGCTGGGTCTGTGTCTCTCTACACCCCCGGGCTGCCAGGCGGGCACAGGAGTCCACAGTTTATAGGTCCTTTCCCCACGCAGCCTCCTGTCTGGCATCCCAGCCTAGCTCTGTCCTTGGGGGCTCTGCCTGGCACCCCCCACCTCTGCTCTCAGGAGCTGAGCACCATCGGTGGTGATGCCCACCCCCCAGCATGGGCACGAGGCAGGAAGGAAAGGGTGGGGTTCCTGTTCCTGCACCTTGAAGGGGGGCTTCTTGGGGGCGGTAAGCCTGGTAGGACGTCTGCTAGCTTTGCCCAGGGTCCTCCAAGGGTGACTTCTGTGACCTCACTGAGCCTCAGTTTCCCCGTGACTATTAGGGGTGGTCCCAGCGTGGACCAGACATGTGCCGCTGTCCCTCAAGTCTCACCCGACTCTGGGGCAGGAGCCCCGGGGCAAGGTTGCCCGTCTGGACCCTGCTGTCCGTGTGCAGGGCCGCCCTCCCCTATGGACCCAGCCTTGACTCTGCCGCCCACCAGCTTGGTGTCTAAGGGGTCTGCCTGGTCTCTACGGGACCTGCTCGGTCTCTAAGTGGCCCGCTCAGGGTCTAAGGGGCCTGCTCGCTCTCTACGGGTCATCGTCTTCCCAAGGTGAGCGAGCCCTGTGCTGCCCGCTTCTCTCCCGCAGGTTCTGGTCGTGTGGGATGAGACCTCCGGTAAAGTGAGGAACTATCGCATCTTTGAGAAGGTGAGCAGGCAGCCTTGCTGAGGGCCCCCGGCGGGAGGGAAGCCTGCCCTGGGGCCTGGCTGGTGTCCTGGGAGTCTCCCTGGTGGAGCACAGGCAGTGGGCACTCAGAGGCCAGCGCTTCCCAACACCTCTCCTCCCTCCCCTACCCCTCCCCCCTCTCCCAGCCCAGCTGTGTCCCCCCACCGACCCCAGAGGAGATGGGGTGACCCGACCCTAGGCTTATCTGCAGACCTTGCCAGCACCCCTGGGTGGGCATTACTGCCAAGTGCCCCATTTTACAGGGCAGGCCAGCCCCCCCTGACCCTGCGCCCCCTCCCCACCCAGGACTCGAAGTTCTACCTGGAGGGCGAGGTCCTGTTTGTGAGCGTGGGCAGCCTGGTGGAACACTACCACACCCACGTGCTGCCCGGTCACCAGAGCCTGCTGCTGCGGCACCCCTACGGCTACGCCAGGCCCAGGTGACACCTGTGCTACTCGTTATGGGGCAGAGGCGACCCCGGGGCCCCAGCCCCAGGCCGCGCAGGAGGAGACTGGCCCGGACGGGAGGCTGAGTGGAGCCAGCCACGCGCTCCGACCTGGGGCCTCCACAGAGGACATCTCGTAGGAATCTCAAGGCCAGGCCCCACCCAGCAGGCTGGGTCCTGGGGCCAGGCCGGACCCTGGGCCCCGGAGGATGGGGTGGGGCTCTCGCATCTCACCCTGCCCACTGCCCAGGGGCCCAGGGGCCCAGGACTGAGCCCGGGCTGGACTTCACGGACAGGAATGGAGGTTCCCCCAGCACACCCACCCTGCACTGGGCTGGGACCTCGGCAGGGCTGGCGTATTTGGGGTGGGGGGCAGGGGCTGGACCCCCCAGGAACATTACATACAACACAGGCTCCGTGAGGGGCCGGTGCCGAGCAATAAAGCACAGATGACCTTTGCACCATGGCCAGGGCTAACTGAGTACCCACTCCAGGGTCCAAGCAGTGACCTCGGCAGGTCAGCTCACCCTAAACGGTGGTCTTGTTTTCTAGGCCACAGGTCGCTAAATGACTTGCTCTTGGGTGCACAGCTGGTCACAGGACAGGACCCCAAAGTCAGACAGTCTGGGTTCAAAGCCTGTATTTGAAGGGCCAGATTCCGCTGCCGCGAGTCCAGTCTAGGGCACTGAGGCTGCAGAGCTGAAGGCCCCACACGTCTCTAGTTGGGTCGTTTGCTGGATTAACCAGCAGTTGGGAGACAGCCAGGCAGGAGGCTCTCCCAGCGTCCACTGTCCGCAGTAGTAGGGTCTGCAGGGGCTGGGAGCTTGGAATCCAGCTGGGGGTTCCAGGAAGCTTCCTGGAGGAAGTGATGGCTACAGTGCTTGGGAAGAGTGGGCCCCGTGTAGGCCAAGGATGGGTGGGGACAATGGAACCAGATGCCCAGGTGCTCCGGTCCGTACTCAGCGCAGACTCAGCCCTTGTTCTTCCTGCCATGGATTCCAGCAGGCTGGTGTGACCATCCGGGGTGGATTTTTTTTTTTTTTCATAAAAACAAGCTCAGCTGGTGTCAGGGCTGCCAGGGAACCCAGGGTCATTTGATTCTCCTCACTGCCCTCTTTTGCTAGGAAAGAGGAATTTGCTGTGTAAAACCCAGGCCATGACAGCACTTGTGCCCACTGGCACTGATTAAAAGTCTCAGGAGAAAGCCACTCGGGCGTCCCCTCCTCTGCCCTGGGGTGCGTCCTGGGTGAGGTGGTGGTTGGAGGAGGGGAGAGGCTGCCAGGCAGGGACGTCGGCTCCCTGGTGGGGAAGACAGCGGCTGTCTGCTTCCAGAAACCGGGTGTCCAGCATCAGCTCTGCAGATGTTTCCACTTCAGCCCCCGGGGATGAGGGTGGGGAGGCGGTCACGGCCTCTGGGTGACCTGGGGCTCGGGAGTCCTGGTGTTCCTCCCGCAGCGTCTGCGGGGAACGAGCAGTTTGCCCTGCTTCACCCGCTCTGCCCTGAACCCCCAGAGGCACACCGTTCCCGCGAGGCCGCTGCTTCAAGTGGGGCTGGGGTCAGAGACACAGTTTCCAGCGGGGCTCGGGGTCTATCGTGCTGGGGACCACCGCTGGACGCTACTGCTTTTAGTTGGTGTGCCGCCGCTTGGGAGCCAGCTTGTGTTTGAAGACCCTGAGCTGGAAGGTGTGGGGGTTCTGGCGTCCAGAGCCAGGTGACAAGTCCTTCTGGCCACCTGGACAGATGGAGCCCAGCCCAGGGCCTGCCGGGACAGCTGCCCAGCTCTGTGGACCACGCAAGCTCAGGGCCTTGGTTGCTAGAGTGTGTGGGTTGGGGGCAGTGGATGGGGCGCCAGATGTGGTCCTCTGACGTGGAGGTGGGGGGGGTCCCAGACCTGCCTGAATGTTCTGTTCCCCACATTGGCTGGAGGGTGGTTAGCACTGAGCCCTTCCTGCACTCGAGGCACTAAGCTTCACAGGTGAGAAACCTGAGGCTCAGAGCGGCCTGGGTTTGAGTCCCGGCCACGTGATCTGTCCTTTGCCGCTGAGCCCAGACCCTGGCATCTGCCCAGCGGCCTCGGATGGGCATTGTGGGGTGTCTGGTTAACCTCCCCCACCGCCCCAGGGTTCTGGGCCTGCCTTCACCCAGCAAGGGGGCCACAGCTGGGGGGGTGGTGGAGGACAAGACCGACCCACCTCACTTCCCCGCCCTCCCAGCCCCAGTCTGTGGGTAGACCCGCCGGGAGGCCCACCCGAGGGGCTGTGCTGCCCCTCACAGACAGAGAAGCTGAGGCTCAGAGAGGCTTTGACAACCTGCCCGGCCTGGCGGTGAGTCCAGAGGTGGTTCAGGCCCTGCCCTTCGGAAGAGGCCCCAGCTGCTTTGAGAGCTCTTCCAAGCCAAGCACTGAGCCTGGTTTTACTCTTCCTGCAGTTGATCAAAGAGTGCAAAGCGCCCCTGTAACTTCTGTTAACAGTGATTTTTTATTGCAAAAACGTGCTTTTAGAACCAGAACAGACCTGACAAAACAAACCCGGATTGCTCCCTGCCCACACCCCAACCCTGGGTCATATGGCGTGGACGCCCCCTGCTGGCCTGGTCGGGGAGCTTCTAGCAGCCCCCGCTGAGCACCGAGGACCGAGGGCCTGGGGCCAAGGGGCTTCTTGTCCAGCTGGGTGGGACTGGGCTGGCCTCTGGAGGGGATGGCAGGGCCACCCAGGGAACATCAGGAGAGAGAGCTGGCCATGGACAAATCTGCGTCCCTAGAGGAGGGGCAGTGAGGGGAGGACCGCAGCCCACCTCTGGCAGTGACCTGGCAGCAGGGAGCCCCTGGCCGGGCAGCCTGCACACACGTTAGGCTCCCTGTCAGGGCCCTGGAGGTGGTTGCTGGTGGCCAGGCTACCAGCACTCTCCGGGGAGGGAGAGTCGGGCACAGAGCAGCCCTGACCCATCTGCCACCCTCAGAAGCCTCAGAGGCTGCCTGACAGCTGCCCCTCCATCATCCTCCAGCTGCATCCTGGCCACACCCCGAGCTACTCAGAGCTGAGGCACCGCCTTTTCCCTTTCATTTCCTGTGGAATAGAACGCATTCAGAGAAGAGAACAACACACCAATGCCAGCGTAGCATTGCTATGAAGCGGACCAGCCCCGTGTGCCCTCCCCAGCTCAGCACCACCCCTCCCGTCTCACAAGTAGCCCTGGCTGTGGGGGGCTCCTGCTTTACTATGAAGCTGCATCTGCCTCCGTGCTTTCCCGTCTGTGCACCTTACGTGAGTGGAGTCACGTCAGTGGACGTGAGCTTGAGCAAACTCTGGGCGATGGTGAAGGACAGGGAAGCCTGGCGTGCTACAGTTGACGGGGTCACAAAGAATCTGATACGACTTAGTGACTAAACAATTACTAATGAGGCTGAGCATGTTTTCACATATTTAGTGGCCATTTTGGTTTTGTCTCCTGTGAAGTGTCTATTCAACTCTTCTGCCCATTTTCCTGTGTTTGTCTTTTACTATTACTCTGTAAGAATTCTTTATATAGCCTCGATACTGTCAGTAATGTGTCATGTATATCTTTCCAACTCTATAGTTGTTTTTTGGATACAGCACGGGGTAAGGATTCACTTTCACGCCTCCCCACAGAGGGTTACCCCACCTGTCCCTGCACCATTTATGTATAATCTGTCCCTTCCCTAGGCATCTGCAAAGCCACTTGCCATCCATCCATCCATGCATAGGTCTGTGACTGGTCTCTGTTGTGTTCCATTTGTCTGTTTCTATGCCAATACCGAGCTATCTTAATTACTGTTTAGTTCTGATGGGCTTCCTTGGTGGCTCAGTGGTAAAGAAGCTGTCTGCCAATTCGGGAGACACAGGTTTGATCCCTGAGTCCAGAAGATCCCCTGGAGAAGAAAATGGCAACTCACTCCAGTATTCTTGCCTGGGAAATCCCATTGACAGAGGAGCCCGGTGAGCTTTATGCGATCACAAGAGTCAGACACAACTTACCAACTAAACAACAACAACAACTAGTCCTGATATCCGATATCGAAGTAAGTCCTTAGTTTTCTTTGTCTTGGCTGTTCTGGCTCTTAGTGTTTCCATGTAAGTTTTTTTCTCCCACGTAAGTTTTAAAATCATCTAGTCAGTTCCATTAATGACAACTCAGTTGGTATTTTGACTGGGAGTTCATTATAGCTATAAATCAACTGGTGGAAATTTAAAATCATTGATTCTTCTGATTCATGAACGTGGGTCTATCTCTGTCTTCATTTGGGTCTGTCTTTAAGGTTTACCAATAGGATTTTTATAATTTTGTCCTTTATGGTCTTGCTCAGCTTTTGCTAGGTTTGGTTCATAGGTATTTCGTATTCCCTTT
Source organism: Giraffa tippelskirchi (assembly GCF_054371585.1). NCBI lineage: Eukaryota > Metazoa > Chordata > Mammalia > Artiodactyla > Giraffidae > Giraffa > Giraffa tippelskirchi. The sequence goes on from NC_137275.1 coordinate 1,910,107, forward strand.
ATCGTATATGGTTTTAATTTTTTGTTACGTAATGGTAGCATATAGGACACACTTTGTCTTTTAACTGCAGCAATTCGTCCATTTGTGTTTAATGGAATTAAATCTATTGTCGCATTGTTCCATCTGCGCTGGTGTTTTTCTTTTTCTCTTCTGTTTTTTCTTGTTTTTGGATTGAGCAACCTTTTTTTTTTTTCTTTTCTTTTTAAGCATGCCACTTTCCCTCTTCTAGTTTGAAATTTATACAGTCTATTTCTGTTCTTAACTAAGTTTAGAGCAGTCAGTACTTTTATTGTCCGGCACAACACAAGGAGTTCAGGTGACTTTTTTGGTTGTACTCTGTGGCATGCAAGATGTTAGTTCTCTGACCAGGGATCAAACTCATGCCACCTACAGTGGAAGCATGGAGTACTAACCACTGGACTGCCAGAGAACTGGCTTCAGGTGGCTTAATTTTATTGATCTCATTGTTTGATATTAATATTCATTGTGTCTAATTTTGTATTGTTGGTTTTTTTTTTAAGCTCCTACATAGAGGCTTTCCTGATACCTCAGTTGGTAAAGAATCCGCCTGCCATGTAGGAGACCCGGGTTCAATTCCTGGGTTGGGAAGATCCCCTGGAGAAGGGAAAGGCTACCCATGCCAGTATTCTGGCCTGGAGAATTTCTTGGACTGTATAGTCCATGGGTTTGCAAAGAGTTGGACATGACTGAGCGACTTTCACTCACAAGACAGTATCGCTCACAAGATATACAACATCTCCCTTATTTTTTTTTTTAAAAGGAAAGTGTACTTGAATAGCATTTAAACTTTTTATGATAATAAAATTTACATAAGTTTACCATTTTAATCATTTAAAGCATATAGTTCCGTGGCATTAAGTATATTCACGTTGTTGTGAATCGTCACCACCATCCATCCATTGAACTCTTTTTATCCTATAAGACTGAAACTGTATCTATTAAATAGGAACTCCCATTTCCCCCTCCTCCAGCCCCTGGCAACACTGTCTGCTTTCTGTCTTATGAATTTGACTACTCAAGTCCCTCATTCCAGTGTTCTGGCCTAGAGAATTCCATGGACTGTATACTCCATGGAGTTGCAGAGTTGGACACGACTGAGTGACTTTCACTGGCCACTGGCAAGATCCATCCATATTGTAGCCTATGGCAGAATTTCCTTCTTTTTAAGGCTGAATATTATTCCATTGTATGGACAGACCACATTTTGTTAATCTGTCAGTCTATCAGAGACACTTGAGTTGCTTCCGCCTTTTGTTTATGGTTAATAATGCTGCTATGAACATGGATGTACAAGTGTTAGTCTCTTGTATATACCACCAAGTGAAATTGCTGTCAGTTCAGTTCAGTCGCTCAGTCGTGTCCCAACTCTTTGCGACCCCATGAATTGCAGCACGCCGGCCTCCTTGTCCATCACCAACTCCCGGAGTCTACCCAAACCCATGTCCATCAAATCAGTGATGCCATCCAACCATCTCATCCTCTGTCGTCCCCTTCTCCTCCTGCCCCCAATCCTACCCAGCATTAGGGTCTTTTCCAATGAGTCAACTCTTCGCATGAGGTGGCCAAAGTATTGGAGTTTCAGCTTCAACATCAGTCCTTCCAATGAACACCCATATGCTGTGGCATATGGTAATTCTTTAACTTTTTGAAGAACCACCACACCATTTTCCCCACTGATTGCACCATTTTACATTTCCACCAGCAATGTGCAAGCGTTCCGATTTCTTTCTTTTTTTTTTAATAAAATGGCAATCCTAATGGATGTTAAATGGTACCTCATGGTTGTTTTGATTTGCAATTTTTTAATGCTTAGTGATGTCGAGCATCTTGTCATGTACTTATTGGCCATCTATATGTCTTTGGAGAAATGTCTATTCAAGTCTTTTGCCCATTCCTTAATTGGGCTGTTGACTTTTTTGGCATTGACGTGTAGACAGTATTTCTTAGATGCAGTTTTCTTAAGACTGGGCTCCTCAGAAGCAAAACTAAAGAGGAATCTTGTGCAAGTGATTTATGGGGGGACTGTTCTCTGGATAAGCTGGATGGGGGAATCAGGATAGTGCAAAGGGAAAACAAGGCAAAGAGGTGCTTCAGCTGGACACTAACTTCAACCTGGCCCTAAGGGAATCTCTGGAGTATGACTGTCCTGCATAGTTGGTTTTGCTTTGAAGGGACCAGCCTTTTGTACCCCAGATCAGCCAGTTAGTGTCCAGGGAGGGAGATAACCTCCTGGGCAAGGCAGCACTCTGGAGAAAGGGGGTCCATGGCAATTAGCAGCTCACACTCACAGCACCTGGAGTGTGGACCACTTGTAGCACCCACCCAGAATTGGGAGGTGGGCTGGGCACCATGTGACTACTAAGTCCACCCCTTGAAGGGCTCAGATTCACTTAATGTTTCTCACATTAAGTTCAGTCCATTGAGACACGGACTCTTCCGTGTTCTTACTGCTCCAAGTACCTGGGAGAACTTCCGGAAGGTGGATAGAGGGATAAACTGTGTGGCCCCCACTGCTGCAGTTGGCCTCACAGCCACACTGATACCCAGCACCTCCCTTTTCCACCACCCATTCCAGACTGTTCTTCTCAACTCACCCTGTGGCTCTGCGAGTCTGAGTCCCTGTGCTTATCAGCCCATGTGCCGTGTCTGACGTTATCTTTTTCACCTTTGTTTGACCTGGGTCTTTTTCGTATCTTCCGTCACTACTTAACATGTTCATTGGTCTTCTAGTCCCCTCCTCCCTTCAGCAAGCCCTGACTGACATCTCGTGGGCCAGGCCTTTTTGTTGGGTGAAAGGGAAACAAAGTGAGTGATGCAGAATTGTGAGTCTTGTCTTGAGAAAAGTCCGCATCCAGGAAATCAGAGGTCGCTGTCTCTTATCCATGGAGAGTGTCCCTAACCCTTCTGCAGACCAGGCCAAGGAGGACCCTGCTGGGGGTGGGGGGTGGGGGGGGAGGCCTGGATTCCACACAATTCCTTCACTGCCCAGCTCTGGGCCTCAACTTTCTATAGGTATAAAGGGAGCTGGCCCATATTGCTCCTGCGTCTTTTGGGGGCTCAGATGAGACCAACAGGAGGGGCAGTTTGGGGAGGCGCCTCCAGGTCACTGGCAGATGGCCTGGTCTCACCGATGCCCTGGTTCTGCGAAGGTCCCTGGTGCTCTTGCTCATCCAGGATCAGCTCGCCAGGCTCCGGGCATCAGGCAGCGGCCGCACCGATGGAGCCTTATTAGGATCCACAGGCCTCGCTGTCTTGGCCCCACCCTGGCTGCCAACCCGGCCCCAAACTCTGGGCACAGGGGCACAGACTGGGCACAGGGGCAGAGTCAGTCTGCTGGAAGAGTGGGCGACTCGGGCAGGGAGAGGCCTGGGGCCTCAGGCCGAGAACGGCCTGGAACGGATCCTTTGGACCGCGCTCCTGCGCGTCTTGCGAACCTGCCCTCCAAGAGCCCAACCAACGACAATGAATGAGTGGCCGAGCGGCTTCGGGTGAGCGGGCGCCGCCGGCACGCCGGCCCGACCGGTTTCAGCGACGAGGCATGTGGGCCTGCGAGCGGCCGTCCCCACACGCTGGACCCCGCCCGGTCCGCTGGACCCCGCCCGGTCCGCAGGACCCGGGGCTGGGCGGCCGAAGTCCGACTCTGCCAACAGGCGGCAACCCCGCCCGCTCAGGCCGTGCCCCTCGCCGCCTCGGCCCCGCCTCGCGGCGCCGCGCCCGCGCCCAGCCAATAGCAGCACGGGTTGCTGGGAGGTGAGACAAGGGCTGGGCCTATCGGGTGGCGCGTTGTTAGGCTGCGGCGTCGCAGGCCGCACCCAGCTCGGGTGGCTGGGGCTGTGAGGAGGGCTGAGGGGGCGGGCGGCCGGGCGGCCGGGCGGGCCGGGGCTGCGGGCCGGGGTTCGCGCGGCGGACAGGGGGCGGAGCCGGAGCTCAAGCCCGAGCCGAAGCCGGAGTCGCCGGAGCGGACAGGCGGCTGTCGCACTGGGACCTGGGAGCCTTCGCGCTGCCCGCCATTCGCCTCTGAGGTGAGGCTGGTGCGGAGCGCGGCGGCGGGCTCGGGGCTGCAGGCCAAGCGGCGGGCCTTCGGCTGCGGCACGGAGGGCGGGGGCCGCCATGGGAGAGGTCCCCGCCTTTCGGCCGTCGGCCTTGAAGGGCGGAGGCGGGGGGGCGGGTGCCTATACCCTGCAGACCCTTGGCCCCAGGGGCTGGTCTGTGGAGACGGCTGGACAGCTTGTTGGTGGGCTGGGTGGTGGGCTTCGGGGGTCCCTGTGGAGAAGGAGGGCGCGGGCCGGACGGTGGGTCGGCGCGGTGGTCGCGGCGGCCCGGCCCGTGGCCCCGCGGTGCCAACGGCTCCAGGGTTCGTGCAGAGACACAGACAGACGCGGGCATCCGGATCCTGCCCGCCGTCTGCTCTGTTCTTTTTTTTTTTTTTTAAGAAAACGACAGCTTCTGCCAAGAGAGAAGCCACATCTGCCTGCGGACGGTAATAGGGCTGTCCTGCAGCTTGATTAGGGAGGGGGCTCTCTCTTTCGCCCTCTTTCTTTTTCGTCTCGGGGAGTGTCAGAGGGTCTCTTGCCTTTTAACCGTTTTATTTTTGCTGGAGTAATTCATGGTCAGGAGATTTCGTAAGCTTTTGCGTTCACTTCATGCATTCTTACCTTAAAATAAGTATTTTTTTGGTTAACCTGGAACTGCCAGCAGTGGTGTGACCGTATGATTTTATGCCTAAATGACAGAAAGCAATTTGTCATATCCGCACGGGCCAAAAACATAGCTGAGCGTTGTATACAATGCTCGTAAGTTGTTACAGAAGGATTTTTTTTTTTTTGCGGGTGAAAAATTGGTTACATCTTAATGAGGATAGGAAATAAGCTGTTGCAAGGTCCACTCTGTCTTTGCTTAAACACATCAGTGAAGGCGCCGAGTGAAAATCAGTCGTAGTCGATGAGCACCAGAGAGGGGAGGGCACCCCAGGCAAAGATAAATTGTATGAGGGTGGGATTGTACACCTGGGATCTTTAGTTAAGGGGCAAGTGCCAGCCCACGTTTAAATTATGTATTTAAATCCAGAATCTTGGTATTCTGATTGTGGGTTACACTAGAATGGTAAAGTTGTTTTTTAAGGAAGTGAATGGTTTTGGCAGTCCCAACTGCTTTTCAGAGTTTTGATGTGGTTTACAGCAGGACAAATGGTATGATTTGTTTTACTGCTTGTGTGGTTTCAGTTACAGAGGCTCACTGAAAAGACATGAATCTAAATTCTACCCAGTCTCCAAAAGGTGGGATAGTTTCCTCTCTAAAATATAATTTATACAGCTAGCCGTTTTCTCCTTTAACTCTTTGATGTTGTCTGGTATTGGTAAGGTTTTGTTTGGTAGTAAGTTGTTACTGATTAAATTCATTTGTATAATTTTTTAGATTTTGCTAAAGTGATATCATATGATGTCTTTCCTCGTCTTGCTACACTTAGTATGATAATCTTTAGGTCAATCAATGTTGCAGCAAGTAGTCTTTCTTCATGTTTGGATCCCTTGATGCTCAATGTTTAGAGTCATTTTTCATTAGGTATTAAAAATGTTGATATTTTAATTATATAACTTTATCATTTATTAGCTGGACTATTTCTGTAAAGAGCAATTTCCCTTCCTTCATAATTTGGTTACCTTGAATTGTAACTCTCTTAGGAAAGGCAGGATAAATGCTCAATCCTGCTACATTTTATATTAGTTTTCAAAATAATGAGTTGGCATCCTCCAAAAGTAGCCAATGAGTTGTGTATATATATTTGTGTCATTGTGAATTCATGGATTTAAACGTATTTATATGGTTCAGTTCATCGTAGATCCTTATTGAGACTCAAATTGTTCCATCATTGTGTAATAGAAATCTGTTCAAATTGGCTCCTAAATCCTTTAGACACAAGTCTTTGATTGCTCTTTTTTCTGGTATGACAAACCACACCAGGCTCATCTTGTTCATTTTTTGTCCCAGCCCTGGAATCATCATTTCTCCAAAGGGCCTTGATTTTTTTTAATGAAAAAATAATATTTAGTAATTACAATCTGTGCCCTGGAGTTGTTTATTGCTGCTAAGTTGATCATTGTTTCTAGGTCTTTTCAGTGCTCACATGGCGGATTACTGACACTTTTAGTTGTAAAGCAAGATGACAGAATTCTGTTTAACCTTTTTAATCTTCCATGTGTCTCTTTTTTCTTCTAAGACAAATGTCTTGACTCTAATTACTCGTTGTTTTATCCTACACTGTATAGCAATATCAGAAGAATAATATGAACACTACCACCAACTACTAAAAGGTGTTTAAGAGGCTTTTTTGGTATCCTTATTTGGAATATGTAGTCAAATTATTGTGTTTTAAAGTCACTTAGAATAGTTACTGCATGATTTTGCTACCACTGGATGTTTAGTGTTGTGTTTTTTTTGTTTTCAATGTTTAGAAATTGCTTCTTGTTTTCTTTTTTTGTTTTTTTACAAATTGAAGAAATACCATGTAAGTTACAGGTATACAATGTAGTGATAAATAATTGTTAAAGGTTAATACTCCATTTATAGTTATTATAAAATACTGGCTAAGGAATTGCTTTTGTCTTGTTCTGAGGTTCCATGTATAAGTGGGATTATGTGGTATTTGTCTGTCTGTCTGACCTACTTTCAGTTATAGTGTTCTCAAGGCTCATGCATGTTATAGCAAGTATCAGAATTTTCTTCCTTTTTAAGGGTGAGTAACATTCCATTGTATTTAAATAGCACACTTTGTTTATTCATTCATCCCTCTGCAAATATTTGGTTTGCTTCCACATTTCAGCAATTGTCAATACTGCTGCTATGAACCTCCTTGAGACCCTGCTTTCGGTTCTTTGCGTTATGTACTCAGGAGTGGAATTGCTGGATCAGATGGTAATTCTGTTTAAAAAATTTTGAGTAACCATTGTACTGTTTTCCACAGTGGCTGTACCATTTTATTGATATATTCCCACCAGTACAGCAGAAGGACTCCAATTTTTTCACATCCTTGGGAACATTTGTTTCCTTTTTTTTGATAGTAGCCACCAGTGGTCATCCTGATGGGTATGAGGGGGTATCTTGTAGTTTTGATTTGCGCTTGCCTAATGCCATCAGGCTTTTTCCCCCACTTAACATGTGGCATCTGTGCCAGACTATAGTATAGACGTATTTCTCATTCCTTTCAGTTGCATTGTGCTCCTTCATATGGTTGTGCCCTATTTATTCAGGAAGATATGACTGCTTTTTAATGAATGTTCTTGTCCATTAATGGAAATTTTTTTCACTTATACTGTAACTTGGTGAAATTTTTCTGATGCATTTAAAGTGATCAGAATGGTAAGAAATACTTCACATAAGTGTGATGTCATACTCTTGAGTTCTGTTCTGTTGAGAAGACTTCAGCCTTCTCTGTTATGTGGTAGCTAGCCAATACTGATGTTAAAAGATTTCACTTTTACTTTTTTTTTTTTTTTCGCTTTTTAATAGCTGCTATTTCAGTCCCTCAACTGCAATAATACAGTTTGGAGTTGGCTTCAAAAATGTCATTTCTGACATAAAATCATCTAATTCATATTGACACAATGTTAGTCCAATTGTAAATATCACATTTTAGTAATCTTTTTTTTCTGTTGTCTATTCTCTCATGTGTTACCTGTCTGCATAATCACTGAACTCTTTGAGTATTTAGCCATTAAAGTCTAAAATACTAGAGCCATAGACTTGAGTGTGTGAAAACCTGTGCTTATAGCTGTAGTCATTAATGCTGTCTGGTAGCATCAATTTTGTCAGTTCTACCTTCAGAATATGTCCTGGATCAGTGCTTCTGTCCCATCACCACTGTTACCACCTGGGTCCCAGTGGCTGTCGTATCTCCCTTGGACCACAGCAGTGTGCAGCTGGTCCCCCCAAGTCCTTTCTTTCTCCTTAATCTCCACCTGGCAGCCAGAGTGATTTACAATAGATTTACTGTAGGAATTAGATCATGGTCTGCCTTGCTAAAACTGCTCAAAGACCAGTAAAGTATTAATAGTTGCCTTTAGGTAACTGTGTGGCTGTTGGATGGGGTGGGAAGAAGCCTTACATTGTACTGGATAACCTCATAAATAAACCTTTCGAGTTTTGATTTATGTAATTGGATTATGTACTCAGAATACATTAAGGAATTTTACAAACAAATCAATCCAATGACTTCCCTTTATACTTAGAACAAAATCCAGATTTCTTCTTTTTTTTTCTGTGTGTGCCCTGTGGCTTGTGGGAATGATCCTGACCAAGGATTGAACCTGGACCCCTGGCGGTGAAAGCTGCTGCTGCTGCTGCTGCTGCGTCGCTTCAGTCGTGTCCGACTCTGTGCGACCCCATAGACAGAAGCCCACCAGGCTCCGCTGTCCCTGGGATTCTCCAGGCAAGAACACTGGAGTGGGTTGCCATTTCCTTCTCCAATGCATGAAAGTGAAAGTGAAGTCGCTCAGTCGTGTCTGACTCTTCGCAACCCCATGGACTGCAGCCTACCAGGCTCTTCTGTCCATGGGATTTTCCAGGCAAGAGTACTGGAGTGGGGTGCCATTGCCTTCTCCCGGCGGTGAAAGCACTGAGTCCTAACCACTGAGTCAAAGAATTCCCCCAGATTTCTTACAATGATCTCCCAGCTCACTTTCTTCCATTCTTCCACTTGTCCATTTATGCTGCATTTACATGGCCTTCCTAGAACCTGTCTAGCTCTTATTTATTTATTTATTTTTTTTGACTGAGCTGTGAAGGTGGGGTTACTGTCCACATTGAGTGCATACATTGTGGTTAAATGCCTCTGGACTTTCCTTTGATATTTGTCACTCTCTCTGTTTAAATGACTATTGAAAATAGGGATATGCTTTTAAATGGCAACACAGGTTTTCTAAATCCAGTTCATAAGCTTAAATTTTTATCTTTTTAAATACTTACTGTGTGCTAGGCATTGTACTTTTTATGTGTAGGAGCCGATGTTATGGAAAAACCTGTATGATTTTTTTTTGCTAGCCCAATATTATTTAAGTTAATCCTTAAAACAATCCTGTTGAGTGGATACTATTTTCATCTCATCAGATGGAAAAGCTGAGAAAGTTTAAGTGATTGCCAAGGTCACGTAGGCGGTGGTGGAGCTGGGATTCAAGTCAAGGACGTCTGACTCTGGGGATGATGCTCTGCAGCACCAGGCTGTGCTGCCTGCCTCCTGCATACTTCCTGAGTCCAGTCGGCCCTGGTCTTCCCCGTGAGGGCAGAAGCTGTGCCTTGTTTATTACTGTTTCCTGAGGCTAGCACAATGCCTGGAACAGAGCAGATCCTTAAATATTTGTTGTGTTAGTGATGTTCAGTTAATTTTTTAAAAGCTTAGGTGTGAGAAATAAAGTTCATGGCAAATTATTAAAGGCTCATCTGTTCCCTCAAAGCAGAAGTTGACAGACTTTTTGTAAAGGGCCAGATAATAAATAGTTTAGGCTTTGAATGAGTGTTAGTAGCTCAGCCATGTCCGACTCTCTTCGACCTCATGGATTGTAGCCTGCCAGGCTCCTCTGTCCATGAGATTCTCCAGGCACGAATACTGGAGTGGGTTGCCAGCCATTCCCTTCTTCCTGATCCAAGGATTGAACCCAGGTCTCTTGCATTGCAGGCAGATTCTTTACCATCTGAGCCACCAGATCTTTCCTTAGGCTTTGAGAGCTATATGATCTCTGTTGCAGCTAAACTCTTCAGCTCTGCTGTTGCATGAAAGCATCCATAGGTGATTCGTAAGTGACATGACTGTCCAGTAAAACCTTATTTATGGATGCTGAAATTTGAATTGATTTTCACGTCTATCATGTGTTTATGTTGCATGTATTATTTTTTCTAGCCTTTAAAAATCCATCAAAGCCTGTGGCCGTTATAAATATAGGCAGTGGGCTGGACTTGGCTTCAGGTGGGGCATCATTTGCTGATTTCTGCCTGGAGTTTAAATTTTTTCATTAGATCTAGTTAGACATCTGCCTTCTGCCCTTATTTTTTTTGCCAGTGGACTTTCTTTTGTTGCTTCCTGCTTTGGTCTACAGTAAGGAACTACGGAGGAGAAACACTGTTCTGAGATGCCACGTAATATTGGCTACAGGGCTGTCGTTGTGGGCTTTATCCATTATAGTAAATGAAATAAAGACTCTCCTTTGTTCAGGAAATCTGCTTTACTTTTCTTTGAGTAGAAGTTTCAGCTTCATTATTCTAATTCTAACCCAGAATGAGTGTTTGTATTTTATGTTTGTCCTTTAGATAATGTATTTCAGCTGTGGTTTAATAGTGAGCACTACTTGGAGTTAGAAAGACCTGGTCATACCTAGTTGTTTAACTTTCTTCACTAAATAGATCTTTTATTGAGTTTAATTTTTATTTTATTTTGGAGTATAGTTGATTTACAATGTTGTTAGTTTCAGGTGTACAGGAAAATGATTGTTATACATATATCCTTTTCAGATTCTTTTCCGATATAGGTTAATACTGAGTAGCGTTCTCTGTGTCATACTGTAGATCCTTGCTGATAATTTTATGTATGGTAGTGTGTATATGTTAATCCCAAACTCCAAACTTATTTCCCCCTTTTCCCTTTTGGTAACCGTAAGTTTGTATTTGAAGTCTGTGAATCTTTCTTTTTTGTAAATAAGTTCATTATTATTATCTTTTTAGATTTTGCATATAAGCGATATATGGTATTTGTCTTTCTGTCTTACTTCACTTAATATGGTCATTTCTAGGTCCCTCCATGTTGCTGCAAATTTTGCTAGGTTAATCTTAAGCTAGCATTATACCTGGCCCAGAGGAAGAACCCAGGAAGAGGCAAAGCTCCTTCTCTACCCTCTCCTCCATTGCTTTCTCCACCTCACACCCTTGGACACATCACTTTCCTTTTTTGAACTTCAGTTTCCTCATTTGTTAAGTGGGTATGATAGTGCCCTCCGTAAGTACTTAGAAGAATTGGTATGATTTGGGACTTCCCTGGTGGTCCAGGGGTTAAGGGTCCACCTCGCAGTGCAGGGGACGTGAGTTCAATTCCTGGTCAGGGAACTAAGGTCCCGCCTGCCACGTAGTAACTAAGCCTGCAAGCTCTGGAGGTGCAAGTGTACCACATCCCAATGCAGCCAATAAATAAAAATCAATATTAAGAAGAATTGGTATGATGATTAAATTAAAAAGTACTTTGTAAGCGATAGGTACTGCTTAAGTGTGTTGAGTTATTATCACATATTTAGAATATACTTGAGGGCAAAAACGAGAGAGGAACCATTACCAGTGGTGCATTAACTTCTCTTAAATGCACCCCCAACTATTAGTTATCTCATGCTTTTTGGGTGTGAAAGATTGTCACTCATCTTGCTAAATGAGAGGTAAGTGTTTGAGAAAATGTAATGCTTATAATTCAGAGGTGCCATTGCATAGAAGCTTACTATGCAGAATTATAAATTTGAGCCAAAAGTCTTGAAACTCAAATCTTTGGAGCTAAAATCTTCTCGTTTTTACTTTAAAGATGTTGCTTCACTGTCTTCTTGCGTCTTTTCCTACAGGCGGTCTGCTGTCACCCTTATCTTTGTTCTTCTACATAACATGTCCTTGTCCTTTGGCTGCTTTTAAGATTTTCTTATCACTGGTTTTGCAATTTTATTTTGATGTGCTTTTCTTTAATTTCTTTATTTGGCCGTACCAGTTCTTAGTTGCGGCAGGCGAGATCTTTGGTTGTGGCATGCAGGATCTAGTACCCTGACTAGGAATTGAACCGGGGCCCCCTGCATTGGGAGCAAGGAACCTTAGCCATTGGACCACCAGGGAAGTCCCTTGATGTGCTTTTGAATTCAGTGGGTTTTTCTTTTTTCATATTTCTTGTGCTTGGGATTCATTGAGCAGCTTTCTTGGATCTCTGGATTTATAGACCCAAATTTATAGATCCAGATTTATAGATCTGTGGGTTTGTTCATCAAACTTGAGAAAATTTTGGCCATTATCTTTTCATGTATATTTTCTTCTCGATGTCGTCCTTGAGAACTCCAGTTCCATTCATGTTGGACTATTTAAAGTTGACCGACAGCTCAGGGATGCTCTTGTTCAGGGTAAATTTTCATCTTACATGGTGTAGCTTTCACCTTTAGAATTTCAATTTGTGTCATTTTTATATCTTCCATCTCTCTACTTGAGGTTTTGAACGTATGTAATATAGTTGTACTAACTGTTCTAGTGACCTTGTCCACTAATTTTGACTTGACTTTCAGTTCTCGGTTGGTTTGATTGATTTGTATCTCCAATATGAATCTTGTTTTTCTGCTTCTTTGTTTGTTTGGTAATTTTTTTATTGGATTCCAGACATTGTATATTTTACATTGTTGGGTTCTGAATCATTATTTCTTCCTATAAACATTCTTAAGCCTTGTTTGCTCTGTTTTGTTAGCAATAGGACTTTAAAATTTTTACTGTGTTGTAGATGGTGAAATTTTTACTATGTTGTAGATGGTAAATGGCAACATTTTCTTTTACATAAACTCCTAGCCTCCTTGTGGAGAAGGAAATGGCAGCTCACTCCAGTGTTCTTGCCTGGAAAATCCCATGGAGGGAGTAGCCTGGCAGGCTGCAGTCCATGGGGTCGCAGAGTCTGGCACGACTGAGCGACTTCACTTAGCCTCCTTGAGAATAGAAAGTCGCTGAAACAGCAGTAACAGCAACACTTTACCTGCTTTAGCTGTGGATCTGGTGTATCATTTTGTGTTTATTTTCCCCTGTGCTTTGGCAAGTTATTTTGGTAAGTAGAGGGCTGTCCTGTTCTGAATTTCCTTTAGTCTGAGGTTTTAAAAGCTGAATCTGAGAGGTGGTTAAGTAGCAGATTAAATATGCTGATATCTGCTCAGTTTGTTCAGTGCTTACTAGCTGTCACATGGCTTTTTCAAATATTTAAAATATTTAGGAACTTTGACATAGCATAATATTAAACTTTAACAGAGCTGTTTAATAGTTCATGCTTGTTCTGACCTTCTACATACAGGAGGCCTGAGTTGGAAGGAGTGAAGGGAAGCAGGTTTAATTCCGTTTGCCCTTTGAGCTTTATTCCAGAAGTACCTTTTTAAACAATTGTTGTGCTTAAGGTATAACATTGTTTTTGATATCTGTGAGCTTAAAAGTGTTGAGCATATTTTTATATGATTTTATATTAATTTAAAATATACATAAGAAAAAACAGCATTTTTCCTACATGGGAAAAAAGAGCATTTTTAAATGCAGTGGGAGTGGAGGCTGGAGGACACTTAAAGTTTAACTGAACAGTATCTTGAAAACCTACTCGGCCAGGATAAAGTGACAACAGTAATTTTTAAAATGTTATTTTGCAAGGATATTTTCCATTCTGTAGCTTTCATTAACTTGGAGTCCCATTTCTTCACATATAGTTATTAAGCACCTGTTTTGTGCTGGGGACTGCCCTAGGCATGATGAACAGAGCAGGGGATAAGATGCATGTCCCTCTTTGGGGAACTTCTGTTCTAGAGTGAGAGATGAAGTAATAAAGCTAGACTCTCAGTAGTAATAACTGCTGTGAAGACCACAGAAGCAGAATAAAGGAGCGGAGAATGATGGCAGCGGGGTCTGTGGTAGATGGGGGAGTGAGGGAGGCTTCTCTGAGGAGGTGACATTCGATTAGAGATGGGATCTGTGTACGTCTGGGGGAGAGCGTTTGGGCAGTGGAGCCCCACCTTACTGTCCGTGGTTTCTTGTTGCCTGTTGGTGGGGGCAGGTAGTGCAGGCTAGACGTCTGGGAAAAGAAAACCCTCACGGGCTGTGAACCAGTGAGGAAGCAGAGCTGGTGCTGTTCGCCAGTGTCCGTGTGCCTGCCTAGTGCCTGGCACTGGGTAGTGCAGTTGTGAAATGAATTTTCTTTGGCAGAGCCCATCTAATAATGACAAAATTAGTATTAGTAGTGGTAGTATCATTATTAGATAATTGTTAAGTTATAGTAATAGCCACAGATAATTTTTATTGTACACTCTGTGGGGAGTATTGTACCATTTTGCAGACGAGGAAGCCATGAGGCAAGTTAAGAAACTTGCCCAAGAGCACACAGCTGGAGTGGTGGTGTGTACATACCTCCTTTAAAAAATAAATTGTTAAAATTGTTACACATAGTGATACTGATTTTGTTCCTCTTTAATACATCTTGGCAAATGCTCAGTTCAGTTCAGTTCAGCCGCTCAGTTGTGTCCGACTCTTTGCGACCCCATGAATTGCAGCACGCCAGGTCTCTCTGTCCATCACCAACTCCCGGAGTCTACCCAAACCCATGTCCATCGAGTTGGTGATGCCATCCAACCATCTCATCCTCTGTCGTCCCCTTCTCCTCCCGCCCCCAATCCTACCCAGCATTAGGGTCTTTTCCAATGAGTCAACCCTTCGCATGAGGTGCCCAAAGTTTTGGAGTTTCAGCTTCAACATCAAACCTTCCAAAGAACACCCAGGATTGATCTCTTTTAGGATGGATTGATTGGATCTCCTTGCAGTCCAAGGGACTCACAAGAGTCTTCTCCAACACCACAGTTCAAAAGCATCAATTCTTTGGCACTCAGCTTTCTTCACCGTCCAACTCTCACATCCATACATGACCACTGGAAAAACCATAGCCTTGACTAGACGTACTTTTGTTGGCAAAGTAATGTCTCTGCTTTTAAACATGCTATCTAGGTTGGCCATAACCTTCCTTCCAAGTAGTAAGCGTCTTTTAATTTCATGGCTGCAGTCACCATCAGCAGTGATTCTGGAGCCCAAAAAAGTAAAGTCTGACACTGTTTCCACTGTTTCCCCATCTATTTCCCATGGAGTGATGGGACCAGATGCCATGATCTTAGTTTTCTGAACGTTGAGCTTTAAGCCAACTTTTTCACTCTCCTCCTTCACCTTCATCAATAGGCTCTTTAGTTCTTCTTCACTCTCTGCCATAAGGGTGGTGTCATCCGCATATCTAAGGTTATTGATATTTCTCCCGGCAATCTTGATTCCAGCTTGCGTTTCTTCCAGCCCAGCGTTTCTCATGATGTACTCTGCATATAAGTTAAATAAGCAGGGTGACAATATACAGCCTTGACGTACTCCTTTTCCTATTTGGAACCAGTCTGTTGTTCCATGTCCACTTCTAACTGTTGCTTCCTGACCTGCATACAGGTTTCTCAGGAGACAGGTCAGATGGTCTGGTATTCCCATCTCTTTCAGAATTTTCCGCAGTTTATTGTGATCCACACAGTCAAAGGCTTTGGCATAGTCCATAAAGCAGAAATAGATGTTTTTCTGGAACTCTCTTGCTTTTTCGATGATCCAGCGGATATTGGCAATTTGATCTCTGGTTCCTCTGCCTTTTCTAAAACCAGCTTGAACATCTGGAAGTTCACGGTTCACGTATTGCTGAAGCCTGGCTTGGAGAATTTTGAGCATTACTTTGCTAGCATGTGAGATGAGTGCAATTGTGCGGTAGTTTGAGCTTTCTTTGGCATTGCCTTTCTTTGGGATTGGAACGAAAACTGACCTTTTCCAGTCCTGTGGCCACTGCTGAGTTTTCCAAATTTGCTGGCATATCGAATGCAGCAATCATAGCAGCACACAAATCTGTATCGTTTTCTTTAACAGTCTCAGGTTTTTTCTTTTACCTATGTAATTTATTTAATCACTGCTATATTGATAGGTGTTTCTTTCCAGATTTTTGCTGTTGTAAGCTGTTTAAGGTTAGTATTCCTTGTCTTTGGGCACTGTGAAGTGTATCTGTAGATATCGTCTCAGAAGTGAAATTGCTCGGCCCAAGGATAGTTTGCATGTTGTTGTTCAGTCACCCAGTTGTGTCTGACTCTTTGCCACCCCATGAACTATAGCATGTGAGTCCTCTGTCCCTCACCATCTCCCGAAGTTTGCCCATGTTCATGTGCATTGCATTGATGATGCCATTCAGCCGTCTCATTCTCAGATGCCCTTTTCTCCTCCTGCTCTCAATCTTTCCCAGCATCAGGGGCTTTTCTAGTGAGGCAGCTGTTCTCATCAGATGACCAAAATACTGGAGCTTTGTCTTCAGCATCAGTCCTTCCAACGAGTATTCAGGGTTGATTTCCCTTTAGGATTGACTGGTTTGATCTCTTTGCTGTCCAAGAGACTCCCTTTAATTTGCATAACCATCTCCAAATTACCCTTCTAAGGAGCTGTACCAGTTTGTACACCCACCAACTACATGTATTCCCCACATAAGAAAGTGTGTATGTGTAACATATAGGTGATCATGGTACCTGTCTTACAGTTATTATGACGTTTAAGCTGGATTTAGAAAAGGCAGAGGAACCAGAGATCAAACTGCCAACATCCTTCGGATCATAGAAAAAGCAAGAGAATTCCAGAAAAACATACACTTTATTGGTTACACCAAAGCCTTTGACTATGTAGATCACAACAAACTGTGAAAAGTTCTTAAACAGATGGGCATATCAGACCACCTTACCTGCCTCCTGAGAAATCTGTATGCAGGTCAAGAAGCAACAGTTAGAAGTGGACATGGAACAACAGACTGGTTCAAAATTGAGAAAGGAGTATGTCATCGCTGTATATCGTCACCTTGCTTATTTAACTTATATGCAGAGTACATCATGAGAAATGCTGGGCTGGATGAAGCACAAGCTGGAATCAAGATTGCCAGGAGAAATATCAATAACCTCAGATATGCAGATGACACCACCCTTATGGCAGAAAGTGAAGAAGAACTAAAGAGCCTCTTGATGAAAGTGAAAGAGGAGAGTGGAAAAGCTGGCTTAAAACTCAGCATTCAGAAAACTAAGATCATGGCATTCTGTCCCATCACTCTATGAGAAATAGATGGAGAAACAATGGAAACAGTGAGAGACTTTATTTTGGGGGGCTCCAGAATCACTGCTGATGGTGACTGCAGCCATGAAATTAAAAGACGCTTTCTCCTTGGAAGAAAAGCTATGACCAGTCTAGAGAGCATATTGAAAAGCAGAGATATTACTTTGCCGACAAAGATCTGTCTAGTCAAAGTGATGGTTTTTCCAGTGATCATGTAAGGATGTGAGAGTTGGACTATAAAGAAAGCTGAGCGCCGTAGAATTGATGCTTTTGAACTGTGGTGTTGGAGAAGACTCTTGAGAGTCCCTTGGAGTGCAAGGCGCTCTAGTCGGTCTATCCTAAAGGAAATCAGTCCTGAATATTCATTGGAAGGACTGATGCTGAAGCTGAAACTCCAATACTTTGGCCACCTGATGTGAAGAACTGACTCATTGGAAAAGTCCCTGAGGCTGGGAAAGATTGAAGGCGGGAGGAGAAAGGGACGACAGAGGATGAGATGGTTGGAGGGCATCACCGACTCAATGGACATGAGTTTGAGCAAGCTCCGGGAGTTGGTGATGGACAGGGAGGCCTGGCGTGCTGCAGTCCATGGGGTCGCAAAGAGCTGGACACGACTGAGTGACTAAACTGAACTGATGAGGTTTAAATGAATTAAATGCTACCTAGTAAGTGGCTGTTATATATTACTAATATAATTATTAACCATATTTCTGATCCTTATTACCAAAAATATTATAAGCCTAGGAACTATTTCAGGAGGTTGGAAAAGGGGTTTATACAATTAACCACAGAAATGTATGCCCCCAAATGCTGTCCCCTTTTCAGCTCTGCACTGAGGCCTTGGGAGCTCCAGGGGGCCTGTGGGCCTCAGGCTGAGGTTGGAATCAATCCCACAAGCACATACAGATAACAGCCGGGGTGCCCTCAGGGGCCAGGTGCAGTAGATGCTGGCTCCCCGTGGGCCTCTGCAGCTGGCAACTTTCCGTGTATCCATAGGAGGAGGAGGCTGTCCTCTGGGAGGGCCCTTTAGAATATCCTGCCTCTGACACTTGTTCTCCCGTTAGGTTAATCTGGTAAGGCTTAATTTAAATTTGCCTTATGGTTTCACTTACTGGTAATGATTCAGGGAGCTCCTCACCTGAGAAGCAGGTTTACTCGTCTGCATGCTGTTGCTTGAGATTCCTTGTGGAGGAGACCAGCAGTGTGGTGCTGAGGAGGGAACAGCTCTTCAGTCAGGGGTGGGTTTACTGCAGGTTCCCTGAGGGTTACCCAGCACTGCGTGATAAAGTCACTTAACTGCTCCTAGCCTCAGGTTTCGGAGGAGGCAATGGCACCCCACTCCAGTACTCTTGCCTGGAAAATCCCATGGATGGAGGAGCCTGGTAGGCTACAGTCCATGGGGTCGCTAAGAGTCGGACACGACTGAGCGACTTCACTTTCACTTTTCCCTTTCATGCACTGGAGAAGGAAATGGCAACCCACTCCAGTATTCTTGGCTTGGAGAATCCCAGGGACGGCGGAGCCTGGTGGGCTGCCGTCTGTGGGGTCGCACAGAGTCGGACACGACTGAAGCGACTTAGCAGCAGCCTCAGGTTTTTCTGTCACATGTTGTGAAAACTCTTTGAAAATGCAAATGCTGAATGAAAAAGTGTTTACAAAAAAATTGGTACATGAATGTTCATAGCAGTATTATTGTTAATAGCTGAAACATGGAAACAAACCCAGTAATAGAGAATGAAATACTGATGCATGTGAAGTATGGCTGACCTTAGAAATGTTATGCTAAAGGAAAGAAGCCCGGGAAAGAGGTGGGAGGGGAGGGGAGGAACAGGAATGGGGAGTGACTGCTAATGTGTGTGGGGCTTCTTCAGTAGACAATGTCATAAAATTAGATTGTGATGACGGTTGTATGTCTCTGTGAATATACTAAAACCCACTGAACTGTACACTTTTAAGTTGGTGAATTGTATGGTATGTGAATACATACCAGTAAAGCTTTAAAAATGTGAATACAGCATTAGGCATTTTTATTCTCACTGAAGTAACTAAGTTGTCAACTGTTAGTACAGTGCTGGGTGTTGGGGGTATGGCATCTGGATGCATTTTGCCACTTAAACTTTATAGCCCTGATCAAGTTGATGAAATTCTCTGAACTCATGTTTTTCTCCTGTTGAAACAGAAGTAGTGATGGTGACAGCCTTGTCTGCCTGGAGGTATTGTGGGGCCTCAGTGGGGCTTTTGGACGCACGTGTGTGGAGGTGCTGCCAGCGTGTACTCGCTTTCCCTTCCCTCTTCCAGCGTGCAGACTAGGGAGAAGCAGGGGTTAGGAGGGAAAGGCACACAAGAGCAGTAAAGAGCCCTGGCTACTAGCTACGCCAACTTCTTCTTTTTTAAGTAAATTTCTGTGCAGAGATAATTATGTTCGTTACAGCTGTAAGGTTTTGCAGCTTAGCATGAACTTTGTGGTTAAGCCATCCTTTCCAAGATTTAAGAATATTTCAGTTAAGAGGCCACCCTTGTTCCCAGGTGATACCATTAATCAGGTTATTATTGCACAGAACTTCAGTCAAGAAGGTAGGGTAGAAATGATGCTGAGTCTCATGGAATGAACTCCCTTTAGGACTGAGTGTCTGCTTCCATAGGAGAGATGTGAAGATAGTTGCCCATTGTTGGGGAGCTGGGTGACCCCGTCATCCACATGCTGTCTAAGTTTATTCTGAGAGTTGTCCCTGGGAACTGAAACACTGCGTACTTTCACAGCATCACCACCAGGAATGTCCCTTACCTAGAATGTCTGGAATACTGAATGTGCTCCGCTTTCTGCCTAGGGTGCTTGATTATTTTGGAAAATAGGGAATTTCTTCAGGAAAACATTTCTGGCTTTTTGTCAAACAGGAAAAGACCCTAATGCTGGGTAGGATTGGGGGCAGGAGGAGAAGGGGACGACAGAGGATGAGATGGCTGGATGGCATCACTGACTCAATGGACATAGGTTTGGGTGGACTCCAGGAGTTGGTGATGGACAGGGAGGCCTGGCGTGCTGCAGTTCATGGGGTCGCAAAGAGTCGGACACGACTGAGCGACTGAACTGAACTGAACTGAATAGTATGAATTTTGTTTGTCTCTAGTTTATAATGATAGTAGTCACTTTTAGGAGACTTATTAATTCATGGAACTTTAAAAAAGGCCTTCAGTGTGCCAGGCATTACCCTGGGTGGGCATTGGGTATCAAACACAGCAGGAACAGTGGTCCCACTTCAAGGGCTCACGGCTCCTCAGATCAGAGAGTGAGGAAGCCCATGAGGATAAGGACACGGAGACTCCTGCTAGGGGTTTCTCTGTAGGGACAGGAGTGCTGTCCAGATCATTGAAATGTTTCATATCACTCACTCACAGTTATTTTTATTATTTCTACTTTATAAAAAGCTAGCAGTTTTAAAGTATGTTTTACTTTTTCTTGGTGGATGATTTCCGTTTTGATGGCTTCATAATGCACTGGGGTGAAGTAGAATCCTCAGGAAAATAGTGCACAGTTTGCTGACTACAGCTATGGAAGGTTGCCAGGACCTTTTTAAAATGAGTTATTTGTATGTTATTTCAGCCCTTGACCCCAGACTTTATTGTGCTATGAAAACAGCCATGATGTCATCTTTATTCTCAGTAAAAATCGAGACTAAAGGAGAGTTGCAAGGATATATGAGTTACATCGTATGTGATGTATGTTTTTTTCCCCTGAAGGAGCATATGGATTGTACTTTTATTTTTTATTTTTTGGCCACATCTGATGACTTGGAGTATCTTAGTTCCCTGACCAGGGTTTGAACCTGGGCCCCAGCAGTGAAAGCATCGAGTCCTAACCACTGGATGGTCAGCAAATTTGGTTCGTGCTTTTAAGTTCAGATAAGCAGAACATTTGTAGCTATATAATGTAAGCTATAATCTAACTTACAGAGTATTTTCAAGGATAAGAAGTTAACATATAAAGCATAGTGTGATTGCTAAATGGTTTGGAGTTTATTCTTTTTCTAACTTCTTAGAAGTTGATCGCGTACTTATTTTTAATAGAAGTGTTGAGGGCTATCCATTTCTGTAAACGTTGAAAGCTATACATTTCTCTAGAAGTAGCTCTTTAGTAAACCCAGCAGTTTCAAAGTAGAATATTTTTATGATGTGTTTAAATTTTCATTATGATTTCTTCTTTAGCCTGACATTATTTAAAAGTGTGCTTTTAAATTTCCAAATGTATGTTTTAAAAAATTGTTATCGACTTGTTTTAATTACATTGTGATCAGAGTAATGTTTTATATGTACCAATTCTCTGGAATTTGTTGAGATTTTCTTTATTTCCATCCAGATGTGAGGTGAATGTTTAATAAACATTCATAGTATTCTAGAGAAGAATTTTTTTAGGGATGTCATTTTCAGAGTATTTGTTTATTTGTTTTGACCCTGCTGCGAGGCTCGTGGATCTCCGTCCCCCTCTCAGTTCTGGCGCCGCGGTGAGAGTGCCGAATCCTCACCGCTGGACCACCGGGGTGCCCGTGAGGTGTGTTGTTTTGGAGAGCAGGGGGCTGCGCGGTCCTGTGTACTTCTGAGGGTCTCTTCATTACACTGTTCTTTTTTTCTGTTTACTGTTTGCTGATTTTTTGCCTATTTTGCTTGTTAATAATTGGGTAATGATTTGGCGTTAATCTACCTATTATGGGTTAAACTACCCATTATGAGGGTGCATGCGTGCATGCTCAGTCACCTCAGTCATGTCCAACTCTTTGTGACCCTGTGGACTATAGCCTGCCAGGCTTCTCTGTCCGTGAGATTCTCCAGGCAAGAATATTAGAGTGGGTTTCCATTCCCTCCTCCAGGGGATCTTCCCGACCCAAGGATCGAACCCACGTCTCCTGCATTACCGGCAGATTGTTTTCCCACTGAGCCACCTGGGAAGCCCACCATTATGATGGTAGATTTTCAGTTTCTGAGTTTTTACAGTTTTTGCTTTATATGTGTTGACACCATTTTATTAGGCATATATATATGTATCTTTTATTGTTAAGTTGAAATTTTTTTTTATCACTTTTTAGAATGGTGCTACCGTTCTAAAGAAATGATTTTCTTTTCCATGGTCTTTATTATCTCAACATTAATATGGATATTCCAGCTTTCTTTTGGTGGTTGTTTCCTTGGTATACATATTTTCATCCATTTACTTTCAAACTTTTTATGTTCTGTTCTTATGTTTTACGATTATATTAGTTGGTTTTTTTTTTTTTTTTTGTGGCTGCTTTAACAGATTACCACAAACTTGGTGCTGTAAAACAAGAGAAATTTTCTCTCACTGTTCTGGCAGCCAAAAATCCAAAACCAGTATCACTGAGCCAAAAGCTCTGTTGATGGGAACATCCTTCCTCTCAAGTTCTAGAGGAGCGAGTTTGCTCCTCAACTCTGAGGGCCATCAGCATTCTTCGGCTGTAGCGGCATCACTCCGTTCCCTGAGGCCCTGGTCAGATTGCCCTCTTCTCATGTCTTTGTAGCCAGCATCTCAGTCTGCCTCCTTTTTGTGAGGATGCTGGCGATTGCATTTAGGGTCCATCCAGGATCATCTCACCGTTCTCAGTACCTTAATTACATTTCCAGAATCTTTGCAACATGAAGAAAGGTTATCAGTAACAGGGATTAGGACTGATTTCTCTGGGGATCGTCACCAAACCTATCACAGTGGGTATTATTATATCTGTCTTTTAACTGGTGTAATAACATTTCTGTTTATTGTGATTCTGATAGATGTGTACTTTTTCTGTCGTCTTACAATTTGTCTTCTATTTGTAGTTGCCCCCCCTCCATTCTTGCCTTTTTGAACAGCCAGGTGGTTTGGCTTGTTTTTCATTATGTATTCTCCGTGTTTGGTTTGGAAGTTACATAATCTATTATGTTCTTTTCATGGTTCTCCTTGAAATTTTGCCATGCATATTTAACAAAGTGAAATTAGTTTCATATTCCGCTATCAGACAAAACAAAGACATTAAAATACTTTAATTCCAGTTAAACCCAGTGATCAAGTTACTTGCTACTTTTGTCCAGTATTTTAGTCTAGCCTTTTTTTAAACTCCTAGATTGGACAGCATCAGCATTATATTTTTCAAAAACATTTTTAGATTCGCTTTCACATTTAGCAGTTTCTTTACTCATGATGCTTACTGCTTTTCTGATTTTTACCCTGGGATCATTTTTTCTTCATTCTCCAGTCAAGAATACTGGAGTGGGTTGACATTGCCTTCAGGGGATCTTCCTGACCCAGGGATCAAACCCAGGTCTCCTGCATTACAGGCAGACTCTCTACCGTCTGAGCCACCAGGGAATCCCTTTTCTTCATTAGAAACTTCTTTGCTATAGGTTTGTAGGTAGTAACTCTGTTTTTGTTTATCTGGAATGACATTATCTCATAGGCATTCTCCAGAAATACTCTTGCTTGATACAGAAATCTAGATTGACAGTTACTTCCCTTGCAGTAGGTTCTCTACTTTTGTTGTTTCTGTTACAAGTTTGCCGATAGTCTGATTGTTATTCCTAGGTAGGTGATGTCTATTTATTCCTTTGTGTGCTTTTAGAAAAAACTTTTTTGCCTTAGCTATTCTGCAGAATGATTACAGTATTTATGAGGCAGATATTTACTTTGCTTGACATTTGTGGATTCATGTCTTTCAATTATGTAGAATTGTCAGCCATTCCCTCTACATTTTCTTATTCTGTCTTCTGTCATAATTTGCATCTCCTTGTCTCTCTGTGCTTGTTTTCTGGTTAATTTCTTTTCAAATCTTTTAATTCACTGATTCCTGTTTGTATGAAAGCTGTTATTAATTCATTATTTGATTAAACTTTTTTTTCCTAAATTATTTCATTTCTGAAAATTATTTGGTTTCTTTTTCAGCTCTTCTTGCTTATTTTAGATAGTCCCTGGGGATTGTCATATTTATGATTAATTTATTTTAAGCACTTCATACATAGTTATTCTATGTCTTGTTTGATAATTCTAGTATCTGAAGTCTTTGAGGGCCCTGACCTATAACATATTTATTTCTTCAGTGATTGTCACTTATGGAGATTGTTTTTGGGTTTATTGAATTTTTAACTTGGACCCCATATTTGGTTGATCTTAACCTGTGGGATAAAGGACAGAAAATGGTATGGACCTAACAGAAGCAGAAGATATTAAGAAGAGGTGGCAAGAATACACAGAAGAACTGTACAAAAAAGATCTTCATGACCCAGATAATCACGATGGTGTGATCACTCACCTAGAGCCAGACATCCTGGAATGTGAAGTCAAGTGGGCCTTAGAAAGCATCACTATGAACAAAGCTAGTGGAGGTGATGGAATTCCAGTTGAGCTATTTCAAATCCTCAAAGATGATGCTGCACTCGATATGCCAGCAAATTTGGAAAACTCAGCAGTGGCCACAGGACTGGAAAAGGTCAGTTTTCGTTCCAATCCCAAAGAAAGGCAATGCCAAAGAATGCTCAAACTACCGCACAATTGCACTCATCTCACATGCTAGCAAAGTAATGCTCAAAATTCTCCAAGCCAGGCTTCAGCAATACGTGAACCGTGAACTTCCAGATGTTCAAGCTGGTTTTAGAAAAGGCAGAGGAACCAGAGATCAAATTGCCAATATCCGCTGGATCATCGAAAAAGCAAGAGAGTTCCAGAAAAACACCTATTTCTGCTTTATGGACTATGCCAAAGCCTTTGACTGCGTGGATCACAATAAACTGCGGAAAATTCTGAAAGAGATGGGAATACCAGACCATCTGACCTGTCTCCTGAGAAACCTGTATGCAGGTCAGGAAGCAACAGTTAGAAGTGGACATGGAACAACAGACTGGTTCCAAATAGGAAAAGGAGTACGTCAAGGCTGTAGATTGTCACCCTGCCTATTGAACTTATATGCAGAGTACATCATGAGAAACGCTGGGCTGGAAGAAACACAAGCTGGAATCAAGATTGCCGGGAGAAATATCAGTAACCTTAGATATGCGGATGACACCACCCTTATGGCAGAAAGTGAAGAAGAACTAAAGAGCCTCTTGATGAAGGTGAAGGAGGAGAGTGAAAAAGTTGGCTTAAAGCTCAACGTTCAGAAAACTAAGATCATGGCATCTGGTCCCATCACTCCATGGGAAATAGATGGGGAAACAGTGGAAACAGTGTCAGACTTTACGTTTTTGGGCTCCAGAATCACTGCTGATGGTGACTGCAGCCATGAAATTAAAAGACGCTTACTCCTTGGAAGGAAGGTTATGGCCAACCTAGATAGCATGTTTAAAAGCAGAGACATTACTTTGCCAACAAAAGTCCGTCTAGTCAAGGCTATGGTTTTTCCAGTGGTCATGTATGGATGTGAGAGGTGGACGGTGAAGAAAGCTGAGCGCTGAAGAATTGATGCTTTTGAGCTGTGGTGTTGGAGAAGACTCTTGAGAGTCCCTTGGACTGCAAGGAGATCCAATCAATCCATCCTGAAAGAGATCAATCCTGGGTGTTCATTGGAAGGTTTGATGTTGAAGCTGAAGCTCCAATACTTTGGGCACCTCATGCGAAGGGTTGACTCATTGGAAAAGACCCTAATGCTGGGTAGGATTGGGGGCGGGAGGAGAAGGGGACGACAGAGGATGAGATGGTTGGATGGCATCACCGACTCGATGAACATGGGTTTGGGTAGACTCCGGGAGTTGGTGATGGACAGAGAGGCCTGGCGTGCTGCAATTCATGGGGTCGCAGAGAGTCGGACACGACTGAGCGACTGAACTGAACTGAACCTGTGGGATAACCTGAGGATGTTTTTTCCTGAAATGATTTTGTTTTCTTCTACTGTGACCCAAGGTTATTTAGCCTGAGACCATTTCCATCCCCTGATAGAGTTCAGCTCATCAGCTACTCCTTTTTTTGCCTCTGCCAACTGAGTGAGATTTTTGTCATTTGACCTCTATGTCACTTTCTGTGAGTGATTCCAATTCAGAGTTCTGGTTTCAGTCTTAAGGTTTTGGCTGTTGTTGCTGTAGTTGTTGTTTTGCCCTTGGAGGTTTTATGTATTTCTTACATGTGAATAATATTTAGAAAATAACAGTATGGAATGTCTTATTTGAGTGGTGGGGACTCTAAAATTTTATTTATTACTTGAGCTCTCCAAATGCTATTTGTTAGTAATGGGAATAGTGGTTGTGTATTGGTATAAAACTTAGGAAAAGGATATTTAGTCTGAGGTGATTCTGAAATGCACAGTTTGAAGGTGAGTGGAGTTGATGTTTTTGGTGCAGGAAGGAGCAGGCTGCAGCTTGGGCAGCATGGGAGACTCGGCTAAAGTCACGTGCTCAGTGTTTTCATCCCAAAAACGATCACTTGGTTTCTCAAGTTCTTTCTGGTGCTAAAAATGTGTGCTTGTAAGGTTTTGTCTCACTGCTCTTTATTTCTGTTATGTTAATTTAATCAGCATTATTTAAAATCTGTGTTCAGAGAATTGTGTTGGGAATTTTGGAAGGTAAAGCATTTAATAGCTTCCTGCCTCAGTAAGCCTGAAGTCTAGGAATTGTCTTAAAAGTTGACAGTACAGAGCGTTGATATATCTGTAAGAAGGAGCTCAGAAAGTGGTACTGCTGTGTGTGCCCTGTGCTTGTATTGAGGAAGACGGTGCCCATCATAGAATGTTCTTCTAGTGTTCTTTTTAAAGAGATTGAGTCTTTTTAAAATATATATATATATAAGTTTTATTTATTTATTTTTGGCTGTGCTGGGTCTTCGTTGATGCGAGGGCTTTTTCTCTAGTTGTGACCAGCAGGGACTCGTCTCTAATTGTGGTGGGCAGGCTTCTCATTGCAGTGGCTCCTCTTGTTGGGGTCTGTTAAGGCACGCAGGCTTCAGCAGTTGTAGCACATGGGCTCAGTAGTGGTGGTTCCCAGACTCGAGAGCACAGGCTTAGTCATTGTGGTGCCTGGGCTTAGCTGCTCCACACATGTGGGACCCTCCTGGACCAGGGATCAAACTGGTGTCTCCTGAACTGGCAAGTGGACTCTCACTGAGCTACCGAGGAAGCCCTCGGTCAGTCTTTAAAGATGCTAATGCTGCTTGTAATAATAATAACGAGAGCAGCAACAACCATTTATTCTGTTCACTGTGTGCCAAGCACTGTATGAAACATCTGACATAAATTAACTCATTTAAGTAGATAATAGTATCATTCGCACTGACAGGTGAAGAAACAGAAGCGTAGAGTGCGTGTGTATGCTCACTTGCTTGGTTGTGTCGGACTCTTTGTGACCCCATGGACTGTAGCCTGCAGACTCCTCTGTCCATGAGATTTTCCAGGCAAGAATGCTGGGGTGGGTTGCCATTTCTTTATCCAGGGGCTCTTCCCCACCCAGGGATCGAACCCATCTCTCCCGCGTCTCCTGCATTGGCAGGCGGATTCTTTATCACTGAGCCACCTGGGAAGTATATAGAGAGATTAAAAATGTGGCTAAGGTTATGTAGCTAGAAAATAGTAAACTGGGATCAGAACCCACGAGGCTTGGCTTGAGGGTCTCTACTCTAGATATGAATTGAGCACATTTATTAATCAGCATTGAGAGGCTAGCGGAATTTTTATGAAGACCCAAGCCAGATGTTTTGTGTATCGATATTATCTCTCAGATTTTGGAAATATAAACAGAATAGGGTGCATTACAGTTCACTTAAATTTGTTCAGTTGAACAGATGGTTGGCTTATCTTTGGCTGCTCCACCCAGAGTTGTTTTTAAAACCACACCCAAGTCTCTTTCAGTAACCTACACTGCAGTATTGATTTAGAAATTGAGTTAGAGTGAGAAACTTCACTTCTTTATTTGTGCTCCATGTGTTGATAGAACACAGAAGTTTTAATAGAATGTTTTTAATTAATGTATTTTAACTTTTAGTTGATTAAACTTAATGTTCTTGAAGCTTTTGAAATGAACTTTTTGAACAACTACTTTCACGTTCTCATCAGGTATTAGATAATTAAAATATTCCCTGTTTGTCGGGTGCCCGCTGTGTGCCAGGCATTGTACTAGATATTTTACGCTTATTTTTTCTAATTGTCCCAACAGCCTTGAAACATGATTTGAGTATATTGTATTACAAATGAGGAAACCGAGGTGAAAAAGATGACAGTGAAGATTGAGGCAGGAGCGGGTGCGGCTGGTGCGTATCTGGAGCGCTCACCACTGGGCCTGGTGGGGGGAGAGCGCACCCCTCAGTCTCCAGGGAGGAGGCGGTGAGATAACTGGAAGAGAGTCACCACCACAAATCCACATGGATTCAGGAGAGATGTTTAAAGTTATGGAGACTGTAGAGAAAAAGCAAAATAGTGTTTATCAGAGACAATTCCTAAAACTTTCTTGGGAACAGTTTCCAATGTGCCAATGAAGGAATGATAACTTTCTCTTTAAAAACAGAATTCAAAGGAAGAGGTTTGCAGACCAAAATAATAAGATGTTAAAATGTTTGCTTATTGAAAAATAAAACTATGGAAGATAGTAGTCTGGGAATGTTAAATATGACAAAAGGTCATTGTAAGTATACAGCTTTATTCAAGTTTGTAGGAATAAATACATCAAGATTTCAATAGATAGGCAGGTGGACAGAGAAATTAATAGACAGTAATGGAAATTTCAGATGTAAATAAATATAAAAAGCATTCATCCTTTCCTGCTAATCAGAGAAATACCAAATAAAGCAGCCACTTCCAATTCATCAAATAAGGAAAAATTTTCTGATACCTCTGCCTCATTTTCAGAGTATGTGAGCTAAGAAGGAACTGAAATGTTTTATTTCACCCTAACCCCTGTGGAGAGTTACTTACGCTGTGAACTTTCCTTCCCAGTTTACACTGTTTCATTTAGCAACTGTTGTTTGAGTTCCCACTCTAGGCAATGTCCTACAACTAGGATTTTTTAAAAGGATAACATTTGAGGGATTATTTATTTTATTTGTGCTGTTGCAGTTATTTGAGAGTGCTTTGCATTTTTATTGGCTTGTTAAAATATGCTGTTCAGTTCAATCACTCAGTTGTGTCCAGCTCTTTGCACCCCATGGACTGAAGCACACCAGCCCTCCCTGTCCATCACCATCTCCCGGAGCTTGCTCAAACTCAGGTCCATTGAGTCGGTGATGCCATCCAACCATCTCATCCTCTGTCGTCCCCTTCTCCTCCTGCCCTCAGTCTTTTCCAGCATCAGGGTCTTTTTCCAGTGAGTCAGGTCTTCTCATCAGATGGCCAAAGTATTGGGACTTCAACTTTAGCATCAGTCCTTCCAGTGAATATTCAGGACTGATTTCCTTTATGATAGACTGGTTTGATCTTGCACTCCAAGGGACTCTCAAGAGTCTTCTCCAACACCACAGTTCAGAAGCATCAATTCTTCAGTGCTCAGCTTTCTTTATGGTCCAACTCTCACATCCATAACATGACTACTGGAAAACCCATAGCCTTGACTAGATGGACCTGTGTCAGCAAAGTAATATCTCTGCTTTTTAACATGCTGTCTAGGCTGGTCATAGCTTTTCTTCCAAGGAGCAAGCGTCTTTTAATTTTGTGACTGTGGTCACCACCTGCATTGATTTTGGAGTCAAAGAAAATAAAGCCTCTCCTGTTTGCATTGTTTTCCCATCTATTTGCCATGAAGTGATGGGACCAGATGCCATGATTTTAGTTTTCTCAATGTTGAGTTTTAAGCCAGCTTTTTCACTCACCTATTTCACTTTCATCAACAGGCTTTTTAGTTCCTCTTTGCTTTCTACCATAATGGTGGTATCATCTGAATATCTGAGGTTATTGATATTATCCCAGCAATCTTGATTCCAGCTTGTGCTTCATCCAGCCTGGCATTTCGCATGATGTACTCTGCATAGAAGTTAAATAAGCAGGGTGACAGTATACAGCATTGATGTATTCCTTTCCCAATTTGGAAGCAGTCTGTTGTTCCTTGTCTGGTTCTAACTGTTGGTTCTTGACCTGCATACAGATTCTTCTCAGGAGGCAGGTCAGGTGGTCTGGTATTCCCATCTCTTTAAGAATTTTCCACAGTTTATTGTGATCCACACAGTCAAAGGCTTTAGCGTAGTCAGTGAAGCAGAAGTAGAGGTTTTTCTGGAATTCTCTTGCTTTTTCTATGATCCATTGGATGTTGGCAATTTGATTGCTGGTTCCTCTTTCTTTTCTGAATCCAGCTTGAACATCTGGAAGTTCTCAGTTCACGTACTGTTGAAGCCTCTTTTGGAGAATGTTGGGCATTGCTTTGCTAGTGTGTGAAATGAGTGCACTTGTGCAGTAGTTTGAACATTCTTTGGCATTGCCTTTCTTTGGGATAGGAGTGAAAACTGACCTTTTCCAGTCCTGTGGCCACTGCTGAGTTGTCCAAATTTGCTGTCATATTGAATGCAACACTTTAACAGCATCATCTTTTAGGATTTGAGGTAGCTCAGCTGGAATTCCATCACCTCTGCTAGCTTTGTTCATAGTGATGCGTCCTAAGGCCCACTTGACTTCAAATTCCAGGATGTCTGGCTCTAGGTGAGTGATCACACCATTGTGGTTATCTGGGTCATGAAGATCTTTTTTGTGTAGTTCTGTGTATTCTTGCCACCTGTTCTTATATCTTCTGCTCTGTTAGGTCCACACTGTTCCTGTTCTTTATTGTGCCCATCTTTGTATGAAATGTTCCCTTGGTATTTCTAATTTTCTTGAAGAGATCTCTAGTCTTTCCCATTCTATTGTTTTCCTCTATTTCTTTGCATTGATCACTGAGGAAGGCTTTCTTATCTCTCCTTGCTATTCTTTGGAACTCTGCATTCAAATGGGTATATCTTTCCTTTTCTCCTTTGCTTTTAGCTTCTCTTCTTTTTTCAGCTATTTGTAAGGCCTCCTCAGACAACCATTTTGCCTTTTTGTATTTCTTTTTCTTCGGGATGGTTTTGATCACCGCCTCCTGCACAATGTCACAGACCTCTGTCCATAGTTTTTCAGGAACTCTATCCCTTAAATCTGTTTGTCATTTCCATTGTATAATCATTAAGGGGTTTGATTTAGGTCACATCTGAATGGGCTGGTGGTTTCCCCTACTTTCTTCAATTTAAATGTGAATTTGGCAGTGAAGAGTTCATGATCTGAGCTGTAGTCAGCTCCTGGTCTTGTTTTTGCTACTTGTATAGAGCTTCTCCATCTTTGGCTGCAAAGAGTATAATCAAGCTGATTTCTGATGATGTCCATGTGTAGAGTGATTTCTTGTGTTGTTGGAGGAAGGTGTTTGCTGTGACCAATGGGTTCTCTTGGCAAAGCTCTACTTGCCTTTGCCTTGCTTCATTTTGTACTTCAAGGCCAAACTTGTTACTCCAGGTATTTCTTGACTTCCTACTTTTGCATTCCAGTCCCCTATGATGAAAAGGACATTTGTTTTTGGTGTTAGTTCTAGAAGGTCTTGTAGATCATCATAGAGCCGTTCAACTTCAGCTTCTTCACCTTTACTGGTTGGGGCATAGACTTGGATTACTGTGATAGTAAATAGTTTGCCTTGGAAATGAACAGAGGTCATTCTGTCGTTTTTGAGTTTGCACCCAGGTACTGCATTTTGGACTCTCTTGTTGACTGTGAGCGCTACTCCATTTCTTTTAAGGTATTCTTGCCCAGAGTAGTAGCTATACTGGTCATCTGAATTAAATTCACCTATTCCAGTCCATTTTAGTTCACTGAATCCTAAAATGTCAATGTTCACTCGAAAGTATGCTGTAGGTTTTCAGAATGTTCTGAACTGTTGTGTGGAAATCAGTTTGAGGTATTGTCAAATTTTTGGGCCCTGAGGAAAATTGCCTCCCCTAAGCAAATGAAGCATGATCATTCATTTGAGGCTTGGGATTGAACAGTTGACTAAATGGACCATTTCTCTCCTTTATTAACCCCAGAAGGTCAGGCTGCAAGGCCAAGGTGCCTAGATTTTCTAGACCCGCAGTATAATATACTTGGGAAAGAACAATTTATTTGTTCATGTCAAAACTGGGTCACATTCTGGTTAACAGTGATAGTATTGCTTGGCTAAGTATCAGTTCAAGGTAAAAACATTCTCATTTTAGGCTCGGATTGTTAGTCTTTCTTCCTGTGTTTAACTAGATTGCAGAGTGACTTTTCCTTCCATATGAAGTCTGTGTAGAATTTTCTATACTCACATATGTCTGGTCAGCCTATGCTTCCTGACTTGCTTGGCTGGGTCTCTGCAGTCTTTCTGGGCCTCTGGTGCCATAAGTCTAGAATTCTCCTTTTTTTAACTCCTGACCTTGGGAGTTATCCTTGCTTGAGTCTCCAAAATCAGTCAGCTAGAGACAGACACAGCTTTAGTTTTGTCTACCAGCTTTGGGAGTTGACGTAGTTCTTAGAAACATAATACCCAGGTGACTTGAAACATAAAACCCAGTTTGACACACAGATTGTTGGTTTGCAGCCTGGAACTTCCTTGTGAGTGGTGGACTGAAATTTGGAGTTTGTTTAGTTAACTGCTTGTATCCCCAGAGTCATACGTCAGTTTTGATTGGATGGGGCAAAGTGATGACTTTGCTTACAGTCAGATGCCTCTGGAATCCAGACTTAGATTAGCATTGCCGTCCAGAATGTGAGACCTGAGTGTGTATTTGCTCCTCAGTGTATGTTTATTGAGGGCCTCCTAGGTGTTAGCCTTGTGCAAACAATAGTGAGTGAGAGAGGTAAGTCTGCTACTCTCCGGAGAGGTTATATTCTAACAGGGGAGACAGACGGTGAATTTCTGAAAGTAGTTGTAATAACTGACACTTAGTGTGTTAGTATGTAGTTAGTTGGTCAGACACTCGTGCTAGACATTTTGCACACATTATGAGGGGGTACATTTGTTAGCCTCATTAGTTCAGATGTGGAAGGTGAGATCAGGGAAATTAAGAAATTTACTCAAGCTTACAGAGCCAGTTTGCCTTGGAAACTAACTGAGATCATTCTGTCCTGTTTGAGATTGCATCCAAGTACAGCATTTCAGACTCTTGTTGACTATGAGGGCTACTTCATTTTCTCTAAGAAATTCTTGCCCACAGTAGTAGATATAATGGTCATTTGAATTAAATTCACCTGTTCCCGTCCATTTCAGTTCACTGATTCCGAACCATTCCATCCATTCAATAGTAATCCAAATCTGTGCCCCAACCACTGAATACCTAAGAAGCTGAAGCTGACTGGTTGTGTGAAGACCTACAAGACCTTCTAGAACTAACACCAGAAAACGATGTTCTCTTCATCACAGGAATCAGGCAACTGGAATGCAAAAGTAGGAAGTCAAGAGACACCTGGAGTAATGGGCAAGTTTGGCCTTGGAGTAAAAAATGAAGCAGGGCAAAGGCTAATGGAGCTTTACCAAGAGAACCCACTGGTCATAGCAGACACCTTCCTCCAACAACACAAGAGATCAGTCTACACATGGACATGACCAGATGGTCAGTACCGAAATCAGCTTGATTATATTCTTTGCAGCCAAAGATGGAGAAGCTCTATACATTCTGCCAAAACAAGACCGGGAGCTGACTGTGGCTCAGATCATGAACTCCTTATTGCCAAATTCAGACTTAAATTGAAGAAAGTGTGGAAAACCACTAGATTAAGTATGACCTAGATCAAATTCCTTATTATACAGTGGAGGTGGCGAATAGATTCAAGGGGTTAGATCTGATAGAGTGCCTGAAGAACTGTGGATGGAGGTTTGTAACATTGTACAGGAGGTGGTGACCAAAACCATTCCCAAGAAAAAGAAATGCAAGAAGGCAAAGTGGTTGTGTGAGGAGGCCTTACAGATAGCTGAAAAGCAAAAGGCAAAGGAGGAGGGGAAAGATACACCCAACAGAACGCAGAGTTCCAAAGAATAGCAAGGAGAGATAAGAAAGCATTCTTCGTGGACAATGCAAAGAAACAGAGTAAAAGAATAGAATGGGAAAGCCTAGAGATCTCTTCAAGAAAATGGAGATACCAAGGGAATATCTCATGCAAGGATGGGCACAATAAAGGAGAGAAAGGGCAAGAACCTAACAGAAGCAGAAGAGATTAAGAAAAGGTGGCAGGAATACACAAAAGAACTGTACAGAAAAGGTGCTAATGACCTGCATAACCATGATAGTGTGATCACTCACCTAGAGCCAGACATCCTGAAATATGAAGAAAAGTGGGACTTAGAAAGTGTCACTGTGAACAAAGCTAGTGGAGGTGATAGAATTCCAGCT
Source organism: Giraffa tippelskirchi (assembly GCF_054371585.1). NCBI lineage: Eukaryota > Metazoa > Chordata > Mammalia > Artiodactyla > Giraffidae > Giraffa > Giraffa tippelskirchi. The sequence continues at coordinate 1,944,290 of NC_137275.1, forward strand.
GAACTATTTCAAATCCTAAAAGATGATGCTGTTAAAGTGCTGCACTCAATGTGCCAGCAAATTTGGACAACTCAGCAGTGGCCACAGGACTGGAAAAGGTCAGTTTTCATTCCAATCCCAGAGAAAGGTGGTCCCAAAGGATTTTCAAACTACCGCACAGTTGTACTCATCTCACACACTAGCAGCTGCTGCTAAGTCGCTTCAGTTGTGTCCAACTCTGTGCGACCCCATAGACGGCAGCCCACCAGGCTCCGCTGTGTCTGGGATTCTCCAGGCAAGAACACTGGAGTGGGTTGCCATTTCCTTCTCCAGTGCATGCAAATGAAAAGTGAAAGTGAAGTCGCTCAGTCGTGTTCGACTCTTTGCGACCCCATGGACTGCAGCCTACCAGGCTCCTCCGTCCATGGAATTTTCCAGGCAAGAGGACTGGAGTGGGGTGCCATTGCCTTCTTCGCATGCTAGCAGAGTAATGCTCAAAATCCTTCAAGCCAGGCTTCAACAGTACGTGAACTGAGAACTTCCAGATGAACAAGCTGAATTTAGAAAAGGCAGAGAAACTAGAGATGAGATTGCCAACATCCATTTTGATCATAGAAAAAGCAGTGAATTCCAGAAAAATATCTGCTGCATTGACTATGCTAAAGCGTTTGACTGTGTGGATCACAAGAAACTGTGGAAAATTCTGAAAGAGATGGGAATACCAGACCACCTTACATGCCTCCTGAGAAACCTGCATGCAATTCAAGTAGCAGCAGTTAGAACTAGACGTGGAACAACGAACTTGTTCAAAATTGGGAAAGGAGTTCACCCTGCTTATTTTAAGTTATATGCAGAATACATCATGCGAAATGGTGGTCTTAATGAACCACAAGCTGGAATCAAGATTGCTGGGAGAAATATCAATAACCTCAGATATGCAGATGATACTGCTCTAATGGCAGAAAGCAAAGAGGAACTAAAGAGCCTCTTGATGAGGGTAAAAGAGGAGCGTGAAAAAGCTGGCTTAAAGCTCCACATTCAAAAAACCTAAGATCTGGGATGGGGAGGGAGATATATATACCTGTGGGTGATTCATGTTGATGTTTGGCAGAAACCAGCACAATTCTGTAAAGCAATTATCCTTCAATTTAAAAAATAAATAAAATTAAAAAGAAAAGAAAACAAAGATCATGGCATCTAGTCCCATCACTTCACTGCAAATAGAAGAGGAAAAAGTGGCAGCGGTGACAGATTTTATTTTCTTGGGCTCCAAAATCACTGTAGATGCTGACTGTAGCCATGAAATTAAGACTCTTGCTCCTTGGAAGAAATGCTATGACAAATCTAGACAGTGTATTAAGAAGTAGAGGCATCACTCTGCCAACAAAGGTCTGTACAGTCAAAGTTACGATTTTTCCGGTAGTCATGTACGGATGCGAGTTGGATCATGAAGAAGGCTGAGCCCCGAGAATTAATGCTTCAAATTGTGGTGGTGGAGAAGGACCCCCCCTTTTTTTTTTCTTTTCTTCTTTGGAGAAGACTTTTAAGAGTCCCTTGCACTGCAAGGAGATCACACCAGTCCTAAAGGAGATCAACCCCGAATATTCATTGTTAGGACTGATGCTAAAGCTCCAATCCTTTGGCCACCTGATGGGAAGAGCCGAGTCACATAAAGACCCTGATGCTGGGAAAGATTGAGGGCAGGAGAAGGGACAGAAGAGGATGAGATGGTTGGGTGGCATCGACGACTGAACGGACATGAGTTTGAGCAAACTCAGGGAGACGGTGAGGGACGGGGAAGCCTGGCGTGCCGTTGTCAGTCCGTGGAGTCGCAAAGAGTAACTCGGGGACAGTGAGGGATGGGGAAGCCTGGCGTGCCGTTGTCAGTCCGTGGAGTCGCAAAGAGTAACTCGGGGACAGTGAGGGATGGGGAAGCCTGGCGTGCCGTTGTCAGTCCGTGGGGTCGCAAAGAGTAACTCGGGGACGGTGAGGGACAGGGAAGCCTGGCGTGCCGTTGTCAGTCCATGGGGTCGCAAAGAGTAACTCGGGGACGGTGAGGGACAGGGAAGCCTGGCGTGCCGTTGTCAGTCCGTGGGGTCGCAAAGGGTAACTCGGGGACGGTGAGGGACAGGGAAGCCTGGCGTGCCGTTGTAAGTCCATGGGGTCACAAAGAGTAACTCAGGGAGACGGTGAGGGACAGGGAAGCCTGGCGTGCCGTTGTCAGTCCATGGGGTCGCAGGGTCAGACACAACTCAGCTACTGGAACAACTGCAGAGCCAGTGAATGGCTGAGCTGGAGTTTGAACTCAAACAGTGTGAGTCCGGAGTCTGTACTCTGAAAGTACAGATGAATGCCTTGAAAGGGAAGAAAACCCTGGGTGATCTGAGAGAGCTGGGAAGGGGGGCTGCTCGAAATCTCACAGTGAGGGAAACTTATCTCAAAACTTGGATGTGAAATTTGACCTGAAACCTGCCTGATAAGGAGTAAGGTGCTCAAAGTAGCTGAAGTAAATTTGTTCTGGGCAGAGAAGGGTCTAAAGGTTCTGAGGCAGGAAGGAGCTGGATGTATTTGCAGAAGAAGGGAGGCCAGTTTATCTGGGACAAGGAGGCAAAAAGATTGCTGGGCCCTAGTTGAAAAGGTCCCTGCTGGCTGGTATCAGCAGTTCAGATTTACTCAGGGACTGTGGGAAGTCACTGATAGGAATCAGGTAGGAGGAGGACCTGATTTGATTGTGCTTTTATGGAGAATGTGTTACAGGAGTTTGAGTCCAAGCAGGGAGGCTAGGCTAGGGGACGATTAAGAGTTCTGTTTTGGACATGGGTATGAAGGGCCTTGGAGAAGGCAATGGCACCCCACTCCAGTTCTCTTGCCTGGAGAATCCCAGAGACGGCGGAGCCTGGTGGGCTGCCGTCTATAGGGTCGCACAGAGTGGGACACGACTGAAGCAACTTAGCAGCAGCAGCAGCAGCATGAAGGGCCTTCCTAATGTTAATATCTTTTTTTGCTTATTTACCAAGATGTAACTGAAATATCTCAGTCCTTAAAGAAAATGATGATAAGCAGATTTAGCTTCACCCCTTTCTCCCACTCCCAAACAAAGCCCCTCCTCACTCCTGGCCTGGCTCTGGCTGTTGCTGGAGTGCCTGTTGCTCTCACCACCTGTGATGTCTCCTCTGGAGCCCTTCCTTAATGTTGCCACTGACCTCCCCACCCCCATCCTCCCAGTGCCCTGCCATGGCACTGTGTAAGTTATTTATGCAGCTCACTTACTGCCTGGTCCCCTCTGCTAGTGCATATGTTTCCTGAAGGCAGAAATCTTTGTTTTGTGCATTGAGTCTCCAAGCATCCAGATTGAAGCTAACACAGTGCCTGGCCTGTGTTAGCTTCATGGTAGGAGCAAAAAACTAAGATCATGCCATGTGGTCCCATCACTTCATGGCAAATAGTTGGGGAAAAAGTGGAAGCAGTGACAGATTTTATTTTCCTGGGCTCCAGAATCACTGAAGAAAGTGACTGCAGCCATGAAATTAAAACACACTTGGTCTGTGGGAAAAAAGATAGAAACTTAGACAGCATAGTAAAAAGCAAAGGCATCCATCACTCTGCAAACAAAGGTCTGTCTGGTCAAAGCTGTGGTTTTCCCAGTGGTCATGTATCAGTGTGAGAGCTGGGCAGTAAAGAAGGCTGAGTGCCAAAGAATTGATGCTTTCGAACTGTGGTTGGAGAAGACTCTTGAGAGTCCCTTGGACAGCAAGGAGATACAGTCAGTCCATCCTAAAGGAAATCAGCCCTGAATATTCATTGGAACGACTCATGCTGAAGCTGAAGCTCCAATACTTTGGCCACTTGATGCGAAGAGTCGACTTATTGGAAAAGACCCTGATGCTGGGAAAGATTGAGGGCAGGAGGAGAAGGGGACGACAGAGGATGAGATGGTTAGATAGCATCGCCAGCTCAGTGGACATGAGTTTGAGCCAACTCCAGAAGACAGTGAAGGACGGAGGAGCCTGGCGGCAGTCCGTGGGGAGCAGACACGGCTTAGGGACTAAACAACAACACAAGGAGCTCAGTAGGCGTTCCTTGAGGGTATCCTTCGGCTGCTCCTTCAACTGCATTCGAAAAGTTCTTTCTGGGATCTGTTGCTTCTGTGGCCCAAATGTGGACGGAGCCTTTGAGAGTTTGAAATCTCCCCTCTACCTCAGTAGTGTCATATTTGTTGAAATGGCACATTTTGATTAAATAAAGACTAATAAAATATATGCAGTTTGAGGCATAATTTTCCTTTGTTTCAATTGGTTTTCGCCATTTTTCCATATTATGAGAAAATGAAAATTAGGCCATTTCATTCAGTTTAAGACCTTCGTGATTTTCCCCTTCAGATATCATTTGGAATTTTTAAAGCCTTCAGAAGTATTTTGGATATTAGCATAGGAAATTCCTATGGTGGTAATAACAATGAGAAATTATACATACAAGAAAATATCTTTTGTTTTTGAAACCAGTTGTAGTTGTGATAGACGTCCAGAATTTTCAGTTATTTCTCACCAACAGTAAAAAGCAAGCAAGCAGGAAGGAATTTGGTGTTGTGGAATGTCCATAAAACCTGGCCAGGACACTTTGGGCCCAGCCTTGTCCAGTAATCATAGCCACCCTTTAATGTGTGTCCACTGGCAAGCACTGCTAAATACTGTCTAAGTAGCATTTCTGATTCTTACAGTACCCCTGAGGTTTCCGTGACGCATCCATTTATAGGTGATGAAACTGATGTTCAGAGAGAAGTGAAGCGACCTCAGAAGCTCAGGATGTGGCGGCAAGCAGTGCAGTGGACCTCTGGCTTGCCCTCAGCCTGACCTCAGACACACCGGGCTGCTGCTCTCTGCCCGTGACTCCCAGTGTGCCCAGGGCCGTCTGCTGCCTTCTCTGAGCCTCGGCTTCCGAGTTCTGAAATGAAGGAGTTAGATTAAAACTGCCACGGAGATCTTTATAGCATTGTGTCAGAAAGGCTCTCCGGGTCCTGAGGCCTGCTGTGCTGCCTGCAGCTCTTCAGGCTTCTCACACTGTTATCGAGCACCTCCTGTGCACCAGACAGCAGGTAAGATGCTTAGACTATGGACGGTTAGAAAACCTGGTGGGCTTTCGGAATGAATAAGATGACTGTATTTCCCTAATAGCTTCAGACCTCAAGACCAGTGTGGTAAGTACCCTGTTCTTCAGCAGCAAACCTTGCCTGTCATTCCCTAACATGGGAAGGGAGGTACTTCATATCCCTTGGATTCCCTATGGGATGAAATGCCCTGTTGTGCTTAGAGGCCAGGAACTCCATTGCTTTTGGTAAGTTGGAAATATGCAGTGGTTGCACAGTCGAGCCAGTACTGATTTAAAGAGACACTCAATCATAAATACTTCTGATGTGAACAGAATCATTTTGGAAGACTGACTATGAGGGGCTCATTAACCTAATACTTTCTTAACTCACTTGAAAGTTTGGTTAATATTTCTACCTTGGGATAAGACAGTCTCTTTAGAACCTACATTTTACCACCTGAAAGTCAGGATAGGGCCACCCTGCTAAAGTACTTAACAATATATATCAGTTCAGTTCAGTCGCTCAGTTGTGTCTGACTCTTTGCGATCCCACGGACTGCAGCACGCCAGGCTTCCCTGTCCATCACCAACTCCTGGAGTTTGCTCAAACTCCTGTCCATCGAGTCGGTGATGCCATCCAGCCATCTCATCCTCTGTCTTCTTTTCCTCCTGCCTTCAATCTTTCCCAGCATCAGGGTCTTTTCCAGTGAGTCAGTTCTTCACATCGGGTGGTCAAAGTATTGGAGTTTCAGCTTCAACATCAGTCCTTCCAATGAATATTCAGGACTGATTTCCTTTAGGATGGACTGGTTTGATCTCCTTGCAGTCCAGTGGACTCTCAAGAGTCTTCTCCAACACCACAGTTCAAAAGCGTCCATTCTTTGGCGCTCAATTTTCTTTATAGTCCAACTCTCACATCCATACATGACTACTGAAAAAACCATAGCCTTGACTAGATGGACCTTTGTTGGCAAAGTGATTTGTCAACTTTTTAATATACTGTCTAGTTTTGTCATAGCTTTTCTTCCAAAGAGCAAGTGTCTTTTAATTTCATGGCTGTAGTCACCATCGGCAGTGATTTTGAAGCCCCCTCAAAATAAAGTCTCCCACTGTTTGCATTGTTTCCCTGTCTGTTTGCCATGATGTGATGGGACCAGATGCCATGATCTTAGTTTTCTGAATGTTGAGCTTTAAGCCAGCTTTTTGAGTCTCTTTCACTTTCATCAAGAGGCTCTTTGGTTCCTCTTTGCTTTCTGCCATAAGGGCGGTGCCATCTGCGTATCTGAGGTTACTGATGTCTCTCCGGATGCCATGACCTGGTCATGGTTGTTCAGATGCGACACTGAAAGGTGAGCTGCCCAGGTCGGTAGGTGCCCAACAGACTATATATTAAACTATAAAACAAATGTTTGATGTCATTATCCTGCTGGAAGTACAAGATACTGTGTATACTGTTGATTTATACCTTCAGGGATGCTTAGGATTTTATTTATGTGCTTTATGGTGTTTTATTAAAAAATTTTTTCTTTTTATGAATTTAACTTTAAAACTAAATGTTTGTACAATAAAGACTCTACTGGCCTTCTCTGTCCTCCGTCTACCAGATCCCTCCATTCCTTAAAAGTACAAACCACCATCTTAAATTTCTAGTACATTTCTTCCTACATTTCTTTATGCAAATGCAAGCAAATATGAGTGTTTTTCTTATCCTTCCTCCCGCCCCAAGAGGTACTCTAGATACATTGTTCTCTGTGTCTTGCTTTTTTTGAAAATATGGAACACTTCACGAATTTGTGTGTCATCCTTGCACAGAGGCCATGCTAATCTTCTCTGTATCGTTCCAGTTTTAGTATCTGTGCTGCTGAAATGATCACTGTACCTTGCTTTTTTTTCACTTAATAGTATATCCTTATTTTTGTGAAATTGAGACCATCTAAGAATTTGTGTGCTTATAATTATTTCATAGCATAAAGAGTTTTCAGTCCCCATCAGCTGATATAAATATTAATACTTTTCAGAGAATAAACCTTTGGCAGATTTTTACCTGGACGAATTCTTGTGATTTTAAATACTTCCTGCCTAGCTCTAAAGTGGAAAACCTGACACCATTTTCAGAAGTCCCAGAATTGATAGAGCAGTTCCGATTCCAGCTTTTGTGTGCGCAGAATGTGTACATCTTAGCAGTCTCAACGGTTTGTGGTTCTCAGTTTATTAGTCTTGGCTGAGGAATGCCTTCAAAGCTTTCTTTTATTGTTTGTCTTCCACAGAACCAATTACTTCACAAATAGGAACATTTAGTTACTGACCGTTAAATTCTGAAAAAGCTGCTTGCTTGTGTTTGTGGTGTTTTAATCTTCCTTCCTTACAGCCCTGCCAAGCTTTCCTACCTTCCTCCTCCTTCCCAGAAAAATAAACAAAAATCTAACTCAAGCTCTTACATAGTAAGCTGCCCTCATGGAATGAAATTGAGAAAATGTTTTGTTTCAGTTAAACTGTAAATTTTGAAAGTCATTGCTACAGGAAAAATATAGTTAAGAAAATGAAAATAGTAAAGTAATTGAAGGACAGTTAACAGTATCATGAAGGAACTAAAATAGAGAAAGTGGTTGACGTGGTCAGAGGATAAAATTGAATTCTCCTTTTTTTCCTGCATGTGTTCTGGGCATGACCATCTCAGAATACATGCATCGGTATAGTAACTGTGGTGGAGTCCCTCCTATGGAGGGGTAGTTATTTGCTAATTTGTGAGACACCTGGGAGGTAGTGAAGGACAGGGAAGCCTGGCACGCTGCAGCCCATGGGGTCTCAAAGAGTCAGATGTGACTTAGCGACTTAACGACAGCAACACATAAAATTATTTCCCCTGGATTCCTCTCCTGAAATCTGAATTGTATTGTCTTTGTGAAGTTACTTCTTGAAAGCACTTAAGAGTATACTGGCTAATATTTTGCTCACGTGCTATCTGGAAGTAATGGATGTTAACTTCAAATAGCGTTTTTTTTGTTTGGGTGAATTTTGTGAGTTTAGTAATTTAGTGAATTTAGCAGAATTTTGTGAAATTAGTAATGGAAAATGATTTTATATTCCTTTCCACCATTCACCCACTTAGCAGATGTTTTTGAGGCGTATGTGCTCCTTGGTGGGGAAGGTAGTGCTGAGTTAGACTCCAGTGTGCTGCCTGCTCTTGGCCACTGTCCACCTCTTGACTTCCTTCCTGTGTGGCAGTTGTGGGTAAGCGTGGCATTTGGAACCGGTGGTCTTGGGTTCAGGTCCTGAGTGGCCGGTTACTTATCTTGAGGCCTCAGGACCTCGCAAGTCCGGAACTCGTGCAGGTTTGTTGGAGTGGAAGCGTGTCCTCTGCAGTGGCCTGTGGCACCGTCCTCATCCAGCTCATGCATTGGTCGCTCTTCTCATCCCTTGCACTTTCTAGTTGCATTTTCCTCAGCTGGATTTGGGGAATATTTGGTATGGAGTTTGTGAGTCATGGAGATGATGACTAGCCTCTATCCTATTTTATTGTTTTTTTCCCTTAGGTGCTTTCAGATACATTTTCTCATTTAACCATTAGGTTAAGAAGGTATTTTTACTTCATAGGCGAGGACTTCCTAAGTGTTGAAATTACACGGTGGAACAAGTGGGACTGACCACTGATACCTAGCCCAGGGGTCTGTCCTCTGCCCTCACTGACCATAGATGGAAGAATCCTCTCCTCAGCACAGAAAGGCTGTTTAGGAGAAGCAATAAGAATGCAATCTCTAAACGATAGTGTTAATTTAAGAGTCTTGCTTTTCCACCATGGCTGTGTAACCTTCAGCAAGTAATTGGAATCTCTGTAAGACACCAAAAAATTGATGAAATCCTACAGTAAAGGAAAACAGCAGCTATATAACTGTAAAAATGTTATATAAAGGGTGGAAGATTTAAGCTGGGAACCTGTTAAATCATTCATCCTAAAGGAGAGAAGAAGCAAGAGGGCCCATCCATATAGTTCCTCATTGGAAGGAGCATGAGAGTAGGCAGCTCGGCTAAGAAGCACTCAGTTCAGTTCAGTCGCTCAGTCGTGTCTGACTCTTTGCGACCCCATGAATTGCAGCACGCCAGGCCTCCCTGTCCATCACCAACTCCCGGAGTCTACCCAAACCCATGTCCATCGAGTCGGTGATGCCATCCAACCATCTCATCCTCTGTCGTCCCCTTCTCCTCCCGCCCCCAATCCTACCCAGCATTAGGGTCTTTTCCAATGAGTCAACCCTTCGCATGAGGTGCCCAAAGTATTGGAGTTTCAGCTTCAACATCAGACCTTCCAATGAACACCCAGGATTGATCTCTTTTAGGATGGATTGATTGGATCTCCTTGCAGGAAGCACTGCTTTGGTTCAATTTTACCTTTTGATTTTTTTCTAATTTGAGCTTGTGGGCATGTGAGGGTGAGAGGTAACGTGTGGTCGTGTTAAAAGCAGGTGCTCTGGCGCCAGGCAGCCTGAGTTAAGATCCTGGTAGCCCTGCTTTTTGTGCCTCTCAGTTTCCTTATCTGTAGGGAAAATGAGTTAGTACATGTAAAAAAGGAGTTTTAGATCAGGAATTACCACTTAGTAAGCAGAGCTTATCTTGAACTTTTGAGCAGTTCCGTCTCCAGGGGAACATCTGGAGACCCAGGAATAGAAGGGATCTGATCAGAGTACTTAAAGGCTTTCCGTGAGCCGCGGGGCCCCAGGCAAGGTACACAGCTTCCTGAAGCTGTGAAGAGGAATCTTAAACACAGGGTAGGTGTTTGTCCTTTGTGGGGAGTGGACCGGTAGTCACGTAGGCAGTGAGAGGTGTAACTCACTGTGGTGGTGCTCCGTCTTTCTTGGAAGGGCCTCCAGTGCTGGCCCCCTTTGTCAGCAGGTGTTAGAGCTTCCCCTTTCATTGCCCGGCTGAGCACCCCTTCCACCATGGAAGGTTTCTGAGAATTTGGAATGAATTTCTGATGGGGACTTCTTTGTGCCTTCTACTTTCCCACCCAGGCGCCGGACAGGGTGTGGGCTGTCTGTGCTGCACTGTTCACAGCGCTTTGCCTGGGCTCAGCCTTCAGTGTTAGTTCTGCCAGACTTGTTTAAAATCTTATCACTCTTTCCAACGAAGGCTTCACTTGTTTTTGTTCTGTTTTATGCTTTTTTCCTGGCTTTATTGAGGTATATTTCTCTGTAATATGTTTAAAGTATACAGCGTGATGATTTGATGTGTGTATGCATTGTGAAATGATTCCACGATCCAGGTATTTAACATGTACATCACCTCACTTAGCTGCCCACCCCCTCCCTTTTTTGTGGTGAGACCAGCTTCTGTTTAGTTGAGTGTGTCCTGTTTCATGCTGGGTGCAAACCTTACGGAGCCCTCCCAGAGATGGTCATTCACCAAGTGACTGCCTCCTGCCCCAAGCCAACCTGGAAGTATCACTTAACTCTAAAAGCAGCTCTCCTATGAAGCTTTCCTGGCAGCCCTCTCTCTCAGTGTCCTGGGGCTGCCGTAGACAGTCCCGCAGGCTGGGTGACCTGAACCAGGAGGTTATCGTCTCAGTTCTGGAGCCCAGACGTGCCCGGTCAGGGTGTCAGCAGGGCAGGTTCCTTCTGAGACGGTGAGGGGGCCTCTGTACGTGGCCTTCCACCTGTAGTCGTGTCTGTGTCCCGAGGTCCCGCCTGCATAAGGGTGCCAATCAGATTGAGGCGGGGGCTGGATGGGCTCCAGGCTGAGGGGCCAGATTCCTCCCCTGTGGACAGACATTCCAAAGTAGCGAGAGGGAGGAGAGCTGAGGTCTGTCCACAGAAGAGAGAGACCACATATCCCTCCTTCTCAGAGTCAGGGAGACTTCCCTGACTGCACATGCACGGAAAGGCTCCTTGGAGATCGAACAGGGAGGGGCCTCCCCTCTGTAGTAAGCGGTGTCAGCCTACCCACAGGCCTCTTCGCTCAAATCTGCCTTGACTGAAAGATGCTCCTGTGCGCGGGATAAACCAAGATAAACCACGTATGGACTCAGAACCAGGCCAAGCAAGATGATTGGCCAAAGGAACCCTGGAAGAAATGCCCCATAAAAGTGATTCAAGCTCTCATGAGGGGCTGACTGTCTCTATGAACCCGCCCGTGTGTCTGTCCATGCGCACTCTTTTTTTCTCCTGATAAACACTTTGCTTATCTCACTACTCTCTGTCTCTATGTGGAAATTCATTTCTACACAGCTGACGGGCCAGGACCTCATCACTGGCGGCTGGTCCCTGTGGTCTAGAGGTTAGGAGTCAGTGCTGTCACTGCCGTGGTCTAACGTCAGTCTGGACGTCAGTCTGGCTGGGGACCAAAACCCTGCTTCAGGCCGCTGCTGGCCGAGGCCACCGAGATCAGTATTGGATTCGGGACGCACCCTGTTCCAGTATGACAGGAATTAGTATTAGTACCTTAACTAATTCTGTCTGCAGTGACCTGTGTCCAGATAAGGTTACATTCTGAGGAGCTGGGAGTTAAGGCTTCACCATGAATTTAGGCATGGGATTTAACTTGTAACACCCTCTGCTTTTCTACCTCCCCTGACACTTTTGCCCTGCTGACACTTGAATAGATTTCTCATGGCATGAAGGGTATTTAGTTACATTTATTGTCTATAATCTCTGCTCATTTTGTAACTTTGTCTCTCTGGTGCCTTGCACTTAATGTGGAAAGCAGCTCTGATGGGATGTATGAAGCATTGGGAGTTAGTGGACGTGAAGGAGGAAACTGCAGAGATAGACACCTCTTTCCTTGTTTTCCTGTTGACAGTTCCAAAGGCTGTCTGCAGTTGCAGGTGAGCGGGCCACGGACACCAGCAGAGGCTGCCGTTATTATTACCACATGAGCATGTTTGATACCTCCAGGTTTATTTTCCTTGTCTTTATGCTTTCTGAGCTCGTTTTAAGAACAGTTAGAAACGGAAAAGACCCTCTGGGTCTTCTGGCATTCGATTTACCTAGAGAATTTTGTTAATGGCCACCTTCTTGTTTCAGCCTTTGCTTTGAGTATTCTGTTTTTAGGAATTCAAAAGTAAATCATGTGAATGGTTGGAATAGTTCTCAAAATGTCTATGCCAGAAGGGAGATGCCAAGAAATAATTCGGTCTACCCCCAGAGCTTTAGAATTAGCTCATTAGATGTTTAGAGAAGCAAAAGTGTGTTTGGTTTCTGATCTAAGGTTTAGTTACACGTTAGTGTGGGTGAATCATTCTAGAGCTGGAACACCTTTGCTAGGAAAGAATATTCCAGGGCACGCTTTCTGTTATTTCCTGAGTAAATAGCATTCTCGGCAGAGTGGTTAGATGGGATGTTACTAGAAGAGGAAAGTTAATCTTAAAATATCCTTTCATCTCAATATCAGTCATATCTGTCTGAAAGAGCATGCTGAAATGTGGTCATCTGAAGGCACTTTATTCTAAGAGCTTTTCAGACTCACACGGAATAGAACAGTATAGTGAACTCTGTTTATCCTTTATCTGGTCTCAGCAGTTATTAACTCATAGCCAGTCTTGTTTATTTTGTGTAATCCTTACTCTCCCTCGATCCCATGTGTGGTTTAGGCAAATTCCATATGTCATTATTCTGTCTGTAAACATTTCTGTATGTATCTAATATAACCATAATATTAGACCTAAAATTAACAGTAATTACTTAATGCTACCCAATTCCTGTTACTGTTCAAATTTCTAATTGTCTCGAATGTCATTTTTAGATTTTTATTTTACACTTTATTTGAAGCAAGATCTGGCAAAGGTCCTCCTGAGACCTTGTCAGGTTTTAAGTAGGGGGGTGAATAGCATGCTCTGATTTAGATTTTGAAACTCTGTCTGTCCTTACTGTGAGAGTTAGGTTGGTGGGGGCAATGTTAAAGAGATGGGCAACAGAGAAGCTGATTAGGAGGTTACTGTGTGTCCAGGAGGTGAATGCTAATTATCCAGGTGAGAAGTGGGTGAGTATGAAGTGTCCTGTGGGCAGGCCACGCTTGTCTCCGTGGTTCATCCAGACTTTTGGATTCTGTTGAGTGTGTATGTTTGTTTATTTAAAAGTATCATTCTCAGATTTCATTGATTGGGGTATCAACATTTTAAGATTGATGAAATCTTAAAATATTTACACAGGTTAAATTATAGCAACTTTATATATATAATATTGCAATAGGGGAACATTGTCCTTAGAGAAACATTAATCCCCACTTCTCTTGAATCAGTTTATTCAGCTTTAATACAGCTTATTTGCCATTGTATCATCTTGTCTACATGTGACTGCAGTGATAATACTGACAACTTTGTGTAGCAGAATGGGAAATTATAGTTTTTCACTTAAACATGTTATATAATCTCAGGTACGTTATGCTAAAGAATATTCATAGTTTCATAGTACTGTATTGAACAGATTACATTACAACCATTCATGTATTGGTGGACACTGATCTTTCTAAATTATTTAAAAATTATTCTAATGTTGCAGGAAGTTTTTTTCATCTGTATATTTTCATTTCTTTTTAAAAATTTTGGGTTAAGTAATTACTTCTTCATAGAGATTTTCCTAGAAAAATTTGCTGTCTTAACACACGCTTAAAAACTACATCAATGAAACTTGAAGCTATAATTGATAAAAAAACAAATACAGGTTTTGTACTTTAAAAGTGGAATTATGTTTATTCTTGTTTATTGGGCTCAGAATATGTATATTTTGACTTAAGTTTATAGACCTCCCTATTGAAAGAATGGAGCACATGCATATTTGGTCTTTAGTTTCTTATCTTATCCGATTCACATGGCAATTTGTAATAAATTGAGAGCAATCTCTGCCTTATCTTTAACATGTTGATTTTACAAAGATTCTTTTCTTTCAGTAAGCTCTGGGAACCAGGAAGCAGCTATAGTTGCCACTAAAATGTTCCCCTCTGTCTTACTTACTGATGAAAATGGTTTAAAATTGGGACTCATTTGGTAATAGAGAACTCTTAATACTGTGTAATCTTTTGTATTTTTTTCCCCGAAACATTCAAGTGGAACATTTTTATCATTGGCTCAGAATGGTCAGCTTCATTTATATCTAATGAAGAAATGTCAGACAACCATGAATAATATTTTGTTTTTTGGGTTCTTCTTATAGAACAAACTAGGTTAAACAGATGAAACAAACATTTTAAAGGATATGTTCAGAGAAGGATAAGTTTTGGGCCATTGGTTCCCTTATTATGTTTTATTGTCTTTTAGTCACTGTTTTTATACTTTGAAGTCCTCGAAATAGTGTTACTTTAAGTATGCTGTCATATCTTTAGATTTCAGAAAAGCAATATCAAAATTGACCTTTCTCTTTAAAAACAGATGTTTTCTTCAACTGTTTATTCTTTAAAGACTTACTATTCAAATTGTGGTCCAAGTCGGGCACGACTGAGCGACTAACACACACATTCAAATTGTGGTCCAAGCTCATTGGCGTTGGTGTCACCAGGGAGCTCGTGAGACGTGCAGGGTCGCAGGCTGTGTCTCATGCCATGAATTGGTATCCTGACATGATGCTCAGGCGATTCACATGCACATTAAAAAGCTGACAGTGCCAGCCCCCGATTTCCAAGGTTGGGTCCTCCTGTTCAAGGCATCTGGGCCCTCAGTTCCACCCCTTGCCGTCCCGTCAGGGACATTGTTTTCCCTCCCTGTGGTCATCATCATCAATTACAGTACAGCTTAGAGGTTAAAAACATGGGCTCTGCAGCCAGGAGTCCTGCATTAGAACCCCAGCCCTGCTTGCTTCCTAGCTGAGTGACCTGTAAAGTGAGGAGAACAATAGTATATTGACAGACAGGGGAGGCTAGAGGATCAAATACAAGTAAAGAACAGTGTCTAGCTTGCAGTTCTGGCTGCTTTCATTCTCCTTCCCCTTATCACGAACATTATTTTAGATAACTGTTGCAGCATAACAAACCGTTCCAGGACTTTGCAGCTTAAAATAACTGCTTTATTATTCATATTTCATGATTTTGTGGGTCAGGAATTTAGGCTCAACTGGGCAGTTCTGTTCATTGTGGCATCTACTGCGGTTGCCTGATGACTTTCAAGTTTTTGAAGTAAGTAAGTTGTATATTCTGGATGTAAATATTTTCTCGGACACATGATTTTTAAATTTCCCCCCATTTTATGGGTTGTCTTTTCACTTTATGTATCCTTTGAAGCACAAATACTTGTAATTTTTAGGAAGTCCAGTTTACCTTTTTCTCTTTCTTTGTTGCTCTTGTTTCGGTGTCATGTAAGACTGCCTAAGCCAGGGTCTCAGAGATTTATTCCCTTTCTTGTAAGAATTCTATCGTTTCTGCTGTCACATTTATATCTGTGTTCCATTTGGAATGAATTTTTCTATACACTGTAAGAAAAGGGCAGTGATCACTTTTTAGTTGCTGATTTAATCACCTCTTTTAAATTCCTGCTTTGCTTATTCTCTGTGGCTTGAGGAGCTGGTGCTCGCTCACTCTCCATTAAAACTGCCTGTGGGTTCTGAGATTATGGCCTTCTTTTTAATTTATGCAGACATTTTCACTTACACGCCTGCTTTATGCTGAAAACTGTTCTGGGTGCTGGTGCTGCTGCCTCTTCTCTCTTAATTGTGATTTATTTATTCTTGGGTGGGCTAGGTCTTCGCTGCTGCATGGGCTTTCTCTAGTGGTGGCTCGCGGGGGCTAGTCTCTCGTTGCGGAGCGTGGGCTCTAGGGCATACGGGCTTCAGTAGTTGCACTCTTCAGGCTCCAGAGCACAGGCTCAGCAGTTGTGGTGCACAGGCTTAGTTGTTCCATGGCATGTGGGATCTTCCTGGAACAGGGGTTGAACCAGCATCTCCTGCATTGGCAGGCAGATTCTGTACCGCTGAGCCAGTGGGTTATAGAAGCAGAATAGAAATAGAACTGTGTGATTAGTAAAGGTGCTGTTTAGAGATTTAGTAGTTCAAAGATGAATATTAAATTATACATTCGAACAGCATTTCAAATAAAAGATTGGGATAAAAAGAGTAAAGTAGGTAGCTGTATTAGCAAACTGTTAAATTTGAGCCACTTGGGCAACTTTTCAGGTTTCTCACCAACTCAAGGGCATGTTGACATTTTCAGAGCCTGCCTTTACTGTTGTTTGAACTGAGAAGGTGGTGTTGGTGAACATTTCCCATTTATGTGAATACAGATGTATAAGCAGCTTCCCTCTGACCTGTGTGGAGAATCCTTTGCAGAGTCACCACCAGTACTTTTTGGGGAAAATATCAGGAATCAAATGTCTCTGGAAATGAACTGTGCTGCTATTAGAAGATCTTGTCAGTTTGGGACAATGTGGTGACTTTATCTTGGGGTCAAAATGTTCATATCTAAAGAGTTTGTCAGAGGATGTAGTAGCTTTGTTAGGTTGTCCTCCTGTTGTCTGCTGAAGAACAGTGGTAAGGACAAAACTGCCCCTGGTTGGTGGAAGGGTGGGAGATGGTGGCCAGCCACGTGCTTGAGAAGTCACAAGGAAGCACCGCCCGACATGGCTGTGCCTGGAGGATCAGTTAGGGCATCCTCGTGCTGGAGACTGTTTGTCAGGCTGACGCGCTCATCGTGAAATGCTGCTGGGCACGTGTGCAGAAACAGCGCTCTCTTTTGTTTTGACTCTGTAGGAACCTAGGAGGACTGTGCGATGAACGGAGACGCTCGGGCTGCAGTGGTGACCTCACCACCCCCGACCACAGCCCCTCACAAGGAGAGGTACTTCGACAGAGTGGATGAGAACAATCCAGAATACTTGCGAGAGAGGAACATGGCACCAGACCTTCGCCAGGACTTCAACATGATGGAGCAAAAAAAGAGGGTGTCCATGATTCTGCAAAGTCCCGTAAGAGAAGCTTTTTCTCTGACCCTGGGTCCTCTGTCTGCTCTGTTGAGTGTGTTACAGTCCGTTTACCTTAACACAGGAATTAGTGTCCTGTGTATGTATGTGTATGGCTGTTGAAGAGTTAAGTTTAGTTCAAGTCATCAGACAAAACAGATGAAAAAGCTTCAATATCATAAAAGATAGGAGATGTTTATTTCTCCTTTTTATATTCTCTTTGCCTTTCCAAGAAGTCTGTATATATATATTGGGACCATTTAAAAATTACTCTTTCCTCCAAAACACCTAGCTTCGTGCTGGGCATTTAGTAGGCCTTAGCAGTACCTGATTGTTGATTGATTTTACCTTTAGTTATGGTCGGAATGTGAACCACAATCACACTCAACTAAGTGTCTCCTATTTGCATCTTTAGGTAAAATAGTGCTGTTTTCATTATCAAAACGTGTGCATTGGGGGGTTTGGCTGCTCGCCGTTCAAAAGCCGATAAGCAGGCCAGGTTGGTGGAAAGGAAAGTTTTCTCTATATCAGATGCCAGCAGCTGGCGGGGAGAGTGGTGGACATCTGTCCAAAGGCTGACTCCCTGCACATCCCCCACAAGCAGGGGATGAGAGCTTTTATAGAGTGGGGGGGGGGTTACATGCAGAAACAGCACAGTCATCCTCAAATTGGTCATCAGTGGTCTGACCAGCATCACCTTGGTTGTTTTAGGTACAGTTAATCTTCAGTTCCCATTTCTTTGTGGTCACTTCTTGAAACTGGCAGCTCATGTCCTGGGTACAGTCTGGCCATCATGTAGTTAACTTATCTATCTGGGGTTTTAGTGTCTGTAAGACAGCTCACAGGATATGGCTCAGATATTATCTACAACCCTTGAGAAACAACTAAAGGTCCTTGACTATGCTTAATGACTGTATTGTTCTTGTTTAGTCTCCTTTGACTATTTTCCTTTGTTTTAGCATTTCTCACTTCTTTGATTAAACTTATTCTTTGGCTAAAGTTTTCCACAGGCCAAAGGGAGGCAGAGAACATGGTGGAGGGGCAAGGACCATACGGTCCCGCTCCATTTCATTTTCAAAGTTTGTTCATGTTGATGATGCTGCGTTTGTGGGTGCGTCACTCATTTTATCATTTTATTCCATTGTTTTATTGCCTTAATATTTTGAGGTGTCACTTGGCAGATAATTCATTGAGTTTTTTTTCATATGTCGATCATCTCTATCTGCAAGGAATTGGGCATTTAGCAATAAACAAGGCATGTAAAGCTTATGCGTTTGACTGTTATTATTCATATATAATTTCTCAATAATATAACTTATAATAAAGTACACAAGTCTTAAGTACACACCTTGGTGAATTGTGACATATGTGTCTCACCTGTGTAAGCACCCAGAGCGAGTCTCAGACTTTACATTCTAGTCGAAGGAGAGAACCAAGAAACAGCGAACCTAACAGTGCAGGGGACGGCTGGACGATTGGATTGTGTGTGACTGTGGCTGGAACAGGCCTCTCTGAGTAAGGGAGCTTGGACTCTGAATGACAGGAAGGAGCCAGCCTGCAGGGATAGGGGAGAAGCATTCCAGGTTGAGGGAGCAGCAGACATGAAATTCCTAGGATAGGAGCAAGCTTGGAGAGTGAGAGGGCAGCCCGCGTGGTTTGGGCGCGGGAAGCGAGAGGGAGGGGACGGTGCGGTGGGGTGGGAGGGGAGGAGGGCAGGTCCTCGGAGGCCAGTAAGCTCAGCTCACAGGTCTGTCTGCGTTCAGAGCACAGCAGAGGGTCACTGGAGGGCTGCCGGTGGGGACGACACTTCTCAGTCTGAGTCACTCTGGGTTGGTAGAGAGAGAGCATCGTCTAGGACGAGAGAGGAAGCTGTCTTCAAACGAGGTCTGGTAGCTTGGCCAGGGCGGTGGTGGTGAAGGCAGAGAGAGGTAGGCTCCTTTGTGTTTTATTTCGAAGGTAGGATAAATAGGACTTGCTGATGGATGTGGAGGAAGAGCTGAGAGAGGGGACAAAAGAATCAGGACAACATCTAGACTCGGCTTGAGCAGTTTTCCCATGTAAAAGCAATAAGTAACTAAGTGGAAATCACTAAGGAGAGAGTGAAGAAACTAAACTTTCAACATCAGGTGTGTGCCAGGCACTGTGCTGGGCACCGGGGATGTTGAGAGCACAGTCAGTGTCAGAATGCGGCTGACCCGTGTGCCTTGTGGGGTCTGGAGAGAGAAGGACACAAGAGAAAAGGCTGGTAAGTCCGGGGGTCCCTGGGTAGCCTGTCCCCAGTGTTGGTGTTTGGGTTTTAGGAGCTTGGATTGTTAGGAGCTGCAGCCAGGAGTGGGAAGGCCCTCTCTGTGGGTGCGGATGCCAGCAGTTGGGCGCTGTGAGAGGGGACCTGTGAAGTTGCCTTCAGGGTTCTCTGTTCTCCGTGCAGTAACCAGGAGAGTCGTCTGCTCAGAGTGGGCACGGGGAGTGGTGTAGAGGATAGACGAGGGAGGCGGTAAGAGAAGCCGGGAATGCACTCAGAAGGGTGCGCTTGGGCCAGTGCTCGTGAATAGAAAGGGTGGAGGGTTGAACTTTCCTGGGGCTGGGGTTTTGCCAGATGAAATGGCGGGGAGTCAGAGCTGTCAGCAAGGGCGTGCTGAGAGTGTTAAACCAAGGGCCTCAGCTGAATGAGGGGAAGATGCCGGCCCGCCATGAGGTCTTAGGACCGCGATGGGGTTGAGGGGAGGGTGAGCTGGACACTGGGAGAGGGTGTGTGGAGAACATGTGCTTGGCTCTGAGGTCAAAGAGGGGCACGGTCGCTAGGAATGAGGAGGTCTCTAGGGCGTGAGGGTGGAAATAGGAGGCCACGGTGAACTGAATGACATGGTCTCTGGGGAGAGGCCATCAGAGGGCTGAGAGGCAGGAGTGTGCCTATTGAACCGTCTGGAGTTAAGACCAAGCCAGCAGACAGGGTCAGGGCTGGTGACTGCTTGCTGGGACCAGAGTCTGCGATCCAGGTGAGTGTTTCCAGGCTCACTGGTCATTGCTAAGCTCGGCCCTGTATTGCACATACGGGTCATCCAGAATGCTGCTGATACAGAGGGTCGGTCCCTTGTATTAGAGACTTTTTCTTTTTGCATTTCCCTTACTAAGTTTTAAGTTCCTTGCAAAAAAACTGCACAGCATTTTTTTTTCCCCTGGTATCTATATGTCCTCAATGCCTAGTGTCATTTAATTTTTTGGCCTTTCATGTTGAATGTGTGCATAGAATCCCATTATAAGGTGACTGAGTGTATTTAGTCATTTCTCTTCTGTTTAAAATGTAGACTGTTATCTATTTTCCCTTTTATTGGTAATGCTGGAATGAACATCCTTACAAATAAATCTTTGAGCACATCTCTGATTAATTGTTTAGAAATGATTCCTAGGAATAGAATGTTTATTCAAATTGCTTAGCTTTTATCTTGTTAAATTACTTTCCAAAAAGAATGTACTAATTTACGTTCCAAGTAGTGATACATGAGAATATCCATTTGCCTTTGCAGCAGTGGATGAAAGCAAACAAAAAAAGTTGGTCTGTGTGATAGTCACCCTTGCCGTGTGTCTCAAGATGTCTCATTGTTTTAATTTGCCTTTTATTAGGCTTTCTGTGAAGAATTGGAGTCAATGATACAGGAACAGTTCAAGAAGGGGAAGAATCCCACAGGCCTGTTGGCATTGCAGCAGATTGCGGATTTCATGACTGCAAACGTACCCAGTGTCTACCCGGCAGCTCCGCAGGGAGGAATGGCGGCCTTGAACATGAGTGAGTGGTCTCTGACTGTGCACACGCTCTGCCGTCTTCCAGGGCGGATCTCCTGGCTCTTTGTTGTGTGAGATAGATGAGCACACATAGTGTGACACATGGAGTTGAGTTTTGTTTTTCTTTTTAAATTGAGCTTTAGTTATAATAAAAGATAGGCGTAAAAATATCTTGACTCTTAGTTGCTCAGTCGTGTCTGACTCTTGCGACCCTGTGGACTTTAGCCCACCGGACGCCTCTGTCCATGGAATTCTCCAGGCAAGAATACTGGAGTGGGTCGCCATTTCCTTCTCCAGGGGACCTTCCCGACCCCGGGACCAAACCTGGGTCTCCTGCACTGCAGGCAGTCTTGATCGACTGAGCCACCAACCGGACTGTAGAGGGCTCCTTTTGTTATGAGCCAGTGAGACTGTTTCATTTCTTAGGCAGATGACTTTTTATTAATATGTGGCTTCTCAGACCCTTTGTCAATTAAAAAGAAAAAAACTAATCAGAAATAATGCCTGGGGAGAAGCATGTTGATTTTGCCTGAACTTGTTTCAGCCAAGCCAGCCTTTTTTATTTACCATTCTTCACTGCTGTTTGCAAATGAACGAGAAACAGAGAAATTCCAAAAGAAAGTCAGAAGGAAAATGTTGGGTGGGTGAATGTGAGCACAGAATGGTTAGTTGTGCAGAGATGGCGCTTTGCTGTGGCTGTTGAATCTGTGAACGTGAGCGTGGCAGGGTGGAGCCTGGGCCACCTTGCAGGCCAGCTTATCTCAGCTGCTGCGCTCTGTGCCTGGGTCTGTCTGGTGAGCTGGAGAATCAGCTTCTGACCGACTAACTTAAGGTTTTGGTTTCCATCAGATCATGTGCCATTTGCTGTTTTCCTGTCTGTTTTCTAGAAGTTGATTGACTTTCACCCAAGTGATAGTATCATTGATATCCACAGAGTGTTAAGAATCCCATATAATTTACTAACTCACACTTCCATCCTGAAGTTGAATGATAGTCATTAGGTTTTCATGTTTTCACATGGATTTCTGATAGAGTCTAGTGATATTTATATGAACTGGATAATAAAGGACAATTAATATATTTACTCACGTATTGTGTTTTTGTTTTTTTTTTTCTTTTATTTGCATTTATTTTTTGTGGCATCTATTCCCAGGCCCTGAGTTTCTGTTTGTTCAGTTTCTTCTGGGGTATCTTTCTTCTGTGCAGCCTTCTCTTCTGGTTTAGGAACAGTGTACTCTTTTTTTCAGTAAGGATCATCTCAGTATGGCAGGGAGAACTCGTGCATGGGTTGATCTGACCATGAGCTCTGTAAGTCCTGGGGGCTTTGTTCACCCGGATGTGCTCAGTGACCAGAGAATCTGCATCGAGCCCCTTAAGTTCAGCATCACTCCCTGCAGTTTTGAGCACGTGCAGGAAAAACTCAGCGCTCTTTCTGGGCCACCGGCCCTGGATCCAGCCCCACTCTTTGGCCTGTGCACACCTACCAGTTCCATCATTGTGATGACGTTGGAATGGCATGCTGCTTCTTTAAAGGGACATCCTTCAGATAGTTTGTGGCTTTTTGGGTATGAGTGCCCTTAATCGCCAGGGCAGTTTCATGACTGTTCAAAGTACACGATTTGAACCTCTTGATTTGCATGATTTTGTGGAGTTTTCTGGGTCAAATGAATAGGGAACCATTTTTAGAGGTTACCTCAGGCTGCTTACCAGAAAAGCATATATTGTCTTCTAATCAGAGATAAAGGAAATTTTAATAGCGCTACACCAAAAAAAGAAGGAAGAAAAAAACCTAGTTTTAATTGTATCTAATAGTTTGTCTCTTAAATATAAAATTTTTATACAAATGTTAACCTTTGTTGTGGACTATGGCATGTGTAGATGGCGTAGGGCAAAAATCTATATAATTTATGAATGGTTTTAAGGTGAACTCCTTTATAACCAAAACCTTGGTTAAGAATTACGGTTTTACCGGTGGCGTGCCCTGCCCCTGTTAGCCTCTTAAAAGGAATTAGCATCTTCACTTGAATGGTGTCACTGCCTTGCTTTTCTTTATAGTTTTATCACCCAAATGGTTATCCTTAAGCTCGATGGTTTAGTGTTTGTCTTTTTTACTTATTGTCTCATAAGCATTTTTAAAGCTACAAATTGCCCCTCTATCTCCCCTTTTCTCCTCACACTTTAAAGAAAATGGGATTCATTGACCTGTAGAGTTTCCTGCAGTCTTGAGTTCTGCGGAATCCGTCTCCATGGTGCTCCCCTCCCTTCTGTCTTCTGTATTCATGGTAGGTTGGTACCCGGGTCTGGAAGCCTGGGTGTGTTTGGACTCTGCTCGTTGGTGAGCCCACTGCACGGGCAGCACTGTGCTCCATCAGCAGGCACATATATCTGCCTGTTGCCGTTTGTGTTGGAGCAGCCATGCGTGCTCAGTGCCTGGGTCCATTACTTTAACAAAAGTTCCAAGATGGTGATATTTTAATTCTGTCATTCCTTCTTCTGTATTTGCTAGTTAGACTACTTCTGTAAAGAGAAACTTCCCTGGGAAATGGTGAGTGACCAGAAAGGGCGCGGCCTCATTCTGTCACTCAGCACATGATTGCAGGGAACTTGGTGCTAAGCCGTTCATAGGTGACCTGCTTCTTGGTCAGGGTTTCATACGAAGCAGAGCAGCTTCCTTGCTGCAGTCTATTGGAAATCAGCGCTCAGTCCGCACATAGAATGAAGCTTCCTCTCAGCTCTTTTGCTTACCCCATGGTACAGTTCATATAGGAAGAGTTCAGTTCAGTCACTCAGTTGTGTCCAAATCTTTGTGACCCCATGGACTGTAGCACGCCAGGCTTCCCTGTCCATCACCATCTCCTGGAACTTGTTAAAACTCACGTCCATCGAGTCGGTGATGCCATCCAACTATCTCTTCCTCTGTCGTCCCCTTCTCCTCCTGCCGTCAATCTTCCCCAGCATCAGGGTCTTTTCCAATGAGTCCATTCTTCTCATCAGGTGGCCAAAGTATTGGACTTTCAGCTTCAGCATCAGTCCTTTCAATGAAAATTCAGGACTGATCTCCTTTAGGAAGGACTGGTTGGATCTTCTTGCAGTCCAAGGGACTCTCAAGAGTCTTCTCCAACACCAGAGTTCAAAAGCATCTATTCTTCAGTGCTCAGTTTTCTTGATGGTCCAACTCTTTCATCTGTACATGACCACTGGAAAAGAATCCTTTTCAAAATGAAACGTTGGTTTCCTGTCATACTTCTAAAGCAACCAATTATTGTTTCTTTAGTAATATTTTGGATGCATGGATTTAAATATATTCAATGTGTTTCAAAGCATTGCAGTTCTCTTTTCTGATACGACAGCCTTTGGAGAGAGCCCCTCCACGTTGATCCTGAGCCGGTTATCTCTTGACAGCATCCACCCGGCCCCTGTGGGAGGTGTTCTAGGCTCATTGTATACATTTCTTGCCCCACATCTGGAGTCAGCCATTTCTCTAAGAAACCTTGATTTCTTTTTTGTGAAAAATGAAATTTTATTTTATTTTATTTTTTCAGAGTTAAAAAATTTATTCATTCTTTTATCAATAAGCTTGCCTTCACACACGCACATGCGTACACATGATATCTGATTTCTCATTGAATTTCAGAACCCCCTCCTCCTTGCAGGTGCTTGGAGCTACAGTGGAGGACTCAGGTTCAGGCAGAGAGAACCTTGAGTGACCCCAGTGTGCACAGGGCTGGGGGCTGCTTGTTATTCTCGAGCCTGGATGCTATAGCCCAGGGGCTCAGCCTGCAACCCTGGAGGAATCCTTGGCTAAAGCTCTCCTACTGACCGAGGCCACACATGGGCTCAGGCCCTGCTGAGGTCATCAGGGCTCAGACACTCACTTCTATCCAGTCTTTCTCTGAAAATGACCGGTGTGTCTGATATACAGCTTCCTCTGCAGGGAACAGAGCATCCTGGTAAAGAAGCCCTGGCCTTTAGCATCAGGGCCTGATGCCCCAACCCCAGCCTGGCCCCCAGGCCTCCCCAAGCTGGGCCCATGGGCTCACCTTCTGCGGCAGGATAGGTTACACACTGCCCCACTGCTCTCCTGCCCCAGACTCGGGACTCCACCTGCCCTCCACCACCCACTGGCACCCCTTCTGCCTCCACATCTTTCCCCCACCCCGTGTGCTGCCCCGACCCTCTCACTAGAGGAGCAGCTCCTTGGCGGTCAGGGCTATACTGGACCCAAGATAAAGGCCGAAGGAAGGAATGGCAGATGCTCTGTACTTAAGCTCCTGGGAATGGGCCGTGGGGTCTTGTGGGGATGGAAGGTGACCACATGGGCACCTGAAGAAAAGCTGTGGGTACACAGTTAAGCTGCTGCCGCTCAGTCGCTGCAGTTGTGTCCGACTCTGTGCGACCCCATAGACGGCAGCCCACCAGGCTCCTCTGTCCCTGGGATTCTCCAGGCAAGAACGCTGGAGTGGATTGCTATTTCCTTCTCCAAAAAAATGAAATTTTAGTCTGAGTGCTAGGAATGCTTTTTGCTACTGACTGGTTAGTCATTCTTTTTAGTCCTTTTTAGTGGCTAAAGATAGGAAATACATATTACCTGGTGATTTATATACTATGTTGATATATTGGAATTGTAAGTATAATTATATAGAAATCATAATTTCAGTTAAAATTCAGGTCTAAGGGGTTTTTTATTTAACCTTTTCTATCTAACATTTGTTTTCCTTTCTTCTCCAAGAATTCTGGTTCTCTAGGACAGGAGGAGAACAAATGTTGAATATTACATAATAACTCATTTGGTTTTTCCCACATACAGTATCAGTCCTATAATATGTTCTCTCTTCATGTTTTAAAATAGTTCTATTCTGTGTTGTCAGAGCATGTAACCATTGCCTGTTATGGTCTTCCCTTAGTACAATTCATTTAGTGTCAACAGTTGATAACTTAATCCTGTGAATCAGTGTGTGTGATCAGTCACATCCAACTCTCTGCGACCCAGTAGACTGTAGCCCACCAGGCTTTTCTGTCCATGGGATTTTCCTGGCAGGAGTACTGGAGTGGGTTGCCATTTCCTACTCCAGGGGATCTTCCCGATTCAGGAATTGAATCCGCATCTCCTGTGTTGGCAGGCGGATTCTTGACCACTAGTGCCACCTTGGAAATTTAATCCTGTAATAAATATATATTTAATGCTCACCACCAGTCCTTGTATCAGTGTTCCCTGAGACAATTTGGTTGTCTGAAGTTCCTTTTATAGTAGATTTCTCAGAAAACACTTGTGGGAAGGGCTTCCGAGTTCTTGCATTGTGGCCTTTATGTGTCAGTGTTAATTTCATTTATTTAGTTTGGTATAAAATCATTGGCTCACATTTTCCTATTTTTTGTATATTAAATACATAATTCATTTTCTTGGAATTTGAAGACAGTATTTGCGTCTAAGTTACTTGGTTTCTTTCCTTGATGGTTGACTTTTTTTTTTTTCTTTAGAGTCCAGAAATTTGGCCAGAATATGTCTTGGTATTGATCCTTCTAGATCAGTTTTCTCAGATAATGTGCCCTTCCCTTCCAAATCTTTGTTATTTTCAGAGTGTTTTCTTGAGTTAGTTTTTAATACTTGTTCTGTTCACTTGCTTTTGTTTCCTGGTATACCCATGTTGGGTTTTCTTTGTCTTCTTTAACTGTCACTTTTTTTCAAGTCCTTTTTTTTATTCCTTTCTTCATTTCTTTATGAT
Source organism: Giraffa tippelskirchi (assembly GCF_054371585.1). Taxonomy (NCBI): domain Eukaryota; kingdom Metazoa; phylum Chordata; class Mammalia; order Artiodactyla; family Giraffidae; genus Giraffa; species Giraffa tippelskirchi. The sequence goes on from NC_137275.1 coordinate 1,970,723, forward strand.
TTAAAAAGTTTTTCTTCTCTCTCACCTCTATGCTCCTTTTTAGTATTTATTTTTAAAAGTGTTTTTCATTTCTATCTAATTACGTTTACATTCCATCCCTCATTTCTGAATTTTTCTAATTATGTTAAAATTTTTTCATACCTTCCCTAGTGGCTCAGATGGTAAAGAATCTGCTTGCAATGCAGGAGACCTGGATTTGATCCCTGGGTTGGAAAGGTCCCCTGGAAAAGGGGATGGCAACCCAACTCCAGTATTTTTGCCTGGGAAATCCCATTGACAGAGGAGCCTGGTGGGCTATAGTTGAAGGGTTGCAAAGAGTCAGACACGACTGAGCGAGTAATGCTTTCACTTTGATTGTTAATGCTTTTCTTTATTTTTTATGAAATAATAGGTTATAGTTTTCATTTGTTTTGTGGACATTTCATTCTTGTGTGCTTTCATTATGTGCAGGAATATGATTTTGTTCCTTTTTATTTTAATAATTTTTGTGTGGTGTTTGATCATGATATTTTTCTGTTTATTTTTACATGAAATTAATTTTCCTGGAGGACTCTGGTTCAGGAATCCTGACTCTAGGGCTCCCTCGTCTGTTGTTTTTGTGAAGTGCTGAAATACGGCAGCTTATTTAATTCTCCTTCCTGTTTTTATCTGGATCTTCTCTTTTGTTTTCTCTTCTTGCTCCCACGCTCCCTCCCCTTTGAGAGTCCTGTGCTGTTCACTTTGGGTTCCAGTTTCCACAGATTATTTTCTCTGTGCTTTTCTGTGTGCTTGAGATAGTTCATAATTAAAATCAAATCAGCAGTATATTCTTGCCTGGAGAATCCCATGGACAGAGGAGCCTGGCAGGCTACAGTTCGTAGGGTCGCAAAGACTCGGACATGACTGAATCAACTTAGCAGACAGTATATAACAAGGATAATTATGTCATGACCAAGCACGATCATGCAGTCAAATACTTTCTTTTTCTTCCTTTCCAGTGTGTGTTTTTGTTTTCTTCATTCTTACCTTATTGCACTGGTTAGAATCCCTAGTGTGGTATTTATTAAGAGTGCAAGAGTATGCATACATCCTTGCATTGTCCTGATTTTAGGATTGAACATTGTCATCAGTTTGTTTGATACTTTTAGTAGTTTTTTTGTATATGTCCCTTATCAAATGAAGGTTATTCCCTTCTATGCCTAAATTGTTGAGAGATTTTATCCCGAATGAATGTTGAATTTTGCAAAATGCTTTTTCTGCATCTGTTAAAGTGATTCCATGATTTTTCTATTTTAGTTTAACATGGTGATTATATTGATTGGTTTGTGAATACTGAGCCAATCTTTTTTTTCCTGGGATAAACTCCCTAATTTATGAGGTGTTACTGTTTTTATGTGTGTGTGTGTGTGTGTGTGTGCGTGTGTGTGTGTGCGTGCTCAGTTGTGTCTGGCTCTCTGGCCCCATGCACTGTGGCCCAGCAGACTCCTCTGTCCGTGGGACTTACCAGGCAGGAATACTGGCGTGAGTGCCATTGCTTACTCTAGGGGGTCTTCCCAGCCCGGGGATTGAACCCACGTCTCTCCTGCTTCCTTCATAGTCCAGTAGGTTCTTCACTACTGCACCACTTTGAGAAGTCACATCCTTTTTATATGTGGCTGGATTATTTGCCAAAATTTTATGTATTTTTGGTCTGTGTTCATGAGGGATACTGGTCTATGTCTTCTTGTAATATCATGTACTATAATGTTGTTGTGTGGTTTTAATATCAAGGTAATGCTGGGCCCGAGAATGAGTTGGGAAGTGTTCTGGAAGAATTTGTGTAGAATCCTCTGGAAGAATTTGTACAGAATTGATATTGTTTCTTCCTTAAATGAGCAATAGAATTGACACCACAGTCATCTAGGCCCAGAGTTTTCCCTAGGGGAATGTTTTTTGCTGCTGCTGCTGCTAAGTCGCGTCAGTCGTGTCCGACTCTGTGCGGCCCCATAGACGGCAGCCCACCAGGCTCCCCCATCCCTGGGATCCTCCAGGCAAGAACACTGGAGTGGGTTGCCATTTCCTTCTCCAGTGCATGAAAGGGAAAAGTGAAAGTGAAGTCGCTCAGTCGTGTCCGACTCTTAGCGACCCCATGGACTGCAGCCTACGAGGCTCCTCCGTCCGTGGGATTTTCCAAGCAAGAGTACTGGAGTGGGGTGCCATTGCTTTTTCTGCAAATTCGGCTTAATGAACAGGGCTGTTCAGTATGTCAGTTTCTTCCAGAGTGAACTTTAAAAACGTTCGTCTTTCAAGGAATTTGTCTGTTTCATCTAAGTTTAAAAATTTGCTGTCATAGATGTTCATATTATCCCTTTAATGTCTGTAGGATATGTAGTGATATTCCCTCTTGCTTATTCATATTGGTAATTTCTGTCTTGCTGTGTTTTGTTGATGAGTCTGGGCTGGAAATGTATTTTATTTCCTTTTGTTTTCCATTTTGTTATTTTTTCAACCTTCTCAGGATTAAATCAGCTTTTCTCTGTGTTTTTCTTTGATTCCTATCTGCTTGATCTTTATTGCTCCTTTTTTCTTTTTGGGCTTAATTTGCATTTTTATAAGGTAGAAACCTAGATCATTAAAAAAAAACCCTTCTAATCTATATATTTAGTATTTTTAATAGTGTAAATTTCCTCCTAAGTATTGCTTTACTGAATACCACAAATTTGCCACTTTTTTGTTATTGATTTCTACTCTAATTTTTGTATTAATTTTGGAGAACATAGCCTTTATAAAATAGTCTTGGAGATTTTCAAGACTTACCTCATGACCCATTGTGGGAGGATTAGTATCTCAACTGTTTGAATTACATTTGACAAGAAACATTAAATCTTTTTTTTTCTTTTATATTTCAGGTCTTGGTATGGTGACTCCTGTGAATGACCTTAGAGGGTCTGATTCTATTGCCTATGACAAAGGGGAGAAGCTACTGCGGTGTAAACTGGCAGCGTTTTACAGACTAGCGGATCTCTTTGGATGGTCTCAGCTTATCTACAATCATATCACAGTGAGTATTGAATGGGCCATAACTGAACAAAAAGTGGAATATGATGTGTCTGTCACCTCTTTTCATGAAGAGGGAGAGGGAGTCTGGCTGAGCCAAAGTAAGTCTTGGGATACCTTCCTTCTGATTCCTGACTGCACCATATAATAATCGGAGATTTAGCCAGTTTGAATTAAAAGTTATGAGGACAGTAGTTCTTTAAAACTCTTTTCTTGATGATAACCTAATAAATGAGTGTTAACCAAATTATAGGCAGTTCCTAAAGTTCTCTTTAAAGTTGCACCGTAAAGAAGGCTGAATGCCAAAGAATTGATGTTTTCTAATTGTGCTGCTGGAGAAAACTCTTGAGAGTCCCTTGGACAGCAAGGTGCTCACACCTGTCAATCCTAAAGGAAATCATCTCTGAATACTCACTGGAAGGACTGATGGCTGAAATTAAAGCTCTGACACTTCAGCCACCTGATGTGAAGAGCCGACTCGTTGGAAAAGACCTTGATGCTGGGAAAGATTGAAGGCGGGAGGAGAAGAGGGTAGCAGAGTGTGAGATAGTTAGATAGCATTAGCAACTCAATGGACATGAGTTTGAGCAAACTCTAGGAGATAGTGAAAGACAGGGAAGCCTGGCATGCTGCAGTCCATGGGGTTGGAAAGAGTCGGGCACAACTTAGTGACTGAACAGCAACAACAAAAAGTTCTTCTTATGGCTAAAATGCCAAGAATGAAGATATTTTCTTTCCTACTTTGACCAAAGCCTTCTGTCTTTCATACTTATTTCTTCAACTATTCCAGTTAGCCATTTATCAACATTATTAGGACCTCTTGTTTTCTTCAGTTTATTCTCACAGTGAGTTTTTACTGGACATCTGCTGTAACTATTTATTGCTCTGTACTGGGCGTGATTCTGACTCTGGAGTTGTATCAATAAAGGAGACGAGTCCTGCCTTTCTGGGGTTTTCCTTCTGTGTCTCAGCCCATCAGCCATGTTCTCTCTGTTATGTCCAGCCTGGCTTTGATGGTCCATCATTTCAGTAATACTCTTTGCCAACACTGTATTATTCTTCCCTGTACCTGAGAAGCCAGATCTGGTTGTGCTGAGAGCCTCAAAGCAGAGCCTGCAGGCTTTCTCCATAGATTTACGACCTCAGGCTCAAGGAGACCCACACCGCTTTCTGACAACTGTTGGACATTTCTCTTACAAGCTCACTAAGATTTCTCCACTGTCTTTTCCTTTGTTTAGAACTCCTGACCCCTCCTCCCCACAGATGACCATGCCAAGAAAATGGCACCTCTTTCCTGATGTTTGTGCCCATTTTATATTCCTGACCACCTGTTGCAGTGTCCTGACTCCTACCTACATGTCAGACTTTGTTTCCTGGCTTAGAATTCCATCACTTCCTACTTTTTTAGATTCCTAATGCATTATGAAAGAGGAGAGTGAAAAAGCAGGCTTAAAACTCAACATTCGAAAAACTAAGATCGTGGCATCCAGTCCTACCACTTCATGGCATGTAGATGGGGAAACAGTGAAAGACTTTATTTTCTTGGGCTTCAAAATCACTACACACAGGGACTGCAGCCATGAAATTAAAAGACGCTTGATCCTTGGAAGAAAAGCTTTGAAAAACCTAGACAGCACATCAAAAAGCAGAGACATTACTTTGCCGACAAAGGTCCGATGGTCAAAGCTGTGGTTTTTCCCATAGTCATGTATGGATGTGAGAGTTGGACCATAAAGAAGGCTGAGCACTGAAGAATTGATGCTTTTGAGCTGTGGTGTTGGAGAAGACTTTTGAGAGTCCCTTGGACTGCAAGGAGATCCAACCAGTCCATCCTAAAAGAAATCAGTCCTGAATATTCATTGGAATATTCAGCTGAAGCTGAAGCTCCGATACTTCAGCCACCTGATGTGACAGCCTGTCTCATTGGAAAAGACCCTGATGCTGGGAAAGATAGAAGGCGGGAGGAGAAGGGGACGACAGCAGACAAGATGGTTGGATGGCATCGCCGACTCGATGGACATGTGTTTCAGCAAGCTCTGAGAGTTGGTGATGGACAGGGGGGCCTGGCGTGCTGCAGTCATGGGGTCACAAAGAGCTGGACATGACTGAGCGACTGAACAACAACAATATATTGTGAGGTTTCTGGCTTTCTCCCATCCCCTCTCCTTCCTTCCCCTTTTCTCTTTTGTTTCTTGTCTCTCTTGTGGAGGTGATCTCTTTGTTTGAACCACTTGACCTGATCTGGTTTTTATAATTTCTTTCATTGAATATTTAAATACATATATTTATTGTGGCAAATGTACCTCACACAGATGTAAAATAAGAAGTTATAGTCCTCTGAGTAGTTTTAACCCCTTGAGATAACCAGCATTAACAGCTGTTTAGATAACCCTTTTCTGCATATTTAACACACTCAGGAAACAACACACGTGTGTAGGTGTCTTTTACTTGTGGTCTCATAACCACTGGTATTTAGTTCAGCTCTATTCTTTTTTTTTTTAATAGTTGCATTTTTTTCTTCTTTTTTTTTAAAACACAGTATTTGTTTATTTATTTTTGGCTTCACCGTGTCTTTGTTGCTATGCAGGCTTTTCTCTAGTTGTGGAGAGTGGGAGCTTTTCTCCAGTCACAGTGTGTGGGCTTCTCATTGCAGTGGGTTCTCTTGTTGCAGAGCATGGACTCTAGGGCATGTAGGCTTCAGTAGTTTCAGGTTGCAGGCTCCAGAGCGCAGGCTCAATAACTGGGGCACATGGGCTCAGTGTGTGGGATGTGGAATCTTCTGGGACCCAGGATTGAATCCATGTCCCCTGCATTGCAAGGGACCCCCCGCCACTGGACCATCAGAGAAGCCCTCAGCTCCATTCTGGACTCCCGGGAACAGTAAGCTTTATGGTGGTGCTCCAAGGCCCACCTTTGTGAGCAGTGCACCGTGCCTCTGGGACGTGATAGGAAGTTGCCAGGTGAACTGAGTTAGCTTCCCCTGTGTCTGTTCTCTGCATTGCTGCAAGAGTGAACCTTCCACAATGCAAGTCTGGCCCTGCTGTATCCACCCTGCCATGCTTGTGGAGTGTTACCTCCACCCGGCAGTCCTGCTCCGTTTCCCTGACAGCAGTTACTGTCGTCCATACCGTGCCCTTGCTTGTCATCCATCTCTGTGTCGTCTATATCAGCTCCACGACAGGAGCCTCTGGTTGTGTCCCTAGGGCCAGTTCCCGTCCTGGGCACAGGAGGAGCATGCTCAACTCTGGGATGGAATGATGGAGTGAAATCCCCAGTTGAACTGAAATCCTGCTTCAGTAAAATGACGAAGCAGGCACTCCACGGCGTCTTTTGGTGTGTTTATCAGCGGGTCCGGTTAGCCTCCCACACGCGCCGGCTCGCTTCCTGGTGCCTGCGTGGAAGCTGCTGGCCTCTGTGACTAATCACGTTTGACAGAATGCTCTTTGTAGAGATGTAATGCTAAATAGTTGCCTAAAAATTAGTTGCATGAAAACGTTGCAACACTAATAGGAAATGTGATCCTTGGCTTAATGCCACCTTACATTCTCTGGGTCTTTAAATGCTGTTTACTGCTAGTCCTGTTATGAATGCTATTTAAATAAGTTTGAATTGCTTAAATTGCTCCTTTTTCCTCCTTTAATTATTTAGGACTTGGCAGAATTAAAACATTAGCTAGTTGTTTAACTTTTTTATAAGTGTTCTGTTTGGGACTTAACACTGAGTAAAAAAAGAAATTGAACTTACCAAAAAATACTTCTTATAGCTTGTGAGCTACAGGATCTTTAAGAAAGAAGGTTTTTGTTTTTTTAGCTATTTATGGCATCCATATTTTGATTTCAAAGTTTAGGTGTTTTCATACACAGATTTAAGAGAAAAGACATATTATCAGTATCAGTACAACCAAATGCGCTCAGAGGTCATTGTGCCCTTTCTCTGAAAAAGGGCAATTGAGATTTCCCGCTAAAGGGATTTAAAAGTGCTAACAGGTGTTAGAGGATTGGGGGTGATTGTCTGAATTACATTGCTATCTTAAGATTGCTTTGGATTTAGAGAAGCTTCGGTGGGGTGGTGGTGGGGTGTCAGAAAACAAGATGGCCCAGCTGGGCTTCCTCTCTTGCTGGCACTTAGCTGTTGAAGCCTAGCTTGGAGAAGTTTGAGCATTACTTTGCTAACGTGTGAAATGAGTGCGATTGTGCAGTAGTTTGAACATTTTTTGGCATTGCCTTTCTTTGGGATTGGAATGAAAACTGACCTTTTCCAGTCCTGTGACCACTGCTGAGTTTTCCAAATTTGCTGGCATATTGAATGCAGCACTTGAACAGCATCAGCTTTTTGGAGTTGAAGTAGCTCAGCTGGAATTCCATCACCTCCACTAGCTTTGTTCATAGTGATGTTTCCTAACACCCACTTGACTTCGCACTCCAGGATGTCTGGCTCGAGGTGAGTGATCACACCATCGTGGTTATCTGGGTAATTAAGATCTTTTTTGTATAGATCTGTGTATTCTTGCCACTTCTTAATATCTTCTGCTTCTGCCTCACGGGTAGCCAACAAAGAATTAGTATCCAGACTAGATAAAGAACTATCAGCAAAAAAAAAGGATGTATGTGTGCTAAGTCACTTCAGTCTGACTGTCTGAGACCCCGTGGACTGTAGCCCACCAGGGGCTATTTGCAGAGGGAAGGAACGAGGCAGGCCATTTGAGGACTTCACTGCCACTGTCCACACAGACCCCACGTGTGTTTCCGTTGGGGCCACTGCAGAAGTCACTGGTGAGGAAGTTGACTAAACGCCGTGAGGCCTTCCCAGCAGCCACTGAATTCCGTCTGTCTGACCCTAGTTAGAATTCTCGGCCCAGGAGCAAATGTATTCCATCCCAGTAGCTTTGCAAAGTCTGTTGAGTCTATTCCCAAATCATTAAAAATTAGACTACATTTCGTTAGGATAGGACTCTTTTTTTCTCCTCTCTTACGATAGGACTCATTTTTTTTTTTTCCTCTCTTAACTACATAACTAGCATCTTGCACAAATCCATCATATGTGACAGATCTGTATTGAACGAATTGTTGAAAGAGAACTATATTGTGGAAGGAAGAAATAGACCAGAGGAAGCTTTTCATCGAGCAGAGAGGAACAACTTTCTCTTATTTGTGATTTTTATGATTGTTGACTATCCTCTAGGTTTTGAGTACTTTAAAAAAAAATAAAAGACATTTTGACTTTTAAAAAGCAGCTCTTGGTTTTCATTATTACACCCTTGAGGAGATCACCTTTTTGCACATGGTACTGGTTTGGTACCTACAGGTTTTTCTCTTCATAAGGTTAATTATCATGAATATGATCAAGGCACACTTTATGTACCTAATAAGCTACGACAGCGTAATAATAGAAAGCTTTCAGATCACCTCTTAGCTTTGTGATAGGCCCTATAATTAAGTGCATTCCTGTGTAGCACACCTAATGTTTACAGAATACTTGTAAGTCTATGGACAGAAAGAGATGCAGATAATTTCAGTAGGATTTTTGAGCTAATTTGGTAATTCTCCCCACAGACCAGAGTGAGCTCTGAGCAGGAGCATTTCCTCATTGTACCTTTTGGACTTCTCTACAGTGAAGTGACTGCATCCAGTTTGGTAAGCATGTCCTTGTCTTCTTGGGGATAGACATATAAAACTCAAGGAGGGCAAAGTCTGTTTTGTGTGATGAACTCAGGGGAAAACTTTTAGTTATTAACACTTTAAACTTTGTTTTAAATGATTTCTAGTTAGGACAACTTGAAATCCTCATGATATTTGAAGTTTGTTTTCTTATTGCAGGTTAAAGTCAATCTACAAGGAGACATAGTAGATCGCGGGAGCACTAATCTAGGAGTGAACCAGGCCGGCTTCACGCTGCATTCCGCCATTTATGCCGCCCGCCCGGACGTGAGGTGTGTCGTGCACATTCACACACCAGCCGGCGCTGCGGTGAGTGTGTGCCCCTCTGGCAGAGCTCAGGGCGTGGGCTGCTCGGGGAGCAGGGCTGCACCGGGAGCAGGGCGGCACCGTCCCTGCACGCGGCCCGCGCTCATCGCAGCAAGTCAGTACACTTCATCTCGCCGGGTTAGAAGACTTTCTTCGAAGAATGTATATGAGTATTTAAGGGATCCATTTACTAATTTTTTTAAACTTCATTTTCTATAATTTTACTTTCTTTATCTTGTTTTTGGCTGTGCGGGTCTTCGTTGCTGCGTGGGCTTTTCTCTGGTTGCAGTGAGGGGGAGCACGGGCCTCAGTGGGTGCAGCGTGCGGGCTTCACTGGTTGTGGCTCCCGGGCTCTGGCGCACAGGCTCAGTAGTTGTGGCACACAGGCTTAGTTGTCCTGAGGCACGTGGGATCTTCCTGGATCAGGGCTAGAACCCGTGTCTTCAGTATTAGCAGTTGGATTCTTTACTTTACCACTGAGTCACCGGGGAAGCCCAGCTATCTAATTTTGAAAAGCATGTAATAAATCTGAAAATGTCATAAGCTTTAACAGAGAATCAGTATGTTAAAGAGGGGAGTGAGACCTCAGGGCCTGGGAGGCTGTGTGGGGAGTGCAGAGTGGCAGCAGTGAGTGGAGACTCCTTGTTTGAGAGGAGGAGTGGGACAAGGAGTGGGGAGGTGTGTGGAGGACCTGTGGGCTCCTCCCTGTGGAGGGGCTAGTAGGATATAGGAGACTTGAGCCTGCTTGATGGACTGTGGGAAGGAGCCCAGTGTAGGTGGAGAGGTTGAGGCCTAGAGACAAACCCAGCCAGCCTTCCACAGATAACCTGCCTGGAGTCAGCGGAACCTAGGTTGGATCATGACGGGGGAGGAGAAAGAAGACGGGAGAAGGGAGGTCCTAGGTGGCCCAGTGGTTGGGACTCCACGTGTTCACTGCCGTCGCCTGGGTTCAGTCTCTGGTTGGGGAGCTAAGATCCTGTGAGCTGTGTGGTGTAACTGGTCCAGGCAGTTAGAGGAGACTCAGCTCCAGCCCTGAACTGGTCAGGAGCCTGCCCCATGCTGAATACCAAGTCTGGGCCCTCTGGTATGAACGGGCCACCTGGCAAAGCCTCAGACCCGTCAGTGTGAAAATAGGCTTTGTGGTTGTTAGTGCAGCCCTGTGAAAGCCAAACCCTCCAGAGCTGCCTAGAATTGGCTTTTATCACCAGTTTTGTATTTTAATGACTTTCCGGGTTTGTTTGTTTGACAGATGACCTCATTGATTAAGAAATACTGAATTTTACTCTATCTAGATGTTTTAATGTCATAAATCTTTGCTTGTATGGATGAACGTGAGAATCTGGTTTGTTTGCTTTACTTTGAAGAAACGGGTCTAAACGTTGGCATCAGCTTTATTAGATATCATTCTCCAAGTGATATAGGTCTTCCAACCCCGAAAAATCCATGCTTTTAAAGGAACTGTTAGAGGTACCTTTGAGAATATAGTTATTACAAATATCTAGCATGTAATTTGTTTTAAAACTTATCAAAGTAACTTTACTTTGTAATGAAATATCTTGTAGAAAACCTGTTACTGTGAAAGGAATTAAATAATGATACTGCCTTTTTGGAGGGTATTGTCTTTTTAGATTAGCTTCTCTGTAAGAAATTATTACAGTTATAAATCTCTGGAGTCTGTTTGTCTAGGTAGAAGAGATTTAAAATTAGCATATTCTAAGGTCAGTTTGGGAAATTTAAAGAAACTAAAGGGCTATACGGGCACTTAGATTTTTCACTTAAATAAATGCAGACAAATTATACAGTATACTTATCCTAAACCTTTATAAATTTCCTTTTATCTGATTTTCAGGTGTTCCTATCGCACCTATGAACTGAGGTGAAAAGTACACAAAAACCTCTCAGCTCTTCAGAAACTTCTCTTTGCAGCATTGTGCCTCATTTAGAGGAACGCATTGTCTCTCCCTGCAGCAGCTTTGGGGCTAATCTTGTTAAATCTGAGCTCCCTTCTTGTTTACAGTCAGTGTGGGAGAAACCCAGAAAGATATGAATGTTTTGAAGTCTCCTGATAGTGGTGGCTTTGAGTTTTAAAGTATGGATTGGTAATAAGACCCAGAAGTAATCTTAAGGCTTATCTTCATTTCATGGGCTCCTTTATTTCTGAAAGAACAGTTTGAGGAACACGCTTGCCAGCTGTCAGTCCGTGTGCACTCCTGACTTGTCTGCACTGATGCTGCCGCTTGTTCTCTAGGTCTCTGCGATGAAATGTGGCCTCTTGCCCATCTCCCCGGAGGCACTCTCCCTTGGAGAAGTGGCATATCATGATTATCATGGGATTCTGGTCGATGAGGAAGAAAAAATTTTAATTCAGAAAAATTTGGGGCCTAAAAGCAAGGTCAGTAGGCATCTAATCTGGTATTTAAATTATCGAGGGAAGAAGAAAACGTATCTGTCCTCTTGCCTGGTCCCTAGAACTTTCCTGATTCTTCCCTTAGGTTCTTATTCTCCGGAATCACGGTCTTGTGTCTGTTGGAGAGAGCGTTGAGGAGGCCTTCTATTACATCCACAACCTTGTGGTTGCATGTGAGATCCAGGTAGGTGGTGGCCATTCCATGTGGTTTGGTCAGTTCTAACTTAATTTTTCAAATACATAAGTCACTACCATTTATGGAGGGCTAGCATATACTGGCCCTGATATCAGGTGCTTATTATGTTGTTATGGGTCATTTCATTTGAACCCAGGCACTTCTTTTGAAAAAGTAGGTGCAGGGAGTAGAGCTTTGCCCGTAGTCGCACAGCTCTGGGTGCTGCTCATGCCAGGTCTGCTAAGCTCCTCGTTTGCACGTTCTTCGTTACCATGACATACCTGTGTAGTAGCAGCCACCAGTCTCCTTTATATGACCTTGGAAGGTGCTTTGTTTTCCCGTTTATTCTTCAAGTATGAGTGCCCAGTATTTTTTCATGCTAAAGACAAGCTTCTGAAAATAGTCTTGTGATTTATCTGTCACTTCCATCTTGCGTTTTTTATTCTTGCAGTGATTTGTTGGTTTCTTTTGCCACCTCCATTTCTATTGAAGTGATCTCTCATACTCATCTGACCTGCTTGATCAGTAAGGAACTCCAACTGTTGTGTTTGCTTGTTTTGGAAAAGGTTCGAACTCTGGCGAGTGCGGGAGGGCCAGACAATTTAGTCCTCCTGGATCCTGGGAAGTACAAAGCCAAGACCCGGTCCCCTGGGTCCCCGACAGGGGAAGGCAGCGGATCACCGCCCAAGTGGCAGATTGGTGAACAGGAGTTTGAAGCCCTCATGCGGATGCTGGATAATCTGGTAAGAATGTGGTCACCACTTGATGATACTGCTTTCATCCTAAGAGCACAAATGTTGGTGTTTTTATAGCTAGTGAAATGGTATTATGAAATTACTGTTTTCAGGCAATGTCGGAATGCTTTCAGTCTCCAGAACCGTGAACATGTACCAGGGAAGTTTAAGTTCTAAGCTAAATTGTGATTGAATGCACAGGTGAGGGTTTCTTGTCTCCTTTTGTTTTTAAAGATGGCGTTGTTTGGACTGTGTGGGGATAGGAGCACAGAGGATAGTGTGCTTTGCTGGGTAACTGAGTCCTTGAGTAGCAGGGTCAGCTCAGGACCCGTCAGCCCAAAAGCAAGCTGTCCAGGGGGCCTTTCTGCATCAGTCAGTCAGCCGAGTGTCTTGTTTGTTACAACAGTAAATTCTAGCCCTGTGGGGCCTGTCTGCTGTGTTTCACACACTTTGCTGCTGCTCTATTGCATGGGAAACCCTTTGCTGCCTCTTGCAGGGACATGGAGCCCATCGTGGTACAGAGCATGACCGTGGGGCTTTCAGCTTAATAGGAATGTTAAAATAGTCTGTGGTAGGATGTGGTCTCTTTGGTTGCAGTGAGGGATGTCATCATTTTGCAAGGATTATAGAGGAAATTTTTGTAGAGGGTGACCCTTGAGAGGGACCTCAAAGAAGAGGTCAAAGCGTGACAGCTTATGCTGAGAAAAGGGAGGCAACTGTAACCAGGCCACGGGCACGACTGGAGACCCAGCCCAGGGCACGCTGGGCGACCTGGCCGAGGGGCCGGGACCGTGCCTTTCTGGTCCGTCTCTGATCTCACCAATCAGTTTAAATGTTAGGGCAGAAGCAACCTCAGTAAAGACAGATGGCTCGGTGCCGGGCCCTTCTTCTGCTGCAGCGTCATGTCTCTTAGATAGGGTTCAAGAGTCCGTCCTACGGCCACATGGACATTAAGTAGTGGGCGTGTGGGGCAGAGAAGCCATTGAAAGGGCTGGTGCCGGCTTCACAAGAGTTCCCACCATCGGACCAGGTCTTGGCGGGGATAGGTGGCTTCAGGAGGCAGGAAGTTTCACTTTTCTGAAGAGAACTCATGGGTCTGGTTCAGCGTGTGCTAAGTGTCCTCCGGAGGTTCTTCTCCCTGAAGTTCTCTGACTTAGGAGAATGTTTGTTGCTGTAAAGGGAGAGCTGGGAGTGAACGGCTGAGCAGTGATGCTGACAGTGTGGGTGTGACTGAGGAGAGTGGTGAATGGAGAGTAGACCCTCCTGACTGCTGAACTCGTTTGCTCAGGGAGGGTGGGCTGCACTAACTGACCGTCTACTCTAGCTATGAACGGGAACACAGTTCTTGCCCTCGAGGAGTTCAGGGCCTTGTGGGGAAATGGACAGACAGGTCCCAGATGCAGCCCAGCACCTCGACGTGTGCCTGACGGAGCACGATGGCAGCTGCAGGGGCAGAGATGGGGCTTGAGCCAGAACTGGGCACGGGGACAGGAAGGGAGCCGAGCTCGTGGAGACGATCAGTGGAAGAGGCAGGCCGGGGTAGTGCAGTCTCAGGAAAGTCACCCAGAGCAGGCTGAGAGTGGGGACGGTAACCCCGGGATCTGACCCGGGGGCCGGCACCGGAGGGGCCGGGCAAAGCAAGGGTCGTGGGGGCCCCAGTCTCACCGTGCCTTCTCCTCTCCCTTGGGCAGACACTTTGACTTTTCCCTGCTCTTCCACCTACAAGCCAAGTGGGAATGGGAGGGAGGAATAAAAATCAAGAGAACACCAGCCTGCCACATCTTTTGTACTCAGTACATTCTGGATGGTGCAGAGAGAGAATTAGACTTGGTAACTCTAATTTGAGTGGGGCGAGGCAGATAAAGAATGAAAAAGAAAATAAGCGAGATTATAGCAAGGGTATTTTATTCAGTGCCCTTAGTGTGCACAGGTTATTCTTAATATTAGAAGGCTCTGTGGTTTATGAGAAATAAACTTGGACAGCAATCACTGATTTGTAGTCTGTGTTTTAATTTAGCATTCTGATCAACTGTATATGTTTGCCAATAATTGAGTCAGTAGAGAATAGTTGAAGATTCTCACACTGTAAGAATTACTTCATATGATATTCATAAACATTTCTGGCATACACAGAAGAAATGCTAACTTGTTACCCAAAAAATCGAGATATAATTCCAGCTTCTCAAAAGAAGGAATAAAGCCAATTTTTAACATGTAGTAGGTCTGAGGTCTGAGTTTTGCTCTGATTTTTGTCTGGCATTTAAAGGGGAAGAATAAAGAAAAAAACAATATCCCCTCAGAATAAAAGTTTGTGACGTCCTGGATGGTTTATTTGGAATTCATGAAGATTACTCAAGAGCCCTGACTTTCAGCAAGAGGAAACTTGAATGAATTAAGAACTGTATTTTTCAGAAGATAGTCTTTTGTAGCTGAGTTGTTACCTTTTATTATTCTTCAACAAAGCATGTTCTTAAATGGGAAAAAAGCGTGTTAAAAAAGGGAAGACATTTGCCTATCTTCCTGAGTGTAGTTATAAAACAAAAGTAAACAACAGCCAGCTCCACTTGGGGATCATTACCACCGTTTTTTGAATGTTTTAAGGGAATGGTTGGTAATAAAGGTGGCCTCCAACGAGTAGGAACACCTAAAGGGGAAGGAGAATTCCCGTATTTAGAGCAGCGTTTCTGAAGTGGCTTGGCAGGTAGAATGTAGCCGCTGACTCATCCTTGCTACCAGCCCTGTGTGATCCTTTCAAATCTGAATCCCTTCGTCATTCACAGTGAAGGTGCCGTGAATGACCTGGTCCAGGTATGACACTGGGTTGGGAGTCTAGGCACAGTCCAGGCTGAGTCAGGTCCTTGGTGACAGGCCTCCCAAGGCTGCAGTCAGGGTGTTGGCCTGGGCTGTGTTCTCAGCAGAAGGCTCTTATGGTGGAGGATCCACTTCAGACTCCGCATATGGTGGGCAGAATTCATTTTCTTGCCGCTCAGGTGTCAAAGCAGCTTGCTCCTTCAGCGCCAGCAGTGGACTGGGAGACCCTCTCAAGGTGGGCGCTGCACTCTCATGCAACACATGGCACCTTGGCAGAATGCTTCTGTCTTGAAGCAGGCCCTGGGCCCACTGATAGCATAGGGGAAGGGTTTTATGGAGGTGGGAGCCCTGGGGGCCACTGTCATGTCGGTCAGGGCTCCTGGACACTCAGTTCTGGAGACGGGTGAGTGAGGCATCATCCTGGCCTAGAGACACTGTCTGTGCGGTCAGCACACGGGGGGCACATGGGCTCGGTGCTGTTAGCGAGGCGGGAATCAGCGGGCTGCGTGCTGTGAAGTGCAGGAGACCAGGGTTGGAGGCTCACTCAAGTGCTGCTGCGTTTAGAGATGAAGTGATGTTGCCAGGTACCAGTTGGTCTTCCTGAAAGATTATCACAGCATTTAAACTGCAACTGAAAAGGTTAAAAAAAAAAAGTGTCAAGTACGTTGGTTAATATCACTTGTTCTGTAACCAGCAGCAGGTAAACCCAGGTTGCTTTTTACATTTTAACTTTTTCTTGATATATATATATAAAAACAGAAGAGCACACCTATATTAATTCTTAAGAACTGAACATGCTGTTTAACCAGCACCTGTATCGAATGCCAGTACCCCAGAGCCTCCGTCCCCGCTCTGAGTCTCTCACCGCGTCCCAGGGGCGGCCTCTGTGCGTCCTTGTGACAGCGAGGACTGGCCTCCTCTGTCTGTGAGTGGAGTCGCACGGTGCGCTCTCACAGTGGGCTTCTCTCACTCAGCGTCGTGTTTGTGGAGATCCATGCGCGTGGCTCCCCTGGTAACAGCGTGTTCTCACTACTGTGTCCTGTTCTGCTGTGTGAATGGCCCACAGTTCATCCATTCTACTATTGATGGACTTCTGGGTTTTTTACTTTGGGACTCTGGGAGTAGTGCTGCTGTTAGCGTTTTCGTACCTGTGCACATCCTTGCATTTCTGGGCACCCACGTACATAGGGTGTGCATATTCTCTACTCTTACAGATAGTTCCAGTTTTCTAAAGCGAAACACTGTTTTGAGGTCTGGACTACCGACTGTCTCTTTCTTTTTGGCCCCTAGGGTTATAGAACTGGCTACCCTTACCGATACCCTGCTCTGAGAGAGAAATCTAAAAAATACAGCGATGTGGAGGTTCCTGCCAGTGTCACAGGTTACTCCTTTGCTGGTGACGGTGACTCGGGCACTTGCTCCCCTCTCAGACACAGTTTTCAGAAGCAGCAGCGAGAGAAGACGAGGTGGCTGAGCTCTGGCCGAGCTGACGATGCTTCTGAGGAAGGGCAGAACGGAAGCAGCCCCAAGTCGAAGACTAAGGTGTGGACGAACATTACACACGGTCACGTGAAACCCTTGCTGCAGTCTCTCTCGTCCGGTGTCTGCGTGCCAAGCTGTATTACCGACTGCTTGGTCTGTGCCTCCTTACTGTTCATAGTTAGATGATGTAGAGCAGGTCGGCTTGCTGGGGCTTCGGAGGCTCTGGGACTCTCACCCTCTGACCTAGATTTCAGGCAAACCTCCCTCATTAACCTTCTTCAGCCTGAATTCAAATCCATTTTTGCTTCAGCTATAATTCAAGTAATACTGTCTGTTTGAAACTGCTTAAGATATATTGTGCCTCTGCAGTAATTCCAGCATTACCTAACTCTGTGCACAGCAGAAATAGCGCATCACTTGCGTGGGTTAACCTGAAAGTGGGACTGTCATTCAGTTCAAACCGTATTTGAAGAATCTTGGATACTTTATGACACAGATGTAGAGCATTGCCTGCTGTTTAATGTCGTAAACTCAGCTGCTTGATTCCGTTGCTAACTCAGGCATTTCTGTCAAGCCCTAGTGTTTTCTTAAGCAGTTTTTCCCTCATGGCTCACAGTGTCTTCTCAGCTGACCCTCTTGTTAGCCTCCTTCCCTGCTTGCTGTCGTCCCAGAGCCTCCGAACGCTCTCAGCCAGCCCCCTTCTGCATGGACTGTTGCATGTGAGTAGACAGCCATAGTGGAGTCTCTGACTCCTGCTGGTGCGGCATGACCCAAGTGCAGCAGGCCCCCTGCCAGTGCCAGCCCCAGGCGTTGGGAGGCGAGCTTCCTGTCAGGAGGAACGCGGCCTGGGGAGCTGCTCCGCGGTCCTGGCGCTCAGCTGTCTCTGGGCAGCCCTGCATCCCAGTAGGCGAGGCCCTAGGTGGGGCCTCACGCGAGGGCACAGGCCGGGACTCACGCGTCTCTGCGTGGTTAGTTCCGCAGGAGCAGAGGTGAAATCAGCCTAGATGTCCTGAGACGGGACCCCACGCAAGCCCAGCGGGCCGTCCTGCTTCCCTTGTGAAAGTGCTCCTGCTGCATAGGTTTATTTACAAGAAGTACGTTCTGTCTCCCCAGGTGGGTCTGGTGTCTCCTGAGGCACAGCTCTTGAGACAGCCTCTGTGCTCCTGAGGAGCGTGTCACGTGGCAGAGACTCTGCGTGCACATGGCCGGGCTCCAAGTTGGAGCCAGTCTCCTCTTCCCTGCTCTCTCACCTTCCTTCTCTCTCTCTCTGTCCCTTTTTTTCTTTTTTCATTTTATTTGTTTAGTTTCTAATTTAGTTTACTTGTTAAAGGGAATGGGCCTAAAAATGGCTTTCTGCTGACCATAGACATACAGAGTGCTGAACTGCTGTGAGGAAGTTTTCCTAAGTGTATGTGTCACAGCAGCTTTGAGCCTTATTGACTATTCGCTTGAAAAAATATTAAATTGCTTTAGGTATTTCAGTCACTGTGTAAGTCGAAGGGGAGACTGTTCAGCTTTTAAACCTGTTTCTCACTGTTCTGGAGTGATATGCCTTCCTTGCAGTGTTCCCAGGTTGGTATATTAATTTATAATAATTGTTCTTAAGTTTTTCAACGTGTTCAAGCTTCTGAGGTGATTGTTTTAATGTTTGACTAAGCATTATGTTTGATAAGAAGCTGGAGTTGTTTTTGTCTGAGGAGATAACGGCAGTGAGTACCTCGCAGCCCATGCCCATCCCACGCTGCCTGCACAGCGGCCCAGCATTGGACAGTTTTGCTGCTTTCTTCAGAATCTCTTGGTTTATGGCTATTTTATTGCCTCTTGAAAACACCCTGAAAGGCATAACATCTGCTCTCTACCACGGGCTTGTTTTAGTGCTCAGTGCCAACTCATGCCCGAGGGTTAGAATTTGATTAAAAATCTCATATTTGATTGGAGGTCCAAAAACAAAGTACGCAAGAAAGGCGCCGTGTGCTGATAGTATGCACTGGTATCTAAAACAGCCTTCCAGTGAGGGCTCGGGAGTGCTTTACGTTTGTGTGGGACATTGTTGTAACACTCAAAAGTATTAACTATATAAAGTACTTGACATCACCAAACTCTTCCACCAGGTAGCTACTGTATAAGTCTTCATACAGTACTTTTCTTGGGTTGAAATAGCTACGCAAATAGTGCATTCTGATGCGGAGTTTATTTTTAATGCAAACTTTGGTGATGCCCCCTCTTGCTTCACCGCACAGAATCTTCCCTCACCGGGCCAGCAGCATCATACCGCTTCTCTTGACCCTGTCATCTCACGCTTCCCGCCGGCTTTGGTGTTGGGGTCTCTCAGAGTGGTGAACCAATGTGCTCTGAAGGGTCCTCCACGACTAGTCCAAGGCCGTCATGGGGTGTAGCTGTCAGCAGCCTGTGTCGTGCCCTGGGTTTCAGCTGGGCTTTTTGACAGGCCTTGCCAGTCAGTCACAACTCGGGCTCCCTGCATGACTGGTTTCCAGCCACTGCAGTGACGCTGTGGTACGGTCATTGGTTCATTCTCTGTGAGGGTCAGTGCATGACCAGATGTGAGATGAGTTGGACAACTTGGATGCTGTGGTGTCACTTTCTGTTGTCACGATTCTGACTTCTCAACTCTTCTTGATATTTTAGTGGACTAAAGAGGATGGACACAGAACTTCCACCTCTGCTGTCCCTAACCTGTTTGTTCCATTGAACACTAACCCAAAAGAGGTCCAGGAGATGAGGAACAAGGTGCGTGCTGACTGCCGCCAGCAATTGCTGGAAACGCGTGTGTGGGAGGAGGTGGCTCCGGGCGGGGCGGGCTGCTTGTGGCTGCCCGGGAGAGTGCCAGCCCTGAGAGGCCGGCTGCGGCCGTCCCGTGACTGCCATGTCCGCCCTTTACCTGCCGTGCTGTGCCCGGCGGTGAGCAGCGGGCGCTTCTGGGCCCCATTCTTGAACGACGCTGGTCCCTCAGCAGAGCAGAGTTGAAGTCAGAGCCTGTCCCTGGCGAGAGCAGCCTTTGCCGCTGCCTTGCAGGGTCCATTTGAAGAGTTGTGAATGTTTGGTGTGTGGGAACGTGAGACCCACCAGTGTTCACAGTGTCCCTAGAAGATGGGCACACGGGGCATCTCCCCTCAATTTAGCGAGGGCAGTGAGATCCATGCCTGCTGAACTCGTCCAGAAGAAGCAGCAAGTCTGGAGGGTCTGTCGAACCCTCTGAGTCTTGGGTCACTAATCAGGCTGGACCAGCAGCGTTCGGCGGGCAGGGTAGCCGTGCAGGCCCCACCAGAGAGCAGGGCAGCACAGAGGGCAGCGTGTGCATGGCTTGGGGGCCTGAGCACATGGCAGCTTCGGGCACAGCGCGTGCTCTCTGTACTGGCGATGTGTCTCTCTTCTTGCCGTCCTCAGATTCGGGAGCAGAACTTGCAGGACATTAAGACGGCTGGCCCCCAGTCCCAGGTGTTGTCTGGTGTGGTGATGGACAGGAGCCTTGTCCAGGTGAGCACTCAGAACGGTTCTGACGTTAAGGGGTGGTGACTCTGTCACCGCCTGCTCCAAATTACTCTTAAGTTGGGAGAGGATGACTATGAGGTAAGTGTCCTAGGCACCCAGTTCCCTTTGTTTAGAGTCTTTGTGGTAAGAAGTAATCCGGCCCCTTTTCCTTGAGTTGTAGACCGAGCATCCGCATGCCGAGGGCCGTGTCCCCCAAGCCTGCTCTGCGTCATGCACGCCTGGGTGAGGGCAACGCAGGCTGCCTGCTTGGGGCCTGGGTTGACCTGGTTCCGGCGGGAGCTGTGGGACATGCGGGGCGGGGGGTGGACGGTGGTTCTTGTATGTGCTGCTGTCCACGACAGCGTGCTGCTTGGGAAAGTGCCGTGCGGGTCCCTGTAAATGTGATGCACATTTACACTCACTCTGTGGAAGGACTGCCCCTCGTGGCACCCTGAAGGTAACTGTGTAAGTAGTTATCTCTGACAGTTACGCTGCCGCCTGATGCTTTAGACTCGACTCGCCAGGGTAGCTGACTGTGGCGCTGTCTGTGGTGTGGGCCGCCGCGGTCGGCTCTGTGGCCCGTGTCTGCACGTCGAAGCGCCATGCCCCTGCCCGGGCTGCTGATGGCCGTCTCGCTGCATGCCCTCTGCTGCTCCCCGCTGCGCTGGGGGATGTGCTCGGCTGGGCCTGGTGGGCTCTGACCACTCAGTTTACTGTTGCAGGACGCACCCCTCTCTGACTGTACGGAAAGAATCGAAGGGCTCGAGCGTACAGAGCAGACCTTTAGTCCTGCTAAGTCTCTCTCTTTTAGAAAGGTACTCACCACCCCTCCTCCGCTACCTGCCGGCACCCCTTGCTTGTTACCTGCCCTGCCCCTCTCCTGCGCTTGGTGTTGTCTTAGGTGCCAAGGAGCTTTAAACGAATCTGAGCTATTTGTGAGATTGTACAGAAGGTTCTGTTCTGCCCATTCTGTTCTTTAATTAAACACCTTATATGAGGTTATTTTTATACTTTTCAGCATTTTTTATGTTGTGCTGAGAAATGGTTGATCTTAGTGATGTTTCTCAAGATCTGCATGTGACTTTGGTTGGTGCGTGTTTTAGGACTTAGCCTATTACAAGGTGCCAGCTGCAGAAGCCTCGTGGGTCGCCCACGAGCAGTGTGGCTGCTCTCCCGTGAGACCTCCTCTCTCAGCTTGCTCAGCTGTGATCCGAATGTAATGAACGTGGCAGTCGAAGGCTGCATCGTTGAAAAATGTCATTTCAGAGGAATGGGAAATAAAACAGGGCAGTCTTTGCCAGCCCTTGTTGATAAAATGCGAAAATGGACGTGGTAGTCGCTCAGTTGTGTCCGACTCTTTGCGACCCCATGGACCATAACCCACCAGGCTCCTCCATCCGTGGAATTCTCCAGGCAATAATACTGGCGTGGGTTGCCATTTCCTTCTCCAGAGGATCTTCCAACCCGGGGGTCGAACCTGGGGCTCCCGTGTTGCAGGCAGGCCCTTTACTGTCTAAGCCACCAGTATTTTTACCTAAAACAAAACAAAACCAAAAAACCCTAGATAATTGCTTTAAATGTTGCAGGGGGGAAAAGGACTTAGCCAAATTTGAAATCCCAAATTGTAATTTCTCTGTGTACGTGATACGTACAGTCAGTGGGGAGCGTATCTTGTAGGACCTGCCCAGGTGGAAGGAAACTTTCTGTGTGCACTCAAGGCTGCTGGTGTCAAGGACAGACACCGCTGAGTTGTGTGTACCCTGTGTTCAAGGGGAATTTTCGGGGCCTTTTTCAATTAATACATCTCCAGTGAGATGCAAATATTTATCCATGTTTCAGTTGCCAGAGAAATCAGATTTGTACTAATTCGTGTGCTGATGAGATTCTTTTGCATGTTTTATATATTAATTCCACGGGTCCCATTTTTCCTTGTCCTTAGAACGAACGTCCAGTTACCATTCTTGGAGGAACTTCTCACAGCGAGGAAGAACAGTGTCTTTTTATCTCTCTCAGCTCGTTTTTCATGTTGCTCATCTGGGCCATCAGCTGTTGTGATCTTACTAGTTCATAATTTTTTCTCTCAGATACATCACAGTGTGTTGAGTCCATGAGCCCAGGACGCTTAACCACGAGAGCCCACATCTCCCTCTGGCCCTGGGGGCTCGAGCCAGTTGGTAGTCATTGCTGTGCTGTCTCTGGCGTTGTTCTGTGCAGGTGGCTTCTGTCTGTGCCGCGGGAGGGCTGTCTGCAGGGTGCTCTGTGGGCAGCTGCTCGTCCAGGTGTCGTCTGGCCTTTGCTGTGTCCAGTGGTGCTCAGAGTTGGGAGTGCGTCACAGTCACCTGTGGCTGCTTCGTGAAGTGTCGGATGCCGGGCTGGGAAGCTGAGCCTCTGTGGGAGGAGGTTCCTGGCTGCTCCAGAGTCCCCGCCTCAGTGGAAGACATGCTCGCCCTGAGTGCGGCCTCAGGGGCGGGTGACCGAGGACACTGCTCCCGGCAGGCCGGTGCTGGCGTCCCAGTGTGCAGATGTCTGTTCCTGCCTTTCCTCCATTGTCCTCTTGCGGTGCTCACGTTTACACCCTGGTCTTCTTCCCACCCAGCGTATTTCATTTTCACAGCAACAGTGTCTTTGACACCCTGGTGAGCAGGGCAGCGGGTCCCAGCTGCACCCAACGCTCTGGTTCCCAGAGGAACGCTGAGCCCGACTGCAGGCGTGCTTGACTCCAGTGCTGGCTAGGCCGGCTCTCCCTTCTGGATTTTGTTACGAGTGAATTGAGTTGTTAGAGACCAGGGTGTGTAAGTCTGCTGAAAACTATCTGACTTGTGTAGCACAAGGTTCCCTGTCCTGATGTGCGCATGTAGCCCCACTGCGTGCTGGAGACGTGAGGCGCCTGCAGCCCACCTGGTGGACTCGCTCGGGAAGTTGGTGTTGATCATCTAGTACGTACTTGGCCCAGCACCTGGAGTGTAAACTCAGATCTGAATAGGTTTTACTGGTGAAAACCTATGCTCAGGTCAGGGCACCGGGCCAGGTTTGCGCAGTTCTGGAGATGAAGCTGTCACCCCACCCAGACCCCGGCAGTCAGGTGCAGAAGTCGTTGCTGGGCATCTGTGTTGTGTGGGGCCTGTGGTGGTGGCTCCCAGGATGGAAGGGCGAGAACCTCTGGGGGCTGCTGGAGGGAGCAGCCCTTCCACATCCCAATTCCTCAACCCTGTTGCTCAGCAGCAGGCCTGGGGCCCTCTGCATCCCCTCCCTCTGGAGTAACAGGGTCCCCTATCCCCGGGTCTGTTCAGAGCTTCTGGAAGGCGGCTCGGCCCTCAGCTGAGGAGTTTGGAAGAGGGAGCTTCCTGCCCGTGAAGCAGGACCCAGCCGTGCTGCACCTGGAGAACCAGATGTCCTGGAGGAAGGGCCTTGCTTGACCACAGGGTGTAACCAAGTTTGATTCTTGATATTTTATTCCTTTACTCATTGTGAACGTTAGGTTAAATGAATGTGAACACTCCTCTGAGAACTTGAACCTCCTCCATCTTATTGGCAGTGATACCAGGATGCAGACGCCACTCCCTAGTTGCCGCAGTTCCGAGAACATCAGAGCTCAGCCTGTCTCAGCCTCTGTCAGCCCGCAGGCCCCTCTCAAGGAGAACAGACAAGAAGGGGCTTGTCTCGGGGCACAGAGCTGACTCAGGGCAGACGATGACCCCATCACTGTCTGGGAGGCGAGGTGCCTTCTGGGTGAAAAGCCAGGACACCTGGGGTCAGGCCTGCTCAGGAAGAGCCCCCCACCCCCCATCTAGGCAGCCGATCTCGAATCTAGAGGCTCTTTGAGCACAGGCTGCGAGCTCCAGCCTTCTCCTTCTCCCCTCTGGGTCCACGTCCCTGGACAGCGACCCCTCAGCCCAGGTTCCCAGGGCAGCGCTTGGCTGGTGAGCTGAATGTCGCGGACTGGCCTTACTGTCCCTTGTGCCCAGTGCTCGAGTGCCCTCTGCCTCCAGTGTCGCCCCCGAGGAGGGTGCTGCCGGGCCAGGCCTGATGCCTGAGCGAGCGCAGCTCCCCCCGTCTGCTCTTGTTTCCAGAGTTATCGTTGAGTCACGGGACGTGTTTGAGTTCTGCCTGGCTTTCTCGGACATGAGCTCCAGAGCACGTGGGGCCAGCAGGCAGGCTGTGGGGCACAGTTGTGGGTGGGCTTGGTGCCAGGGGCAGCCTGCCTGCTGCCCGCGTCCCTGGGGGGTGGCCTGCCTGACTGCGCGGCCTCCTCCTCCCAGGCGGGGCCGCCCGGTGCTTCGCTGTGCTTAAGCCTGCTTTCTTCTTTTGTGTCAGTTCTTACGGTTTTCCAAATTCCCCAGACAAGCACTGGTGTTCTGTGTCGTGTGGTCACCTCTTCATGTCTGGGCACAAGTTCCAGGCTTTGGTTACTCACCAGACGCACAAAGGAGCAGAGCTTGTCTGTGCTCTTAGAGCAGAAGCGCGTTGCTGCGCATGCCTGCGCGAGTGCTGTGGGGGACATTGTCCAATGGGGAGGAGGGTGATTGGCTGGAGAAATCCTCTGCATCCCTGTGTGAGGACCTGGCCCCCCTGGGGTGCCCTCCACGCTCCAGCTGCACTTGGGTGCCTTTGCCCCTGAAATCTGAAGGCCTTCCCGAGGGTCCGCTCTCCTGGTACATTCGGTCTGGAGCATCGAAGTCCTGCTTCTCTGTCCTCTACGCTGCAGGCTGCTGCCCCACCTGAGCCTCAGGTGCCCCTCAGGGGTGCTGTGTCCCCTGCCGTCCGTCCGCCCCGCCTGGGAGGAGGGAGAGTCCCGGGGGCCCCTACAGACAGTTTGTCCCTTTCTGTCTGCAGGGCGAACTAGTGACGGCCTCCAAGGCCATCATTGAGAAGGAATACCAGCCGCATGTCATCGTGAGCACCACCGGCCCCAACCCCTTCAACACGCTCACTGACCGCGAGCTGGAGGAGTACCGCAGGGAGGTGGAGCGCAAGCAGAAGGGCCCTGAAGGTGAGCAGCCCCGCGGTCCCAGAGGAGAAGCCGCGGCCTGCGAGCTCCTTGTCCTGTGGTGACTCCAGGTGCACGTCCTGGCCTCCCCCGGGCTAGTTCCGGAGGACGTCGAGGGTAATCACGGCTCTAATTGGTCTGGTCGGGAGGGCCGGGGGTCCACGCGTGAGAGGGGTCCTGCCTGCGGTCAGACACGCTGGGGGGGACCCCCGCTGGTCCGAGCCCCGCACCAGCACGAGGCAGGGCCTGAAAGGAGCCCTGCTTGTCAGCGCTGCAGTGAAGCCACGGGGGAGAAGGGAGGGAGGGGGTCCGTGGGCCTCTGTGGCCTCGGGAGCTCTGGCAGGCCCTCTCCTGTCCAGGTTCCGGGCGGTGCCGGGCAGTGCTCGGTCTCCTAGCTGGATAGCCATCTGTGTGGAGGGCTCAGGGTGGCCGAAGAAGAACGCATCGATTAACCGGGGGTAGCTGGCGGGCAGGCCGGTCTGGGTATTACTTTAAGATACAGTCTGCCTTTGTTGTGTATAGTGCTTCACTGTTAGCAGTTCCCCGAGGAGGGGCCTCGTCGGAACTTCTGGTCTCATTCATACTTGAGTCGTTTTTGAGCAGTTGTGTTGTGGCAGGCCCTGCGCGTGCTGTGCATGCCTGTGTTTCATTTCGTTCACAGTAACCCTGAGCGCTGGGCCTTTTCTCACCAGTTAGAGCAGAGAAGCCTGTTCCCCAGAACAAGGCCGCATGTGGCAGACGCCAGCCTGGGTCTGACCCACACCCCTGCACCCAGCCTCTCCACCTTCATCTCAGCCACAGTCCTGGCGCGGGGTTTTCTCCGTAAGCCCTGCGTGGTCACAGGCCCAGGCCCCCGTGTGAGCCCTTTCCGCACCCTGTGAAGAGGTGGCCCAGGCGGGGGCCGTCTTTGTGTTGGCAGCTCACTGAGGCTGGGAGGACGCGCTTGTGTAGAGCGCGCTGGGACTGGTTACAGCAGAGGAAAGGAGACGGCTCGGAGCCAGAGCCGCTTGGAGCGGCTGGTCACACTCCAGGTTTCTAAAGCAGACTCGGACATTCGACAGCAGGAGAGAGGCTCGGGGGTCCGAACCGCTCTCCCGGAGGGCCGTGGGGCCGTCGCTGTGCAGACCCTGGGGCGGGGCGTCCCCCCCAGGAGGCTCGTGCCGCCGTTCCCGGCCTTAGGGTGGACTCTTCTCCCTCCTGGAATGGAGGTCCCGCGGTGACCCTCCAGCGCTGGTGCCAGCTCTTGGCGTGGCGGGAGGTGGTAGTGTGTGCTGTAGGTGGAACTCAGGCTGTGTGTCAAAGGTCAGCACTTCAGGTACAGGGAAGAAAGCCAGAGGCTTCTTTTCCTGGTGGAAGGAATTTGTGCACTCAGGCAGGAGATGCGAAAGCCTCTGTGCATAAGACACCTGGCTTCAGGAAGGAAGCTGTAGGCTTAGGAGACGTTGGGAGGTGAAGTTTTCAAAATACGGCACTTACTGGGCCTAGGCTATTAACGTAAAAAGTGTAAATGAGACGGGAGATTGTAGGAACTAGGGTAACAGTGGTATACACTTTTCCCTAAATGAGAGGTAGGCTTAGGATTTTCTGGATCCTAGTTCCTGTAATTTTTTTCTCAGGTTCTTAGCGCATTGTACTTTAGAAAACAAAAATATGCATTACAGGCGCCAAGTTTATTCCTTGTTAATGTCTGTTTTATGTATTTCTTATCTATTTTACTTATTTAGTATCTATTTTATTTCACTGTGCCAGTCTTAGTGGGGCTTCTCTGGTGGCTCAGAGTCTGCCTGCAGTGTGGGAGACCCGGGTTTGATCCCTGGGTTGGAAGAGACCTTGGAGTAGGGCCTGGCAGCCCCCTCCAGTATTCTTGCCTGGAGAATTCCGTGGACAGAAGAACCTGGCAAGCTACGGTCCATGGGGTCGCAGAGTCACCAGTCTTGGTTGTGGCATGTGGGATCTAGTTCCCCGACCAGGGATCGAACCTGGGCCCCCTGCATTGAGAGCGTGGAATCTTAGCCGCTGGACCACCAGGGCAGTCCCTACAACTGCCAAGTTTAAAGTGTTGGTAGAAAATGCTCTAAATAAAATATTAAAACCAGGATTGTGCTCATGTAGTGTCTCTTGAAGTGGCAGGTAGGGCGTGGGTGCTTGGGACCCTGGGCTCTTGTCAGCAGTGGGATGCTGAGGACGTGGAGGGGCTCCTCACTGGGGGACCAGCCAGGGGTCCCTGATCAGCGCAGCACAGGCGCTCTGGCAGTCCTGAGATGCAGATCCACACCCCAGTCCTCGTGGGCTTCCTTCATCCTCTTTCAGACAGCCACTGAGGGCAGTGGCTGCGAGCTCTCCTCTTCCGGGCTCCGGCCTGTGCCCTCCCGGAGGCGGCCCCATGGCCAGGGCCGGCCCGTCTGCCTTGGAGGAGGGTGGCGGAGAGGCTGTGGTGTTCACAGCTCTTCACATGCTCTCCCCGCGTTTTGTGCATCTGCAGAGAATCTGGATGAGACGAGAGAAGAGAAAGAGAAGAGCCCTCCGGAGCCCCACACACCCCCCAGCACCCCTGTCAAGCTGGAGGAAGGTGAGCGCTGGGTGGGGGCGGGTGCACGGTCGCCCCGGGTGGCCTTGCTGGGAGGGGGCAAGTGTCCTGACTGTGGAAGAAAAGCAGCTGAGTGTGGCAGGAGCTGAGCTGACACTAACTGCCAGCGTGCGTTTGCATGGGGCCAGGGTATCGCTAGCTCTGCACACCCGCTGCCTCTGTGCTGTGTCAGCTCTGCGCTGAGAACTGGAGGCGGCGCAGACCCGTTGGTGCGGTGCACGTGGTCCGTGACGTCAGTGTTGCCCACTGCTCGCACGTCTCCTCCACCCGCCTGTGCTTGGGTGACCCCGGAAGCGTCCTCCGTCATGTCCAGGCCGCAGGATCGCACTCTCGGGCCGCACGCACAGTCCTTGGAGAGTGCCGGACTCTGGTGGTCTCCCAGACCGCCTGCCTGGGTCTGGGGCCCGTGGCCTCCATGTCTGTCCTCGGTCGTGTACGTGGTGCTCCCCTGCCTGTCGGGGGCCTTGGCCCCCCCTGCCCTCTGTCTGTAACCCAGTGGCTGTGACTGATGCGTAGACTCTCTACCTGTGCTTTTCTCTTCCTGTGGCTGCGTGACAAGCAGGAGGTGGATGTGCTAAAGAGTACCTGTTACCATAGTAAGTACCGCCTGCCGCCTGGCCCTCGGCTCTGAATCCGAATCCCTGTGCTTGGCCTCATTCTGCTTCTTTGTTGCTTATTAAGTTTTGTTTTCTGTTGATTCAAAATAAAAACAGAGCCCCCCCCCCCCCCGTATTCCCAGTCCTTGCACTGTGGGCAGTTTACCCTCCTGGAAGGGGCTGGGTCACCTGAGCTGCGTGGTGGGCAGCCTGTTCTGGAGTCCTGCGATCCCAGGAGGGGCCACTCAGACCACTCTGGGTCTCAGAAGTCCCAGAGGACCACATGGCCCTGTTCACCTTCGAGACTGGTGCTGCTCAGTGGAGAGCTCTGCTCTGGAGACTAGACTCAGACAGGCTGGGAGTTTGCATGGGGGTCGCATGGATTTTGATTTTTGCTGAAGCTGGGTGCTTAAGCTTAAATCTGAGGAGGCTGGGAGAGCGATATTCACTGCTATTTGTTTAATGTGGCATTTGGTCCAATGGTAAAAGTCCCCCCGAGCACCCACAGGCACCCTCTGCATGCTTCGAAGAGTGAATCCTCAGTGCCTCCTGCCCAGCTGAGCCAGGGCATTTCGCCCTCCTAAGGCCCGGGTGAGGGGCTGGCAGAGGGGAGGGGCACGCCAGCCTCTGGGAGCTGCCCCTGCCCCAACTCCTGCTCCTCTGGCTTCCTGTCACCTCCTGACGTTTGGCTAGATTGCCAGTGTTGCCTAACTTCCCAGTGGCTTGTAACTTTGTAGACTATTTTTGAAAAATCCATAAAACTGGTTTCCCCTGGGGCCAGTACAGAAAGCAGGCCTCAGAGTGTTTCTTTAAAACCAGCGCCGTTTGGCGGATGTTCATGTCTCCATGTCGAGGGGCTTCCCTGGCGGCTCAGTTGGTAAAGAATCTGCCTGCAGAGACCTAGGTTCAATCCTTAGGTCAGGAAGACCCCTGCAGGAGGAAATGGCACCCCACTCCAGTATTCTTGCCTGGAGAATCCCATTGACGGAGGAGCCTGGTAGGCTGCAATCCATGGGGTCACAAAGAGATGGACACGACTGAGCGACTAACACTTTCACTTTTCCATGTTCAGCTTCTTAAAATGGCTTGAATTTGTTGCCTGTCCTTTACCTCAGAGTTCATCTTTTTTCCCCCCTTTTCTGCTTTTTTTTTTTTTCGGAGTTCATCTCTTTTTGAATGCTCCAGCCTGTGGTGGCCTTTGGTGATGTTGATGCTGGTCTGGGAGTTCACTCATGGTTCTCCATGAGCTACCATGGTTTAGTGTTCCCCTTGGGGGGAGACCAGGTGTCATGGATGCAAATTTAGGCATAAGTTCAGGACTCCTAATACTCGTCCTCTAATGGTTCAAGTGTTTAAGGAGAGTGTTTCCATGGGCATTCATCACTGTCCACGACTGCGGACCGAGCCCCGGGACTGAGTCTGGTTTTGTCAGCCCGCTGTCCGTGAGAAGGAGCTAAAATCCACCCTGAGACCGAGCCCACGTCTTACACTGTGAGCTGTGTGCAGCCTTGGAGTAGAGTAGACCTTGCTGAGAGCTCCTTACGCTGCTCTAGAGTCATTTCCACGGCAGCGTCTGTGCAGGGCCCGTGGGAGCCCGGGAGATCCGGGCGGTTGCTCTTTAACCGCGTCTCTCCTGCCCCACCCACCAGGCCTGCCACAGGAGCCGCCGTCCGGAGACGACAGTGACGCCGCCACCTTCAAGCCGACTCTCCCCGACCTGTCCCCCGATGAGCCTTCAGACGCGCTCGGCTTCCCGACGTTGGAGAAGGAGGAGGAGGAGGGGCTGGGTGAAGCTGGGGGCCCTCCAAGCCCCCCCGGGTCTCCCACCAGGTCCCCGCTGGCAGCCAGCCCCGAGCCAGCCCCAGCCCAGGCGGCTGAGGAGGCCACCTCCCCAGCGGCCGAGGACCCTGGCAGTGATGGGTCTCCAGGCAAGTCCCCATCCAAAAAGAAGAAGAAATTCCGCACCCCTTCCTTCCTGAAGAAGAGCAAGAAGAGGAGCGACTCCTGAAGGCCCTTCCTGCACACACCGGCGCCACCAGACTGTCCCCGATCGCGTCGCGTGTCCCGTCGTCTTGTGTAATGGAATGCAAAGGCCCGTCCCTTGTGTAGCTAGCGCTTCCCTCACGGTGTGACCAACCCCCACGTAGACCGGTGCTAACCTCGTGTGCGTGCAGCAGCCCGGCCCGTGGCCTCGGGTTCTGGGGGAGATGCGGTTTCTGCGTCCACCTCCGAGCCAGCCCTGCCCTGCAGGGAGCAGCACCTTGGCCTATCTGGTAGCTCCTCGAGGACACTGTCCCCCGGGGTGCCGAGTGAGGGTCCTGGCTGGACAGGGGCAGACCTGCCCGCTTTGGCCTTGACCACTCTTGCTCTCCTTCTCTCGTGAAGTAACCTGCACCCCATCTCTGCTAGGCTCCCCTTCACCCCAGGTCTCGGGTGACTGAGTCAGACCCATGGCTTCCTGCTGGCATTGCCTGCTTGGTGACCTCCTTTGTTCAGATGCACAGAGCCTCGGTCCTGTGAAAGCGCCCCCGACAGCCTAGGCCCCTGGGATGGCCTTGGAGAGGCACTCAGGGCTGAGCTGGCGCCCTATTAGCACGTGGCGCAGCCGGTGCGTGCTCTCCGGTCCCCTTGGCCAGAGCCAGACCTGGGACTGCCCTTCCCCCTGGGGCCTCCTGACCCGTCGTAGGGACGGCGCCTCCGGGGGGCGGTCCTGTGACCTCCTCGGTGGACCTGCAGCTCGCGCAGCAGGACGGGGTGCACCGGCAGCGCTCGGCTCCTGCCCTCTGTCCTGGGGAGGGCCTGGCACTGAGGCGCGTCGGCACCTGCGCTCAGCTTGGCCTGGTTAGAGGGCAGCTCGGGGCGGGAGTCAGCCCCAGAGGTCCACTGATGTCCTGCCGTCACCACAAGGCCCCCCCCGCCCTCCAGGGCCGCATCCCTGGAGCAGAGCTGGGGGCTGCTTGGCTGGAACTCGGGGTGGCCAGGGTCTCCTCGACAGTGGCCTGTCCCAGGAGCTCAGTGCCAGCCTGTCCCAACAGGCCCCCGGGGTGGGGGGGACCCGAGGCCGGCTGCATGGCGCTGACCTCCGCTTCGAGCTTCCTGGCAAGCTTCTCTCTGTGCCGTCTTGTCCTGGTGGTGGTCGAGCTCCCCACCCTCCCCCTGCACTCAGTTAACCACAGGCCCTCCTGCCCTTCTTTCCTCTCACCCCACATATGCAATGACATTAATTTCATTTTTGTAGTTTATTTTAACTCTTTGTATCTCAACATGAAGTTTAGTTGCATATACAGACACAGGCTTGGGAGGACAGGTCCTACGGCCTTTCATCATTGTAACATGTTTTACTCACAAATAAAATTCTTTACGCAGTTTCCTTGTCTCACCTTGGGAAGCAGTCTTGCATCTTAATTCCTTTTGTTTGCTCCTTTAAAGTAGGACTTCAGAAGTTTAACGTTCCAAAGATTCCAAAGTGAGCGTTTCTCTCTAGATCCAGCAGAGTTTGTCCCTTTGGACTGTGGGGGACACTCTGTCTGAGAAGCACCCTGCCCCAGGTGCCTGCCTGTTCTTCCCTAGAGGGCGGCGCTGGGGGCTTCAGGGCTGGGCCTGGGCGAGGGGAGGGGTGTCAGATGGTCTCCCCCAACACAGTGCAGGAGGGCAGCAGCCGGGCAGAGCCTGGCACCCTGTGGTCAGTGCAGCTGGAACAGCTGTCACTCCAGCTGCTGCCCCGGGCGCCTGGGGGCCTCCAGGGGGCGGGGGGACGGGGTGTGTCGAGGCCGAGCTGTGCGCTGCAGGAAGGCACTTGGTATGTAACAACTGCTTTATTTTGTCATTCTGAGGCCGGGCTGGGGCCCTGTGTCGCTGAGAACAGAAGACAACGGTAGAAACTGGAAGGTTTGAGAGTCTGATCCCGACAGGCAGGTCCATGCTGGAGTGTCTCACACCCTGGAGCTGCAAGCCCAGGGGGCGGGGGTGAGGGGGCTGGAGGGGGTCCGGCGGGCAGTGGGAAGCTGTCCTGGCCCAGGCCCCCCCTTCCCGCGCAGCCCCCCGCCCTCACACCACCGCAGGCGGGCAGCCCAGCTACTCGGCCTTGAGTGTCCGCGCCGTGGGGCTCAGGGTCCGCAGGACGGAGAAAGGGAGCAGGAAGAGCGCCGCGCACACGGTGTAGCAGATGCGGGCGCCGGCCAGCCAGTACGCTGTGGAGACAACGGCAGACGTGACGGCGCCCCTGGGTCCACCTGCCCCGTCCAGCTCGGCCAGCAACACCCCCAGCCCCGGTCTGGCTGAGCCTCCAGCACGCCCTGAAGGCCGTACCGCAGCCTCACCTGAGGCGGCCACCACGGGCCCCACGGCCCTGGCCAGGGCGCCCAGGCTCCGCAGTGTGCCCATGACCGTGCCCTTCTGCCGGGGCGAGCCTGTGGGCGAGAGGGGACAGCCGTCAGGGGCCCTCAGACCGCCTCCCAGGGGCTGGCCTCGTGCCAGGGCAGGGCCTCTCACCGTAGCCGGCAACCACGGAGGACAGGCAGGGGACCACGACGGCTGCGGCTGGGGGGACACCAGGGAGACGCCGGTCAGCCCGGAAGAGAGGCTGACGGGCGGCCCCGCCCTCGCCCCTCAGGCCCCGCCCTCACCCGACCCCACCCCGCCGGCTCCGCCCTCGCCCCTCAGGCCCCGCTCCCGCCCCGCCCTCACCCGACCCCACCCCGCCGGCTCCGCCCTCGCCCCTCAGGCCCCGCTCCCGCCCCACCCCGCCGGCCCCGCCCCCGCCCCTCAGGCTCCGCCCTCACCCCCCGCCGGCCCCGGCCCCGCCCTCGCCCTTCAGGCTCCGCCCTCACCCCGGTCCCGCCCCCGCCCCTCAGGCTCCGCCCTCATCCCGCCGGCCCCGCCCTCATCCCGCCGGCTCCGCCCCCGATCCTCAGGCTCCGCCCTCACCCCACCCCGTCGGCCCACTCACCCCAGGAGTAGAGGAGCAGCCCCAGGCCCAGCAGGGGCAGCCTGTGTCCCCAGCCGACAAGGAGGGAGGCGGGGACGAGCAGCAGGATGGCCTGTGGGAGGCACAGCCGGTCTCAAAGCCCCCGCTGCCTCTGCAGACCGCGGGCACCGCCTGCCCCCAGCCCCGGGGAACCCCGTACCCGCTTCACAGCCGCGATCTCCCTGCCAGGGCGGATCCGCCGGGCGTAGGCGCCCTGGATGGTGGCCATGGTGAGACCGATGAAGAAAAACATCTTCCCCTGTTCTACCCTGCGAGGGGTGAGCCGTCAGCACCCCTGCCCTGCTGGTGCTGCCCTCACACGGCCAGGCAGCCGGGGTGACCTCGGTTCCCGTCCTCGGGGCGCCGCGCCTCCCGCCCCAGGACCGTGAGCTGGGCCCGGGGGACTCGTGTGCCGGGGTGGGGATCCGCCGGGGTGCGGGGCATCCCACCTGCTGAACTGGAAGCGCTGGTGCACCAGGAAGCTGAGCGTGAACTCCAGGCCCGAGAACAGGAAGAGGTAGAGGAAGTAGACCAGGCCCAGGCCGCGCAGGCTGCCAAGCCCTAGGGGGTGGCGAGGAGGGGCTGTGGCCCTGACCCGCATGCAGCCCCAAGGCGGCCTGAGGGACCCCCAGCCTCACCCCCCAGGGCCCGCTCCTTACTGACTCCAGTGGGCGGGTCCGGGCCACGCGCCACCGCCGAGAAGCGGAGCAGGGCCAGCGGGCTGAGCAGGTCTGCAGCTGCTCGGAACCCCAGGGTGACGGAGGGCGCCTGCGGGGGGACGGCACGGAGGGCCTGCTAGGGGGCCTGAGGGTGGGCTTGACTGGCACCCGCTCAGCCCCTGCACCCTGCGGGGCCCCCAGCAAGGCCGGGGGGCCTGGGGACCAGGGAGGCCCAGGAGGCGCTGCGCTCTCAAGAGCATCTGGACACCAGGAGGGGGCAGCCCGGACTCCCCAGCACCTGAGGCCGGGACACGTGACGGGCATCCCCGCCTGTCCCAGCCGGGGCGCTGTCTGGCTCCCACCTTACCCGCTTCTCCGGGGGCAGCGTCTCTGGCAAGAAGCACCAGATGAACAGCAAGTCAGAGATGGCGAAGAGCAGGGCCAGCCAGGGCACCGTCTCCAAGGGCAGGAAGGCGCCCAGTGTGGGTCCCAGGGTGAAGCCCAGAGAGAAGGCCACCCCGATGACGGCCTGGGGAAAAGAGGGTGCCTGAGTGAGCAGGGAGACCCGAGCGAGCAGGGAGACCCGAGCCCCAGAGACCCCCACCCCTAAGCCCCAGGGCGTACTCACCATGCCCTTGCTGCGGGCGGACGGTGAGCCCAGGTCGGCGACGATGGCAGTGCAGAGGCTAACGTTCCCCTTGCTGATGCCGCCTATCACCCTGGAGGCCAGGAAGGCCGCAAAGCTCTTCGAGGCAGCCCACACGGCGTACGAGGTGGCCACACCTGCCTGCCCCAGGGCAGGGGCCAAGGGCAGGTGCCGTCACTTGAGGCCAGGAGGGGCCCACAGTGGGGCTGGCAGGCTGGAGCAGTACCCCTGGGACCCTGCCCTGTTCTGGAGCAGCCAAAGGCCACTTGTGTGCCCAGCGTCCCCTTGGCAGGAGCAGCTCTGCCACACCCTGGCTTAGCTCCAGAAGCCCCGCTCCCCTCAAACACCACCCCCAGGGAGCAGTGAGGGCCACTGAGGGGCCACAGAGGCCCACAGCTGCCTCCCAGATGGCTGCCTGGTGGGCACTCATACCAGGGACAGCAGCATCCCCGGGCGCCTCCCCAGGCAGTCAGATACGGCCCCCGTGAGCGGTGCCGAGAGGAACTGCAGGAGCGAGAAAGCGGAGCCGATCAGACCTGGAAGAGACAGAGCTCATGGTCACCACACGGCCCGGGGGGCCCCAAGGGGAAGTGGACACTCCACGGGGAGAGGGGGCGGACCATGCCCCGGAGCGAGAAGGTGAGAACCAGGGAGCGGGGAGGGCCACCAGCCCAGCTCGGGACTATACCTCCGAACAGGACGCTGTTGTACCTCTTCTCCGCTGGCATCCCGATGGCTGCTGCAAACCAGTCCACCCCGCGCTGCCAGGAGCCGTAGAGGGGGTCCTGGGGGACAAGAAAGCGTGGCGGGCTGGGGCGTCTCTGAGGGGCTGGGAGCCAGGAGCAGCCATGGCGGGGTGCAGGGGCAGCGGGGCTGGCGGGGAGGGGCTTACGTGGGCACGGCCGTGGCTCTCCAGCAGCCCAGGCAGCAGGGGCAGCAGCAGGGTGAAGGCCAGGAGGTCCAGCAAGAGGCCGAGGAAGACCACAGCGACCACGCGGGTTTCCGGTGCCGGCTGCTGGCGGATGGGCGGGCGCGGCGTGCAGCTCCCGCCGGTTCCGCAGCCCATGATGGGGGCGGCTCCGATCCGACCCGTCTGAGCGTGTGGCGGGTCTGCACGAGGGCGGGGTGCACGAAGGTACGTCCGGCTACCCGGCCCCGACGCCCACCCACCTCGGTAGGAAAACCCTCCCCCCGCGAAGTGCCCCCAACCCACTCACAGCCAGAGCGCCCCTGAAGGGTCTGCCTGCCCGGATACCCGCTGTCGCTCTGTGCGCCCTGCCCCCGACCCTGGGCAGCAGGAAACGCAGGCTGTGGGGGAGTTACGCAAAGAAACGGCCAGCCCGGGAGGCCGACCGAGAGGGGGCCGGGCGGGGCATCGTGGCTCCGGCACCTCTCGGCCCCCACCCCGCGGCCCCGGGCGGAGCGGTCGGGGAAACCCAGGCCCAGGCGGGAGCAAGGGGCAGCCTGGCGAGCCGGAGAACGACCCCCGCCCGCCCCGCCCCGCCCCGCCCCGCCCCGGCGGCGGCCTCGCGCAGCACAGACCAGGGGATGGATGGATGGGTGGACGGACGGAAGGACGGACGGACGGACGGACGGACGAGCAGAGGACCGCCGGGAGGGGCGGGCGTGCAGACCCCGCCCCGCCCCGCCCCGCCCACCCGGAAGCCGGCGTGGTTTCATCATCCGGAAGTGGGCGGACCCCCGCACCTCCTCTTCCGGCCACTGGGCCTGGCCTCCCCGGCTCTGTTCGGGGCCGGCGTCCTGGTGGGAACGGGTCCAATCGGGGACGCCTGACAGACGCAGCCCCTTTTGCCCCCAGATTCTGCGCCCAAGGGACGACTCGCCCGCTGAGGACCCCAGGGTTTTGGGCGCCCCATCCGGAGGGCAGGGTCCATCCTGACCGGACCCTCGTCGCGCCGTCCGCCCGGGCCAGACGCCTGCGCCCGAAATACAGCTGCAGATACGCGGAGTCGGCGCGGGCTCGCCCGCACTCGGGGCCGCAGCGGGGACGGTGGAGCGTGGAGGCGAGACTGTCCGGCGCCCCGCCTGCCCGGGGTCACCGGGAAGGGGCAGCTGCCCGCGTGATGCCTGCAGGCCTGGCCTGGGCTCCCCGGCAGCTGGAGGGCCTGCCTGCAGCTCCCGCTTCCCTTCCGTCTCTTGAAATGCAGGCATCTGTGGTCGAGCCGACCAGGACAGGCCACTCCCTCCTGTAGCTCGACACTAATGCACTCCTCTGTAGACGATTGAAGAAAGTAGGGAAAACCACTAGACCATTCAGGTACGACCTAAATCAAACCCCTTATGATTATACAGTGGAAGTGACAAATAGATTTAAGGGACTAGATCTGATAGAGTGCCTGATGAACTATGGACAGAGAGGTTCGTGACACTGTACAGGAGACAGGGATCAAGACCATCCCCATGGAAAAGAATTGCAAAAAAGCAAAATGGCTGTCTGAGGAGGACTTACAAATAGCTGGGAAAAGAAGAGAAGCAAAAAGCAAAGGAGAAAAGGAAAGATATTCCCATCTGAATGCAGAGTTCCAAATAGCAAGGAGAGATAAGAAAGCCTTCCTCAGCGATCAATGCAAAGAAATAGAGGAAAACAACAGAATGGGAAAGACTATAGAGATCTCTTCAAGAAAATTAGAGATACCAAGGGAACATTTCATACAAAGATGGGCTCGATAAAGGACAGAAATGGTATGGACCTAACAGAAGCAGAAGATATTAAGAAGAGGTGGCAAGAATACACAGAAGAACTGTACAGAAAAGATCTTCGCGACCCAGATAATCACAATGGTGTGATCACTCACCTAGAGCCAGACATCCTGGAGTGTGAAGTCAAGTGGGCCTTAGGAAGTATCACTACGAGCAAAGCTAGTGGAGGTGATGGAATTCCAGTTGAGCTATTTCAAATCCTCAAAGGTGATGCTGTGAAAGTGCTGCACTCGATATGCCAGCAAATCTGGAAAACTCAGCAGTGGCCACAGGACTGGAAAAGGTCAGTTTTCATTCCAATCCCAAAGAAAGGCAATGCCCAAGAATGCTCAAACTACTGCACAATTGCACTCATCTCACATGCTAGTAAAGTAATGCCCAAAATTCTCCAAGCCAGGCTTCAGCAATACGTGAACCGTGGACTTCCAGATGTTCAAGCTGGTTTTAGAAAAGGCAGAGGAACCAGAGATCAAACTGCCAACATCCGCTGGATCATCAAAAAAGCAAGAGAGTTCCAGAAAAACATCTATTTCTGCTTTATTGACTATGCCAAAGCCTTTGACTGTGTGGATCACAATGAACTGTGGAAAATTCTGAAAGAGATGGGAATACCAGACCATCTGACCTGTCTCTTGAGAAACCTGTATGCAAGTCAGGAAGCAAGTTAGAACTGGACATGGAACAACAGACTGGTTCCAAATAGGAAAGGGAGTACGTCAAGGCTGTATATTGTCACCCTGCTTATTTAACTTATATGCAGAGTACATCATGAGCCCAGAGGAGGCTGGGCTGGAAGAAACACAAGCTGGAGTCAAGATTGCCGGGAGAAATATCAATAACTTCAGATATGCAGATGACACCACCCTTATGGCAGAAAGCAAAGAAGAACTCAAGAGCCTCTTGATGAAAGTAAGAGGAGTGAAAAAGTTGGCTTAAAGCTCAACGTTCAGAAAACTAAGATCATGGCATCTGGTCCCATCACTTCATGGCAAACAGATGGGGAAACAGTGGAAACAGTGTCAGACTTTATTTTTTTGGGCTCCAATATCACTGCAGAGGGTGATTGCAGCCATGAAATTAAAAGACGCTTACTCCTTGGAAGGAAGGTTATGGCCAACCTAGATAGCATATTTAAAAGCAGAGACATTACTTTGCCAACAAAGGTCCGTCTAGTCAAGGCTATGGTTTTTCCAGTGGTCATGTATGGATGTGAGAGTTGGACAGTGAAGAAAGCTGAGCGCCGAAGAATTGATGCTTTTGAACTGTGGTGTTGGAGAAGACTCTTGAGAGCCCCTGGGACTGCAAGGAGATCCAACCAGTCCATCCTAAAGGAGATCAGTCCTGGGTGTTCATCGGAAGAACTGATGTTGAAGCTGAAACTCCAATACTTTGGCCACCTCATGCGAAGAGTTGACTCATTGGAAAAGACCCTGATGCTGGGAAGGATTGGGGACAGGAGGAGAAGTGGACGACAGAGGATGACATGGTTGGATGGCATCACTGACTCAATGGACATGGGTTTGGGTGGACTCTGGGAGTTGGTGATGGACAGAGCAGCCTGGCGTGCTGTGATTCATGGGATTGCAAAGAGTCAGACACGACTGAGCGACTGAACCGTAGACGACATGAACTTCAAATAAACCTCACGGCAGTGCCTTTGCCCGGCATACAGCTGTTCCCCTTGAGTACCAGCCCACTCTACCCAAGGAGCACGCGTGGCCACTCGGGCGTGACAGCGGAGGTGAGATGGTTGGGGGAGTGGCCGAGCATTCCGCTCTCAGAGCAGCCCTTTCTGCACCTGGTCAGGTGGTCACAGCTGCTGTCACCACCACCTTCTTCCCCACCCTCTAGAGACCCCCCTGGCCCGGAGTAGGCAGGGCTGAGCCAGGCATTCCGCTTGGTACTAACCTTTCCCAGAACAAGGCCTGCAGCAGGTGCAGAAGCCCGGGCTGGGCCCAGGTGGGACGTCAGGTGACACAGGACCGGAGCTGGGGCCGTCCCCCCTCCCAACGGAACTCGGCAGCGACACCTCGGGGCCCAGCACCGCATGAAGTAGCAATGGCTGCAGTGCAAGCTCACACGAGGTGGGACCTTTAGGCTGTGCAGCAGGCCAGGCTACACAGAGAGGAGAGGCCAGCCCCGTCTGTGGCCCCGACACCCACCAGGGCCTGAGATCTGTGGAGTCACCCACCTGGCAGACACCTATGGGAGCAACCCTAGGGGGCGGCGGAGGAGGCGGGCTTATTCCTGAGGCCCTCACCGGTCCCTTCCGCCTGCTCCCAGGGGGCACTGTGGCCCCAACACCGCCTGTCGCTCCCCAAATCACTCTTCATTCCCACCAGCCTCCGCTGGGGAACTCTGAATTGGTCACCCTCTTTCTCATCTTCCACACGCCCAGTCTGGCCAATCCTCAAATCTCTCGTGGTCACTTCTGTGGCTCATGACCTCAGGGATGGGCTCTGTGATGTGAGTTCTAGGGCCACCTGGGGAGCCAGGACCCTGGGGGACTGGGGTGGGCAGGGAGGCAGCATTCTGTGCAAGGCTGCCCAAGGGCCACAAGGGTGGGCAGGCGGCCCCTGCGTCCTTACAGAGCCTCCCAGGTCCACGCAGCCCAACCCCTTCTGCGTTCCCTGGTGGTCGGCCACCCAAGGCTGCATCAGGGTGACACCACTCACGGCTGCTGGGTGCCAGGAAAACAGGTCACTTCTTTCTCTTTTGACTTCTAAACTGTGTGCAAACTTGTTTCATTGATAACTGAAAATTATGTAACGTCATAAATACCGCTGCAGACTGCACATGGAGGCAGACATGCCTGGTTGACCAGAGATGCTGGCCAGGACCCTGCCGACCCAAGCCTTGTGATGAACTCAGGAGTGTCTGGAAACCACGCTGAGGCGTCACGCAGTTTATCGGCGCGTCGCTCCCGTGGAGGCCTGGTCCTACTTCCAAAAGTGCAACTCGTCAGGAGCGGCCTTCTAACAGGAACGAGGTAGAGGAGAAAGCTCTGACGTTAGACAGCAGCCCCTCGGCGTTCAGTGCACAGTATCTCCTTGTCTTTTTATAGAATATATTTTATTTTTTGAACTTCTTCCTCTTCAGAGCCTTCCATTCACCTTCCTGTGTGGCCAGGCTGTTAAAAAGTTGCTTCACTTTTCGTTTTCTTTCCGCATCCCTTAAAAAAAAACAAACCCATCTTTTGATTACTTTTTGCGGAACATCTTGCCCTTTTTCACATCTGAACCAGCAAGTGAGATCCACGTGGAGCCGGTGACTCAGTCCAGGACACGTGGAGGACCAGTGAGAAGGACAAAGGCCCCAGGCTGCCCCGGCCTCACCCTGGGCAGAGCGCCCGCCCCCGCCCCGCCCCCGCTCACCGCTCCATGATCTCCGAGAGCCGCATGCGGGCCAGGAACTGGTTGTCCTTGCGGATCTCCCGGACGGCACCTTTGAACTCCCGCCTGTGCCTGTGGATCAACCTCCGCCGCTCCTGCTCCTCCTTGGTGCTGCCCTGCTTCCTGCCGAACTCCAGGCTGAGGGTGCAGAGCCCGATGCAGGAGGCCGTCCCGGCGCCCGACAGCAGCCCTGGCGGCCGCCCCCCACCCGGCACCCCCTGGGCCCCCCTGGGCCCGAGGTGCTGGGCCCTCCGTACTCACACTTTGACCAGCCGGGGGGTAAACAGTTTCAGCGGCACCGGCTTGCTCTTCTCACAGACCAGCGGCCGATAGTGCCTCGGCTGCTTTTCCATCTCCGTCAGAACGCTCCGACTCAGCTCCTGAGATGCGGAGCAGCTCACACCGGCAGCCCAGCCAGCGGCCGGCACTCC
Source organism: Giraffa tippelskirchi (assembly GCF_054371585.1). NCBI lineage: Eukaryota > Metazoa > Chordata > Mammalia > Artiodactyla > Giraffidae > Giraffa > Giraffa tippelskirchi. The sequence continues at coordinate 2,011,784 of NC_137275.1, forward strand.
GCCCTCCTGCCACCCCTCCCCCGGGCCCCTCGGGGCTGGGGGCCATGGCGTCCTCAGCGCGCAGCCTGGCGGGAACCCAGGCCCACTGAGACCCATGGGGCAACAGAACAGAACCTTGTCCCCCAAGGAGCTTGACAGAGCAGGGCAGCCCGTGGGGAGCTCACACCCGGGGCGCTCCTGGGCCAGGAGGGCACCTCTCCCAGCTGCCTGTTGCGGGGCCTCTGGCTGCAGAACCCCGCTGGCCGGGGTCTCTGGCTGTCGGGGGCACATGGCAAGGGGTGGCCCCCTGGGGCCTCCGAGAGAGCAACACTGGCCCACCCGCCCGCACCCAGACTCGGCCTCACCTGGAGCGCGGGCGGGCAGCGGCTGGTGGCCAGGTGCTCCATCAGGAGGGCTCGGAGGGGCCGCGCGATGTCGTGGAAGGAGGGCAGGGGGCCATAGGCGAGCACACAGCGCCTCACCAGAGCCAGACACACGGCCAGGCAGGACAGCCTGCAGGGCGACAGCGGCCCGTCACCCAGAGCCCGGCAGCTCCCAAAGGCGGAGGCCTCCCCACCATGGGCTGTGGGCCCCCAGGTCAGAGATCTGCCCTGAGCAACGGCCGTTGGCAGGAGGTGAAGACGCCATTCTGTGTCCCTGAGCAGGAAGAGGCTTTGGGAAACGCAGTGACAGCTGAGCAGGGGGGCTCCACCTCGGTTTTTGTTTCCACAGGAGAAAATCAAGTAGAACCACCCATATCCATGGGAGAGGCCCAGAAAATGGGCTCACTCACTGTGGTGGCCGAAGCCCTCATCTTAGATAAACCTCACTTTGCTGAACTCATTCATTAGACCTAACAGCTTTCTGAGGAACCTTTAGGGTTTCCTACAGATAAACCCAGTGAGCAGTGGTAACGCGGGGCACTTTCAAGGCGCTGCGTGCTGTCCGGCTCCTGGCCTGGCCTCTCCAAAGTCCGGGCTGGTGCCACAGCCTGCAGCCCTGGGCCGGCACGTACCTGGTGTGGTTGGCCTCCGTCTCAGTCTGGGCTTTCAGGCCGCCTGCCCACTGGAGAGGGAGGCTTCTCCTCTGCCACGTGGCCATGTCCTCCTCATCAGAAAGCAAGAGCAACTCCGAGTTCTTCCCAAGTGCTCTGAAAGGGTGCACCAGAGTGTAACCTGGGTTCCGGGTGGGACAGGGAGAGATGGCCTGAGATCATGGACTGCAGGCAGGCTCTGCAGGGCGAAGCCTTCGGCAGTTCATTGGACAGACATGCACTGCGTTTACCACCAGAGACAAGGGACAGCTCTGGCAGGGGCACCTGGGCCAAGTCCCAGCACAGGAGCGCCCGCCCTGGGACGGAGCATCGGAAAGAAGCAAGGCCAAGGAGGAGCAGGGGGGGTGAGGGCCCTCAGGTGAGCTGGCCGGGCCGGGCAGGAGGCAGTCTGACCACGTGAAAACAAGGGGAAAGAGAAGACAAGCCTGAACCATTACTCCATCTGCACCCCCAGTCCTACTTGCACTCGTGATCGACGCAGAACCCTGCGGCCTCGCGCTTCTGGCGCCAAGTCTGCCACCTGGGGGCTCTTCCCCGCGCCCCGCTCACTTGTGCCCCGTGGAGAGCGGCTACCGTGCGCAGCACACCCAGTGTGATCCCGACATCACAGTGAGGGTGTGAGCGCGCGTCCACACGGGCGGGAAGGCCACTGCTCGCCCTTCTAACTTTCCCACATTCTGAGTTTTCCACGTTTTTGACTATGAATTACTTCCAAAGTCTTTAAATTTCTAAAGCACAATACACTTGAAAAAGCTCCCTGGAACCAACTCACCTTGGCTCTGCTTGTTTGGAGTTGCCATGTGAAGAATCCCAGCGAGGAAATTGATGAGCTCAGGAATGAACCTCTGGGACAGAGACACGTAGTCCAGGAACACGCAGCACACGAAGAGTCCCTTGACCACGTCCTGCAGTGACTGCACAGGGCACTGGCGAAGAGCGCAGGGCTGGTCAGGAATGTTCCGGAATGCCACGCTGGCAGGCACCCAGCTTCCCTGGGGCCGTGGTCCCCGCAGCAGAGCAGAGGCAGGTGAGGGGCCCCGGACATGGGGCTCTGTGACCATGAGGTCCACTGCTCGTGGGGAACCAGTTATAACACCTGCAGGAAGTGGGCACCGACCATATGCCCATCGAGGAGAAGGAACAATTTGGACTTTGAAAGCCAGCAGGGGACAGAACCCCAGATCTGATGGGAGGCCGTACCACTGTCTTCTGGGGTCACGCCCTGCCACCCTGTCTGGAGGGGCTTTGGGCTCTGGGAGGGGTACTGCTGGCCTGTCATGTTCACAGGCCCTTGCAGGTGAGTTTTATTCAGTCACGGACCTTGCACAGTCCAAGGGGGGCTGGCTCTGACGGGAGGGTCTGACGCACCTTGGTGAGCAGCTGGCTCAAGCACAGCACTGCCGGCGTGATGACTGGGTGCCGGAAGTCAGAGGTCGGGAACAACATCCCAGCAATTTTCAAGTAAATGAGCTGGAGAGGAAGGCCACCACCCAGATCAGAGGAGGGACGCACAGGACAGCCTACCGTGCCCCTCTGCGCTGATCACAGCAGCAGACCCCCCCGCCCCGAGGACAGTGACCCCAGACAGGCTGGAAGCAGAGGCTGACACCTCAGGGCCTGAACAGCACCCTGTCACCTTGCCACCAACCAGTCGGCAGAAAGGCCACGAGCTGGTCACACAGCCGCGAGCCTCACCCCAGTGTTGCCTTTAAACCCCTCCCCGGAAACCCGTTGGGAGTCCGGGTCTTTTGAGCACAGGCTGCCCGTCCCCGTCTGGTGCCTGCAGTCAAGGCTGTGCCGTCCTTCCCCACGATGCACGTCCGCTCACTGGCTTTGAGGAGTGTAGGACAAGGGTGGACCCCAGTTTGGTTCGGTGACAACATCAACTCCTGACCCCTCACGCCAGCCTATGGGTCACGGAGCACTGCAGCCATCGCTCCCGCCCACAGTGGGAGAGGACCGGGCCTGAAGCCCAGGCAGCTAGCCGGCGCCGGCCGACCCCGCAGGAGATCGCTTCAGGGAGGCTGGCTGGATCCGCTCGGACACGGCTCCACAGGGAAGGGGCTGCGGCTCCCAGGAGGACTGAAGCCACGGACCCCGGCTCAGGCCCCTGCTTGAGGAGCCTGTTAACCACCAACACGAAGCCTGGACTCGCAGGTTCCTGCCAGTCTCCATTAGCTCATTTTCAACACAAAGAACGAGACGACTGAGCAGGGTCCCCCCAGTGAGCAGACAGGACACCCGCCCTGGAGCGCGTGGACCGGCCAGAAACCCCAGAGCGGCCAAAGGCCACCGTGCGGGAGCGACTTGCCCATAGGCTCACCCTCAGGAAAACACATGAAGACTGAACTCAGCTCTGTTCACAGAGAAAGCAAACCAGGAACTCTGGTGCTGAGCACGGCAGCTCGCTGTGAACCGTCAGCACTCCTTCCGGGCCTGGCCCCGTGCGATCTCCGGACGGCCCTGGAGGCTCTGGGCAGACCACCCCCTTGGAGCCCTGACCCCTCCATGCCAGGACGCCGCACGGGACGGGTGATGTCCGCAAGCCCCCGCTCACCACGTCCAGGCCTGGGAAGGCTGCCTGGCCTGTGGTCTCAACGGTCCCTTCCATCTCGTGCATGGCGTCTCGGAGGACAAATTTCATGGCGTCACTTGCAGACTCAGGAAACATCTGGCAAAGGTTATACAACGGCCTGTTAATCAGAAACACAGGTTAGGGAGGATGGCTGCTGGGAACAAAGATGAGAAACCCCACATTCACCATTCTCCTGTGATGTCCAGCTGCCAACCTAGTCGGAGCCAGAAGCCCTGACGAATCCCCTCTTCCTCTTACACCTGACAGGCCGTCATGGTGATCCAGGAACTTTCCCAATAGTGTTTGTAATAATCTGGACTCATTTTCGCCATTTCCTAGAATCCTGGTTGTAACTTCCTGGCAGTGGTGGCAGAGTGAGCCCTGTCTGTACGAGTGACAGCCGGGGAGCAGGTCCCGTGTGTCCTGAACCCACGGACGCCTCACCAGCTCCCATGGGGGCAGAGGCTGGCACGGGGGAGGGTGCGCAGCACAGGCCGGCCTGGGGCATCTGCTCTCACCACCCCCTGCCTCATCCTCCTCCAGCCAACAGGGCCCCAGAGCCAGTGGCTCTGCCCGCAGGGGCCCTTTTGCACCGGCTGCAGACCCAGCCCAAAGCCCCCACAGGGGCAGAAGCAGACAGCGAATGAAACAGATGAGCCGTCAAATACTCCAAACAAACCTGAAGGGGCGCAACTGTCACAGGTCTGTTTGTTCACCATTTAAAATGCTCCCCCCTCCAGGGCAGTGGGGGAGCACGCAGACAGGACCAAGGGGCGGGGCGGCCTCCACGACACCAAAGCCACTTTAAGACTTCACTAAATGGCAAAGAATTTGTACAACTCAGCCCCCGGTTCCAGATAACCCCCAATTTCCACTCACACCACCAGCTTGTCGATGACGCCGAGGTCTGGGGGGTGGCTTACAGCCAGGTCTCCGATGTATTCCAGAAGGAAGCCGAACAGTTTCTGCAGGAACAGCGGTTGGGTCACCGCTTGGGGCAAGCCCGGAGAGAGTCCCACCCAGGACACCGCCCCTGCACTCCTGAACGGCCAGGGTTGTCGAGGCCCTCAGGGATGGGGCGCGGGACGTGAGGCAGGCCACGGGGCAAGGAGCGCAGGGCCCGGGTGTGGCTCCCTCGGCCGGCAGGCGCCACCGGAGTCCTGAATGGAGGACACGACTGGCCCGGCCGCGGTCAGCACGTGCACGGCGCTTACTGGGAGAGGGCAGGCGCACTCCCAGCACCCACTCCCCAGACCCTTGTGCGGGGTGGACTCACAGCGGGCAGTGCTGGGGCTCCCCCCATGCCCCCGGGGCCTGCCACGGACCCGGAGCCGACACCCATTCAGGCCCCACTCGCTGGCCTGCCCCACGGAAATCAGCCGGCCATGAACACGGAGAGCACTCTGCGACCGCCAGCGCCACAGTCACCAAGCCTCTACCCACTCCCAGCACCACAGGGGAACAGCCAGCGTACTCCCAGTTTTGCTTTGTTTCCCACCGCGAGGCTTGGGTGGTTGCATTTCTGAATTCTCTCCACAACCAAAAGCTGGTCTTCCTTCGATTTTCCCAACAGTAAAGACTTCAGTTCCTCACAGGATTCGGGAACTATCAAAATAACAAACAAAACGTACAAAATACGCTCCACACTTAACTTGTAAAATGAGAACTACTCACATTTCTGGTAACACAAACGCAAACACTGAACACAACCTAAGTAACAGGACTGCGTTTGCTTCCCCCACGGAGACAGTTCCGCCTGTGTCACAGAAACCCTCGTCTTGTGTGATTATCACGAGTTCTAACAGATCCCCCCGGCGTACAGATTCCCCCGGCGGCCCCCAGCACTCCGGCAGTCACACGACAACGGCCGAGAGGCCGCCCGGAGCCCTGGAGTCAGGCCCAGGGGACGCTGCGGAGAAGGATGAGCGGGTCTGTCTGCGAGCCAGGCCGGCAGACGGGCAGTGTGGGCGCGTGGCCGGGTGGACCTCGCCCCACTGCTAATGTAGCCCCGCCAGGCCGGCCTTGCCAAATCCCCCCGCTACTCGGAAACCTGACACCAGGCGTCTGCCCACCTGCAAAGGTGCAGGGCAGCTCGGCCCTGGCCGCCGCCTTGCCGTCACTTGTCAACCGCGTCCCGGGGCTTGGGCGCCGATCCTCCCGGGGCCGCTCGCTCGCATCCTCGCTCTCGGCGTCAGACTCCAGGTCCGAGTGGCCGTCAGGGCCGGCACTGTCCTCCGGGCCCCCCTCGCTTGCGCCCTCGCCCTCGGCATCAGACTCCAGGTCCGAGTGGCCATCAGGGCCAGTGCTGTCCTCTGGGCCCCCCTCGCTCGAGCCCTCGCCCTCGTCCCCTTCTTCCTCTCCGCTCTCCCCACCACTGGTGTCCCCGCTCGGCTCCTCCTCGACGTTCATCTTCCCATCCTGGAAACGGAGTGCGGACACCAGATGCGTCAGTCCTCGGGGACGGCGGCCAGGACGGCTGTGACCGCGCCCAAGGGCTGGGGGCACTGGACCTCTCCCACCCTTTCAAGGCTGCTGTGTGTCCCGGGGCTCAAGGCCTGTGACCCGCATTCTGCAGGTCCCTGCTACCAGGACTCTGGGCAGAGAAGCTGGCTGTTTCTAGAAAGTTCCCAACTGTGGTAAACCTATTAGATGAGAAAACAGAAAATTTGCCCCTTTATATGAAAACCAGGAAAGAAGGCAGACACCTCACTTTGTAAGAAAGCAAGCGCCTGTCATCTGTGTCCAGTACGAAGCCGTCGTTCAGGTCGTCAGCCGACAGGTGCTTTGGTCTCTTGCTGTGTGCATCCTCGTCTCTCCCGAGCATCCTCCGGAGCCTCTCAGCCTGAGCAGGAGGAGGAGAGTCCGCTGAGCGCACGCCGGGCAGGGACGCAGGCCGCCCGGCGCCCTCGGCCTCGCAGCTGAGTCAGGCCTGCCCTCTGCTTTCTGTGTTCAGCCAGACAGGCAGGCCCTCGGCACGCATCATATGGAAGACTTATTCAACAAAAATAAAAAAAGTATCACAGCAGAAATATGTTCTGGTCACAAGGAAGGAAAAACCCTGTTACTCTGAGGTTTCTCTGGCCAAGTGATGCCGGCCAACTGGAGTGAACTTCGCTCCCCGCCAGACCCCAGAAGAGAACAGGGCAGCCTACACTGAGGTCTGACACAGCGGCCTGGCTACTTTTTCCATCTGAAAACAGGTAGTGGACACCGGAGGTGGCCCCCAGGTGGGAGCACTAAAAAGGCCGGAAGTGCAAGAGCATGCCTCTATTTCGTTTTTGTTTGCAACATGCGGAAAATTTTAAACATCTTCAAGAGGAAAACGTGAGACAGGAACACACTCTATCGCCAGCAGCTGTTTTGAGGTAAATGAATCAGGAAAAAGTGTCATTTTTGTTATATTGGGTATTATTTGTTTTTTTTTTTTTTGCTTATAGTCAAAAATATAGTAAAACAATATTTTAGGGCTTCCCTCATAGCTAAGTTGGTAAAGAATCTGCCTGCAATGCAGGAGACCCGGGTTCCATCCCTGGGTCAGAAGATCCCCTGGAGGAGGGCATGGCAACCCACTCCAGTATTCTTGCGTGGAGAATCCCACGGACAGAGGAGCCTGGAAGGCTACAGTCCATGGGGTCGCAAGAGTCAGACTTATGGACTAAACCATCACCATCATCACCATGGTAAACAAACAAAAACTTTTCTATAGGCTATACACATCCCACTGATAAAAGGTTTCCCAGGGCGACGCCCCCAGCCCCGCCAGTACCTCCAGGCGTCTGAGGCGCTCCTGCTCCTCCCTGGCCAGCTCCTCCTCCGTTTTCATCCTGTTAGAGGGCTGCGCTTTCATTTCAAAGCCGAGCTCACGAACCATCATGTCATATGCATCAGGCTAGGGCAGACAGAAGAATTTTTTTAATAGAAAAGACGCATAAAACTAGCTCCCCACAAGTGTTGGTAGTGGCTGGACGCTGTTACGGAAAAGGCCAAACCGCGTCCTAAGTCTTTTCTGCTCGTGTGACAGACTAGTCTTTGTCAGGCTTGGCAGACACTTCTGGGCCATATACAAAAATTCTCCAAACACATCTGCTTTAGAAAACTAACCCTTGCCCATCTAGGTATTCAGCCCCCAAATGGGGTCTTGAGGAAACAACAGTGAGGTCGACGCACAGATGTGCAGACAGCCACATGGCAGGGGAGGCTGGTGAAACACTAGTAATTTCTTAGAAACCAGCGACTCAGAAGATTGCAGCTTTTTCAACACCTTAGGCTGAAATTCAGATACCACCTGAAGGTCTTCCCCTGCCCCAAGTCTTCCTAATACCAAGAAACCACCATTTTCTCTAGCGTCATTTTTCTGGAGTAAATATTGAAATAACTTTCACTCTACTTCCACCCCAACGGAACACACATCAGCTACCTCAATGTCACAGTTCAACAAAATGCTCAGGTCCTAGAAAGGAGAACAGACGCCCGGCTCCCCCTTGTCTGCGGACAAAGGCCGAGTGCACAACTCTAGGCCAGGCCGAGACGTGTTGGCCCCACCTTGGGCTTCTCCTTTCCGCCTCTGCTCTCGGACTTGGGCGTCTTGCGGGCCAAGAGAGCCTGGATTTCTTTCCAGTCTTGGTCTAGCTTCTCTGTGAGTTCAAGGGCGTCTTCCCGTTGAGCCTGTCTCTCCCTCTGAGGAAAAAGCACAGATGGAACGCACCCCATTACTGTTGGTGTCCAGGCCAACACTCACCGCGCTGACTCAGAGACCACGAGAAATGAGCCTCTCAGGAGCCCACCAGGCAGAACCAAGTCCCCGCTGAGGCTGTTCCTCCGGGTGCTCTGGGCAATCGGCAAAGCAGTGATGCTATGCAACTCCTGATACGTGCCAAAACACTAAAACCAACTCAAAACACAACTGCCCCCAAATCAAACCCCCAACCACAAGAAGCCATCAGGGTACCTGCCCCATGGAGTTAACACGCATCCAGTGCTCCTAGTCAAAGTGAACACTTTCATTACATTCACAGAAAGTTTTAAATACAACCTAAAACCGCCCAGCAAGAAAAGCCTGGGGGCATCCCAGCGGTGAGTCCCAGGGCGAAGCTGCTTCTGCATGAGGGCAGCCGCTCACCTTCTCCTGCTTGGACCTGGCGATGAGCTCCTCAATCAGCTCCCTGCGGGACTTGGGCGGCTCCTCGCCCCCGCTGGGCTGCTGGGTGGCCTTCCCGGGGAGCGACCCGCCTCCACCTCCGAAGTGCATCGCTGTCAGCTCGGCTGCAGAAAGAGCAGAGAATGCCATGAAGCCCAGGCCCACCCAGAAGCGGGTTTTGCAGCCGCTCTGCCAGCGTTTCTCCAAGCTCTGTCCTGAGAACCCACTCCACTTTTAAGAGGAAATTCTCACTCGGCGGTTGCCAAGATCACAGGTACAGCAGCGCTTAAACCAGACGAGCCCCTCTGAGAAAGCCCAGAGGCACAAGAAGGGGTCAATGAATGACTGATTCCTCTGCTTCCTGGAATGTTCTGCACATCAGAAACCATTGTCACTCAGTGTTCTACTAACTCAGATTGTTCACAATGTTTTCTGAAGATAAAAATCCACAAAACATTCACTAACAAGGTGCTATGACTTGAAAGATCCCAGAAAGGATTCTCAAAGGAAAAATGACATCTGTCGGTGCACTTAGTACAGGATTTAATTAGAAAATTCGAGTTGACTTTTAAGATGAAATTTTCCTAAGCAAGAACACATATTATGTAGTTAAACAAAATAGAATGTTTCCTACTGGTTCATTTTTAAAGGTACAGTAAATATATTTTTAGAAGTTAACAGGCTTTTCTTTTACAAGTTACTTAGATTTTGATGAGCTCATTATAAAAACTAGAGGAGGAGAGGAAACCTCAAACGAACAGCTGAGTCCCCAGGACCAACACTCGGAGTTGGAATCTCGCTTTCCCCCTCTACCTGACATCACAGCCCCTCGCAGCAACACGGCGGGGCCGCTCACTATGTGATCAAAGGTCACGCCATCAAACATACGGGCACCTTCACTCACAGCGCAGGTGAGTGTGTTAACAGTGAAGCTCTGAACAACAGAAAGTGCACAATGAAAGGCTGTGGAGATGAACTATGTTCTCCTCTCAACCACAAAGCCTCGGCAGCGTGCCCACCTCCTGGGGCTGTGGACGATCCATGGGCCGCCCTCACTCCTAGGCCTCCTGCCCCCGCATCACCCACATCCCAAAAGGCAGTCACGGGTTTAATGTGTTGGCTTTCCACACACCAGAAAGCAGCAGCTTTTCTGAAGATGCTGAACAGAGGATACTGTAATCTACAAGGATGCAAACTAATGACAGGACCCTGACTTTATAAAAGGGCCCGAGATGATCAGACCTGAGCCGACCGCTAACTCGGTTCCGTTGCATGTCAATGTTAACTCATTTCAATGTATATCTCCTTCGTTATTACCCATAAATAAGAAGCTCAATGTTACTTTCCCCACAAAACTGCCACAATCGGTTCTGGAGTAAACGAAGCCTAAGAGAACTAGAAAAACACTGTCCCTCAACACACCTGGTCAGAGCCGATGACTCAGTGGCAGCAAAGCAGAGTGGGTTTGCACAGAAGTGCTCTCCGGGGCTCAGCAAGGTGGGTTTCACCTACAACTGATGCTTGGGTTGGACAGTCTCCCCGATTCCCTGAGCTCATGGGTAAAATGTGCTGGGGTGAAGTCGAAACAAGAGAAAGGATGCAGAAGTGCCTTCTCAGCTTATAGACGTCTGTATGTCTGACATACACATGCACCTCTTTAAAGGTGTACAGCCGCGTTTTCTCGGTGTCGGGGCAGGAATGGCAGCAGGAACGCCAGGGGTGGGCAGAGCGCCCGGGTGCCCAGGCCTCACCTGACAGTGCTCCCCGGTCCTCGGTGTCGCTGTCACTGTCGACAATGTCGTTATGCTTTTCGATATCCGCCAAAGACTGGCCGTAATGAGTTAGTTCTTCATCTTCATTTAGGTTGTAGATGCTTTTTTTTTCATGTTGCCGCTAACAGGATAGAAAAAAAGTCCATCTCCTAAAATTTCCACATCCATTTAAAGTTAAAAAAAATTACTTTTCCCATTTTTGTGCAGTGTGTCAATGTAGCTTTAAGATGATTCTGAGTCATTTAAGCAATGATTCAAATAGAAACAGAACCTACAGAAGGTAAACAAATCAACTGGCCAGTCTAAGGCACTGGGAAATCGCACTAGGCCCACTCCAGGATGTGTCACTGCTGTGCGCTCTGGCTGGTATGTGCAGAAGGCTGCTTGCCCTTGGGCCTCGCCAGGCGAGCCACACGATTCAGGGTTCCCCGCTGTCACCCACAGAAGCATAGCTGAACGAGGGGGACTGGCCTCCTCCTCCTGACTTGTGGGCAAGGAGACAGCACGGGACCCTCCCCCGTCTTCCCTACCTGCTGCTCCAGAGCAAACCTCTGCATCATCTTCTCCTCCGGGCTGATGCTGCTGTTGTACTCCCCAAAGCGCTTATCTCGGAATATGCTGCGCTTATCCCTTTCCTTGTACTCCTTCAGCAGAGTCTGGGTGCGCTGGAAAGCAGATCACAGAACTGTCTCACTGGTCCTGGCAACTCTGAGCTCTGACGGCTTGGCAATCTGGGTACCCAGAGGGGAGCCGCTTCCACAAAGGGACACACGGGTGGTTCTAATGAACTGGAAGGCGCCGTTTTGTATGCCTCAGGCCACTGAAACTACCAGTCCAAGAAAGGCCAATCTATTGGCTGCAAAGACTGATCTCAATTACTGAGGGGAAACTGCCAGACAATGGAGCCAAAGAGGAGGTCAGGAACCCAGGAGATTCTCTAGGGAGTGCTAGTACCTCGTGCCTAACACCAAACGTAACAACAGCAACCAGAAAAGAGTGGAACAATTGAGTGCTCAGAGGTCACTCTGCCAGGTGAAGCAGCCAGATGAGCTGAGGCTGTAACTGAGAGAAAGAGAAGCCAAGGAACCAGGAGCTGAGAAGCTGTTTATGTCAACGACGACACCAGCATCAGTTACAGAGACTGCGGCAACACTGCCTGTCCTTGGCTGGTTACGTTAATGTATGTGCCAGTAGACGTATATATGGTCAGTCTTTGTTATTTGCAGATTCCATATTTGTGTATCTGTCTATTGCTAAAATTTATGTGTGTGCTAAGTTGCTCCAGTCACATCTGACTCTTTGAGACCCCATAGACTATAGCCCGTCAGGCTCCTCTGTCCATGGGAAGGGAAGATCGTGCGTCAAACCCGCATCTCCTTCACTGCAGACAGAGCTGAGCTCCCAAACCAAAACTCGCAGTGCTTTCTGGGTCATTCATGGACACGCACGTGTTGCCCAGGAAGTGAAGGCAAAAGTGAGGACTTGGAATCCCACCGCTGCACTGCCTCCCAGTGAGGACTCCAGGAGATGCTTACGGCCTCATCTGAATAGGAGAGAATGGCAATTCCTACCTCAGCCTCCTAAGGAGAAAAGAGGAGACTAAGGCTTAAGTGGGGAAGACACACCTGTCTGATCTGGAGCCCATGCTGCCCCCCACCCTGCCCCAGTCTGCCCTGAGGTGTGTGGTGGGGGCATGTCGGAGTCAGCTGTAAGACTGTCTTATCTACTAACGCTGCCAGCTCCTTCAAGTAAGGATGATGTTTGATTTCATTCAAAGATCAGTCAGATCACACACTGTGGGACAGCACAGGTTATGAGCCCATGAAGACAGGGTCAGGGATGACTCCACCTTTACCCCTTCACCTGCTAGAACAGACCTAAATGAGAGTGCTCAGGGGCGTGTAGAGGTTTCCCAGATGTTCACACCCAGTGCATACCCTAGCCCTTACCAGATGTGTGACTGTAGGAAATTGACTTGTCTTTTCCCTGCCTTCATTTTTTCACTAACCTACTAATGTCTCCTCCTCATGGTAACAGTAAGTAGTTAAACCACCCAATGAGCATGTCTCAGAAGCTGCATGAACAATGCCAGCTGAACCTGAAAGTACAGACTAGTCTGGGATGGTAAGCACAAGAAAGGGGATGGCTGCGAGGTTTTCCAAAAAGGTTAGCATTTCAGTTACCTTGCAAAGGACAAAGTCATGTGCTTCAAAAGTGAAGTCACTCAGTCGCGCAGACTCTGCGACCCCATGGACTGTAGCTTACCAGGCTCCTCAGTCCATGGGATTTTCCAGGCAAGAGTACAGGAGTGGGTTGCCATTTCCTTCTCCAGAGGATCTTCCCCACCCAGGGATCGCACCCAGGTCTCCCACCTTGCAGGTGGATTATTTTACCGTCTGAGCCCACCAGGGAAGTCCTATGTGCTTCAAAAGAGCGATGCATTCCTTCACCAAACATCTACACCCTGTGTGATCCCTTATCCAGGGCAGAAAAAGATCCAGGGTTCCTAAACCAGTAGAGCTCAGTCTCAAAGAGGGCGGTTGTTAAGAGGTCCCCACGGTGACCAGGGCAGCACAGAAGTGATTAACTATGCCAGAGGGGGCTGGACCTGTGCGCTGGGGCTCCGAGGAGCGACAGCCGTTCTACAGGGCGATGTCGTCCCATCCCACGCAGGAGCAGAGGCAAGAGGATGCACAGTCCAGCCGACACATGACACACACACACACGGCGTCTAACTGCGCCAGGCGCTGTCCGGAGGACTCCCTCAGGGGACGCGTCCCACCCTTCCAGCCGCCCGCCCAGGAGGTAGGTACCATTGGCACATCCTATGTACAGAAGGGGAACCAGCACCTTCGCCCGCGCGGTGCTGCAGGGGGTGGGGAGAGCAAGGCCGCGCGGCTGGTCCGGGCCGGCAGGCAGCGCAGGGGACCCCTCGGAGGACCCCCCCGGAGGGCCCGGCTCCCCGCTGACCTTCTGGAGGGCCCGCGCGCGCGACACCCCGGGCAGGCCCACATCGTGGCGCGTCTTCCTGCCCAGAACCTGGAACTTCTGCCGGTTTACTTTCACCTCGAACGGGTTGGGGTTCGGCCTCGCCCGGCCGCCCCACGCGCCCGCCGGGGCCACAGAAGCCTTCCCGCGCGCGGCGGACCTGGCCTTCCCCATGGCGACACACGCCGCACCTCAGGGTGCGGATGAGGAGGAAAAGGCGGCTGCAGCAGACACGTGCGGCCTCGCAGCCTGAGACAGCCGCCTGTATCTCGCGATAACTGAGCCAGCGAGAAGTAGGAACGTCGGGTAAAATACTGCCACGCCCCCGCGCAGCCTTCTCGCCCGCAGGCCGAGCGACTACAACTCCCAGCAGGCCGCGCTCGCGCCCCACCGCCTCCGCCCCGCGCGGGGCCTTCTGGGAGCGGTCGTGGCCTGCTAGGCGCCGCCGCCGCCTGAGGGCGCCTTGGCTCCCTCGTCTGGAGAGCCGTTGCCGGGAAGCCGGCCGCTGTGCGGGTAGGTGGCGGCGGCGGCGGCGGCGGCAGTAGCCGTCGCCGCCGGGGGCGGTGCCCCGGCCAGTGAACCGCTCCCAGGGCGATGGGGTCGGCAGCCTGGGCCACGGCGCGGCGGCGGTAACCGCGGGGAACCGGCCCGGCCGCGAAGGCGAGGCGGCCGGGCGCCCTCAGCGGACGAAGCAGCGGCGGCGTCGAAAGAGGGCCCGGGGGCGGCGGCGAGGGTGGTGGCCGTGGCCGGGGCGGCGGTCGCCGCGGCCGCGGCAGAAGCAGAAGCAGCAGCAGCAGCAGCAGGTGCAGGAGCGGCCGCCCAGAGCCGGACCCGACGCGGAGTCGGGCAAGCGATGCTCGGGGGCCGCCCCGCGGGCGCCCTCCGCCTCGCCCCCGCCTCCTCCCGCCCAGAGAGCCAGGCGGCGGCGGCGACGGCGGCGAAGACGACGGTCGTCTATGGAGCTCGAGAACTTCTTGGCCAACTCGATGCTGCTGAGAGCGCGCCAAGGTGGGTGCACAGCGGCGCCCCGACCCCGCCCGGGTCCTGAGCCCGTGCAGCCCCAGCCCTGCCGGGAACACCGACGCTGCTGCGGCCCCCGGATCTTCCGCGGAATCGGGACCCCCGGGTCCGCGCAGCCTCACTCTCTGGAGCGCGCGGTGGGCGAGTGGTCAGCCTGGGTACCTAACGCCTAAGCTGCTCCGTCGCCTTTCGGCGCCGCCTCAGCACCCGCGTGAAGGAAGCCCTCGCGCCGCTCCAGTCAGTCTGCACCTGATCCCCTGTCCTGCCCTCCTTCCGGAACCTCGGGACGCAGTGTGGCTTCAGCATCGGGCGAGCGCTGTGACCTGTCCCCAAGAGAGGAGGCCAGACCAGCCAGTAAAGCCGGCGGCAAAGAACCGTGCCTTCGTGGTCTTCAAAGGACCACCGAAGAGAATCCTGTGAACCACCCCGGGAGGCCCTTCCCTTAAGTGTATATTGTTGTTGAGTCGCTCAGTCGTGTCCGACTCTCTTGCGACCTGGTGGACTGTAGCCCGCCAGGCTCCTCTGTCCATGAGATTTCCCAGGCAAGAACACTGGAGCCGGGGACTGTTACCATACCATCTCTTCTTGGGTTTGAGGTTTGATGGTGTCCAGATTTGTTGTGTAGAGTGGGTTTTAGCCCGGCTTAGGGAGAGATTGAACACATTAAGAAGAATTCATGCTGGTCGCCATGTAGAAGCAGCAGATGGGCCAGCCCTTCTGCTTGCTGAGCCCGGGAGTATAGTTCTCTGTGGAGGTGTCCCCTCTGCCGCCCCTGGAGAGACGGGAGAGCTGGCGGCAGAGCCCAGCCATAGTTCTTCAGCCCCTTCCCTCTTAGGGATTCGGTGTAGGGTCAGCCGCTTCATCTTTGTGCTGGCAACAGAGTAAGTGCCTGCCGAAGGATGTGTATTTAGTACAATCTGGAAGAAGTATTTTGTGCTCCGTCTCCCAGGGCTTCAGAGTTCCAGTCCTGGGTGCACATGTTGGCTAAGTGGAATTCCTGGTGACCTGTGGTGCTGCTGAGAAGCATCAGTCAGTTCATCTTGTGATTGGAATAGTGCTTAACATTGTGTAAGAGAAATTAAGCTGGAACATCAGACTTGGGGAGCTTTTTCTCTTTTTAAGCTACCTCCCTCCCACTTGTATCCTCAGCCTTTCAAGAGAAAAGATCTTGATTAAAATGTGCATGGTTTCTCAACACCTTGGAGACTGTGTCAGAAACACTGTGCAGGAAATTCTTGAAGTCACAGTGAGTGATGCAGAGAGTTAGCCACAGAAGTTAGGGGTTACACGGAGGGATTCTGAGTTCAGACGCAGTGAACTTTTATTATGTAAAGTGTTTGCTGTATTAGGAGTTGAAAATCAAGACCTCAGTAATTTTGTGTGCTCACTTGAATCCCTCTGAGTAGAAGAACTGAGGACGGGTAGGAAGAAGTGGGGTCTTACTTTGCCCTTCAGGCCGTGGGGAGTCCTCAGAGCAAGATGGGGCATTGATTGTCATCTGGTGCCCCTCAGTCTGAGCTCACACTGATCGTAGAAGTGGATCATCCTCCGTGGTAATCAGGTCTGACTGAGGCTAAACCTGTTTTCTTTCTGCTCTGCTTTTATATCTGGGTATAATGTGTATGAATAGAGAATATTGTACCAAGCAGACTCCGTTACAGTGCTGTAGAGCTTAGGTAAGGAGGCACATGTAAGTATTCTATAAATGCTAAATAACATAAAACCACTATTTTCTGTCATAAAGCCTAGGACCACATTGATAATTGCCTAAGGGAGTTTTAACTTTTGTTCCCTAAACTATTAACTTGTGGTTTTATAACTCTTATGAGGTCTGCCCCCAGTCAGCAGGGAGTGTTTACTCCTTTGTTAAAGGAGTCATTACTTCAATGTGGTTAATGCTTAGAAAAGTTGAATAGGAAATGTCAGAAAGATATGAATATTAAGTGCTGCATGTTGGTTATGATTCAGGGTTGTTTGCCCAAGTTGTAAACTGTTTATTTGCTTTAGGAGCTTGTAGAGTATTTCTCAGAAAGTACCTTCTTGGACACATGTCTATTCATGGTTACCCCTCAGTTAGTTTCTCTGGCTCCCTGTCAGGAAATTAACTTTTGAAATGAGTAGACAAGAGCCCAGCAGTCATATGTTGGCCCTGGGAACTGCGGTGTTGTCAGTCCAGTCATTTCCTAGATTTATTTCAAGTAAAATTAATCTCTTTTCTTTTTTTGGCCTCAGGTTTGTTCAGACCTTTTCTCCTTTTTCAGGAGTGTTGGCAGATGATGTCTCATTGAAAAAAATTGTGTGTATGTCACTATGCCAGGCACATCTTAAGGAAGTATGAAATGATCATATTATTCATAAAGTAAAACACAAAAGTCACCACTTCTTTTGAAACTCAGCATTTTTTTCCCTGTGCAGTACATTTGTGAAGCAACTTATGACCTTTAATTGGTTTGAATGAGAAGCTGAAATTGTTTTTCATCATGATTTTAGGAGACTAACTCCATTTTGTCTCTTGCAGAAATTAACCTCATAAACATGCGGGGAGGAGGATATGATATGTACATTAAACATGGATTTTGGTCTTGTGTACAGGAGTTGGTGATGGACAGGGAGGCCTGGAGTGCTGCAGTCCATGGGGTCGCAAAGAGTTGGACACAACTGAGCGACTGAATTCAACTGAACTGATAGCAATTCTGTTGAGGTTTCAGGTTGTAGTTTTATCTAAAGATTTGTTTAGCATCTGACGTATAGTTGATATACCTTTTATCATTAATGCTATCTCTTGCTGAAGCTTCCTCGTCAGGGTTTTTGGTTGCAAGGAGTTTCTATAAGTAGCTTATATACCTTTCAATTCCAGAAATTGGTTTGGACATGCTCTTGTATGCTTAATATTCAAACTTTCTGTGCAGCATGCCCTTCTTATTTTCTTGTTTGGTTCTTTCCACCTATCAGGGTCCACTTTACCTTCATCCTCCTTGTCCGTGTCTCTGATCTTTCAACTCAGAGGCACTCTCTGCCCTCTGGGAATCTGGAACTTGGAGGTCACAGCACCGGGTGGCCAGTGATTCTCGGCTAAATTGTTGTCTGTTGTAAGGACAGGACGGAACTCTTACTTTCATTGTTTATCCCTTTCTGTCCTGGCCATATAATTGGCGCTTAGTCAACAATTGGAGATTAAGGGGGGCAATTTGTTAATTTCAAGAAAGAAGGTGAAATGTGTGCTGAAAACTAAAGGACTGGCTTGATATGGAGGGGTTAAGGCATGTTCAAGTTTGACTGCAGAGACTTAACAGTTGATAGCTGAGAACAGCTAACATTCGTGAGGGTTTGCGCCATCCAGGCAGTATGCTCGGTTCTGGGCGTTATCCTAGCTCGGCCCACACCTCATTCTCCTGTAGAGCTGGGACTTGGAACAGGCCTACTTCACGGTGTTGGCAAGAGGGTTGCGTGGATTAATGTGGTAGAGTGCTTGGTGCTTAGAAAGTGCTCAGGAAATAATCATGGTGGTTGTGGTTGTAGGTTTGTTATGTCTAAAACCTTGATGATGAGCTGACACGTTGCAGCTGTGATCGTTTAGTTGACCTTGAACCCGGCTCCTTGTCTCATTCTTCGGCTTTCTCTTCCTGAGTCCCCACGTGCAGGAGGTCCTTGAATCTCATTTATCCTTGAGCTTTATTATTTGTCTTGTTCATTGTTTGTCTGTGTCTTCTCCTAGTGCCCCCTTAGATGGTTCTCTATGCCTCTTGAGTTGACTGAGGGCAGTGGTTTGCTAGCTGGTCTCTACTTTCAGAGTTTTTTCTCTTTTATAATCCCCAAGGCTGCTAGAACACTCTTTCTAAAACACAGAGTTGTTCTCTTTAATAATCTCCTGTTTAAAATTTGGCCCTGGAGCTTCATCCTGGGTCAGGTCCAAATGCCTTAGTTCATCATGGCCCAGAGGGTCCTGCCTGACCACTGGCCTGCTCGCCTCTCCATGTGCACAGCAGCCGCGGGTCACACCCATTCATGCCCCTGGGCTTTTGTCTCCTGCCTGGCAAAGTCTTCTCCTTCCTTCCTGTTCCGGGAAGTCTTGTCTGGGAAACGTCCGAGTCTCTGCAGAAGGCACAGTCACTCCATCCCCCCAGCCCCTGCTGTGCCCAGGAGAAGCTCTTGCTGTGCCAGGCGTGCCTGGGGCGGCTCTGGGCCTCCCCTCCTGGGTCCCCAGCACCCAGCACTGTGCTGACACTCAGTCTCTTCTCTGCAAATGCCAGATGCTGGCTGAGGACAGAGGAGCATGCCTCAGAAAGTCCCTCAGCACTGGCAACGACCAGAAATTGAGACTTCAAAATAAGCTGTCTTTTTAGACTAGCAGTCTGGAAATAGGGACCAAAACCTGAGATTTTATTCAACTTTGGGGCATCAGTTGACCCCATACTTGTAAATGCTGAGTCTAGTACTGGATTGATTATAGTACCTTTATTCATAATCGTCTCAAACTGGAAATAACCTTTCAACCCAAAGGGTATCAGTACGAGAATGGATGAACAGGCCGTGAAACGCCGTAATACTGCACTGCCTCAGAAGAGGGAACTGCTGGCACATGCAAGAGCAGGGGAAACTGCAGTCCTTGATGCTTTCCTGAGCTTGGAGAGAGATGGGTTAATCCACAGTCATCACAGTGCGAGGGGTGATTGCCTGGAGGAACGGGAGGGGCTGACACAGAGGAGGCAGGCAGGAGCAGGGGTCAATGAGCACCTCCTGTTTATTCATCCGGGTGGTAATTGCTGCACATACATTCGTAGAAATTCATCAAGCAATAGCCTTAAGATTAGTGCATATTACTGTGCAAATTATATCTGGTAAAAGTTGTTTTGTTTTTAAAGAAAAAAATTTATAAGATAGAATGTTCTGGTACTACTCTAGTGGTCCACTGGTTAAGAATCCGCCTTCCAATGCAGGGGACATGGGTTTGATCCCTGGTCGAGGACCCCACCTGCCGCAGGGCAGCTCAGCTTGCATGCTGCAACTATTCAGCCCGTGCGCTGCAACTCGAGAGAAGCCCAGGAACCACAAGGAAGAGCCACACACGCTGCAACGGAGCCTGCCTGCCTTGGCGAAGACCAGGGCAGCCAGGTGAACAAGTGTCAGAGGTCACCGTGAAGATTAAACTCACAAATCCTGTCAACAACATGATCTTCCCTAAAAAATGTTTCCTAAAGGCTTGGTTAGCTTTGCTTGTGAACATGCCTGAGTTGGGTGCCTTTTCTCTTCTTTGGAAGAAGAGCTGGCGTTGGTTCTTTTTATTATCTGTTTGGTTTCTTTAATAGTTATTCTGATATTCAAGATTCCCGTTTCTTCTTGAGTTATGTTTGGTAATGTATATTTTCTAAAAAAATTCTTGCCTACATTTTCAAACTTATTTGGCATAAATTTTATTTGTAACATTTTCATACTATTTTATAATTACAATTGTGATCTTTTTAATTTGGAGTATTATTTGTGTGTACCTGTCATTTTTAATTAGACTTGCAAAAGATTTTTCTGTTTTCTATTTTATTGGTCTTTTCAGTGAATCAGCTTTTGGTTTCATATGCTGTTGTATGTTTGCCTTCTGTTTTACTAATTTCTGCTTATATTATTATTTTGATTTGGATTTGCTTTTAGCTTCTTGAGTTGAATGCTTAATCCATTTCTTTTTTCTTCCATTCCTTCATCAGGAATTTATTGGCCTTTTTATTTTGTGCTAGGGACTGTGGTTGGTACTATAAGTAAACCATGAACTCAGCAGAAAATTTGCCGTTGAGGAGGTGACAAGGCAAATGGTGAAGATTAGTGTCCTAACTAAAGACTAAAGGCACTCTGATTAGCAGAATGTCAGTCAGTCATCTCTGAAAGAAAAACAAAAGATCTGGGACCAGAAACTAACAAGCTTCTGCACCCAGTCTCCCACGCCTAGACTTATTGATCAGTCTCCTACACAGTAGAACTTTGTGATTAGTGTACGCTCTGATTGGTATCTGTTAGATGAGCTAAGGCTTCAGACAGGTTGCTTTCTGGTTAAATTAAGCACGGTTCTGTAGAACAGGCAGCAGTCATGTATTTCCAGTTCTCCAGCACTGAGGCTTCCTCTGTTCAGATCGGGCGGCTGTTCCTTCTCTGCCTGGACTGGCTCCTCGCCTGAAACGATCGCTATCCTGTGTCATGTCGGCTCACTTCCTGGCTTCCAGGCCTCTGTCAGCGTCGCTGGCGTGGTGAGGGCTTTTCCTCTTTCCAGTGTCCCTGCACGGTGATGGCTCCCATTCCTGGCCTTTAGGGAAAGGTCCTCTTCCAGGCCAGGGACCCTGTAGCCATAGACCCGTATCCTGGGTCTTCCTGCCAGTTGCTTCTGTGTTCTGTCTGCGCTTGAGGAGCTGGGGAGTGGCTTTTCAATGCTCTCCTTTGATGGAATAACAACAGCGACGGGAGTTCTGACGTTCTACAGTGCTCAAGTTCCCCGACCTGTAGAAGTTCAGGAATTTTACTGTTCAACTGTTTTGGACCAGCAGACATGTCAGCGGTATTAACATTCATCTTAACACTAAGGTTGAAGTAACCCTTAAGGATTCTCACCAGGACAGTAATGTTTCACCACTTGTAGAAATTGTTTCCCTCCCATTTCTGACTGAATATACTATATGAGTGGGAATGTCCAATTTTAGCCCAGTTGACATTTTTTCAGTGTTTTTACTTTCGTGCAAAAAGCACCCTAATCATATTCTGTTACCCAAAGAAGAGGGAGCCATGTTTCAAATGAAACACATCTGAATGTCATCAACTAACTCATTCAAAAAAATTCTCACTGTTGCACTAAATAGAATCTGAACGAGCACTTCCCCTTTCAGACTGGCCATGCGTCCAGTCAGCGGCCACATGTAGTGCTTATGCTGGACAGCACAGTTCTAGAAAACATTGATAATGTCAATGCAGTATTGGATGAGCAGAAACGGAGATCGTGTAATAAACTGTTTCCTTCACAAATGAGAAAATATTTTTCTAAAGTCAAAAAAAAATGCTGAAGAAGTAAAGTCTTTCCTCCAAATAAGTATTAATTGTAAGTAAACTATTTTCTGTCAGTATAAATTACCATTAGCAATCTAATAAATTCTAGTACCTTAGATTTAAAAAATATAATTCTCTAACACCTACTGTCTGTCTTGGTGTCTACCAAGTGTGAGAAATATAAAGATTGTCCCCGTTCTTTGGAGCTCACAGGCTGGTGAAGGGCTAGGCGTGACGATAATTGACATGCAGGGCAATGTGACAAAGAGGACGTGGCCAGAGCTGCTTAAACAGGTGAAGGGACCCACTCTTCTGGGAACACAGAGGAGACTTCACAAAGGAGGAGTCCATGGTGAGCTGAGCCTGGAAGGATAAATAGGAGTTTCCCAGGCGAACAGAGAGGAAGGAGCCCTGCAGAGCCCTGCCCAGAGAAGAGTAGCACCCGGGGTGCAGAGGGCGGGAGAAGCTGGCCGTGCGCGGGGAGCTGTGTGACGTCCACAGGGGTGGCACCGAGGAGAGTCCCGGAGAGCAGAGGCTGGAAACCACTGCCTGGGGAGGGGCCTTCACGGTCAGCTTTGTGTTTGGTAAGATCACACTGGCGTAGTCAGAGAGATAGACGGGAGGCAAGGGAAGTCAGGGTGAGGCTCTGGCCCAGTTCCCCTGAGAAATGCTGGGTCCGGACAAAAGGGATGACAGGATGAGGAGAGGAGGGGCAGACGCTAGAGGATCTAGGGGCAGAAGTAACGGGGCCTGGTGGCAGGCAGGACATGGGATGTGAGTGAGAGCAGGGCCTGGGAAGCCTCCTGGGTCTCTGATTATAAGCAGCTCTCCCCCACAGAATGCCATTTTCCATGGGACTTCCTTGTGATCTAGTGGCTAAGACTCATGCTCTTGACGCAGGGGGCCCGGGGTTGGATCTCTGGTCAGGGAACTAGATCCTGCATGCTGCAACTAAGACCCAGCGTAGCCACATAAGTAAAATTTTTAATGCCTGTTCCTTAAAAATATTCCTGTTTCTAACTGTGATATCATCTGCCAACCTTCAGCCCAAATTTCATTTCCAAAGCAGACGCCACCAATAAATAATTTCTGACTTACAGGATATCAGATCTTAAGCTCATAAGTGACGGACACACAGAACAACAGAGATGGGAACAAATCAGCTGAATTAAAATATTTAAATCATAAAAGTTTTCAGTCCATTAACTGTCAAAAACTACAAAGTGTCCGACGTAATATTTCAGGTTGATTGAGTGAAGCCATGATGAAAGGGGAGAATATTCTTGGGGAACTTGGTATGCAGAGCGACACCAGCAAGGCCTTTAATAGTTTCTGGGCCTCCGTGTGCCTGCCAGACTGACCCATCAAGTCCACGACAGGACTTGACGAAAGTGTCTGCTCCCAGTGAGGCTCCTCTCCCGACACTGAATGGGAGCTCGGTGCCTTATAATGTTTTACCTTAAACTGCAAAGCAGAAAGACCAGCCTGGGAGACGAATATCACAGAGTTAAGCTGAAACTCATACGGTGATAGCCTCTGTTTTAATTAATGTTCTATTACTCATATTGCTATTGATTTTTAAAAATAGTTTCATGTTAGGTATCTTATACTAAAAACAATGCAGGCCATATTCACATTAATGTGAAATTCCCACTTATTTCTGACGAGGGAACATACACACATTTTCTCTGGCATGAAACCTTGATTATTGGCTGCAGTCGTCAGGACCTAAGATGCTCAGGAGTCTGTAAAGCACTTCATCTAACTCCACGTCATTTTCATTCACTGGGACCTAGCGGCAGATCTGCTGTGTGAAAAGCTGGGTGTGGGGCTCCACGGTCTGGGACCACAGACAGTGCTTCCAGCGGGCGGTGTAGCTGCCCTGGCTCCAAACATTTGCCACAAAGAGAGCATGAGATGAGGTCAGTTCCCCTGTTTGACAAGGCCTCCTCCCGAACCTCACCCTCACTGAGCTGATGAATGGTCCAGGATGTTTCGGGAAGTTTCCTCCGGTGACAATAACTTCACTGTATTTGCGTGATTCCTCTGAAACGGGCGTGTGCACACTTGGCCACTCGGTCGTGTCCGACTCTTTGCGACCCCATGGACTGCACCCTGCCAGGCTCCTCTGCCCATGGAATTCTCCAGGCAAGAATACTGGAGTGGGTTGCCATTTTCCCCTCCAGGGAATCTTCCCAACCCGGGGATCGAACCTGAGTCTCCACATTCAGAGGCAGATTCTTTATCACTGAGCCACCTGGGAGGCTGTCTGGAACTGGTGCCGTGGGAGAAAGCAAGTTTTCCCTCAGGATTTCCTTGGTGTCCTGTGGCCGAGACTCCAAGCTCCCAATGCAGGGGGCCCGAGTTTCAGGGAACTGGGTCCCACATGCCACAACTGAGAGTTCACCTGCCGCAACTGGAGACCCCACATGCTGTAACGAAGGCCTCATGCAGCCGAATAAATAAATTTTTTCAAAAAGGCAGGTTTTGCCTTGTTGGAAAATGTCTTGGTTTTCTGTTCCGTCTCAGTGTCATCTTGCTCAGAAAGCGTGAGGACGGGGACTTCCCCGGCGGCAAGGCTGGGTGGCCGTCAGCGTTCTCCAACACGTGTGTCTCCAGCCTGCCGCTGTGGACGCAATGCCTGCTCCCTACCCCACCCCAAAGTTATCTACTGACACTCTGGGGCCCACTGGGAAGGGATTTGGAGGCAGGGCCTTAGCGGGGTAACTGGTTGGATGAGTTTGTAAGGGGGAAGGCTTTTGATGATTAACACCCTTTTAAGCAGAGAGCATCGGAGAAGGCAACGGCACCCCACTCCAGTACTCTTGCCTGGAAAATTCCATGGACGGAGGAGCCTGGTGGGCTGTAGTCCATGGGGTCGCTAAGAGTCGGACACGACTAAGCAACTTCACTTTCACTTTTCCCTTTCATGCACTGGAGAAGGAAATGGCAACCCACTCCAGTATTCTTGCCTGGAGAATCCTAGGGACGGCAGAGCCTGGTGAGCTGCCGTCCATGGGGTCGCACAGAGTCGGACACGACTGAAGCGACTTAGCAGCAGCAGCAAGCAGAGAGCAGGTACCGAGGAAAGGCTGTGTGAGGATAGAACGAGGACAGCTGTATATAAACCAGGCACCAGATCTGCTGACACTTTGATCTCGGAATCCCCAGCCTCAGAGCCATGAAAAATGGGTGCTTGTTGTCTGAGTCACGAAGCCTGCCGTGACCTGTCGCAGCAGCCTCAGGGTACGGATCTGCAGATAACCTATCCACCTGCCCACTTGGCATCACTGCTTCTAGACCTCAATGCACAAAAAAAAAGTCAGAACTAGAATCTTAACTCTGCTGCCCCAATTTTTTCTTTCAGCATTTCAGCTAAAGCTCAGGCCCAAAATCCTAGAGTTGCCTTGTTCCTTATACACCATCCCCAGTCAATGGACAATTATTTTTGTATCTCTCTTCAAAATGTAACCGACTCTGACCTCTCACCACCTCCACCTGGAAGATGCAGTTGCTGCTTCTGCTCACTTCTGCCTTTCTGACCCTGCAGTCTGTTCTCAACACACCAGCCAGCGTGATTCTGTTAAAGTTCATGCTGGGTGTGTCAGCCTTATCCTTCACCTTCTTCATGGCTTCGCAGTCTGAGTAAAAGTAGGAACATTGGAATTAACAGGACAGCCAAAAATGAATAATTTTTTTAAAAGAAGAATGCCTTTGGTGGGCTCATTTGTAGACTGAACAGGGCTGAGGAAAGACTGAGCTTCAGGATGTGATAGTAGAAACTTCTGAAACTGAAAAGGAGAAAAAAAAGACTGAAAAGAGATCAGAACACCCAAGAACTGTGAGAGAGCTGCAAAGGGCGTGGCATGCATAGAAGGGAAGACGAGAAGGGGAAGAAACAGAGACAGGAGTGGAAGAGACATTTGAAACAATAACGACTGAAAATTTCCCCACACTAATGTCAGACATCAAGCCACAAATCCAGGAAGCTCAGAAAACACCAACTAGGATAAATGTCCCCCAAAACTACACCTAGGCAAATTCCATTCAAAGATGTGGAAATCACACCAAATACACAAAAATAAGATGGTAACTATGGAGAAA
Organism: Giraffa tippelskirchi; assembly: GCF_054371585.1. Classification (NCBI taxonomy): domain Eukaryota; kingdom Metazoa; phylum Chordata; class Mammalia; order Artiodactyla; family Giraffidae; genus Giraffa; species Giraffa tippelskirchi. The sequence goes on from NC_137275.1 coordinate 2,037,430, forward strand.
CATACAACCCCAAAGGTATGGAAATCAAAGGTAAAGAAGAAAACCAGGAAGAAGCCAGAGAGAAAAACACCTTACTTCTTAGAGGACGAAAGATAGGAATTACATCTGACTTCGGAGAAACTACCCAGAATTTCTTATGAAAATATCCCTCAAAAATGAAGAAGTTCCAGTTTCCAGTTTAGTTCAGCCGCTCAGTCATGTCCGACTCTGCAACCCCATGGACTGCAGCACGCCAGGCCTCCCTGTCCATCACCAACTCCCAGAGCTTACTCAAACTCACGTCCACTGAGTCAGTGATGCCATCCAACCATCTCATCCTCTGTCGTCCCCTTCTCCTGCCCTCAATCTTTACTTTGAAGTTTTTTTTAATACGGTGATTTTACTGCCTGTGAAGTGGCATAGTGTTATTTGAAAGTGGACTTGGATTAGTCATAAGTATATATTATTAACTCTAAGACAACCACTAAAAACAATTTAAAGAGAAGTATGTATACTAAGAAAGATGAGAAAATTGTTTCATAATATGATCAATTATAACTGTGAAAAGAATAACTAATATTGTAGGTGGTAATCCAACTATGTTAGTGATCACTTTTCACGTGAGTGGTCTAAATGTATCGATTCTAAGAGATTGTCAGAGTGTATGAAAAAACAAGACCCAACTCTATGTTGTCTACAGGAAACCCATCTTGAGAGATGCATGGAGGTTAAAAATAGAGATGGAGAAAGATGTACCATGCTAACACTTGTCAAAAGACAGTGGGGTGCAGCGGCTTCCCACTAGCTCTGTTTCATACACGATAGTGCTCAGAAGTCAATGCTACTCTCTCCGTTTGTCTCCTCCTTCCCGCACTATGTCCACAAGTTCATTCTCTAAATCTTCACCTCTACTCCTGCCCTGCAAATGGGTTCATCAGTGCCATTTTTCTCGATTCTGTATATATGTTAATGTGAAGCCTATTGTTGGAAAAGACCCCGATGCTGGGAAAGATAGGGCAAGAAGAGAAGTGGGTGGCAGAGGATGAGATAGTTGGATGGCATCACCGACTCAGTGGGCGTGAGTTTGAGCAAGCTCCAGGAGACAGTGAAGGACAGGGAAGCCTGGTGTGCTGTAGTCCATGGGGTCGCAAAGAGAGTCAGACATGACTTAGTAACTGAATAATGACAGTGGATTCCTCTTTTTGACTCATTCACTCTGTATGACAGGCTTTGGGCTCATCCACGTTGCTGCAGTTGGCCCAATTGCGTTCCTTTTCTTGGCTGAGTAGTATTCCATCGTATGTATGTACCACATCATCTTTATCCATTCCCCTGTCGGGGTGCTGAGCTCAGTGCTCTGTGACATCCTGGTGGGAGGGAGGTTCACGAGGGAGGGGGTCTATGTATGCAGTGTGGCTGATTCATGATGTACAGCAGAAAGGGACACAACCTTATAAAGCAATTATATTCCAATAAAAAATATTAAAAAAAAATTATCAGCATACCTTCCTTGTCGTCGTTGTTGTTCAGTTGCTCAGCCGTGTCTGACTCTTTGCGACCCCGTGGACTGCAGCACGCCAGGCCCCTACCCATAGGTAACTATTACTCTGATTTATGTAACTATAAATTAGTTTCAGCTATTTCTGAAATTTATATCAGTGGAATTATACTGTCTGAATTCTTTTCTGTCCAACTTCCTTTGGCTTCCCTGGTAGCTCAGTTGGTGAAGAATCCTCCTGCAATGCAGGAGACCCCAGTTCGATTCCTGGGTCGGGAAGATTTGCTGGAGGAGGGATAGGCTACCCACTCCAGTGTTCTTGGGCTCCGCTGGTGGCTCAGCTGTAAAGAATCTACCTGCGATGCAGGAGACCTGGGTTTGATCCCTGAGTTGGGAAGATCCCCTGGAGAAGGGAAAGGCTACCCACTCCAGTATTCTGGCCTGGAGAATTCCATGGACTGTATAATAAATAATCCATGGGGTCTCAAAGAGTCAGACACAACTGAGCAACTTTCACTCACTTTCCTTTGCTCAGGATTGTTTTTGAAATCCATGCATGTTGTAGGTGGTCAGAATATGTTCATTCTCGTTGCTCTTTAGTATTCAGTTGTGCTCAAATAGCACAATTTTTTACCCCTGCCCCAAGAAGACAATGGGAGTGCCAGTGTTCATTCATTCAGCTCAAACTTCAGAGTAAGGAAGGTTATCAAGAATAAAGATGAAAGGGACTTCCCTGGTGGTCCAGTGCTTAAGAATCTGCCTTCCATTGCAGGGGATGGGGATTTGATCCCTGCTTGGGGAACTACCATCCCAGATGCTCTGGGGCAACTAAGCCCCTGCCCCTCAACTGCAGAACCTGCTTGCTGCAGCCTGGGCACTGCAACCAGAGAGAAGCCTGCAGGCTGCAGCTGGGACCTGGCACAGCCAAATAAAAAATAAACGAAAACATCTTTCTAAACTATTGTCTAATTGCTCTTCCTACCATTCTTGTCTTTCTAGGGACGGTCCTCCTAGACCTTTCGGAGGCTTGCATCCTCACCTCCGAGGTCTCTGCCCACGTGTGACCCAGAGGGGCCTCTCCTGGTCACATCTCAGCCCAACGAGCACCCTCCACCTTCGCATGGCTTGGTTTTGTTTCATACCATTTATCACTGTGTGTGCGCACGCGTGCACGTGCGTGCTCCGTCACTTCAGGCGCGTCTGACTCTTTGCCATCCCATGGACTGTAGTCCACCAGGCTCTTCTGTCCCTGGGATTCTCCAGGCAGGAATACTGGAGTGGGCTGCCATGCCCTCCTCCAGGGGATCTTCCCAACCCAGGGAACACATGAGTGGAAGTATGTAGCTGTTAGAAATGCATAGTCCTGAATGTTACAGAAATACTTTTTGTTTGTTTGTTTTTTAGGAGGGTTTAACAAAAAAAGTGGTCGTAGTAGGAAATGGAGGGAGATGCTGAGACTGCCCCCCGTCAGCCAGTGCAGTGAGCTTCGCCAGTCCATCGGTGAGTACGGAGACGTGCCCGCCTCTCTGGAGGCCGCATCCAGCGTGTGCTGTTTCCCTTTGTTGGATGTTATTTTTCTTGAGTCCCCTGTTTGCTTCAAATCCTCTATAATAGATTCTCCTTATACCATCAGGATTCTTCACAGGAAAAAACTGCATAGGTTTTCTAATGTGTGATATAAACATTATAAAGTATGTGGCTGCTGACTTTTGCATTAAAAAGACCTTGGGAATTCCCTGGTGGTCAGTACGTAGGACTCCACCCTTTCACTGCTGTGGGCCTGGGTTCGATCCCTGGTTGGGGAACTAAGATCCCACAAGCTGTGCGGCACAACCAAATAAATAAATAAGAATAAATAAAATTAAGAACGTTCTTTAAGATGTAATATAGGCCCATCGTTCTAGATAGAACTGAAGAGAAATGTAGCAATCATCCCCTCTAGAAGGGAACGCTGGTAACCATCTCTCATTCTCCTTCCAGACAGTTCTCTATACATGTGGACAGGAATTCTTGATGGGAACTTCAGGAAAGGAGTGGTCAGATAAACAATAAGATATGTCAGTGTTATGGACCACTCTACAGCTGTAAGAGGGAGAGTTAGCTACAGGTCCTGACGTGAGCGTAAGAAGTCACGTGTAGGGCGAGTCGTGTGTAGAGCCATGTGTAAGGGCAGTCATCACTGTGTTTGTTTACAGATCTGATTTCCAATTCAAAGGACATGCATTCAAAATGTTGATATTCCCAAGTTGCCTTCCGCAAAGTCTGTATCATCTTACCCTTGCCTGTGACTTTGCTAACTCTGATTTTACCCATGTTTTTCATCTTTTTCTTGTTGTTCAGTCGCTCAGTCGTGTCCGACTCTTTGCGACCCCATGGACTGCAGCACACCAGGCCTCCCTGTCCATCACCAACTCCCGGAGCTTACTCCAACTCATGTCCATCGAGTCGGTGACGCTGTCCAACCATCTCACCCTCTGTCGTCCCCTTGTCCTCCCGCCTTCAATCTTTTCCAATGAGTTGGTTCATCACATCAGGTGGCCAAACTTATTCATATACAAGTTTTTTTTTTAACTGTGGTAAAATAAACATAACAGAAGTGACCATTTTCACTGTTTTGCCGTGTAAAGCTCAGGGGTGTTGGTCTGGAGAGTGCACGCATATCCGAGGAGGACCTCTGTCTGCCCTGTGCTGCCCACACGATGCAGACCTTGGTGCAGCTCAGTACTGGCTGCTCCGAGCCTGCGGTGTCCTCAGCGTCCCCGAGAGTGGGCCTCACGCCTCCCTGTCGTTGCCGCCTCACCCCTGAGGGACTCGGAACTGGAACCCGTTGCCTTCTGAGGCGTGTTTGTCACGAGAAACCGGCCCCTTCCTCCCGTGCCTGCTGCCTCCCTCAGTTGCGACTGCTCTTCCGCTGGCTGGTCCCCCGAGCCCCGCTCGCTGCCCCTCGCCCCCTCCACGGCCCGGGTCCTTCTAGATGGCCCTCGGACGTGCGCATGTCCCATAGGTCTCTGCTGTCTTCCAAATGCCCGACTTGTACATGTAACTGTGAAGATCAAACGCGATGATACACGGAGAGGACTCACAGGTGCACTGGCGCACGGTCAGAGGAGGAAATTATCTCCAATAGTTACTGTTTTTATCCGCTCTTCCAGGACAGAAGGAGACTCCTCGGTGTGGCATCTAGGCCGTTCGAGGCTCTGATCTGTCTTTTTTTTTTTCCTCCTTGAAGCTTCATTTGCCTCCACATTGACTTCCCCGCATGTCCTCTTTCAGCCGCTCTGAACTGCTTGTGGGGTCTGCTGCTTGCCTTCTGTGTATCTTGGTCCATAGATTGTCCTAACAAATTAAAATCTGATACAGTAGTATAGTATTATAGGTATGTGTATTCCATGCGATCTAGAAGCTGTTAAGTGTGGCTGGAGCCAGAAACAAGAAAATGTTCTGAACTGAACCTCACACTCTGCCCAGGAGGGTCTTCCGAATACTTTGACAGAGCTATTGATTTCTTCTAGTTTATTTGTCTCTTGCTCCTCCTAGATTGTACCCACCAGTCATCCTTTCTGCTCTCCATTCTGTCCTCTTTGATTTCTTTCTCATTCTGTTATTACAGCTCCTGAAGCAATTTTTATTGCTTACTGTGTCCCTCTGGATCTTTACATTTTGTGGTTAATTTTTTATTCCTTCTCAAAGGTTTTGTTTCTCCTTAACTGCTGGGAATGCCTCTGAGATGTCTCTACCTCTGGATCAACCTTCTTTTGTCCTGTTTAACATTTATCGGAGCCTTTAATCTTCGGCTTGGGAAAATTTAATGTAAATTTAATTATAAAACGTAATGCATATATATGGAATTTGAAAGATGGTAACGATAACCCTATATGCGAGACAGAATAAGAGACACAGATGCATAGAACAATTTTATGGACTCTGAGGGAGAAGGTGAGGGTGGGACGTTCTGGGAGAATAGCATTGAAACATGTATATTATCATATGTGAAACAGAACACCATTCCATGTTCGATGCATGAGACAAGGGCTCAGGGCCGGGGCAATGGGATGACCCAGAGGGATGGGATGGGGAGGGAGGTGGGTGGGGGGTCCAGGAAGGGGAACACATGTAAACCCATGGCTGATTCATGTCAATGTATGGCAAAAACTATTACAATATTGTAAAGTAATTAGCCCCCAACTAAAATAAATAAATTTATAAAAAAAAAATTTTAAAAAAAAGAATTTAAGAAACAAAAAAAAACAAACAAACAAAACAAACAAAACAAAAAAAAAACGTAATGTATGCTTAATTATAAAATTTAATGTATGTCTAATTTAAGAGAGGGGCTTCCTCTGTGGTTGTGTGGTTCAGCTTTCCTGGGCACCCCTCTCTTGCATGGGGTTCTGGAAGGTGAGTGGGTCAGCGAGGTTCCGTCCGGACGGAGCCTATGCTCAGGTGTGTCCGACTCTTTACAATCCCATGGACTGTAGCCCCCCAGGCCTCCCTGTCCATGGCGTTTCCCAAGTGAGAACACTAGAGTGGGTTGCCATTTCCTCCTCCAGGGCATCTTCCTGACTCAAGGATCAAACCTGTGTCTCTTACATTGCAGGCGATTTCTTTACCACTGAGCCACCTGGGAAGCCCATGCAATCCTCAGATCTCTTGACTCCTGAGGACACCTGTATTCTTTTTTCCTTTCTGTTGTGGTTTTGTCTTTGGTCCTTTCAGTAGGAGCCTGGGTGAGAAGGCCAGCATAGCTGTGCTCCATCTGCCACACTGCTGGAAACCAGGAAGATCTATGAGCCTCCGAGTGTGGGAGCAAAGAGTTTACAGCTCTCAGCTTTGGACTTCCCTGGCTGTCCAGGGGTTAAACTCCGTGCTTCCACTGCAGGGGTCATGGGTTAGATGCCTGGTCCCCCAGTGGTGAGGACGCCACGCCTCCACTGCCTGGGGCGAGGGCTGGCAGCCTGGTCCCCCAGTGGTGAGGACTCCACGCCTCCACTGCAGGGGGCGAGGGCTGGAAGCCTGGTCCCCCAGTGGTGAGGGCGCCATGCCTCCACTGCAGGGGTCATGGGTTAGATGCCTGGTCCCCCAGTGGTGAGGGCGCCACGCCTCCACTGCAGGGGTCATGGGTTAGATGCCTGGTCCCCCAGTGGTGAGGACGCCACGCCTCCACTGCAGGGGGTGAGGGCTGGCAGCCTGGTCTCCACTCAAAGAAGTTCCACCTGCTGCGAGGTGCAGCCACAAACAAAAAACAAACCAAAATCCCTCTCAACTGTTAAAAACATCATCCCTTTAACTACCTTATGTCCTGTGTTTGTTAAATGTAGTTAGTGAGTATCCCTAAATAAAATGTGGTAGCCCAATTAGATAAAGTGGGTGGCAGAATTTTTGCCAAACTGCTGCTGACATTTGTTGAAAAAGCAGTCGTGCAATGGCAAACATGATTTTGTGTCCTTGGCTGCATTCCCCACGTGCAGACTCAGTGATCTAAACAGGATTTTGTTCCTACTTATACTTGGCATTAATAAACCCTTTAATTGAGGAATTTCTTAGGGCCTGCTTGCTTTTCATGAATTTCGCTTAATTCTTCACCTTTATAGCTGGTTTAGGAATGTGAAAAAAAAGTGAAACTGTTAGTTGCTCAGGTGTGTCTTGACTCTTTGGGACCCTGTGGACTGTAGCCTGCCAGGTTCCTCTGTCCATGGGATTCTCTAAGCAAGAATACTGAAGTAGGTTGCCATACCCTTTTCCAGGGGATTTTCCCGACCCAGAGATCGAGCCCAGATCTCCTACATTGCACATTCTTTACCATCTGAGCCATAGGAATATCTGAACATAATTATGCTCAAGTTCAGAGCCACTGCTAAAAGAGCAACTGATTTTCTTGCTGAAGTTTAAATAAACCTATTTTGAACATAAGATTTTGCCTTATAGTCCTTGTGACACTTTCGCCAAATTTTAGTGCCTTGTTCTCAAGATAATATCAGTGTTTGGGGTAAGGTAAGGTATACAATGTATTATCCCACCAGAGAGAAAAAAAAACAGTTAAAAAATCATTAAAAATATATTTGTTAACTTGTGAAAGAATAGAAATGTATCAAAACAAAAAGTTTTCAAAAATCAAATGTAGTACATTCCTGTGGTGTATTTCACATGCGTGTAATTTGTGCCTAACACACAGAGTGGGTGGCGTAGTGGAAGGACCGACCCAGCGCTCTTTCCTGCCCCTTGGTTCCCCGGGGAACTCCCCCCTTTCCTGTGTGTGGTGAGCAGGGAACTCCCAGTCTCTCTCACACACCTTTCTTCATCTGTTCTTCCAGCTGCCTTTGGCACTTTAATTTTAAATATTTGTGATAACCCGGTGTGAATTAGTAAACAAAACTGTGGTTTCAACAATAATAGTGCAAATACTGTTTCTGACATGTATTGTGTCAGGTAAAAGTAGTGAGGTTCAGAAAAGCGTGTGTGTGTGTGGTGTGTGGTCTTCTCCTCGCCCAGAGAAGGATTACAGCAGCCTCTGTGACAAGCAGCCGATCGGCAGACTTCTCTTCAGGCGGTTCTGCGACACGAAAGGGGACCTGAAGAGACGGATTGAGTTCCTGGATGCGGTGGTAAGTGGCCCATCTCAGCGCTGAGCCGCTTGAGCCTGTGCTTTTGAAACCTGAACACTAACTTGAGAGCTCCCTGGGGTGATTAGACCGCGCAGTGAGGTACGAGCCATAAGCTAGCTGCCCCGGTGTCATGCCATGTTGGTTTAAAGCGGATAAAGTAGTAGTTCATTCATATTACTTCTCAAGCGTTGGAGAATCAAAGGTGTTTACGTAGCTTTGAAACGCGCGCCTTTCCCTTGCAAGAAGGCTGAAGGGCTGGTGAAGGCAGCGCTTGTAGAGCCGCCTCCTCCAGCCCCCTGAGCACTTCGAGATGCTTCCACCTAGACCGCACACAGGGAAGAAAGCCGGTGCGGGATGCAGGGTCACAGCAAATGCAGTTGACCGTACTTCTAAGTCTGCTTGACATTTCTGTGTCTCCAGCTCGGTATTTACCCTGATTTCCTTCTAGGTTAAGAGATGTTGTGTTTCTGAAACCATAGAGATAGCACTGGCAAGACTAGCAGCTTCAAAACTATAAAATTCAGAAGCAGCTTAACGGAAAGTTGGTAGAATTTAATAATAAAAGTTCTCTTACCTTTAGTCAGTTGTGTCCAGATTATGACACTTCCCTCTCTGCTTTAGCCTGTCCTAGTTACATCAGCAAATATGTATTGACTCCATACTGTATGCAAAGTACTAGCCTGTATCATGGGGATTTTATTCATTTTTTCCCTTTGACTTAGCTTTTTCAAAATACGTACCTGTATGTATTCTTTCCGGAGAAGGCAATGGCACCCCACTCCAGTACTCTTGCCTGGAAAATCCCATGGACGGAGGAGCCTGGGAGGCTACAGTCCATGGGGTCGCTAAGAGTCAGACATGACTGAGCGACTTCACTTTCACTTTTCCCTTTCATGCACTGGAGAAGGAAATGGCAACCCACTCCAGTATTCTTGCCTGGAGAATCCTAGGGACGGCGGAGCCTGGTGGGCTGCCATCTATGGGGTCGCACAGAGTCGGACACGACTGAAGCGACTTAGCAGCAGCAGTAGCAGCAGCATGTATTCTTTCAGAAAACCGTATGGAGCTTTTGCCGGTTTTGTTGCTTCCTCTTCCTCCTGGAGCTCCCTGGCCTCTCCTTACTGGTGCCTGGACTGGGCTGAGATGTGGTTGGGAGGGAGGCAGCCAGATATTCCTTTTTAAGGCTTCTCAGATGGTGCTAGTGGTAAGGAACCTGCCTGCCAGTGCGGGAGACGTAGGAGACATGGGTTCGATCCCTGGGTCAAGAAGATCCCCTGGAGCGGGGCATGGCAACCCACTGCAGTGTTCTTACCTGGGAAATCCCAGGGACAGGGAAACCCAGCAGTTTATGGTCCCACAGGGTTACGCGAAGTTGGACACAAGTGAAGTGACTGAGCATGCATGCTTCCTTTGTAAAAATTTCTATTTTCTCTTGTACTGTAGTCGGTGTATAATGCTGCGTTAGTTTTAGGTGTTCACGTGAGTCTTCTGATAAATCATGACCCCTCTAGCTGCTAGGTGCCTGGCTTGCTGGCCGTGGTGGCAGCATTAGTTTTTCGACGGTAGCCTCGTGGGTGCGTAAGCCACACCTGCGTACGCCAGCAGGCATCACTACGGCTCCGACTCTCCTTGTAGTGGGTGATGACGGGTTCTTTGAGCTCCTTGAGTGGACAGATGGTATCTTATCCAGTTCTTGCTCCTGGCCGCTGGCATGGTGGTTCGCTCTGCTCCCTGCTCAGTGTTTGCTGGATGATCGGTATCAGTCAGGGGCCGAGGAAAGACATGGAAGCGGGGACAGATATGCTGAGAGATTTATTGCAAGGAATCAGCATTCATGATGGTGAGATCTGGCTGGAGGTGGGAAATCCATCAGGAAGGGCAGGACAGGACTCTCCAGCGGTGGGGTGAAGCTGCTCTCCTCAGGCAGAACTTCTCAAGGAAGCCTCAGCTCTGCTCAAAAGGCCTTTGCACTGGTTGAACGAGGCCCACCCAGATTACCTGGGGTTAAAGTCAACCGAGAGAGACTCTGATGACTTCTACAAATACCCAGCAACACTGGGTTAGTGTTTGAGTAACGGGATGGTCGCCAGTCCGGTTGGCAGGTCAGAGGCCATCACAGAGGCACAACACTTTCTTTCCCATCGATTGTCCACCGTATCGTACCCAGAACTCCTGGAACTTGAGCTGAGCAGTCTGTGAGTACAGTGTGCCAGACAGTGTGCTGATGAGTGTAATGCCTTTGAACGGAGAGGGTGAAGTCAGCTCTGGGAGGGCAGCCAGCCTAGGGCACGGCCCCTGTGCCGGGCCTGAGCAGAGTACAGAACGAGGGAGGGGGCTGGACTCTGACACACAGCCCTTCATCCTGGAGTCCACTCCGTGTGTTCAGTAGGGCAGCTTCCTCGGGTCATGGTTCCCCACTTCTCTCAACTCCATCTGGCTTTCAGCTTCACTGCTTTTCAAGGTCCCACTTGCAGAACTTGGGCTTCGTGAGGCCTCTGCATCCTCCTATCTCTCTGCCTGGGGACGCTACGGAATGACTTGTTGAAGTTCTCTTATCTAGGCCTTGGTGACCTCCCCCTCTTCTCTCTTTCTCTTCTCTGTCTTCCCATTGTTCCTTGCTAGTCCTCGAGGGATGTTTAGATATGATCAGGTGCTGCCTGTGACTTCGTTTCCTGGCCTGTGTGCTATTGCTTGCCCTCTGGTTGACCCCTGACACATGCGTGTGAACGGCTCCTGCTCAGGTGTTGCGGACTGACTTCCTCGGGAGCGCCGCACACAGCTGTCCGAGTTCCTCTTGGGCTTCCCTATAACGCCGCTGCCGAGAACAGCCCAAGTTGCTCGTCTTACTCCATTTTATTTGGCCATGTTTAAGGGCTGAAAATACAATATGATATAGGGAGCGTTGTGGTATCTGTGGCTTTACTACATTATTGATCCTTTAAAGATAGACCAGTTTTTCCCCTCATGGCCATCAGTTTCCCAAAGAAGAGCTGCAGACACTTGATCAATAGAGCTGCTCACTGGTTCTCAAGGCACCAAGTCAATTCCATAAGTCAGAGGATTCTTGAAACCATTACGAAGTCCACAAAGAACCTTCACTAACATTTTTCTTTTCTGTCATCTCTGCAATCAGGCAGAATATGAAGTGGCCGCTGATGAGGACCGCAGACACTCTGGGCTCCTGATCTTGGACACGTTCTTCAGGGGAAAGGTGCGTTTTTTTCTTTAGCATAAAGATTTGTAAATGACTTAAATAATCAGAGCACGTAACCATGTTTACTTAGTTAGAATAAGTAAGGAATGAAATGTGACCCCATTTGACTTTGGAGTCAAAGCCCACTTAGGTCTGACTCATCTCTGCCACTCACTGTGGGAACATCTTTGTGCTCCCTAGATAGTCCACTGGGAGCTGTAGAAGCGAGGTTTCATTTATGTAGCTTTTAAATCTTTTTTGTTAATTTCTTTTTTCTTCCTCACCTTTCCTGAAGAAAAACTCAATATAGCAAGGGAAGTTGTCAAGGAGAAAGGTGCAGCTTGGAGAGTTATCCTGGCTGATACAGCAAGTATGGGAGCGGGGTGGCGGGGGGGGACAGACACCTGCTTCTGTTGTTGTTTAGTTGCTCAGTTGTGTCTGACTCTGTGACCTTGTGAGCAGCAGCCGCCAGGCTTCCCGTCCTTCACTGTCTCCTGGAGTTTGCTCAAACTCATGTGCCATCCAACCATCTCATCCTCTGTCACCCCCTATCCTGCCTCAATCTTTCCCAGCATCAGGGTCTTCTCCAATGTCAGCTCTTCACATCAGGTCGCCAAAGTATTGGAGATTAAGCTTCAGCATCAGTCCTTCCAATGAATATTTAGGGTCAATTTCCTTTAGGATTGGCTGGTTTGATGTCCTTGCTGTCCAAGGGACTCTCAGGAGTCTTCTCCAGCACCATAGTTCAGTTCTTTCATGCTCAGCCTTCTTGATGGTCCAACTCTCACACCTGTATGTGACTACTGGAAAAACCATGGCTTTTACTATACAGGCTTTTTGTCAACAAAGTGATATCTCTGCTTTTCAGTATGTTGTCTAGGTTTGTTAGAGCTTTTCTTCCAAGGAGCAGGTGTCTTTTAATTCATGGCTACAGTCGCCGTCCACAGTGATTTTGGAGCCAAGAAAATAAAAGTCTGTCACCGTTGCCAATTTTTCCCTATCTCTTTGCCATGAAGTGAAGGGACTGGTTGCCATGATCTTACTTTTTTGAACTTTGAGTTTTAAGCCAGCTTTTTCACTCTCCTCTTTCACCTTCATCAAGAGGGTCTTTAGTTCCTCTTCACTTTATGCCATTAGGGTGGTGTCATCTGCATATCTGCTGCTGCTGCTAAGTCGCTGCAGTCGTGTCCAACTCTGTGCGACCCCAGAGACTTCCGCCCACCAGGCTCCCCCGTCCCTGGGATTCTCCAGGCAAGAGTACTGGAATGGGTTGCCATTTCCTTCTCCACTGCATATCTGAGGTTACTGATATTTCTCTGGGCAATCTTGATTCCAGCTTGTGCTTCATCCAGCCTGGCATTTCACATGATGTACTCTGCATGTAAGTTAAATAAGCAGGGTGACAATATACAGCCTTGACGTACTCCTTTCCCAGTCTGGAACCAGTCTGTTGTTCCATGTCCAGTTCTAACTGTTACTTCTTGACCTGCATACAGATTTCTCAGGAGGCAGGTCAGGTGGTCTGGTATTCCCATCTCTTTCAGAATTTTCCACAGTTTGTTGTGATCCACACAGTCAAAGGCTTTAGTATAGTCAATGAAGCAGAAGTAGATGTTTTTCTGGAATTCTCTTGCTTTTTCTGTGATCCAGCGGATGTTGGCAATTTGATCTCTGGTTCCTCTGCCTTTTCTAAATCCCGCTTGTACATCTGGAAGTTCTCTGTTCACGTACTGTTGAAGCCTCATGTGTAGAGAATTTTGAGCATTACTTTGCTAGCATGTGATATGAGTACAACTGTGTGGTAGTTTGAAAATTCTTTGGCATTGCCTTTTTTTGGGGAATGGAATGAAAACTGACCTTTTCCAGTCCTGTGGCCACTGCTGAGTGTTCCAAGTTTGCTGGAATATTGAGTGCAGCACTTTCACAGCATCATCTTTTAAGATTTGAAATAACTCAGCTGGAGTTCCATCACTTCTACTAGTTTTGTTCATAGTGATGCTTCCTAAGGCCCACTTGACCTCACACTCCAGGATGGCTTGCAAACAACGGGAATTTATTGCTCACAGGTCTGGAAGGTGATAGCCAGCACCTCCTTGCTGTGTCCTTACACGGTGGAAGAGGTGTGAGGTGTCTCTGGAGCCTCTGCTATAAAGGCTCCAGCCCCACTCACAGGAGCTCCATCCTCTTGATCTAAGCATCTCCCAAGGTCTCTGCCTCCCAGTATCGTCACTTTGGGGTTAGGAATTCAGCGATGCCAGTGTATTTGGGGCACACATTCAGATCATAGCACTCGTATATAGAAAATCTTGAGTATTTATACACATTAGGGAGAAAGAAAGCTGCGAGAGCTAGTAAATGAGTTCAGCAAGGTTGCAGGATACTAGATCACTAAACAAAATTCAGTTGTGTTTCTATACACTCATTTAAAGTCCAAAAATGAAATTAAAGCAAATCCATTTACAATAGCATAAAAGGAATAGAATAATTAGCAGTAATTGTTTATAACAAAAGAAGTGCAACGTTTAATACACTGAAAACTTCAAAACATCATTGAAATAAAGTAAGGCAGAAGGGTAATAAAATGGAAAGACATCCTGTGTTCACAGATTAGAAGACTTAAGATTGATTTGTAGATTCAATATAATCTGTATCAAAATCTTAACTTCCTTTTTTTGAAGAAATTAACAAGTAGATCTTAGAATTCACACACAAACTGAAAGGATCACGAATAGTTACAACAATCTTAAAAAAGAGAAACAAAGTTGGAGGACTTAACACCTCTCAATTTCAAAACTTACTACAAAGCTACAGGACAATATGGTCCTGGCATAAGGACAGACGTATAGATCAATGGGATAGAACTGAGAGTCTAAAAACAGTCAGTTGACTTACAGTAAGGCTGCCAGGACAATTCATTTGGGAAAAGGAGAGTCTTTTCCATCAATGGTGCTGGGACAGCTGGGTACCCACGTGCAGAAGAAGGAAGCTGGACCCTTATCTAATACCATGTACAAAAGGTAACTTGACTGTGAACACCATGCTGCTCCTAGAGGAGAACTCTCAGGTGTGAACCTGAGCTGTAGAACCTCAGGTGCAAAGCTTCACAACCTCGACTTAGACAGTGGTTTCTCATACGTGACTTCGAAAGGACAGCAACGAAAGGAAAAAAGCAGATAAACTGGGCTTCATCCAAATACAGTACTTCAAAGAGCACCATACAGGAGAGAAGGCGGCCTGTAGAAGGGGGGAAATGCCCGCAGGTCCAGTGTCGGACTAGCATCAGGTGTCCAGGGCACATAACCAACTCTTACAGTTCAACAATAAGAAGACAACCCAATTTTTAAAAAATAATAAAGATTTGTATTTTTCAATTCAGTCGCTCGGTCATGTCCAACTTGTTGTGACCCCATGGACTGTAGCACACCAGGCCTTCCTGTCCATCACCTGCTCCTGGAGTTTACTCGAACTCATGTCCATTGAGTCAGTGATGCCATCCAACCATCTCATCCTCTGTCGTCCCCTTCTCCTCCTGCCTTCAGTCTTTCCCAGCATCAGGGTCTTTTCCAACGAGTCAGTTCTTGGTATCAGGTGGTCAAAGTATTGGAGTTTCAGCTCAGCGTCAGTCCTTCCAATGAATATTCAGGACTGATTTCCTTCAGGATGGACTGGTTGGATCATTTAACAGAGGATAATAAGCATATATCTGCAAAATCTACTCTCTCCTCCCCCACCAGTGGACTTTCCCATCAGAGTTCTCATTGTCCAAAACTTTAAAACAAGGCACTGGGTCATTTGGTAGTTTTCCCTGGCAGTTACCTCTCCTGAAAAATAAGTATTGTTCCTTAATTTAAAGCCCCAGAAGCAGTCTGCGTTCCACTTTCCTCGTGCTTGGTATCAGGCCAGTGGTACCCTCCTCAGCTTGCCGCACTTGGCTTGCCTCGCGTCTCTGCTCGTGGGGGATTTGAGCACTGCTTTTCCTTCCCGTGGAAGCAAATGTCTGTTAATGTGCTTTCTAAGACCCTGACGAAAGGATCTCTATTTGGATTAAGTCATTAAATAGTCTTCATAGAATTAACCTGCTGTTTAATTTAGCTTCAGGAAATTGAGAC
This sequence comes from Giraffa tippelskirchi, assembly GCF_054371585.1. NCBI lineage: Eukaryota > Metazoa > Chordata > Mammalia > Artiodactyla > Giraffidae > Giraffa > Giraffa tippelskirchi. The sequence continues at coordinate 2,052,811 of NC_137275.1, forward strand.
CTTTGGAGGGGAAATAATACTATGGAAAACCCTAAGAGCTATTTCTGTAAACCGTGTATTTTTGAGACAAGTGTTAGAACTTAATAGCTTTGTCTTCTGGAAATTTTGTCCTGTCTTCTGTTTGGCCCCGTGCCTGGAACAGTGCCTGCTTGACGAGTCGGTGAGTGAGCACACTCCATCCTCGTCGTAGCCTCACCGCAGTGGGAAGAGCCTGGTCTTGGGGGCACACTGCTCGGGTGTGGCTCCACTGCAGTTTCTGCGGCTGCACCAGATGTTCCATAGTTTGTCGAGCCTCTTCCGTCGGGTCCTTATGAGGCTAAATGACATAATGCATCACTTGTATTAGGCAATTTGAATGACAGCTATTAATCATTATTAATTATAACAGTATTATTGGTTTTGGGGGGAAATGTGAGTTTACTTCTTGTATATGTCTATCAGTAGTTCAGCATCTTTGATTTATAGAAAACAAAAAGTTGTATTGTGGTTATTCAGCTACCCCACAGCCAGAAATCAGTAGGTTCAATGTACGGTTGAATGTGATCTGTGTATTTTTTTTCAATAAATCAGGACAGCAGTTTTTCTGTGTGTTTTCTTTTTCCAGAATCCTCTGCATGAGGGTCAGGAGAGTGGGGAGCTGGTGTGTGGGGATGTTGGTGAGAATGTGGACTCCTTGCAGAGCAGTCTTGCAGTAAATGCCAGTGTTTTAAACGTGTGTATCCTTTGAGCTGGTATTTCTCCTGCTGGGAATCTATCTTATAAAACACAGTTGTGGAAAACATTCATGGCAGTGGTGTTTGCCGTGGCGAGAACTGGCAACTGGAATGGTTGAGGGGGCAGAAGCCGGTTCTCTGGGAGCCCTGCAGTCACTGAGGAAGCAGGGTAGCTCCGTGGGTGTGAGCATATACTTACCAAACTATACATGTATTTATCCCATTTGTGTGAGGATAAAGTGTGGGGAAAAGTGTCTCTTTCTGAGTGTGTGTGTTTACATTTTTAATTATGATTTAAAAAAACAACAAAAACTTCCCATCGCAACCATTTCGAGGTGTACAGTTCAGTAAAGTACGTTCACACTGACATGCAGACCGTCCCCACTGCCCGTCTCCTGGACGGTTTTCATCTTGCACAACTGTAGCTGTGTCCCCATTAAACACTAACTCCCACTGCCCCTGCCCGCAGCCCCTGGCCCCCTACCCTCTGCTTTCTGTCTACGAATCTGACTCGTCTAGGGACCTCACGTAAGTAGAATCATACAGTGTATCTCTCTGTGTGACTGGCTTATGTCACTTAGCGTAGTGTCCTCAAGGTTCCTCCGTGTGGTAACAGGTCTTACAATCCCTTCTTTTTTGAGGCTGAATAATATTCTGTGTCTGGATGGACCACACTTTGTTTGTCCCTCCACCATTGCTGGACACTTGGCTGGTTCCCATGTTCCGGGTGTCGGGAATAATGCTGTGAACGTGGGTGTATGGGCATCTTTCGGGGACCCTGCAGAGGAATGGTTGGAAGAGGCAGCTGACACACGGCACTCTGGAAAGCAAGGCTGGTGGGGGGTGAAGGGGGCGCCCTGACCTGTCATTTATACCCTCACGGTGTGGTTGTTGTCAATAAGCATTAGATACTGTCTTCAGCTGGTCATTTATGAAATCACTAACTGTCGTGTTTGGTTTGTGCCGTCTGAAGGGTTCGCCAGCCCCTCTACCAGAAATACCGGAACACGTGGTGCTCAAGTGCAGGCAGAGGCTGTGGGAGGACCCGTCCAAAGACGTCTTCGAGGAGTGCGCCCGGTGAGTGGAGGCCCACGGCCGGAGGCTCCGCCCGGGGCCAGACTCCAGCGGCCTGTCTGCGGGGGCGTGTCCCCTCTGGATTAGGGCGTCCCCTCCACCATCAGGCGGATGAGGGGTGATGACCACACATGCCCAGGGACATCCTGAAGCGCCAGGTCGCGAGCGTGGCTTTGCTGCCTGCCCGGCCCCTCTGCCCAGCCTTCCCCAGGGCTCGGTCCAGGGTGAAAGGAGCCCGTAGAGCATGTGCTGAAAAGAGCTTTTCTGCAGACCTTTGCAGTCAGGACAGGAAGGTCCCGAGTCCGAGCAGTTGCCCGAGTTCAGCTTCCTCGTGTGCTCAGGAGGAAAGAGTGGTTGCTGTGGTGACCTGGCCCCAGGCATGGAGTCATTTGTAAGCAGACGTTCATTCGATGTCACTCATGCCCTCAACACACGCCTGCTGAGCCCTGCCCTGTCGGGACCCGTGTCCGCTCCCTAGGGCAGCGGTAACACGAGGCCGACCCGCGAGCCGGGAGCTGAGGGCAGGCCGCCAGCAGGCCGAGTGTCCGGCCCAGAGAGGCTCCTGCTTTCCTCTTCCTGCTTCTGCCCTGAAACTCTGTTCTGATGTCGGAAACCGTGGGAGCTGCACTTGCCTGCAGAGGCTGGTCCGGAATTCCGCCTTCTCTGCGCAGGGCTGTCAGCAGAGAGACATAGCGGCCGGCAGTCTTTACACAGGTGTTGGGATGCAGGCGCCTGTCTGATTAGTTCATTTGACAGATGGCTCTTCACTCCTATGTGTTTATTAACTGTCATTTACCATCAGCTGCACGTGGCATCGGATAGCTGGATACGGTAGCACAACATTGTGCGGCCTCTAGGAGTCTGTGTTCTTATTATTCTGCCTCGTCCCGTCTTGTTACGGCCTTTATTTCCCCCAAGCCTTCCTTTCTCATTTTGGACCAGAATCCTGGTCCCGTGTAGTGAGCTGACTGAGCCCTCTCTGCTCCGCGGCTCCCGCACGAAGCTCTGCTGAGAGTCCACACGTGATGGTTAGTGGGAGCGTGAAGATGAACATATCAGAAACCAGCGCTGAGCTGATGCAGTTTTCAGCGTCATGATATTTACAAATTGTGTGCAGTAGGTTCACGTGCCAGACTAGAGCAGTGGCACAGAGTCTGTTGTTTTGAGGCAAGGCGTATTGGGAAGTAAAATTTGAGATCCTGGGAAGTTGACTTAGTTGTTGACCCTTCTAATTTATACAACCATGAAGTACACAAATGAGTTAGAATCAGGCAGTGTTTGTGTTCTTTCATGGAGACACTGAAGGACCTTTGTAAAGGGATTAACTGAGCCGACTGGAGAAGGCAATGGCACCCCACTCCAGTACTCTCGCCTGGAAATCCCATGGACGGAGGAGCCTGGGAGGCTGCAGTCCATGGGGTCTCGAAGAGTCGGACACGACTGAGCGACTTCACTTTCACTTTTCACTCTCATGCACTGGAAAAGGAAATGGAACCCACTCCAGTGTTCTTGCCTGGAGAATCCCAAGGACGGAGGAGCCTGGGAGGCTGCAGTCCATGGGGTCACACACAGTTGGACACGACTGAAGCGACTTAGCAGCAGCAGCAGCAACTGAGCCAACAGTGTTAGAATCCTGACTGGTTCATGAGTGTTTGGAGCTGAGCTGCCCACGTGCTTGCCAGGGACAGGAGCCCCGGCGCAGGGCCACCCCTGCTCACACATGGGGCATGAGGCCCTGGCCTCCAGGATGGGCTCAGTTCTAGGACGGCAGTGGCAGCCTCTCAGCACACAGTGTCACTGACAGAGAGCTGTGTTGATGTGGGTTGTGGCAGCACTGATGTTCCGCTGTCCTGCAGAGCAGTGACGTGGTCACCTGGCATGTGGCCTGTGGTGAGCCCTTCCATGAGAGTGAGAGTTTAAAACGGTAATGAATGACTTAGTGCTTTTATAAACACAGTGTCATTGCTGAGCTCACTCTAAAGTGAAGGTCGCTCAGTCGTGTCCAACTCTTTGCGACCCCGTGGACTATACAGTCCATGGGATTCTCCAGGCCAGAATACTGGAGTAGGTAGCCTTTCCTTTCTCCAGGGGATCTTCCCAACCCAGGGATAGAACCCAGGTCTCCCGCATTGCAGGCGGATTCTTTACCAACTGAGCTACCAGGGAAGCCCCGACTCCCTCACAAGAGTCTCGGAAGGAGGGAGCCTCAGATCACAAGTTGAGAAGTGCTGTGCTGTGACATCAGTCAGTCCAGGAACATCTGAATAACCTCTTTAACAAAATAAAGGGAAGCAAATCAAATGACTTGCTCAGAAGTCTGAAACCAGTGCGGTGCTGGGATTTTTCTCACAGCCTCCTCACTCACGACCTACTACCGGCTCCCAGACGGACTGTGGTCACTCCTGGTTCAACTCCACCACGCCCGGGGGATGGCTTCCTCTCTCTCTGTCGGTGACTCCGCTGCGGCTCAGGCGGTCTCCCTCTGCTCCCACCCAGGGTCAGTGCGCTGCAGCCGCAGGGCCCTGGCCACCCCCGTCCCTCAGCTGGACGCTGACCCCCCTGTCTCCTTGACTGAGCGGTCAGAGTCATCAGGACGGGCCTGTGGAAGGTCCCTCCAGCGTCAGCTCGGTAGATGCTGATCCACTGCAGCGCCGTTTTAAAGGGCAGGCTACGTCCTGTCCCTCACCTACTCCCCGAAGACAAATTGTATTCCTACTATCATAAAGTCACAAGTAAACCTCAGAGGCAGGGCTCGCTGCGTAAGATTTCTTCAAGGAACGAGCAGCGTAAAACGATGCACTGAGTGCTTTAATGAGGTGACCGTATCACCGTCTCCGGCTCTGCCGGCTCTTGCCGCGTGGGCCTTTCTCTGGCTGCAGGGAGGGGCTGCTCTTCGCTGTGGCGCACGGGCTTCTCCGGTGGCGGCCTCTCTTGCTGCAGAGCACCGGCGCTGGGCGCTGGGCGCCGGGGCTTGAGTAGTGCGGCCCGTGGGCTCAGCTGCTGCGGCTCACGGGCTTAGTTGCTCTGCGGCGTGTGGGATCTTCCTGGACTGGGGGTCGAACCCATGTCCCCTGCATGGGTGGGCAGATTCTCAACCACTGTACCAGCAGGGAAGTCCTTGAGAGCTTTATTTTTAATATTTTTTTTAAAAAGGTGATATCACATATTAACAGCTTCTACTCTATGACTATTATCATTTATACATTTACACTAATGTTAATTGCAAACTGTTTACATTCCCTCCTGGAATACATGTGCCTCCATGTGCGGAGGTACACATACGCACGTGCGTGCACACACACACACACCTTGAGTATGTTTTAAACTATTGTTTTTCTACTGGGAGATTATCTTTATCAAGTAATTACTTCACTGATATTCTAGTACATAAAAAGGACCTCTGACTTTAGGAAGGTAAATTGGTTTTATTTCTTATGAATTCTTGCATTCATATTTTCACTGGTAGCATTGGAAGCTAGTGGGAGATTCTGTAATTGCAAAATTCAATATACTGAATTGTGTGTAACGATTCATTTTCCCATATCCATCGCTCACTCATGCATTGAATCACAGAGTTGTCTTCATTTCATATTGCAGCCAGATGTAATAGTTGCATAAAATCTCTTTCTAGAATTGTCCATGACCATTTAAGTGAAGAAGCATTTGAGGAATACCAAGAAAGCGCATATTTTTCTCGATTTTTACAGTGGAAATGGCTGGAAAGGTATGCTCTCATCTGACATTTCAGTGAAAACAAATCGTGACTTCCATTACTGCATTCTGACTCATATTTACCTTTCTATCTGTCAAAATACTGTTGGAAATCTTATTATTAATATTGTACAATTTCTTCTGATCCAGTGGGCTCTGTTTTCTCTTGTTAAAATGTCAGTTAGCCCTGTTGGTGCCATCGTGAGAAAGTAAGCCATGTCCTGGATTCACAGACACAGAATCTGATGTGGTGGTTGGGTCTTTGCATCTCAGCCTCTACCCAGACGCCTGCTAGCTGTGTGTCCTCAGGCAGCAACGTGGCCCGCATGGGCCTTGGGTCCCTGTTGTGTAAAATAGAACCTACCCCTTGGAGAAGTAAATAGCAGCCCGCTCCAGTATTCTTGGAAATCCCGTGGGCAAGAGGAGCCTGGTGGGCTACAGTCCATGGGGTCGCAGAGAGTCAGACGGGACTCAGTGACTAAACCACCACCACCACCCTGGACTGCCAGAGTCCCTGGAGGAGTGAGTGTGGAACACTCTGCACAGAGCTCGGTGCACAACAGGAGTGCTCAGGAAGTGCTCAGGTCAGTTCAGCTCGATCGCTCAGTTGTGTCTGACTCTTTGCACCCCATGGACGGCAGCACGCCAGGCCTCCCTGTCCATCACCAGCTCCCGGAGCTTGCTCAAACTCCACGTCCACTGAGTCGGTGATGCCATCCTCTGTGTTAGCGGCCTCCAGCGTTGTTGTTACACTGATTGTTGATTTATTAAATTTCAGTTCGAACTCATACAGGTTTCTTTTGCTACGGTGTCCACACCGCCTTTGAGGTTCTTTTTTCAAAGAGCAGCTCCCTGTCAATGTCACTTCCCTCAGCAGCCTTCTGAGAGGCCCCAAGAGCCGTGCCAAAGAGAGCACAGGGAGATCTCACGGTGTGGGCCGGCTGCAGACTTGGGTTTCGTTCAGTCAGTAAGGATAGCAGGTCATTCTGCATCTGTCTTCGGTGTTTTCACAATTTTAAATGTTAACGTGCTTGTCTCTTGAAAGCTGTCCCACTGAGGAGCCCCCTCTGAGCACAGGCAGCTGGTCCTGGGCACCCTCCCCAGCATCAGCGGGGGGTTCTCCCCTTCTTAGGCCAGGCCAGGAGCTAGGTAGGTTTTTCTCTTTCAAAATAGCAATGTGATGTGAGACCTGAGGATTTCTTTTTTCCTTGTCATTAATTAGGCAACCAGTGACAAAGAGCACGTTTAGGCACTACAGAGTCCTAGGAAAAGGCGGATTTGGAGAGGTAAGTCGTACCTGACAGCTGTGAGCAATACTTCTAGAAAAGCCAAAGGGGGTCAAGGAAAGGCGTGATCTTCAGGTAATGTATCGACTCTACCAATACATTTATTTCTTTACTGTGTACTTTAGAAATACTTTTAGCAGCCACAAGAATTAAGATTGAACTTTGAGCAAAAGGTACACGCTTTTAAAAAATTCAGAGATCCGGTGGGGAGAATAATTCACCATCTTTGTGATTTTACATTTCAGTTCTTAGTTCTTAAAGAGGTTGTTTTCTCATGTTTTCAATGTTGAAGTTTAGTAAGGTCGTCCTGACTGAAAAGATTATTCTGTTTCCATATGGTGGAGTTTCTGTTATTCCATTCTCATAACTGAGGACTAGCCTAGAAGTTCACATAGTACAGAGTATATTACTAAATTTTATTAAATATTATTGCATATGCTTATTTAACTCAACTCTGGACGTGTATATACGTTACACCTACTTCGAAAGGAGTTAGAAAATATGTAAATTGGGGAAATCCTAAAGACACTACCCACAAGTTGATGAGAGATGGTCTTTAAATGGGATTGGAGACGGCTGTGGTCGGTGTTCAGAGTTCCGTCCTGCTCTGTGCAGCAACTGAGGGAGACGCTAAAGGCCCCGTTGAGTGTGTGGAGCGGTCACTTTGAGTTCAAGCCTTCCTAAGTCCCCAGAGCCAGGCACACCGTCTGCTTGTGATTCGCATGGCGCGTACTCCCAAATTCCAGTCCAGAGCCACAGCCAGCGCCAGCCCGGGAGGAGTCACACCGCTGGCGCCACCTGACCTCCACTCGCAGTGGCCGCGAGAGGGACTGGTCGGCTGCCAGCCTCGGGAGAGCCCTCGGGGTGCCCGCTGCGGCCCTGGAGGCCACCTGGTGCTCTTCGAGCCCCGCCCCGGGGTGCCAGGCCCTAGGCGGGAGACGCTTCCGCGAGGAGTCCAGAGGAGTCCGTCTCCTGGAGCGTTCGGTCCACGCCGCCCGCCTCACACCGCCTCCAGGGATGGAGCTCAGACTTTGAGGAGCCGAGGAAGGAAGCTTCCAGCACCCAGCTCTTGTGTCTACAAAGGAGTGAAGTCTGGCGGCACAGAGGTCTTAACAATGGACTTGGTAGGAACACATCAGCAAGTTTTAACTGTCGTGAAAAGACTCCGTGCGCTTATCATCTCATACAGCACTTTTTTAACACAGCGACTTGTGCTCCCGAACAGATGGCTGTGAGGACAAATAGATGGCTGTGGTTTTTCACAGACGTGATCTGGGTGTGCTGTGCTGCGCCAGGCTTGGGGTGAGGGTCACTGGATGGCCCATCTGTCTCAGGAATGCCAGTTAGAACCCTGAGACTGAGGCAAACGCCTGGGGCCCTTTCAGTCCAAATGCCGGTAGTGTGTTGACCTTTGCCAAATGCCGACACCCCTTCTGGTGGTGTGAAAAGCCAACATTTTGGTCTCATTTGGTCAACAGCAGTGCTTTCACTTCAGCCCTGAGTCCTCCGGGCAGCCCTGTTGGGTCCCGAGGCCGGCACGGTGGACGGGGGCCGGGCGAGCATCCGTGCCTGCATGGCGGGCGGTGGAGAGAGCACGTCCTTGGGACCCACGCACCCTGAGGTCAAGCTCCTGCGCCTCCGCTTCCAGCTGTGCAATCGGGGAGCCCGCCATGGTCTCCTCCTGCAGAAGGGTCATGATCCCTGCTTCACCATCGCTTTGAGGAGCAGCTGAGGGGCTGCAGCGCCTGGCAACCCCACCCCCTCTCCCTTCTCGCTCTCTGACTTGGCAACTCCACTTGAAGGACTCTGTCTTCAGTCCATGATAAGAGATGTGTGAAGACTATGTGCCAAGACTTTGTGGTCAGAAAATGATGAAATACATTTTGGAATAGTCACGTTATTTGTAGAATGTTTAATGATGAGAAGATAGTCACACAGTAAGATGAAAAAAGATTATAAAATATTATCTGTTCTGTAACATAAGCCCAATTTCCCATAAAAGCCAGAGGTTGTGGGGGAGCAAGCTATATATCCTTGCATATCTATGTACACAGATATATGCACATATATGCACAGATATATGTACACAAATGATATGTTTTATCATTGTCTTTATTAATACTTTCAATATTTTCCACAATGAGGTTTATATTTTACCATCAAAATTATTTTGGTTGATGGATAAAATTGTATCTTGTCTTATATTCACTTTTCAAGTAATGCTCTGGGGGACTTCCCTGATGGTCCATGGCTAAGATGCTGTGCTCCCAATGCAGTGGGCCCAGGTTCAATCCCTGGCCAGGGAACTAGATTTCACATGCCCCACCTAAATATCCTGCATGATGCAACAAAGATCCCACATGCTGTAGCTAAGAGCTGGCACAGCCAAATAAATAAATATTTAAAAGTAATTTAATAAAAATTTAAAAAATAAAGTAATCCTCTGTGCACATGTGTGTGGCATGTGTGTGTGCAGGTGTGGGGCGTGTGTGTCTGGGGTGTGTGTGTCTGGGGTGTGGGGCAGGTGGCAGTCAGGAACCATGACAGTCTGTGTCGATAGCCTGGAAGCTGGAAGGCTGGTTGTTGTTGTTCAGTTGCTCAGTTGTGTCCGACTCTGCAACTGCATGGACTGTAGCCCACCAGGCTCCTCTGTCCATGGGATTTTCCAGGCAAGAATACTGGAGTGGGTTGCTACTTCCTCCTCCAGGGGATCTTCTGACCCAGGGGTCAAATCCGTGTCTCCTATAGCTCCTGCATTGGTGAGCAGATTCTTTACCACTGAGCCACCAGGGGAGGCTGGAAGCTGGGGGCTTTATTGTGCTGTTCTCTTCACTTACCTTTGTTTGGAAGTTTTCATAATGTGAAGTAACATACAAATACGACTTTAAGAACTAATTAAGTAGAATAAAGGTATGAAAGTCTATGGAGTCTATGAAATACATGTATTCTTGAATTTTAAAAGTAATCAAGAATATTTACTGTCAGAAACTTTCGTTCTTGTACAAAAAGTAGAAAGACACAGGGAGACACATCTAAGCGGATGCAGCAGGAGCTCACGGAGCGACTTACACCGTCACTGTGCTTGGTTCATAAGCTCCCTTCTTAACCAAGGACCCGAGGGTCAGAGGGAGGTGCCCACAGGGACCCAGCCATGGCTGTGACGGCCGTGGTCTTGGCCCCACAGAGTCCACGCTGCTCTTGACCAGAGGGAATTGTCACGGAGAACACTTTTCTCTTAGTAGCCTGAGAACTGCCAAGTGGATATGAACTGTTGTTTTTTTTAAAAAAACTAGGTTTGTGCCTGTCAAGTGCGAGCTACAGGAAAAATGTACGCCTGTAAGAAGCTAGAGAAGAAAAGGATAAAGAGGAGGAAAGGGGAGGCCATGGCCCTAAACGAGAAGAGGATCCTAGAGAAAGTGCACAGTCGGTTTGTAGTAAGTATCTCCTCTGCCCTCTTTCTGGTTCACTACTCACCCTCAGCCAGTGAGCCCAGATGTGTGAAGCCTGACTCCACTCTCACTGTGTGGGTCAGGGCTGAGCCCAGGGGTCCTGGGTCCAGGCTATGCATTAAGTAGCAGGGTTTTCATCTCCACAGCTGCTTCCTCCACCTAATTACATGTTGAAGGAAGAGAGGGAAAGACAACTTATAAAAGGCTTCATGGTGTCATTTACTTCTCAGTTCTGAGGTCAGCAGCATCGTGCTGGGCACAAAGCTTCTAAGACAGACAGGCCTTCAGAGCTGTCACCTAGTTTAATAGCAAGGGTTTACGTGTGTGACATGTCAGCCTTATGTATGTGCTTTACAAGAAAACCTTTGATAAAATGGGCTCATCTTAGAGTTGCTTTAAACGTATTTGTGTAACTACCTCCAAATACCGAAATCTACAATCTAGCGCTGTGCAAGGGACATAGATAATACTTATGGTCTATTCTACTGAAATACAATATTTTGCTTTTTGTACTCCTGGCCTCTTGCCAGGATCCTGGAAATACTTTCCTTTGCCCTTGATTCTGTTTCTTACTGCCTGCTTACGGCCGATCTTACGGGTCCTGACTGGTACTTCTGTCAAGTTCATCTCCTGCTCCCCCCAGCCTCTCCCCACTCCCCACCACAACATGACTGTGTGTGTAGACAGTCCAAGACTCTCTAGATAACTGGTTGAGACTTTGGCCAAGTTATTAGATATGGCACCAATTAGACACGAAACAGTTATAAAATGAAAACTTCGACTGACACCATTTACAACAGCATTAAGAAACATCAGAATCTAGGCAAAAATCCAATGAAATGTGCAAGACTTCTACACTGGAAACTGTAAAACACTATTCACAAAGAATTAAAGACACCCTAAACAAATGGTGGGTGCCCTGTGCATGGACTGGGAGACTCAGGGCTGCGATGGCAGTTCTCCCCGGACTAGCATAGAGGTGAGAGTAGTGAAATGCAGCCCCAGCCAGAATCCCAGAAGAGCGTGTATGTGTGTACTCATGGGTGTAAACTGACGTGCACACCAGCAGGAAAGTGGGCGAAGAACTTGAATAGGCAGTTCACGAAAGAGGCTTACGAAACCAGTATACGGGCACATCTGAGAGGTATCCCCTAGGTGTGAAACCACGGGAGAGTGCCGCTCCTTCAGGGTGTGACTGGTGACACGCTGGCCGCTCTGGACCCCTCTCGCGCTGCCAGAGGTGTCTGACTTCCACGCTGAACGCAGACATTCCGCAAGCATGGAATGCTGGTGCTCAACGATTAGAATGTAGCTTCGAGGAGTGCCATCCCAAGTTCTTTGTGAAGGTTGGCACCTACTCGCTTAGACATGGCTTCCCCAGTGGCTCAGCAGCAAACAATCCACCTGCCACTGCAAGGAGACATGGGAGACTTGAGTTCGATCCCTGGGTGGGGAAGATCCCCTGGAGAAGGGAATGACAACCCACTCCAGTATTCTTCCCCGGGACGTTCCATGGACAGAGGAGCCGGGCGGTCTGCAGTCCACGGGGTCAGAAAGAGTTGGACGCGACTGAGCACGCCCAGCCTTAGGAAGGTCTCTGGTCTCAATGCAGAGCAGCTGTTAGACCCTCACCAGGTAAAGGTTTGAGATGATGCACGGCGTACTTCTTCCCCAAAGCAGGCAGGATTTTGGTGTTCTCGTTATAAGTCTACATGGATTATTTGACTGTTGCTCGCAAATAGAGTACATCGCCAATGAATGAGCAGGTTTTTGCATTTTGTTTCCTACAATGCTGCTGTCCTCAGGTTAGTTTATGTTACACATACCAAACCAAAAATTCCCTGTGCTTGGTGCTAACCATTATGAACGGAGGGGACTTGAAGTTTCACATTTACAACCTGGGCGACCCTGGCTTCGAGGAGCAGAGAGCCATCTTCTACGCGGCCGAGCTGTGCTGTGGCTTGGAGGATCTGCAGAGGGAGCGGATTGTGTACAGGTAAGAGCGCAGGGCTCTGGGGGCCTCAAGGCCTGTCTGCCCTGAGCGTCCGGCTGCCTCGCGGCTCTTGTGGCCACTCAGGGGCTGGGCGGGAGGGCCAGTGGGGAGCCCCGGCCCTGATCCCTGGGGGCTGTGCCCTCACCATGCTGGAAGTATGGCCAGTCAGGGGCAGACCTCGGTTTTCTTTTTAGTTCTATTCTATCTCCGGTAAGTACTTTTCATTTAAGTTGGTCAGATACGGTCGTGCTGCTCACAAGCACGAGAGGAACCCATTTCCAAGATCCTTAGACATTTTGACAGTTATTCCGAGGACTGGGGATGATGTTCCACAAAATAACAAATGTTCTTAAATAATTGTACTTATTTTAATACTTTTTTCATCTTAGAATTCAGTAGAGAAAGTTAAATGCCGAGGACGGAATTAGTTTTGTGTGATGAATTAATCTAGGTTTTAGGGACAGCAGTCCCTCCACCACCTTTAGAAGCTGGGGTCCTGGGTGCTGACACTCTTCTGGGCTGCCTCCAGGCCGCTCCCTGCATTCAGCCCGGTGCGTCCACCTGCGGGCCGTGTGCACTTGTCCCTGAGGGGGTGTGTCCAGCTGGCCTTCTTAGTTCCTGGGGACTCTGCCTGCTCCTCCCCCTCTGTCCCACATCCTCCCCGAATCTGGTCCCCAAATCAGTCCAGCGTATTTGTCCGATTCCTCTGTACTTTCCGCAGTCAATGGCTGAGGTCATGTCCTCCTCAGATGGGCTTGCTCTCCCGGAGCTTGTCCGGCGTCCTCCTGTCTTTCCTGCCTTGCTCATGTGTCCGCCCTCCCAGGGGCCTTTCTTCACGGCCTCTCCTGCCATCATGCAGAATTAGTGCACAGACGGCCACTTTCCAGAAGCCCCCTCCCCTGGCTGGTCCTCAGAGTGCTCCATGTTGCCCATCCTGGGGCCGGTCCCCCTCTCTGGCCAGCTTCCTAGAAGACCTTCCTCTTCTCCATCTCAGTTCTGATGTGATTTTTTTTTCTTTGTCTTTTGTGGCCCAGAGCCAAGTTGAGTATCTCCTGAGGATCAGCTTCCAGCAGGCTGGGCCAAGGGGTGACGGGGTCCCACCCGCCATGAGCTGTGCAGAAGGTGGGGGCACGGGCTGCTGCTCTGGGACTTACAGGGGGGGCCAGGAGGAGCTGATTCCTATGTTGCTGCTGGAGGAAGTGAGCTTGTTACAGTTAAGTCCTGCTGAGCCGCCTTGGCCTGCTTCTGGTGTTGAGACGCATTCCCTGGTCTGGTCAGAAGGTTCTGTTCCCCAGCCTTCTACCCTGGGCTCCCGCCTGCCCTTCGGCTGAGCAGGTCTGTCTTGTGCCCGCTGCGTCCACAACACCTGCCATCAGGAGGCGCCCCCGAGCGTCTGTTGAGCAAATGAGCCACGGCCTTCAGGCTCTGACGGTCCGTCCCGCCTTCAAGGCACTGTGCGCACGCTTCCCAGAGAAGCTTCCCATGTCCTCTTACCTCTCCTCAGAGATCACCACTGACAGCTTTCATCAGACCAGGTCCTAGAGACAGTGTCTTCCTCTTTGCACAGAGGTGGTACAAATGAAAATGCTCTCCTATTTGAGCAGCTCCAAAGTCAGAAAAGAAGAGGCACACAGGATGGGCTTTTATTACTTTCAAATGTTTATTTATTTACGTTTTTTCTGCCCCATGTCTCAGTCGCGGAGGGCAGGATCCTTGGTTGTAGTGTGTGGGATCTCATTCCCTGACCAGGGATGGGAGCCCGGGTCCCCTGCAGTGGGAGTTCAGAGTCTTAGCCACTGGACCACAGGCAAGTCCCCGGGGAAGTGGTTTTTGAGGGAAGGCTTGAGAAAGGACAACACTTTGTAGCCTGAGCTGTGGCGTTCTGCCCTGGCAGATACCCAGTGTGTGGTGGAGGCAGGGTGTGAACACGCCGCTTTGGAATTGGTCTCAGCCTGTCGCCTGGCATCCAAGTGATCCAGTGACATGGCTGCAACCTAAGTGTGGCATCTACACCCCAAGAATGTCTAAACACCTTCCGGAGATGCTGTGATAGTCCCAGGAGACGTTGTATGTAAAATGCTTAAGCACACGTCTTGGCATCCAGAGAGCACGCCGAAGAAGGTAGCCGATGTTATTACTGCTGGGCTAAGTTGTTCAGTCGTGTCCAACTCTTCGCGACCCATGGACTGTAGCCCACCAGGCTCCTCTGTCCATGGGATTGTCCCAGCAAAAGTACTGGAGTGGGCTGCCATGCTCTCCTCCAGGGGATCTTCCAGAGCCAGGGACTGAACCGGCATCTCCTGCATTGGCAGGTAGGTTCTTTACCACTGATGCCACTGGGAAGCCCATTGTTACTGCTACCGCTGTTGTGATTTTGTGCAGTACATACTGTGTGTCTCCTTTCAGAGCAGGTGGTTGATTGACAGCTGAGTGCAGAGCTGGTGGGAATGGTTTAGGGCAGCTTCTCACACCAGGCAAGGAGGCGGCCGGGAGTCGGTGGATCTCTGGCTGGGCCCTGGGTTGGCTGCCCTGGAGTGGTGCTGCATGGAGCAGCAGGGCTTTAGGGCACCTGGTGAGATGTTTGAGGTGAGGTGGGCGGGCGGCTGTTCTGTGCATGCGGCTGTGCCTGTGAACATCCCATGTCAAGGAGGGTTACCTTGTTGTCAACAGGATTTACCAGGATTCTTTAAATACAGAGAAAAAGCAAGACTGCCCACGGCTGGGCAGGGCAAGCAGAGGGCACCCATTCCCGCCCCCTGCTCCCCAGGGAGACAGCGAGAGTGTCGGGGAGTCTTTCCAGGAAGGGTTTCTACACAGAGCCCCACGCCCATGTCCTCATTCTCCTCTCTTCTGGGCGTGCGGTTTCTACCCCAGGGCGTTTCGGTGTCTGCGGCCCCCCTCCCCCTGAGCTGGCGTGTGGTTCTGCGGGACTCTCCTGGGACCGGCGCCTCGGAACGGCTGCTCCGTTCTGCTGACCTTGGTCTCCTCTGCAGGTTCTGGAGACGTGGCTGCAGACGGAGGGGCCGTGCTGAGGGAGATGGGTCACTGTGACAGGACCACATATGAAGTCAGAGCTAAATAGAAATCCTCTGAAAGTTAGGTTTTTTTTCTCTCTAAGGGAAAAAAAACCCAAGTAGCTTGAGTTATCACATTTAGTTTAGTCTTTGGTGGCACACACGTATTTGAAGTTTGTGGCATTGCCCTACTTGGCAGTGAGCTGAAAACAGTGCCACGGGTCACACGCTCCCCGCCACAAGGCCTGGCCTCACTGAACGCTGCCCAGCCCTGGAAGCAGGGCGCTATGCACAGGTCCTCCCAGTGAGGACGCGGAGGCCACATCGCTGACGGCGGGCGGAGCCAGGATCTGACCCTGAAACGGACTCCTCTCGTACGGGGGGTTTCCAGTCATTGACACTTTTGACAGTCTATTAATGGTGAGAGAAATGGAACCGAGCTCGTCAAGGACTAACTCCTCACCGCTGGGCTGCACGTTTCATGGCTGGATCGCCTTCTGCGAAATGCGAGCACCCACACGGAGCAGTGAGCTGTGAGCCCCCTCCTCCTCCTCGTGGCCACTGGAGTCTGTGGCAACACGCGGGCTCCCACGGACCTGCAGACGGCGGCGCCGTCCTCTGCCGGGCTCGCTGTCGCTCAGAGTGGGAGGTGTCTGCGGGGTGTTTCCGTGGGAGCCGATGGAGCCCAGTGTCGCACTCAGAATAACTGACTTTGTGTTGTTTCCTTCCCTTGCAGGGACTTAAAGCCCGAGAACATTCTCCTCGATGATCACGGTGAGCGAGGCTTTCCCCCCGACTGTAGACTTTGTTCAGAGGGACTCAAGTCAGGGTGGACCTACCCCTTAGTGCCGCCGGGGGTCAGCGGCAGGAGACGCCCAGGGGGTGAGCCCTCCTAGAAACAGAACGGTGGTATCCCCATCGTCCCCCCGTGTCCAGGCAGGAAGCAGAGGTGCTTCTGATTTTCAGTTCAACTCGCAGCGAGAGCAGCGTCTTCTGTTTGTTTCTCTCTTGTTTCACCTTGCTTTACTCTCAGCACCGTGAATCCACACCCTCCTTGCTTGGTCGTTCTCACAGGCGTGGTGTGGGCCCTTGTTTGATTTGCATTTCCCTGATGACACTTTTCATGGGCTTACTTGCCATCTGTTTATCTTATTTGGTAATGTGTCTTTTCAGGTCTTTTGCCCATTTCTAATTGTTTTTTTCCCTTATTGTTGAGTTTTAAGAGTTGTTTGTATATTTTTTATGCCAGTCCTTTATAAAATATAAACGTTTCTAAGTTAATGAAGTCATCTTCTAATTTTTTTCTTTCATGGTTTGTGCTTCCAGTTACCATTGCAGTTGATTTTATGGCTGTGACCATGTTAAAGTCACTGAACTCTGGAAGCTTGTCGACTTTCTGGACTTTGTGCATATGCCATCATCATAGCTTTGGCAGATGACCACCTTCTGTCTGCCTCCCCAATTCCTGAGCCTTTGGTTTCTGTTTGTTGCCTCGGGACACCAGGTGGGATGTTCAACCCAGTGTTTACTAGAAGTTGTAACAGCAGGAATTCTTTGCTTATTTCTGATCTCAGGGATAGCCTTTCAGTATATCCCCGTGAATATGGAATCTGCTGTAGTACTTAAATATTTGTTTGTGTGTCTGTGCTGGGTCTTCGTTGCGGCACACGGATCTTGTATTAATAGTTGCATCCTGCAGGGTCTTTAGTTGCAGCACCGTGGGATCCAGTTTCCCAAACCAGAGATGGAACCAATGCAGGGGAGTGTGAAGTCCTAGCCACTGGACCACCAGGGAAATCCATGCTATAGTACTTTCATAGAAATTAAGATTTAAGAATTTTCTCTTTTTAAAAAATGGCAGTTAAATTTTGTCAGTGTGTTTTCTCCCAAAATGATTACATGTTGTTTGTTTTTTAATATGGTTAATCCACCAGTTGGTTTTCCAGTGTTAAACGAATCTGTCATTCCTGAAATGAGTCCAGCTTGGGCAGATCATGCTGCCCTTGCCTGGGTGGCTGGTTCTGGCTCCTGACAGTCCCAGGAGGACGCGCACCTCCAGCGTGGTCTCTCCATCGGGCTCTGCACAAGCGTCAGAACCCGCCCAGGTGTCTGTGTCCACACGGCAGCCACCAGGGGTTCAGACGTCTCCTCTCTTGGGGCCAGCTGTGCCCAGCCTTGGAAGGTGTCCCGGTGGGAGCAGCTGGGGAGCCTCTGTGCATTCCCCGCTCCCGGTCGGCAGTGTCCAGCTTGACCAGGCTTTGCCGGTGCTCCTGAGGGAAACACCAGCTGCCCCAGCAGAGCTCCTCGGTGTGGGCCTCCCACTCAGACGTTCTGTCCATCCTGGCCGGCCCCGTGGGTCCCAGCCGTGGCCAGGAGTGGTGCAGACCTGCCTCGGCCTTCTGCATCCTGCCGGGACGCAGGCGGCCAGCATCATTTCCGTGGCAGTCACTGTGGTACTTGTTCTTTATACACCGGGGCCAGGTCCCGTTCCCGTTACGAAGAGGAAGGAGTGAAAAAGCGGTGTTGTGCTTGTCTTGATTTCAGGAGACTTTAAATCTTTTCATTGTGTTTTCCTATTCTTTTAATTTTTTAAAATGTTATCCTACCTATACTTTAGTTTCTCTGACTTAAATAATGCAATTGGCTTTAGGATTTTTACTATTATGGAATTAAAATTCTTAAGAACTAATTTGCCACCAGTAAGCCATAGACCATAAGAGTAATAGGATTGTCCTCAAGTACTTCTTCATTTCCGTTATAGACAGCTTGTTAGGTTTCCTGTTTTCATGCGTAAAGTAGAACTTGATATTTGCATTGAATTTAGGTTCAAAAAAACTGTTGTCTATTCTTCTACGTTTCAAGGTACATTTACCATTTGTCCATTCTGAATATGGAAGCAGTTTGTTTCGCAGACTTTAAGGGGGATTTGGTTTATGAAATTAAGCTGGTGGTTGAGTTGACGAAGAAAACGGCATTGTGTTTGTATCTTCTGTAGCTGTTGTTGTTGTTGAGTCCCTAAGTTGTGTCTGACTCTTTGCAACCCCGTGGACTGCAGCACACCAGGCTTCCCTGTCCTTCACCAAGTCCTGGAACTTGCTCAAACTCATGTCCATTGAGTCAGTGATGCCGTCCAACCATCTCATCCTCTGTCATCCCCTTCTCCTCCTGCCTTCAATCTTTCCCAGCAATCAGTCTTTTCCAATGAATCAGCTCTTCGCATCAGCTCTTCGCACTCTAAAGTAGTGGAGTTTCAGCTTCAGCATCAGTCCTTCCAATGAATATTCAGGACTGATTTCCTTTAGGATGGACTGGTTTCATCTCCTTGCTGTCCAAGGAACTCTCAAGAGTCTTCTCCAACACCACAGTTTGAAAGCATCAATTCTTCAGTGCTTAGCCTTCTTTATGGTCCAGCTCTCACATCCACACATGACTACTGGAAAAACCATAGCTTTAATTATCTGGACCTTTGTCAGCAAAGTGATGTCTCTGCTTTTTAATATGCTGTCTAGGTTTGTCATAGCTTTTCTTCCAAGGAACAAGCATCATGTAATTTTAGAGGTAAATGTTTCCAAGTATGAATTGCTATAACTTCCATCCATGTGTTTTAGATTTTTTTCCATTATTTATTGTCAAAGTGTCAGCTGGCCCCTGTGATTTGTGTGGTGTGTTTGGCCGCATGCAGGACACATCCGGATTTCAGATCTTGGTTTGGCCTTGGAGATCCCAGAAGGGGCGAAGATCAGTGGAAGAGTTGGAACACTGGGCTACATGGGTACGTGACCAGCCTCAGGACGCAGAGAGCTGACGGGGTGGAGGGACCTGGGGTCAGTCCTGGCCCGCTGTGGGGTAGCGCAGTGGTATCTGAGGTCTGTACCCGTCCCCACCTGCCCTTATCGCCTGGGGCAGAGCCAGGACAGGACAGAGGCCTCCTCACTGCACTTGCTGGCTCCACACACCCCTCCTGAAGGTGACCAAGTCATTCCGAACGCTTCGTGAACTGGAGGCCTGGCCTTGGGTCAGCCCTGAGCAGGGACTGCCTGGCTCTGCCCGAGCAGGGGGCCCTGATATGAGGGAACCGGAGGCCTGGCCTTGGGTCATCCCCGAGCAGGGACCGCCTGGCTCTGCCCGAGCAGGCGCCCTGATATGAGTGAGTCGGGAGCCTCTGCTGAGTCTTGCACTCACCCCCGCATCCACTGTGGCTGCTGGGCCTTCACCTGGGGGCCTGGCTCTGCCTGATGGAGAGGCAGGGGGTCCTCCCACGGTAGTTACTCTGCAGTGATTCACTTCCTACTCTGTGAACAGTGGGAACTGTTTCCAATAACAGCTTTGCTGAAATATAATTCACATACCATAAAATCCACGAATGTTCTTTTTGGCCATTCCACAGCAGCAGGTGGGACCCTAGTTCTCAATCAGGGGTCAAACCCGTGCTCCCTGCCGTGGAAGCACGGTTGTACCCACTGGACCCAGTCCTCCAGTCTGAAGTGTCCTGTTAAGTGGATCTCAGTATAGGCAGAGCTGTGCAGCTCTCACCCCTGATTTCAGAGCCTTCTCATCCCCTCGGAGAAGAAGCCCCGCACCCCCAGCAGTCACCCCGGCTCCTCACCTTCCCTGCCAGCCCTGCGGCCACTAAGGGACTTTCTGTGTCCATGGAGTTGTCTGTTCTGCCTCATCTAAGTGGAATCACCCACTGTCTGGCCTTTTGTGTCTGCCTTGTAGGCTTCACATGTTCCCAGGGTTCATCTGTATAGTAACAAGCATTAACTTTAAATTGTGTTGTTTTCAATTTAGCACAAGGAAATTTAATTTAAACTTCCTATATTTGTTGTGTAGCTCCGGAAGTTATCAACTCTGAGAGCTATACATTCAGTCCTGATTGGTGGGGGCTCGGCTGTCTGATATATGAGATGATTGAGGGACGTTCTCCATTCAAAAAATACAAAGAGAAGGTTAAGCGCGAGGAGGTGGAGCGGAGAGTGAACAAAGAGGCCGAGCAGTACTCTGAGAAGTTCTCCGAGGACGCCAGGTCCATCTGCAGCATGGTGGGTCGGGCTCAGCCGGGGCGCAGGGTGGGGGCTGGCGGGGGTAGGGGGTGGGGAAGCGCAGCGTCCGTCAGTCCGGTCGGGCTGAGCAGGGGCCTCCTCTCGGGGTCCCTGATCACTCAGAGCAGAGCAGAGGTCATTGTTTGCTGTCCCCGAAGGCGCTGCTGAAAGGGCAGGGCAGCGCCGCCAGGTCCTGGCCAACCTCACGGGACACTAAGAGGCAACAGACCCCTCGGGGCGCTCTGCAGTGCCTGACTGGATGGAGGGCCACGTGTCTGCCACTGTTGCCGCAAGAATGTCCCGGCAGGAAGGGAGCGAGAGGAGCTCTCCTTGTCACTTTCTTCTCTTCAGCCAATACGAAGGGTTTTCAGAGCAAATTTTAACCTTCGTTTGCATTCAGGAGGGTTTATTGAGAATCCCCCACGGCCCCTCCCCAGCAGTGAGTGAAACGGGCAGTACTCTCACCCCTTCCACGCGCACGCCTGGTGCCCGCATCTGCTCAGGGCGGGTGGACTGTGAGGCCTGGCTCCGCCTGGGGGAGCGGGAGGGGCTGGCTGTGGGCGGAGGGCAGGGGGCAGGGGGTGATGGGCAGGGACTCCAGGCAGAGACTGGACAAGACAAAGGAGGGGGCCAGCCAGGGCCTTGCAGTGATTCGGGTGGGGGTCTCGGCCCTGGGTGGTGGCAGAGCGGGTAAGAAGCGGTCAGGCTGGGTGGGTGGGGAGGCATCGCCTGCAGGGTTTGGAAGCTGGGGATGGGGGGCCAGTCCAGGGAGGGGGAAGGGCAGGGACAAAGCCTCAGGGTTCGGAGGTGTGCAGGCCTGGGGCAGGCCCAGCTCCTCAGGTCTGTGGAGGGGAGCGTCATGGGTTCCGGCTGAGAGCCGAGCCCGTGGGGCAGCCAGCCTCCCTGGGAGGTGCCAGATGTGGGTTCCTGTGGTGCTGTCCTGCCCACCCCTGCACTGCCAGCACCCAGACGCCTGAGCTCACAGCTGGCGTTCCCCACAGGACCCTGTTTACAGGGGCAGGTCCAGCCCTTGGCAGCGCCTGCCAGCCCCTGTCCTTGGCCAGGCTTCTGAGGTCCAGATCTTTCTTGTGTACCTTTCAGCCGAGGCACATCTTTCTGATTGAAAATTGTGGAGGAAGCCCGTTTGATTTTTGCCAATAATGGGCATACCTCATTTTTATTGTGCTTCACAAATAGTGTGTGTTTTGTTTTGTTTTTACGAGTTGAAGGTTTGTGACCACACTGTGTTGAACAAGTCTGCATAGGTATGTGTGTGTCTGCTCAGTCATGTTTGACTCTTCGCAACCTCATGGACTGTAGCCCTCCAGGCTCCTCTGTCCATGGGATTCTCCAGGCAAGAATACTGGAGTGGGCTGCCATTCCCTTCTCCAGGGGATCTTCTGACCCAGGGATTGAACTTGCATCTCTTGCATCTCCTACATCGGCAGGCAGATTCTTTACCACTGAGCCACCAGGGAAGCCCCTGTCCCTACTGTTTCCCCAGCAGCATTATCTTTTAATTATGTACTTTTTTTTAGATATAATGCTATTGTACACTTAATAGACTATATCCAGTCCTATCACTTCATGGCAAATAGATGGGAAAAAATGTGAAAACAATGTCAGATTTCATTTTCTTGGGCTCCAAAATCAATGAGGATGGTGACTGCAGCCACGAAATTAAAAGACACTTGCTCCTTGGAAGAAGAGCTTTGATAAAACTAGACAGCATGTTAAAAAGCAGACATCACTTTGCCAACAAAGGTTCGTCTAGTCAAAGCTATGGTTTTTCCATTAGTCATGTATAGATGTGAGAGTTGGACTATAAAGAAAGCTGAGCGCCGAAGAATTCATGCTTTTGAACTGTGGTGTTGGAGAAGACTCTCGAGACTCCCTTGGACTGCAAGGAGATCAAACTAGTCAATCCTAAAGGAAATCAATCCTGAATATTTATTGGAAGGACTGATGCTCAAGCTGAAACTCCAGTACTTTGGCCACCTGATGGGAATAGCCAACTCACAGGAAAAGACCCTGATGCTGGGAAAGATTGAGGGCAGGAGGAGAAGGGGAACAGAGGATGAGACGGTTGGATGGCATCACCAACTCAATGGACATGAGTTTGAGTAAACCCCGGGAGAGAGTGAAGGACTGGGAAGCCCGGTGTGCTGCAGTCCGTGGGGTCGCAAAGAGTCGGACATGACTGAGCAAGTGAACAACAATAATGTAAACATAAATTTTATATGCACTGGGAAACTAAAAAATCCATGTGACCTGCTTTATTGCAGTACTCACATAGCTGCTGTTGCCTGGATCTGACCCTGCCATCGCTCAGAGGTCTGCCTGTGTAAATGTATAAGTAAGGAATACTTTTGAAGGAAACAGTTTCTGTTAGTTTTAAGAACATACAATTTTTAGAACTAGGTTTGCTAAATTTTTGTCTCATCTGAGGTCCTTAGTGATCTGTTTAATGAATAAATTAAAATGATTTCTAATTACCCATGTCACTTGGCATGGAAGTGGTGTCTCTGAAGTTCCCAGACAGCTTCTATTTCTTGAGAAAAGTGAAAGTGAAGTCGCTCAGTCGTGTCCGACTCTTTGCCACCCCATGGACTGCAGCCTACCAGGCTCCTCAGTCCATGGGATTTTCCAGGCAAGAATACTGGAGTGGGTTGCCATTTCCTTCTCCAGGAGATCTTCCCAAGGATTGAACCTGGGTCTCCCGCGTTGTAGGCAGACGCTTTACCATCTGAGCCACCAGGCAAGTCCTATTTCTTGAGAAAACATCCCCTAATTTTTACAGGGTTAAACTTTTCTTAGGGATTTATTTAGTAAACTTTTAATTTTTTTGATAGCTCAGAGGCAGAACTTTAGTTTGAGTTCCTTTTGGAAGCGGAACATATTTTAAATCAGTATAATCTGCAGTGATGAGGTTTGGTTGATGCTTTGAAATCTGAGTGACTGTTTCATTGGAGGCGCTCTTTGCCTCCCTAATTCTTTGGCCACGATTGTGGAGATTTTGGGGTTTCCTTTTATCCTGGGAGCTTCGGCTGACTCCTTTATGCTCCTCCACAGTTACTTACCAAGGATCCTACGCAGCGCCTGGGCTGCAGGGGCGAAGGGGCGGCTGAAGTCAAGGGACACCCTGTGTTCAGGGACATCAACTTCAGGCGGCTGGAGGCCCACATGTTAGACCCGCCTTTCCACCCTGATGTAAGTGTGTTGCCAAGGGCAGTGGGGTGGCCTGTCCTCCCCGGCCCTCCTGGCCCCTCTGCTGCCCGAGCTGCAGCCACCTCCCTGTGTCACTGCCCTGCCAGGAACCTCGGCAGCCCTGACCCTCCCCAGCTACCCTGCAAGGACCCTTCCCTTGTCACGGCTGGCACCCTTGCTTCTTTAGTCCTGAATGTGTCTCCCCATGCTGGGTCTTACTGGGTCCTGGCTCGGTGCTGCGGGCCCTGGAGCGGCCCTGGCGAGTGTGCTTTGGGCCCATGGATGGTTATGTTCCCAGAGCCTGGAGGGGCCCGCGAGCTCAGAGCTGGGAGGAGCGTCCCCATGGCGGCCTTGGGCCACCAAAGGCGACCTAGGAAGTGTGGAGGTGTGATCACTCTGTGGGATATGATGAACCTGTCGTTGTTCAGTCTCGGTCGTGTCCGACTCTTTGCGACCCCACGGACTGCAGCACGCCTGGCTTCCCTGTCCATCACCGTCTCCCAGAGCTTGGTCAGACTCATGTCCATTGAGTCAATGATGCCATCCAACCACTCATCCTCTGTCGTCCCCTTCTC
Organism: Giraffa tippelskirchi; assembly: GCF_054371585.1. Lineage (NCBI taxonomy): Eukaryota > Metazoa > Chordata > Mammalia > Artiodactyla > Giraffidae > Giraffa > Giraffa tippelskirchi. The sequence goes on from NC_137275.1 coordinate 2,076,875, forward strand.
CTCCTACCTTCAGTCTTTCCCAGCATCAGGGTCTTTTCCAGTGAGTCGGCTCTTTGCATCAGGTGACCAAAGTATTGGAGCTTCAGCTTCAGCACCAGTCCTTCCAGTGAATATTCAGGGTTGATTTCCTTTAGGACTGACTGGTTTGATCTCCTTGCTGTGCAAGGGACTCTCAAGAGTCTTCTCTAGCACCATAGTTCGAAAGCATCAATTCTTCGGTGCTCAGCCTTCTTTATGGTCCAACCCTCACATCCATATATGACTGCTGGAAAAACCACAGCTTTGACTATCCAGACCTTTGTCAGCAAAGTGATGTCTCTCCTTTTTAACACGCTGTCTAGGTTTGTCATAGTTTTTCTTCCAAGGAGAAAACGTCTTTTAATTTCATGGCTGCAGTCACTGTCCACAGTGATTTTGGAACCCAAGAAAATAAAATCTCTCACTGTTTCCATTGTTTCCTCAGCTATTTGCCATGAAATGATGGAACCAGATGCCATGACCTTAGGTTTTTGAATGTTGAGTTTTAGGCCAGCTTTTTCACTCTCCTCTTTCACCTTCATCCAGAAGCTCTTTAGTTCCTCTTTGCTTTCTGCCTTAAGGGTGGTGTCATCTGCATATCTGAGGTTATTGATATTTCTCCCAGCAGTCTTGATTCCAGCTTGCGTTTCATCTAGCCTGGCATTTCACATGATGTACTCTGCATATAAGTTAAGTAGAGTGACAATATACAGCCTTGACATACTCCTTTCCCAATTTGGAACCAGTCTGTTGTTCCATGTCGGGTTCTAACTGTTGCTTCTTGACCTACATACAGGTTTCTCAGGAAGCAGGTCAGGTGGTCTGATATTCCCATCTCTTGAAGAATTTTCCACAGTTTGTTGTGATCCACAACAAATGAAGTCAAATGAAGCAGAAGTAGATGTTTTTCTGGAATTCTCTTGCTTTTTCTATGATCCAACAGATGTTGGCAATTTGATCTCTGGTTCCTCTGCCTTTTCTAAATATAGCTTGTACAACTGGGAGTTCTCTGTTCACATACTGTTGAAGACTGGCTTGAAGGATTTTGAGCATTACCTTCCTAGCACGCGAAATGAGTGCAATTGTGTGGTAGGTTGAACATTCTTTGGCATTGCCTTTCTTTGGGATTGGAATGAAAACTGACCTTTTCCAATCCTGTGGTGCCTGCTGAGTTTTTCAAATTTGCTGGTATATTGAATTCAGCACTTCCACAGCATCATCATTTAGGCTTTGAAATAGCTCAGCTGGAATTTCATGACCTCCGCTAGCTAGGTGAGTGATAATACCATCGTGGTTATCTGGGTCATTAAGACCTTTTTTGTACGGTTCTGTGTATTCTTGCCACCTCTTCTTAGTATCTTCTGCTTCTGTTAGTCCATATGGTTTGTGTCCTTTGTTGTGCCCATCTTTGCATGAAATGTTCTGTGATGAACTTGAGACGTGCCATTAAAATCGTTCTGGCTCTGCAAGTCAGGACTGACTGTGTTTGTGTGGAATGTGCTGTGGCCGCAGCTTAGTCCTCTGAGTGAGTCCTCGCAGACTCACTGAGCCATGGTTCCAGGCCCCAGAGCCTCGGGAGAACTTGCTTGGACTCGCTGAGCCAGGCAGCCAGATGGGCTGCAGGATGAGGAAACTGGCGGGGCCTCTCGGAGCCTTTCCCACCGGGCACTGGGCACTGCCGGCTGCGGGGCATGGAGGCCGGCCAGGCAGCCAACCTGAGGCGGAGGGAGGGGACGCCGGTGGTGCGGTGGAGTGAGGGGCAGAGGCGCTGGGCTTGTCCTGGGGCTCCTCCTGCATGTAACCAGAGGGCCCGGGGCCGTGAACAGCGGCGTCCGAGACGAGTGTCGGGCAGTTTGGTGTGGGGGCAGGACAGGGTTCTGATCTACGACTTCGGTGCTCCCCGTGGCCCCCTCTACAGCCCCCTGAGGGCCGCCCCACCCTGGGGCTCCCAGCTCCTCACCTGGTGGGACGGCCAAGTCCTGACCAGGGGCCTGGGGGTCCCGCCCTCAATTCCCACTCCAGAGGAGGCGGCCCGGCTCCCACGTGCCCCCTGCTATGAGCTCAGGGCTGGGCCTGGAGGGAGCCAAGGGTGGAGGCTGGACTGGCTGCGTTCTCCCACCTGGAGCTCCGGCGAGAGCATCCTGTCCGCCCTCCTCCATCCCCGGCCTCTGCTGTGACCCAGCTCCCATGCAGGAAAGAGAGGGGCGCCGTTCGGAGCCCCAGGTGGCCACCAGGTGGCCGAGAGCGGTAGCTGAGCAGGGGCCTGTGGCTCTGAGAGTTATGAAGATGCGGAGCAGAAGCGCTCAGCTGTGCGAGCCTCGGGCGTCCCGGGCGTCCTGAGTGCGTTGGAGGAAACTCCTCGGGCTGCTGTCTCTCAGCCACACCTCTGTTGTACCAACAGCCGCAGGCGGTTTACTGCAAGGACATCTTGGACATCGAGCAGTTCTCCACGGTGCGGGGCATCCACCTGGACAGCACCGACAGCTGCTTCTACAGCGAGTTCGTCACAGGCTGTGTTTCCATCCCCTGGCAGAACGAGGTACTGTCCCCGCTGTGCAGACCGCAGCTACTTACTGCTCCAGAGAAGACCTGGTGCGGGTGGAGTGAGCAGCTCCTGCTTTGAAATATCTCTTTAGCTACTTGGCACGCACATCCATTTATGCGTCTGTGTGCACGTGTGTGCATATTTGGAGGTAAAATTACTTGAGGAGCTGCCCCTGGCCCCTCGGGAGGGGGACAGAGGTGGCTCTGGGGTCCGCTGGGCACCTGCCAACCTGAGTCCTGCTCCTTGAGTTCCCACAGGTCATGCTTTGGGGGTCACATTGGCATCCACGTGACCCACCCCAGGGGGAGGTCAGGAAGCAGGGGCAGCGGGAACCGGGGACCGGGGCAGAGTAGCTGCTGAATGCGGGGCCGGGGGGCTGGGGGGCTGGGGGGCTGCGGGGGCCGGGGGGCGGGGGGGTGCGGGGGCCGGGGGGGGCGGGGGCCGGAGGGCCGGGGGGGCGGGGGCCGGAGGGCCGGGGGACCGGGGGGGTGCAGGGGTTGGGGGGGCTGGGGGACCAGGGGGGTGCGGGGCTCCGTCACGTCTCTGTCCTGCCCTTCTGTGGGTGCAGATGATCGAGTCTGAATGCTTCAAGGACATCAACGAAAGTGAAGACGAGCCGGTTGTGGTTTTAGAGCCGGATGAGAAGGCGGGTCCGCAAGCTCCTGGGCGGAAGAAAGGCTTCTTCTACAGACTCTTCTCTAGAGGGGTAAGGGCGACGGGCGCTGTGTTGTTATTACTTTAATGTGACCTGTTACGAGGCGTATTTCACCACGACCCAGCTTTCCTTGGTCAGTGTTCTTTTTTCAGTTCCTATTATGTAAGATGATGTACACGGTGTACAACCTCCCCATGTGATGTGTTTGAGCCCAGCGAGAAGAGCCCTCACAGGGATGTTTGCTGTTGGTGTGAAAACTCTGTCCTGATGGCAAAAGAAGAAATGGCTCCAGCACTTGAAAAGAGCCCCTGCTGTCCATGACAAAGCATTTCACACTAGGCTCGTGAAGCAGTGTGAAGAACCATCGTAAAAGAATGAAGTGGGTTCAGCTTCTGCCTGGCGTGCTCTGATTCTCAGACCTGTTGGTCATTCACCCACAATCACAGGGAAAGCTGATTCTCCTTTGAACGTGGAAGAGTGTTTGCAGAGGCTTTCTGTGGTAGCATTAAACTCAGAAATGGTTTCCAAGTCTCCTTGGACCAGTGGATCATCCTGCCGTATACCCTATCCGCTCCAGAGGGATTTTGAAAGCCTCGGTCGTCCACTAAACGTCTCGTCCATCGTGTCTCAGTATAAACCCAGAGAGTGTGGCCAGGTCTCCTCTCAGAACGGGGGACCAGGCAGTAGTTAACCCCAGCTTCTCTGGGTGTCTCACGTCGCTCAGTGTGGGGTGTCGCTGAGTCCACACTGTGGGGGCCTCACATACAGTGAGGGGGAGCCTCCACGCAGTCGTGCAGGAAGAAGCCGTCCACCCCGCGTGCTCAGAGGAGCTCAGCTGGGCGGTGGGGACGGGGTGGGGCGAGCCGTGTGAGTCGGGGGAGCAGGACGCACCGGCGCCGTCTCTGCTGAATCGAGTGTCGTGGGAGGAACAGTTAAGGGTTTGGCTTGCCTGGAAGTCAGCACTTCCTCTGTGCACTTAAGTTTTCCCTGGTGGCTCAGTAGTAAAGAATCCGCCTGCAATGCAGGAGACCCAGGTTTGATCGCTGGGTCGGGAAGATCCCCCAGAGAAGGAAATGGCAACCCACTCCAGTATTCTTGCCTTGAGAATCCCATGGACAGAGGAGCCTGGTGGGCTACAGCCCGTGGGTTCACAAAGAGTCGGACATGACTGCACACGCACGCACACACGAGGCAGGCAAGCCCCCCGCAAGGGAAGGGGCCTGACCGGCCTTCTGCCTGTGTTGCAGGGCTGCTTCAATGCCAGCTCCAGCGAGAAGAAGCTGGTGCCCTCCAGACGGTGACCACGCGCTGCGCAGCCAGACCACACGGGAGCACGTGCCAGGGCTCCGTCCCGCCTGTGACCCGCAATAAACGTGTGGGACTCACCTTACAGCTGCTCAGGAGTCTGTCCAGTTTTCTACATTCGTGCCTGAACTGGCGTTTCACTAAACCTGGATTGAACAAAAGGCCACTTGAGGACTTGGGACGCCCGGAAGGCCCCGGGTGTGGACGTCCTGTGGCAGGGACCCCGCGTGTCCCCACAGGGAGGGGAGGGGAGGCCTGTGGGGCCCTGCTGCTCCTCACCCACCCGAGGCCCCCCGAGCTCCTCTGGGGGTGGGTGGGTGGGCGTCAGCATGGGTTAGCAGGTCTTGGCCGTTTGCATTCGTGTTCCTAGCTCCTGTGGCTCCTGCTGAGATTCTGCCGCCCAGTGCCTGTGGGGCATCTCAGGGCGCTCCTGTCCGCCCTCGGAAAGAGGGTGTTTTCAGGACCCTGAGGTCAGGGCGAGGCTGTTAGGCTGGAAGGGTGTCTGAGTCTCCGGGGCTGGGTCCCCAGAGCCGCTGGTGGTGGAGCTGGGCGGGGGGGGGGTGGCCTGGTGTACGCCGCTCTGGCAGGGCCTCCCGGGGCCAGAGCGCCAGGTGGCAGGGTGGGAGCTGGCTGGGGGAGAGGTGGGGAGCCTCCTGGGTCCGGTCACCCTGCCGGTGGCGCCGGGCTCGAGGTTAGTCACCCTCACTGTCCTCTGGCTCACTGGGGAGCTCTTGCTACCTGCTGTGTGGGATCCAAGGTCCAGACCTTGGAGACTTTTAACGAAACAGCAGGGACTTGGTCTGGAAAATCCTCATTAAAAAAAGGGGGAAAGGCAATCCTAACAAAAAATTTGAAAAGATTTAAGTATAGTAGAGTATGTGATTACAAATGCAATAAACCTACAAATTAATAACAAAATCAGAAAACAAAAAGACCCTGGCTAATAGCCTCTACTAAAGTCCTCTTGGGCTAAGGAGGTCATGTAATGCAAAACTGCAGAACTTCTAGAAATGAGAACAAGACTTATGTACTCGATGTATGGGATCAACCTACAGTGCAGCGCTCCAGGAGAAAATGTACAGCTTTTAATGTCAGCAAAAATAAGTGCCCCAAATAGATGAACCTGGCCTCTTAACTCAAAAGGATTGAAAAATACATTTAGGAAAAGCAGAAAAAAGAAAGAAAGCAATAGCTATAAAAGAGAAAAACTACAGCTTAAATGATAAAGACATTTGTTCTCAAAAATCAATAAAATAAATAAATCAATATCTAACCTAATCAAGAAAAATAAAAGGGGAAAATACAAATATACAGAGTTATAAGAGGAGTAAATCAGAGAGGAAATAAAAGATACAGAATACTATGTACAATTTTATGAAAATAAACATAAAACCTGGATGAAATGCATTTCTAGGAAAACATAGTTTACCAAAATTAACCATAAATAGAATAGAAAATCTAGACAGACTAATTTCAGGATAAGAAATGAAATTCCCAAAGTGCTACCGTTCAGAAAATCACCAGAATCAGATGATCTGACAGCGAATGTTAGCAAATCTTTGAGGAGCAGATAAATTTCAATGGCATTTAAATGTTCCAGAGAAGACACAGAAAAAGAAGAAAACTTCCCACTCCTTTTCATAAAGCAAGTATAAATTGACACCCAAATCTTACAAAGACCTTATATAAAAAGTCTATACCAATCTCTTTTATTAATACAAAAGTCATTAAAACATTACCAGAATATTATCCTTAAAAGGCTTCCCTGGTGGCTTAGATGGTAAAGAATCCGCCTGAAGTGCGGGAGACCTTAGTTTGATCCTTGGGTTGGGAAGATCCCCTGGAGGAGGGCATGGTAACCCACTCCAGTATTCTTGCCTGGAGAATCCCCACGGACAGAGGAGCCTGGCAGTCTACATATGGTCCATGGCATCACAAAGATTTGGACACGACGGAGCAACTAAACACATTATCCTTAAAATATTATCGAACAGAATATTTATTAGCCTTAAAATATTACCAAACAGAATCCAGCAACACATTGTAAAGTACCACATCAAAATGCTGGGTTTATTTTAATAAGATATGGATGATTTGATATCAGGACATCCAGTAACATAATAAATCATGTTACTAGATCCAAAGGAAAAATAGGTAATTTTCATACAGGCATTTGACCAAATTCAACCCACTTTTTTATAGTCGATAAAATGGAGTTGACCTTTTCACAACACTGGGTTTGGGGTGCTGACCCCTGCTTGGTTGAAAATTTGCATATAATTTTATAGTCAGTCCTCTGCTCTATATTTGTGGTTTCACACTCATGGATTCAATCAGCCATGTCTGCTGCTGCTGCTGCTGCTAAGTCGCTTCAGTCGTGTCCGACTCTCTGCAACCCCATAGACAGCCGCCCACCAGGCTCCGCCGTCCCTGGGATTCTCCAGGCAAGAACACTGGAGTGGGTTGCCATTTCCTTCTCCAGTGCATGAAAGGGAAAAGCGAAAGTGAAGTCGCTCAGTCGTGTCTGACTCTTAGTGATCCCGTGGACTGCAGCCCACCAGGCTCCACCGTCCATGGGATTTTCCAGGCGAGAGGACTGGAGTGGGGTGCCATTGCTTTCTCCTCAGCCATGTATACGGTAGTATTTATTGAAAAAAATCCACATATAAGTGGATGTATGCATTTCAAACCCATGTTTTTCAAGTGAAAGTGAAAGTTGCTCAGTTGTGTTCAACTCTTTGTGACCCCATGTACTCTACAGTCCATGGAATTCTCCAGCCCAGAATACTGGAGTGGGTAGCCATTCCCTTCTCCAGGGGATCTTCCCAACCCAAGGATCGAACCCAGGTCTCCCACATTGCAGGTGGATTCTTTACTAGCTGAGCCACCAGGGAAGCCCCAAAATACTGGAGTGGGTAGCCTAGCCCTTCTCCAGGAGACCTTCCTGACCCAGGAATCAAACCGGGGTCTCCTGCATTGCAGGTGGATTCTGTACCAGAGAGCTACCAGGGAAGCCCTAGGGTTTTTCAAGGGTAAACTGTAAATCAGTTAATACTTCTTTAGCATCATAAAAGACATTTATCATCCAGAGACAGCATCTTACCTGAGGAGGGTTTACTCCGGAGGCACTTATGATAAAACGAATAACAGAAGGATGACCACCCTCAATAGCATCCTATTTCATATTTATAGGAGGAACTTCCCTGTACAGCAAGGGTGGACTACCCTCCTGGTGAATACATGTCGAGAGAGTAAGCAACTGAAAGCCATGGGAAGGGGGGACCTAGGGAGAAGAGCCAGATACCAGGGCAGCTCCTGTTCGGGGGGTTGGGAGCCCTGAGACACCTGAAAGGCTGAACTAATCTTGGGGCTAGGAGAACAAAAATCTGGTCCAGGGCATGCCGAGATTGGGGTCCCGGTCAGTTCACACTCCACCTCAGGGTCCAGCCCTCAAGAATAAGGGTGACTTGGAAGTAAACCAGCTCTCCAAAATGGGTGGCCCAGAGGACTCCAGAAGTGGAAAGTGGATTAGGATGACCAAGGACTTCTAATGTCCCAAGGAGACTAGCATTGCAAACAAAAATCTTGCCTGGAGAAAGAAAGCACCCTAAGCTACAAATTACTTCTGTGATGATTTCAGATACAATGTCCAGTATGTAATCAAATATAAGCACGCACATGAGATGGGGCAATGAACTTAGCAGACACTATAAACAAGAAGAACGTTCCCTTGGAGGCTCTAGATAATGGAAATATGTGAGACACACACTTTAAAAATGTTTTATTTATTTTTAAATTACGGCTGCGCTGTGTCTTTGTTGCTTTGCTCAGGCTTTTCTCTAGTTGCAGCGAGAGGGGGGCTGCTTTTGGCTGTGGGGCGAGGGCTTCTCATTGCCCGGGAGCACAGGCTCTATATGCTTCGGCTGGAACCCCCGTCCCCTGCACTGGCAGGTGGGTTCTTATCTACTGCACCACCAGGGAAGTCCAAGACTCTTAGACACCTGTGCTTACTGTGTTCAAGGGGGAAACTTGTAAAGCTTGACAGTTTTGGCAGGAAACTACAAACTGTTCAATGTGACACAGCATACTTTAGAAAGAAATTTGAATGGGCTTCCCTGGAGAAGGCAATGACAAGCCACTCCAGTATTCTTGCCTGGCAGAGTCCCATGGACGGCGGAGCCTGGCGGGCTACAGTCCATGGGGTTGCAAAGAGTCAGACACGGCTGAGCCACTGAGGACAAGGAAGAAAACAACCCTGCGATGGAAGATCAGAGATGAAAGCAGGAACTTAAACACGAGCTGACTGTTCAAAACAACAGTGACCGTGTCTATGTCTTGTGCACTGTGTGTGTTTACACAGAGTTAAAACATGTGGCAATAATGCCCTCTGCCATGGAAGAGGATCCCCTGGGAGGGAGGCCACCAAGGCGCCGCCGGGAGCTGCTGGTCTGCACGCCCCTGCCTCATGGTTCCCTTCTCTGGCCCCAGGCCCTACCCCGGGGAGCTCCTCCCTGGTTTTGGAATTCCGCCAGGTGCCGGCCCCCCAGCTGGAGCACACCCCATTTGTGGGGAGGTGTTGGGCTTATTCACACATCTCCCTCGTTTGCTGGGCAGAATTGGTCACAAGTGTGTTGGTACCCTTTCATTTTCAGTTCTCCACCCAAACCCCCTCTTTTACATGGTGTTTCCATTGAATAGTACACACTCATTGCTAAAGACTAGAAAAACACAGAAATGCACCTAAATTAAGATATAAATCTCCTGTAATTGCCATGCTCGGAGTCACTGTTATAGACTTGGTGATCAGCTCTCTCTTTCTTTTTTTTTTTAAAGACATTATTTGGCTGCACTGGTTCTTAGTTGTGGCATATGGGATCTAGTTTCCTGGCCAGGGATCGAACCCAGGCTCCCTGCACCAAGTATTAGCCACTGGACCACCAGGGAAGTCCCCAGTCAGGTCTGTTTCTGTGTATGTGTGTGTCCCTTTTCTTTAAAAAGGGTGGGGGGGGGGTGGTAACATGCTGGTACACTGCACACCTTTTCCCGGGCCAGGAATGCTCTTCCAGAACAGGGTCTGAAAACCTGCAGTTCTGTCATATGGATATGTTGTGCTTCGGTTAGCCAGTCTCTTTCTGTCCCGCATTTGCTTCTTTCTCTTTTTGTCCTAAATGTTGCTATAATAAGTGACCATCCTGACACATACATGATTCTCTTTTGAGGATAAATTACTGGGAGTGTATTTGCTGTTTAGAAGCATTGTCCGTTTTAAGGCTTTGGAACTGTTATTCAGTCGCTCAGTCATGTCCAACTTTTTGCGACCCCGTGCACTGTAGCACTCCAGGCTTCACGATCTCCCAGAGCTTGCTCAAATTCATGTCCATTGACTCAGTGATGCCATCCAACCATCTCATCCTCTGACACCCCCTTCTCCTCCTGCCCTCAGTCTTTCCCAGCATCAGGGTCTTTTCCAGTGAATCAGCTCTTTGCATCAGGTGGCCAAAGTATTGGAGTTTCAGCTTCAGCATCAGTCCTTCCAATGAACACCCAGGACTGATCTCCTTTAGGATGGACTGGTTGGATCTCCTTGCAGTCCAAGGGACACTCAAGAGTCTTCTCCAGCACCACAGTTCAAAAGCATCAATTCTTCTGCATTCAACTTTCTTTATAGCCCAACTCTCACATCCATACATGACTACTGGAAAACCCATAGCCTTGACTAGACGGACCTTTGTTGGCAAAGTAATGTCTCTGCTTTTCAATATGCTTTCTAGTTTGGTCATAACTTTCCTTCCAAGGAGTAAGTGTCTTTTAATTTCATGGCTACAGTCACCATCTGCAGTGATTTTGGAGCCTAGAAAAATAAAGTCAGCCACTGTTTCCACTGTTTCCCCATCTATTTGCCATGAAGTGATGGGACCAGAGGCCATGATGTTAGTTTTCTCAATGTTGAGCTTTAAGCCAACTTTTTCACTCTCCTCTTTCACTTTCATCAAGAGGCTCTTTAGTTCTTCTTCACGTTCTGCCATAAGGGTGGTGTCATCTGCATATCTGAGGTTATTGATATTTCTCCCGGCGATCTTGATTCTAGCTGGGGCTTCCTCCAGTCCACCATTTCTCATGATGTACTCTGCATATACGTTAAATAAGTAGGGTGACAATATACAGCCTTGACGTACTCAATTTCCTATTTGGAACCAGTCTGTTGTTCCATGTACAGTTCTAACTGTTGCTTCCTGACCTGCATACAGGTTTCTCAAGAGGCAGGTCAGGTGGTCTGGTATTCCCATCTCTTGAAGAATTTTCCACAGTTTATTGTGATCCACACAGTCAAAGGCTTTGGCATAGTCCATAAAGCAGAAATAGATGTTTTTCTGGAACTCTCTTGCTTTTTCGATGATCCATTGGATGTTGGCAATTTGATCTCTGGTTCCTCTGCCTTTTCTAAAACCAGCTTGTACATCTGGAAGTTCATGGTTCATGTATTGCTGAAGCCTGGCTTGGAGAATTTTGAGCATTACTTTAGTAGTGTGTGAGATGAGTGCAATTGTGTGGTAGTTTGAGCATTCTTGGGCATTGCCTTTCTTTGGGATTGGAATGAAAACTGAACTTTTCCAGTCCTGTGGCCACTGCTGAGTTTTCCAAATTTGCTGGAATATTGAGTGCAGCACTTTCACAGCATCATCTTTGAGGATTTTAAATAGCTGAACTGGAATTCCATCACCTCCACTAGCTTTGTTCGTAGTGATGCTTCCTAAGGCCCACTTGACTTCACATTCCAGGATGTCTGGCTCTAGGTGAGTGATCACACCATCGTGATTATCTGGGTTGTGAAGATCTTTTTGTACAGTTCTTCTGTGTATTCTTGCCACCTCTTCTTAATATCTTCTGCTTCTGTTAGGTCCCTACCATTTCTGTCGTTTATTGAGCACATCGTTGTGTGAAATGTTCCCTTGGTATCTCTAATTTTCCTGAAGAGCTCTCTAGTCTTTCCCATCCTATTGTTTTCCTCTATTTCTTTGCATTGATTGCTGATATACAGTATAATCCAACATAAAAGTGGCTTAAGCAAAGATGGAGTTACATTCCTCTCCTATAGGTATTTGTCTGGGGGCACTCCAGATCTGACGTAGGCAGGCTGGAATGGCATCTCCACCCAGTCCTGCCAGCACCATCATCCTGGGATGTGGCTTTCATCCTCATGATCCAAGGTGACTGTTTAAGGGCCAACCACTATGTCCCCAAGCCAGTAGAGGAAGAAGACAGGTGTACCCCTTGCTTTTAAGGGGTACCCATCACTTCTGCTTACATCTCATCAGCCAAAACTTATTTAGTCACACAGCTACAGCCAGCTGAAGGGAAGGAGGGAAATGTAGTGAAAAACTGCCCAGGTAGAACTGAGGTCCTGGTACTGAAGCCATCAGAGTGGCTACAGGAGACAGCTGTGCTATGTACCGTGATGGGCTGAGTTGTGTCCCCTGGAAATTCACACGTTGTGTCCTAACCCCCAGCACCTCAGAATGTGACTGTAGTTGGAGAAAGGTCTTTAATGGTGTGATTAAGATAAAATGAAGTCATGACGGTGGGCCCTAATCCATATGACCATTGTCCTTACAAGAAAAGAAGATTAGGACCCAGACATGCATGAAAGGGGGCTTCCCAGGTGGCTGAGCCGTAAAGAATCTGCCAATGCAGGAGATGTGGGCTCGATCCTTAAGTCGGGAAGATTCCCTGGAGAAGGAAATGGCAGCCCACTCCAGTATTCTTGCTTGGAAAATCCTATGGACAGAGGAGCCTGCTGGGCTACGGTCCGTGAAGTCTCAAAAGAGTCGGACGAGTCTCAGCGACTAAACAACAAAAACAACAATGCATAGAAGGAAGAACACGTGAGGACGCAGGGAGAAGTCGGCCATCCACACAGCAAGGAGAGAGGCCTCAGGAGGAACTAGCCTGCTCACACCTTGGTCTTGGAGTTCAGCCTCCTCCAGGACGGTGAGAAGATAAATTCCTGCTGTTGGAGCCTCCCAGTCTGTGGGGCTTTGTTATAGCAGCCCTAGCAAATGAATACACTTATCTGTTGCCAGTTACATGGTGGCTTAACCACATAGGATGTCATAGTTGTTGTGGATTAGGAATCTGGGCACAGCTTAACGAGGTCCTTCACTCCCTGGTCTCCTGAAAGCCTGCCTTCAAGTACCATCTGCCTCTCACCTGAAAGCTGGATGGGGCAGGGATCTGCCTCCAAGCTCCTGTGACGTTGGCAGATTTAGTCCTCCCTGGGCTGCTGGCCACCTGGGCCTCCCACCATGGTGGCTGGCTTCAAGAACATGTGCAAGCCAAGGGGGTATGGACAGCCAGCTGGAGGGAAGGCTCAGTCCTCTGTAACGTAAACTCAGGAGCGCCACCTTTGCCCATTACACTGTTAGAGGTGTCAGTGAAAATTCAATTAAGTTAAAAAAGAATTTTATTCAAGCTAGGGGATATATATATATATACCTATGGCTGATTCATGTTGAGGTCTGACAGAAAACAACACAATTCTGTAAAGCAATAATCCTTCAATTAAAAATTTTTTTTAAAAATTGAAAAAAAATAAAGTGAAGATTATAACCCGGGAGACAAACTCTCAGAAGCTTTGAGAGAGCCTGTTAAAAGCCCAAGGCACGATCCCATACAGTTTTGAGATAAAGGATTATACATCAAAGCTCACTAAGGATATAGATAAACTCAAACAAACTGAGCAGTAAGTCATTACGACCCCCTACAGAGCTGGCAAAGAATGCTAATCTTGTAAGAAATTGCACTGCTAGGTCAGAAGGAAGGAAGGTTGATCTTTGCAGGCCAGGCGTCTCTCCAGTCTTTGATGTCTGGTTAATGGGGAAGGAAGGCAGACAGCATAGAGAACTTTCCATTTAACTTCTTTTGTCTGACCGTAGTATGTAAACTTTAATCAGAAGCAAGCCACCAGTGACAGCCCACACTCAGGATACGGCCAACCACAGTACCTGACCGCCTGGAGCCTGGCCACTGTGGCCTGTCCTGTGGAGAAGGGCTGTTATCTTATACATAACATCAGGGAACCGGGGCCCCAAGGCTGGCGGCGTGTTTCTCCGAGGTCCTTGCCCTGAAGGGGGCCGTCGCTGTTCCCGTGGGGACACGGTTTCCTGTGGCGGTGCTGGGTTTCCACTCACCTGGCTGCTTTGGGAAAACAGGCTCTGGAATCAGGTGGAGATGTGGCTTGTGGCCCAGAACCGGGGACTTCTCCTGGGGGCCACCCACGTGCCGCCCCTCGGCTTGCTCAGGGCCCCCCCTTCAGGTGCTGAGGCTCTGGAGCCCCGGGCCCGCCCACGCAGCCGGCCTCGGTCAAGGAGCGGGACACCCTTGGGTCAAGCGGTCATGCGGGTGAGGGACCTCTGGGGCCAAAGCTGCTGCTCGCTATACCAGCCACGGCCTCTCGCGACAGCAGGCGCAGACCAGGTAGGTTCTGACCAGCCGTGCCAGCCCCAAGCCCCTCGGTTCTTCCTCGGGCTGCGCAGTGACCCTCCAGGGATGTGCTCGTGTCGGGGACCCCACCTGGGCTCCGCCTGAGGCGTACCACTCCCCGCTCCCTTCTCTGCAGGGCTGTCCCGTGAGCTCTTCCTCCGCCCGGGACGCTGAGTGGGCAGGCTCCCCCGCGGGGTCTCAGGCTCCGAGCCCGTGGCCGGCCCGTCCTTCCACCCGCCCGCGTCACTTGGGGGCTCCTCTCCTAGTCGCTCGTTCGCCAGCTAGCCAGAGGCTCACTGCCGCCGCGCCCCGCCCCCGCGCCGCGCACCGCCCCCCGCCCCGCCCCGCCGTCGCGCCCCCGCCCCTCCGCGCCGCGCACCGCCCCCCGCGCCGCGCACCGCCCCCCGCACCGCCCCGCACCGCCCCGCCGTCGCGCCCCCGCCCCTCCGCGCCCCGCCTCTCCGCACCGCGCCCCGCCCCTCCGCACTGCCCCGCCCCGCCCCCGCGCCGCGCCCCGCCCCCGCCCCGCCCCCCGCCCCGCCCCGACGTCGTGCCCCCGCCCCTCCGCGCCGCGCCCCGCCTCTCCGCACCGCGCCCCGCCCCCCGCCCCGCCCCGCCCTCGCGCCCCCGCCCCTCCGCGCTGCGCCCCGCCCATTCTCGCGGCGCCCCGCCCCTCCGTGCCCGCCCCGCCCGCTCCGCACCGCCCACCTCGTTCTTTCCTGGGAGGAGCGCGCTGATGTCTGTGGCCTCGGCGGCTCCAGGCGGCGAGACGGCGGACGCGTAGAGCTGGGCGGGCGCCGCGTCTGGCCATTGGCGGAGGCCGCCGCCTCTGGCTGTCAATCCCGCCGGCCTGGCCCCGCCCCGCCCGACGGCGGAGCGTCGCGGGGCGTAAGGCCGAGGGGGCTGCCGGGACAGACCCAAGATGGCCGAGCGCCTGGGTTCCGTTCCTGCCCTCGGCCCCAAACCTCATTCATTGCCGCGCTGCTGAGCGGAGCCGCGAGCCAGCCCGAGGGCTCCGGGCGCTGTCCCCGCGGGGCGGCAGGCCGCCATGGCGACCCTGGAAAAACTGATGAAGGCCTTCGAGTCCCTTAAGTCCTTCCAGCAGCAGCAGCAGCAGCAGCCGCCGCCGCCGCCTCAGCCGCCTCAGCCGCCTCAGCCGCCGCCGCAGTCGCAGCCGCCGCCTCAGCCGCCCCCGCCGCCGCCGCTTGGCCCAGCCGTGGCCGAGGAGCCGCTGCACCGACCGTGAGTACTGACCCGCCGCAGCTCGGCCCCAGCCCTCCCCGGCCTTCGCCAGCCTCCCGCGGAGGCACGGAGGCGGCCCCGGCCCTCTGCCCTCCCGGCTGCCCAGTTTGGGGAGGAACCGGGGTTGCGTTGTGAGCAGGACTCGGCCGAGCCGAGGCCGCGTCCAGCCCCCACTCTTCTGCTCTGAGGGGAGCAGGGCCGCGCGGGCGCTGGACGCTCCCCGAGGAGCCCGGAATTGGGAGCCCGAGTGATGCGGGGACAGTGGTGACCTCATGCCCGGGGACGTCGGGCTGGAGGGCGGGGGAGCGCGCGCGGTCCAATGGGGAGCCTCTGGCGGGGCCCCCTTTAAACAGGCTGGGAGTCAGTCGGGCCTGTCTTCCCGTAGCCTCAGGGCTTTTCGTTTAGTTCGGGGGTCGCAGCAGAAGACTGAAGTGTTGGAAAGAGACCGGCTTGTCTCAGTTCAAGTCGGTCTGCAGGCCCCTTAAATGAGCGGTGGTCGCCCCGTAAGTGTGAACTTAGCCTAGATGGTTGTTATTGACACACAAGAAACAATGAAACGGACTTCAATACTGGGAAGAGTGGACTGAAGTTTATTACTTGTCTGCAGTTGGAAATAAATCACATCTTGCTGAGGGAGAGGTTAATCGTCGGGGCGAGTGGTGTACATTTCACGGGCATCGCAGTCACGCTGGCCAGAACCTGGATGGGTGTCTGCGGACAGTCCCCTGTCGCAGACATCCTGGTACTGTTCGGAAGCAGGGGGTCTCGGTTGCTTGTGCTAGGGAACTTTTCCAAACAGAAGAAGAGAGACCATTTGATGTCACCTTCTTACAGAGCCCAAGTACTTTTCCTTGAAGTCTTGGGTGTTCCGCAGAGGTCAGGGCGTGCTCTGCTACAGTTCAGGCCTTTCTTTCATGTGCGGGTGTTTTATTTCTCATCTGGATTTGTACAAGACGGCATTTAATGAGAACAGTTTTTGGGAAGCAGCCCCTTTAAGAAGTTCACCTTAATGTTAAGATGGATTCATTTTCAGTAATGTTTTCATCTTTGTTTCTGATATGATTCCTTGCTGTGTCCTGAGGTTTAATCAGGAAATGAGTATTTGGGGAGTCATTTTGGCTTATCTGTTAAAATGTAGCAGTAAAGCGCTTTTTCTGCTAAAAGGTGAAAAACTTGTTTGGATACTTTGAGAAAAAAGAATCTTTTTTTAGCAACTTGACGTTTCTCTGCAGCAAATAACTTGTAACCGTGACCCATTCCAGACTTAGCATAGTGCTTCTCCGTGGAGGTAGAAGTCCGAGAAGTTCACGCATCTCGGCATCTCATGGATCTTGTGTACAAACAGGAAGCACCAGGCAGGCTCTGGGTGGGAAGGAACGTCTTCCTGCCGTCCCTGTCTGCTGTTCCAGCGCTTGGCCTGTCATCTTTGCATAAACAATACATTAACATGATACAAATGCCAAAATTGCAGACAGGTAATTAAAATGTCGCTCTCCCGTTCCTTTCTCCTGAGTGCCTAACTCCGTTCCAGAGGTAGGCACTTGTTACACTTCTTCCTTGTGTATCCTACCTGGTATAACTTGTGTATATATATGGATAGACTTTAAATTTTTTAAAAACAAAAATACTTCAGAATAGCAGCTTTGAAAGGTTCTTAGCATGCTCTGAAATCAATTGCATTTGGCTTAATTATAGTTATAAAATGCATAAATATATTTTTATGTACTTTGCTGTTGAGAAAGCAGATACTCATTGATTTTGAGTAACAAACTCCCTGCTTACAAATTTGGATCTTAGCATTTCTGTTCATATGCTTCAGCTGAAAAAGCCCTTCCCCACAATAAGATTGGCCAAAAGCAATGAGAAAGTAACTGTTCTGTTTTTATGGTTCTTACTGTCTGTGGAACTATAGTGGCACCAGCTGAGCGTGGACTCTGATTAAGGACCTGAGTGCCTACTATGGGCTCAGTGTATGGTATGCAGGGCTTCCTCGTGGTGCTGGCTACAGTCTCTAGAAGGCTGGCGTGCAGGGGAGTACCAGAGCTTGGCAGGGTCCTCACTGCAATTATGAGGTAGTTGTCACGGGCCTTTGGCACTTTTTCACTTTCCTTCGTATTCCCTCCTAGTTTTTCCCTGACTTTAATTATTTGCTGAACATCGAACGAGTGCCAGCCAGTATCCTAAATAGGTGCAGCGCTATGGCCTTGAACAGATAAAGCTCTGCCCTCGTGAAGCTTACGTTTTAGTGAGGGACATAGACTGTAAACAGGGTACATAGGTAAAATACACAGTATGTTAGATAGCGATAAATGGAGGAGGAATAACAGCAAACAGGGACGAGTCAAGACCAGGCCCAGGGAGCAGGTCCGGACTTCGCAGAGAGGACTAGCGAGGTGGTAGGTGTGGCCTGTTGAATTCGGGAGAAGAGACTCTCAGTGGGAGCGGAGGTCAGGTCTGAGAGGTAGAGGAGTGCCTCGCCAGATCAGTAATCCCTTCCAGGTGGATTAAAGACAGTGGCACTTACTCTAAGTGAGGTGGGAAGTCATTGGAGGGTTTGATCAGAGGAGTGGAAGGATTTGAGTTCCGTTTTAAAATGAATACTGGCTGAGAACTGAGTTGACGGACAGCCTGGGCAGCAGCAGGAAGGCAGTTAGGAAGTTAGTGACGTGATCAGGTGCGAGATGATGGTGAATTCTGTCAGGCTGTTGGCAGTGGCAAGGTGGGAAATGGCTGAATTTTGAAGGTAAAACCAACAGGACTTGTTCTTCTCTGCTGAGTATAATTTAGCCATAGTGGGTATTATCATTTAGGGTTATATTCAACTGCAAATAGCAGAAACTCTTCTACAGTAACTTAAACAGATAAGAATTTATTATGAGACAAAAAGAGATCCGTGTGAGGAAATTCCACAATGACTGGGGGTGCCCAGCTTTGTTTTTTGTACTTAACTTGTAAGTCCCTGTCCTCCTTCTTTCCCATTTTTTAAGTTGAGTTATTGTCTTTTTGTTGGATTGTAACAGTTCTTCATAATATTCTTGGTGCTAGACGCTTATCAGATACATGATTTGTGAAATGATACTCCCTCTCTTGGGTTGTCTCTTCACTTTTTTTCCCTGCACTGCCTGGCTGTGGGGTCTCAGTTCCCTGACCAGGGACAGAACCCAGGCCCTCGATGGTGAGAGTGGAGTCCAACCACTGGACCACCAGGGGAGTCCCCCCCCCCCACAGTCTTTTTTTAAAAATGTTTTGAAGATGGATTTATTTTTGGCTGTGGGGAGTCTTTGTTGCTGCACCCAGGCTTTCCTCCAGTTGCAGTGAGTGGGGACGACTCTTCCTTGTGGTGTGTGGGCTTTAGTCGTTGTGGTCCACGGGCTTAGTTGCTCCGAGGCACGTGGGATCTTCCCAAACCAGGGATTGAACTGATGTCCTTTGCGTTACAAGGTGAATTTTTAACCACTGGACCTCCAGGGAAGGGCCCCCCACCTGCCCCCCTCTGCCCCATACAATCTGGATTTCTGTTAATTTTGTATCACAATTTCAAGTGAAATGTGAGTCCTCCAACTTTATTCCTTTTCAAGATAGTTTTGGCTACTCTGGGCCCCTTGTGTTTCCATTTAAACTATAAGAGCAGATTGCCTGTTTCAGTGAGGAAGCCAGCCGGGATTCTCTGATGGGGATTGCATTGAATCTGTGGATCAACTCGGCGAGTATTGGCGTCTCATCCACAGGAAGGCTTCTGGTTCTTGAACACTGGCCCACTCCTTATGCGCACGGTCAGACAGTGTTCCAGGCTTTGTGAGCACATCTCTAGCTGCCGTTCAGCTCTGCCATGTGGGTTAGAGCAGCCGGAAGCTCCAGCTAGATGAACAAGTGTGCCTCTGTTCCAATAAGATTTTGTTAGTGACGTGGAACTTTGAATTTTGTGTGTAACTTTCTCATGTCATAAAATATTATTCTTTGATGTTTTGTTTTATTTTGTGTTTTGGTTAACCATTTAAAAATAAAAATGTAAGAACACTTCTTAGACTGTCTAGGACAGGCAGGCTCTGGTTTGCCCCCCACCCCGGATTAGATATGCTGAGACCACTTTGGGGAAGCATTTTTTCTTAACTAGCTTAAAAAATTATAAAAATTACGCACATACATTGTAACAGCATCTTCAGCTAGCACAGAAGATGACAAGCAAGACTTCCTCCCTGGCTGTCCTAGCCTTAGTCTCTAAAAATAACAATTAAGTTTCTTTTGTTTTCTCTGACGTTTTAGTGCACGTACAAGTCTTTTTTTTTTTTTTTGCTCACACTATATTTTTTCACTTAGCACTATATCAAAGGTGTTATTTCATAGCAGTGCATGTAATTCTTACTGGTTGGCTATGTAATAGTGTAGAATTTCTTTGTAAAAGAGGACTCACAGAGGTGTAAAGGCAGAGGTCTTTCCAGTGCTGTCCACATTCAGAGGCCCCACCCCATTACCTCTGGTCCCAGCAAGTGAGCCCACCACTCAGTAAACCACAGATAAGACTTGCCGCGGATCCTTGCTGCTCAGCGTGTGGTTTCAGGGCCGGCAGTTTGGTATCACTTGGGAGCGTGTAAGAAGTACAGAATCTCTGCCCGACCTTAGACCTGCGGAGTCAAGAGTCTGCATTTTAACAAGGTTTGTGAGCAATTTATGTGCACATAAAGCTTGAGAAGCTCCACTGTAGATGATCAGGCTGTATCTTTCTGATGTTATAGTACAATATGAAATATCATTAATACAATAATGCCATCTGCATTTGGGAGGGAAGACTTAAGGCACTCACGGTGCAGCTGTAGCTGAGGCGGTATCGTCTCTCTGTCCTAGGCTGTGGGGCGTTTGTGTGGCTGTAAAGTAGGTTGTAACACTGCCAAAGGAGCTGTGGTGGCATTAAGAGCCCCGGCCACTGGGAGCGGGGACTTCAGTGGGGACTGGACGAGATGACCTGGAAGGACTCCTTTCAGCCAGGTGCCTGTCGTGTGCCAGGGCCTGTTCTGGGCCCTTGGGTTACAGCGGTGAGCAAGGGCTGGTGATCAGTCCGATGGAGAAAAACGAAACAGAATTCGGGGGAGCGGCGCTGTGGGGTGTGGGTGAGGGTGTGAAGTGCACTGAGAAGGTGCCTCTGAAGCGGAGGGAGGGAGCGGGCGGTGTGGGAGTCTGAAGGCGGGGCGTGAGGAGACCGGGCAGGGAGGGGAGGGGCAGCCCCGACAGCCTCATACCGCAGTCTGAGGACTTCGGATATTCCCCTGCCCAGATGCACACTTGTGTCGTCAAACAAGTGATGCAACGTATGACGCTCAGCCAGCGCCAGGTGCTGGTGCGAAAGAAACTGGGTCACTTCATCGTCGCTGGTGGGACTTCGAAAGGGGAGAGCTGCTCTGGAAAACAGCTCATGGCAGTTTCTTACAGAACTGAACTTTTGACTACTCTGTGATCTGGCTATAGCACTCCTGGGGGTTTATCCCAGAGAAGTGAAAACGTATGTTTACATAAATCTGTGCACAAGTGTTTGTGGCAGCTTTATCATAGTAGCTCCAAACTGGAATCCACTTAGATGTCTTTCAACAGGGGATTGGTTAGACTACTGAGCAGTAGAAAAAGGCTCAGGCTCCTGATAACACACGCAACAGCTAAGGCAAATGTTAAGGAGATTGTGCTAGTGAGAACAGCCAATCCCCAAAGGTGACGCACTGTTTGAGAATGAAGTGAAACGCACTCAGTCCTGCCTGACTCTTTGCGACCCCATGGACTAGACGGTCCCTGGAATTCTCCAGACCAGAATCCTGGAGTGGGTAGCCTTTCCCTTCTCCAGGGGATCTTCCCAACCCAGGGATCGAACGCAGGTCTCCCCCACTGCAGGTGGAGTCTTTACCAGCTGAGCCACCAGGGAAGCCCTACATACTGTCTGATTCTGCTTATATAACATCTTTGAAATGACACAGTTGTAGGAGCGGAGAATAAAGGAGTGGTTGCCAGGGTTAGGAGCAGGGTGGAGGGTGAGGGAGTGGGTGTGGTTCTGAAGGGCAGCTCAGGGATCACCATGGTGATGGGAGTGTCCCCTCTCGTGACTGGTGGCAGATACACAAAGCATATACATCTGAGAAATTGTGTGGAGCCACATAGATGCACACAGATGAGTAAGCCTGGAAATCTGAAGATCAGTATCACTATTCTGTAGCGCTGTTCTGGTGTCATTGTTTTGTAAAATGTTCCCCTTGGGGGAGACTGGGGAAACTGTACCCTGAATTTTGTATATTTCTTATGGTAGCACATGAATCTGCAATTACCTCATTAAAAACTTGAACAATAAAGGCCACCCTGGTGGACAAGGGAGTAGGAGTGAAAGAGGCTATCGAAGTGATGGAAGCTGATTGGAAGTAATCAGATTAGCTGAGGGGCTGTTAAGGGACTCAAAGCCGGAGCTGGGGTGGCTGGTGCCCGCGGGGTGGTCCCCTCAGGAGGGAGGGCTGCTGGACTGCAGCCAGATTTTTAAGAGAAATTAAGGTTATGATTTACGTATCATAAGATCCACCGTTTCAAAGTGTACAATTTAGTGGTTTTTAGTACGATCATAAGGTTCTGCAGCCATCACTCCTATCTAATTTCTGGGACATTGCATCACTCACAAAGAAAGCCCCTCTCTGCAGCAGTCAGTCCCCGTCCCCTCTGCCTCCCCCCAGCCCCTGGCAACCCCTGATCTGTTTCTGTCTCTATGGAGCTGCCAGTTCTGGATGTTTCTTATGAACGGAATCATTCACATGGGGCCTTTGTGTCAGATTTTATTCACTTAGCGTAACAGATTGGACTTTGAATTGCACTTTCTTCTATAGTATTCAGTTAAATCACCAGTAAGAAAGGCATTAATAGCTTTTTTCTGTGCTATAGACTGGTAGCGGGGAACTATTAGGTCTTGCTGTCCCTAGCCAAACGACTTTTTTTTTTGGCCACACCACACAGCCTGAGGAATCTTAGTTCCCCGACTAGGGACTGAACCAGGGCCCTTGCCATTTGTGAAAATGCCGAATGCTAACCACTGGGCTGCCAGAGAATCCCCTCAACCAGTACTTTTATTTTAAAATTATGTCTGAAACATAATTCCAAAGTGACTTAGGTGTTGTATTCCTTCTTTGAAAAAAGAGGATCTTTCCAAAGGAGTTCTAATCTTCTAGGAACACTCTCACATTAGTCTAGTACTTGGCTAAAGTTAAAGAGCCACTGATGAGAAACCAGAAGACCTGGCTCTCTGCCTGGCCCTTTGCTGCCGTGCTCCTGCACCGGGCCGCCCCTGGACCTCAGTTATGCCTCCTGTGTGGGGCGTGTAGGCCCTGACTCGGGGTGTGTGTGTGAAAGGACCCGTGAGCATGAACAGCAAGACCAGTGCAGGGTGATGGTGTCTTCAGTCCCTGAGGTGGTCCAGGTCTTCTCTTGCACACCCTCAACCCGGAATCAAATTTTTCATGCTTCATCTTAAAATAACCTAATTCTAAAAATGTGAATTTAGATGAGAGGGCTTCAGTTCCTGTTTTCAGAATTCTTTCTTCAATAATCAGTTTGATTGTGCTGTGCTGTACCAGGGCTTCCCTGGTAGCTCAGACGGTAAAGAATCTGCCTGTAATGTGGGAGACCCAGGTTCGATCCCTGAGTCGGGAAGATCCCCTGGAGAAGGGAATGGGAACCCACTCTAGTATTCTTGCCTGGAGAATTCCCATGGACAGAGGAGCCTGGCTGACCACAGTCCATGGGGTCGCAGAGAGTCAGATACGACTGAGTGACTAGCATTGTCACTTACTGTGATGTAGAGACCTTGATTTTCATAGGTCCCTCCTTACGGATGACAACCACAATGGTGTGGTCATTCACCTAAAGTTAGACATCCTGGAGTGTGAAGTCAAGTGGGCCTTGGGAGGCATTACTACAAACAAAGCTAGTGGAGGTGATGGAATTCCAGCTGAGCTATTTCAAGTCCTAAATGATGATGCTGTTAAAGTGCTGCACTCAATATGCCAGCAAATTTGGAAAACTCAGCAGTGGCCACAGGATTGGAAAAGGTCGGTTTTCATTCTAATCACAAAGAAAGGCAATGCCAGAGAATGTTCAACCTACCGTACAATTGCGCTCATTTCACATGCTAGCAAAGTAATGCTCAAAATCCTTCAAGCTGGGCTTCAGCAGTACATAACTGAGAACTTCCAGGTGTACAAGATGGATTTAGAAAAGGCAGAGGAAGCAGAGATCAAATTGTCAACATTCGTTGGATCATAGAGAAAGCAAGGGAATTCCAAAAAAAAAAATCTGCTTCGTTGGCTACACTAAAGCCTTTGATTGTGTGGATCACAACAAACTGTGGAAAATCCTTAAAGAGATAGGAATACCAGACCACCTTACCTGCCTCCTGAGAAATCTGTGTGCAGGTCAAGAAGCAACAGTTAGAACTGGACATGTAACAACGGACTGGTTCAAAGTTGGGAAGGGAGTACGTCAAGGCTGTATATTGTCACCCTGCTTATTTAACTTATATGCAGAGTACATCATGCGAAATGCCAGGCTGGATGAATCACAAACTGGAATCAAGATTGCCAGGAGAAATACCAATAACCTCAGATATGCAGATTGATACTACCCTAAGGGCTTCCCTGGTGCCTCAGCTAAGAATCCGCCTGCAATGTGGGAGACCTGGGTTCCATCCCTGGGTTGGAAAATGCCCTGGAGAAGGGAAAGGCTACCCACTCCAGTATTCTGGCCTGGAGAATTCCATGGACTATATAGTCCATGGGGTCATAAAAAGTCGGACACGAGTGAGCGACTTTCACTCACCACCCTAATGGCAGAAAGTGAAGAGGAACTAAAGAGCCTCGTGATGAAAGTGAAAGAGGAGAGTGATAAAGCTGGCTTAAAACTCAACATTCAGAAAACTAAGATCATGGTGTCTGGTCCCATCACTTTTTGGCAAATAGATGGGAAAACAATGGAAACAGTGACAGACATTATTTTCCTGGGCTCCAAAATCACTGCAGATGGTGACTGCAGCCACAAAATTAAAAGATGTTTGTTCCTTGGAAGAAAAGCTATGAAAAACCTAGACAGTGTATTAAAAAGCGGAGCCATTACTTTGCTGACAAACGTCCATCCAGTCAAAGCTGTGGTTTTTCCAGTAGTTGTACGGATGTGAGAGCTGGACCATAAAGAAGGCTGAGAGCGGAAGAATTGATGCTTTTGAACTGTGGTGTTGGAGAAGACTCTTGAGAGTCCCTTGGACTGCAAGGAGATCCCACCAGTCCATCCTAAAGGAAATCAGTCCTGAATATTCATTGGGAAGGACTGATGCTGAAGCTGAGGCTCCAATACTTTGGCCACCTGATGCAAAGAGCTGACTCATTGGAAAAGACCCTGATGCTGGGAAAGATTGAAGGCAGGAGGAGAAGGGGATGACAGAGGATGAGATGGTTGGATGGCATCACCGGCTCCATGGTCATGAGTTTCAGCAGGCTCCGGGAGATAGTGAAGGACAGAGGAGCCTGGCGTGCTGCAGTCCATGGCGTCCTAAAGAGTCAGGTGTGACTTGACTGAACAACAACAACCACCTCACAGATGCGTGTTCATGTACAGGTTGCATCATTACACAGAGGGGATGATGGTGGTTTGTTTTGGTTTTGAAGGTGGAGTTTATCAAAAACGATTGAAAAGTGAGGGCAGTTCTGACCCTGTCTTTCCAGCTCGAACCTTGTTCATCCCGTCCCAGCTTAGATCAGGGCGGTGCCATTTCAATCACTTTAATTCCCATATTTACACCTTACGTAGAAGCTGTCAGTTTGACCTATCAGTTCAACAACCTAAGTAAATCTCTTGGGGGAACGAAATCGTTGTAGTTTTCTTAAACCGCCAAGTTGTTTATTGCACAGAATAAGAAGTCTTACAAATAGCTGTGAAAAGAAGAGAAGCAAAAAGCAAAGGAGAAAAGAAAAGATACTCCCATGTGAATGCAGAGTTCCAAAGAATAGCAAGGAGAGATAAGAAAGCCTTCCTCAGCAATCAACGCAAAGAAATAGAGGAAAACAACAGAATGGGAAAGACTAGAGATCTCTTCAAGAAAATTAGAGATACCAAGGGAATATTTCATGCAAAGATGGGCTCGATAAAGGACAGAAATGGTATGGACCTAACAGAAGCAGAAGATATTAAGAAGAGGTGGCAAGGATACACAGAAGAAATGTACAAAAAAGATCTTCATGACCCAGATAATCACAATGGTGTGATCACTCACCTAGAGCCAGACATCCTGGAATGTGAAGTCAAGTGGGCCTTAGGAAGTATCACTACAAACAAAGCTATTGGAGGTGATGGAATTCCAGTTGGGCTATTTCAAATCCTGAAACGTGATGCTGTGAAAGTGCTGCACTCAATATGCCAGCAAATCTGGAAAACTCAGCAGTGGCCACAGGACTGGAAAACGTCAGTTTTCATTCCAATCCGAAAGAAGGGCAATGCCAAAGAATGCTCAAACTACTGCACAATTGCACTCATCTCACACGCTAGTAAAGTAATGCTCAAAATTCTCCAAGCCAGGCTTCAGCAATACATGAACCGTGAACTTCCAGATGTTCAAGCTGGTTTTAGAAACGGCAGAGGAACCAGAGATCAAACTGCCAACATCCACTGGATCATTGAAAAAGCAAGAGAGTTCCAGAAAAACATCTATTTCTGCTTTATTGACTATGCCAAAGCCTTTGACTGTGTGGATCACCATAAACTGGAAAATTCTTCAAGAGGTGGGAATACCAGACCACCTGACCTGCCTCTTGAGAAACCTGTATGCAGGTCAGGAAGCAACAGTTAGAACTGGACATGGAACAACAGACTGGTTCCAAATAGGAAAAGGAGTACGTCAATGCTGTATATTGTTACCCTGCTTATTTAACTTCTATGCAGAGTACATCATGAGAAACGCTGGGCTGGAAGAAGCACAAGCTGAAATCAAGATTGCTGGGAGAAATGTCAATAACTTCAGATATGCAGATGACACCACCCTTATGGCAGAAAGTGAAGAAGAACTAAAGAGCCTCTTGATGAAAGTGAAAGAGGAGAGTGAAAAACTTCACTTAAAGCTCAACATTCAGAAAACTGAGATCATGGCATCTAGTCCTATCACTTCATGGGAAATAGATGGGGAAACAGTGGAAACAGTGTCAGACTTAATTTTTTTGGGCTCCAAAATCACTGCTGATGGTGATTGCAGCCATGAAATTAAAAGACACTTACTCCTTGGAAGGAAAGTTATGACTAACCTAAATAGCATATTTAAAAGCAGAGACATTACTTTGTCAACAAAGGTCCATCTAGTCAGTTCAGTTCAGTCGCTCAGTCGTGTCCGACTCTCTGCGACCCCATGAACTGCAGCACGCCAGGCCTCTCTGTCCATCACCAACTCCCGGAGTCTACCCAAACCCATGTTCATCGAGTCGGTGATGCCATCCAACCATCTCATCCTCTGTCGTCCCCTTCTCCTCCCGCCCCCAATCCTACCCAGCATTAGGGTCTTTTCCAATGAGTCAACCCTTCGCATGAGGTGGCCAAAGTATTGGAGCTTCAGCTTCAACATCAGACCTTCCAATGAACACCCAGGATTGATCTCTTTTAGGATGGATTGATTGGATCTCCGTGCAGTCCAAGAAACTCTCAAGAGTCTTCTCCAACACCACAGTTCAAAAGCATCAACTCTGCGGCGCTCAGCTTTCTTCACTGTCCAACTCTCACATCCATACATGACCACTGGAAAAACCATAGCCTTGACTAGACGGACTTTTGTTGGCAAAGTAATGTCTCTGCTTTTAAACAGGCTATCTAGGTTGGCCATAACCTTCCTTTCAAGGAGTAAGCGTCTTTTAATTTCATGGCTGCAGTCACCATCAGCAGTGATTCTGGAGCCCAAAAAAGTAAAGTCTGACACTGTTTCCACTGTTTCCCCATCTATTTCCCATGGAGTGATGGGACCAGATGCCATGATCTTAGTTTTCTGAACGTTGAGCTTTAAGCCAACTTTTTCACTCTCCTCCTTCACCTTCATCAAGAGGCTCTTTAGTTCTTCTTCACTTTCTGCCATAAGGGTGGTGTCATCCGCATATCTGAGGCTATTGATATTTCTCCCGGCAATCTTGATTCCAGCTTGTGTTTCTTCCAGCCCAGCGTTTCTCATGATGTACTCTGCATATAAGTTAAATAAGCAGGGTGACAATATACAGCCTTGACGTACTCCATCTAGTCAAGGCTGTGGTTTTTCCGGTAGTCATGTATGGATGTGAGAGTTGGACGGTAAAGAAAGCTGAGCGCCGCAGAGTTGATGCTTTTGAACTGTGGTGTTGGAGAAGACTCTTGAGAGTCCCTTGGACTGCAAGGAGATCCAACCAGTCCATCCTAAAGGAGATCAGTCCTGGGTGTTCATTGGAAGGACTGATGTTGAAGCTGAAACTCCAATACTTTGGCTACCTATGCGAAGAGTTGACTCATTGGAAAAGACCCTGATGCTGGGAAGGATTGGGGGCAGGAGGAGAAGGGGACAACAAAGGATGAGATGGCTGGATGGCATCACCGACTCAATGGACATGGGGTTGGGTAGACTCCAGGAGTTGGTGATGGACTGGGAGGCCTGGCATGCTGCAGTTCATGGGGTTGCAAAGAGTCGGACACGACTGAGCGACTGAGCTGAACTGAACTGATTCTTCAGTGTGATAAAAGAGATTTTGTCAGGTAATTATTTAGGTAGCAATCAGGTAGTTTGTTTTTATGCTTCTCACTCAAAATAGGTGCGTGCACGCGTGATCAGTCGTGTCGACTCTTCGAGACCCCATGGACTGTAGCCTGCCAGGCTCCTCTGTCCATGGAGTTATCCAGGCAAGAATCCTGGAGTGGTTGCCATTTCCTTCTCCAGGGGGTCTTCTCTCCCCAGAGATGAAACCACAGCTGTTGCTTCTCCTGCGTTAACAGGCGGATTCTTTACCACTAGCGCCACCTAGTCATTATTGTTTGAATTTTAATATAAGATCCGTCACCACTGAAGACCGTCCATCTACCTGAAAAGTTTTATGATTTTAGAGCTACCTGTTGAGTGCAGAAAAGACTAAAATTTAATCAGGGCAGATGTTTTCCCCCTCAAATCGGTGTGGATTGCTGGGAAGTGACTTTGGATGAGTTAGAAGAGAGATCTGAACCATGCGCTTTCTTCGTAGCTGACCGTGATGGGACGTGTACTCACTCTTCCTGGCAGTAAAGCTGTGACAGTCAGGGTCACAGACGGGCCGTCACTGACGTCTTGGTCACACCTGAGGGCTGCAGCTCGGACTCCACAAGCTGCTTGAGCTCAGTCGTGTGGGACTGCTCTTCAGGGTCTCTCTTTTTTTAAGCTTTGCTGTTTCTACTTCTCTTTCCATCTCTTGGTCTTAGAAACTCAAGGTTAACAGAATTATCATTTATCTTCCGAAACCTGTTGGTAAGATTGACTCAAGACTTTTGAGTCAGTTTTATTGTGTATTTAACCTACTACTTTGGTCTTCCCTTGTGGCTCAGCCGGTAGACTCTGCCTGCAATGCAGGAGACCTGGGTTTGATCCCTGGGTTGGGAAGATCCCCTGGAGAAGGGAAAGGCTACCCACTCCAGTATTCTGGCCTGGAGAATTCCATGGACTAAGTCCATGGGGTTGCGAAGAGTCAGACACGACTGAGCGACTTTCACTTTCTTTCACTTTCAACCTACTCTTGTACGGCAAGCACTTGCCCACTCCTTTGTTGTCTGTGAAACACCTGTCCAGTGTAGGTGCTGGGCTGAGTGCCCGTGAGAGGCACACCCTTGTTTTCAGTGAGTCTGTCATCCCTGGAGAGGTAACCGTGGGAACCGTTCCTTCCAGAGTGTGATCCAGGTGCTGGCTCATGGCAGGGTCTGGGGCAGGAGCCCCGGGGGAATAGGGCAGGCTTCCCCGATGGCTCAGCAGTAAAGAATCTGCCTGCAATGCAAGAGAGGGAGATACAGGTTTGACCCCTGGGTCAGGAAGATCCCCTGGAGACAGGAGATGGCTGTCTGATCCAGTATTCTTGTCTGGAAAACCCCATGGGCAAAGGAACCTGGTGAGCTACAGTCCATGGGGTTGCAAAGAGTCGGACACCACACACACACACACACACACACACACACACACACACACACATCTTTCTCTCTATCCCCACGGGGAGCTCAGAGGAGGAGCTAGACCCAAGCAGACAACACAAGAGTGTACTTTTATTTGGATGGGTGAAGTTGGTATTCGGTCTTTGATTTTTTGCTTGTGTCATAAATTTTGCTCGGGTTCTAGCATGGGGCCTCGGGTGCAGCACACGTGGGTCTTGAGGAAATCAGGCAGCAGGTTCAGAAAGTGGTATCATTTTTTGTTACCTGTATTCTTGTGGCCTAGTCCACATATGAGGAGAGAGACACAGTTCTTTTTAAAGCTTATATTTGTATTGATCACTTTTCTGTTGTGACCATCTTAGGTAGCGAGGTGCACTCAATTTAGTGTTTGTCAGCTTTTTCTGATGGCCATCCCCCCAGGAGTTGTTTTAGACCCCAGGGTAAGAGGCTGCCCACAGAGGGGTCACTGCCTGTAGAGCTGGGAGACCGGGTGTGTGAATGCAGCTCATTTAAGGCCTTGGTGAGTTTTCACTTTGGAAGGGAGCCATACAGAAGAGAGTTAGTTTGCCTCCTAACTTGTTGGGAGAGGTCAGTGTTCTTTAATTTTCTTGATGACTTAAGGTCTTCAACTAGGTGAGCTGCTGTAATCGAGACTTTAATGTGGTGGCTCAAAGAAGAGAGCATTTAAACTCTCATAGTACTTTCTTTTTCAAACTGAGGTCTAATATACACATACACACACACACACACATATCTAATAGTTACTGTTGTTCACTCCCTCAGTCATGTCTGACTTATTGCAACCCCATGGACTGCAGCACCCCGAGCTTCCCTGTCCTTCACAATCTCCCAGAGTTTGTTTGCTCAAACTCATGTCCATTGAGTCAGTGGTGCCATCCAACCATCTCATCCTCTGTCACCCCCTTCTCCTCCTGCCTTCAATCTTTCTCAGCATCAGAGTCTTTTCTTAAGAGTTGGCTCTTCACATCATGTGGCCAAAGTAGTGGAGCTTCAGCCTCAGTTCAGTTCAGTTGCTCAGTTGTATCCCACTCTTTGCAACCCCATGGACTGCAGCATGCCAGGCCTCCCTGTCCATCACCAACTCGCAGTTTACTCAAACCCATGTCCATTGAGTCAGTGATGCCATCCAAACATCTCATCCTCTGTTGTCCCCTTCTCCTCCTGCCGTCAGTCTTCCCCAGTCTTTCCTGAGTCTCTCCCATGAGGAAGCTTCCATAAGCCTCTTATCCTTCTCCATCAGAGGGCAGACAGAATGAAAACCACAATCACAGAAAACTAACCAATCTGATTCCATGGACCAGAGCCCCGTCTAACTCAGTGAGCTATACGTCATGCTGTGTAGGGCCACCCAGGACAGATGGGTCATGGTGGAGAGCTCTGACAAAACGTGGTCCTCTGGAGAAGGGAAGGGCAAACCACTTCTGTGTTCTTGCCTTGAGAACCCGTGAACAGTATGAAAAGGCAGCTCTAGCGTCGGTCCTTCCAATGAATATTCAGAGTTGATTTCCTTTAGGATTGACTGGTTGGATCTCCTTGCAGTCCAAGGGACTCTCAAGAGTCTTTTCCAGCACCACAATTCAGAAGCATCAGTTCTTTGGCGCTCATCCTTCTTCACAGTCCAACTCTCACATCCATACCTGCCTACTGGAAAAACCATAGCCTTGACTAGATGGACCTTTGTCAGGAAAGTAATGTCTCTGCTTTTTAATACGCTGTCTAGGTTTTTCATAGCTTTTCTTCCAAGGAGCAAGCGTCTTTTAATTTCATGGCTGCAGTCACCATCTGCAGTGATTTTGGAGCCCAAGAAAATAAAGTCTGACACTGTTTCCACTGTTTCCCCATCTATTTGCCATGAAGTGATGGGACCAGATGCCATGATCTTAGTTTTTTGAATGTTGAGTTTTAAGCCGGCTTTTCACTCTCCTCTTTAACCTTCATCACGAGGCTCTTTAGTTCCTCTTCACTTTCTGCCATTAGGTTGGTGTCACCTGCATATCTGAGGTTATTTATATTTTTCCTGGCAATCTTGATTCCAGTTTGTGCTTCATCCAGCCTGGCATTTCGGATGATGTACTCTGCATAGACGTTAAGTAACCAGGGTGACAATATACAGTCTTGACATACTCCTTTCCCAGTTTTGAATCCAGTCCACTCATTGGTACCTTTTTTAGTATACTCCTCCCCTGCCAGGCTCCTGTAAATTTCAGATCACTTTACGTTCCCTTAAAGGTAAAGACTGTGGCATAAATTGAATCATCCCTGTGTACCTTGAAGCGGATGCATTGAGATTCATCCTTGTGTGTGTCAGTCGTTTGCTTCTTTCACTGCCAAGCAGTATTCCGTTACTCCGCGGCAGCTGTTTATCCATCCCCTGAGACATCTGGGTTGTTTCCATCCCAGCACTTTTGAAGTGAGTGACTCAGGTGGGCGGGAGGTGAAAGGCCTCTGCCTCCTCCTGCCACTCAGGACCCAGGCTCCTTCCATCCTGTCACCCTGCAGCCTTCTTGTTGTCTTTGTCTGTATGTTCAGAAACTGGGGGTTAGAAGTGTCTGTTCCAGTTGGGGAAAGCTAAAAGGAGGGGGTGGTGCCCTGGGCAAGCCACAGGCAGGAGCTCCAGTCGCTGCTGTGTTCCCGTTTCATCTGTGTGAACAGTCACTTGTGTGTGCCTGGCTGCAGGGAAGCCGGGCTGTGGGACTTCTCAGCAGGAAGCTCATGTCTGAGAAGGGAAGCGTGGTGTTTTGGTGGGTGCCTAGCAGCCCACAGCACAGCTCATCAGCGAGTCTCTTTTAGGAAGGAGACCAGTGGGGGACATGGTCACCTGTCCATGTGGTGAGAGACTTACTGGCTGCTCACTGGGAGCCCCTCTCTGCACACCATGGACTTGGCCTCTCATCCAGGCCTGTCTTTCCTTCTCCTGGGCCCTGACTTTCCGCTCGGAAGACTCTTCCTTGTCCATGTTCTTCCCTGGCCACATCTGAACTGCCTTTTGAGGGTGTGTCTTTCTTGGTTTGCACAATTGGAAGAGTCTGTTCCTTCACGTGTAGTTTTTTGGAGCCTGCAGTTGCTGCTGCTGCTACTTCTGCTAAGTCGCTTCAGTCATGTCCGACTCTGTGCGACCCCATAGACGGCAGCCCACCAGGCTCCGCCGTCCCTGGGATTCTCCAGGCAAGAATACTGGAGTGGGTTGCCATTTCCTTCTCTAGTGCATGAAAAGGAAAGTGAAAGTGAAGTCGCTCAGTCGTATCCGACTCTTAGCGAACCTATGGACTGTAGCCTGCCAGGCTCCTCTGTCCATGGGATTTTCCAGGCAAGAGGACTGGAGTGGGGTGCCATTGCCTTCTCCAGCCTGCAGTTGCATTAGGGATTAAACGGAGGTGTTGGTCAGTTAGTATTTTAATCTCTTTGGTACTCTTTATAGAATTCCCTCAAAAACGTAGTAGTCTTCTGGTCTCACTGTTTCTAGTTAGTACCATGTCCTGGTAGCTGTCAGACACTCGGATCCTTTTTTGGATGTAATCATCAAGCCTGATTTCTTTTTCGCTTCCTCTTTGGATCATCCCTGTCTTCTGTATTTCTCCGGTGCCTGCTTCAGAGACCTCTGAAGTCATAGGTTTGGGTGAGAAGCAGGCACCTTTTATCTCATCTTCTTGGCCAGTCTGTCTCCTTTTTAAAATTTTGACTGAAAAGTCTCACTAGGAGTCTTTTGAGAAAGGCTCTGGGCAGGGTACTTTTTTGTAGCCATTCAGAGATATAGGAGCAATTAGCCATTGTGTTAATACATTCTCTCATACTTAATCGTGTGAGGCCTGTGTGGGGCTGACTCGTCAGTCCGTGTGGTTTTGCCAGGGGGCCGCTGTGTAGAGTAGGTGTTATACTATTGCGTTGAATTGAAGCTCCCTCTGTCCACGCGATCCTGGGCCAGCCCTGTTGGCGCTGCAGTTTCTTCTCTCTGCAGCGGAGAAAGCAGGTGTGTTAGTGACGCCCCCTGAGTTTTCGGTGGAGCCCAGTCCTGGAGGGGACCCGGGGTTTGGCCCACCCCACCTCTCTGACCTCAGAGCACCCTGCCCCGGCACGGTTTTACTCCTTGGAGTCAAGAAGCTGTGTTGAATGAATGAATGAATGCCACGTAGAAATAGATGGAGTGGACAACACTAACTTCCTTTACTCTTTTTTTCCCCCTTTTAGAAAGAAAGAACTCTCAGCCACCAAGAAAGACCGTGTGAATCATTGTCTGACAATATGTGAAAACATAGTGGCACAGTCTCTCAGGTAACTGCACTTTGAACTTTCTAGTGAAAATAGAACACTTCTGTGTTTTCATTCTTAATGGGCTAGAATGTTCTTTGTTGCCCCAGTTGTTTTGAAACCTTGACGGGACCCCTCCCCCTTCTGGCGGTGGGTATGGAGGATTTCCAGACACCGTAATGAGTAATGCTTCCTTCTTGTAATCTTACACTGTGTCGTTGTAACCATTTGGATAACTGAACAGCATGTTTGTATTTTACTTATTGTGGTGTGGGAACAAGAGCCTGCCCAATTACTGGGATCTCGTGGTTGCTTTTCTTCTGCGCTCTGCCCTGTCCTCCCTCTGGGGGTGCTCCCTGGTCATCACAGCTTTGGGATGGTGAGATCATGGGCGTTAACCGGAGGCCCACCTCCCTGGCTCAGGCTTTCCTCTGGGGT
Organism: Giraffa tippelskirchi; assembly: GCF_054371585.1. Taxonomy (NCBI): domain Eukaryota; kingdom Metazoa; phylum Chordata; class Mammalia; order Artiodactyla; family Giraffidae; genus Giraffa; species Giraffa tippelskirchi. Next base: position 2,110,990 of record NC_137275.1, read on the forward strand.
GAGCAGGCAGCACCTTCTTGTATCGCTTTTTGGCTGATTCTCCTCATTCTCCTTGCTTTTTACTGTCTGTCTGTCTTTCTGAGTACTGTTCCTTGTATCTGTGGGTGGTAGTTATTTTAAGCCTGTCTCTAAATGAGTGAGTAGGAAACAGATGTGCTTATGGTTTCTGAACTCCGTTACTCGGATGGGACGTGTGAAATACTTCTCTTGGAGTAAGTACATTCTCTTGGAGTAAATCATTCATGTTATTCTCCTGTTGGGAAGGGCTCTTTGTAATCTATTAGAAAAACCTCTAAGAATAATCACCTTGGTTTTTGTACTGACAGAAATTTGGTGATTCATTCATTTTTAGTGGCACATTGCCACTTGTATTTTATACTTGCCACTTGTATTTTATGCTTTCAAAGTGATTTCATGTAGAATATTTCATTTTAGTTGAACTCAATGCCATTTTGAAAGACAGCATATGATTACTGTTTTTATCTAATTTGTAGAAATATTGTGGGAAGAAATGAAGTGACAAGTGAGAATATGTGCTGAAAATAAAAATACAAAAATTCTAAGTTAGCACGCTATTGTAGACAACAGTACTAAGTAAAAGTAGGGGAGAAGGTTTGAATTATGTCTCCGCTCCGAATAAGCCAGGTAGCTTCGGACGAGGCCAACTTCTTGGGAGTCCCTGTGGCCTCGTCTTTGATGTGTAAACTCAGTGTACAGAGCTCTTATGGGAGGAGCGACACCCGTGGGACGCTGTTGAGAGCTGCGTGAAAGTGCTCATGAGCTCCTGAGAGGCAGAAATCTGTCCTGCGGTGGCGCACGTTGTCCTGCAAGCCGCCCTTACTCTCGTGTGAATGGACGTTGGATGCCTGGCACACCCCCGGCGCCTGCTGCTTCCTCAGACTTCCAGCATCCAGGTCTCGGGAAGGAACACCTCACATTGGAAGCTTATGGGCCCAGAAAACAGACCTTTTCATTCTGAGTGCTTCATGCCTGACGCTTACTTTGTTTCTTGATAATTCCCAGTGGACTTGATGGACTGTTGGCTTAGATTCACACCTGTATGTGGGTGTGTGTGTGTGTGAGTGAGTGTGTGTTCAATTGCTCAGTCATGTTTGACTCTTTGCAGCCCCATGGACTGCGGCCCACCAGGCTCCTCTTATCCATGTAATTTTTCAGGCAGGAATACTGGAGTAGATGCCATTTCCCTCCTCCAGTGGATCTTCCCCACCCAGGATTTGAACCTGCATCTCTTTTTTTTTTTTTTTTTTAATTGAATAAATTTATTTATTTTAGTTGGGGGCTAATTACTTTACAATATTGTAATAGTTTTTGCCATACATTGACATGAATCAGCCATGGGTTTACATGTGTTCCCCTTCCTGGACCCCCCACCCACCTCCCTCCCCATCCCATCCCTCTGGGTCATCCCATTGCCCCAGCCCTGAGCATTTGTCTCATGCATCGAACATGGGATGGTGTTCTGTTTCACTTATGATAATATACATGTTTCAATGCTATTCTCCCAGAACATCCCACCCTCACCTTCTCCCTCAGAGTCCATAAGACTGTTCTATGCATCTGTGTCTCTTATTCTGTCTCGCATATAGGGTTATCGTTACCATCTCTCAAATTCCATATATATGCATTAGTATACTGTATTGGTGTTTTTCTTTCTGGCTTACTTCACTCGGTGTAATGGGCTGCAGTTTCATCCATCTCAATAGAACCGATTCAAATGTATTTTTTTTTAATGGCTGAGTAATATTCCATTGTGTATATGTACCACAGCTTCCTTATCCATTGTCTGCTGATGGACATCTAGGTTGCTTCCATGTCCTGGCTATTGTAAACAGTGCTGCGATGAACATTGGGGTACACACGTCTCTTTCAATTCTGGTTTCCTCGGTGTGTATGCCCAGCAGTGGGATTGCTGGGTCATATGGCAGTTCTAGTCCCAGTTTTTTAAGGAATCTCCACACTGCTCTCCATAGTGGCTGTACTAGTTTGCATTCCCACCAACAGTGTAAGAGGGTTCCCTTTTCTCCACACCCTCTCTAGCATTTATTGTTTGTAGACTTTTGGATAGCAGCCATTCTGACTGGTGTGAAATGGTACCTCATTGTAGTTTTGATTTGTATTTCTCTAATAATGAGTGATGTTGAGCATCTTTTCATGTGTTTGTTAGCCATCTGTATGTCTTCTTTAAAGAAATGTCTGTTTAGTTCTTTGGCCCATTTTTTGATTGGGTCGTTTATTTTTCTGGAATTCAGCTGCAGGAACCTGCATCTCTTGTGTCTTCTGCATTCAGGCAGATTCTTGACCACCAGCGCCACCTGGGAAGTACGTTGAGATATGTTAAGACTGGTTTGTGGTTCACTTTGCCATTGTAAATCATGGTAATCGCTGTTAATAGTTTCTACATTCCTGTGTCTGTTCTGTTTTTATGGAGTAATGCTAATGGTCTTTGCGGTGCTTGTTCTACGTAGGATCAGATTAATGGGATATTTTTTGGAGCCAGAGAGGTTGTCTTTGGTCGCATCAGATCAAAGAATGTGTTTGTTTTAAGATGTTCTCCATACTTTTCAGAAATGTCGGGTTGTAGAGCTGCAGTGGATCTTGTATACACAGGTAATGATTTAGGAAGTCTTCGTGGCTGGCGTTTCCTGTGGTCTCTCCTCTAATGTACCTGATCTCTGGTATGTTCTTCAGCTTCTCTCAGGTACTGATCTTATCTCTCGGGGCTTATTTCAGGCAGCTTCTCGAGTCCTTGAGGTGTGTTGTGACTCAGCCTACTTCAGCTCTCAATTTGGTGGTCTGTCCTGCTGCTTCCTACATACGCATGAACATCAGAATCACCCAGAAAATTTGTTAGAAATACAGGAACGAAGATAACCTCACTGCCCTCTTTCCCCAGCACTCTGATGTTTTCTGTCCAGTGGAGAGTGAGGGTTCATTTTTAACTAGTTTCCTTTTGGGAGGACCTCGACCCCCTTGTCTAAGCAAGTGTACTTGATAAGGTGATTGGGTAAAAATAAGTGTACAGGAATCTATAGATTTCCCATCCCCATATATTAGCTTATATCTGTTAGAAAATATAATGCTTCAAGATCCAATTCATAGTAGCACCAACATATAATATTTCAAGAAATTGACAAGAGATATGCAGAAACTATGGAAGGACTGTATGGACTTCCTTGAAAGGGACAGATGACTACTGCTTTTTCAACATGGGAACAATTCCTTATCATAAAGTTAAACTTTCTCTAAATTAATCCATAAATTTAAAATGAGCTTGATCAAAATTCTAGTAGAGATATTTTTGAACTTGTTCATCTGCAAGAATAAATACATCAGTTTTAACAAACAAAATCTGAAACCATCAGTAATTAGTGAGACCTGGTGTTCATGACATTAAAATAGCTCTTAGACATTAAAAAAGGTACAGAATAGGAAGTGGGAAAATGTATGTGTGTATGTGCAGATATGAATTTACGATAAAGGTAACATCTTGTATTAGTGTGGAAATGATGGATTATTGAACCAGTTGACTATTTAGGGGAATATTCCTCATATTGCAGGCAAACATAAATGCCAGATTAATTACCTAAATGTAAGAGAGTGAAATTACTACAAAAAGAACATTTAATCTTAGTCTGTGGAATGCTTACAATATAAAGGAAAAAAGTGTTTTATCTAGAATATAGTTCAGTATGTCAAAATCTACTTTAAACTGAAACTTACATGCAACTTGGGGAAAGTATTGATGGTATATGTATCAAAGGTTTAATAGCTTCTTTAGAGAGAAATTGTAAACCATTAAGAAAAAGGCTGTCTTTCTAATAGGAAAACAGGCAAAACTATGAATGGGCAGTTTGGAAAAGAAGAAATGTAACTGAGCCAGTAGACATAATAGCTAACACTTATTTCATGCTTCCTGTAGAGAAATGTTCAGATTTACTAGTAATCACTGGAATGAGACTAAAACAAAAATCAGAACATTTCTTTTTTACCTGTCAAATTTACAGACATTAAAAAATACTGAGGATTTTGTCAGAGATGATGCAACTTTTTTAAAAGGCAACTTGGGGGATTTCACGGTCCAGGGGCTAAGACTTTGTGCTGCCGATGCAGCGGGCCCAGGGTCGATTCCTGGTCAGGGAACTAGATCCCGTGTGCCGCAACTAAGACCCGGCACAGCCAAATAAATACATACTTAAAAAAATAAAAGGCAGTTTGGCCTGTTTGATTTGGCCATTTCGCTTCAGGGGTTTCTCCTTAGGAAAGTGTCCGGTGATACTGGTGCAATGCTAGTCATCCCGTTAAAGAATGAAAAATAATCTTGATGACTTACCTACAGGGGAATTGAAAAACTTGATACATTTATGGAAAGGAATATTAGTTAACTTTATTAAAGATGATTTCTAGATCTGTGACTAGGTGATATAATAATAATATGATAAAGATTAAATTAAAAAATTATGAAGGATTTTTGCTTCTGACTAAGATGGTTAGATAGCATCACCGACTCAGCGGACATGAGTTTGAGCAAACTCTGGGAGACAGTGGAGGACAGGGGAGCCTGGCGTGCTGCAGTCCGTGGGGTCACAGAGTCAGACATGACTGAGCGACTGAACAGCAAGATAAGTGACAAGGACAGGGTTTGCCTTCCTGCCCAAAGCAGTTGATAATGGATGCAATGCATTAACTGTGGTTTTCAAGGCATCAGGTATTAGGCATCTCTGGAAAAATGGAAAGCTAATGCTATGAGCCTCAGGATTTCCCCAGATGACTGCCTGGAGGGGGTTTCCCAGTGAGGGCGGGAGGAGGGGAAACCCGGGAGAGCCCATGGTTGCTGAGACAGAGTTGATGGCCTCAGGAGGCAGGGTGGCTGGGACCATGGGGAGAAGATCAGAGAGGGACAAGCTGCACAGAGAGACCTGGAGACCCACGAGGGCTCTCCGGTCTCAGCTGAGTCTTGCTGCAGACAGTGGCCTGGAGCTGCAGGTAGAGTCACCTGAAGGGGCTGGAGGGAGCAGGAGCTGAAACTCCCAAGTGCGGGAAGAGCTCCTGCTCTCACCAGCCAGAGGGGGAACCTCATTCTTCTGGCGCCTTGGGTCAGCTGCTCAGAAGGGTTTGCCTTCACAGCAGGGGTGACTGACTTCAGCCCTAGATGAGATGCTGTTCTGATCCTGCCTACAGGCGGAGCCCAGGGCGGCCCTAGTCCTTCAGAATAACACAGTTGCATTCCAGGGCAAGCTTCAAGAACGTCGGAATTCAGAAGTGTATAGCGCCCAACAAGATAGAAGTTATAAGGTCTAGCATCTGGTCGGAAATGGTCAGGAATGCCAAGAAGCAGGAGAACATGCCCAACGGTGAGGAAAATAGCTGAAGCTGACCCAAACAATATTTAACCCGGAAGAAGGCAGGGAAGAGGGCCAATAAAGAGCATACGGACCAAACAGGGAAGTCGCAGTACAGTGGCAGATTCAAACCTAGTTTTAGGGACTTTTCTGGTGGTCTGGTGATTAAGAATCCTCCTTCTAACGCAGGGGACATGGGTTCAATCCCTGGTCAAGAAGCTGGGATCCCACATGTTGCAAGACAGCTGAGCCTGAGTGCCACAGTGAAGAGCCTGGGCGCCGCAGCTGAGACCCGTTGAGGCCAAAAAATAAAAAATAAACCTAGTTATATCAATAATGACATGAAATGCAAAAGATTTTTCAGATCAAATGAGAAGCAAGACCCAATCTCTGCTGCCTACAAGAAATACATTTTAAATATAAAGATTCATATAGGTTAACAGTAAGACAATGGAAAGAGGTTCACCATGTTGGCCCTGAACAGATGGAAGCTGATATTACCATCAAGTGAAAGTGAAAGCCGCTCAGTTGTGTCTGACTCTTTGTGGCCCCATGGACTATACAGTCCATGGGATTCTCCAGGCCAGAATATTGGAATGGGTAGCCTTTCCCTTCTCCAGGGGATCTTCCCAATGCAGGGATCAAACCTAGGTCTCCCACATTGCAGGTGGATTCTTTACCAGCTGAGCCACAAGGGGAGCCCTGTTATCATCGAAGTGGGTCTCTAATCCAAGGCCATGACCTGGAATAGGATCATCATTTCATAACAACAGTAAAGGCATCAGTTCATCAAGTGGGCATGACAGCCCTAAATGTGTATGTGCTTAAGTCCAGAGCTTCAGAAACACACGAAGCAAAACCTGATGGAATTGCAAGGAGAAAAAGACAAACCCACAGTTACAGGCAGATGTCAGTGGCCTCTCTCAGAAATTCTTAAAATCTGGATCTAGAAAACTGAAAACACTGTCCCACTGTGTCCTGATCGACATTTACAGAAGCTCCATGCAGGAGAGCAGAAGACCCCTTCCTTTCGAGTGCCCACAGGACACGTGCCAAGGAAGACTGGCGGGGCCGTAAGCAGGTCTGTGGACGTAAATCACTTAACGTCACACAAAGCATGCTCTCCGACCTCAGTGTAGGTGTCTGGGACTCTACTGCTGAAAAGCAGTCTTGAAAAGCCCCCACTATGTGGAAAGCAAATAGCACATTTCCACATGACCCATGGGTCAAAGAGGAAGTCAAAAGGGAAATTTGAAAATATTTTGAATTGAGTGAAAATAAAAAGGAAGGATTGAAAAACTTGTAATATGCTGCTATAGCATGTTAAAGGGGCATTTATAGCATTAAACGTCTATTTTATAAAAGAAGAAAGGTCTCAGACCTTCAGTAACCTCAGTATACCTTAGAAAACTAAAAAGCAAATGAGACCCAAATTTAGCAGAAGAATGGCCATACTAAAAATAACAAAAGTCAGTAAAATTCAAAACAGAAGTGTATAGGAAAGTCAATAAAACGAAAGGTGTGTTCTTTGAGAAGGTCAGTAAGAGGAGTAAGACTGATCAGGAAAAAATGAAGTCACAAGTTTCTAATGTCTGGAAAAGGGAAACGGTGTCAGTGTAGGTTGTACAGATAGTAAAAGGATAACAAGGAAATATGAACTTTATGCCAGTAAATTCAGCCACTTAGATGATGGGCACGTTTCTTTTTCGAAAAGCACTGTTTATTCTGTTTGGCGGTGCTGGGTCTTCGTTGCTGCGCACGGGCTTTCTGTAGTTGGGGCCAGCGGGGGCTGCTCTCCGTTGTGATCGGTAGGCCTCTCATTGTAGTGGCTTCTCTTGCTGTGGAGCACAGGCTCTAGGCCCACAGGCTTCAGTGGTTTCGGCTGTCAGGCTCTAGAGCACAGGCTCAACGTCTGTGGGGTACGGGTTTAGTTGCTCCATGGCATGTGAAGTCTTTGTGGACCAGGGATCAAACCCATGTCCCCTGCACTGACAGGCGGATTCCTGTCCGCTGTAGCATCAGGCAAGTGCGATGGACAAGTTTCTTGAAAGACCAACTTCTAAAGCTCTCTCAAGCAGAAATAGATAGCCTGACTAGCCCTGTGTCTCTTTGTTGTGTTTTTGGGGCGTGCTGTGCAGCTCGCAGAATCTGTTCCCCCGCCAGGGGTCGAACCTGGGGCCACAGCAGCAAGAGCTCAAGAGTGCTAACCACTTGGCACCAGGGACTCCCTAAGTCCTCTATCTATTTTATTAAATTAAAATTTAAAAACAGTATTTGATTTAGTTATTGGAGAGCTTCTTAAAAGCATGGTTAGAAGTAGTATGTAAACCTACTTTTTTCTTTTTTAAAAATTGAGAGAGAATGGGCCCACAACACCGTGAGTCTGGTGGTTTGATTCCCTTGTATAATGCACTGCGGCAACCTAGTGTCAGCCAGCACCTCTGTCGTATCGTCGTCATTCCTTTTTGTGTGTTGAGAGCACTAAAGAGCTAGTCTCTTAGCAACTTTGAAGTTTAAAATGCAGTATTGCTGACTGCAATCACTAGGCTGTGCTTCCGAGTTCAGGTTATCTACTAATTACAAGTCAGCCTGCTTTTTCAGCTGTGAATTGTATGGAATCTCTACACACGTATTTCTGTCTCCCCCCCCCCCCCCCGCCTTTTAAAGGTTTATCTAATTACTTGTTTTGGGCTGTGCTGGGTCTTCGCTCCTTCTCGGGCTTCCTCTAGTTGCAGCAGGCGGGGGGTGCTCTGATCGCGGTGTGCAGGCTCAGTATTGTGCCCGGGCTTAGCTGTCCCCACAGCACGTGGGAGCCTGCCAGTCTTCCCAGACCAGGGAGCGAGCCCGTGTCCCACCACTGGACCACCACGGAAGCCCCCAATAAAATAGTTCTGATGAAAATTTTGTGTCTGAATTCAGATGTGCTGTAAAAAAGATTGTTCTATAGCACAGTAATGTCTTCATGTTGATTACATGTTGAAGTAATATTTTGGATACATTGGGTTAAATGAAATATATTATTAAGATGAACTTTACCTGTAACGTAAATGTAACGTCCTTTTTCTCTTCCAGAATCCCACACAGGATACCAGAAACCTAACTGCGTTTCATCATCGTGTGTTCTCTTGGCTGTGACAGTCTCTCTTCTCTTTTCATTTAGAAATTCTCCAGAATTTCAGAAACTTCTGGGCATCGCTATGGAACTTTTTCTGCTGTGCAGTGATGACGCGGAGTCAGATGTCAGGATGGTGGCTGACGAATGCCTCAACAAAGTCATAAAAGTAAGAACCCTCTGGACGGTGTTCTCTGAGATGCGATCACTGTAGCTAAGGGAAGAAGCTGTGACTTGGTGTTCTTTTGTTCTGAGTAGCAAAGTCCTTTAGGTCATCTGCACTTTTTTAATCGAATAGTGTGTGGTTTGGAGGGACTCTAGTGTCTGCCAGGGTACTGGCTGTACCTGTCCCGTCAGAGGAAGCGGGTTTCCCCTCATGCCTGCGCGGGGCATAGGGCAGGGATGGGCGCTGGCAGTGGCCTCTGGGGGCTCTTGGACCGAGTGTCACTCTGTCGAGAAACCAAGACGCCCCGAGAAGGCAAGGGGACGGGCGGTGGAATCCGCCGTTGATGTCTTCGTCTCCCGAGTCCTGGGTCAGGCAGGACTGTTCACAGGTAAGGACGTGCCTTCTCTGGTAGCTTGGCTGGAGTTCTGGCTGGAGTTGGTGTGACGTGACTGGGGAGATAGGAGTTCCCAGAAAAGGTTGGTGAAGCCAGAGCCACCTGGGTGGGAGGTGAGGTGAGGAGCGCGGGGGGACAGGGGTCCTCTTTGCTCAGGCTTTCCCAGTGCAGAGTTTGTACCCAAGATCACTGTAGCTTTAATCCACTTTTCCCTTTTCCTGTTTTCTGCTGCCATTGAAGATGAAGTTCTTTCATAATTCTTACTATCTTGGAAAACTGCCTTTGTTTTTCTCATTCTTCCCTTCTCCTTGTTTGTATCCCCAACCATCCTGGGGTTTCAGCTGACAGTGTGCTCCTGCCTTCAGATAATGTAGTCTCAGATGGGGAGCATGTTTGTTCAGAAATGTCTGAACGCATGGTGTAAGTTCTGAGCTCTGGGAGATGTTGGCAGCTCATCATTGCAGTCTGGAGGTGGAGGTGATTTCTGTCTGGGGAGGCAGAGCAGGCTCCCTGGAGGTGGTGGCAGTGAGGTGAATGAGAAGATTTGGGACCTTCTCTTTTTTTGGCTCACTGTGTGGCTTGTGGGATCTGGGTTTCCCCCACCAGGGATTGAACCCGGGCCCCACTGCAGTGGAAGCAAGGAGTGCTCTAGGGACGTCCCTTAGGACCTTCTTAACGCTTGCAGCCTCACAGAGGAGGGGGACTCTACCAGAGAACGGGAGATGTTGAGGATCAGTTCAAGGGGTTTGCACTTTATTTGGTAGAGAATGAAGAAAGGGAAGAGCTCTCGAGGATTTGTAACCTGGTAGTTGAAGTAGCCTGGTGGTGCCTTGTAGCCTGCCTTGGACAGAAGAGAGACTTTGTGCCCAGAATCCATGAGGGAGGCTAAATGTCCAGGGAAGAGAGGTGGGGCCCTGAGCCAGGAGGAGGTGCTGGGGTGCCGGTGAGGAGCAGAGGTTGGGCTGTCACGGACTGGACCTGGCGGCTGTGTGTCCACCCCGGTGTGGAGGTGGAGGCAGGAGCAGGGAGGGCTCAGGTGGCACATTAGCATTGCCTGTGGCTGTGAGTGCCCATTCAGTGCTATTTCTCGGCTTTGAAGTTTACTTTTCTCCTGTAATAAAATACATTTGACATTAGTTTATAAAACATTTATAAAGTGAAACAAAACTTGGATATGCCTTCTAGTTTTACTGGCCAAGCCGTGTTTTACTATATACTTGTCCGTTTTGATGTGCTTGTTTGAGGGACTGTAGTCCAAACTGAAATAGTAGAATTAGAATTTTAAAATATCCTAGGCATTATTCAGAACCTCCCAGAATGTGACCCTGTTTTGAATTTCAAGCTGGCTGAGCTTCTGTGGGTTTGCTAAGACCAGCTTGGTTTATAGCTGTCACATGCTTATATCACAGGAAAGGAAGAGGTCTTTTCTGTGGAGGCTTGGTTATATCTTCCCTCTCTTCTTGTGGACAAGCCATTGGCAGTACCGTTTCGGAGGAGAGGGTTCTCATGGCTGAGAGCGGGGCACAGAGATCTTTCCGTCTTGAGAAGCCATCTCCAGCGTGGACTTTGTGTCGTTGCTGGTGGTTGCCATCAGCCATTATTCCTGGGTTGAAGTTGCCCGTGTGGCCATTTCGGTTTGACTTGTAATCGAGCAACAGGGTCAGGGCTCTGAGGAGCCTGTGGTTCCAGCAGGTTCGTGTGTCGCTGGGGCCCTGAGGTGGGGAGCACGTGTGCCTCACGGGCAGACCAGACCTTTGGGAAGGGTGCGGCTTCTGCGTGGAGAGGCGTGTTCCCATGCCAGAATCAGGGCTCTGACCTTGGGTATCCATCTCCTGTCCCACTTGGCTCTGCAGACTCCAGGGAATTGCTGATGTTGGATCATCATTAAAAACAATGGTTAAAGAATGTGCTTTAATGACTAAAAATGATTCAAGTATGTACTTTAATTGAATATAAGAGCTTTAGAGTGAATTTGAACTATCTACCATTTAATTTTGATATTATGTAGTGTTTGATTGTAATGAATATTCTTTTCTTTCCTTTTTTAAATATTATGGTGAATGACCTGTATCTAGTTGGTAACTTCCTGCATACATATACTTCTTTCTTAATGAACAGGTTTTCAATTTAGTTGCCATTATATTCTCCTTTGCATCAACACTGAAGTTTTAGTTGCCCTTTCGATTCCTTTAGAACTGCTTCGTGGTTGTCGTTCAGTCGCTCAGTCGTGTCCAACTCTTTGCGGTCCCGTGGACTGCAGCACGCCAGGCTCCCCTGTCCTTCACCATCACTCTTAGAACTGCTAGTAAGTAGAATGTATCTTCTCTGAACAAATCTCTTGTGTTTTGTTGTAGGCTTTGATGGATTCCAATCTTCCGAGGTTGCAGCTAGAACTCTATAAGGAAATTAAAAAGGTGGGTTTTTGTTTTTCATTATTGAAAAAAGTCTATTGATCCACTGTATTGAGTAATGTATGAAATTTTCTTTTATTTGATAAGTAAAAATATTAGAAGGAAACAAATGCTGTTGGATAAAGTAGACTCTATTGTTTTACTTCTTCTCAGAAAGTTGTTGTTCTTCATTGTTTATTAGATGAGATGGGAATTAAAATGGGAGTTTTTAAAAAAATTCTTTATAATTTCATCCCATTAAACCTTAAAATTTCAAAAGTAGCTGCACACTTAAATGGCCTTTTCTCTAAAATTAGAAATTAGCAGTGAAAACAGCGCTTTTGTTTATCTGAAGTCCTGTTGATGACCGGTGTCTGTGACTCCTCCGGTAACACACCGCTCCTTCACTCCCTCAGAACGGCGCTCCTCGGAGCCTGCGCGCTGCCCTGTGGAGGTTTGCCGAGCTGGCTCACCTGGTTCGGCCTCAGAAATGCAGGTGAAGTGGGTGCTGTGGGTCGTCACTGTTGCTGTTATTTTGGTCGGGAGGCCAGCTCCTGTGGACTCTTTCTGTCTCAGCTCAAAAGTCGTTTCTCTGAAGGTCTCCCCTCCCCCCCATCTGAAGCCGCCCACCTCCTCCCATCCCACCGCAGTCCGTGCCGTCCGCTTCCTCTCCCTCACGGCAGCCGTGGCTCAGAAACGCTCTCACACACCTGTTCACTTTCTGCCCCCCCCTCCATGGCACGTGCGTCCCAGGACAGGGGGCGTCCCTGTCGGCCTGCTGTAGCCCAGCACTGCGGACGGTGTCTGCCCGGGGGCTCGCCAAGGAGATGCTTGTCAGGTGGTCAAAGACTGCGTGCCACCTCGCTGTTGCTCATCGTAGGGATTATAGAAAACTCTGTCTGTTACATGGGTTAAAAGTACAAAGTGTGAGGAAAGTTTTGACTGATTGAAACAGTTGTATCTTTTTACTTTATTTTAATTGGAGGATAATTTCCTTATGGTGTGGTGGTGGTTTTTGCGATGAATCGCCCATGGGTGCACACGTGTCCCCCTCCCTGAAGCCCCTCCCGCCTCCCTCCCTGCCCCACCCCTTGGGCTGTCCTGGAGCACCGGCTTTGAGTGCCCCGCTTCATGCATCGAGCTTGCGCTGGTCATCTCTTTTACATATGGTGATAGACATGTTTCCGTGCTGTTCTCTCAAATCATCATCCCACCCTCACCTTCTCCCACATAGTCCAAAAGTCTGTTCTTTACATCTGTGTCTCTTTTTCTTAATGGATTGAAAACCAAAAGAAGGACCATAGCTTCAACTCCTTTCTCGTCTCCGTAACCAGCAAGACGTGCTGACGTCTATGGACGCTTTGGCTCTGTCCCTGTGGAACTGGTGGAGTGGCAGAAACCCTCTCCTTTGGCACCAAACAATGATCTGTTCCACGGGGTCTGAGTGTGATAAGAATCTTACACTACTGTGGACCTACAGTCACTAGGGAAATTTCTCTATATAACCTTGTTCCTTTACTGTTCTTACTTTGAAAACTTTTTATTAATATATGTGTTGCTTCAGAGCAACACATGCCAGGTTTTCCACATAGAAGCCAAAGCGACCTTAAAAACTATGATTGGGTCATGCCATTCCCTTACTTGAACTTGTCACTCGTTTCCCACGGCCGTTCAGAAAAGTCCAGGCTCTGTACAGGCCCAGGGAGGTCTGGCCCCAGAGCCCGCGTCACCTCAGACTCTCTGTTGACTCACTGGCCTGCCTTGACTTCTCTGAAAAGTGGGGCGTGTGTTCCTTCTGATATCTGGCATATTTTTCCTTGGGGTCATCTCTTTCTCGGAGGGCCCGTCTCCCTCCCTGTACAGTCCCAGGGGTGCACGCATCCCAGGGGTGCCCCTGCTTGTTGCTCGTCTCTGCCTCTAGAGGGCGCCCCTGTCTCCACCCAGTTTGTTCTGTGGCTTCAGCTCGTCTGTCCTGTGACCACTCCTCTCCAGGCCGGCACTGTCTGCTGCTGTCTCAAGGGCCGGGCCTTCTCACTAAGGCCTTATTCAGTGTGAATGCTGAGAAAGGAGTTGTGCAATCCTTCCTTTTCAAGAAAGCTCTCTTCTCATTTCTTAGTGTTTTCTTATGTTACCTGTTATTTTCTAATTTAAAATCTGACTGTTTTAATAGCTATCATACTTTACTGCAGAGAATTTCTAAAACAAGCTATTGATTCATCTGCATTGAGTCTTCCTGCTGAGGTTTGTTTATTTTCCCGGAAGGACTCTTGCATGTAAAAGCTGGTTTCTCCCTAACAGGTACTGGACTGACCGCTCGTGTTTCTCACTGAGGTAGACCTGGCAGGGTAACTGCTGTTCCTCCGCCACCACAGGCCGTACCTGGTGAACCTGTTGCCTTGCCTGACACGCACAAGCAAGAGACCTGAGGAGTCTGTTCAGGAGACGTTGGCTGCAGCGATCCCTAAAATCATGGCTTCTTTCGGCAACTTTGCGAACGACAATGAGATTAAGGTATGAGTGTTGCCTCAAGCAACAAGTGTGTGAACGAGTCTTAGTGGGAGTCGCGCTTTTGCACAGACAGGCCTTTGAGAGTGCTTCATTTGGATTATAATCTTTTGAGTTCTTGAAGGCTCACAAAGAGCCTCTTTCCCCTTCTGCCTTCTTATTGTGGGTGAGAAGTTGAATACGGAGACAGTTTACAGAAGCAAGTTCAAAAGGCATTTTGCCAGAGCAGACTGGTTTCGGTGTCCAGGATTGACTGCTTGGCCTGATTGAGGACAAGCGGCGGCCCCTGAAGTGCAGGCAGAGAAGGCACACCGATGACGTCTTTGGGCGCGAGTGCCCTGCGGCCGGGGGACCGCTCGGCTTCCTGTTTGGTTTTGCCCCAGCCGGCGGTCTTCAGACCCTCTCTGGGGTCCTGTTCATAGTGTCCTGGCACACGCTCCGAGGATTACCAAGAGTCTTCACCTTCTTTTAGTGGGTCATTCCTGTGTCAGTGTTTCTCTTGGTATTTCCCTCTACGTTTCTAAATAACGTGCTTACATTGCAGGCTTTGGGTTTTTTATTTGTTTATTTTACAGTGGAGAAGATGAGTTTAGCTCTAACCCTGCTTCCATCTTTTTACCACAGTGATGTAAATATGGGGTGTGCACGTTATTATGTGCTATTATGTGCTATTCCAAAGAATAGCAGGGAGAGATAAGAAAGCCTTCCTCGGCGATCAGTGCAAAGAAATAGAGGAAAACAACAGATTGGGAAAGGCTAGAGATCTCTTCAAGAAAATTAGAGATACCAAAGGAATATTTCATGCAAAGATAGGCTCAATAAAGGACAGAAATGGTATGGACCTAACAGAAGCAGAAGATACTAAGAAGAGGTGGCAAGAATACACAGAAGAACTGTACAAAAAAGATCTTCACGACCCAGATAATCACGATGGTGTGATCACTCACCTAGAGCCAGACATCCTGGAAGGTGAAGTCAAGTGGGCCTTAGAAAGCATCACTACGAACAAAGCTAGTGGAGGTGATGGAATTCCAGTTGAGCTATTTCAAATCCTCAAAGGTGATGCTGTGAAAGTGCTGCACTCGATATGCCAGCAAATTTGGAAAACTCAGCAGTGGCCACAGGACTGGAAAAGGTCAGTTTTCGTTCCAATCCCAAAGAAAGGCAATGCCAAAGAATGCTCAAACTACCACACAGTTGCACACATCTCACATGCTAGTAAAATAATGCTCAAAATTCTCCAAGCCAGGCTTCAGCAATACGTGAACCGTGAACTTCCAGATGTTCAAGCTGGTTTTAGAAAAGGCAGAGGAACCAGAGATCAAACTGCCAACATCCACTGGATCATCGAAAAGCAAGAGAGTTCCAGAAAAACATCTATTTCTGCTTTATTGACTATGCCAAAGCCTTTGACTGTGTGGATCACAATAAACTGTGGAAAATTCTTCAAGAGATGGGAATACCAGACCACCTGACCTGTCTCTTGAGAAAGCTGTATGCAGGTCAGGAAGCAACAGTTGGAACTGGACATAGAACAACAGACTGGTTCCAAATAGGAAATTGAGTACGTCAAGGCTGTATATTGTCACCCTGCTTATTTAACTTATATGCAGAGTACATCATGAGAAACGCTGGGCTGGAAGAAACACGAGCTGGAATCAAGATTGCTGGGAGAAATATCAATAACTTCAGATATGCAGATGACACCACCCTTGTGGCAGAAAGTGAAGAAGAACTAAGGAGCCTCTTGATGAAAGTGAAAGAGGAGAGTGAAAAAGTTGGCTTAAAGCTCAACATTCAGAAAACTAAGATCATGGCATCTGGTCCCATCACTTCATGGAAAATGGATGGGAAACAGTGTCAGACTTTTATTTTTTTGGGCTCCAGAATCACTGCTGATGGTGACTGCAGCCATGAAATTAAAAAGCGCTTACTCCTTGGAAGGAAGGTTATGGCCAACCTAGATAGCATATTTAAAAGCAGAGACATTACTTTGCAAACAAAAGTCCGTCTAGTCAAGGCTATGGTTTTTCCAGTAGTCATGTATGGATGTGAGAGTTGGATGGTGAAGAAAGCTGAATGCCGCAGAATTGATGCTTTTGAAGTGTGGTGTTGGAGAAGACTCTTGAGAGTCCCTTGGACTGCAAGGAGACCCAATCGATCCATCCTAAAGGAGATCAGTCCTGGGTGTTCATTGGAAGGACTGACATTGAAGCTGAAACTCCAGTACTTTGGCCACCTCATGCGAAGAGTTGACTCATTGGAAAAGACTCTAATGCTGGGTAGGACTGGAGGCAGGAGGAGAAGGGGACAACAGAGGATGAGATGGTTGGATGTCATCACTGATTTGATGGACATGGGTTTGGGTAGACTCCGCGAGTTGGTGATGGACAGAGAGGCCTGGCGTGCTGCAATTCATGGGGTTGCAAAGAGTCGGACACGACTGAGCGACTGAACTGAACTGATGTTATTATGCCTCATTAATAGTCACAGCTAGCTATGTTCTCTGCTGTGGTTATGGTTCTTTGTGTATCTTTTTGGTGTTTCTGGAGTCAGCGGTTGCCTCTCTTTCATTTGCTTATTACCCTCTGGCGATCTCCATCGCGTCACGCCTTCTGCTGGCGCTGTAAGTGTGTCTCAGTGTGCTTGTGTGCACGACGGCTAGTTGACTGGACCTGGCTCCGCCCCTGGCCGTCGTGGTTCTCCGGCTGCCGCTCCAGCCTGGTGGGGCTCCTTGGGTCTGTCCTGCAGTGTCCTGGCTCCCCCATCAGAGGCCTGAGTCCCGGCTGCCAGGTCCCCGTCTCTCTAGGCTTACTGCTAGAGAGGAGCTGTGCGGACAGTCTCACTGGTCAGAAGGCAGTCTTTTCCTCAGTCTCTGTCTTCTCTCTGTGCCTGGCGTCTGTCCTCCACTCTGGCGGTCTCTCTGGGGTCCCGTCCCTGCGGGAGATGGGGAGCGGTATCCACGTCCCGAGCCGTCTGGGCGGCAGAGAGCCATGGCAGTCCGCCCGGAAACAGCCCACTGCGTAGCTGTCTGTCCCCATGCCCAGGCCACGCTCACGGGTCTCTGGTGCCCCTGCACCCGAGCTCTCCGTAGCGCTCTGTGGCCGAGCTTGCTTTGGGTGGGGCTTTCAACCCTTCTCACCAGCTCCTAAAAAGGCTTGTGTGGGAGCTCCTTCGTGTGGGCCCCTGGTCACTCAGTTCCCTCTTGTTTACTGTCTAGCTTCCAAATTTGCGAATGCCTCTAGTCTGCCATTGTCCCTGTCCTGTTCTTTTTATCCGTGTAAGTTTATGCCTTTGACACCTTGTGCCCATGTTTCTGTGGGGTGTCTGGGCGGTAGAGGTTCACTTGTCTGAGCCAGCATGTTTCATTAGAAGCCTCCTGACAGGAGCCCTGTCGTGGTTAATATGGAGACTCTCAAGCTTTTCTTTGACTGATGTGGAATGAAGAACAGCACAGCACATGGATCACACGTGACTCCTTGACTAGAAGTCAAAGCCAGCCTCTCCTTGTGGCCACTGCCCAGGTCTGGACGTGCAGTATTAGTGGCACCGAGGAGCCTCTGCCAGCCTCTCTCTGTCTCCGTTCCTTCCTTCCTCCCCAGGGCTGATCACACTGACCTGGTGTCTAATGCTGGAGGGTCTGTCTTTAAGTTGTGTCCATGGAGAACCTCACAGTGTGTGAGCTGTGGGCATGGAGAACCTCACAGTGTGTGAGTACGTAAGTTACAGTGTGTGAGCTGTGGGCATGGAGAACCTCACAGTGTGTGAGTACGTAAGTTACAGTGTGTGAGTTGTAGCCATGGAGAACCTCACAGTGTGTGAGCTGTGGCCGTGGAGAACCTCACAGTGTGTGAGTACGTAAGTCACAGTGTGTGAGCTGTGGCCGTGGAGAGCCTCACAGTGTGTGAGTACGTAAGTCACAGTGTGTGAGCTGTGGCCGTGGAGAACCTCACAGTGTGTGAGCTGTGGCCGTGGAGAACCTCACAGTGTGTGAGCTGTGGCCGTGGAGAACCTCACAGTGTGTGAGTACGTAAGTCACAGTGTGTGAGCTGTGGCCGTGGAGAACCTCACAGTGTGTGAGCTGTGGCCGTGGAGAACCTCACAGTGTGTGAGCTGTGGCCGTGGAGAACCTCACAGTGTGTGAGTACGTAAGTCACAGTGTGTGAGCTGTGGCCGTGGAGAACCTCACCGTGTGTGAGCTGTGGCCGTGGAGAGCCTCACAGTGTGTGCTGTGGCCGTGGAGAGCCTCACAGTGTGAGCTGTGGCCGTGGAGAGCCTCACAGTGTGAGCTGTGGCCGTGGAGAGCCTCACAGTGTGAGCTGTGGCCGTGGAGAACCTCACCGTGTGTGAGCTGTGGCCGTGGAGAACCTCACCGTGTGTGAGCTGTGGCCGTGGAGAACCTCACCGTGTGTGAGCTGTGGCCGTGGAGAGCCTCACAGTGTGTGCTGTGGCCGTGGAGAGCCTCACAGTGTGAGCTGTGGCCGTGGAGAGCCTCACAGTGTGAGCTGTGGCCGTGGAGAGCCTCACAGTGTGAGCTGTGGCCGTGGAGAGCCTCACCGTGTGTGAGCTGTGGCCGTGGAGAACCTCACCGTGTGTGAGCTGTGGCCGTGGAGGGCCTCACAGTGTGAGCTGTGGCCGTGGAGAGCCTCACCGTGTGTGAGCTGTGGCCGTGGAGAACCTCACCGTGTGTGAGCTGTGGCCGTGGAGGGCCTCACAGTGTGTGAGCTGTGGCCGCGGAGAACCTCACAGTGTGTGAGTACGTAAGTCACAGTGTGTGAGCTGTGGCCGTGGAGAGCCTCACAGTGTGAGCTGTGGCCGTGGAGAGCCTCAGTGTGTGCGCTGTGGCCGTGGAGAGCCTCACCGTGTGTGAGCTGTGGCCGTGGAGAGCCTCACAGTGTGAGCTGTGGCCGTGGAGAGCCTCACTGTGTGTGAGCTGTGGCCGTGGAGAACCTCACTGTGTGTGAGCTGTGGCCGTGGAGGGCCTCACCGTGTGTGAGCTGTGGCCGTGGAGAACCTCACTGTGTGTGAGCTGTGGCCGTGGAGAACCTCACTGTGTGTGAGCTGTGGCCGTGGAGGGCCTCACCGTGTGTGAGCTGTGGCCGTGGAGAGCCTCACCGTGTGTGAGCTGTGGCCGTGGAGGGCCTCACAGTGTGAACTGTGGCCGTGGAGGGCCTCACCGTGTGTGAGCTGTGGCCGTGGAGAACCTCACTGTGTGTGAGCTGTGGCCGTGGAGGGCCTCACCGTGTGTGAGCTGTGGCCGTGGAGGGCCTCACAGTGTGTGAGCTGTGGCCGTGGAGGGCCTCACAGTGTGAGCTGTGGCCGTGGAGAGCCTCACCGTGTGTGAGCTGTGGCCGTGGAGAACCTCACCGTGTGTGAGCTGTGGCCGTGGAGGGCCTCACAGTGTGAGCTGTGGCCGTGGAGAGCCTCACCGTGTGTGAGCTGTGGCCGTGGAGAACCTCACCGTGTGTGAGCTGTGGCCGTGGAGGGCCTCACAGTGTGTGAGCTGTGGCCGCGGAGAACCTCACAGTGTGTGAGTACGTAAGTCACAGTGTGTGAGCTGTGGCCGTGGAGAGCCTCACAGTGTGAGCTGTGGCCGTGGAGAGCCTCAGTGTGTGCGCTGTGGCCGTGGAGAGCCTCACCGTGTGTGAGCTGTGGCCGTGGAGAGCCTCACAGTGTGAGCTGTGGCCGTGGAGAGCCTCACTGTGTGTGAGCTGTGGCCGTGGAGAACCTCACTGTGTGTGAGCTGTGGCCGTGGAGGGCCTCACCG
The DNA here is from genome assembly GCF_054371585.1 of Giraffa tippelskirchi. Lineage (NCBI taxonomy): Eukaryota > Metazoa > Chordata > Mammalia > Artiodactyla > Giraffidae > Giraffa > Giraffa tippelskirchi. Next base: position 2,130,684 of record NC_137275.1, read on the forward strand.
TGTGTGAGCTGTGGCCGTGGAGAACCTCACTGTGTGTGAGCTGTGGCCGTGGAGAACCTCACTGTGTGTGAGCTGTGGCCGTGGAGGGCCTCACCGTGTGTGAGCTGTGGCCGTGGAGAGCCTCACCGTGTGTGAGCTGTGGCCGTGGAGGGCCTCACAGTGTGAACTGTGGCCGTGGAGGGCCTCACCGTGTGTGAGCTGTGGCCGTGGAGAACCTCACTGTGTGTGAGCTGTGGCCGTGGAGGGCCTCACCGTGTGTGAGCTGTGGCCGTGGAGGGCCTCACAGTGTGTGAGCTGTGGCCGTGGAGGGCCTCACAGTGTGAGCTGTGGCCGTGGAGAGCCTCACCGTGTGTGAGCTGTGGCCGTGGAGAACCTCAGTGTGTGAGCTGTGGCCGTGGAGAACCTCACAGTGTGTGAGCTGTGGCCGTGGAGGGCCTCACAGTGTGAGCTGTGGCCGTGGAGAGCCTCACCGTGTGTGAGCTGTGGCCGTGGAGAACCTCACAGTGTGAGCTGTGGCCGTGGAGAGCCTCACAGTGTGAGCTGTGGCCGTGGAGAGCCTCACCGTGTGTGAGCTGTGGCCGTGGAGAACCTCAGTGTGTGAGCTGTGGCCGTGGAGAACCTCACAGTGTGTGAGCTGTGGCCGTGGAGGGCCTCACCGTGTGTGAGCTGTGGCCGTGGAGGGCCTCACCGTGTGTGAGCTGTGGCCGTGGAGGGCCTCACCGTGTGTGAGCTGTGGCCGTGGAGGGCCTCACCGTGTGTGAGCTGTGGCCGTGGAGGGCCTCACCGTGTGTGAGCTGTGGCCGTGGAGGGCCTCACCGTGTGTGAGCTGTGGCCGTGGAGGGCCTCACCGTGTGTGAGCTGTGGCCGTGGAGGGCCTCACCGTGTGTGAGCTGTGGCCGTGGAGGGCCTCACCGTGTGTGAGCTGTGGCCGTGGAGGGCCTCACCGTGTGTGAGCTGTGGCCGTGGAGGGCCTCACCGTGTGTGAGCTGTGGCCGTGGAGAACCTCAGTGTGTGAGCTGTGGCCGTGGAGGGCCTCACCGTGTGTGAGCTGTGGCCGTGGAGGGCCTCACCGTGTGTGAGCTGTGGCCGTGGAGGGCCTCACCGTGTGTGAGCTGTGGCCGTGGAGGGCCTCACCGTGTGTGAGCTGTGGCCGTGGAGGGCCTCACCGTGTGTGAGCTGTGGCCGTGGAGGGCCTCACCGTGTGTGAGCTGTGGCCGTGGAGGGCCTCACCGTGTGTGAGCTGTGGCCGTGGAGAACCTCAGTGTGTGAGCTGTGGCCGTGGAGAGCCTCACAGTGTGAGCTGTGGCCGTGGAGAACCTCACAGTGTGTGAGTGCGTAAGTTACAGTGTGTGAGCTGTGGCCGTGGAGGGCCTCACCGTGTGTGAGCTGTGGCCGTGGAGGGCCTCACCGTGTGTGAGCTGTGGCCGTGGAGGGCCTCACCGTGTGTGAGCTGTGGCCGTGGAGGGCCTCACCGTGTGTGAGCTGTGGCCGTGGAGAACCTCAGTGTGTGAGCTGTGGCCGTGGAGAGCCTCACAGTGTGAGCTGTGGCCGTGGAGAACCTCACAGTGTGTGAGTGCGTAAGTTACAGTGTGTGAGCTGTGGCCGTGGAGGGCCTCACCGTGTGTGTTCTTGGCGTCTGGTCTCTTCCGCGCGGCACTAAGCTTGAGAGAGTCTGCCTGGCGCCGTCTGTGTCCCTGGGCCCTGCGACCTGGAGCTGCGTGGCGTCCCCTTGTCTGAGTGTGCCGCAGCCCGCCCTTTTGTCGCGCTGGGCCCTGGGCCCTGGGCCCTGGGCCGTCTGAAGTGCTGGCGTCACGAGCGCCGCTGCCGTGCTGTGCTCACGCGGGCCTCTCGGAGCGCGGCTTGTGATGCCTGGAACCCCAGCCGTCGGCCGTGAGTGTGGGTGTTTGCACTTTCTGCCGCAAAGGGCTGTGCCAAGTGCTGTGCCGGCTCGCAGCTCGTTGTCAGGGGCGTGCGCGATCCCGGCAGCTCCCTGTCCTCGCCGGACTGCAACGTTAGCCCTTTTCTGTGACGTGATTTGCTGAGTACATTCTGGTGTTGCATTTGGTTGAATTTTCGTTTGCATTCCCTGCGGTGCTCTTGACTCTACAGTGGAGTGGTTTCGTGTCTCTTTCCTTTTGAAGTGCTCTTAGATACGTGTCCTGTCGGTGTTTAGAAGAGTGGAGCGTCTCACCCTGCTGTCTAGTGCGCTCCCTCCTCCTCATGAGAAGGGCTTTAAGGGTGCTGGGACCTCCCGCCAGCTGCCTTTACAAGGCTTTCTCAGGACTGTGGGATTTGGACCCAAGAACGCCCCCTGGAGCTCACAGATTCAATTTTATTGTTATTCCAAACTTCACGTTCAATGTGGGCTGACTCATCAGAGTAATGTTTAGTTTTCATTCTGCTTAGAAGTTTGGACTAGTCAGAACGAGTCTTTACTTACTGTTTCAGTGATAATGTATGTGTGTGATCTCACTGAAAGGAGTTCTTTAAGATGCTCTCTGTTTGGAGCTAAGAGTTTGTCAGAAATAAGTTGGGCGGTTTCTCTCCAGGTGTTGTCTCTGGGGAGAAACTTTTGTTCTTGATCTCCTGGGGGTGTCGTGTGGCCTGGGGTCTGGTCCTCCCCTCTCTGGTTCCAGAGCTCTGATCTGTGAATTCACAGAGTGTCAGTGAGGGCTGAGGGCCAGTTAGTGCTGGCCACGCTGTCAGGGAGAAGCTCGTTGAAGTTGCTGCTCATTTGCCCACGGCCAGACCTTCCCTGGTGGCGTCTGTATCTCTGACTGCTCAGCCATGCTCCACACGCACCCAGCAGTAACAGGGCCAGATCACAGCTCAGAGCGATGGGGATAGACGTTCTTAAGTAGCATAGTCACCAAGCTCATACAGCTGGGTAGTCATCCCCTTTCATTCTTTGGATATTTTGTGGAGACTTAAACGGTCATCGTTAGAACTATAGCACTGTGTTCTTTGGAGGCAGGGTAACAAAGTCTTGTTCTCTGATTTCTTAGGAAGATAACTGAGTGTGTGGTCTCAGTTCAGCTATGTTGCATGTTTTCCAGACCTGAGAGTGTCTCTTAGTGGCTTTAGCAGCAAGTTGACAAGCGTCGTTTAGGCATTCTCCTGGATTTCATTATTGATTTTTTTTTTTAATTGCGTTTATTTTACACAGCACTACTCACTTACCCTGGGCTTCCCACATGGCTCAGTGGTAAAGAATCTGCCTGCAATGCAAGAGATATGAGTTCGATCCCTGGGTCAGGAAGATCCCCTGGAGAGGGAAATGGCAACCCACTCCAGTGTTCTTATCTGGAGAATCCCATGGACAGAGGAGCCTGGCAGGCTACAGTCCACAGGGTCACAAGAGTTGGATACTACTGAGCAACTAAACAACAATAAAAACTCACTGACCCTGGCCGCAGACCTTGTGGGGACACGTTTTGTAGAAATGAAGGCTTTCGCTCTCATGTAGGGACGTAGATGCTAAGCAGGTCCCTCCTTGCAGTTCATAAGGAAGTGAAGAGTCTGCACACACATAGCAGACTGCTCTAAAGTATCCCATGCTTGAGGGGCTTCCATTCAGCTCTGGGAAAGTCTCAGGTGGTTAATGCTTTATACTTTGCAGGAATTTGGAGCAGGTCATGCTTTTCTGAAATACGTGCTGAGTTTCACAGGAGCCTCATCTTCTGCCCACTTGGGTTTTGCTTCCACAGGTTCTGTTGAAGGCTTTCATCGCGAACCTGAAGTCTAGCTCCCCGACCGTGCGGCGGACGGCAGCGGGCTCAGCGGTCAGCATCTGCCAGCATTCCAGGAGGACGCAGTACTTTTACAGCTGGCTGCTCAGCGTCCTCTTAGGTGAGGGCCAGGCCAGCCAGCGACTCTCCTGTGGTGTGGGGGCCCCTGGCATCTACCCGAGATAGGCCTTGGAAATTCTTTACCATCAGGCAGCCCCTTAGCTTCCTGACGGGGCCTTTCAGCCTGGCCGACTGGGAAGTGTGCGGGTGTGCCCGCGAGGGCAGTGTGAGGCCTGGGGACGCTTCTCCCCGCCCTCCTCCCCTGTGCAGCAGAGAGCCAGCGGGGCGGGGCGGGGCGGGAGCCTTCCGGGGACTGGCCCTCCAGGCCGCACACCGCCCGGCCTCTGTGGGGGCCCTGGGTGCAGGGAGCCCGAGCCTCAGGGCCATCTGGACGGCTGTAGGCCTGCTGCCCGGGCCTCCCGCCCTGGGGCGGCAGTGGGAGTCCGTCCCGGCAGGAGGCATGGGGAGCCCCTGACAGCGGATGCGATAGTGCCTGGCTTCCGCTCCCTGTGCGAGGCCGCGCTGAGCCGAGGGGTCACATGTCCCCCCAGCAGCACCCCCGGATCTCTGCTCTCGACCGTGTGCTTCTCTGTGGTAACGTTTGTGCCGTCTGTACCCCCCCGCCGGGCGTGCCACGTGGGTCTGCCTGTTAGCAGAGGGAGCCGCAAGCTGCCAGCAGCGGGTCCGCTGTGACGTCGTCTTGCTGCTGCCTTTGTAGGTTTGCTGGTCCCCGTGGAGGGGGAGCACCCCACCCTCCTGATTCTTGGCGTCCTGCTGGCGTTGAGGTACTTGGTGCCCCTGCTGCAGCAGCAGGTCAAGGACACAAGCCTGAAAGGCAGCTTTGGGGTGACGCGGAAAGAGATGGAGGTCTCTCCCTCGACGGAGCAGCTCGTCCAGGTAGGCACCCCCGAGCTTCCCTCTGGTGCCTGTGCAGACAGGACCAGCGTTCAGAAACTCAGCTCCTTTGGGAGAGAAGCAGCGGAATGGGGAACAGAGGGTTGGGGTGTGGACTCCGGAGCTGGACCTGCTGGCTCAGACCCTCGGTCATGACTCCAGGTGCTCGACCTGTGTGTGGTGTGACAACGGAGTAAAATGAAGGTGTGTCTTACAAGGTTTCCAAGACGATTACATAAGCCCTTTTGAAACAAATCCCAGCCCTTGTGTGGTTTCATCTGCTAGTGTTTCGCACGATCCCTGTAGATGAGGACTCTTTGTTTCTAGTTTTAAGGACAATGCCATTGTCACAGCTGAAGAAAAGAACATTTTCTTAGCATCAAATACCTACGCATCCCTGTCACTTTGTTCCTTTGCTGTTTGGAATCAGCATCCAAATGAGATGGGCTGTTAAGGATGTCCGTCTCTTTGATCTCTTGGTCCCCTTCCGTGCCTAGTTTCTCTTCGAGTTCATTTTTTGAAGAATGATATCAGTCCTGTGGAACCCCTGGCCATCTTGTTTTATTACTCGACTCTCCACCGTGTGAATTAACAGTCCTCTTTGTTGTCTGTATTTCCTGTAAACCAGTGACTGGAGTAAGAGGCTTGTCAGAGTCAGTGCAGGTTTTATAACGTGCATAATATCTGAGTTCAGGACTACCCAGACAGTGTTTTAAATATTATTGGAGCTGCATACTCAGAATTTTTTTCTGATTTTTTTTTTAAGGGACTTCTGAGTCAAACGTTTGGAGACCATTGGCCTAGTGGGGGAAGCAAGCAGGCGTCCACTGAATTGCACGGTGGGAGGCGTGGAGCTCTGTAGCGTGCGGGGGGGGTGGAAAGGCCGTTACTAGCTGATGCTTTGGGGTGAGCAGGCTTTGACCAGGGACACAGAGTTGGGAGAAGAGAGTTTTTCAGATGGTAACCTTTGCCAGGTCCACGGAGTGAGAGACTGCGAGTGTGTGGGCAAGGGTGAGCTGGGTGTGCAGAGGCGCCCAGGCGCTCTCACAGGTCAGTTGGGGTGCTGGGGGAGGATGCGGTGAGAGGCCTGTGGAAGACTGTGCTGAGCTAGGAGAACAGTGGTCCTGGGAAGTTGAGGGAAGGGCTGTGGGAGGTGGTGGTTTATTAATTACGGACTTCCTTAATAGTTACGTTTCTTCAACATGATTAAACAATATGGCACCTTGTCACATTAGCAAGCTAGGTGAGATTATCTCTCAAACATATTTAATCTGTATTCTTTTGACTAATGGCCATTTTGAATTAAATTATTTTGATTAAGAACTTCAACTCAGCTAATGTAGTTTGGCTAGGTATATTTAAATGGAATTTAAACTAATCCTGGGCCTGGCTAAACTGTTAAGCAAGTCTGGGCAAAACACAGATATTTCTAGATATGCAAGAATTCATTTTGCTTTTAATGTACATTTTTTTTCTTTTTGTGTATGCTTTAAAAAAAATTATTTGAAGATACATTCTAGCAAAATGAGAAACAGATGCAAAAAACCCGAAGCCCTGAAACCCGGGAAACACAGCTAAGCAAGGAATGTGGTGGAGGCAGTTCTGAGATGACCATGTGCAATGGGCCATTCATATTCTTAGTAGAGACAGGAGGTCCAAGGGGCTCCCTGCGACCATTGTCACGACTAAGAGCTGGAACAGGGAAGGTGCATGTGTGTGTGTTAGGGGAAAACCGGGAAGGCACAGCAGAGAAAACTGTTACCCAGGTTTGAAGCAAATTGTTGACTGACTTGAAGCAAGTATGAGACTGTACTAAGAGAGTCCACTTAACTGTTATCCTTGGGACATTCTCTTTCAAGTGACACAGGACTAGTTAATAGTGAAACAGTTCTCTCTTCTTGGGTCCCGTCACATTAATAGGCTTTGCAGTGAATGATGTTCAGTCGCTCAGTTGTATCCGACTCTTTGTGACCCCATGGACTGCAGCACGCCAGGCTTCCCTGTCCTTCACCATCTCCTGGAGTCTGCTCAAACTCAGGTCCATTGAGTTGGTGATACCATCCAACCATCTCGTCCTCTGTCATCCCCGTCTCCTGCCTTCAGTCTTTCTCAGCATCAGGGTCTTTTACAGTGAGTCAGCTCTTTCATTCCGGTGGCCAAAGTATTGGAGCTTCAGCTTCAGCATCAGTCCTTCCAATGAATATTCAGGACTGATTTCCTTGAGGATTGACTGGTTTGATCTCTCCCATGTCCAAGGGACTGTCAAGAGTCTTCTCCAACACCACAATTCATAAGCATTAATTCTTTGTGAATGAGGTTAATGTGCACATTTTGAGATACATACTGGTTTTTTAATTTAGTATTTAGGCTCAACATCTAGGCAAAGCATATGTGATTTAAGAAGTTACATCTTAGTGTATAAATGCAGCCCTTAATAACATGAGAGCACTGATTTTGCTACAGAATTTGGGAGGAGGCAGATGAGGTCAGGGAGCGTAGGATGTGCGTCTCCTCCATCCATGGAGTAGGAAGTCAGGAGAGCCTTTGCTCAGAGCAGATGGTCAGAAATCACGGCTTAAGCTTGTGAGCTGATTCCATAGGCCACGGGGTCATGGGCCAACTACCCAGCTCGTAGCAGGAGAGCAACCACAGACAGTACACGCACGGCTGTGTTCCAGGAAAACCGTGTGCAGAACAGCTGGTGGGCCAGGTTTGCCCGTGGACTGTACTTCACAGACCTGTGGCCTAGAATTGGGAGGTGCCCCTCAGGAGAAGCAGAAGCGGATGAGTCAGAGCAGCCGCCTTTGAGCCTCACCTCACCCACTGCTGTACTGGCGCTGTGAAAACACGCATTCGCCTCTATGGCATCACGGGTAGGGCTGCCTGGCTCAGCAAACAAAAGCAGAGGGCGCCTGTTCCTTGAATTGCAGGCCAGTCACCAGTAACCTTGTTGCGTAAGTAGGCCGGAAATCGCACGGTGCTCAGTTACACTTCGGGATTCTTTGTTTATCTGAAATTTGCGTTTAACTGGGCACTTTGTGTATTATCTGGCACCTCTCATGAAGGAGAGAAGGATAAATCCCTGTGTTTATAGAATGTGGTACAGTGTAAAGTGTGGTGTAATGCCTTTAAAAGCTTTGGAAACCCTTTCTCAGTGCACTCTCACCAGCGCTGCTTGCTTGTCGTGTGTGTCTGAGGAGCTGTGCGCACCGGTGTGTTTGGGACTTGATTCCCCTCTCCTGGGCCCCAGTGTAGGGAGATGGAGCTCTCCGTTATCACGCTTCTTCTCTTGTGGAAGTGCTCTGCTTATTTTTAAGGAATTACTGTAACCGTGAAAAAAGTCCCGGGATTTCAGAAAACCATGGAAGAGAATTGTTACACTGGTAGAAGAGATAGAGAAGTTTCCAGGAGGAGAAGGCACACATTTTCACAACAGAGACAGAAGCAGACAGCCGGGGGGCTCGGACACATGGCCGAGGCCGTGGCTGCCAGCAACACGGTGCTCCTGTTTGCAGGTGTACGAGCTGACCTTGCACTACACGCAGCACCAGGACCACAACGTCGTGACCGGGGCCCTGGAGCTCCTGCAGCAGCTGCTCCGAACCCCGCCGCCCGAGCTCCTGCGCGTGCTGACCACGCCGGGCGGCGTCCGGCAGCTCGCCGCCACCGCCAAGGATGAGCCCGGGGGCCGCAGCCGGAGCGGGAGCATCGTGGAGCTGATAGGTAGGGCGTTCGGAAGGCCCCTCTGGAGTCCCACGGCCGTGACTCTGGCCCCTCTCCTGAAACTCACGCTGGTGCTGGTGAGCCACGGGCGGCTCAGTTCGTCACGACACTCACGATGCAGGTGTCGCCGTTGCTGCTGCACCTGGGAACCGGTGGGTGCGGGCGGGTGAGGTGAGGCCAGCACGGACGCCCGGCCTCCTGACTCGGACTCGGCCGCCTCCATGTGGCAGCTCACCTGTCGGAAAGCGACAGCACTGGCCCTGTTTGCCCGTGCCGGGATCTTGGGGTCTTCCTGGGGCCCTCGAGGCCTTTCCTGTCCTCTGGGCCCTGCTCTGCGGTCCCGCCGGTTCTGTCCCTTCTGTCCCTCCTCCCACGGCCCCTCCGCCCCCTTTGCTCTTTTTCCCTGTGCTATTGGGCACTGCGGGGCCCTGACCCCACTACACGCTGTTGCTGCAGACCCTGCTGCTTGACTTGGAGTTGCCCCGGGGAGCTGGAAGTCAGGGGTCCCTGAATGGCAGCCTTTGGAGCCGGGTCTGGCGTAGCAGAGGCTTCTGGGCCTCTGCTGACCAGCCGCACCAGGCCCTGTGTGTGGGGCCTGCTCAGAGCAGTGTGGGCGAGGGTGGCCTTCACCCTCAGCACTGACCAGGGAGGCCTGCGACGTCTGACCGCGGCCTCATGTGGTCACGGTGTCTGCCTGAACCCCAGGGAGAAGCTGTCGCTGTGCCTGTCCTCTGTGCTTTGTTCTCAGCTGTCCTTCCCCTGTGGGTGCGTGCCTGACAAATGATTGCTGTCCAGTGACCTAATTTCTAATGATTGTGTCTGATGAAAATGTCTGTTTGATTATTGGTTGACCAAATAATCTGGGTTTTCTAATGTTTTTACTTTGGCTTTTAAAATGCACTTTGAGCTCTTTTGACATTTTAGGTCATATCTTTAGAACTGTATTTTTGAGTGCTAATGTAATTTTCAAGTTATTGAAATTAAAATTATGCAGTTTTTATGTTACAGGATGGTAGTTAAGTACCACCTGTAGAAATAACGTTCATGTATTTTCTAAAGTTGAATCAAGCTTGAAAATTTTCTAATTACTTCTGGATTTCAGCTGCTTGGTACTGTACTTTCATCTGTCATTTTCTGTGATTTACAGCTGGAGGGGGTTCTTCATGCAGCCCTGTCCTTTCAAGAAAACAAAAAGGTGATTATTTCAGAAATGATTGTTATTTTGAATCTTTATGCTTTTTCAGTATTTCTCTGCTGCAGTTGGCTATGCCTGTACCTCTTCTCAGCAACGTGATTGTGTGTATAAATGCAGCTGAAATCTGATAACCAGGCCCGAATAGTCCTGTTGGGTGGCTTCAGAAAGTTACTCGTGGATCAGAATTGGTTTATCGTAAACGTCTCTCTTTGTTTTGAGGCGGGGGGGCGGGGCGCACCATGTGACTTGTGGGAGCAGGGATTGATCCCAGGTGCAGCAGTGAGAGTACCAAGTCCTAACCACCGGACCTCCAGGGAATTCCCTGTCATAAATTTCTCACGCTTTAGGTGAGGGGTCAGCAAACATTTTCTGTGAAGGGCCAGGTGGTGGCCCTTAGAGTCCTTTTTTGCAGGGCTTCAGCTCTGTTCTGTGGCAGGAAGGCAGGCACGGACAATGCCAAGCTAACGGGCACAGCTGCCTTCTAGCACAGCTTTATTTAGTTGCCGACTCCTGCTCCAGGGGATGTTCTGTTATAAAGGCAGCTCATCATCCCAAAGAAACTTGTTTAGTATTAGTCAGGGATAATGTTTGGTTAATTATTTGGTTAATTTGGGCCTGGTTGTCATTTTTCAGCCATACTTACTTTTGTACATACCCAAGTTTTCTGATATAATTATTTTATTTAATCAAAGTTCTTCTGATAAGGCCTGAAAGTTTTGGTACACATCATTACTTACAGCACCAATTATTTTCTTCCTCCGCTCTAGATTTCCATAGGAAACTATTTCTGTTTTCTACTTTGAAATCCTTAAAGACTTCTTTTTTTAAATTGACATACAAAAGCTAATATTTTACATATAACATGCTAGTCTTTTTCGTGTCTTGAGTTTAATTTAGAGAGCCTAATGCCTGATATTATTTGTAGTGTTGGATAGGATCTTAATAGGGGTCTAGTCTAGTCCTGGCTGCTTTAAGTAAACAGTTCCTAGAATACTTAGAATTAACAATATTTGGGTCATCATGTGGAGAAGGAAATGGCACCCCACTCCAGTATTCCTGCCTGGAGAATCTGCATGGACAGAGGAGCCTGGTGGGCTACGGTCCATGGGGTCGCATGGAGTGAGACACGATTGAAGCGGCTTTGCATGCACGCATGCACGCACAGGTCATCATGGTGTGGGATCCTTTCAAGGTTGAGATTTGGGTGAAAACCCTGAGATTTCTTGAAAGCTGAAAGGCTTCTGTCAGAAGCTCGTGTTTTTCTCCTTGGACTGGGAGGAGACTTCAGGCGTGTGACTAGATTTCCCCAGCACTTGCCATGTTTCTTGGTTTCTTTCTGATGATGAGGTGATGACAGATTCTGGTTGATATGCTTTTTTGTTTTTCGGGGGCTGGAACGTGGAATTTGTGCTCGAGCTCTTGTTTTATTTTTTGAGTGTTTTGTTGTTGTTTTCATTTAGACCTGCAGTTGTCATACTTTTCTGTGGTAGCAGCAAGATTCTTCTTTTCAAGTGAAATCTGCCAGTACATAAGAGAAAGAGACAGAGTTGTTGGATGTCAGATCAGGGTGAGGGTGGGTGGCGTGGCCTGGCCTTGCCCCCTTGTGGGGAGAACTGCTTGCAACAGACTTGCAGACTGCTGTTTCCAAGGACAGAGGCTGCTTTCATTAACTCTGAATTCACAGGTTGGAGTGTTATTTGCTTCTCAACGTAAATCACTTGTTCTGTAATAAAGCGCTGTGTTATTTAGTAGATAAGCCAAGTTGCTGTGTTAGTTTCATCTAGATCTTGAGTTTCCTTTGGCTTTTCCGGGATGGGAGGAGGGCTTTAAAGTCACATCAGTGTAGATTTATGGAAGTTATCATACCTGTGACTTAATCTTTGAAGAGAAGTGAAGTTAGAAATTGGAATTTGCCAGTAATTATTTTGATAGTGTCATTTAATGACATTTATATGTAAAGTAACCATAAGGATTTAATGATCCCACTTAAATCATGTTAAGACTTGTTTTCTTTTTTCCTTATTATAATTTGGGAACCATTAACTGTAAGATGTATTTTTAGAATTTTGCTAAAGATGAAATACTATTTCATCCTCCCAGATCATACAGTACTTGAGTACTGGTTATCAGTAATAGAAATCCAGCAGGTTAAAAGATGATAAAAGTGACTTTTGGTTGGAGATATGACATGAATATCCTGGCGGCTAATAGAACGGGTTCTAGCTATAACTTGACATTTTTAAGATTAAATAGTAACATAAATTATTTAATATCGACTGTAGTCTTAAGTCAATTAATATTAATTATTAAAATATTTTGTGGTACAGATTGAGAATCATTGCTTTTAACTGTCTTCATACAGGTTTATTGATTTTAATAATCCTGTAAATGAGGTATCTCTGCGTTTTGTATCAGCACTCTAGAGGAATAAAGAAACGCGTATAGGATGAGAGGCTGAGAGCAGGGATCAAATGTGCTCGTGGTTTTCCTCTTGCAATGCACATCCGCTGGGCACTCAGAGCTCTTGCTCTAGCAAGCTCAGGACTCTCGCTGTGTCCTTCCCTAGGGAGAGTGCTCTTCGGAGAAGCGGCACCCCTGGAAGACGACTCGGAGTCCAGGTCGGAGGGCAGCAGCCCTGCCTGCTCAGGTAGTGGTGTCCCCCTTGCTCCTCTCCGCTGACCCCCTGCACCTCAGTGGGCCGTGCTCCTCGGAGGCAGCCGTGAAGCCAGCTTGCTCAGATGCTGGATAATTGAGGCTTCTTTCATAGTGTTTACTTGGAAACACTACCCATGTGTTTTCTTGGATCAAATTATTTGCTATTTTCCTGTATCAAATATATGCTATTTTCATGCTGTTTTAAAATTATGTTTTATACTCACTGGGTGGGTGTAAGTCTTTTTGAGAAGGGAATGGTGGGTAAAGTATCTCATGAATTGCATGGGTTGTGAGAAGGAAAATGGGATTAAAAATTGTCTGAGGATCTGAACCAGGAAGAAATGGAATATAAGAACAGACCAGTTATCAGTATTGAAATTGAATCAATAATAGCTCTCAGCCAGCAAAGTCCATGATCAGATGGCTTCATAGGTGAATTCTCCCAAACATTTAGAGAAGTGTTGAGACCCATCCTTCTGAAACTTTTCCAAAAAATTGCAGAGGAAGGAACACTTCCAAACTCATTCTGTGAAGCCACCATCCCCCTGAAACTGAAACCAGACAAAGATACAGTAAAGATACAGTAAAAAGAAAATTACAGGCCAATATGACTGATGAACATAGATGCAATCAAGTAGGATTATCCCGGGGATGCAGGGGTTTTTCCCATCCACAGACAATCAGCGTGACCGACTACAGTGACCGTCTGAAGGCGGTTTGGTCTGTATAACCCTAGCCAAGTGAATATTTTTAGATAACCGAAAATAAGGCTGAAATACAGGGGAAGAAAGCCTGAATAATTTTCAGTGGTGATTATTTATTTATTGGTTTATTCTACAAAATAGAACCCCATGGACAGAGGAGCCTCTCAGGCTCCTCTGTCCATGGGGATTCTCTAGGCAAGAATACTAGAGTGGGTTGCCATGCCCTCCTCCAGGGAAATCTTCCCAACCCAGGGATTAAACCCAGGTCTTCCACATTGCAGGCTGATTCTTTACCGTCTGAGCCACCAGGGAAGCCCAAGAATACTGGAGTGGGTAGATTTTTTAAATTACAAAAATAAAGTTAAAACATTAAAAAAAATTACAGCTATCCATGATGTTATGAAGCCCAAGTGCTCACTGACCCCCTGGCCTCTGGGAGTGACACAGCTCACAGCTTGGTGTGGGTTCTTACGTAGGGTGGTGTTTTTTAAGTGGTAGTTGAAGACTAGGGGAATGTGAAACTTGATGCTGCAGGGGAGTGGGACTGGCTGAGGGGTCTTGAATGGGGTCTGGGAAGATGGAAACCCACCTTCCGGAGGGCCGCTTGCTCAAAGCTCTGAGCTCTTGTGAGCACTCCGCCTGTACCCCAGCCAGGCTGCCAGGGAACCACCAGAGTCTCCGTGCCACTCCACAGTCAGGACGGAGCAGTGGCTTGAGAGCTGGAGGTGGTTTGACAAACGTCGCTTGTCAAACTTGAGAGTTGGCGGTGAAATGCCACTTGGGAATATTCATAGCATTTAAAAATATCTACTTGTGGTCCTTATTTTATCAAGATAGTGATAGAGTAAAAGATAAGTAAGCAATACAGTCCATTGTTTGAAGGATGCACTGTTTGTCTTGCTTTTGAAATTGACTAGTTCATATTTTCACTGTATTTAAGGAAGTTTTGCAGTTAAAACAGGTGCTGACAGTGAATTTGGGGGTATTCTGCAAGTATTAGGTTCCCCGTTGCCTGCTCTTACTGACCCTTTGAAGAGTGAATGTTCCTCTGTCTGCAGCCTCAGTCAAGGGTGAGGTCGGCGGTGAGCTGGCTGTCTCTTCCGGGGTCTCCACCCCCGGCTCCACCAGCTCAGCGGCCGACTCTGTGGGTCACGACATCGTCACTGAGCAGCCCCGGGCGCAGCACACGCTTCAGGCGGACTCGGTGGATCTGGCTGCCTGTGACTTGACGAGCGCCGCCACCGACGGGGACGAGGAGGACATCCTGAGCCACAGCTCCAGCCAGATGAGCGCCATCCCTTCCGACCCTGCCATGGACCTGAACGACGGAACCCAGGCCTCCTCGCCCATCAGCGACAGCTCCCAGACCACCACCGAGGGGCCCGATTCAGCCGTGACCCCTTCAGACAGTTCTGAAATTGTAAGTGGTCAGAGGGGCCACCCGGTTTCTCCAGAGGGGCCCTTCCTGGGGCCCCAGACCTGGACCCTCCTGCCGGTTCATTCCATCCCTCTGACCCGTGAATAACGTAGAGGTCCCCAGCTCAGATCCTAAATCGGCAGCTCAGCCCCATTGGAGACCTTCACTGAAGCAGGTGGCCAAGTGTCCTTTGTGTTGAACATGGAGGTCAAAAGTTAGGTTAGTCGATGAGTACAATTAAGTGCATTTAAAATTTTTAATACCTTTTTGGGCACAGGATAAGTCATAATTGTGAAGATCCTTAATAAACCTTTTATTAACAGATCTGCAGTCTTAATGCAATATGACTAATAACAGTAATGCTGCTGCTGCTAAGTCGCTTCAGTCGTGTCCGACTCTGTGCAACCCCATAGACGGCAGCCCACCAGGCTTCCCCATCCCTGGGATTCTCCAGGCAAGAATACTGGAGTGGGTTGCAATTTCCTTCTCCAGTGCATGAAAGGGAAAAGTGAAAGTGAAGTCGCTCAGTTGTCCGACTCTTAGAGACCCCATGGACTGTAGCCTACCAGGCTCCTCCGTCCATGAGATTTTCCAGGCAAGAGGCCTGGAGTGGGGTGCCATTGCCTTCTCCAATAACAGTAATACTATGCATTATTTTAGCACTTTCTGACTTTTCAAGAACCCTGACTACATAGTCCGTCTTATAGAACGTGTCTCTAAGCACCTCTCGTCTCAGTTAGTGGACACAAAGCCGTCCGGAGTGGTCTGAACTTTGGTACAGGCATAAACTGAGTTTTACAGCCCAATTTTATTTAAACAGTTTCTACTGGCAGTTGTTTTGCTACTGCTGAATGTGTTCTGTTTATTAAGCATTTTTCCTTAAACTGGAGTGAGTGCAGAAGCTTTGAGAAGCACGTCACAGAGCACTGGCAGCGTCCGGTTGTCACGTGGATGGGGTTTCTGATGGCCCAGTGGGCTCACCACTGGGGTTTTTAACTGGAAGACCCAGAAGACCTGGCAGAACACGGGGTAACTGGATTGTGGGAAATGATTCCAAGTCAGGAAAGGGTAAAGAGTGCTGACCGTAGGCAGGGAGAAGGAGGTTGGGAAAGTGCTGCGTCCGGTAGCGCGTTAAGTGAGCGGAGGAAGTTTCTGTTGTCGGTTTATTGTACCAACTTCATCTTGCCTTTTTTTTTTTTAATTTTATTTATTTACTGGCTGTGCTGGGCCTTTGTTGCTGCACAGGCTTTTCTCTAGTCGTGGTGATCAGGGACTGCTGTCTTGCTTTGGAGCTCAGGCTCCAGGGCGCTCCGGCCTTGGTGGTTGCGGCTCTGGGGCTGCAGAGCACAGGCTCGGTAGCTGTGGCTCTCAAGCTTCACGTTCCTCAGCACGTGGGATCTTCCCGGACCAGGCCTTGGAACCCACGTCTCCACCTCTGAGCCACCAGGGAAGCCCATCTTGCCTTTTTTATAGGCGATGCTTTCCGGACGGGCTCTCTGGACATTGGACAAACGACCACCGGGAGCCGTGCGAGCATCCTGTCTGGAGCCACTGCGGCAGCTGTGTGCTGTGGGGCGTGGCTGCGCCAGGGGACCACTCCGGGCTCTGGACTGCAGGGAACTAAACGTCTCCCCTTGCTGTTTCTCACCCCTGCAGAGATCTTTCTAGTTTATGAGGTGCTTCCGTGTCTTTTATTTAGTCCGAGTTGTCTGTTGACCAAATGCACTGAGCACCTGTCCCGTTCCAGGGACTGTCCTACAGACTGGGGGTGAGGTAGAGGGTGCAGCGCACACAGCTGCTGTCCCGGGGCTGGCACGTCCGAGGGGGGCCCTCAGACTGTTTCCACTGAGGGCCAGAGAGGAAACCTCCTTGGCTCTGTGAGCCACCTGGCTGGTGTTGCACACTCATCTCTGCTGTTGAAGTGCCAGAGCAGCCCCAGACAGTGTGTAAAGGGACGAGCGTGGCTGTGTTCCAGTAAAACTTGATCTACAAAAACCGCTGACGGGCCAGGTTTCCCTTTCTCCGTTCTAAAGTGTGTGCGTGTCTGGGTAGGGCAGATCATGAGCCAGTCATCAGCAGGTAAATAAACACGCAGTCACGTGGTAGGAAGTGCCACAGAGAAAAAGGAGCCAGCTGTGGGGGCCGGGCTTCCCTCATGAGAATGTCCAGTGTGGTGGTTCGAGGCGCGGCCTGGAGGGAGCCCAGCCCGGTGAGAGCTCTGGCTTAGCTGCTCAGGAGCGGGGCAGCCTCCACAGCTGTGGCTCTTGCTGCCCCTGTTTCCTTACCCACAGAATGAAGCTGGTGGTGGTGTTTAACACTGTGAGACTTGTGGGGAAAGGGACGTAATACATGGGGGCGCTTTCACGCCGGCCAGGGGTGTACTGGGATTTTCAGAAAATGTTGTTTTTTATTACGGTAGAACTTCTCATTTTAGCCTGTGTGAGGTGTTTGTTTTTTTAAGTCATCTGGAGAGTGGAGGGAATTTGCTTCTTTCTTGATTGCTTTTCATCATGTATTAATAGGTCAGGTTTGTTTTTTTAATTTTAATTGGAAGGAATAATATTTTTAATGATACAGAATTTATCTCAGTAATAATCTACTAACATATTGAGGGTCTTTTCAGTTTTTCAGGTAAATTACAGGGGATCTCAAGTGGATGTGAGAAATTTGGCAGTATGAAATCATCACCCATGTGTATGGCTAGATGTATGAAATATTGTGCCCCAAACTTAGTTGGGTCAGTCCTAGCAGTTTAGGGCTAACCTGCGATTAGACTTTTGTTTAAAAGACTTTTCCTCATTTTTGACTTACAGTAAAATTTGCTTGTGAGCACAAAGATTTTTGTTTGGATTTTTGTCTTTCTGTAATCAAAAAGAGAAATGTCCAGATTGGGAATCATTGGCATTTTTAGAATCACAAAAGCTTTCTATAATAAGGTAATGTGCGATCAGTAAGCTCTTGGTACTGTTCACGTCTATACCCATGTGCCTTTGAGGAAGTGACCTTCATATTGGTGTGTAAGATGTGGTCCATGTTGCTTACGAGGTTTTGCCTTTGCCTTTCCACCTTGGAGGGCTTGCCCCTTGGTGGTGGCACTTCAGAACCCTCACAGCCCCTCTTGCACGTCCAGGTGTTAGATGGCGCCGACAGCCAGTATCCAGGGATGCAGGTGGGGCAGACACAGGATGAGGACGAGGACGCTACTGCCGTTTTTCCTGACGAAGATGCAGGGGCTTTCAGAAACTCTTCCATTGGTACGTTGACTTCAGGCGGTGTACGTAAGTCCCTGACATACGACTGAGCTCCATTCTGACATTTCATTCCTAAGTCCAACAAAGTGAGCCCAGGTATCCAACTAACATGATTGGCCATATAGGACTGTGGTGTGATAGGTTTATAGTACTTTTCATACTTCTTCCTGGACTTGAAATAAAGACTCAATGGACATGAATTTGAGCAAGCTCTGGGAGATGGTGAAGGACAGGGAAGCCTGAAGTTCTGCAGTCCATGGGGTTGCAGAGAATAAGGCACAACTGAGCAACTGAACAACAGCGCCTACTGTATACAGTACTGTACTCTGTCAAGCACACTTGCAGAGGATGCGCGCATGTGACAGTGTACCCTGGACACGTGAACTAACTTAGTGATTGGAATGTGAACACATGTTCACATCTTGGACAGTTTGTGACTTGAAAGCTCGATTGTAGGGGCCTTACTGTACTAGCAAGTGGCCTTGCTTTCAACCCTGACCCCTTACATCTTAGCTTTCAAGAAGTCTGGTGTCTGTTTCCTGAGTTGTAAATAGCAAAAGAGGAAAATCAGCTGAGAAGTTATCATTCTTTTTTGATGATAAGTCCTGTACTTTCATATTGACTTTGTGTCAGTATATGTATTTGTGTTTTAATTGGAAACTTGTCACTTGACTTAGTCTCTTTCTTTTATTTTGAAGCTCTTCAACAAGCACATTTGTTGAGAAGCATGGGCCACAGCAGGCAGGCCTCTGACAGCAGTGTGGATAAATTTGTCTCACGAGAGGAAGCTGCCGAACCAGGGGACCCAGAGAACAAGGTGAGACGCTGGGGCCTGAGAGCACCCCGCGTCCTGCACGGGCCTGAGTGTTTAAGCGTGCCCTGGCTGCTGTCTGGCTGCCACGCTTCTGGCTTTCCCGTGGCTGCACCTTTGCTCAGCTCTTTCTCCTTCGCATATTGACCTCGAGTCCTCTCGGCTCTCTGCCTCTCGAGGTGTGGTTGCGTCCTTGAGAACTTCCCGAAGTTCAGCCTTCTTGGGAGTCCTTCCCAGACACCTGTCTGTACCGAGCGGACTGCAGTTGATTTCCTCGACCATCCATCTGATGGTCGTGTGTGGCCTGGAAACATTTCTTGGTTTTGTTCCACTGGATTATTTGTTCACTTATTGTGGCAGATGCTCGTGCAGTTCGCCGTCACATCCCTTCTGAAGGCACAGTTGAGTGCATTGAGTGCCCACATGTGCAGCATCCTCACCGTACAGTCACAGGACCCTTTAGTCTTCCCAAACTAAAACTCCGTCTCCATTCGACACTGACTCCCATTCCTCCCTCCTTCTGGCCCCTCTCACCCACCATTCTGCTTTCTGTCTCTATGGATTTGACTACTCTGGGGACCTCTCATAAGTGGAATCACACAGTGTTATCAGTGAGTGTACAAATACCTCTTCAAGACCCTGATTACATTTCTTGTGGGTAATATACCAGAAATGGAGTTGCTGGATTTTGTGATATTTCTGGTTCTGACTTTTTGAGGAAGCCCTGTACTGCTTTCCGCAGCAGCTGCACTGCTTTGCTTTATTCATTTTCTGCACTGGGTGGCATGTGGGGTCTTAGTTCCTTGACCAGGGATTGACCCCGTGCCCCCTGCATTGAAGCACGGAGTCTTAACCCCAGGGAAGTCCCTGCTGCACCGTCTTACATTCCCACCCACGGTACACCAGCATTCCATTTCTCTACATCGTCGCCAACACTTCTTTCTGTGTGTGTTTTTTTTTTTTGAGTGGTCATCACACTGGGTGTGCAGTGGTGAGTCATTGTGGTTTCTGACCTGCATCTCCCTGATGATTAGAGATGTGGAGCATCTTTTCATGAGTTAATTAGCCATTCACGTATCTTCTTTGGAGAAGCGTCTATTGAAGTCCTTTGTCCATTTTTAACTCACGTTGTTTGAGTTTTTCAGTCGTTGCTCTGTTGTCCATTGAACTGTTCTAGAATTACCTCTGTATTGCTTGCCTTCTCCATGTAAGTGTCCTGTACTCCTAGTTAATTTTAAATTCCTCAAGGACAAGAAGTAGTGTTTCACACTTGGTCCCTCCGTGGATGCTCAGTCACCTTCTCTGCCTTGTCCGTTCCTTCGGGAATGGCCCTCCCCTCACAGCTTTGGGCATCCCTGGGTGCTTCCCTCTGCCTGTGTGGCTGCTCCCCGCCCGCTGGCTCATTCTGCCCCCTCGGGGACCCAGGGGGTCTGATCCCGCCCCACCGTGGTCTGTGAGGTTGGGCACGTCTCTGAATGCCAAGCTCCTGTCACAGTTGCTGCTCTGGAATTCTCTGTTGGATGAACTAAGGAATCAGCATGTAGGTTCCATGATTATAAGAAAATAAGTGTCGGTTTTTCTTTACAGCCCTGCCGGATCAAAGGCGACATCGGCCAGTCCACTGACGAAGATTCTGCCCCTCTCGTCCATTGCGTCCGCCTTTTGTCCGCTTCATTTTTACTCACAGGGGAAAAAAATGGTGAGTATCAAAAAGCAGGTGCAGAGTTGAAGGGAGTAACTTTAGGTTTCAGAGGTCACCTTGGTAACCAGCTTTGGGCCTGGTTGCAGCTGATGGAGTAGAAGCTGGAGACGAGCTTTGGTTTTCACTGGCTGACGGGGGAAGCTGTGGGAGGCTGGTTTTGTGGGTCTGGTTTTGTTTATTTGGAAGCTAAAGATTTGCTGCTGTGACGCTGATGGCGGCCGGGGCGGATTTGTTCGCAGCCTTGGTTCTGGACAGGGACGTGCGGGTGAGCGTGAAGGCCCTGGCCCTCAGCTGCGTTGGCGCCGCCGTGGCCCTTCATCCTGAGTCCTTCTTCAGCAGCCTCTACAGAGCGCCCCCTGATGCCGTGGGACACCCTGGTGCGTTCACACTTTGTGTCTCCTCCCTCACGGTAGTCGCTGGTTTGAAAATTATTTCAAACTCGTGACTGTTTTACTTTCAGAGCACCAAGTTTTCTGAGTGAATTTGCAGCGTTTGAGCTGTGTTACAGCTCTCCATAAAACACATCAATTGTCATGTTTTTAGCTTCTTGGACCCCCCTACAGATGCAGTGTTTAGTTGAAACACACAGAGGAAAAGTAGAAATCTGGGAATGTAAGAACTGATTAACATATGTATTGGATTTTAGCAAAAGCACAAATTGTGTGTAACCAAAATTGCTTCAGGTCACACCAGCCAGGCCAGACATTCACGCTCAGAGCTGGTGGGGAGCGAGCCGTTCTCACTCAGGGCTGGCGGGGACTGAGATGAGCTGGGCGGCGCGCGTC
The DNA here is from genome assembly GCF_054371585.1 of Giraffa tippelskirchi. Lineage (NCBI taxonomy): Eukaryota > Metazoa > Chordata > Mammalia > Artiodactyla > Giraffidae > Giraffa > Giraffa tippelskirchi. Next base: position 2,151,609 of record NC_137275.1, read on the forward strand.
CTGGGGTGTCTCCTCTGATGGGGTGTCTCCTCTGATGGGGTGACTGGTGGAAGACCGCTCTCCTAAAGTTACCCTCCCGCCTGCTCTCTCTCTCTCTTTCCTTGGGGGAGGGGACACACTCATGCTTTTGAATTTATATTAGATAATAAGTGCAGACAAGTTTGAGGCTCTCTAGTCATTTTCTTGAAGCAAAATCTTGCAATTTTGATTACTGGCTGACAACCTGGAATTATAACCCACAAACTCTGTTGTGTTAAAGCGGTGTCAGGGATGTAATGAATATAGGATCGTGAAACCCAGGATGTTCTTTACCACTGATGGTTGTTACAGTCAAATCTTTTCTAGATTAGCATTGCTCCCTTGCCCTTCTTTTTCTTTCCTGAGAAGTCAGCCTTTGCTCTGAGTTAGAAAGTTGACGGTAGGGACCTGTACAGTGGCCAGGCCATCTCTCTCCACAGAGGAGCAGTACGTGTCAGACGTCTTGAACTACATTGACCACGGGGACCCGCAGGTCCGAGGAGCCACCGCCATCCTCTGCGGGACCCTTGTCTCCTCCGTCCTCAGCCGGTCCCGCTTCCACGTGGCGGACTGGATGGGCACCGTCAGAGCCCGGACAGGTAACCACCAGCTTTCAGCTTTCACCGTTGTCTCTCCTGAATGGCGTTCTCATGTTCAGGTTCACACGAAGGCATCTGTGCTTGCTCTTCCGGTCAGGAAATGCATTTTCTCTGGCGGACTGCATTCCCCTGCTGCAGAAAACTTTGAAGGACGAATCCTCGGTTACTTGCAAGTTGGCTTGTGCAGCTGTGAGGGTGAGCATGATTGTTTCTGGACATCAGTTCTTTGATGAGTGGAAATTTTACCAATGATAACAATGAAAACTTAAGCTTAATATTAAATATTTCCATTCGCAACAGTAATAAACATCTGTGTATTTACCTCTCAGCCTGAGAAGGAAAACAGGGCCAACAGAGCCAAGGTTTAATAGATTTCAGTTTAAATCTCAGAATATCTGTTTGAAATACACTTTTCCTAAAGGGTATCTCTACCTTGCTCACATTACGTGTAAAACTTGAATAGAAATGCAGCAGCTCCTTCCGACCCCTTGAATGTGCAAAGGGAGGCACAGGGGTCGTTGAATCCCCTGTGGTGGTGGGATGGCCCCAGGGCTTCATGAGGTAGCGTGTTGAAGTGTTCTGTCATCTGGTTCGTAACTCACGACTGGCCCAACAGCAGTCCAAGTTAAGCAGTAAAAATCAAACCCAGATTCTACCATTGTCAGATTTGTGTCGCTCTTTAAAATGTCACAGCCCGGCCAGACTTGCTTCTTGGTCCCAGATGTTCACCAGGTGCTGGTCAGCCTGTGTCTGCCGGGACAGAAGGGAGCCAGTCAGCAGCACTCAGCAGGCCGCGTGCGGAGCCGCCCTGCGCGCGCTGGGGCGGGCGAGACGTAGCCTTGGAGCCTGGGCGGCCTGGTGCCGGGTCCCGTCGGGCAGGGCTCGGGCCCTGGGTCGAGGCGTTGGGCCTGGGCTGGATGGGGGTCCGGCAGTGGCGGCGCGTGCCCGGTGTCTGGGGAGAGGCCTGAACGGAGGCAGGGGCGGGGGAGAGAGCTGAGTCCTGTGGCGGCCACACGCTCACGCTCCGCCTCGAGGGGACTGAGGCGCGTGCTGTGGTCAGAGTTCCTGAGAGGTCAGGAGGGGTGCCCGTGGGGGGTCTGCAGAGGCCCACCCACCGCCTGCCTTCCAGCTCTGCGTCATGAGCCTCTGCAGCAGCAGCTACAGCGCGTGGGGGCTGCAGCTCATCACTGACTTGCTGGCCCTGCGGAGCAGCTCCTACTGGCTGGTGCGGACAGAGCTTCTGGAGACCGTGGCAGAGGTCGACTTCAGGTGGGTGAGGCAGGCCCTCTGGGTCAGGCTGGAGCAGCACTGGCGGCCCGGTGCCCAGGGGCAGGTGGCGACCCGTGTCCCTCTCTGTCTGCCCCTCTCCTCCGAGACTTCACCCTCATCTTGGAGTTTTTACGTCCAGGCAGAGGATTGGAGTTTTCTGGTAGTCTTAGTCATTCAAGTGTTCTGCACAGTGTGAGTAAAAGAGCTCAGGCTTGTAAAACAATGAAGCCAGTGTCACTTGGGCCTGTTTAAACGCGTGCACGCCACGCTGCACTGAGCTTAGGTCAGACAGCTGATTGGTACTGTGTCCCAATTAAAGAATAACTTACGATGCCTTGCAATTTATCATTTTCTGAGAAAGCATGATTCCACGTTTTCTTTCTGTGCTTTCTTTTAGGTGGGAAATTTTCTTTTCTGTCTGAGTTTGTGTTTTTTAAGCCCCCATTGTAGAGGGCTGGTTGTGTGCCAGGCTGGGCTGGAGCCCTCTGTGGGTGATTGTCTGTCAGCCTTAGCACATGTCTGTGAAGTCAGGGCTGCTTTCCGCTGCGTCTCACAGACGGGACCCCGAGTGGTGGGGCGGGGACCCGCTGGTTTCTGAGGGGAGCAGAGTCTCAGCCCCCTCCCCACGGTCTGCCTTCCCGTCAACTTCAGATGTTTGAGCTAATTCTGTAGGGCACTTGGGGTCTTTCAAAATACCAGATGTTTGTGTTCACTTAGAAGAAAAGCCCTGAGCACTTTCTGAGGGAGTCTGGAGTGGGGAGGGGCGTGGGTCCTCTGGGCTGGAAGCCGGCGTCTCCCTGCCGGGCACCATGGGGCTGCCTCAGAGCCTCCCCGGCTGCTGCCTGCGGCGCTGGCGCGGCCGTCCTCCACCGTGTGTCACGCAGGCCGTCCACGCGGCTTTGTTCACTAACTGAATTATTCACGGTGAAATATGTTCCTTCATGTTAGGTTGGTGAGCTTTCTGGAGGCCAAAGCAGAAACCCTGCACAGAGGGTCCCATCACTATACAGGGGTAAGCCCTTCGTGTCTGGGAGGCCGCGATTTAACTTCCAGGAGTGCACTTTCCCGTTAGCATGGAATGTCTAGGGACGCGTTCGGTCACAGTTTGTATCATGAAGCTTGTGATTGTATGTGTGACTTTAGGGCTAGTGACGTTGAGTTCCTCACCGGCTTTCCAAGATACCTGACCTAAAATTCATTTAAATACAGAAATCATACCTGTTTTTATTATCTTTTTTTCCAAAGCTTTTAAAACTGCAAGAGCGGGTGCTCAGTAATGTTGTCATCTATCTGCTTGGAGATGAAGACCCCAGGGTTCGACATGTTGCTGCAGCTTCATTGATGAGGTATTTGCCCAGTATTTTCTCTCTCCATTCACCTTCTTGGTTAAGGTACTAAACGATATGACAGTGGGAAGAGAGGTGAAAATTTGGAGGCCATAGGGCATATTCCTGAATCTTCTGAGCTCACTTTCGGTTACTCTTCAGCTGTCAAAAAGCATGTTTTTCACTGTCTCAAGAGTCTAAAAGGAAAATTAAAACAACAGTTAAGTACTAGCCTCATGTTGTAAAAGTAATGCACTTTGACGGCCAGGTTTTTGACACACGGAGAATAGCACTGAGAAGAAAATCCAGACCGTCTCCGGCTCTCCCAGTGAGGGGGCCGCCGCCAACACTCCCTGCTCTGTGTCCTGTGCACGAGTGTCTTTTCAAAACTGGGACACAGTGTACGCGCGGTTTCGTTATCTGTTCATTTCCACGTAATAATCATTAGCATCTTCCTGTTAGAAGTACTCTTCTAGAAGACTCTTTTGTAACTGCCACCCTTGTCTGGGGCACCTCCCTCTGTTCAGCTGCCTTCATGTTTCTGTGCTGAAGCACATGACACTTCATACAGGGCGAGGTAAAGGCTGTAGATACTCTTTACAAGAGATTTTTAGTTAGTGACCACTTTTTCACTGTGTAGTTGCGATAAATTTTTTTGTAAATATTATTTGGTTGGATACTAAGTTTTTATTGATTTAAATAATAAATAATGTTTCAGTGACTAGTATTATACATAAATGTTTACGCAGTGACTAGTATAATGCATAAATGTTTACATATAACTTTTTTTTCCAAGAATTAATTCCTGGAAGTTGAGTTACTAGGCCAAACAACCTTTCTGTGTTGTTTTTTTCCCGTTAGGTTTATTGAAGTAAAATTTTTTTATCTCTTAAAATTTACCCATTTTAAGTGTACAGTTAATGATTTTTGGTAGAGTTGTGCAACCTTCACCACGATCCAACTTGAGAATATTTCCATCATTTCAGAAAGATCTATTGTGCCCATTCACAGTCACCCCCAACCCCCCAGCCATAAGCAACCGCTCCTCTGCTTCCCGTCCCTAGAGGAACGCGCGCCTTTTCTGCACACTCTGTATAAACGAGAGCGCACAGTCAGTAGATGGACTTCTGCATCTGACTTTCTTTCCCTCAGTTTTTGAGGTTCATCCATGCTCTGAGGTGTGTGCCCGTTGATTGTCCTTTTCATTGTGTAGCAGCGTTCTGTTGTGTGGATAGTACTGTGTTTTATGTATACATTCACCAAGTGATATGATTATTTCCACTTTTTGACTGTTATGAATCATGCTGCTTTAACTCTTGCCTCCGAGACTTTGAGTGGACGTATGTTTTCATTTCTTGTGCGTAGATACCTGCAAGTGGGTATTTATGATTTTGGTGCTTAACTGGAGAATCGGGTAGGCAGAGGAGCCTGGTGGGCCATGGTCCACAGGGTCACAAAGAGTTGGACACGCCTGAAGCGACTGAGCAGGCCGTGAAGTTACTGTCCAGAAGCAGATCAGTCTGTCCTCCCACCGCGAGAGTATGATGGTGCCTGAGTCTTTTCACCAAAGTAGGCATTTCCAAAGAAGTTAAATATGTGTCAGTTGCTTAGGCCGTCATTGGTATTTCTTTTTAACATAACTTTTATCTTGTTTTAAAAATAATAACATGTTTACTAAACAAAACTCATAAAAAATATAAAAACCTTTGTAGTCAAACTGCTCAAAGAAAACCAGTTGTGTTTTGGTGGGTAGCCCTTTGGTTTTCAGTGTGAAAGTTGCTCAGTCGTGTCCGACTCTTTGCGACCCCATGGGCTATACAGGCCATGGAATTCTCCAGGCCAGAATACCGGAGTGGGTGGCCTTTCCCTTCTCCAGGGGTTTTCAGTGTGGTCATGTGCATATCTTCGATTGCTTGTGAGTTGTGCCTTTTCAGGGACTTTTAACTGGGTTTGTATGACTTGCTTGACCAAAGATCTTTAATCTTGACCATTTTCTATGAATGACAGTAATTTATTAAACCTTAGGAAAAACTTGTATTTATGACCAGATCTTCCTGGAGGAAAGAGACTTTAACTAAAGATAGTGGGGTTTGCACACCAGTGTTTTAAAACAGTTGATTGTTTCTGGAAGTTACAGGCCCACCCGTAGGTGTGTGAGTGCTCACGCAGAGTCCCTGTGCTCCCCCCCCTTCACCTCAGAGCTCGCCTGAGATGCGAGAGGGGCCTCAGCGGGGACGTTGCATGTGGGGACATGGGGGGCAGTTCTGCAGAGAAAATCACAGGAGTGAGGAGGGAACCGCCCCGGTGGCTCCTGTGCAGAGTAGTTTCCTACACCTGCTGACGCTGATCGAGATGATTAGAGGAGCAGTGGGAGGGTTCTTTAAATCAAAGGATTTAATCGTGTGCAGAAGCCGTATCTAACTGTGTGTTGACGAGAAGAAAGTCCAGCCCCTGGTCGTTTCAGAGCGGGTGTGTGGGGCAGGGTCCTGCCTCGGGGCGCCTCTGCTCCAGTGTGCCTGACCACTGCCGCCGCTCAGGGGAGGTGTCCGTGGGTAGACGCTGTTGGGCTGAACAGTGACACAGGGCGCGGGGCAGTCAGAAGGGGTTGCACGTACTTTCTAAGGGAAATAAACCTGACTTTTATGTTAGGCTCGTCCCAAAGCTGTTTTACAAGTGCGACCAAGGACAGGCCGACCCAGTAGTGGCCGTGGCGAGAGACCAGAGCAGCGTGTACCTGACGCTTCTCATGCACGAGACGCAGCCTCCGTCTCACTTCTCTGTCAGCGCTGTAACCAGGTATGCGAACCGAGGCGCGTGCGCGCTCATCTAAAACCTTGCATTTTCTAGAGGAAATGCTTTAGTGAGGGTGTTTGAGCAGGTGGGCTGCCTTCGATAGGATGCTTCTTTTCTCAGGGTTTACCACCCGTCTCTTTATTCAGGTTCTGCTGCAGCCAAGCAGCAGTGACATCACGAGTCTTAGGATTTGTTTGTTACGAGCCACATACTGACAACTGTATTTTTCTGTAGGACTCTAATGCTGTGCTGCTGCTGCTGCTGCTGCTGCTAAGTCGCTTCAGTCATGTCCGACTCTGTGCGACCCCACAGACGGCAGCCCACCAGCTATATCTTGTCCTTAAAATTTTCACTTTCTTTGTGTTATCTAAGAGTATGGTTATGTCATGGCATTAATTTTTAGCAGGCTGTTATTTTTAGCAGGCAGGTTTATTTTTAGCAGGCATTAATTTTAGCAGCCTGTTAAAGATTGTCAGTGTTATTTAGGGTTATCCACTAGTTAAGTGATTAGCAATTATTATTATTCACATTTTTTTGTGAAGGTCTTTAAATACAATTTCAAATGACTAAACACAGCCCATTCTCTGATTCTCAGATGAGGGGGATAGACTAAAAGTAATCAGCAGAAATGCTTTAATAAAGTTCTAATTTTCTTTAAAATTTCAGTTTGCCAGGAAGGTTGCAGAAACGATAATAAGACTATTATGCTTTTAATGAATTCTCTTGTGTTTTAAATGTTATTTTAAAAATTAGCTTTTATATGATAATTCTTTCTCCTGAGTGGGATTTTTTAAAAATACTTGGGCTAAATGACTTTTGAAGCCAAAATGTCTGTATGACAGTTTGTTCTGAATTTGAAACTCAGCTTGTCAAATTTTGAAGCTATTTTTTCTTAATAACTATCTCTTCTAATGCAAAGATGGTTTAAAAACATGGAAATAAGTTTTTTCTTAGGTAATTTCCTTTTTATAACCTCAAAACTGGCATTTTCTCTCTTTGCAAAGATTCAGGATAAATGTTCCTTTAAGATAAACAGACGCAATATAAGAATATTTCATTGTCAGAAACTTGGCAAGCTTATGATAAGTAACTTGTCAACAAGGTTGCATCTTCTAAATGTCAACAGAGACAGGTATAATATTTTATTAAAATTGGTTAGTAACTACAGCTGTGAAACATTTCCAGTCCAGACTCAGACTGTCCTCTAGACATTCGGCTTTGTTTGGCTTGGTTCTTGCGTGATAAGCGTGACCCCGGTTGTGCTGCACTCGCAGGACTTATGTCAGGAGACCAAGTGTGTTCTCCTTAGTCTGTGTCGTTGAGTGCTCCGTGGACTAGGCCCGAGGGGAACAGAAGTGAACCGACACTCATCCTGCCTGGCCTTCCTCTGGGTAGTTGGGGAATTAGAATTTGTGTGTAACTACTAGGAGGGATTGAAATTGACATGTGCCATGAATGGAATATGGAAGAAGTGACAGTCTTGTAATAGGAAAGGACTTTCCTTTGTTTGGAATCAGGAGTAGATTCCCATAGGATGTAATTTAAAGCTTGAAAAATGGGCAGCTTTGGATCAGCATGCAGGTTGCAGCCGAGGCAAACTGAAATTTTAAAGAAAATTAGACCTTCATCACAGCATTTCTGCTGATTACTGTTGGTCCACTGATGTCGTTGGGCATTGGAGGAGAGGGGGGTTATTTCAGCCGTTTTTATAGAATAATGACCACATTTATTTTTAGTCTTCCTGTAACTTAAAAAGTCAAGACTGTTTTAACTTCTTGTGGCCTTTAATCTTAAATTTTTAAATGCCATTTGAATTCTGAGAATGTCATAAACTTTAATGGGAGGTTTTAAGTCTCTCTGTATCTTTCTCGCTAGAATTTATAGAGGCTTCAACCTGCTACCAAGCATCACAGATGTCACTCTGGAAAATAACCTCTCGAGAGTCATTGCAGCTGTTTCTCATGAAATGATCACATCGACCACAAGGGCACTCACAGTAAGTCTCCTGGTTGGGCTAATGAGTTAATTTTCGGTAGTTTGTGTGGTCTGCTCTTCATGATATGATACTTGTATTAAGGCTCTTACATGTGGGCTTCTGTTAATAAAACCCCGGTTTATTCCAACGAAAATGGAAACAACGATTTTCAGGTTATTAAAGTAATACGTGTTTATTATAAAAAAAAAAAAAAAATTCAACCAATCTAGGAAGAAATAATAATGAAAAACTACCATAATCCAAATTGATAGTATATCAGAAGTTTAAAGTATCTCTAAAATAATTGACTCAATGACTTTATAATGTATATGAAGAGGAAAAAAACTTGGAAATACTGACAAAGATTTTTGTGTCATGTGATTATCTGTATCATTATTTAAGATGCTAAAAGTACAAAAGAACTGTAATGTCCAAGAATCCTATACTGAATAAATTCTGATGATGACTAAATTCTGTATAGATGGTGATGTGTTTATTTATGCACCTGTTAACATGATGCCCTGGAGCATTTGTAACAATCTGTAGAGTGAGCCTCTAGATTATAATATTGAGTGAAAAAAGGCACAGTACAAAACTGTGTGCTTTGTGTATAGTGGTTATGAAAGATAATGTTCACGTAAACACATTTCTAACTCAGGAAGATAATTGGCAGAAAATTACTAAAATTAATTTTAGAACTATGAATGGTTATTCTTTTTAAGATACGACACGTTTTCTAAAATGAACACGTGTAATCTCCATAATCAGAAAAAAGAATGTTACATGGAAAGTGGGTGCCAGTTCACTGATTTACTTGCTTAGACCTTGTCATTGACTTTCTGTGACAGAAGGAACGCTTTCATGTTGTAAAAGCTCAGACAGCTGTGATTAGACTCTCTTGATTCATATATAAGTGCCTTTCAAACTTAAATACTGTTTGGGCTCTCTGTAGTTTGGGCTTCCCTTGATTTGTTCAAAATGTTATAAATTTTATTTGTCTTTATTGTGGTCTACATATGTCAGACACTGTTCTAGGCTTGGGATGTAAAAACAAGAAGGATCCTTGCCCTGTGGTTCTTTCAGTCTGGTCAGGAAGATGGACATTAATTAGCTTGAGCTCAGGAATGACCGGTGCGGGGGTGGGGGGGAGCGGAGAAGGGGGAAGGGAATTCCAGGTGGGTTGCGTAGGCGGGGGGTTGGGGGGCACAGGAAGAGTCAAGTTGAACAAGAGGAGGTGCCTTCCTGCTGGCCTCTCCTCCCCGGGGTGTGATCGACCCTCCTTAAACCTGTGTCTCGGTTGTCCATCTGTATCCAAATTCTCAGGTGTGAACTTGTTCTGTGGGAGGACAGATATCCTGTGCTCGGGTACAGAGCTCAATTTTGTTTTCATTGTTCATACATTTTATAAAGCGTAAAAGGAGGATCAGAGTAATAAGCCCTTTTGGTGTTGAGTGTGATCTTATCGTTCCTTTCTTGTTTAGTTTGGATGCTGTGAAGCTCTGTGTCTACTTTCAACTGCCTTCCCAGTTTGCATTTGGAGTTTAGGTTGGCACTGCGGGTATGTATTTCCTTCACATGACTGTCTACAGTCATGTGATACAAACATGGCTGTACGGATCCCTTTTTTTTTTTTTCTTGTTAAGTCTCTCATCAGTGTTACCTTTTGGGGAAATACCCACTGGAATATTTGGTTCTCCTGGTTAGTTGTGTTGGATGCTAGTGACAGGAGACTTGGAAGCAGTGAGTTAGTTGTGATTCTTTTGGATGTGAAATGCTCACTCATCAACATTTGGAGGATTTGAGGGTGTGACTTGCAGTCTCATTGAAGGGAATTTGCATACGCTGGCAAAAGACTTTTCTAATTGGCTTGATTCTCCAAAATTATTCACTGTGTATTACAAATTTAGAAACTTTCTTTGTTTGAAATCAGATGTGATCTATTGTGCAAAGTCGTAATCAGTTACGAGAGTCGTTTAGGAGCTGCTGTACTTACATGAGCAGCTCCTCATTTAAACATGAAAAGGCTTTCCTCCAGTAGATGGCCCTAATGAAGTGAAGTGAAAGTTGCTCAGTTGTGTCCGACTCTTTGTGACCCCTTGGACTATACGATCCATGGAATTCTCCAGGCCAGAATACTGGAGTGGGTAGCCTTTGCCTTCTCCAGAGGATCTTCCCAACTCAGGGATCAAATCCAGGTCTCCTGCATTGCAGGCAGATTCTTTCCTAGCTGAGCCACCAGGGAAGCCCAAGAATACTGGAGTGGGTAGCCTACCCCTTCTCCAGTGGATCTTTCCAACCCAGGAATCGAACCGGGGTCTCCTGTATCACAAGCGGATTGTTTATACTTTCAATCAGCTATGCTTCCTGATTTCATTTCTCAGGATTTTTATGGACCTGTGGTTACAAGAAAGATGCTAGTTATCAATAGTAAAATTGCTTTATGAGCTGGTATGAAATGAATAGCCATAATCTTCTGTTTGGTTCATAAGAGAAGGCAAGACTTAGCTCAGCAGTGTTCTGTAATTTGGTCCTGCTTCCAGAGTGCCCCCGCTGAGCGCCTCGGACGAGTCCAGGAAGAGCTGCACAGTGGGGATGGTCACGATGATCCTGACCCTGCTGTCGTCCGCCTGGTTCCCGCTGGATCTCTCCGCCCACCAGGATGCTCTGATTTTAGCTGGGAACTTGCTGGCAGGTATTGGCCCTGAGTTGAAGCAGAGTTAGCTGTGGGTAAATGTGTCTGTGATTTCATTTGAGCGGGCACTGCGTGCAGGTATTGTCTTGGGCACCAGGGCAGGAAGGGAGCAGTGTGAGGGCTGCGTTCTCAAGTGGCCTGTAGGTTTATAGGGACACGTGTTAGCACGGCGGGGCCATGATGCTCCCCGTTGGGGGTTAGGACAGGGAACAAGGTTTGTGGGCTGGCAGGAAAGGGCACAGCACACAGTGTGCCACACGGGACACGGAGCAAACAGTGTGTGACGTTTGGGAACTAACAGTTTTGGACGTCATGTGTGAGTGAAGACGACGATGAGGATGGCCGGGGAGCCGTCTGTCTCCATTAGTGAGGACTTAGTCCGTTTGCTCTGGGAGGTCACTGGAGAGCTTCATGAGAGGGACTAAAAATCGAGTCAGTATTTTAGAAAGATCACTTGGCTTATGAGAATTCAGATCGGAGAAGTTAAGGAAACTTGCAGTTAAGGCAAGATGGAGCGAGTCTGAACAGGGTAATGGGTGTGGCTTGTGTTGAAGAAACCAATTAAAAGAGAGTGAAGGAGACAGAATCCACAGGTCTCGATCGCCAGCTGAACTTGAGCTGTCTAGATCAGGAAGGGGACTGTCATATCCCGGCGGGTGTATGAGGGTGGGTCCATGGCAAGTGAGCACACAGGGAAGTGTCAGGTTGCTGTGGAACCTGGGGTATCAGCTGACCCGAGTGGTGTCCGGCAGACTCCCCATGTAGATGGGTTTGAGTGACTTGGTCTTTGCCCCCCACCCGGGAGCTGGAGGGTGACGTGTGTGCCCGCATCACAGCCAGTGCCCCCAGGTCTCTGAGGAGTTCGTGGACCTCTGAAGACGAGGCCAGCACGGCAGCCACCAAACAGGAGGAGGTGTGGCCGGCCCTGGCTGACCGGACCCTGGTGCCCATGGTAGAGCAGCTCTTCTCCCACCTGCTGAAGGTCATCAACATCTGCGCACACGTCCTGGACGATGTGGCTCCCGGACCAGCAGTGAAGGTAACTGCTCACTCAGGCAGCTCTTCCCTGCAGCTCAGACGGCGCAGGGGCTCCCAGACACACGGGTTTTTCAGGTGCAGCCGCCTCTTTCCTGGCTCTCTCTAGCCCCTCCCTGCTGCCTTGCAGTCCCTTCTGATGGCAGCCCTTTAGCCCCCGTGTCCGCTGTGCAGACGAGGCTCCAAGGTGTGAGGTGACTTCTTAGATCGTGAAATGGGCAGGCAGCGAGCCAGGGTGCCCGCGCTGCTGCCTTCTGCAGTGCGGGTCGGGGCTCTGCATACTCTCGTGTGTGTGCAGAGTGTGGGCTCCGTGGGGAGTCTGGGCTTGCTGCCTGGCTCAGCTGCTTGTTAACTGTGGCCTTGAATAAGTCATTTCATCATCGCTGAGCCTGTCTTATTTGAAAATGGACTTCAGAGCATTGCTTCCTACCCTGCTTCATGCCCTGGCTCCCGGAGAGTGTCCCCATGCTCATTTTTGGTCCCAAAGTCTCCTGCAGCCCCTCTGACTTGCTGAGGCCTCTTCGGTCTCTGGCGTTCATGGTGCTCCCATTAGGAAGTGCTGGGTCACCTCCCACCACGGGTGATTGTCATGTGGGTTAAAGTGGACAGTGTGTGTACAGTGTCTGGGCCCCACAGATGTAGATTCAAACAAAAGAAATGAGTCCCATGGGTTGACTCTTTTCCACAGATGGTGAAGCACACACATACCCTAGTTTTCAGTTTTGCATTGGTCACACTTCCTTCACAGCGTCTTGTGTTCTGTTTTAGGCAGCTCTGCCGTCTCTCACAAACCCCCCTTCTCTGAGCCCAATCCGACGGAAGGGAAAAGAGAAGGAGCCGGGAGAGCAGGCGTCTGTGCCCGTGAGTCCCAAGAAAGGCGGTGAGGCCAGTCCAGGTGTGAGGCTGCGGCGGGGGCCGGGAGGGGCGGGGCGGGCCGTCTGTGTCACAGCGATTAGGGCTCAACGCTTCCAGTCACGTCCAGGCTGATGGATAACTTGGCAGTTTGGGGAATAAAATATGTAGAACGAAGCCGCAGAAATGGTTTCCCCAGGTGTGGTTTTGGGTGTTAATTGCTAAGAATACCTAGAGCACAATTTGGTCTTGAGCATGTCTGAGTGTGGTGTTCTAATTATTTGGGGTCCCAGCCGTCTGCCGGTGCCCGCCCTGTGCGCCCTGCGCCTCCTCCCTTCTGCTCTTCTCGTTCATGTTCAGGAAGGGAGGGGGTGTAGAGGGCTAGGAACAGGGGTGGTGGGTGAGAATAATGAAGTGGGAGTGGAAACGCTGCATTTGGAAAGGCCGCATAGGGAGGAGAGTGGGGATGAAACCGTCCGAGTGAGCCGAACCTGAAGAATTCACAGATGCTAGCGGGGTCTCGGGCCAGAGGGGCCAGAGTGCCCGTGGGCTCTGCCTGTGACGGGTGCCGTCTGCGCCCCTCTTGGTGGGCATTGAGGGCAGACGACTGGGCTCCACCACACGCGTCACATGCCACCTCACAGTGCTGGAGCCGCACGTGACTCTTCCATTCGTTTTGCTTATAAAGCGTTCATATTGAGCATTTTATTATTGTTTGAAGTTTATTCATTCTTTTGGGTACGCTGCATGGCTTGTAGAATCTTAGTTCCCTGAGTAGGGATTGAACCTGTGTCCTTGGCAGTGAAAACGCTGTATCCTGAGCACTGGACTGACAGGGAGTTCCCTGTGTTAAGCATTTGAAAAGATGCTGTTTTCTAAGGATTGATGGCAGTACTGCTGGGGATTTAGCATCTAAAAAGCTTTAGAACTGTACAGATGCAGTCATCGGTATGTGACCAGTCATCTTTCTGATGATTAATAAACTAAGGACCCCAAACCACCAGTCTTTAAGACCTCATAGCATTTTGTGTTTAGTACCGGCCCAGTGACAGCATGTGGCCCTCACGGTCACCAGTGCATGCTCACTGCACCCCTGTTGAGTTGCTTACAGGGCTCGTGACCTTGGTCAGCTGGGGGTCATGGTGCCCCTGGGAGCCTTGTGCTCCGGGGGGTTATCATATTGACTGAAGGTCCTTGAATCGGTTGTTCATCTGACTTACAGCCAGGCCAAAGCAGACACTTCCCAACATCACGTTTGTCTTCTCTTTCTCTTTATTTTATTGTATTATCTTTTCGGAGATACTCAGTCTACTTTTGTTTAGTAGTCGATTTCATATTACTTCTAATTAATCAAAAAGTCAAGAAAAGTTTGCATTTTATCCTGCTAGAATACTTGAAAAATAGTTGTTACAGTGACCTCTTTTAAACTTGGCGAGTGTTTCCTTTTGACCTAAAAGTGTATTTTGTCTGTGTGAAGCCTCTCGACCACCTGAAACCTCAGGGCCTGTTGCTGCAAACAAGTCCTCGTCACTGGGGAGCTTCTGTCACCTACCTTCTTACCTCAAACTGCACGATGTCCTGAAAGCCACTCACGCCAACTACAAGGTACAGCTTTTGTAGAATACCCTTTGCTCTCACACATTCCGAGGGACTGTGGACAGTTTTCCTACGATTGTAGCTTATAGACATATGCATCAGGGAGTGGGCCTTAGGGTTATGAGTTACATACAATTAGCTTTTTCAGCATTGTTTATGATAGCTTCCATTGTACAAAAGGTTAGGATTTTTATTGGAAAAGTGATGTCTTTATGATCTGTTGGTGCTGGGTCTGGGCGTCCCAAAACCACCCACGTTCAGAGATCCACTGGACAGACTCGTAGGACTCAGCACGTGGTCACACTCACAGTGAGGACTCCTCACAGCGGAGTAGGGAGGACACAACGGCCAGCCCATGAGGGGGAGGACGCAGGCCGAGTCTGGAGCAACCTCTGCCCCCGTGAGGGCCACGAGGAGCACACCCCCGCCCCTCACAACAGCAAATGTGCGGCCACACTCGGAGAGGAAAGCAGGGGTCCCACCTGCGTCCAGACAGTCCAGGCACAGTGAGCCCCCACGCTCAGGAGAGCTGGTGTCAGTCCAGCGGACTGTTTCCCGGCCGAGTTCCCAGATGCCCTGGGACAGCCCTACAGACAGCTTTCTGGAAGGATGGCCATCTGCCCTGTTGACTCTAACGCGTGGGTATATTTCTCATTCTGAGAAAGAGATTTTTTTCCTTTTTCAGCAGTGGTTAGATGTTATTTCACCGAGCAAATTCCTTTCTACTTACTGTAGTATTTTAGCAAGGGTTTTGCCAGTTGTTATTTTCATAGTCAGTCTCTCCCTCTCACCCTTGTTCTTACATGTTATATCCTTGGATCTGACCCTCCTCTCAGTTAAATGGGGGAAATTGCTGCAAAATTTACTTGAGCTGGGCCCTTAGATTCTTAATACCTCTTAGACTAGTTTAATATCTTGTTGTACCCAGCCTAAGAGGCCATGTCCGGATTTGATAACGGTTTCCCCCAGGGGTCCTAATGTGTGTGGGAGAGCTGTGCTTGGGCTCAGCCGCTCAGTCGTGTCTGACTGCGACCCCGTGGACTGCAGCCTGCCAGGCTTCTCTGTCCATGGGGATTCTCTGGGCAAGAATACTAGAGTGGGTTGCCATACCCTCCTTCAGGGGATCTTCCCGACTCAGGGATCAAACCTGGGTCTTCCACATTGCAGGCATATTCTTTACTGTCTGAGCCACTAGGGAGAAGCCTGGTGTGGAAGAAGACACATGTTCTATTTTTTTTTTTTTGGATTTGCTGCTTATCAGATACTGGTTATGATGGGCATTAAGCACTTTTTCTCATTATGATAGAAGGTTGGGAATTGTTTCTTTCAGTAGTGTCAGTATAATTTGGAAGACGCCTTTGAAAATCAGTGTTTATGTAGCTATCTGGAGGAGTAATTTCCTTTCCAAGGCATTTCTCCCGTGCTACAAACAAACAAATAGAAGTCACCCCCCACCCCCACCCCCACCCCCCGCCAAGGTGAGCGTTGGGCGGCCTAGTGGAACACAGCTCCCCTCCGCAGACAGTGGTTCTGTCTCAGGTGACTTGGAGGCTGCCGCTCCAGTGATGCTGTGTCCCTGTCTCCCTCCTCGTCCCCCAGGTCACCTTGGATCTTCAGAGCAGCAGCGAGAAGTTTGGGGGTTTTCTGCGCTCCGCCTTGGATGTTCTATCTCAGATTCTGGAGCTGGCGACGCTGCAGGACATCGGGAAGGTTTGTGTTTCCCGTCTTCTTGTTGAGCTGTGGCTGGCACGCCTGAAGTGCACCTCTGGGCCAGGTGCCTTGTGGTGGGAGCCCACCATCCCGGCGCATTTGGAAGCAGGGAGAAGGTTCTTCAGTTTGGGCTCTTGAGTCTCATTCTCATCTTAGCCTCGCATTGAGGGGAGTTCGATTTGTATTCTCTTTCCACTTTTTACTGTATATTAGCTCAGACCCAGTTGAAGTAAAAAATGACAGGGTTGAAAACTTTTGAGTCTTTTGCTTTCTCTGGCCTTCCCACGTGGAAAGGTCAGAGCAGTCACAGTGAGGGTGTGTGGCTTTAGGAAGGGGCAGAGCTGTGCTTGAGGCTTGTGGACTTTGGTTCCGAGCCCAGTAACTAGCCTCTGCGCCCCAGCCTCCTGTGGTGGGGACCCGGTCACGCAGACAGGAGAGTTAAGGGGTCGTGCGGTGAGTGCTGCGTCATGTGCACGTCCAGGTGTGACAGGTGCCGCCTTGCCCAGCTGCTCTGGTGTGTTTGGACCCCCCTGTCCAGCTGGGGCATCGTGGTGTCTGATGAACTCCAAAGTGCGTTTCCGAACGCCCGCCCTGAGCGTGGGCTGCAGTGCTATCCACTGCTCTCACCCCCCGTCTTGCTCTCCGCGTGCAGCGCTTACCTGGCCTCGGTCATCGGGCACACTGTCTCCTGTTTCTCCTCAGTCCAGGGCCGAGTCCTCCACCCGAGGCAGGGGCTCTCTGGCTCTGCCTGGGGCTGCGAGCCCGCTGGGAGAGGGGTCACTGACAGGCCCCATGTGGGCTCTGAGCACTGCTCCCTCTACCCCCTCCTGCCCGCCCAGCACTGCGGGGCCTCCCCAGGTCCTCTCTGGGAGGCCGCTCTTCTTTGGAACCCTCACTGTGTCCGCTTCCCCGACTCTCAGCTCCTTATCGACTCGGGGCTCGCGGGGCTCTGCTCCGTCCCTCGTCCTCATTCCCCTCCCGGGAGCTCTCCGAGGGGCACAGTGAGCAGGGCAGCCGTCCGGCTGACCAGCCTGCTTCCCATCTCTCAGGGACCCCTGTCCTCTGGTGCCTGGTGATCACGGTCTTGGAGCTGTGGTTTCATGTATTGTCTGGCTTTTTTTTTTTTGGTTGTTTGGCTGTGGGATAAATGTGGTGCTTCTTACCCCTTACTGGCTGGGAATGGGGTGTCCCTTTGTTATCCTGTATGTTAA
This sequence comes from Giraffa tippelskirchi, assembly GCF_054371585.1. Lineage (NCBI taxonomy): Eukaryota > Metazoa > Chordata > Mammalia > Artiodactyla > Giraffidae > Giraffa > Giraffa tippelskirchi. Next base: position 2,168,684 of record NC_137275.1, read on the forward strand.
TGTTCGTGCCTAGGACTTGTTTCCTTGTTACTCTGGACACTCTCAGAAGGCCAACAGCACCATCCTTTTCTCACCTGTTTTCAGTGCCTTACTTGGTTTCTTAGCCAAGGTGTGCAGGCCCACCCAAGACATACGGGTCATGGTGGAGACTTCTGACAAACATGGTCCACTGGGGAAGGGCATGGCAAACCACTTCAGTGTTCTTGCCTGCAGAACCCCATGAACAGTATGAAAAGGCAAAAGGGTAGGATACTTCCCAGGTCGGTAGGTGCCCAATATGCTACTGGAGATCAGTGGGGAAATAACTCCAGAAAAAGTGAAGAGATGGAGCCAAAGCAAAAACAACACCCAGTTGTGTATATGACTGGTGATGGAAGTAAAGTCTGATGCTGTAAAGAGCAATTTTGCACAGGAACCTGGAATGTTAGGTCCATGAATCAAGGTAAATTGGAAGTGGTCAAACAGGAGATAACGAGAGTGAGCATTGACATCTTAGAAATCAGCAAAGTAAAATGGACTGGAATGGGTGAATTTAATTCAGATGACCATTATATTTACTATTATGGGCAAGAATCCCTTAGAAGAAATGAAGTAGCCATCATACTGAACAAAAGAGTCTGAAATGCAGTACTTGGATCCAATCTCAAAAACAACACAATGATCTCTGTTCGTTTCCAAGGCAAACCATTCAGTATCACAGCAATCCAAGTCTGTGCCCCAACCAGTAGTGCTGAAGAAACTGAAGTTGAATGGTTCTATGAAGACCTACAAGACCTTCTAGAACTAACACCCAAAAAAGATGTCCTTTCAATCATAGGGTACTGGAATGCAAAAGTAGGAAGTCAAGAGATACCTGGAGTAACAGGCAAGTTTGGCCTTGGAGTACAGAATGAAGCAGGGCAAAAGCTAACAGAGTTTTGCCAAGAGAACGCACTGATCATAGCAAACACCCTCTTCCAACAACACAAGAGAAGACTATACACATGGACATCACCAAATGGTCAATACCGAAATCAGATTGATGATATTCTTTGCAGCCAAAGGTGGAGAAGCTCTATACAGTCAGCAAAAACAAGACCGGGAGCTGACTGTGGCTCAGATCATGAACTCCTTGTTGCCAAATTCAGACTTAAATTGAAGAAAGTAGGGAAAACCACTAGACCATTCAGGTATGACCTAAATCAAATCCCTTATGATTATACAGTGGAAGTGAGAAATAGATTCAAGGGATTAGATCTGATAGACAGAGTGCCTGATGAACTATGGATGGAGGTTCTTGACATTGTACAGAAGACAGGAATCAAGACCATCCCCAAGAAAAAGAAATGCAAAAAGGCAAAATGGTTGTCTGAGGAGGCCTACAAATAGCTGAGAAAAGAAGAGATGCGAAAGGCGAGGGAGAAAAGGAAAAATATACCCATTTGAATGCAGAATTCCAAAGAATAGCAAGAGAGATAAGAAAGCCTTCCTCAGTGATCAGTGCAAAGAAGTAGAGGAAAACAACAGAATGGGAAAGACTAGAGATCTCTTTAAGAAAATTTAGAGATACCAAGGAAACATTTCATGCAAGATGGGTACAATAAAGGACAGAAATGGTATGGACCTAACAGAAGCAGAAGACATTAAGAATGGTGGCCAGAATGTACAGAAGAACTATATGAAAAAGATATTCACGACCCAGATAATCACGATGGTGTGATCACTCACCTAGAGCCAGACATCCTGGAATTTGAAGTCAAGTGGGCCTTAGGAAGCATCACTACGAACAAAGCTAGTGGAGGTGATGGAATTCCAGTTGAGCTATTTCAAATCCTAAAAGATGGTGCTGTGAAAGTACACACTCAACATGCCAGCAAATTTGGAAAACTCAGCAGTGGCCACAGGACTGGAAAAGGTCAGTTTTCATTCCAATCCCAAAGAAAGGCAATGCCAAAGAATGCTCAAACTACCGCACAATTGCACTCATCTTACATGCTAACAAAGTAATGCTCAAAACTCTCCAAGCCAGGCTTCAACCGTATGTGAACTGTGAACTTCCAGATGTTCAAGCTGTATTTAGAAAAGGCAGAGGAACCAGAGATCAAATTGATGACATCCGTTGGATATCAAAAACACAAGAGACTTCCAGAAAAACATCTACTTCTGCTTTATTGATTACACCAAAGCCTTTGACTGTGTGGATCACAATAAACTGTGGAAAATTCTTCAAGAGGTGGGAATACCAGACCACCTTACCTGCCTCCTGAGAAATCTGTATGTAGGTCAAGAAGCAGCAGTTAGAACTGGACATGGAACAACAGACTGGTTCCAAATAGGGACAGTAGAACATCAAGGTTGTATATTGTCACCCTGCTTATTTAACTTATATGCAGAGTAAATCATGTGAAATGCTGGGCTGGATGAAGCACAAGCTGGAATCAAGATTGCCGGGAGAAATATCAACAACCTCAGATATGAAGACGACACCACCCTTATGTTAGAAAGTGAAGAACTGCAGAGCCTCTTGATGAAAGTGAAAGAAGAGAGTGAAAAAGTTGGCCTAAAACTCAACATTCAGAAAAGTAAGATCATGGCATCCGGTCCCATCACTTCATGGCAAATAGGTGGTGAAACAGTGGAAACAATAGAGACTTTATTTTTCTGGGCTCCAAAATCACTGCAGATGGTGATTGCAGCCATGAAATTAAAAGACGCCTACTGCTTGGAAGGAAAGTTATGACTGACCTAGATAGCATATTAAAAAGCAGAGACATTACTTTGTCAACAAAGGTCAGTCTAGTCAAGGCTATGGTTTTTCCAGTAGTCATGTGTGGATGTGAGAGTTGAACTATAAAGAAAGCTGAGTGCCGAAGAATTGATGCTTTTGAACTCTGGTGTTGGAGAAGACTCTTGAGAGTCCCTTGGACTGCAGGGAGATCCAAGCAGTCCATCCTAAAGGAGATCAGTCCTGGGTGTTCATTGGAAGGACTGATGTTGAAGCTGAAACTCCCAACACTTTGGCCACCTGATGCAAAGAGCTGACTCATTGGAAAAGACCCTGTTGCTGGGAAAGATTGAAGGTAGGAGAAGGGGATGACAGAGGATGAGATGATTGGAGGGCATCACTGACTCAATGGACCTGAGTTTGAGCAAGCTCTGGGAGTTGGTGAAGGACAGGGAAGCCTGGCGTGCTGCAGTCCATGGAGTCGCAAAGAGTCGGACACGACTGAGCGACTGAACTGAACTGAACTTAGTTTCTGGATTTCCCTGGTGGCTCAGATGGTAAAGTGCCTGCCTGCAGTGCAGGAGACCTGGGAATGCACGGAAGGCTTTCCATATGTATTTGTTAAGAGACATGATTCTTTATTAGACAACTTGTGATATGAACGACTCTGGTTGAATTCTTCCAGTTAACACTTCTTAGTTCCCTGCTATGAGCAGTGGCGTGGAACAAACTCAACCCTGCAGGGTATATATACAAGCCTTGGACATCTGGTCCACAGCGAGTTAATCGGAATATTCATCATACATGAGCCTGAGTATATGAAGTGAACAGAAATCTGTCGCTTTTTAGTACAGGAAGTTACATCGAATGAATGAAGCGAGTGGCCTTCTCTCTGTAGTTGGCGTGCCGCGAGCAGTGGCCGGAGGCCGCGTGGCCATGAGGCGGGGCTGCCGGTGGTGGTCCTGGGCTGGCTCCCGTCTCGCTGGAACCGTGGCTGCGCAGAGCCCTTGTGAGAGGCTGGGAGCGCACCTGGGATGGCGGCCCTCTGAAGGCGGCCGTGGGGTCGTCTCTGCAGCCGTCGGGACCCGTCCGGGACTTCCTGTGGCAGATCACACCTGACGTCACGTGTGCTGCCTTCAGCTGACCGTGTGCAGGGGTCCCTGCAGGGATGCAGGGCTTTCAGCTGCCCTGTGGACCCTGACCCCCTGCACTGAGAACAGGGCTGGGGGCAGAGGGCGCGGCAGATCCTCGATGTCCTGCGTCTGGACGAGTGAGCCCACAAAGGCATGAATGTGGAAGTGCGTGAAAGGAAGGGCGAGACCCTGGCTTTCAGTGCTTCATCCTGACTGTCTCTGGCTGCGCTAAGTGAGAGTCTGCTCTGAGTGTCCTTCGGCGTGGACGGCTGTTCCCAGTTTAAAGGGAAGCGGTCCTGTCTGCTGTCCGTGTGGGACTGCGGCCGCGAGTGGCCTGTGACTCGCTTCCTTTAATGGCTCACACTTCTCCTTTCCAGTGTGTTGAAGAGATCCTGGGATACCTGAAGTCGTGCTTCAATCGAGAGCCGATGATGGCGACCGTGTGTGTTCAGCAGGTAAGAGAGGAGCTCTCGGGAAGCCCTGCTCCGCACACTATGCTGGTGCACTGCCTGTCGCTCAGGAGGTGCTGCGTCCGGCAGCCCCACCGTCACGCCTCTTCTTGCTCGTTCTTGGGCCAGGAGGGTGCTTGTCCCCCACATCCCTGGAGGAGGGGCTCGCCCCTGGGGACAGGGTCTCATCCCCTTCCTGCTATCCGAGCGCCCCTCCGGCGTCTGCACAGCCGGAAGTCTTGCTAGTGCATCCAATTCATTTAAGGTGGACTTGGTGTTCGTGTGGGAGAGTCTGCATTAATTTGAATGTCAGTGACTTCAATTCTTCCGCTCCAGTTGCTGAAGACTCTGTTCGGGACAAACCTGGCCTCCCAGTTTGACGGCTTGTCTTCCCACCCCAGCAAGTCGCAGGGCCGAGCGCAGCGCCTCGGCTCCTCCAGCGCACGGCCCGGCTTGTACCACTACTGCTTCATGGCACCGTACACCCACTTCACCCAGGCCTTAGCGGACGCCAGCCTGCGGAACGTGGTGCAGGCGGAGCAGGACCAGGACACCTCGGGGTAATCTGATCGCCCCCTGTGTTCTCTAGAACTCTCCGCGGTGCTGAAGGCAGAGCCCCCCTTCAGACAAGTGTGTAGTCCAGTGAGAGAGATGGGCCTGGGGCTGTTACTGTCTCAGCAGGTGGGGCTGGGCTGGGGGCAGGACAGCTGAGCGGCTCCCCAGGAAGCCGCGACCACTCATGCAGACGCATCAGCAGACCAGGAAGGGGGCGCGTGTGTCCTCAGACACTGAAGGCGCGTCGCTGCAGAGTCCGGGCCTGTGTGTTGGTGGCCCTCAGGGGGCCTGTAGCTCAGGTGGTGCAGCAGTGCTGGCGTGCAGAGGACTGGTGGGCGTTGTGTTCCTAAGTTCATGGATAAAGGTCTCTTTCCACTTAATTTATGGCTGTGTTGGGCTTCCCCTGTGGCTCAGATGGTAAATTGTCTGCCTGCAATGCGGGAGACCCGGGTTCGATCTCTGGGTCGGGAAGATCCCCCGGAAAAGGAGATGGCAACCCCCTCCAGTACTCTTGCCTGGAAAATTCCATAGATGGAGGAGCCTGGTGGGCTCCTCCATGGGGTCGCAAAGAGTTGGACATGACTGAGCGACTTCGCTTTGTTTTTCTTTTTTTCTTTAGGATGTCTGGAATTGCAGTAGTTGTTTCTTATAGAATTGCAGTAGTTGTTTCTTAAATTACCGTTAATTATTAGTGCATATTTGAGTTACTACTCTGTAGTAGCAGTAGAATTCCTGGGTTTTCGTTACATAGATTTACAGTATTTTAGGAAAATGTCCATGTTTTGGGCTTAAATTGGTGATATACAGACTTAGGTCTCAGGACTGCTGCTGCTGCTGCTAAGTCGCTTCAGTCGTGTCCGACTCTATGCGACCCTACAGACGGCAGCCCACCAGCCTCCGCCGTCCCTAGGATTCTCCAGGCAAGAATACTGGAGTGGGTTGCCATTTCCTTCTCCAGTGCATGAAAGGGAAAAGTGAAAGTGAAGTTGCTCAGTCGTGTCCGACTCTTAGCGACCCCATGGACTACAGCCTACCAGGTTCCTCCGTCCATGGGATTTTCCAGGCAAGAGTACTAGAGTGGGGTGCCATCGCCTTCTCCCAGGTCTCAGGACTAGGGCTCTTTAAATTATTTTGTCTAATATGGGATATAAGTAAAACAAGCAAATGTCTGATTACTGTCATTTAATATTACGTTCCATGAAAAGCAAAGGGTATACTTGATGTAAAAGTTTAAAGAAATCAGGTGATGCCTTCTGAGTCTCCGAGCCTTTCCCGCGCCTGGCCGCCTCCAGCCCCTGCCCACGGGGCTGCACGCATGTCTAGCGGCAGCAGCGCTCTGGCCCAGGCCGCCTGCTGCAGGCGACGAGCCGTGATGGTCGGTCCGCCGTAACCTCAGGCCTGTCCGATGGCGTGCTCAGTCGCTCGGTCGTGTCCAACTCTTCAGGCTCCATGGGCTGTAGCCCAACAGGCCCCTCTCTCCGTGAGATTTTCCACACAAGAATACTGGCGCGGGTTGCCATTTCCTTGCCTGACTAATCTTCATTAAAAGAAGAGCTTGATGCCGCTACACTGAGTGGCTGTTGAAGTTCTTTCTGACCCTGAAGTGTTCTGATTCTGTGAGTTGGAGTTAGCTTGACCTGGGTCTAGCTGGGGACAGAGGAGAGTATGTAAGGGTGTTCTTCGCTCGCCCTTTTTCCTACCTGGCAGGTGGTTTGACGTCCTCCAGAAAGTGTCGACCCAGCTGAAGACAAACCTCAGCAGCGTCACAAAGAGCCGAGCAGACAAGGTGAGTGGGCGCCCCCCAGGCCGCGGGCTGGGAGCGGGCTGCAGCTGAAGCCTCCCTCCGGCGTTCTCTGCTTTCTTCGTAGAATGCTATCCATAATCACATTCGTCTGTTCGAGCCTCTTGTCATAAAGGCTTTGAAGCAGTACACGACCACGACCTCCGTGCAGCTGCAGAAGCAGGTGCTGGACTTGCTGGCGCAGCTGGTTCAGCTCCGGGTCAACTACTGCCTTCTGGATTCGGACCAGGTGCGACACTTGCGTCTTTCATCCGCTGTACCTGTTCGTGACGTAGCAGATGCTAACTTAAAAAGGCACTGAGATCTGCCGTCGGGAAGCGTGCGTTTCCTGCCCGCACCAGCTGCTGCCTCTCCTCTGCCTCACCCACTGGTGGGCGCACAGGCCTGGCCCGTGGAGCCTCGGCGAGCACGCTGCCCTCAGCCCAGCGCTCCAGCCTTTACATTCTGCAGTGGTTCCTCCTGTCCACCCACCTTCCCCCCGCCCGCCCCGAGTAACTTGAATTTACACTGTAACATTTACGGTTTGGGGGTACATCTGTGCAGAATCCAGAGTGTGATTTTAAACAGCTTATGAGGAACGGTTGCCAGTTTCAAGCTGTCACCTGTTGAAAGGCGTGTGGTCTGTTGGGCAGCGGCTGGCCCCCACGCTGCGGCTGTCTGAACCGGCCCAGGGTCCGCTCTCGCTCCCACCACGTGGGCCCTCGTCCGCACCCTGTGCTCTGGCACGTGCGACTGTGGAAAGGCGGATCCCTTTGTGACGTGAATTCTCTGAAAGCAGGGGTCAGGCCAGCCAAGGTCACCACAGGGAGAGTTGCCTTTGGGGCGTCAGGATGTGACTGTCCCTGTTGGTGTGACCGTGGGCTGCTTTCCTGGGTGAGATGGGAAGTGTTCTGAGGTGGAAACGCTACAGTTCTCCGCTTCCTTCTAGACGTCACCATGTCGTAGGTGCTGTGGCACTGTCACTCCCCTGGGGAAGCTCGACGGAGAGGCGACACCGCTTTCCCCGCGGTGGTGGTGGGGCGCCGCCTGAGGAGAGGGGGCCTGGGGGGCTTTGTCTTGGCCAGCATTTTCACCATCCTGCCCTCCGCACTGGTGATCAGGAGGACGCTTTCCACAGAGCCCTTTTCCTCCTCTGGGGAGACGCTCCCAGGGGATGCTTGTTCTGTTGTCTGGTGCAGGGGCCTGGGGAGGGGGACGCCTTTGTCTGCGGTGGGGGTGGCCGTGGCCGAGGGGAGGCAGGCCTGGGACCCGCCGTGGGGCTTTCCGGGAGGAAGCAGGGCCCGGCACAGGCTGGCTGCACGCGTCGGAGCCCAGCAGGCCACAGGCACCTTCGGGCTCCTCACGGAGACCAGTCATTTCAGTGGTGGTTAGAGGCCCCCTTTCTCCCCAGTTCTTAGGATTGGTTGCGGTGACGGTCTTTTTTAACAGGGTAGAGAACCAGAACAGGCCCACGATTGATCTCAGTTCAGGTCGTGGTTTACGGAGCCCCTGCGTGTGTCCGTGTCACACCAGGGGCCAGGAGGGAACCGGAGGTAAGCTCTGAGTGTCAGGGTGGGGAGAGAACGTGCGCTTACAGCTCGGCCTGGCGTGGGTCGTGAGCAGCAGCAGGTGCAGCCCCCACTCGCGGCCAGCGCGCCCCAGCAGCCCTCGGGGCCCGGCTCCTCTGAGCGCTGGTGCTGTGGAGAGAGGGGCTCACCTGGACGGCTCATTCCTAAGCCCACTCAGGAAGTCCGCGCTGCCCGGCTCACTACAGCGGGACCACCAGGACCTGTGCTGGGCCTTTTGGGCGCCCCCTGGTGGCCCCTGGAGCTTCTCGTTTGTTTCTCCCAGGAGGTTTCACCTCAGTGTTCAGTAAACGAGTTTAAACGGGTTTCTGGAAGTGTCTTGAAATTATCTAATCTGACCGTAGAGTACATTTGAGATCCTGTATAGAAGCAAGGTTGTCCACTGTCAGGAAACTTGTTAAAGGTCTATACGGGTGAGTGCCAAGGAAAGTAACCTTGTTTGCACATTTTAATTACTGACGTGAACATTGTATTTCCTGCTTGTAGGTGTTTATTGGATTTGTGCTGAAGCAGTTTGAATACATTGAAGTCGGCCAGTTCAGGTAATTGCATTTTGTTATTTTAGGTTTCTTGTCCTTGTTACATAATTACATGTAATTTTATTTTATTTTGATTCATTTTATTTTTTTTGGCCTCACCAAGCGGCGTGTGGATCTTAGTTCCCCAACCAGTGATTGAACCGGTATCCCCTGCAGTAAAAGTGTGGGGTCTTAATCGCTTCCTACCAGGGAAGTCCATACGTGTAATTCTAGATTTTTAAGATGAGTGTTTACTTTAAAAGATCGTTAGGCATTTTTGCCAGGCATTGTTTTTAACAGAAGTCTGATTAACACGCTGTGAATTTTTGTTTCTCTTGAAAATTAATGACTGAAGTGTCTCAAGCCTTGTTGAGAGGTAGTTCTTTATCTGACGATACACGTGTTGTCAGTTTTCATTTCAGGTTTCAGAGCATTTAATTATAATAGTTTTGCTAAATGAAATCTTATTTGAGCTAACAGTAATTTTTTCTAATCTTACAGAAAACAGTTTTAGATAGGGTTGTCTCTAGTAACTTTACCTTGCTAGCCTGTAAGGTTTTAATACTCCATCCTATAAATACAAGTGAAAATGAAAACCCTTCAGTTTGTGAACCACCGACCGTTAGGGAGCCTGGTGCGGAGGAGCGTGCTCTGAGAGGCCCGCCCGCCCCGCCCCCCCGGGTCTGGGGGCCCAGGCCCTCGTCCTGTGTGTGCCGCCCTGACCTGTGATCCAGCCGAGGTCCTTCTCCTTTGGGCGCCAGTTTCTTCAGCGGAAGGGCGAGGGGCGGATGGGGGAGCCCTGGGCTGCGGTGTTGGGGCTGCCTCCCTCAGGGCCCTCACTGAGCCCTGCCAACCGCCCGGGCGCCCGCCCCAGACAGGGACTCGAGATGAGGGGGATGGGGCCCAACCGGGTGCCGGGCTCCACGCTCTCCCCACTTGCGCTCTCCTGGTTTCTCACACGCGCGCTCTCAGCTTTGAATCAAGAGTGGTTTGGGGCTGTTCATACGATGATGCTTCTTCATTTTAAAAGGAACTCTTTGGATGTTTTTGTTTCTAGGGAGTCAGAGGCGATTATCCCAAACATCTTTTTCTTCCTGGTATTACTGTCTTACGAGCGTTACCACTCAAAACAGATCATCGGGATCCCTAAAATCATCCAGCTCTGTGACGGCATCATGGCCAGCGGGAGGAAGGCTGTGACGCACGGTAACGTGAGGCGGGCCTCTCCCCGGCTCTGTGGTCAGCGTGCTTACACCGCCTCCCGCCAGCTGTGCACGTGTGCACTCTGGCCGGAGGTGTCTGAAGAAAGGAGTGTGTGGTCCACTTGGGTAAAAACAGAGCACGTTGAGTCTGGCATAAATACTCTTGTCTATCCATGTGAAACAAAATTTTAAAACCCAGCTTATGCAAGGCCACTGGGTTTATTGTCCAGTGTACTGGAAGGTACAGTGTGGCCTTGATTCAGGACCTTCTGTTTTGCCTGGCTATTTCATAGGCGCTAAAGTGAGATCCACAGAGAGTGGCCCGCGGCCCAGGGTGCTGCCGCCGCCTGGTGCAGTGAGGCCGCGTGTGGGGAGAGCCGTCACCTCTCTGACTGTCTCCCAGCTCTCCCAGCACGTCCTGCTCACCCTCTGCGGCTCTGTTGGCAGAAGCCTGGAGGCCTTGGAGCTGTGGTCGGGGCGCCTCCTGCAACCTCCGCTGGCTGCCGCACCGAGGCCCCCGTGTGCTGCACCATGGCGGGGGGGCCTCCCGGGCCGAGGGGTTGGGGTGTGGAGGGCTCGGCTCCTCGCCATTTCCACACTAGCAAGGCGGTCAGCCTAGTGCTGGGGCTTCAGTTCATGCCTCAGCAGGGGGACTCCTGACTGCACGTGTGCACTTGGGGTCGCCAGAGTTGAAAGTGTAGATGTCAGATAGAGGGATGACTGAGGTTTCCCAGATCAGAGGAATGAAAATTCTTTCTTTGGAAAGAAAGTTGAAGGACAGCCAAACCTTACTGTTTTTACTACGGAGCCTGGTCATCTGTGGGAAACTCGGCCAGTATGTGTGTGTGTGTGTGTGTGAGAGAGAGCGAGCAAGAATGTGTGTGTAAGACTGTGTGAAAGTGTGTGTGTATGTGTGTATGTGTGAGACTGAGGGTGAGAGTGTGGCTTTCAGTAACTGTGGTGACTTGGCCGGGCTGTTTCTCATGAAAGGCCTTCCTGGTTTACTCGTGGGTGTGTTAGGCCAGAGCCTTCACTTTGCTGTTTTGAGTAAAGACATGCTTTGAGGAGGAAACCCTTAGTCTAACGAGAGCGGGAGTTTAATTGCTTGAAACAGTACAGTAATCTAATATTTTGACCAAGTGTTTTCTGTTGGAAAAGCATCTGTCCTCTTTTCAGGTGAATCTTTGAGCAGGTTATGCGTGAGGTTAGAATGCTGCTGTTTTAGTTGGAAGGTTTAGTTTACATTTGGCTTTTGAATTCGTGTCACTTTGTGTCAGAAGTAATGTTATGTCACAGAAGCCCTAGTTTTCAAAGAGATTTCACAACCTTGTCAAGTGTCAAAGAAGACCCTTGACCTTCCAGGATGGCATACAGATAATCTCACTACACTCCTGGGTAACCTGAAATTATCCCTCATCACAGAGTCAAGCGTGGATCAGAGTTTTCTTTGTTTCTTGGAGATAATCTGGAGGTGTTAGTGCTGTCTTCCAAGTGCCTTCTTAGCGCCCTTCTGTACCCACAGCCATACCTGCCCTGCAGCCCATAGTCCATGACCTCTTCGTTTTAAGAGGAACCAATAAGGCTGATGCAGGAAAAGAGCTTGAAACCCAGAAAGAGGTGGTGGTGTCCATGTTACTGAGACTCATCCAGTACCATCAGGTAAGGGGATGGGGGGGGGCGCATCCCTGACCCTCCCTTGTCCCTGCGGGAACGGCAGGAAGCGCCCTGTGGCCCTGTCCACTCGTCAGTGAGTGTGCCCTGTGCCAGGAAGACCGTGTTTACCAAACAGGCGCTCAGGGGTCTCTGTTTAGGAGGGATCACAAGAAAACTGGGGCTCAGCCATGGTGCACTCTGCTGATGTAAACCGTCCTCTGGGGGAGGGGACCTTTGCAGAGAGCACAGAACAGAGATCAAGGCTCCGGGAGCCAGGGGGCCCCCGCTCAGCGGGCCGATCAGCCTGCAGGTCCACTTGGAGCTGTGCTCGTTCTCTGCCCAAGGCCGAGATGAGCCCGGCTTTCCTGTGGTGGGAGCCTGGGAAGGTCTGAGAAATGCCGCGCCGTGGTCCCGGGGGCACGCGGGCTGGGCTCCGAGCGTCCGGGCCTCCCCTGCAGGTGCTGGAGATGCTCACCCTGGTCTTGCGGCAGTGTCACAAGGAGAGTGAGGACAAGTGGAAGCGGCTGTCGCGGCAGGTGGCCGACGTCATCCTCCCGGTGCTAGCCAAGCAGCAGGTGTGTCTCGCCCCGCCCGCAGCCTCCCTGTGGGGCCAGCTGTGGAGCTGCGCATTTGGGGTCACTCCCAGCGGGCGCATTTTATCGTCATCACCAGCGCGCCCGGGCGAGTGCGGGGGCCTGCGGTGCCTTTCCTGCCCACACCCTGGCTCCCTTCTGTTTGCTCTGTAGGGGAGGGTTTTCTCTTACCGCTTACAGAGTAGCCTAGCAATAAGCCGTCATTTAGTGAGGATTTCTGTGGTCAGTGATGCAGTCAGTGGTCTCCTCCGTGCGGGGTCAAGGGCGGGACGCCCTGCCCGGGTGCAGCACTGCCTTTGGAGCCGGCGGCAGGGAGGCCGTGCCCGCTGCCACAGAGCTCTGGGCGTGAGGTGCCGTGAGTGCCTCCAGCAGGTGCCTGTCCCTCATCCGGGTCGGCCAGCTCGGGAGCGAGTGCACTGGGCGGTGCGGTGCCCATGGCTCTTGGCGCTGATGGGAGCAGGTAGGCCTACTGTCTTCACAGCATTGCCTGCTGGCTCTGCTCTCGTCACAGACTGCCATCCCGAGGCCAGTGGGGGGGGGCTCGTGGCGTCTGGTAAGATCGACAGACTCGGGATTTTTTTTCGGCCTGCACATGACGTGCCGCTTGCGGGATCTTCGCTCCCTGACCAGGGATCAGACCAGGCTTCAGGCAGCGGAAGGGTGGAGGCCTATCCCCGGACCACCAGTGGGGTCCTGATAAGATGCAGTTTCAACAAATGGGTGGCTCTGCTGTTTTCCGCTGGCCGAGGCTTCTGTGGCAGCAGGCACGCGTCTCCAGGGGGCCGCTCCGCGAGCCCTGTGCTCCTCTCACCGCAGACACTGAGGAGGTGGCGGGCAGAGTGCTGGGTGAACGCCCAGCGTACCTTCCCCTGCCGTGGCGCTGCATGCAGGGCGGTCTGTGGGCCAGGGGCACAGCGCGGTGTGCATCCGCATGTCCTCCCACGACCTCGCCTGCCCTCCTGGCCCGAGAGGATGTTGGAATAGGGCTGGGGACAGACAGCAGAGGAGGACCTGGTGACTGTTGAAAGCCTCCGATGAGTGTCGTAGAGGGGGTGACGTCTCTGGGGACTTTAAGGAAGTGAGGGGTGACCTGGGCAGATGCCTGGGGAAGCTCTCTCCGGGGAGGACTTGGGGGAGCCCTTGGAGGGCTCGCTAGGAAGGGGGGCAGGGTGAACCTGCGAGTTGAACAGGCGATCAGGGTAGGGGTAGCGGAGAGAGCCGCTCACAGCTCAGGGCCCCCGTGGACCCGGGCGTGGGGACAGAGGGGCAGGAAGGGGCACCCGCTGGACGCAGCTCGGATGTAAAACCAGCAAGCTGTGCTGACGGCTTCAGTGGGCATAAGAGGAGGGGCAGGTCGGTGGCCGCAAGGTGACGGCCTTGGGGCTGCCTGGACGAAGCGGGATTCAGCGGGGTCTCGGAGCCTCATCTGGGCATGTTGGGTTGGGAGAGCAGGAGGTCCCCCAGGAGGCTGAAGCAAGCCTCTGGGGTGCCACCCTGGAGGTCAGGCTTGAGGGGGCAGGGGCACTGCGGGCCAGGGTGGCTGGGCACTGGGAGGCGGCCGAGCCCCGGGAGGCGTGAGGGGACTTGCGGACCAGACAGGGAGGGAACCGGAGGAGCAGGCGGCACCGTGTTCTGAAACCGAGAAGAGAAGGCCTTTCCCGCCGACGTGGCTGTGCGCACGCTTGTCCGCGATGACGGGGCTCAGTGGCGGGGCAGTGGCTGCAGGCACTGTGTGGAGATGGAATCTGGAATATTTTGCGTCCTTTAAAAATAACCTTAAGATTTGAAGCCTATTGCCTTGGGAGTTTTTCATTATATTTTTAATGGAAAAAAAAGCAGAGACATAGCACAATTTTTCGAAACAATGTAAAAACTTCTCTACAGGTACAGGAATGTGAAGGAAATTAAAGAGAACTACACTAATTTGCTAACGTTGGTTACGCGGTGGTGGGGTGGGGATGGAGTGCAGGTGAAGAAAGTGAAAGAAGGTAGAAGAAAGAGTGTGTGACACCCGTGTGGGTCAACTACGCGTGCATGACGGGATGCGGGAGAGCGCGGTCCCCGAAGCGCTGGTGGTGACTGTGTCGGGCCGTCCGGTCTCAGCTGATTATTTCTCATACTTGTACCTATTTGACTTTTTGCAGAAAGCATATTAGGTTTATTTAATAAAAATCGAAATGAAATGAAAAGATTTCCATTGTGGGAAAAAAAGTCTATCTGTTACAGTGTTGTTCTAACAAACGTTTCCTTGGTTCACTACTGATGTTGAAACGTATGGAAGTTTTGGGGGGTGGGAATGAGGGGATGGTCCAGGTCATTGGGCCGTGAGACACCTCACGGGAAGGGCAGTGTTGACCTTTCTGCTGGCCTAAGGGGAAACGTCTGTGACATTCACTCGCAACAGATGCACATTGATTCCCACGAAGCCCTTGGAGTGCTGAACACGTTATTTGAGATTTTGGCCCCCTCCTCCCTCCGCCCCGTGGACATGCTTTTACGGAGTATGTTCGTCACCCCAGACACCCTGGTGAGTACCTGCCTCCTGGTGGCATCTTGGCTTTCCCCCTGCCTGGTACGCCTGGAGGTGTCTATGGGGCTGGAGGTGGAGAATTTGCCTGTTACGCAGGTTCCGAGATGGCATTGACGCCGCTGGTCTGGGCCACACTTTGAGAACCAGCGAGACAGGGACTTACGCTGGGGGGATCTTCGTAAATGACTGGCAGGCGGGAAGAGTCCGGTCATCCTTCTCTTTAGCAGCACCTCCCCTCCGCTCTGTCCTCAGGCGTCTGTGAGCACTGTGCAGCTGTGGATATCAGGCATCCTGGCCATCTTGCGGGTGCTGATTTCCCAGTCGACCGAAGACATAGTTCTGTCCCGCATCCAGGAGCTCTCCTTCTCTCCGTACTTAGTCTCCTGTCCGACAATCAGTAGGTTGAGAGACGGGGACAGTACTTCAGCACTGGAGGAGCACAGTGAAGGCAGACAAACGAAGAGTTTGCCAGAAGAAACGTTTGCCAGGTATGCTCCACGTCTAGTCCTCAGCCTCCCGCTGTCGTGTGGTGTTGGATCCGTAAGACCAACAAGGTGGGTTAAGGAGCCGGTGTGTCCTCTTTGCCCAGCCAGCCTCGTCGCTGGCCCTTGGTCCTGCCTCTCTGCAGACTCGGGCAGGTCCTGAATCAGACCCTCTGAAGACTGCCCAGAGTAGGCGGTGGGTGCGTTGCCTGCAGAGAATTGGTCAACGTAGGAAGACCCACTAGAAAGACCCACTTCTGTCCCTCCCCACTGTGTACTACCACCCTGACACTGTAGGCAGTAGAATCCCGCTCCCTGCCAGGTGGACCGCTCTGCTGTGCTTCCCTCCGTATCCCTGTGTGTACTTGGTCATTCAGTCGTGTCCAACTCTTTGCGACCCTGTAGACCGTAGCGCACCAGGCTCCTCTGTCCGCGGGATTCTCTAGATGAGAATCCTGGAGCATGCTGGCATTCCCTCCTCTAGGGGATCTTCCTGGTCCGGGGATTGAACCCGCATCTCCTGCAGTCCAGCCAGATTCTTTGCCGCTGAGCCACCTGGGAAGCCACTTCAGTGTATTTGTGGCGTCAGATCATGTCTACCGGTGTCGATTCTGGGAAGCTTCTTGGAGGCCGTGCTCACGACCCGGGCACTGTACAGACTTGCTGTTAGACAAGTGTGCCTCCTCCTTTGCTGGACTCAGGGTGTGCGCTGAGTTAGAGCTCACAGAGCGTGTCCTGGGAGCTCACTTCCTGCCTGCGTGATGGCTGTGTGCCACCCTTGGTTGGGCGTAGGTAGAGGTCATCGTGGAGATGAGTTGGGTGAACCTGTATAGCATCCTTTTGTCCCGGCTCAACATGCAGCCTGTGGCTCACGCTGTCATGGCTAGGCGGGTGGCTGAAGTGGAAGCTGCATTAACTTCCTCTGGTGGGCATCAGCCTGCTTGCTGGTTGAAAGCTTTGAAGGAGCACCACAGCTCATCTTAGCCTCCTGACACTCCTTCAAAGGTGATGTGGTTATCCCATCTTGTTAGAGAGGAAAGTCGTGCACAGAGAGGTCAAGTGACTTCATCCAGAGGGATGGTATTTAACACTCCACTCATTTTACTGGGCTTCCCTGGTGGCTCAGATGGTGAAGAATTCACCTGCAGTGCAAGAGACCCAGGTTCGATTCCTGGGTCGGGAAGATCCTCTGGAGAAGGAATTGGCAACCCATTCTAATATTCTTGCCTGTGAAATCCTAAGAACAGAGTAGCCTGGCGGGCTATCGTCCATGAGGTTGCACAGCGTCGGGCATGACTGAGCAACTAACGCGTCACTGTTCTACTTTACTTGCACTGCACTCTACCTGTACCTACTGGCTGTGTTATGCTCATGGGTGCACTTCCTAGGAGTGCTCTGTAACAGTCACCTACTTTGCTGTCCCCTTCTCCCTTTCTCTGAAGGTTTCTGCTCCAACTGGTTGGCATCCTTTTAGAGGACATTGTTACAAAGCAGCTGAGAGTGGAAATGAGTGAACAGCAGCATACTTTCTATTGCCAAGAGCTGGGCACGCTGCTCATGTGTCTGATCCACATCTTCAAGTCCGGTAGGTGCATCACACTAGCCTGTCTCGAGCGTCTGTGTTGCCCTTGCCCTGCCTGTGCACCCAGCGTGCAGGTGTGCACGGAGCCAGCTCTGCTGTGCCCTGTGTGTATTTGACGGGGCCTTCACGATTCGGAAAGTCAGGATGTTCTGTTGCCTTTATGTATGATTGTGAATTTGAGAAGTCATTGCAGAAGAAAGAGAGAGAGAGAGAGAGAGTCACAGAGTCCCTGCCCTGTGGCAGGCACAGGGGGCAGACCGAGTTTCTCAGGCGAGATGGGCGTTTTCAAAAGCAGCAGTCGTGCTAGTTATCAGGCACAGGCATATCTTTCTTTTCTCAGCAAGAGAAGCGGAAGGCAGTTCTAATCTCTGGGAAACACCAATAGCAGGAAAGTTATGGCCCAGGTCCGCGACACATCTGGAAATGTGGGAGTGGGTGCTCTTTGGGTGACGGCCTCTGGTGCGTTTCATTCTGTGGCCACGTTGTGTATTTCCATTCTTAGCTCTTTTTACTGTGTTGGCTGTGTTCTCTGGTGGGCTCCTTCTCTATGGCAGAAGGGAGGGCCTCTGACTTGTGGTCTCAGGGCTGCATGAGTCCTCTGAGCAACGGATGCACCCCTGGGTGGCCCGGCCACCCTGGGCCCGCTGAGAGGTTGGACAGCCTTTCTTTGGGGGAGGGGGTTACTTGCCAGTAGCGAGGGAAGAAAAGCTATGACAAACCTAGATAGTGTATTAAAACACAGAGACATTACTTTGCCCACAAATGTCCGTATGGTCAAAGCTGTGGTTTTCCCAGTCGTCATGTATGGATGTGAGAGTTGGACCATAATGAAAGCTGAGCGCCGAAGAATTGATGCTTTTGAACTGTGGTGTTGGAGAGGACTCTTGAGAGTCCCTTGGACTGCAAGGAGGTCCAACTTGTCCATCCTAAAGGAAATCAACCTGGAATATTCATCGGAAGGACTGATGCTGAACTTCCAATACTTTGCATCCAATACTGATGCGAAGAGCTAACTCATTGGAAAAGACCCTGATGCTGGGAAAGATTAAGGGCAGGAGGAGAAGGGGATGACAGAGGACGAGATGGTTGCATGGCATCATGGACTCAATGGACCTGAGTTTGGGCAAACTCCGGGAGAGGGTGAAGGAAAGGGAAGCCTGGCGAGCTGCAGTATATGGGGTTGCAAAGAGTCGGACACGATTTAGTGACTAAACAACAAACCACAGCAGTAAGTGAGGGAAGAGCAGACCCAGTAGCCTGAGGGTCTGCTGCAGGTGACGAGAGCACATCAGGGGGAGCTTGGGGGCGACTGCCGGCACTGAGAGCAGAGCGACAAGAAGCTGCCTTAAGAGGGACGGGGCAGGGCACCTGTAGATTCAGAAATCCTGCTCCTTGACGAGATTGCTAATTTGCATCAAAGTGATATATACACATGAGTTCAGATCCCACTCAGGTATATATCACCTTAATGCAAATTAAAGCACACACACAGATACGTACCATTAAAGCAGAAGGTCGTTAACCATCGTCAGCCTTTATTCGCTCAATAGAGAGATGCTGAGTCACCTGCCGCTGGGCTGGGCCTGGGTGTGCAGTGGTCAGTAGAGCTGATGTGATTCCTGCCTTTGTGGCCGTCAGTCTCACGAGTCAGATGGTACACAGAGATGCTGCCGCAGGCCCTGATGTCTCCCAAGGAGGAAGCAGGAGACGGTGGCGGGCGGCACAGGGTGGGCAGGCACGGGGCGGGCTCTCCTCACTGGACGCAGAGCTGAGGCCGGGAGGAGAAGGAGCTGGCGCTTTGGAGAGAGTTCTGAGAGTGGCGAGGGTCAGAGGGGCTGGGGAGGCGGCGGGGACCGAGAGTGACGGGTGGGATGCCTCCTCAGCTGCACTACGCGACTGCTGGCGCTCTCGGCACTGGGCTGTGGCCAGAGTTGGTGATAATGGGTTATAGCTTCAAGCCACCTTATTTATTTCACATGGAAACAATTTTCTTTTTGAGGATCTTCTGACTTATGCCCCACCAACCCACCACAGTAAGTGTGAAGTTGAGAGGATAATTAAGCCATGTGAAGAATCTGTTGTTTTTAGCGTGTTGGTCACTTTCGTGTTTGGCCATGATTCGGTATGGATCTGACCTCAAGGACACCAGTCCACGTCAGGGGGCTGCTTTCCACCTTCTTTGCTGAGAGCGGTGCATTCTGCGGCCTTCGCCACACCCAGGGATTTCTGTGCCAGTCAGGGCATTCACTCACCTGTTGCTCTAACCTTCTTCCTTTTCTCAGAAACCAGGAGGGGTATTTTTACAGTCTGCCACAGTGCCGTCCAGCCCAGCTTCCTGTGGTGTGCGGGTGTTCTGTGTCTGCCCTGACCCAGCTGCTTCTGGTTGCACATGGCCCGTGGGCTCTGGAAGTGTGACTGCTGTGGCTGAAGCACTTTTATTTGATCTAATTTTGGTTAAATTTGAACAGGCACATGTGGAGTGGAGTGTGAGCAGCTGTGCCCTGCTCAGCAGCCCCGGCCGGGCATCAGGGCTCCTGGGTTTTGCGGCTCACGTCTTTGAGATTGTTCCGTTGGTCCTTGTTGTTCCTTATTTAGTCGCTCAGTCGTGTCCGACTCTGTGACCCCGTGGACTGCAGCACGCCAGGCTTTCCTATCCATCACTTGTTCAAACAAGTCCATCGACTCGGTGATACCATCCAACCATCTCATCCTCTGTCGTCCCCTTCTCCTCCTGCCTTAAATCTTTCCCAGCATCAGGGTCTTTTCCAATGAGTCAGTTCTTCGCATCAGGTGGCCAAAGTATTGGAGCTTCAGCTTCAGCATCAGTCCTTCTAATGAACTGGTTTGATCTCCTTGCACTCCAAGGGACTCTCAAGAAGTCTTCTCCAACACCACAGTTCAAAAGCATCAATTCTTTGGCGCTCAGCCTTCTTTATGGTCCAGCTCTCACATCCATACATGACTGCTAGAGAAACAATAGCTTTGACTAGACAGATCTTTGTTAGCAAAGTAATGTCTCTGGTTTTTAATATGCTGTCTAGGTTTGTCATAGCTTTTCTTCCGAGGAGCAAGTGTCTTTTAATTTCATGGGTGCAGTCACCATCTGCAGTGATTTTGGAGCCCCCCCAAAATAAAATCTCGCTCTGTTTCCATTTTTTCCCCGTCTATTTGCCATGAAGTGATGGGACCGATTGCCATGATCTTAGATTTTTCAATGTTGAGGTTTAAGCGAGCTCTTTCACTCTCCTCTTTCAGCTTCATCAAGAAGCTCTTTAGTTCCTCTTCGCTTTCTGCAGTTAGGGGGGTGTCATTTGTATATCTGAGGTAATTGATATTTCTCCAGGCAATCTTGATTCTGGCTTCTGCTTTATCCAGCCCAGCATTTCACATGATGTGCTCTGCATTCATCATTTAGGACTTGAAATAGCTCAACTGGAATTCCATCACCTCTATTAGCTTTGTTTGTAGTGATGTTTCCTAAGGCCCACTTGACTTTGCATTCTAAGATGTCTGGCTCTAGGTGAGTGGTCACACCATTGTGGTTATTTGGGTCGTGAAGATCTTTTTTGTACATTTCTTCTGTGTATTCTTGCCACCTCTTCTTCGTATCTTTTGTTTTCATTAGGTTCATATCGATTCTGTTCTTTATTGAGCTCACCTTTGCATGAAATATTCCATTGGTATCTCTAATTTTCTTGAAGAGATCTCTAGTCTTTCCCATTCTATTGTTTTCCTCTATTTCTTTGCATTGATCACTGAGGAAGGCTTTCTTATCTCTCCTTGCTATTCTTTGGAACACTGCATTCAGATGGGGATATTTTTCCTTTTCTCCTTTGCCTTTCACTTTTCTTTACTCAGCTATTTATAAGGTCTCCTCAGACAACCATTTTGCCTTTTTGCCTTTTTTTTTCTTGGGGATGGTTCTGATCACCATGTACTGTCAGTATTTGTAAATAAGAGGTGATGGGTGTGTATAAACGTCTTGTTTCTAGCTCCTTGTGTATTTTGACACCATTTCTTTTAAGCACACTAGGGGGCAGAATTACTGTGTTGGTTGGTTTTAAGATAAAATTAAATCATCTTGTACTTTTATATAAATAAGGTGCCTTTAGCATCTAAAGTTGGTAATTTTTATTTTTGTATTGCTTAAACAATGACAATAATTTTACCCCTGCACTGAAAATTGAAACCTTTGAATTTGCCCATTTCAGGTGTTATTTCTTAAAATAGGAACCAGTCTGAGTAATGGCCTGTGTTCTCACTTTGTTACCCCTCGTGTTGGAGGAGGGGTATGAACCCCACAGTCGTTTGCCTGTGTTGCATTCCATCTGGCGCAAACAGACAAGAAGGCACCTGGTCTCCACTTTACAAACGCTAGGAAACTGGCTCCCCAGATGGAAGCAGAGGGGACCCGTGGCGGGGCTGACAGTGTCCATCCCTTTGCCACAGGCAGGGCTGGGTCTGGCCTGTGGCCACCATAAGGCTCCCTGCTGCTCACCATGTCATCCAGTCGCCCCGTGGTGTGCCCTTGCCCACCGCCCTCCAGACACCGGCCCAGCTGCGGGCAGCGTTCCTGGCCCAATCGCTGCCTTCCTGCAGCCAGAGCTCGCTTCCCCATGTTTTCAGAAGGGCCTGTGTTCCCCGGTACGTGTGGGCCGAAGTAGCATTTCTACTCCGTGGAGAAAGTCGTGTCCTCAAGTCCCTGGGGTGGGTGCGTCTGGGGCGGGGCGGAGAGACGGGTTGTGGAGCTGGCTTCATGTCCATCCAGAGGTGGGCTAGCAGAAATCATGAATCCACTCTCTCCTGGGGGAGATGCTTCCGGGCCCTAAGGAGGATGCTGTGTGGAAGCTGGAGCAGGGCCTGCCTGGGTCTGCTGCTGACGTGTGGGGCTGAGCGTGGGTGCCTGCCTGCCTGGCCACCCTACCCAGGTGGTCGTGCCATGGTGGGCATGGGGGCCACCTGGCCCTCAGCTCGCGGGAGCCTGCAGGACGGCTGTGCCCTTCCCGCCCGTAGGGCTGTGGCTCGGGCTGTCCTGGCTGCAGTGACCTGATGGGCCGTGTGGGCGCTGCTGCCCTTTTGTGGGGCCGCATCCACTGTCAGCACCAGTGGGGGCTCGTGCTCAGAGCCCTTGGAGGGCCTGGTCTCTCAGTGGGGAGGAGGGGATGGGGGGGCGCCCGCTTCCATGGCCGCTCGGTCAAGGAAGCGAGTTGTCAGGCTGGAGTTCCCTAAGTGCCAGGTGCTCTGAACGTGTGAATGTAGGAAGGAGCCCTGCATGTATCCCTTTGGTGTAAAAGCTTCACGTGGCTGTGAAGTGTTGGGCCGCGACGAGCAGCACAGACGTGTCCCCGTAATCCGCTTTATTCCGGGTTGTTTCCAGGGACGTTCCGGAGGATCACCGCAGCTGCCTCGAGGCTCTTGACGGACGGCGCGGACGGCGGCTTCTACAGCCTGGAGAGCCTGAACGCATGGGTGCGCTCCATGGCCCCCACGCACCCGGCCCTGGTGCTGCTCTGGTGCCAGATCCTGCTGCTCGTCAGCCACACCGACTACCGCTGGTGGGCGGAGGTGCAGCAGACCCCCAGGTATGTGCACTCCCCCCGGCAGGCCCGCTGCCCGGCTCCTGTGCCCGGCTCGCAGCAGCCAGAGCTCAGCCTGGTCTTCCCGAGGCCTTGAAAGGTTCTGCTGCCCGTTACTCTTTCTTTCCTGGACACCATTGCAGGGAAATGTGGTCTGACTGCAGGCATTCAAAACAGCTGCTGCTGTTCACATGTGATTTCCTTGACAAACTCTTTGACACTATTCCATCTTACCGGCCGTTCTTGCCATGCTGTGTCCCTCCTGCTGGGTTCTTGTTCTTAAATTGGCTCCAGAGCCAGATATGTTGCAACGTCTTAACTTTGTTATAAGTTAAATGTGGTTCTGGTTATTCTTAGATAATGCAGTCATTATTTAGCAGCATTTCAAAACTACCTTATTTTTTGTCGTTCAGAAAGACTGACGAAGTATGTGATTGTGGGTGGCCCTCTTTCTGTAAAAAGTTTTCAGATCTGACTCTGATTTTAGGCCCCTCTTGCCCAGCCATGTGTGTCTATGTGGAGATAAAAGCTTTGATCACCACCCCTCCCCGCCCCCGACCAAAACTGAGTCCCCAGGGCAGTGCTTCTGGAAGACTCAAGAGCTCCCCCAAGGAGAAAAATCTCTGGAAACAGCAGGCTGCAGGGCCGAGGTCAGCTCCTCTCCGCGTCAGAGCCGAGCCGAGTGGGTGGTGGGTATCGTGCTGGCGGGCCACGCTCTCAGGTGCCCACCCGCCCTGCGCCGTGTACAGTGCGGGTGCGGAGGAGGAGTCGTCAGTGTTTCTGGCCCCCGCCTGCTCACGGCGAGCTGGGGGAGCAGAGCGGTGAGTGTCTGACCTGCTTAGAGGACAGTTCAAGCCCGTCATGGGGGCTTCAGTGCCGTAAGAGTCAGGAACAGAAAGTCAGAGTCTCTTCCTTCAGAGCTTCTTCACTGTGCGTGTAAATCGCCTGGGGGGCTCGTTCAGAGCAGATTCGATTCACCCAAAGAGTGGGGCCCGGGACTCTGCATTTCTGCCAGGCTCCTGGGGCGGCTGGTGTCTGGAATTGGGGTGCCAGCCTCTTGTGTTCTTGCTATCTCCCCAGGATGGGTCTGGGGAGTCTCACCACGTCCTCCCCCGTCATACCAGGCAGACCTAGGTGTGACGGGACCTGAGCTAGCTGTGAGTACCCGGGGGTGCTGGGCGGGCGGACGGAAGTGAGATGGCACCCACCGCCCTAACGGACCCCTCTGCCCCTCTGCAGTGCTTCTCAGCCCCCCACTCTCTTGCTCGTCCTCCACCTCCTCTTGACCTGTGGGGGGTGGTGAGGACAGAGGCAGGCCCGGAGCGGGTCCGGAGGAGATGGGAGGCTGACCCCGGCCTGACGACATGGAGGGCCTTCCACAGAAGGCGCGTGTGGGCTCTCCAGCAGTGCCAGACGGTGTCAGGGGCTTGTGGAGCTGACTGTTCGGGTGAAAAGACACAGGATGCATGACAGGCGAGCACAGCCCTGTGACCCTCGGTTGCATATTCCAGACCTGGGGGATGGCACCACTAGGAAGGGCAGCATCGGCACGGCAAGGGCCTCTGAACATGAGCTCTCCATAACCTGCTGTCGCTTTTGGCTTTGAGTGGTTCTTACACCTGCTGAGGCATATAGGGGTGCAGTCTCTTGACCTGCAGGTGACTCTTGAATGGTGCAGGCCTCCAAAACTGCATGTGTGTGGAGTGTACATGTGTATGTGTAGAGCGTGTGCATGTGTAAAGTGAGTGTGTATGCGTGTGCCTATGCACAGAAGTGGTGACTTACTAGTAGTTGAATCTAGGTAAAGAGTATGTGACGGTTAATTGAATTATTCTTTCAGTTTTTCTATCAGCTTGAAAGTTTTCAAAACAGAAGTGAAGGAAAAAAGATGGGAGACAGGCTTTAGAGAGCAGCTCCAGACAATGGTCGGGAGGAGGTCTGCTTTGGAGGGAAGTAGAGTAACAGGAAATGGGGGCACGAGAGTTTCCGGGTGAGAGGTCGAAGGGTGCGGGCCACCCCTTACGAAACAGAGCGTTACCTAGAGTTAGCGAGAGTGGATGGGCTTTGAGGCACAGACCTCAGCTCTGTGATACTGATTTATATTTTGCCAGATTTTTGTAGTCAAACTTACATTTTCCTGATTTCTCTCCATATATTAGCAGATGCGGAAAGCTTGTCCATCCTTGGGTCTTAGCTCAATCATCGCTTCCTCAGGAGAGCTTCTTGATTTCTCTTTGATTGGTGAAGTCTCACACTATCTGCTCTCACTCCAGCCTTTGCCTCTTTTTTGTGGCATGTGTTGAGACTGTAATTTGATATTTATTTGAGTGACAATTTGGTTTCCATGTCTCTCTCTCCCCCTTAGAATATAATCTCCACAAGGGCCCTTATTGTATTCCCAGCACTAACATGAGTTAGTGATTTAATTACCCTGATAATAGGAGCAATAATAATATGTTGGTAAAGCCCTTTTACGTATAGATCATGAGCACTTATATAGCACCAAGTGCCAGCCAGGTATTGTTGTAAGGGCTTCCTGTAATAACAAGTTATTAAAACCTCTAGTAATGCATGTAAATTACAGACGAGAAAACGTCTTTTCCCAGAGACGCTAAGTGACATGCCGACGGTCACAAGTTAACATACGCGTGAGCGTGTGACCCTCAGCTTGTCTATTCTCGCCTGTTACAGCTCAGACTGCCGTAGTAGTGTGCGTGCATTTCCAGGCGCTCTGTCTGTGCTGCGTTGGTCTGTGTGTCTGGGTTTAGGTCAGTGCCATGGTGTTTTGATGACTGTAGGTCTGTCATGTAGTTTGAACTCAGGGAGCATGATACCTCCAGTGTTTTTCTTCTTTCTCAAGCTTGCGTTGGCTCTTCAGAGTCTTTTACAGGTTCTGTGTGAATTTTAGAATTTTTTGTTCAAGTTCTGTGAAAAATGCCACTGGAATTTGGATAGGGATTACAATGAATTTATAGATTGCTTTGTGTGTTATGGGCATTTAACAATATTGTTGTTGTTGTTCAATCATTCAGTTGTGTCCGACTCTATGGGACCCCCATGGACTGTAGCTCACCA
The DNA here is from genome assembly GCF_054371585.1 of Giraffa tippelskirchi. Taxonomy (NCBI): domain Eukaryota; kingdom Metazoa; phylum Chordata; class Mammalia; order Artiodactyla; family Giraffidae; genus Giraffa; species Giraffa tippelskirchi. The sequence goes on from NC_137275.1 coordinate 2,194,102, forward strand.
GGCTCCTCTGTCCACGGGATTTCCCAGGCAGGAATACTGGAGTGGGTTGCCATTTCCTTTTCCAGGGGATATATCCGACTTAGGGATTGAACCTGTGTCTCCTGCCTTGCAAGAGAGTTCTTTACCTCTGAGCCACCTGGGAAGCCCTTTAACAGTATTAATTCTTCTAATCCACGAGCAACGAATATCTTTCCACTCGTTTGTGTCTTCTTCAGTGTCTCAAAGTTTCACCTCCTTGGTTAGATTTATTCCTATTTTATTATTTTTGATGAAATTGTTAATGGGATTTCATTAGTTTCTCTTTCTGATAGTTTGTTATTAGTGTATAAAAACGCCACAGATTTCTGTATACAGTAAGTCCCCGACATACGAGCCTTCAAGTTGTGAAGTGTCAAAGATGCAAACTTGCTTTCACGTGTTCAGTCACGTAAGGATCATGTGTCTGGTGTACATCGTCACATGCGTGCATTGTCTACAAATGGTTGTGCTGTTGTGTACATTACAGTATTGTGTAGGGTCCAGTAGTATAGGATCTTTATTTCAAGACCAGGATATCATCTATGATGAGAGGAAAAAAGCTACTACCCAGACATCACTGGACCGTTTTTTTAAAGGAGTAGATATAATTGAATCCAGCAAGGAACCGGAACCTGTGCCATCAATATCAGGATGAGTGAAACTGCATCTCCCCCTCCGTCTCCTCTTGCTGACGACCCTTCCGCTCCCCCATCTCCCGCCCGCCCCCCGCCCCCATCTCCTGCCCGCCTTCCCTCTCCAGTCAGGCATCTCTCCTGCCTGTTGACTCAGTGCCAGCTCCTGTGTGTCAGCTGTTTTACTGTACCTTTCAAGGTACTATACTGTAAGATTTCTTTATTTTTTGTATGTTTTTTAATGTATTATTTGTGTGAAAAGTATTTATAAACCTCTTACAATACAGTGGGCTTATATAGCTGAGTTACTTAGGCTAACTTTGTTGGACTTAGGAATGCACCCTTAGAACAGAACTCATTCATACATAGGGACCTTACTATATTGACTTTGTAGCTGAAGTTTCACTGAACTCATCTATTACTTCTAACAGGTTTTTAGTGGACTCCTTAGGGTTTTCTGTGTATAGTGCCATGTCCCTTCAGGTAGTGAAAGTTATCCTTCTTTCTGACTTGAATGCCTTTTATTTCTTTTTCTTGCCTAATTGTTATGGCTAGGACGTCCAATACTGTGTTGAATAAAAGTGGTGAGAGTGGGCATCCTTGTCTTATTCCTGATCTTAGAGGAAGAGCTTTCAGCTCTTCACCATTGAGTATGATGTTAGCTGTAGGCTTGCCATATATGGCCTTTATTATGTTGATGTATGTTCTCTCTGTACCCGTTTTACTGAGAGTTTTTTTTTATCATAAATAAATGTTAAACTTTGTTAAATGCTTCTTCTGCATCCGTTGAGATGATCACATACTTTTTATTCTTCGTTTTGTTAACATGATGTATTTCACTGGTTGATTTACAGATGTTGAACCATCCTTGGAATCTCTAGAATAAATGCCACTAATCATGATATGTGACCTTTTTAATGTACTGTCGTGTTCGGTTTGCTGGTGTCTTGTTGAGGGTGTTTGCATCTGTCCTCATTAAGGATATTGCCCTGTAATTTTCCTTTCTTGTGGTGTCCTTATCTAGTTGTTATGACGTGTGTCCATTTCCAAAAGGTGAAAGTGAATTACTAGAGTTTGGGATACAGAATAGTACAGGCCGTTTTTTTTTTTATCTGTATACTCTGCAGATATAGAACTGCTTCATCAAGTTGTTACCGAGGTTCTGTACACAGCCCAGTACACGCCGGCTCTCAGATGAGCCTGGGCTCCCAGGCCACGTGTGCTGGAAGTACCCATGGCTGCCACAGTGGGCTCTGCTCTGCCCCTTATTTGGGGGACTGCATCACCATAGGCTTATCACTTGCTTTCTACTGTCAGGTGCGCTGTTAAGGTCCTGCATATGCAGTCATCTTTTATTGGGGAAGATCGTTCAGTATCAATAGCTGGCAGCATCTGTCTTGGGGGCTTGCCCTCCCACAAACTGGGACCAAATTTGGGTTGGCATTGGACGTTCTTTGTGTCCACCACTAATATTTGAATTGCACATTCTCCCCTCCACCTTCAGAGGCTCTTTCCCTTATGGCTATACCATGGCAGAACACAGAATTACAGCCTGAATGTACATCATGTTGGGGCTGGCAGGAGGGCTGACTGAGAAAGGAAGGGTTTCTGTTGACATATAATCTGCGGTACAGTGAATGCGCTCTTCTGTGCCCAGCGAGGTCAGATTGCCCACCGCAGGCAAGATTCGGAACAGTACCGTCACGTCAGAAGATCCCGTGTCCCGGGGCTGTCACCCCTCCCCCGCCCTCCCTCGGTAACCGCCGCCCCGTCTTCTGTCTCTATGCGTAGCCTGTTGCAGAACGCCTTGTGAGCGGAAGCCCGCGGTCTGTACCCTGAGTCTGGCTTTTGTCACTTAGCGTATTGAAGGTTCATTCACTATGTTGCACATATCAGAACTAATTTCTAATGATTGTATATCGCATCGCATTGAGTGCATGTCCGCTTATCCATTCACTCGGTGAAAAACAGAAATGGTAATTAAAGGTTTTTTTTAACCTGTAGAATTTTTTATGCCAGTTCTCATCCAAATCCTGAGATGTTAGTAGGAAAAGTTGACACATTTCAGAATATTCTAGTCCTGATGTCGTCTCCGTCTCTGCTAAGCCTTGGCCGATGAGGGAGGGGCTTGTCTTACTGACCCGCGAGTCAGTTTGCGAGCCTGGCAACTGCTGCATTTTAAGAGTGGTGGCCAGAATTGAGAATCTCATAGTTCATAATGCCCATGTCCTTAGGAAAAAAAAGACAAGGTGAGAAGTAAACGTGAACTGAAGTAACCTTCACTGATGAAGAGTTAATTTTGCAGAAATGCTTTTAATCGGGGTTTCCGTGATAACATGGACACTGCGGGCATGTGCAGGGCTGGTAACTGAAGAGTGAAACATGGACGTGAGGAGGTTTTCTTCTGGCTCCTGACAGCTCTCAGGGCGTTCCAGAAGCGATGGCTGTGTGATCAGAGCAGCTTAAGGGTGGAGTTGGCCTTGCCATCGAGCAGCTTAGTTTCCTGCCTGTTAAGTCTTCTCTTTTCATTAGCTTTCCATCTGTGCTTCATCCCGCATCTCAGGAGTAGATCACTAAGAGTAGGTCTTACACACGTCATTCTGGCGTGGCTGTATTTAAAGTAAACTGACTGCTTTAGATCTGGGACGGAGCAATAATCGTCTTCAGTGTTTTGAAAATAAGCCCGCTGCCACCTCAGAAATGCTGTCAGAGCTTCTGTTGCTCCTTCTAGACGACGCAGCCTGTCCAGCACGAAGTCGCTGAGTCCAGAGATGTCTGGAGAGGATGAGGATCCCGACATGGCTTCCAAGCTGGGGACGTGCAACAGAGAGATCGTGCGCAGGGGCGCCCTCATTCTCTTCTGCGACTATGTCGTAAGTGTGCAGATGCTGGCAGTGGCGAGCTCAGGGGTTCATGTGGGTGATGCTGCTACAGACTGACTCCCGCCATCCCGCCATCCCGCCATCCCGCCATCCCGCCATCCCGCCATCCCGCCATCCCGCCATCCCGCCATCCCGCCATCCCGCCATCCCGCCATCCCGCCAGTGAAAAACTAAATTTGAATCCTGCTCCTAACTATAATTAGAAATCAGGCTCGGAGTCTGGTCCCAGGAGTTTAAGTTCATCTGTAAAAGGCTGGGTCAGCTATCACTTGAAGAAGGAAATGGCAACCCACTCCAGTATTCTTGCCTAGAGGATCCCATGGACAGAGGAGCCTGGTGGGCTGCCGTCCATGGGGTCGCACAGAGTCGGACACGACTGAAGCGACTTAGCATGCATGCATGCATTGGAGAAGGAAATGGCAGCCCACTCCGGTATTCTGGAGAATCCCAGGGATGGAGGAGCCTGGGGGGCTGCCGTCTGTGGGGTCGCCTAGAGTCGGACACGACTGAAGCGACTTGGCAGCAGCAGCAGCAGCTGTCACTTGCTCAGGCCACTTGCAGCACTGGGCACTTTTGCTGTCTCAGTGACAGTGATGACGGAAAGAAACGACAAATGTGACTGTGAGTGGGGTTCTCATTAAAAATTGTTTTAATCTGTGGGAAAGGTTTTCGGAAGTTAACTCCCATGTTTTAAAAACATTCCTGTCTGAATGACATTCTTTTAAAATGTGACTCTTGTAGTATTTTTGGCCATAAAACTACAACCCATCTCTTGTTTAACACAGAAAATTTGCAAAAACCAAACAAGTAAACAGAAGAAAATTAGACCTTAATGGTTGTTACTCAGAGAGGACCCGATGTTCCACCTTGTTGAGGTTTGATCCTTTCTCCAGGTGGATGGAGGATGCCGCCCGCCTCTGGGGCAGACGTAGTGCCCTGCCCTCCGCCCTCACCCTGCAGAGCTCTTTTCTGCCGTGGTAGCAGTTTGTTACATTCTTGTTGTTGAAGGAGTTTTTCTATCTTGTTCCACTTTTTAAAATAATTTGGTATAATTATATAATGCTGTTTTCATAGAAAAGGAAGAAAAATATTTATGTTAATACTATCAAATTATCCCACATGAAAAGTCTTACTCATTAACCCAATGGCAGAAAATGTATCTTGTTTTACGATTTCTGCATAGGATCAGGAATTATAATGAAAAGGCAACATGCATATTTTAAAATGTGTATTTTATCTCTGTATAAATCTTACATGAAATATCTTTCCTTAAGGTCTATTGGATATATGGGAATCATTCATATTTTAGATTCAGAAACTCTTATCAAAACTGTGACAATTAACAGGGAATTCTTTTTTTCCACTGACTTGTCGCACAACTGGAGCAAGAGTAATTGGAGAATTCCCGTCAGGAGGCCGGACTGAGGCCTGGGCGGAGGGGGTGGGGGGTGCAGGATGCACCCTGGCTGGAGTGCTGCCTGCCCTTGACTCTCACGTGGTCGTCACTGCCCTGGGTACCCCAGGGCCCCCACACCCCTCAACCCACACTCCTCAATCCTGGGGGCCGTGCTGCTGGAGTGCACTTCCCTGTGGCCTGACTTGGAATGTCGCAGCCACAGTGTTTGGTGTTGGGGGGGGCAGGCTCTGTGAAGTGTGTTTTGACCTCGTCAGTATCGCTGTTCAGACGCTAGGTATTTTCCGTGAGGGCTGTAGTGTGGAGTTGGTTCTCTCCTTCCTGCCCCTTCTGGCCTTTTCTGTGGTGTTGCTGTGTGCTGCCGCCGTGTCCACTAGACGGTGGCCTCTCACTGCTGGCTTTGTCTGCAGTGCCAGAACCTGCATGATTCAGAGCACTTAACGTGGCTCATTGTGAACCACATTCAAGACCTGATCAACCTGTCCCACGAGCCTCCCGTGCAGGACTTCATCAGCGCCATCCATCGGAATTCCGCCGCCAGTGGCCTTTTCATCCAGGCAATTCAGTCTCGCTGTGAAAATCTTTCAACTGTGAGTCTCCCTGCCTTAAGAATGGAGCATTGGCATTTTTAATACTTTCTGAAAATGTTTATTTGATTATTTTTGGCTGTGCTGGGTGTTATGGGCTTTTCTCAAGCTGTGGGGCTGGGGGCGGCCCTTCGTTGTGGTGCGCGGACTGCTCGCCGCGGCTTCTGTTGTTGTGGAACGCGGGCCCGGGGCCATGCGGGCTTCAGCAGTTGCAGCTCCCAGGCTCTAGAACAGAGGCCCCACAGTTTTGGTCCACAGGCTTTGTTGCTGCACTGCGTGTGGGATCCTCCCGGACAGAGATTGAACCCGTGTCTCCGGCGTTGACAGATGGGCTCTTTACCACTAGCTACTGGGGAAGCCCCTATCGGTTTTTTTTAACCTACTCTTTCCACTGGGCAACCCTCCTGCCCCCGTCTCTCTCCTCCTCTCACTCTGCAGCCCACCATGCTGAAGAGAACTCTCCAGTGCCTGGAAGGGATCCACCTGAGCCAGTCGGGCGCCGTGCTGACGCTGTACGTGGACAGGCTTTTGTGCACGCCGTTCCGGGTGCTGGCTCGCATGGTCGACACCCTTGCTTGTCGCCGGGTGGAAATGCTTTTGGCTGCGAATTTACAGGTACTAGGAAATAACACTGAGGGTTGATTTTTACCGGAAACTTGGCAAGGCAGGTGAGACACTGGGCTGGTGCCTCCTCCACAGGCGTGGTCTTCACGCGGCCACGAGGGAAGCATGTAGCGCGGCTGCGTCGGTCCTTCTTGGTGCTTCCTGTGCTTCTGGTCCACCTCTGTGCCCAGGAGCCAGACGCATCTTTTGTGTTTTGTAGAGGAGCGCAGTGGCTCTGACCTCTGGTGCGTGGCGCACACTGACGCAGTCTTGTCTCCTCTAGAGCAGCACGGCCCAGCTGCCGGCGGAGGAGCTGATCCGGATTCAGGAGTGCCTGCAGAGCACCGGGTTAGCACAGAGGTAACATGGGCGGGCTCCTCGCCGTGGGGGCGGAGACGAGGGTTTGCGAGGGCGCGGCCTCACAGGACGGGAGAGGGACGTGCGTTCTAGGTGGTAGATGGGCCTCGAGAGCCTTCGAAATTACCCGGTCTCTGCACAGAGTGCAGACCCACTCTGCCGCACTGGTGCCCGTGGCTGTAAGAGGGGTGTGTATTCACATAGCCTTCACTTACCGTCTGCTCTGAGTGGCAGAACCAGTGATCATCTCTGTCTCAGTGAGGGCCAAAACCTGTGATCTGGTCGCTGAGTAAGACGGCAGAGCAGAGACACATTACCCAGAAGTGTATCTACAGCTCGTCAGCGGTCTCTCTCCATAGCAATCTACCACCTCCTTTTGTCTGCAGAGCCTTAGAGGCCTTTATCTGAAATCCTGATATCTGTGACGTGAGCGTATTTCCATCACTGCAAAATATACAAAAGGGAGCTTTACCTTCTCTCCTGCACAGTGGGGAAGATGTGTGCGAGAGAGCTGGGTCAGTGTGCTGTGACTGCAGTCTCAGGAGTAGCAGTTGATGGTTTAACTCAGAGGGACAGGACTTGCAGGGCAATGTGTGGCCTTAGGTGACTTGTCGGTACACGGAGTGACTTACATTGTAGTCTGCATCAGGACATTGTTGTTCTCACAACAAGTGATGGGAGGTCAGACTTCCTCTTTTCGTCCCTAGACGAGGAAGAATAAAAATTCCCCGTGCCAGGTGAGGTGATTCGTTTATGAAATGAATGTAGATGGGTATAAATTGTGTATTATGTGGAGGTTAAGTAGGAGATTTTGTGCACTGGGGTCTTCCCTGGTCCGTTGTGGGTTTATGAACAAGGCCCATGTTCGCTCTTATGCTGTGTGTCCCCTGCTGCACTGTTCGGTGTGAATGAGGTTTCTGAAGAATGCTAACGGGCACGTCTCTGTGGTGGTTACCCGTCAGCTGGACCTGAGTTTGCATCGTGACTTGTGTGAGCGTTGATGAGAAACAGCTCTGAACAGTTTCAGGCATGTACACCTCGCTGGAAGAGCCCGTGTGGCTTCTAACCTGCATGCGATTGGCTTCCAGACACCAGAGGCTCTACTCCCTGCTGGACAGACTTCGTCTTGCCACCGCACCGGGGTCGCGTGGGCCCACGCCTCCCGTCACGTCCCACCCCCTGGACGGGGACGGGCCCCTGGCACTGGAGTCAGTGAATCCTGACAAAGTAAGTGTCTGCCTGTGACACCCCGGCCCTCGGGTCGCTGAGGACTGCTGTCCGCCCAGGCCGTGGGGTGGCTCAGGTGGCAGGGGCCCCCGAGGGCGCTCAGCCCCCCTGTTTCTTGCCGGCGGCAGGCACAGTTGCCTGGCCTCGAGCCGGGGCTGAGGGTCGGGTGGCCGATGGAGAATCGGAGCGCGGTGTCTGCGGCCTGCCCACCCGAGTTGTCTCCTCTGCGTAGGCCTGCTGACCTGTGTGTATCGACACACCAGCCACAGGCCCTGGTACCTTGTCAGCAACCCTCCCCACTCACCTCAAAGCTGGGGACCATTCAGAGCCCTGGTGGAGCCTGGGTGCTCTCCTTTCCAGGAGAGTTCAATTTAAATATGTAGCTATACCCCAGAATCCAGCAGCCCAGGCAGAGACTAGCAAGGTCTGGGCCGCGGTTCTCTGGCGTGACTTGTCCTCATGTCCACGGCCCTGGCCCTGGGGAGAGGGAGCAGAGTAGACGCCCAGGTGGCGATGGGCGCGATGCCCAGCAGGGTGGACAGAGGTGGGCCTGCTGCCCTCAGGGCACTGCTGAGGCTCAGGGACAGTGGCGCCTTCACCAGATGAGGGGAGGCGGTGCAGACAGGTGACAAGTCCACATCACCACCCTCATGGCAGTTCCCATAGAAAGGCCTGTGGGGTGGTGAGCAGCCGGCATCCGGTTTTACTGAGGGTGTATTCGTAGCCCGGGGACGGCCAGGTGTCTCTGGGTTGGGCTGTGGGGCGTGAGGGCTGGTCAGTGCGGAAACAAGGTGGTGGTCAGGTTGAAGCCCCTTGAGAGCCTTATGCAGTCGCAGCCTGCCGTCTCCCCTCTTCTGCCCAGGACTGGTACGTGCGGCTGGCGAAATCCCAGTGCTGGACTCGGTCAGACTCTGCCCTGCTGGAAGGCGCAGAGCTGGTGAGCCGGATCCCCGCAGGTGACATCGGCGCCTTCATGATGCACTCGGTACGCCGGGGCCGGGGACGCCAGAGCCCTGTGTTGCTTTCGTCCCTCGTGCGGGCTTGCTTTGCTCCACTGTCCCGTGACCTGCTTGTGGTGTGTGCCGCTCACCTCTGTGCCTTAAAGGCAGACAGCCTGATCCAGACAGGGCAGCACGTGATCGCAGCCACCCAGGAGTCCTAAAGTGGGGGGGTAGTGTTTAACTCACCCTTTCATGCAATTAAAGGAAATAAGTTAGAAGTGTTAGTCGCTCAGTCATGTCCGATTTTTGGCGACCCCGTGGATAGTAGCCCGCCAGGCTCCTCTGCCCATGGAATTCTCCAGGCAAGAGTACTGGATTGGGTTGCCGTTTCCTTCTCTTGCCGACCCAGGGATCAAACTTGCATCTCTTGCGTCTCCTGTGTTGGCAGGTGGATTCTTTACCGCTAGCACCACCTGGGAACCTGAAGGAAGTGGGAACCCTTGAATTGTAATGAGTTCTGACTGCTTGTCTCGGGCTTATGAGAGGCGGTATCAGGATGGTGCTGTGGTCGTGATTTAATAGACTTGTTGAAGATGTTCTGGAATTAGGAAGCCCCTCCCTGCACGCAGTGCACGCAGGGAGGCCCCGCCCTCACGGGCATCCTGCAGGCCACTGAGTGGGGCTGGCCACAGCCTTGGCGGGTCCCTTCTCAGACCTCCTGGGGCCTGTAGGTGATAAACCTTCAGGTGTCATGGTGCTGCCTTGAGTAGACCAAGTGGGAGTGAAGTCGGGGCCCAGGGAACAGTCCATGCGTGACATGGAGAGTCTCAGGGTGCAACCACAGAGCCACATGTTCTAAGCACTGCCCCTCCATCAGTGTGAAAATAAAAGCTCCGTGGAAAAAGAACAGGATAATCAGTTTGCTAAAATCATTTTAAGAGCCATTCAGTGAAAGCTGATTTGCTGGTAAATGATAAGCTTGCTTGATAACCGATTTATTGAATTTTCCAAATTTGCTAATTAGACTTTTAACAACTTTAAAGAAAGGCTCAGCTGTAATGGCTGTACCAGAGGGCTCAGTTTTGGCCACTGGTGATGACACGCTTTTCTGAATGTTAACTAAAGATTGGCCAGAAAGATCCTTAAATGGCTTTCAAAAGCTGGCAGAGTGCAATGCAAATTGAAGCATTATCGAATGAATGCTGTTTTTCCAATCAAACTTGCCACATTTCCATGCCTGGTTTGATTTCTTTCAGCTGCTTTTGAAACATCACTAGTCTTTTTCAAACACTGGAGACATTCGGTGTTCCACTGATTTGCTGGGTGGCACATCAGCTTGGTTTTGTATCTGTATCAGTTAAAATTCCATCATATTAAATTTTTGACTTCAGATAAATATGAAAGCAGAAACATTTCTTTAAAATTAAAGTACCAGGACTTCCCTGGCTGTCCGATGGTTAGGACCCTGCACTTCCACGCAGGGGTGTGGGTTCCATCCTTGGTTAGGGAGCTGAGATCACATGTGCCTCGTGGCTAGGCCAAAATAAGTAAATAAAAATTGAAGGACCGAGTAGAGTCCAGGAGCATACCTCCCTGGCCGGCTGTTGGACGGGGGTGTTCGGTTACCTCTGAAAGGAGCAGCAGGAGACGCGTGCTCACAAGTCCCCGGCTGGGCTGGGCTGTGGTCTCTGCATGTCCGTGCTCTGCTCTCTTCTGCTGGGCCTCTCTGGCCCGACTGATCATGTGTCACAGTCGTTGTTCAACCTCTAATGCCCTGATTCAGGAGTTCAACCTGAGCCTGTTGGCTCCGTGCCTGGGCCTGGGCGTGCGTGAGGTCTCTGGGGGCCAGCGGAGCCCCCTTTTTGAAGCAGCTCGCACGGCGACTCTGGACCGCGTGACCGTTGTGGTCCAGCAGCTTCCTGCCGTCCACCAAGCTTTCCAGCCGTTCCTACCTGCGCAGCCCACTGCCTACCGGAGCAAGCTGGATGACCTCTTTGGTAATTAAACTGAAAGCTCCTCTTATTTTTATAAAGTGCTGCAGAGCCAATACCAGGCTTTGCACTGAGTGAAAGTACAGTGAATGCCGTGTATCTGACACGGAGGCGTTTATAGAGGTAACCGGGAGCCCGCCCTGGGCCCTGGCTCTGCACGTCCTCGTATGTTTCCCGCTTTGCCATTCTTTGACGTGGCCCAGGCTCCAGGCCCCGAGCAGCGCAGTCTCAGCCTCGGGGATGCGGGGCCCGGGCTCGTGGGACGGCAGAGTGTGTGCCGTGTGCTCCAGGAGCCGTGTTTCCAGCCACCATCAGATTCGCGGGGAAGATCAGGGCCTCTGCTGAGGCTCATCCACCCAGGGGGCCTCCTGTTTCAGGGGATGCTGTGCTGTATCGGACTCTGACCACCCTGGCCCGGGCCCTGGCCCAGTACCTGCTGGTGTTCTCCAAGCTGCCCAGCCATTTGCACCTTCCTCCTGAGAAGGAGAGGGACACCGTGAAGTTCGTGGTCATGACTCTCGAGGTAAGCCGCCGCACGGGAACTCAGGCTCAGAGCGGCGCGAAGTCTGAGGGCACGCCCACAGAGGGAGGAGGCTCCTCCGTCTGAAACCCAGAGCGGTGCGGGCCTGACGCCCGCGGCCCGTCCTTCCCGCAGTGACCGTGTCCCGCATCGCGCCCACCCCCGCTCTTCTGAGCACGCTCTCGCTTCTTGTCACTCCGTTGTGCAGTTTGCGTCGTGAGGTTGGCAGCAGCCTCCGTCACCTCTGCCTCTGGGCTGTGGGGGGCGGGCGCTCTAAGGAGTCAGACCTGGGACCTGGCCTCCCGCCCACCCAGGGTCTCCCAGGTACAGGGTGGGGAGGCCTTGTTCACTTATTTGTGAGTCTGTTTCCTTGATGCCGAGATAGTTTTTTGATTTACTACAACGATCCGTTTAAACAAAGTCGTGTGTATTCCAAACTTAGATATTTGAAAAGTAATAATCTGAGAAATTTGTTGTATTTTAAATTGAGCAATAAGCCTGCTATTTCAGCTGTGGGGAATTGAACGCTCAGTTGGTGTTTACACTTATAAGTACCCCTGAAATGTGTGCACACGGTGGGGCATGGTCCTTTTGTGCACCTTCTGGAGAAGGGTCCGGCCTGCACCCTGAGCGGCAGACCCCTGAAGAGTACCCACATCCTGCTGCCTGGCAGCAGGGGGACAGCGGCGTGTAGACGGCACTCGCACGCTTGTTCCTGAGGCGACAAGCCAGCCCCTCCTCGAGCCGGAGTGCTGTGACCCCACCCTTCAGGCGTCGGGGCCGCAGGAAAGCTGGCAGACAGGCCCCTGGTGACCGTGCCGAGGCCGCTACCGTCGTCAGGGGCAAGGCTGCCCTCCCTGCAGCGTCCCATTCCGGGCTCAGTCCAGCCTGTGAGGGCTCTTGGTCCCATTTCACAGACGAGGGAAGCCGGGCTGAGAGGCCCTACCCGCTGGGACACAGCCAGCACAGCCTCACTGTCAGATTCAGCCTCGGTGACTGTGGCAAGGCCAGGCCTCGGGCTGTGGGAAGCTGTGGGAGTCCCCGGGCTGTTGGAGGCCCAGGCCATGGGAGCCCCAGGCTGTGGGAGCCCCCGGGCTGTGGGCTGTGGGAGCCTCAGGCTGTGGGAGCCCTGGGTGAGTGCCCAGCCTGCAGCCTGAGTGGTCGGAGCCGGAGGCACGGAGGCTGAAGGGCAGGTAACCAGACCAGGCAGGCGTCCCGCCAGTGAGCAGGTGGATCGGGGTTGGACTGGAGGGGCTGGGAGTGGTGGCCCCAGAGCCGTGGCTCCGGAGGGAGGTCTGGACGTGCCCGATGGCGGGCCCTGGGGCGGCACAGGGCGCGGGGCCTTCCTTCACACGACCTGCCCCACAGGCGCTGTCGTGGCACCTGATCCACGCACGGGTCCCGCTGAGCCTGGACCTGCAGGCGGGCCTGGACTGCTGCTGCCTGGCTCTGCAGCTGCCCGGCCTCTGGAGCCTGCTGTCTGCACCCGACATGGTGACCCACGCCTGCTCCCTCATCCACTGTGTGCGGTTCATCCTGGAGGCCAGTGAGTCTGAGACCGGGGCCTGCTGTCCTTTGGCCCTTGAAGCAGCAGTCAGTGCCGCAGGGCTAGTGGCAGACGGTTATTTGCCACCTGTTCTGCAGGCGCTGAGTCGGGAATCGGGGTGAAGAGGTGGAGGAATCACGGGCCTTGCCTCCGTCTCCAGTCTCCTGGAGTCTGCACTAGAATTTAACTGGAATTTGCTTTTGTGTAGATTTGGAATTTCAGCTTTCAGAAGAAAAATGCTTCTAATTTATGGCCCTTTGATTTCTGGTCCTAGTTGACTGTTTCATTCTTTTAGTTCTAAATCATCACAAGACTAATAAGATTACGTTAAAAAAATTAACTTGTTTTCTGTTATAGTCGAAATGCTTGTTGCTATACTGCATTAACTTTGAAATAAAAGTGTCTTATTCTTTTCAAGGGACACTGTCCTTAACGAGAGTCATTAGCCAAAATGTTTTTAAAATTGGATGTTATAGTTTACATGTTAGAGGGTGTCTTGATGTTTTGTATTTTTAAATTAAATATTATAGAGTGGTGTTTTGAAGAGTCATTGTTTAAATTGTTTTCATCTGTGCATTTGTAGTAACATGAAAACAAAGATCCAGGGCAGGGAGTGATTTATGGAAGCCAAGCTTCTTGGGGGCTCCAGGCATGCTGTTAGCAGTAATGGATCATGAGCTGTCTGATAAAAGCCCTCCGGGTCAGAGGTGGCAGGGAGCAGGACTGAGGAATACAAGTGTCAAAGTTCAGATCCTGGTGCATTTCGGATTAACCTAGAGATGGATACCTGAGTCCAGTGGGTCTAAAATTGTCCCAAGTTGATTGTAGGAAACTTCACCCTCATTTGACATAGTCTGTCACTGGGGAAGCCCTCGTAAGGCTGCGTGAGTGTGACAGTCTGAGTCAGGACGGGGCGGCGGACACACTGTTTGTTCCTCTGTTTGTTCTGTGGCGATTTTAGTTGTGGTGCAGCCTGGGGACCAGCTTCTCAGTCCAGAAAGAAGGATGAACACCCCCAAGGCGGCCAGAGAGGACAGCGTGGATTCAAACACACAGAGTAAGGCTCACGGTCATTCCTCTTACCTCGGGTCTTCGGGGGCTTGAAATTCATTCACGCAAGAGGCCCCCTATGGGGTCAGTGTGGACGCTCGACCTGTCCTCGGCTGTGTCCTGCTCGTCCTGGAGCTGGGGGCGGCACCTTGCCCGCCCCGCTGTGGGCATGCCCCGCCACCTGGCTCTCCATGACCCCACACCCCGCGGGGCTGTCCTGCTCAGCTGATGGGGCTGCAGGAGGGTGAAGTGAATGAGTCCACGTGAGGCACCCACAACAAGTCACGTCTCTGGCGCATGTAGCTGGGGGTGGGCTGGTGCCTCCCACTCTGTCAGGCCGGGCAAGTCGGGGGCGGGGCCGCGGTTTGGGGTGTGTTTTGACAGAAGGGTCTTCTCTTACGGCGGTGTCTGTTCAGACGCTCGGTACATCGCTGCAGCCTGTGGGATGGTGGCCGAGATGGTGGAATGCCTGCCATCGGTGTTGGCCTTGGGCCACAAGAGGAACAGCCACACGCCCGCGTTCCTCACGCCAGTGCTCAGGAACATCATCGTCAGCTTGGCCCGCTTGCCCCTCGTCAACAGCTACACGCGCGTCCCGCCCCTGGTGAGTCAGGCCCTCCCTTGGCGCAGGACAGAAACGAGGCAGGCTCTCGGCAGGCCCCTGACTCGGGGGTCCCCGAGCAGGAAGCCAGGTCATGACCGCTACAATGCCCGCTGGCAGGGGCTGGCGCGCTCCTGTGTGCAGTCAAGACACCTGTCTGGATTCCTCAGGCGTGACGTGGCTCGATCGTTAGTAGAAATGCTCTGAAACAGGGTGAGGGATTACGTGACGAAATAAGGTGATTTCTCCCGTGGTGCCAGATGTGATTCTAAGGTCATCAGACCCGTTTGTTTAGTGAGAGAGCAGAAATTACACCCTCTCGCATGCCTGTCAGCAGTCACCCCAGGGCGGCCTGGGGGTTTGGCACAGCCGCAGCTCAGCTGCTCTTCCAAAGCTGGCTTCAGAACCGGAGCCAGGATCCAGTGGGCATTGTTAAAGGACCTTGCTCCAGATAACTGACTGGGCTGGACGAGCAGGGTACGGGCTGCTGGGGCTGCTTCACTGCCCTCACACCTGCCAAAGGCAGAGAGGGCCCGCGGGCTGCAGCCAGCTGGGGGGAAGGTGGGCTGGGACCTGAGGCAGGCGCTTGTAGCTGCCTGGGACGGGCGCGTGTCAGCTGGTGGGCACAGCTTCTGTGCATGCGAGGTTCTGCAGTGGCTGCTCGGAGGAGGCGGTGGGCCCTTGGCCTGAAGAGGATTTTGCTGTGGGAGGGGAAGGAGTCCCACGCGGGGGCTCCTTCTGGGGAAAACCCCAGCAGCTGCTGTCCCAAGGTCACCGTGGACCTGGGAGTTGCGGGCAGTGGTGATGCCTGGCGCCTCGGGTGGAGAGCTGGGGAGCTGGCACCGACCTCGGGCCATCACCGTAGGCGTCGAGCTGGCTCGCCTTTGGGCGTGCGTGGGGAGGCCCGGAGGCCCCCGTGTCTGGCCCGCACAGACCACGCCCGTAGATGAGGCTCCTTGTGCGAGCGCTCCACCCCACGTGGGTCCTCGACCTCCGTCAGGACGTTCAGCAGGGTCTGGGGTGTAAGCAAGGGGCCTCGAGAGCGTCTACCAGAGGCGCTGGAGCTGCTGGGCCAGGTGACCACCTCCAGGACCACGTGGCCGGCCTCAGGGATCCAGCGCGAGCCCTCGCATCCTTGGGAGGCCGGCCGGGAGCTGGTATCCTGCTGCTGGAGCAGCGCTGGCCGACGAAGCTGGACTCGGAGAGCTACCCCTCTCCGCCGTGTCCACAGCCAGGGAGCCGTGGGGACAGAAGGCACGTTTCCGGGTGCCCTCCCCGTCCGGCCACCCTGCCTTCACTGTTTCTCTCCCTCCCTCTCAGGTGTGGAAACTCGGATGGTCGCCCAAACCGGGAGGGGATTTTGGCACAGTGTTCCCTGAGATCCCCGTGGAGTTCCTCCAGGAGAAGGAGGTCTTCAAAGAGTTCATCTACCGCATCAACACGCTGGGTAGGCCGGGGCCCTGCGGGCTCCTCACCCTAACATGCCTGCTGGGAGCCGGGGCGGCAGTGGGTCTGCCTTCTTTTATTCCAGGGGGAGTTGAGGCAGGACACAGGCGCGTGCGTGCGTTCTGTGATACACGAAAAGCTGTCGTGGTGACACGTCTGTGTACACGTGTGTGTGTGAGAGACCGTGTCTTCCCACGCGTTCATGTCAGGTCAGGCGGTGCCCTCGTGATGGGTGGTGCTGAGCCGGGTTCGGCCTGGGTCTCAGCCCCTCAGCTGGAGGGTGCCGTGGTTCTCTGCGGGAGCCGCCTGGGATCGCTGCCGCCCCGGTTCCCGTGTGCGGTGCCAGCAGCCTGCAGGCGGAGCCAGTGTGCCCAGTGAGGCAGGGCGAGGGGTGGAGCCCAGGTGGACAGCGCTGGGCTGGGGGCAGGCCGCGTTGACCTCCAGGACTGCGCTTCTGCCATCCATGACATGGAGGTCGTGGCTGATTCACACAGTTGCTGCAGCCTTAGAGATGGACAGGGGCCCCTGACGCACAGCGTCTCAGTCAGCACCAGGGTCCCAGGCTTCCCTCAGGACGCCACCTTGCTGACTGCAGCGTAGCGGAAGTTCACCCTCTCATCCCCGTGTCGTGGTTGGGGATAGCCCTGGTGCGTGAGGGCTGTCATCGGCAGAGACCGCGAGGCTGTGCCGGCCGCAGCCCCACGTCGGGTCCCCTCCTCTCCCGGCCTCTGCGGGGTCCGTACTGCTGTGACCCTGGGGCGTGGGGCGGCAGACACCTCACTGCCTCCTCTCCTCCCTGAGTCGAGCGGTGACCCCGAGCAGCAGTCTAAGGCCACTGCCCTTGGCATGTCTCTGCCCTCTTCCCTGGCGGTCCCCTGCTCCCGCCGCCTGCCCCGCTGTGGTCAGGTGCCCCCGTCTGAGCTGTCAGTCGCGGTGCGGGACCGGAGGCGGCCCGCGGGCTCCTCCTGACGCCTGCCGTGCTGCCCGTTGCGCCTTGTCCCTTCTCTTTTCCTCCTGTGTGAGTCAGCACGCATCTACCTGGACCGCCCGTCTCGGCTTGTCTGTGTGTCTAATCCGTAGCTGAATCGGTTGGTCTGTCTGTCCACATGCAGGTTACCGGAGAATTCCTGACGTTTGATGCTTTGATTTTCTGTCCTTGGCACCCCATGCTTGCCCCTTGTAGCCCAGATTCAAGTGGCATGGTCTCCTGCCCCTCCCGCCTAGGGTCACGGCCCTCGAGATAACTGCTCACCGAGCACCACCTTAAGAGCGGCTTGGGACGGTGGTGCCTGAGAATGGCCCCTCCGAGACGCCCTCCTCACGGACTGGACTCCCCCACAGATGACACTCTGTCTCGACCTACCGCCCTTCTTGACGGGGTCAGGGCAGCCATTGCTCTAAGCTTTTATGCCGCTGCCCTGAGGTAGAGTTCACACGGCAGCCTGTCCGTCCACTCAGGTGTGGTTCCACCATCGAGCCTGGACGCACCCGCGCGGTCTGGGGGTTTGACTCTAAGTAAGGACGTCCCAGCCTCTGCTGAGTGGGGCAGAGGGCGCTCTGACCCCATCTGAGCGTCACCTGCTCGGACCATCCACACAGCTGGGTCCAGAAGGCACTTCGCACCAGGCTGCCTGGGCTAAACTCAGCCGCGTCGGTCTGCTCACCACTGGGCTCGGCTGGCAGTGAGGCTGCATCGCAGCGCTGTCCTGAGGCTCTGGGCAGTGGCTGTGTGGGCACCTGGCCAGCGAGAGCCAGAGTGCCCACTGCCCCGTCACGCAGAGAAGGTGGAGCAGCGGGGACCCTCTGTCTAAAGTGACACTCACGTTTCAGGGTGGACCAGCCGTACCCAGTTTGAGGAGACGTGGGCCACCCTCCTTGGCGTCCTGGTGACTCAGCCGCTCGTGATGGAGCAGGAGGAGAGCCCCCCGGAAGTAAGGCCGCGCGTGGGCTTGTACGGCAGCACCTCGCTCGTGGGGGCCGGGCGGCAGCACGCCCTTCCTTGTCTGTCTCACCCGGTTTTTAAACGGGTAGCCAGTCACATCCTGACTGGTGTCCCAAGGTCTGAGTGCTCTGAATCGTGGCCGGAAGGTGTTTACCACAGCGTGCTGGCTCCAGGTCATAGAATTACGTCCTTTCTTAAGTATTTTTTGTGTTCTGCTCCTCGGTAGTCAGATATGGCATGTAGCAACATTTCATCAAAAAGAAAAGATGTCTTAAAGGCCACACATACTTACCAGTGTTCATTTCTCTTGGCTTGTTTTGCAAAAATTTTATCGGGCTTGTAGTGTTAATGCATATTATGGTAGTTTAATATTAATAGAAGACATGTTCCGATAAAGGAAAGCCTGAAATAGTAAAAGTCCTCAGATACAGTTTCTTCAGGTAGAAGATGTGGTATGAACCAGCAGAAATGGCAGTTCAGAGAGTATATACGTCAGATGTCACCAGGGGTGACTTTCGCCCGAGTGGAGCTAGCAGCTTGTCGTATGCAGGGCCCCTAAAATTGGTAAGGAAATTGAGGACAGTTTCTTAAAAAGTAATTCCTATTTGGAGGTTTATGCCTGAAGGAAACCTGGCTTTGAAAAGCAGCCATTTGCCCATCAGATTTATCTTAAATCATAGATGGTTGTGGATTCTGGTGAATTTAGGCAGACGCCCCGGGACCCCAGCTGGGAAGGCACGTCCCTCTGTCCCTCTCGGGGCCTGTGCCCGCGAGGCCACCTGGCCGGGCAGCCCCGGGGGAGGCAGCATGCTGCCGGCTCACGCCTTGGTGACCTGGGGCACTCCTTCCAGGAGGACACAGAGAGGACCCAGATCCACGTCTTGGCTGTGCAGGCCATCACTTCCCTGGTGCTGAGTGCGATGACCGTGCCTGTGGCCGGCAACCCAGCCGTGAGCTGCCTGGAGCAGCAGCCCCGGAACAAGCCCCTGAAAGCCCTCGACACCAGGTGGGCCCGAGAAGCGCCTCCCCAGGGCACGGCCGCGTGGGAGCAGGGAGGCGCCAAGGCACCCTCTCCTTTGCTGCCAGGGTGGTTTGCTGGCTGAGGCTGACGACCTGGCCTCCAGCGTTGAGGGGCGGCTCTGGCGGAGCTGAGGGGGCACCTGTGCAGGGCCCAGGGGCCTTGGCTGTGCCGTGTTTGCTGGAGGGGAAGCTGGGAGCCTGGGGGTTCACTGTGAAGATTCTGGAGGAACCCGGTGGCAGTAACCTTTGCTCTGAACTTAGGTTTGGGAGGAAGCTGAGCATCATCAGAGGGATTGTTGAGCAGGAGATCCAGGCGATGGTTTCCAGGAGAGAGAATGCCGCCACTCACCACCTGTACCAGGCGTGGGACCCCGTCCCTTCTCTGGCCCCGGCCACCACAGGTTCCAGGGGGCTCGTGGGGAGGGTGGGTCACGTGAGGGTGTCAGCCTGCACCCTGGGCCCATGAGCACGGCTGGACTGTCCCAGCGCCAGGATGGGGGCTCAGGAGGGCCCATCCTCCAGAGAGTCGTCAGGGCTGCCGGCTGGGTGGGCGCCTTGTCAGCGGCCACTGGTGCTCCAGCTTTTGCAGCTCAGCCCACAGCCAGTTCCCATTCAGAGTCTGGTTTGTTAGGGAAACAAGTGATAATTCCGCTTCACCGTGTCAGCTTCATATGCTGTGCAGGGACGGGACTCCCCCCTGCGGGGACACTGAGGGCTGTGCGGGGACGGGACTCCCCGCTGCGGGGACACTCAGGGCTGTGCGGGGATGGGACTCCCCCCTGCGGGGACACTCAGGGCTCTGTGGGGACACTCAGGGCTGTGCGGGGACGGGACTCCCCCCTGCGGGGACACTCAGGGCTCTGTGGGGACACTCAGGGCTGTGCGGGGACGGGACTCCCCCCTGCAGGGACACTCAGGGCTGTGTGGGGACGGGACTCCCCCCAGCGGGGACACTCAGGACTCTGTGGGGACACTCAGGGCTCTGTGGGGACGGGACTCCCCCCTGCGGGGACACTCAGGGCTGTGCGGGGACAGGACTCCCCCCTGCGGGAACACTCAGGGCTGTGCGGGGACGGGACTCCCCCCTGCGGGGACACTCAGGGCTGTGCGGGGACGGGACTCCCCCCTGCGGGGACACTCAGGGCTCTGTGGGGACACTCAGGGCTGTGCGGGACTCCCCCCTGCGGGGACACTCAGGGCTGTGCGGGGACGGGACTCCCCCCTGCGGGGACACTCACACGTCCTTGCTCTGCAGGCGCTCTCATCAGCCATGACCAGCTCCTGCTGCAGCTCAACCCCGAGCGTGAGCTGGGGGACACGAGCTACAAGCTCGGCCAGGTCAGTGCCCGGCGAGCAGCCAGCGGGGCTGGTTCCTCCCCACCCGCCCTGTCCAGAACAAGCTGGCTGTCCTCTGCGTGTGCAGGGGCTTTGTTAAGTAATGCAGAAACACAGGCCCACAAGTGTTGTCTGGCGAGAGGATTGGTTTTGAATCGAGATCCCACCTTCTGGTCCATTTTGTGCCAAGACCTCACCCTGACGTCCTTCAGCAGCCAAGTTTCCTTTTTTCTTTTTCAATGTTCCCTGTCTTAGAGGGGCTCTTCTTCCCCCTCCTCAGCTGCTCCCGTAGGCCTCATTCAGGGTCTTAAGCCCCGAACCCCTGGGGGCCTGATCAGCCCTGCCCGGGCACTGGGGGCAGTGCTCGCCTCAGGGACCCCACGCGGGACCTGCTGCCCAGCACCCCTTACCTCCAGCCCCTGAGCACCGGCCCCCACCCTCTGTCCCCTGCAGGTGTCCATCCACTCGGTGTGGCTGGGGAACAGCATCACACCCTTGCGAGAGGAGGAGTGGGACGAGGAGGAGGAGGAGGAGGCCGAGGCCCCGGCACCGTCGTCC
This sequence comes from Giraffa tippelskirchi, assembly GCF_054371585.1. Classification (NCBI taxonomy): domain Eukaryota; kingdom Metazoa; phylum Chordata; class Mammalia; order Artiodactyla; family Giraffidae; genus Giraffa; species Giraffa tippelskirchi. The sequence continues at coordinate 2,214,772 of NC_137275.1, forward strand.
CCGCCAACGTCTCCGGTCAACTCCAGGTTGCCTCTGCCTTCTGTCCACGCAAGCGGGAGCTCCGATTACTCACTTGTTTGGGGGCCTCTTGAAATGAACCTCTCATGTCTTTTGGGGGAAATTGCAGGAAACACCGGGCTGGAGTCGACATCCACTCCTGTTCGCAATTTTTGCTTGAGTTGTACAGTCGCTGGATCCTGCCGTCAAGTTCCGCCAGGAGGACCCCCATCATCCTGATCAGCGAGGTGGTGCGGTCGGTGAGTGCCGTTACCGCCCCTGCAGTGCCCGGCGCTCCTGTGGGCTCACATCACCTGCCCAGGGCCCGTGCGGAGACGCGGTGGAAGTTGTCATGCTTCTCAGGCCAGGGGAGGAGCCGTTTCCACAGGCGCAGTCCTGGGCAGACACGCCCCGGCCCAGGGGCAGCATCTTGGAGTCAGCACGTTACCGTCTGTCCTTGTCTGCGTTGTCTCCTTGGGCCTGTGACAGACGGTGCCCCCACCAGCAGCCAAGCACCGACTCCGGGTGATTGTTCTCCGGCTGTTGGCCGGTAGAGTCCTTCACATCTGGGAGACCGGAGGGGACGCCAGGGAGTGTAGATTCCTGTGGGCAACACCCATCAATCCTCGCAGTGTTGAAGTCACACCTGAGAGGTTTTCAGTTCAGTTCAGTCGCTCAGTCGTGTCCGACTGTTTGTGACCCCATGAACCGCAGCACACCAGGCCTTCCTGTCCATCACCAACTCCCGGAGTTTACCCAAACTCACGTCCATTGAGTCGTTGATGCCATCCATCCATCTCATCCTCTGTCGTCCCCTTCTCCTGCCCTCAATCTTTCCCAGCATCAGGGACTTTTCAAATGAGTCAGCTCTTCACATCAGGTGGCCAAAGGATTGGAGTTTCAGCTTCAGCATCAATCCTTCCAATGCACACTCAGGACTGATCTCCTTTAGGATGGACTGGTTGGATCCCTTTGCAGTCCCAGGGACTGTCAAGAGTCTTCTCCAACACCACAGTTCAAAAGCATCAATTCTTTGGCGCTCAGCTTTCTTTATAGTCCAACTCACACATCCATACATGACTACTGAAAAAGCCGTAGCCTTGACTAGATGGACCTTTGTTGACAAAGGAATGTCTCCTCTACTTTTTAATATGCTGTCTAGGTTGGTCATAACTTTCCTTCCAAAGAGTAAGCGTCTTTTAATTTCATGGCTGCAGTCACCATCTGCTATGATTTTGGAGCCCCCAAAAATAAAGTCAGCCACTGTTTCCACTGTTTCCCCATCTACTTGCCATGAAGTGATGGGACCAGATGCCATGATCTTAGTTTTCTGAATGTTGAGCTTTAAGCCAACTTTTTCACGCTCCTCTTTCACTTTCATCAAGAGGCTCTTTAGTTCTTCTTCGCTTTCTGCCATAAAGGTGGTGTCATCTGCATATCTGAGGTTATTGATATTTCTCCCGGCAATTTTGATTCCAGCTCGTGTTTCTTCCAGCCCAGCGTTTCTCATGATGTACTCTGCATATAAGTTAAATAAGCAGGGTGACAATATACAGCCTTGACGTACTCCTTTTCCTATTTGAAACCAGTCTGTTGTTCCATGTCCAGTTCTAACTGTTGCTTCCTGACCTGCATACAGGTTTCTCAAGAGGAAGGTCAGATGGTCTAGTATTCCCATCTCTTTCAGAATTTTCCACAGTTTATTGTGATCCACACATTCAAAGGCTTTGGCATGGTCCATAAAGCAGAAATAGATGTTTTCCTGGTACTCTTGCTTTTTTGATGATCCATCGGATGTTGGCAATTTGATCTCTGGTTCCTCTGCCTTTTCTAAAACCAGCTTGAACATCTGGAATTTCACGGTTCACGTATTGCTGAAGCCTGTCTTGGAGAATTTTGAGAATTTTGAGCATTGAGAGGTTTTAAAAGTCCCTTATTCAGTGCCAGTTTGTCACCTGGGTTACCGTCCAGAAGGAGGGGCACCTGGTGACTGGAACCATCACCTTAGCTGTTTTCTGTTGTTTTTACCTAAAGATGTCTCCTTATGGTAATGACTATTTTTTTTCAAGCCTGTTTTTCTCAGTATTCCTTTAAAGGTTTCTAGATTGTTTCATATTTGGTCAAGTTGAGATTTTTAAGAACCTCGTTTTTAATTTGTAATGTAAGTTACAAATTGACTTTTATCAAAAAAGTCAACAAAGCCCAAGTACTGGTAAAGATCTTGAAAAAAACAAGTTACTAGAAATTCTCGATGGTCCAGTGGCTAGGACTCGGCGCTTCTACTGCTGTGGGCTCAGATTTCATCCCACAAACCACATGGCATGACCAAAAAAAAAAAAATTGTCTATTTAAAAATAATAATGAAATACAAAGTTTTTAGTGACTTGGCATTTAACGTCTGGCTCATCAGCAGTCCCTGGGTTCTCGTTCCTCCTGTGTGTTCAGCCTGTTAACATCAGGTAACTTCTGGAAAACACTGCCATGCAGGTGGGAGGGCACAGGAGAGAGAGGCAGGTGGGTCAGCACCGCTGCAAAGGCATGTTTGACCTTGTGACCCCGAGAGGCGCGCCTGCCTCCGGGGGTGGCCCCTGAAGACTAGCCAGCCCCCACCTCCGGCACTCTCCCGGTGATGGGGGCCTTCCACCTGCTCAGAGCCTGTCTTCAGGTGTATCATGAGAGACTGGACAGTGTGGGGAGGCAGAAGGAATCGTTGCCAGAGCACTGACTTCTGAGCCAGTGGCCCGTTTCTCCTTCGCGGCTTTGAGAGCTGGGCTGGCAGTAGCCGCAGCGTGTGAGCCTGGCCCCGGGGAGACAGCGGGCCCCCTTCCCTCCTGGGCCCAGGCTCCCGGGCAGGTTCGGCTCCGCTGTTTGGAACCCGGGGTGACCTACCCCCTCCCATCCACATGTCCGTCTGCAGCTCCTCGTGGTCTCGGACTTGTTCACGGAGCGCAACCAGTTTGAGATGATGTACCTGACGCTGACGGAGCTGCGGAAGGTGCACCCCTCGGAAGATGAGATTCTCCTCCAGTACCTGGTGCCCGCAACCTGCAAGGCGGCCGCCGTCCTCGGGATGGTGAGCGGAGGGTGTGCGGGGCCTCGGCCGCGGGAGGAGGGGGCCCCACATCGCCGCGCAGCATGGGGTGCCGGCCGAGCCTCTGGCGGGGCTCCTGTAGCCCTGGTCCCTGAGGTGGCACGGTGCCTTCTCCAGGGGCTCGGCTGTGCCCATGGGGGGACGAGGCCAAGTCCTCCCCGCTTCAGTGAGCCTCCACCCCCTTCAGTGTGCCGCGGACCCCTCCCCTGCAGCCACCATCCACAGAGCAGGAACAAGGAGTCCGCTGGCTTCTGCTGTTCGAAGCCCGTGTGGCCCTCTGGGTGTGGCGCCCGAAGTGGAGGAGTCAGGGTTGAGGGGTCCTTTTGTCTCTGTGGGAAGTTTCGCTGCTGGGCACATTCTCACGGTAATTGTGCTCAGGCCTGAATCCCAGAGGCTAAAGCTGTGTTGTCAGTAAAGGGGGTGAGTAATGCCTTTAAGAAGAGGCTTAGACAGGTTGGCCTGGCGTGAACCCTGCTGGTGTGGAGGACAGCCCTGGCTCCCTCAGGACAGGGACACAGGCCCCTCGGACGGGACGCTGTCCTCCGTGGCTGTACCCACGCAGCCGCGGAGTTGCCGCGGAGTTCTCAAGCTTGCTTTTCTCAAGACTTCCCCAGGTTGTGAAAGCTGCCCCCTGCGGGCCCTGCTGGTGGTTGGTGGCCTTGGGTGTGGGGTGGGGAGAGGAATTCTCTGCAGTGTCAGCTTCACCGGGACCACAGGGCAGAGTTCCCGGGGGCTGGCGGGTAGTCGCAGGGCCAGACAGCCTCTAAGGCTTTTGTGGAGTGAGACAAGGCCCTTGGCTGGCAGTGGTTGCTTGTCCCTGGGCGAGGTGGTCTGTCCCCAGGGAAGTCCGTCACAGACTCAAAGCTGGGGTTCTTCCCGGGGCCGGCCCCGTGGGCTCCTGTGTCAGGCACACACCGAACTCCAGCCCCAGGAGAAGGGTGTGAGCACGGACACGGCAGGGAGGCGCAGGGAGCCCCCGCCCGTGGGGGTGCTGGGGGCCCCCGCGACACCCCAGCCCTGCACGCAGGCCTCGCCGAGGGCTCTGTTCTGCGCTCGGGCCCCCGCAGCGCGAGGCCAGCCTCCCTGGGGGGTGGGGCCGGCCCAGCCCGCCGTGTGCTTGTGCCCAGGACAAGGCGGTGGCGGAACCAGTCAGCCGGCTGCTGGAGAGCGCGCTCAGGAGCAGCCACCTGCCCAGCATGATGGGCGCCCTGCACGGCGTCCTGTACGTGCTGGAGTGCGACCTCCTGGACGACACGGCCAAGCAGCTGGTCCCTGTCGTCAGCGACTACCTCCTCTCCAACCTCCAGGGCAGAGCCCAGTGAGTGGACGCGGCCTGGGTTTGTCCGACGGGGCTGGGGGTGCCTGTGAGAAGTCCACGCACCCATTTCAGAGCATACAGCAGACCCCGGCTGAGGCGCCAGCAGGGGCCCACGTGGGCGCCCTCCTTACAGGGACGGGCTGAGGTCCCTGAGATAGGAGGACAGTGCACGGTGCTGGCAGACGGCAGCTGCAGCCGTGTGCACTGATCTTGGCCAATGTCTTGGTTTTAGCTGCGTGAACGTGCACAGCCAGCAGCACGTCCTGGTGATGTGCGCCACGGCCTTCTACCTGATCGAGAACTACCCCCTGGACGTGGGGCCGGAGTTCTCGGCCTCCATCATACAGGTGAGCTGGCCTGGCCTGGGCTGTGCTCTGCAACAGGGGGCTGGGCCGGCAGAGGCTCCCGCCTGGGAAGGGACAGGGCGGCCGGAGGCCCAGAGGGGCCCTTTGACTGGAAGCTTTCCCTCTGTGCAGATGTGTGGGGTGATGCTGTCTGGAAGCGAGGAGGCCACCCCGTCCGTCGTCTACCACTGCGTCCTGAGGGGCCTGGAGCGCCTCCTGCTCTCCGAGCAGCTCTCCCGGCTGGACGCGGAGTCCCTGGTCAAGCTGAGCGTGGACCGGGTGAACGTGCACAGCCCGCACCGCGCCATGGCGGCCCTGGGCCTCATGCTTACCTGCATGTACACAGGTGAGCAGGGCACCCCTGGGCCCGGCCAGAGTGCACCGCTGAGCTCCAGGCGCAGGGGTTCTGGAGGGGCCTCCAGTTTTCTGGGCCACTGAGCTGCATAGGGTCAGAACCCCGTCTGGGAGTGGCTCTCAGACTGACCCCTGTGCCCTGTGGGACTCGGCTGGGCCCTGGAGGCCGGGCCCCTGCCCCCCAGTGTCAGACCATCAGGAGGAGTTTGGTAAACTCCTGTGTGAGCTCCAGGCCCCCTTCCCAGAACCGTCCAGTTTTACAAACCAGTGGCACAAAATGGCTGTGTTCCAGGAAAGGAGAAAGTCAGTCCAAGCCGAGCCTCCGAGCCCAGCCCAGCCGCCCCCGACAGCGAGTCCGTGATTGTGGCCATGGAGCGCGTGTCCGTCCTCTTTGACAGGTGAGCCCGAGCCTGCCTGCCCGCAGCCGGGGGCAGCCTGCTTCCTGCCTGTGCCCCAGGCTCTGCGCCGCAGGCCGAACTGGCACCCAGCTCCCAGGTCTGGATTTGGGTGGCCCCAGGGCTGTCCCAAGTGCTGGCCTGGGTCCTGATGGCGAGGGGCAGTGTGGCAGTGTCGGGGGCCTCTGAGGAGATGGCCTGGAGCCTGCTCGGGGACAGAAGCAGCCATCCAAGCTGCTGCCGTGTAGAGGAGAGCCTGGGGGCCGCGTTAGCAGCGGCTCGGGAGGAGGCTGCTCTTGTGGCCCTCCGACAGCCTTACCAGCAGGCAGCATCCCTGAGAGCCTGTGATGAAGGCCTGCCTATGTGTGTGCCCTGGTGTCCAGGACGGGTTGGAGGCCTCGTCCGGCTCTGCCCCGGGCCTCTCAGGCTGTGTCTGTGGCCTCGGGGAAGCTGGCTCTGCGCCCCTCAGCTCTGGTCAGCTCGGTCAGCAGGCAGCCATCCAGGTGATCACAAGAGCGTACTCCGCAGAACCTTCTCCGGGCCTGCTCTGGCCGGGTGAGGTGCTCTGGAGAGCTGGGCTTGCGGGCTGCATCCACGTTGCCTGTTTTGTGAGTGTCCGCAGTCCCGCGCTCACGCAGCCCCGCCCGCAGGGGCTCGCACTCCAGTATTGCTGCGGGATGAGCGTGTCTGCCGGGGCAGGGCTGGCATTCAGCCTGACCGCGCTCTCGACGTGTGGGGGACACCAGGTCAATAACGCTGACTTTCCCTCGTGGGTTTCGCTCCCACGGGCCGCGGCTGGCGCCTGCAGGCACACCGTGGCTGGTTTCCAGGTCCCTTCTGGTGCATTTCAGTCACATGCAGCTTTCTGTCCCATCCTCGGCGTCCACCATGATTGGTTCTGGGGAGCCTACCCCCCACGGGCTCCAGAGTCTGCTGACGTGCAAGTCCCTCATGTGCTGGTGCAGGGGGCCCGCCTCCGCACCCCCGAGGCGTGCGTGCACGCAGCTACCTGCAGATGGGGCTTGCACACGGAACACACGGACATGGAGGGCCACCGGCTGAGGTGTGCTGATGGCCAGTGGCCTGAGTAGCCTGCTGGCTGCCCCTTGGTCCTGGGAGGGCCCTGTGCAAGGGACCAGCCGCGGGTGTGCTGAGGGCAGGCAGCCTGGGGACTCTGGGGCAGGTCTGGCGAGAAGGGGGCCTAGCCGGGGCACTGACGGGTTCCAGGAGCGCGGACGTGCCTGAGGTCCTCGCGAGGATGTGGGTCTGCCCGAGGGGCTGTGCTGTGCCATCACCGCGCCAGCCGTCTGTGCTGCTACTTCAGGATGCCATCCAGGTCGGGAGCCGCCGCGGCCGGGGAGCCCAGGCAGGACGGCTCTGACCCGGGCGCCCCCCCCACCCCCCCGCAGGATCCGGAAGGGTTTCCCCTGCGAAGCCCGTGTGGTGGCGCGCGTCCTCCCCCAGTTCCTGGATGACTTCTTCCCGCCCCAGGACGTCATGAACAAGGTCATCGGCGAGTTCCTGTCCAGCCAGCAGCCATACCCGCAGTTCATGGCCACTGTCGTGTACCAGGTGAGGGGCCGGGGCGGGAGCCCAGACCAGGCCCCGGGCTCCCCAGCTCCTCCCCCAGCCAGCGCTGACGGGGCGGCCTCGGGCCCGCGGCCTCCTCACAGGTGTTCCAGACGCTGCACGGTGCAGGGCAGTCATCCATGGTGCGGGACTGGGTCATGCTGTCCCTCTCCAACTTCACGCAGCGGAGCCCGGTCGCCATGGCCATGTGGAGTCTCTCCTGCTTCTTCGTCAGCGCGTCCACCAGCCCATGGGTCTCGGCGATGTATCCTTGTGTGGTCCTGGGCCCAGGGGCAGCCCTGCCGTCAGCATCCTGGTTGACGTTTGCATCAGCATTTTGGAAACCTGAGTTCTGTAGGAAGCCCAGGTGTCAGGGTGACATTTCCCTTAAGCCCCAAGAGAGTGAGGCAGGGACCAGGAAACAGGAGCCTGTGTGTTCCCTGCGCCGAGCGGGGCTCCGGGAGGGGCTGCGGAGGGAGAGGCCCCTGGAGGACCCCCCACGTCCGCCTGTGGGTCTGTGCAGCTGGGCGGGTCGCTCGTGCTGCTTTTCATTAGCCCTGTCACATGCCGTGTGTCACCCTCTTGGGCAAACGCTGAAGTCAGTGAAGATCCAGTTCCCACCCCCGAGACGCTGGCTGCCAAAAGGGGACGGCCCCTCCCGTCAGCCTTCCCCAGACAGACCGCAGAGCCTCAGAGTGGACGGCCGTCCCGGCGCTGAGAGCGGCCTGGGTGGGCGGCATGGCTCTGCGCTGGGTGTGCAGGAGCCAGGCCAGGTAAGCGCTGCGCGAGGAGCCGTCCCGCGGGGCGGGGGCTCCGGCTCCCCGGGCTGAGCCTATGGCTGGAGGGGCTGGACCCAGGCAGCAAGCAGCTGCCGCCCAGCCTTGGGCCGCTGCTTCTGCAGCTTTGGGGACCCCCCCGGCACCCCCTTCTGTCCGCAGGCCGGTGCCCTGGGGGAGGCAGGAACCCCCGGGCGGACAGGAGCAGGTCTCCCCGAGCTTGCTGCCTTGTGCCCTTAACTGGCCGGCCAGCCTCCCGCACGTCGTGAGCAGGATGGGCAAGCTGGAGCAGGTGGACGTGAACCTCTTCTGCCTGGTGGCCGCGGACTTCTACCGACACCAGATAGAGGAGGAGCTCGACCGCAGAGCCTTCCAGTCCGTGTTCGAGGTGGTCGCCGTGCCGGGAAACCCGTATCACCGCCTGCTGGCCTGTTTGCGGAGCATCCACAAGGCCGCCGCATGCTGAGTGCCCACACGGGTGGCGACGAGGTGGCCCCTGGACCGCAGGGCCTGGCCTGTGCCAGGCAGCAGGCGGCACGGGCTTCCCTCCGGGCAGCTGGGGGGCGGGCGTCCTGCCACGTGGTGGCGAGGCTGCGCACGGGGCGCACATGCAGTGACGTTTGGGGTTGAGCCTGAGTCCTCGGGGCAGGAGCTGCTGTGCGGGCCTCGTGCTGGGGCTGCTGGGGAAGCCCTGGGCTGTCACCAGGCCCCAGCTGCTCCCGCCTGGGGGGCAGGATTCCTCTGCTCTTGGCGGCGAGCCATCCGCCCTCCACTGTCGCGCGGGCGGCAGGTGACGCCACGGGCTCTGAGGCGTGGGTCCTGGGGTCTCTCGGGCTCCTGCAGAATGCACATGCCGGGTCTGGCCAGGCGGGGGGGCTGGGAGTGCAACAGCTTGCGCTGTCCTCCCCGTCTCTGTCTTCTCAGGATTTAAAGTTTAATTCTATCAGTAAAGAGATTAATTTTAAGGTAACTTTCTACGCCCGTGTACAGTCTGTGCATCACCAGGTCAGCACTACATGTCACGGTTCCGAGCAGGTGGACGGGTCTGTCCCCGCTCCCTCCACAGGGCTCTCTGTCTGGCAGCCCCTCTCACCTAACACCTAAACCCCCACCAGCCACCTCTCTTCTGAGTTCCCGTTTGGAGTTCAGGGCAGTGCTGGGGTGCTGATGTCCAGTCAGGAGCCCCTGCCCTGCTGAGGGTGGGGAAGGAGCCCACCTGGCTGGCCTGGGTGTGGACGTCCAGGCCGGCGTCCCTCCTGCATCGTGGGCCCAGCCCCTCGCTGGCCGGCAGCCCTGAGGGAGCAGCAGCATAATGTGTCAGGAGCAGAGCTCGGTGTCTCGGCAGGTGCTCGAGGAAGACCCCAGCGCCTCCTCGGCCCTTTTGGTCCATCGGCAGGGCCTCCTTTCAGCTCAAGAGAGCGCAGGTCTGTGCCTACAGCGCCAGTGTTGAGCAGGAGGGGGCCGGGCACAGCTGCCACTCCCACCCTAGGCCCTGGCCCTGGCCCTGGCCCAGCTCGTTTCTGGGCCCAGAGCAGCCCAGTCGTCTAGCACCCACGAGACCTGTCAGTGGAGTGCACGTGACAGGGGGCAGGGGGAGCCCTTGCAGGCGGCTCTGCAGGGCCCTGGGGCAGCCAGGCCTTTGGTCAGCGACACACCGCCTAGCTTGGTCAGGAGCTCAGGTGCATGAGCTTGGGTGTCTCATCAGCAAGTGGGGATGACCTGCAGCCGTCGTCCAGGGTCTGTAGGGGGAGGAGGCCTCGGATGCACCCTCAGGTCTGTCTGTGCAACACACCACCTGCTACACACACCACCTGCAGGCCCCGGCCCCCCACCCCGCAGTTTGTGGCCAGCCAGGGTTAGAGTGCGTAGCGAGCCCTTCCTCAGAGCTGCCCTAGGTGCCCAGGTGCCCCTGCAGAGGGCCGGGCGTTGTGAGCGGTGGACACGGGTCAGAAGTCGGAGCTGGGGCCTTGAGGGCAGGGCCCTGACTGCACGAGAGAAGTGAGGTCCCCGCCCTCCTGCCTCTCGCTCGGGTTCACCCTCACCCTTGCAGGCACACGCCTGCTGGAGTGACTGTGAACATGGGAAAGTTCTAGAACAGCTGCCCTCACCCCCAGGGCCCCTTCAGCAGCTCCAAGGTAGACGTGTCGCAGGCCCATGTTGTCTGCGCTTAGGGGTTTGCACTTGGGAATAACACTGAGTGTGAAGCTGGGGGCCAGTCCCCTTCGGAGTCAGAGCACTGGGCCCAACTGAGTGAGGGCCCCGCCCTGGTTTCCCACGTGACCGTCAGCGCTCACCGAGGCGCTGCAGCCGGCTCTGGCTGTCGGTGCCACCCAGAGACCCACTGGCGTGGCCCCAGGGCGGGCGCGAGTGCTTGGGGGGGGTCACTCCCCATGGAGGAGTGTACGTGTGTGGGGGTGTGCACCTGTGTCTCTCCATCAGGGCCTCTGAGGGCGGCCAGCAGGTCTCTGCAGAAGCCCTTTCTCAGACCTGCCCCACGGGGTCGGCTGTGTGGCTGAGACGTCTGAGGGTGGGGTGGGGTTGCTCATCAAAGTCCCACTGAGGAGATGGGCCCCCTTGTCAGCTGTCTGCAGAAGGGACCGACTGGACTAAGTTCCTGAAGTTCTGTGTCCGGCAGCAGTCACCTTGCCAACCCACACTGTTGAGAGGGTCGTTAGGGGGCGGGGAGGACGGGGCTTTCCTGCTGGTGACATAGGGAGGATTTGAGCGAAACCAGGGTAGTTGGTGGGCGAGGCGCTCGTGCTTGTTATCCTGCCTGTGTGTGCTGTGGTGGCCCCGCTGAGCTGGGCAGGGGAGGGGGCATCTCCAGGTGGCCTTCCCCGCTGTCCCCTCGGGAGGCGAGGGTGGCGCTGGGACTCCCCGGGCACCCAGCATGTAGCACCCAGCCCCCCTTGTGGCCAGGCATCATTGCCGAGCCCGGGGGTGCAGACAGCTCACCGCGCGGGTTAGCGGAGCTGCCCACGGCTGTCTTGGGGAAGTTCCTCCAGGCTGCACAGCGTGGCGGCTCGTGTGTGGTTTGGAGGAGTGGACTCGGTCCCTCTTGGTGCTGTGGGCATCTCTTCCTGGCACATGACCTCGCTTTGCCTTTTGTCCCCCTCTGCATTCTGCCCGAAACTGTAGCTCCCGGCCAGGGTGACGCTCGGGGGTCCTACATGCTGTAGTGAAGGCGGGTGTGCGAGAACCACCTCGAAGGTCACTGATGCCCCCCGGAGAGCTTGGGGTGGCCCCACCTGGAGGGGACCGCCCCCCGCTGCCTGGTGCCACAGGCCTGGGCTCAGCGGGGGAGCCGGGAGGCAGGGCTCAGGCGGGGGTGACCACGGTGGGGGGGCCTGTGCTTCTGGCACTCGGTCATGCCGCCGAAGGAGCCCCTTGGCCCTGGACAGTTGCTGCAGGCATCCTGCTGCAGCCGGGGGGGCCGCTGGCCTGGAGGACTGTAGCATCATAGACCTCCCTCAGGGGGCTGGGCTCTGAGCACGCTCCACGGCTGACTGTCCTTCGGCGGGATTTGAGCTCACACTGTCTGCCACCGCGGTCACCGCCGTCCACACACCGGGTGCCTGCAGGGCTGTGATGGGTGCGTCCCGGAGCCTGGCCCAGGCCTGTCTGTGAGAGGAGAGCGAAGGTCTGACGTGAGATGTATATTTTAATTTTTTAAACTGCTACAAATACTGTACATATGAATTAAAAGAAAAAAAAAAGGTAAATTACCGTGTGAGGCCTGCTTTGCTTATGGGGAACCTTGCCCCCTCCTGGGGTTGGCAGACCACATCAGCAGGAGCCCGGTGCCTTGGGGCCCAGGGGACGGGGATGAGCCCCTCGCCAGTGCCCGAAGCTGCAGTGGTGAGGTTGAATCCCCGCAGGGGCCGTGCGGTTCCACCCCTGGCCCCAGGCAGGAGGGGTGCTCATGGTGGGCACAGGTCCTGGGGGCTCACGCAGGCCCGTGACCTGACCTTGGAGCCCCTCATGTTCCCCTACCCCTTTCGCCCCATTGGCCACCGGCCCCCATGCCCTGGGACCAAGTGTGGTGAGGCTGCCCCATCCATCTGAGCTGGTACGTTCTTCCCTCCCGAAAGGCCAGCTCCTCCCGGGAATCCTCTCCACTCAGCTGCGTGGGCACAGCCCTCCCAGGCCCTCCCGGGGAGCGCTGGCCGTGTGGGGTTACACCACTCTGTGCCGTGGTGCTTGCCCACCAACCTGCAGAGGCAGAGACCCTGGGCTGGGGGCTGCCCGGGGCGGGTGCTCCACAGAGTCTGCTGAAGGCCTCGCAGGTCCCAGGGTGCTGGCGGGAGTGGGCAGCCCCCAGCCCGACCACAGCAGGTGCCCGGGGAGACAGCCAGCAGGCTTAGGAGGCCCGGCCCCTGCCCCTAGTCATGGCACATGTGGGCGCTGCCCTCGTGGTGCCCTCGCCGAGTGGAGAGGGTCTGGCTACCAGTTCCGGTGGCCGGGCCACGTGGGTGTGTGTGCACCCGCTCTGCGTGTGGGAAGAGGTCAGCTCACCTCCCCAGGCCCGTCTCCCCTGACTTGCTGCAGGCCCCTGCAGGCTCCCCTTGGGAGCGGCCGAGCCCTCCCCACCCCCGCCGCAGTCCGGGCAGGGCAGCCACGCCGTGCTCTCCGTGTTTAGACCAGGGCCCCAGACACCCTGGAAGGAAGCGACGGCGTCCTGCTCCCCCTCCAGCCGCCCAGCACAGGTGCCCTCGGCAAAGGAAAGCCCACCCCCGCGTCTTGCCCTGAACCTGCGAGCCCTTCCGGGCCCCAGGGGTTCTTAGTCCAGCCTCGCCCCTCAGGGCAGCCCTGGCTCCACTGGACGGGGCATCCTGCCAGGGGCCTGCAGGCACAGAGGTGGGCTGGCTTTGTGGAGTCACCAAGGCTCCCGGGAAACCACGGGGATGCCTGGGGTACCCACGAGCCTGGGGGCCTCGCAGCCTGGCCTCTCGCTCGGGATGGCCCATCCCCATTGGCCTTCCAAGCAGGAACCCAGGGGGCCACCCGGATGTGGTCCTCCCGTCACGGCCATGTCCTCTGGGGCAGGCGTTGCCAAGCCTCCGTCCTGAGCTGTGAACAGACAAACCACTGGCAGGGCCTCCACTCATCCTGGCCCTGGGGAGCTCAGGGCATGGGTGGCCCAGTGTGGTGGAGCCATCGACTCAGGGTTGGGTGTGCCCGCTGAGGACCGAGAGTTAAGGGTCTGGGCTCCCACGCGTGTGGGTAAAGGACAGTGCTGCCAGGCTGGTCACTGTGCCCAGCAGAGTCCACCCTCCTGCCCCGCTCGCCCCCAGCCTGGCCCCACTGTTGGGAGCCACGTAAGGCATTACCGACAAAATGGAGGCACGGCCCCAACCCCCTCTCCTCATCCCACAGGCACGGTCCCGGGATGAAGGAGTTATGTCTTGTGATTCTGACTTGTCCTTTCCTTCCTTAGGTTGAGTTGGCTGGAGAGAATGTTAAGGTGCTTATTGTTCTTGCAAGAGAAAGCACAAAGCCTTAGGCTTCCCTAGTGGATAGTAAAGCATCTGCCTGCAATATGGGAGACCTGGGTTCGATCCCTGGGTCGGGAAGATCCTCTGGAGAAGGAAATGGCAACCCACTCCAGTACTCTGGCATGGAAAATCCTATGGATGGAGGAGTCTGGTCAGCTACAGTCCCTGGGGTCACAAAGAGGTGGACACGACTGAGCGACTTCACTTTCTGCAGTTGCCCAGGAAATACTCCGTAAAGTTACATTTGTTCAAGGATCTTTACAAAGAATGTTCCAGGATGAGCACATAGGCTGCAGCTTGAGGCCATGGGAAAGACTATTATTGAGACCAGCTTGTGAGGGAAATGTTTATGGCAAAAGAAGTTTGCTGAGTTTAGAGTTTAGGAATAATTAAGAATAGTTAGAAGCTAAAAGTTTAAGGTATGTTGTAGTGTTGGCATATTTTACTGTAGCTTATAGAGACTAGGGATTTTAGAGGTACTAATAGCTAGAAGCCTTTTTAGGAGATAATGAGCTTAAGTTACTAGGGGATAGCAGGATTTAGAAAGATAAGAAATAAACTGAGGAATGTGGTATGCAGCCCAGAGACAAACATGAGTTACAATGTAATCACAAGAACACTTACGAGGGAACTCTGAAGGACAACAATTATTTATGCAGACAGTAAATCTGGGTGAGGGGAACTGAAGATGTCAAACCTCTGACCTAATGCTTTTGTAAAAGTATAAAAGAAAAAAACCCGATGCTTAAAATAAACATGCAGTCCTGCACTTTGAGTCAGAGGCTGCATCATTCTCTGCCGACATCACTCATCCCTTCAGGCCGATTCCCTGGCTGCTGGAGCTGGACTCCGGCACCCCACACTCCCTGTGCTTTCCTGCCTCCGCCCGGCTGGGGTCCTTACACTGATGTAAGGACTCCCGCCTCCCGGGATGGGCCCAGCTCCCCGCTCTCTGCCCGCCCCCCCACCCGGAGGTGCTGGAGGCCCTTGGGCCCCTGCGTGGTCGGGCAGAGGCCTGAAGGGCGCCTGCCTCCTCTGTGCGCCACGTGCCTGGGACCCGCCCGCTGAGGCCTGACTGCCCTTCTCTCTGCAGGTGCCGCTGGACGCCCGGCCCCAGGCCCTCTGTCTCCTGGGCCCGCAGAGCCTGAGGCTCCCCACAGACCATGCAGCTGTGCCAAGGTACGCAGCCCCCGTCCACCCCCGCCGAGGGCAAACAGGGCCTTCCCACAGGCCACTGGGAGCTTGGCCTGCCTCCGTCTACCCCCGGCTCTGTCTTGTCCTTGGAGGCCAAAGCGAGCACCACCACCCCCCGCCCAGCACCCAGGGCTTTCCAGCGCCCCTGAAACCTGAGCGGAGACACTGGAGCCCAGCCGTTCACCCTGCCTCTGCGGGACCTGTCGGCTGGGGGCCACAGGGGGTGGTCACCAGGCCCTGCACACCAGCAGCGGTGCCCCAGGCCCACAGCCGCCCCCACAGAGGCACTGGGACCCACTGCCCTGGGACTGCCCAGGCCAGGCACCTAGGGCGGCAGCGCCTCCTGACGACCACTCCGCAGCTCCCGCCGGGCCAGCACACTGGCCTATGCCCCCTCCAAATGTCCCAAGGAGGGTGTGGAGGGGGGAGGGAGGGGCCTCGGAGCTGCAGCCGCACCCTCTGCACTAGCCCATGTCCGGTGGGGTCACTTGTCCAGACAGGTGTCGGTGAGGACAGGGCTGGGGGTGGCCTGACCAAGTCGTGTCCTTAGTTGGCAGAGCCAGGTTGAAATTCTGAGCTGGCTTGGCCTGTCTCCCCTCGGAGCCCTACCCGGGTGCTAGGGGGGTGCTGTGAGGCAGACCCACTCGGCTCTGGGGGTCGGGGTTGAGGGAACGTCCACCTGGAGGACAGTCAGGGCTAGCCCAGGCTCTGGGGGCAGAGAGTCAGCTCTCAGGCCACCTGGTAGGTTAAATTCTTTACCTGAGAGGGGTGTGGGGAGGACTTCCTGGAGGAGGTGGGCCTTCCCATCCCTCACACACTCTGCAAACACTACTGAGTGTGTCAGGTGCCTGGTCGAGGGGTGTAGCAGCTGTCAGCCTTCCCGGGAGGTCCTATGTGGCCAGGCAAGGGTGTCCGCTTGTCCCCAGGTAACCTCAGAAGCCCAGACAGGGAAGGACTCCCACCAGGAGCTGAGGGCATGGCCAGGTGCCCACCCAGGACGCCCTGCTGCCTTCTGCCTCCGCACCCCAAGTTCTGCCTGCAGGGTAGAGGGAGCCCTAGCTGGCCCACCCCATCCTAAGCCCTCCCCTCCTTCCGTCTGGGCTTCGGCCCCTCTCTCGGGGTGAGAGGGCAAGCACTGGACACGGGGAAGTGCAGGGTGAGGGCACCTGGCCAGAGCCTCAGGGACCCACCCAACCCCGGCCCCAGGCTCGGCTTCCCTGTCCTGGGCGGCTCAAGCCAGGACTCCCCTGTTCACAGCAGGCCTAAGGAGGGCCCTCTGTGCCCGGGGAGGTTTTCAGCTTGCACTCTGTGAGCCCTTTCCCCAAGTTCAGGTCCCCTCAGAACCCTGCAGGTGCCGGGGGTCTCACGGACCGCACCCTGGCCAGGGGGCAAAGCAGGGGCTCTGTGTGGCCAGCCCAGCCCAGCCAGCAGATATGAGGTGGAGGTCTGCCCCCAAGACCTTGGGACTGAGCCTCAGTTGAGTGCTGCTGGAGCCCTGAGGAGGAGGGTGGCCAGGGACCCCAGCTCGTGCCAGTGGCCACTTCGTCCAAGATCAGCATTAGGGGACCTCCCCGGAGCCCCCCAGGAAACAGTGGGGGCATTTACCCAGGCAGGCAGCAGTTTGCACTAGGTTGTGTGCCCCTGCCCAGGACCGTGGGCAGAGAAGGCATGACGTGTCCTTCCCGGGGAGCACAGGTGAGACCCAGCCCCCAGCCAGCTGCCTGGGTTCAGAGACCAGCTTAGCCCCTTGCCCACAGGGTGGCCTCATCTCTGTCCCTGAAGCTGTTGATCTGCAGAATGGGAATAACAGCAGCGCCAGCCTCCCTGACAAGAGTGCCATGAGGGTCAAAGTTGAAAACAGACCTACTGTGCTTAGAACGGGGCCCAGTAGTCAGAGTGCTTGAATTCTTACGACTGTCGCCTTTGCAAGCATCCTTAACCCAGAGTCACACAGCTGGAGGGCAGACAGGAAACGGCTGGCTGGCTCAAGGGAGGTTCCGTTTGCAGAAAGGAAAATGGGAGGAAGGACCAAAGTGGAACAGGAAGACTTCAAAGAGAAGGTGTTGCCAGAACAGGGTTTTGAAGAACGAGTAAGAGTTTGCCAGGAAGCCTGAAGCCAAACTCCAGGCGACCTACTGGGAAGGGAGGGGAGTTACTTGAGGTCAGTCTCTCATGGTTCATACCTTTACTCAGCAAGGCTTCGCCAAGCCCTTTTCTGTGGGGTCCTGGGGGTACAGGGAGCACTCACCCTGCCCCGTGCACAAGGCAGGTATGGGTGCAGGTGGTCCTGCTGCAGGACAGGTGGGAATACGCTGTTGTCAAAATCTCGGCTCTGCATCAACGCCAAACAGAACCATGGAGGCAGAGTCATGGAGGAGAAGTAAAGAGCGGCTTTACTTTGCCAGGCAAAGCAGGAGTGCAGTAGGCTAGTGAAGCAGGAGGGAGGGGGCAGGCAGGGCACAGCCTCTGAAAGAGTGACACAGCCCGAGGACACAGCATAAGCTGATTAGAATCAAGTGGGTCCAAGATGGCAGACAAGTCAACTTCAACTAGTCCTCGATCCTCAGTCTACTCTCATTGTAACACATCAGCAAGCTAAACGACATACCCAGAGGCACCATGGCAGTCCCAAGGCTGACCATCAGAGACCTAAAAGTGGGCAGTGGCCCAACTGCTGGAAATCTCCACCTCTTCACCAAAACAGTTGGAATAATCCTCCCACTCATTAGCCTATGAGAAGGGGACGACAGAGGATGAGATGGTTGGAGGGCATCACCGACTCAATGGACATGAGTTTGAGCAAGCTCTGGGAGTTGGTGATGGACCGGGAGGCCTGGTGTGCTGCAGTCCATGGGGTCACAACGAGTTGGACACAACTGAGCGATGGAACATTAGCCTGTGAAATTATCCAGCTCATAAAAAGCTAAAGTGAAAGTGTTAGTTGCTCAGTCATGAATGACTCTTGGTGACCCCATGGACTGTAGCCTGCCAGGCAAGAATACTGGAGTAGGTTGCCATTGCCTCCTCCAGGGGACCTTCCCAGCTCAGGAAAAGCCAACCACACTGCACTGTGAGGCTGCATGAGCTCTCTGTGACAGCCCACACTCTGTGGAGTGTTTCTCTCTGAATAAATCTACTTCTTACCTATCACTCTGTCTCTCACTGAATTCTCTCTGCGATGAGACATCAAAAACCTGAGCTTCATTAGGTCCCGAAACCAGGTCTGTGATCTCAGTTGGCAGACTGTGCGTTTTGGCCGAGTTCGAGTCCCGGCCACTTGGGTTCAAGTCTCCAGCAGGGTTTTGGCCAGGTTTGTGTTCCCAGCCACGTGGGTTTAAGCCCCAAACTGAGGCTAATGGTTTCACTAGCACCTCAAGGGCTGTGCCCCGCTCCCTGGTGAGTAGAGAGAGCTTATAGTCAGACAGGGGTCTGTGGTAAGGATCAAAGCAGTAGCAAGTCTTCATTTCTGCTTCTGCAAGTTTTCTAAAAGGTGGGGTTGCTAACGAGCTCAGGGGGGTGTGCAGGGTCTCGGGTGGTCTGTCTCCTGCTCATCTTGACGGGCCTGTCCTGCCCCTCCTGCTCCGGTCAGCATCTGCTCTGCCCTTCGGAACTTGGAGCAGGCCACGGAGGCCGGAGTCTTGTCCATAATGCATGGGGGACAAAAAGGCTTCCATGCCCGGGAGCACCACGGGGCCCTGCTGTTCATTAGCACTGTCTGCTCCCAGCTGCCCTCTGCCTCGAGCCCTGCGCTGGCTCCTCGGCCCGTGCCAAGTCACCCAGGCCGCCACGTCACCCAGGCCAGCAGCCGCGCCCCGTGAGGTGGGGTAGCAGGTGGACAGTGACCAAGCCAGGGGTCCGCTACAGCTGCTGGCGCCCACCCCGGTGGTGGCGGCATTTGTATCATTAAGTGTGAGCCGTTGGCTGGAGGATGGCCGGGCGCTGTGCAGGCAGGCGGGTGGGCATTGCACACGTGTGCCTGCGCACGTCCCCAAGCATGTGTTCCCGTGCCAGTCTCCCGTCTGTCCGTCTGTCCCTCCCACCCCTCTGTCCTCCCGTCTCTCTTCCTCTGGGTCTACCTCTCCGCCTCTTATCTCATTCCATTGCACCCCAGCCCCCCCCATCTTGGGCCCTCCCTGGGCCCCCGGCGGTGTGGGCCAGGGTGGGGTGGAGGCCAGGGCTGCGGCCTGGATCCTACCTGGCCCCCTGAGCCCAGTCTTCCCAGCAGAGGGGCCTCGCTCGGTGGCCCTGGGCCGGCCAGCCTGGCAGCCGGGCTGGGGCAGGAGGCAGGGTCGGGCGCCTGGGCCGCCAGTTCTGGGCCTGGCCCACTCTCTGCAGTATTGATGGCCCGTCAGGGCGGCCCTGATTCCTGCGCTTTCAGTTAAAAGGTTTCTGTTGTTGTAGCTTATGCAGTTGCTCTGTTGCTATGGAAACGTGACATCAAAATGACGTTTCCCGTTTAAAAGCTTTTAACTAAATTCCTGCCTGTCAGATGTAGGCCCCATTTTGAGCGAGGAGCTGCCTTCCAGGAGCGGGGCTCCCGCCGCGGTGTGCAGGCCCCAGCGGCCCGCCCCGAGCGCGCTCTTTAACCCCGCAGGTGCCCCGGGCATGGCCGCGGCCGAGGTGCCCGGCTACCTCGTGTCCCCGCAGGCCGAGAAGCACCGGCGGGCCCGCAACTGGACGGACGCCGAGATGCGCGGCCTCATGCTCGTCTGGGAGGAGTTCTTCGACGAGCTGAAGCAAACCAAGCGCAACGCCAAGGTGTACGAGAAGATGGCCGGCAGGCTGCTGGGGATGACGGGCGAGCGCCGGCTGGGCGAGGAGATCAAGATCAAGATCACCAACATGACCTTCCAGTACAGGTAGGCCCACGGGGGCGGGCGGCCTGCTGGGTCACAGCGGCCGGGGGCGGTGGGGGGGGGCCCGGCTTTGTGTAGGCAAGAGGGGACCTGCGGGCCCCGTGGAGGGGGACACGGGGAGACCCCCAACGCCCCGCAGGGTGGAGGATTCTGCTGGCGGCTGGGGGGGCGGGAAGACCGAGGCTGGGCCGCTAGGCCCCTGAGCCCACAGGCTGCTGTCTTCAGCGTCCGCTCAGCCCGCTGCGGGTACAGCGCTGGCCTCAGGGCTCGGGGCGCGGGGTGTGGAGGCCCTGAGCACCCAGGAGGGTCCGCGCCTCTGCCCCCTCCCCGCCCTGCACTGGGCCCCTGCCCTGGCTGCCTCGGGAGGGGCTGGGTCATGGCCAGGCACGTGGCTCAGGCAGGGGCAGCTCTAGGGCAGGCCCAGTGGCCCCGCTTGCCCGGCATCTCAGAGGGTGGGGCCCAGGTTTATCTGCCAGGGGTCCCGGGGAGGAGAAGGTCGTGGGTGGGTGAGAGGTCACGGGTGTGGAGGGGGTCACGGGCGGGGTGAAGGTCAAGCAGGAGCTGGGCTGGGCCCTGTGGGCAGGCTGGGCCCACGCAGCCCCTGGGAGACTGTCCGTGTTTGGTGGGGGCTGCCGTCCCAGGAGGACACACGAGGACCCCGCTGGTCCCAGCCCAGGCCGCCTCCTGGTCCTCCTGTGGCTGCCCCTGACAGGGGTGCTGAGGTGTTGGGGGGGCGTGTGGACGGGGCCCTGCAAGTTGGCCTGGGCACCTTGAGCCCCACTCTGGGTGAGAGGAGCCCCGCCCCGCCCCACCCCTCCTGGTCTGTGGCTCCCAGCCAGTCCAGGGCCTGGGGGTGTGTGGAGGCTCCCAGGGCCCTGGACGACTGAAGGCCGCTTCGGTTGCATCAGTTTAACTTTCTCGGCCTTGGAGGAGCGGGTCCTGAGCCTGGCCCATCCAGAGGCTTGTTTCTGACCCGCAGCCCGGCCCCCAGCCAGGCCTCGGGGCAGAACAGAGGCGGCTGGCTGCTGGGGTCCAGGGGCCTCAGAGTCACTTGGGTAAAGGTGGTCCAAGGCTGGGGCTGAGCCGTGTGCAGGCACGTGCTCCCCACCCCACCGCCACCAGCCCCGCGGCGCCTGGCAGGGAGGGGGCTGCAAGGCTGAGGCGGGCGGCTTTACGGCCTGCCGTCTGACTCCGTGACTCACAGCTCTGATTGGCGTCTGGCCGGGTTATTCATTATTTATCCTGAAAGCCGCCTCCTGAGCCCCAGGGAGGGATCCTCTTCCATTCCTGGAGGGGAGGTGGGCTGAGGAGGCCACAGGAGAAGAGGGGGTGGCCGGCGGGGTGGGGCCACACGCGCACAGCACTTCACAGTTCATGAAGCATTTACAGACAGCGGCACCTCAGCTCCCGTCACCGACAGGGACACTGAGGCCCAGAGCAGGAGAGGGCTTCCCCGGGGGCTCAGCGGTGAAGAACCCGCCTGCCGTGCAGGAGACCTGGGTTCGATCCCTGGGTCGGGAAGATCCCCTGGAGGAGGGCATGGCAACCCACTCCAGTATTCTTGCCTGGAGAATCCCAGACAGAGGAGCCTGGGGGCTACAGTCCATGGGGTCTCACGAAGAGTCCGACACGACTGCAGCGACGGAGCACGCACACCTGTAGGCCCTTACAGACCAACACTCTGGCTGGGGGACTGGTTCCTTATCTCCCCCGACACCTCCCCTGACCCCCGCCACCCGGAGCCACCCACAGCGGAGGCTTTAGTTATTTTTTCCCAAAAACTTTTTTTTACCAAAAGAAAAGCAAACAAACCCAATCTTTATTGAATGCACCGCCGGCTTGTGCGATCTTAGTTCCTTGACCGGGGATCGAACCTGGGCGCTCGTCTGTGGAAGTGCGGGGTCCCAGCCACAGGACCCCCGGGGATTCCGGAGACGGTTCACATGAAGGTGGTTGCTGGGATTCCCTGGCGGCCCAGCGGTTAGGGCTCAATGCTCTCACTGCCAGGGGCCCAGGTTCAGTCCTGCTTGGGGAGTTAAGATCCCACCAGCTGCTCCACGTGGCCAAAGCATAAAAGCAGATTGTCTGTGAAGGAAGCTGGGGGTGGCCTGGTTCCGGGGAGCGTGCTTTGCTGGTGTGTTGTGCAGGGGCCCCCTGCACTGGGGCGGGCCTCGTCTCGAGTGGGCAGAGTGGGACCTGGGGGCTTCTGGAGGGGCTGGAGGGGGCCCCGGCACAGCCCTCCGCCCTCCTGCCCTCCTGTGGTCCGGGAGGTGCAGCAGCCCATCCTGACACCCTGCTGAGGACACCACGGCCCTTGGCCTCTGCCCCGAGCTGCAGACCCCCGCCAGGGCGATGCTTTCAGATGGCTGGCGTGTCTCCAGGGACCAGGGTGACCGGTGACCACGCCCCGGCAGGGATTTGACCTCAGGGGACCCAGTCACTCAGAGTCCTCCCCACAGCGGGAGGAGCAAGGGCCGGGAACGTGGAGGGGCTGCCAGTGGCGGCCGGGGTCTCAGGACCCTGGGTTTCGGGAGGCAGAGAGCCCACGCCCACCCCACCGTGGCCCCTTTGCTTGCCTGGCCGGGCCTGTGCTATGGCCGCATCTTCCCTTCCCTCACCTCCCAGGGGACGGCCGAGGCCCAGGGACCGTAGGGCCTGTCTGCGGGGGAGGGCAGGACACAGGGCCTGGGAGGGGTGCGGGCCCACCGCAGGCAGACAGCAGACCCTCGCTGGGGGCGTCAGGCCCCATCCTGCCCCTCCTGGTACCAAGAATGTCATCTGGACAGCTCGCCAGGCACCGCTGTTGTCTACTCCAGTCTTCCCAGCACCACTTGGATCATCCCCATTTTACTGACACGAGGCTCAGAGAGGTTAATGGACCTGCCCAGGCTCACACAGCGAAGCGGCGGAGACGAGCCGCAGACTCACAGCCGCGACCACTGAGGCCTGTGCTCGTCTCTCTTGAGCTCCTGCTCTGGGGCGTCCTCTTCAGAGGGACACGCTTGTCACCTAACCTCATTTTACATTTGCGTTACACATTATATCACATCTTACTCCTATGGTGGTGTTATACCACATATGTTCTTATTGCTGATTGACTTATTAAAAAGCAGCGTTTGTTCATTGCAGAGAGTTTAGAAACTCAAGAAAAGCAAAGAGAGGACTCGTAGGGGTCAGCTCGAGATGCCAGCCTGACACTGGGGCCTATGGGGCCTGTCGACACCCACAGCGGCGTAGGGTCCCGAGCCCGACCCCTTTCTGACCTGGTCTTGCCTGGCCCACTTTTCCGGAGAGGCCTGTCTGGCTGAGAGTGGCCCACACCCGTCCCACGTGGCTCCCTGGGTCCAGCGCCCCTCTGCAGAGGGGCCGGGCGGGCAGGGCCAGGAGCAGCCGTTTCTCACCCTTGGCTCTTGTGTCTCTCGTTTCAGGAAATTAAAATGCATGACAGATAGCGAGTCCGTCCCGCCTGACTGGCCCTATTACCTAGCCATTGATAGGATTCTGGCCAAGGTCCCCGAGTCCTGTGATGGCAAACTGCCGGACAGCCAGCAGCCGGGGCCCTCCACATCCCAGACCGAGGCGTCCCTGTCGCCGTCTGCTAAGTCCACCCCTCTGTACTTACCGTATAACCAGTGCTCCTACGAAGGCCGCTTCCAGGACGACGGCTCCGACAGCTCCTCCAGCTTACTGTCCCTTAAGTTCAGGTGTGTGCGTGCCCCCCTCCCGCCCCACCGCCCGCCCCCGAGACGGGTCAGGCGGCTGTCCTGGCGGCGGCAACCTCTGCCACCCAGGGCCGGCTGCAGAGGCCTAGGCGGCACACACGAACCTCAGGGACAGGGAGGCCAGAGACAGGAAGGCAGGTGGCCCGAGGCCTGGGCCATCGTGTTCACCGCCCAAGCGCGTCTCCTGTGCCCTCGCTGCTCAGCTGTGTGGAAAGTCCGTGAACTCTCTGGGCCTCGGTCTCTGTCTTTAAAATGGGGATAAATCAGGACCTTCTCTGGCGAAGGCTAGGAGTCAGAGGCGAGCCTCCGGCCCTCTCCTCGGTGTCTGGCTCTCGAGCTCCCCGACCCCAAGCAGACCATGCCCTGGGGCCCCCTCTCCCTGGCCTTGCCGGGCTGGCTGGTCTCTCAAAACCAGGGAGGGGGCATCAGGCTGAGCCTCCACAGTGTCCTTAGAGCCTGGCTGCAGTGGGGGCCCAGCCCGCCTGCCATCCATGGTGCCCTGCCAGCCCTGAGCTGACCCTGCCTCAAGACACCCTCAGACAGGTGTGGTGTGGGGCCGGGGAGCCAGAGGAGGTCACGTTGGCCTGGGCTTTCATGGGTGAATAGGAGTTGGCCAGTGCAGAAGAGAACGGGAAGAGTGTACATTTGTGCTTCGGTCCTGCCTCCCCTGAGTTCAGTCTCAAGTCTGTCAGACGGGGGTGGAGTGAGGAAGGCATCTCGGGGGCCCCTCCGGTCTGACACCCATGATCTGGGGGCTGCTGCTCGGTTGTCCAGTGTCCCTTCCTGGGGGGAGATTGTTTCTCAGCGAAGACCCCCGACAGAATCGCCTTTGCTGGTGGCCGGGCTGGGGTGTAGGGGATCTGCCATTGGCAGACAGTTGCTTCCATGGGCTGAGCTTACTTCCCAGAGTGACGGCTGCCCGGGTGCTGCGCCCGGCTGAGCCGTGGGGCCCCTCTCCCTCCAGAGTGCAGGCTCTGCTCTCCTGACCCTGGAAAGATTCCTGTCCTGGAGAGGAGCCTACGGCCCCACCCTCGGTCTGCCGTCCCTGTCTCCTCACCCCCAGGTGTACTGGCCCCTTCTAGGCTGCCAGGAGGCAGGGGTCCAGGCCCTCCTGGGCCCCAGTTCCTCCATCTGCCAGAGGCTGGCCCGAACTGGTGGTGTCTGCCCTGTAGCCCCTCCCACCCAGCTTTTCCCTCGTCCCTCTCTGGGTGTCCTCGCCCCCCACCGTGAGCACCCCTTGCCCACCCAGCTCAGTGGGTGTGGGAACGCTGTCATGACAGGGAGGGCCCGGCCCCCCGAGTGTCCGGGGACGGCCGGGAGGGTCGGGCAGGGCCCCAGGCCCCGTCCCCAGCCATCCCCACATTGCACTGTCCTTCCAGGTCGGAGGAGCGGCCCGTGAAGAAGCGCAAGGGGCAGGGCGGCCACCTGCAGAGGAAGAAGCTGCGGCTGCTGGAGGCCCTGCTGGAGGAGCAACGCCGGCTGAGCCGCGCCCTGGAGGAGACGTGCCGCGAGGTGCGCCGCGCGCTGGACCAGCACAGCGTCCTGCAGGCCCAGAGCCTGCAGCTACAGGAACGAATGATGAGTCTGCTCGAGCGCATCATCGCCAAGTCCGGCGTCTAGGCCGCCCGGGCCCCGCCCCCGGTGTGGGCCCCGCCCCCAGCCTGGGCCCCGGCCCCGGCCTGGGCCAGGCCCCGGAAAGCGCCCGCCCCCGGCTTGGGCCACGCCCCGGATCGGCCCCGCCTCCGGCCTCGGTCCCGCCCCCGGAACAGCTCCGACCTGGGCCACGCCCTCTGGACGGCCCCGCCCTCAGCCTGGGCCACGCCCCGGAGCGGCCCAGCCTCCGGCCTGGGTCTCGCCCCCGGAACAGCTCCGGCCTGGGCCACGCCCCGGAACGGCCCCGCCTCCGGCCTGGGCCACGTTCCGGAAAGCGCACGCCCCGGAACGGCCCCGCCTCCAGCCTGGGCCACGCCCCGGAGCGGCCCCGCCTCCGGCTTGGGCCCCCGCTCTCTGGACGGCCCCGCCCCCAGCCTGGGCCACGCCCCGGAACGGCCCGGCCTCCGGTCTGGGCACCGCCCCCAGAGCAGCTCCGGTCTGGGCCCCGCCCCCTGAACGGCCCCGCCCCCGGCCTGGGCCCCGCCCCCGCGGCCACCCCCGGCCCGGACTAGCCCCCCAGGGGCGGGGGACCCCGGCATAAAGCCCTTCCCTGGACACCCGCCCCGGGACTCCGGGGTCAGAGCAGGGCGGCTCCCCAGTAAGAACGCCCGGAATCTGCCCTCCGGTATTGTCAGTGTCGACGGTACTGGAAGCGGCTTTTGACGTTAATCGTGTGCTTTTCACAATTTCCTGGGAGCAAGGCTCTCTGCTGGGCGTGGAGGGAGGCGGCCGGCTGTCCCTCCAAAGACGACACAGATGGAGGCGGCTCCGTGGCAGATGTGCGCGCAGGTGCCCCTTCACTGGGCCTGCTGCATTGGCCCTGAGACCCCAGGGGGGCGCACCGCCTCCAGTGGCCTTTCGTCTACCACCCCACCCCCGCTCCGGGACGTGGGGCCTTTGGACCCCCATCAGCAACAGCTCAATAAAAACGATGACCCTGACCCTGCACCCCGCCCTGTGCCATCATATCAAGCCGGGACAGGTGGGAGAGCCCGCTGACCTCAGGAGCTGACACATGGAGGTTGTTGACTAGCAGCAGGTTGTGAAAGCGCTGGGAGGGGCAGGGCCACCTGCAGGCCTCGAGGGCCAGGAGGCGCTGGACACACAGCTGGGGCTCACTGGGAGTGGCGGCCACCCCGGAGGGAGCTGCCTTCCCAGGAGGGAGAGGGGCTGGGGTGGAGTGCAGGGTCTACAGGCGAGAGAGCCTGTCCAGAGCGCCCCCCCATCTCCTTCTGAGTCACTGGGCCCAGGTGGCCACTGAAGGGAGGCCCCCAGGAGACCTGAGAGCCGAGCTTCGTTCAGAGTCTCACTCGGAACACAGCCGGGGTCGCAGCCACCCCATAGCTCTGAGGACGCTGTGCAAACGGTGGAGGAGCAGCGCCGGCTGAGCCACGCCCTGGAGGAGACGTACTGCGAGGTGCACCGTGAACTGGACCAGCACAGAGTCCTGCAGGCCCAGAGCCTACAGCTACAGGAACTTCCATGTGACTTTCAGCTCAGGCAGGCGTCTAGAGAGAGGCTGGCCAGTCACGAAGAACAGACGGCTTGGGCACTGGCTGTGGTTTCTCCCTGTAGGGACAGCAGGGTCATTCACAGTCTTGCCCAGAGAACCTGTCCGAGGACCTGCTTGTTTGCACAGAGCACCTGTCATGGTCCTCGGTCCCGTGGCCCTGATTCTCTCTCTGGGTGTGTGTGGCTATGCCCGGTGGAGGGGGTGAAAAGCAGAAATGCCCCGTGGCTCTTGGTCTTTCAGAGAATGTCTGCTTCGCCCGGAACGGGCAAGTCGCTGCCCTGATCAGCAGGGTTGAGAGGACGCGGCGGGTGGGGGGTTAGTGGCAGGTGACTGTCTAGACACGATCTCTCTGGTGTTTTGGGGGAGGGCCCTGCCAGGAGGCTGCTGCAGACGCCCCTGGTGTGATGGCCACCAGCTCACCTGACCCTCTCGCGGGCCCTTGAGGGCAGCCAGGCAGAGTGACCAGGACTTGGCCGGTGTCAGACTCTGGGTTCCCCCAGGGAAACAGAGGCCAGCCCGAAGCCTGCCCCCGGGAGGGAGGGGCTGGGTGCAGCTGGGCTGGCAGGACGGCCCACCCGGGCCCCCCTCATCCCCCTCAGAGAGGACAAGCTGTGACCTGGGCTGGACCGTGGTACCAGGTGAAGGGGGGTGGAGCCCGCTGTGTGAACCAGCTGCCCGCTGTGCACGGCGGCTCCCCCACCCGCCTGCCGCAGAGGTCAGCCTGGAGGCTCCCCGGGTCCAGCGCCAGTGTCTGGGGCTGCCCGGTGAATTTCTAGCTCTTAGACAAGACACCAGCGTGAGCACTCACTGGTTCAGCCCACACTGGGCCCTGGCCCGGCGGAACTCAAGAGGCTCTGGCCCCAACCCTGACAGGCACGCAACCCTTCAGCGTGCTCACACCCTGAAACCCCCCAGGAAGGATGGAGGGAGTCACACAGCAGGGACTTCCCTGCGGTCCGGTGGCTAAGACTGTGCGCTCCCAACACAGGGGGCACCGGCTTGATCCCTGGTCGGGGAGATAGATCCCACACGCTGCAGCTGAGACCCGGTGTGGCCAGATGAATATACTTGTTTAAAAAGTAGAAATTAAAAAATTAAACCTAAGATTTAATAAATGTTCATTTCAAGATAGCAATAAACTCATTACAGTGGTAACACATACCAATTGCATGGGAAACATGTTTTCCTGTTCAGGAGTTTTAGTGAGAAGAGTGGCGTTGTGTAAGTTCAGTTCGGTCACTCAGTCGTGTCAGTCTCTGCGACCCCACAGACTGCAGCACGCCAGGCCTCCCTGTCCATCACCAACTCCCGGAGTTTACTCAAACTCATGTCCATCGAGCCTGTGATGCCATGCAACCATCTCATCCTCTGTCGTCCCCTTCTCCTCCTGCCCTCAATCTTTCCCAGCATCAGGGTCTTTTCAAATGAGTCAGCTCTTCGCATCAGGTGGACAAAATTGGAGTTTCAGCTTCAACATCAGTCCTTCCAATGAACATTCAGGACTGATCTCCTTTAGGATGGACTGATTGGATTTCCTTGCAATCCAAGGGACTCTCAAGAGTCTTCTCCAACACCACAGTTCAAAAGCATCAATTCTTCGGCACTCAGCTTTCTTTATAGTCCAACTCTCACATCCATACATGACCACTGGAAAAACCATAGCCTTGACTAGATGGACCTTTGCTGACAAAGTAATGTCTCTGTTTTTTAATATGCTGTCTAGGTTGGCCATAACTTTTCTTCCAAGGATCAAGTGTCTTTTAATTTCATGGCTGCAGTCACCATCTGCAGTGATTTTGGAGCCCAAAAGAATAAAGTCTGCCACTGTTTCCCCATCTATTTGCCATGAAGTGATGGGGCCAGATGCCATGATCTGTGTTTTCTCAATGTTGAGCTTTAAGCCAACGTTTTCACTCTCTTCTTTCACTTTCATCAAGAGGCTCTTTAGTTCTTCTTCACTTTTTGCCATAAGGGTGGTGTCATCTGCATATCTGAGGTTATTGATATTTCTTCCAGCAATCTTGATTCCAGCTTGTGCTTCATCCAGCCCCGCATTTCTCATGATGGTTTCTGCATATAAGTTAAATAAGCAGGGTGACAATATACAGCCTTGATGTACTCCTTTTCCTATTTGGAACCAGTCTGTTGTTCCATGTTCAGTTCTAACTGTTGCTTCCTGACCTGCATACAGGTTTCTCAAGAGGAAGGTCAGGTGGTCTGGTATTCCCATCTCTTTCAGAATTTTCCACAGTTTATTGTGATCCACACAGTCAAAGGCTTTGGCACAGTCAATAAAGCAGAAGTAGATGTTTTTCTGGAACTCTCTTGCTATTTCGATGATCCAGCGAATGTTGGCAATTTGATCTCTGGTTCCTCTGCCTTTTCTAAAACCAGCTTGAACATCTGGAAGTTCACGGTTCACGTATTGTTGAAGCCTGGCTTGGAGAATTTTGAGCATTACTTTACTAGCATGTGAGATGAGTGCAATTGTGCGGTAGTTTGAGCATTCTTTGGCATTGCCTTTCTTTGGGATTGGAATGAAAACTGACCTTTTCCAGTCCTGTGGCCACTGCTGAGTTTTCCAGATTTGCTGGCATATTGAGTGCAGCACTTTCACAGCATCATCTCTTAGGAGTTGAAATAGCTCAACTGGAATTCCATCACCTCCACTAGCTTTGTTCGTAGTGATGCTTTCTAAGGCCCACTTGACTTCACATTCCAGGATGTCTGGCTCTAGGTGAGTGATCACACCTTCACGGTTGTCTGGGTCGTGAGGATCTGTTTTGCACAGTTGTCTGTGCATTCTTGCACCCCTTCTGCTTCTGTCGGGTCCACCCCACACCGCTTGCGGCACTGTGTCCCATGTCCTCAAATCTCTGGCCTGAGAGCGGTCGGCGGCCGTGATGGGACGTA
The DNA here is from genome assembly GCF_054371585.1 of Giraffa tippelskirchi. NCBI lineage: Eukaryota > Metazoa > Chordata > Mammalia > Artiodactyla > Giraffidae > Giraffa > Giraffa tippelskirchi. The sequence continues at coordinate 2,243,962 of NC_137275.1, forward strand.
GCTTGGTTGGAAAGTGAGGGAATCTGGGAAATCCCGCCTCATGTGGATACACATTTGGAAAAGAAGGGGAGGTTTCAACACACCTGCGGGTCATAGGCGTTCTTCCTTCTGACGACAGCCAGACTCCACCACATTGTTTCATTGTGGGCTGGTTACCGCGTGGAATCTGAATTCCTGTCAATGAGCTTTCACCACCGTCTCCCTGGAATCCGTCTGTCTGTCCTATACCTGGACCAATCTTTTCCATACTTACGGCTGTGACGTCACAGGCTGGGCATTTGGAAGATAATGGTCACCAAGCACGCAGGTCTGCCCCTTGTCAAACATCCGGTGACAAAATGTCCCTATGTGAATTCACTGTCAGTCTCAGCTAAAACATCTGTAGTTTGGTGAATTGGCAAGCTCCTGGTGGTGGATGCAAGTTTTTCAAAATCCCTGTCGTTGATGAAAGCTTGAAGTTCATCACTGGTCACAAACACCGTCAGTTTCCCTTGAGGGACAGGCTCACTTTGTTGTCCTCAAGGAAGCGTCTGCCAGGCACACAGGCCTGAATGATCAGAGCATCCGTCAGTCCTCCTTTCAAGGAAGACATTGTTCCACACTTCCCTGGTGGTCCAGTGGTTGGGAATCCGCCTGCCGGTACAGGGGACTCGGGTTCGACGCCTGGTCTGGGACCATCCCACACATGGCAAGGTGCCTAAGCCCAGGCACCGCTGAGCCTGTGAACACTGGAGCCCGTGGGAGCCCTCCGCAGTGGGAGGCCGACCCACCCCAGCTAGAGAGGAGCCCCCTCACAGCGACGAAGGCCCGGCACGGCCAAAATCAAAGTTGTTCTGTTAAAGTATATATATTTCAGCCTGCAACTCAAACAGCGGCAGACGTGCTTCTTCCGGCACAGCCAGCGCCCTCAGGCTGGAACTGAAGGGTTTACGCACGCTTCGTTTGGCACACGGGAGGTTAAGCTGTGGACTCAGGGGCCAAGAGTTCGTAGGATGAACGGTTTCTACTGCTCGTTGAGGACACTCCGAGGGGAAAGGAGCGCACTCGCTGCTGGCCTGTGACAGGAGGGGAGGACGCAGGGCCGTCGCGGGGGCTGCGGCGGGAACCAGGGTGCCGGAGGACCTGGGGGCCAGGCGGGCAACAGCATCTGGCGTGGGGAGCTGGGGCCTAGGACCCCTGGGAGCTGCCGCCCTTCCCTGCTGACCCCTTCCTGCCCGACCCCGTGGGCGTGTGCCACCGGGTCTGCAGTGAAGACCCTCCGGCCAGCCTTCCCGGGCGGGGGGGGGGGGTTGCCGCACAGACCGGCCCGGTTGTGCGGCCTTCGGTCACCGCGGTGCCGTGGGGACCAGCCAGCCGACGGCCAGCGACCCTCGAGCATGGCGGGTCCCTGCCGGCCCTGTGCCCGCTCAGCCAAGGACAAAGCGATCAGTGCAGAAATCGGGAACGCGAGATGCGGTCCTTTCTCTCTTTGCCAAACGGCGTGATTGTGAAACCAGGCAACCTAAAAGAAAACCCTACTAGATTAACATACTAATGTAAACGTATAAAATTCCCTTTTTCTGTGTTATTGTAATATAGACATGCAGGAGATCCTATTTCTAACAAGTGTGTAATTTGTATAATGTTCCGAGTGCTTATAAATGGATGACAACAGACAGGAAAGGTAAGGACAATCATTAAAGGACAGGAAAGGGCCCGGACCGAGGTTTCGCGGGGGCCACTGCCCTCGAGTCCCCCAGGGCCCCCTCCTCCCGCACCCAGAGAAGGAGCCAGGCAGCACCCCGGCCGCCGTGGGGACGCCCGTGCTCCGTCTCCTGCCCGGCCAGCCCCGAGCCCCTGGGGGCCCTTCTCTGAGATGGATTCTGGACACTGAGCTCTCGATGTTCCATCAGAACCATGCTTGCCACAAACCCTCACCCCCGTCCACGGTCCAGGGTCCAGGGTCCAGGGTGAGGCTGTGAGAGACCGGGGGGTTAGTTAGGGTTAGTGACGTGAAGGGATGGCCAGGGATGTCTGAGGGCCACGGGGGTCCGAGGTGGCCAGGGTCAGGGGCCACGATGCAGCAGGAGAGACACGGCCATCTCAGCTGTTCCAGTCTGTCAGGCACAGTGTAACCAGTCGTGTGAGCCATCAGGGAACCGCTTCCACAGCCTGTTTTGGGCCCTGCTCAGGCTCAGGTGCTGCGATGCTGGGTCCTGCCCTGGAGGAGCTCAGGACAGACCCCAGTTTTTTATTCCAATCTCTGATGTTTGATGTCAAGGTTGATTCAGGCTTTCTTTTCCCCTGTTACAATGAACCGAAGACCCTCCCTTGTGGCAGAGCCTGCTAAAGGCCCGTCAGTATCCATTCTTCCCTTCCTCAGCAACCAAACGCTTATATTATTCTGGGCAGCAATGTTCCCACTAAAGTTGACCAAAGTCCCTTGCAATTTAGGGTGACAAGGCATCTGAGGAAGTTGGGTGCAAATTCTAGGAAACCTCCTTATAAAGGAACAGGCAGGTATGTGGGGTTTTTTCCTTGCATTTTCCCCACTTTCTTGTGCTTCTGGCCCCACAACAGGGGAGACAGAGAAGATGTCTGGCTTTCCAGCAGCCCTCCAGGGCCATGAGGCCCCCCGAGGATGAGAGTCACAGCCCAACAGAGCAGGGAGACTGTGGGCCCTGGGGCCTGCCAGCCCTGTGATGCTGCTGTGTGGGCCTGGCTTCTCTTATGAGAGAAATAAAATTCCATCCTGTGCCAGTGTCATTTCTAGCCTTGTTACTATTTAATCACTCAGTTGCGTCTGACTCTTTGTGACCCTATGAACTGTAGCCCACCAGGCTCCTCTGTCTATGGGATTTCCCAGGCAAGAATAATGGAGTGGGTTGCCAATTCCTTCTCCAGGGGATCTTCCCAACCCAGGGATCGAACCTGAGTCTCCTGCATTGGCAGGCAGGTTCTATACCACTGAGCCACCAGGGAAGCCCCATTTCTAGCCTAGCTCAACTTTTAGCAAATTTAGTATCAGAAAGGGAAAGGATCCTGGCCATGGGTGCCCCTAGAACAGTGCGCTGGCTGAGTGGGGACAGCTGAGCAGGGGTGGAGGGGTCACCAGGGTCTGCCCACTGCGGGCCGGAAAGCCAGTGACCCGGGTCGTGTCGTGAGGATAGTGGGGCCACACTGTCACCCGGTCACCCTGGCGGGCAGACCACACTCGGGCAAAGTAGCAGCCCTGGGGGATAGGGGGTGGCGAGGAACATGGGCAGAGCCCCAGGGAGAGGCAGGCAAGTCCCAGGAGGAAGACGAAGTCAGCTCCGCGCCTCCAGCCTGCCGCACAGACTGTGCTAAGTGGCCCGTCGTCCAGGCTGATGCGGGCCTCCTCGTGGGCACTGCAGGGCTGTCCCCAGACCTCAGTGATGCGCTGGGTTGTCCTGCCCTGGGCCACAGCTCCCTGGGCACCCGCCACGGGGACCCTCGTGGGGACCCAGTGTAACCTGGCACAGTCCTGCCCTTGGAGCACCGGCATGGGAGGGGCTGATGCACAGTATCGCCAGCCAGTGGGCCATGGGGGTGTGGGGGCAAGGAGGGCAGGAGGGGGTAGCCCCGTCCCAGGAGCCCAGGGAGGGTGAACCTCAAGAAGCGTCTTCCCTTCCTCCAGCTGCCTCTGAGCCAGGGCTGCAGTGTGGCAGGCTCAGGACCCGACCGGGCTTGGGGAGCCCAGGGGCTCGCAGGGTCCTTGGGCTGAGGCCCCCTTACCGCACGTGCAGATGGTCCCTGGCCGGGATGCGGGCCAGGCCCTGGGGAGCCTGGCTGGGCCTCTTGGCCGAGAGGCCACGGCTGCACGAGGGCCTCGCTCACGGAGGGGCCGGGCACACAGCCCCTGCCCCCCTCCTGCTCCAGCTGCCGCTTCATGTCACGTCCACAAAACGCCCTCAAGGTGGGCCTTGCTCCTCGAGCTTTCCACCAGCTTCTAGAATGTTCCCAGCTTACTTGTCCCTGTTCAGCTGCTCAGCGGTGTCCGACACTTCGCCACCCCATGGACTTCAGCCCTCCGGGCTCCTCTGTCCTCCACTGTCCCCCTGAGTTTGCTCACCTTCACGTCGACCAAGTTGATGATGCCATCCTGCCGTCTCACCCTCTGCCGCACCTCCTCCTCTGCCACCGGCGTCTTCTCCCCCTCCCCCAGCGGCTGATTCTTCACTCGTCCACGGCTCCATCCTCCTCCCAACAAACCCTCAGCTCCAGCTGCCTGGGGTCTGGGGTCCACGACTCCCCAGCTGCTTGCCCCTGCCCACCTCCAGGTCAGGAGCTCAGGGCGCCTGTTACTGTTGAAATTTAGATTCCAGCCTCGTGCCTGACCCTCCCTAACCCTGGCCTCATTTCCCCAAACGCCTTGGTCTTTCCGTGTTCAGAGAACTTTCACCAGACTTTCCAAGCTCTCCGGGAACAGTGTGGCTCCCCAGGGTGCCAGCTGGCATCTCCTGCAATTATCCTTAAATTATAGGGACAATTTTAATTTCACAATAATTAGAAATATCAACTGCAGCTCAGGCCTTCGAAACTAATGGAATTTTAATGGGCAGCTGCTTAGGTTACAGCCAAGAATAGTAACGCCGCCCAGCTGGAGGTGGGGGGCTGTGGGCGTCTGTGCAGGGTTGGGGGGGGCGGGGGGTGGCTAGGCACAGTGGGTGCACCCAGTCAGCAGTGGAGCCTGCACCCTGGACTTTGAGCCCCAAGCTCACAGCATTTCCCCCCTGAAAGTGCAGCCTGGGCCTGGTCAGCCCAGCCCACAGCCCCCACGCTTGCCTCTGAGCTCCTTTCCACCCCAAGCAGAGCCCACCCGACCCCGCAGCCTGGACCACAGTGAGGGCTTCCTCTGAGGGGCCTGGGTGCCCTGTGCTCACCCGCGCGTGTCTCTCCTCTCAGCACTACTGGCCGGGGTCCCACACTTCTCACGCGTGGGGGTCAGTGTTCAGTCGTCTCAGGAGTGGAGAGCTGGTGTGGTCCCATTCAGACCTGCGACCCCACCTCACTCCTGGAGAGTGTACGTTAGTGGTGCCTGGGGAGGGGGGCACAGAGAATTTGTTTTGACTCAATGGACATGAGTTTGAGCAAACTCCAGGAGACGGTGAGGGGCAGGGAAGCTGGCCATGCGGCACCCCGCGGAGTCACAAAGTGTTGGACAGGACTGAGCGACTCAACAACAAAATCAAAATTATCTACCATTGTTATTCGTGTATGGCTAGAGCTCTTGTGGCCTAAGAACTCTTCACCAAAGCATGAATTTCTTTTCCCAGATCCTATTCTAGCAGCTGTGATGATGTTTGGATCGTTGACCTAACTCAAATCAATTATCGTGGGTGATGTGATGAAGAGATCGAGGTTTATTTTTTCTCATGATTATCGAGTTATTCCAGCACCATTTATTAAAAGTCTTTTTCTTCCCCCATTGAATTTTTCTGGTGTTTTGTCAAAAATCAATTCACTGAGCATGACGGGTTCTAGACTCCGTTCACTTCTGCCGGTCAGGTGTCTACATTATCCTGATTACTGGCTGTGGTTTATAGAAAGTCTTGAGGTCTGATGGTGTGACTCTTCCAGCTGTGTTCTTCCTTTCTAAAGTTGTTTTGGTTGCTATAGATCTCTAATATTTCTATATAAATTTTAACTCAGCTTATCTATTTGTTCCCCAAAGAAGCCTGCTGAAATTTTTTATTGAGACAGCATAGATCTGTTGATACACAGATCAACTTGAAGAGAAGTGACATGCTACCAATCAATACTGAATCTGGCCGTCTTTGAACAGGGTATAGCTCTCCCTTTGAAGAAATTTTAAGGCTCTTCCCACGGCTCTGATGGTAAAGAATCCGCCTGCAACGCAGGAGACGCAGGTCTGATCCCTAAGTCAGGAAGGTCCCCTGGAGAAGCAACGGGAACCCATCGCAGTCTCTGCACCCCCTTCTCCTCCACCTTCAATCTTTCCCAGCATCAGGGTCTTTTCCAATGAATCAGTTCTTCTCATCAGGTGGCCAAAGTTCTGGAGCTTCAGCTTCAGCATCAGTCCTTCCAATGAATATTCAGGGTCGATTTCCTTTAGGATGGACTGGTTGGGTCTCCTTGCAGTCTAAGTATGGACTTTTTGCCAGTATGAAAAGGCAAAAAGCAGGGAACCCCTCGATACTCTATTAAACCAAGGAAATTCCCTTCTATTTGTAGTTTGTTTAGAGTTTTAAATCACAGATGGGTGTTGAATTTTGACAAAACTTTCTCTGCATTTATTAAGATAATTGCAAGATTTTTTCCCCTTTATTTTGATAATGTGGTGAATTACAAGGGTTGAGTTTCACATATTAAACCAAGTACTCCCTTACTATCTTTCAGCTCTCTGTGGGCTCTGTAATGATATTCATGATATTAGTGCTTTATGTTTCCCTCTGTCTTTCGTTAGTCTTACTAAGGTTTGATAAATTGTATTAATCTTTTCAAAAAACCAATTTTGGGCTCTCTTGCTTGTTTTCCCTGTGGTTTGGCTCTTCTGTATTTCATTAATTTCTACTCTGATTTTTATCACTCCCTTCCTCCATTTAATTCGTTTCCTTCATTTATTTTTGGTTTAGTTTGTCCTTTATTTTTTGCCTCTTTGCCTTAATGTGAGGCTGAGATTGGCTTCCCTGGCGGCTCAGCTGGTAAAGAACCCACCTGCCGGTGCAGGAGGTGCTAGAGACGCAGGTTTGATCCCTGGGTGAGGAGCATCCCTTGGAGAAGGACATGGCTGTCTGCTTCAGTATTCTTGCCTGGGAAATTCCACGGACAAAGGAGCCTGGCGGGCTACAGTCCATGGGGTCACGATGGAGCACGTGTGGACACACACACACACAGGCTTAGGTCATGACTTTCAAATCACTTTTTTCTATTATAAGCCCTTAAAATTGAAACCACCATTTTTAGTATATTGAGATTTTAACAATTCAGGTAAAATATTTTTATAATTTCCCTTGTGATTTCTTCTTTGACCTTTGGATTATTTAGATGTGTGTTACCTAATTGACAAAAACTAGGTGATTTTCTAGGCATCACTATTGGTTTCTGCTGTCAGAGAACGTATGCTGTATTACTTCAATCCTTTAAAATTAACAAGATTTATTTTATGGCCCAGCATATGTTCTCTCTTGGAAAATGTTCCATGTACACTTGAAAACAATCTGTATTCTGTAGCTGATGCGTGTAGGCTTCTATACACATTAATTAGGTTAGATTGATGGTGGTGTTCAAATCTTTTGTATACTCCCTGATTTTTTATCAATTTATGATAGAAAAATGTTGAAATATTAAATTATAAATCTATTAATTATTTATCTATTATTATTTCTCCTCTTAGTTCTCACAATTTTGCTTCAAATATTTGACTACACAGCTACTCCACCTTTCTCATGACTGTTTCCCCAGGGTATTTCTTTTTCTATCTCTTCACTTTCAATCTAAATGTGTTTTTCTATTAAACTGTGTCTCTGCTAAACTAGAATATCGCAGCTTTTTTTTTTCTAAATCCAGTGTGACATGTTCTCCCTTTTAATTGGAATGTTTATCCAATTTATATTTAATATAATTAGGGATAATGTAGATTTAAGTCTACCTATAATCTTACTAATTGTTTTCTATTTGTCGTATTTGTTCTTTGCTTTTTTGATTCTTCCTTTTCTGCCTTCTTGTGGATTAACTGATTTAAAATTTAAAACAAAATTTTGTCTCCTCCATTGAGTTTTTGTTCGTTTTTTAAGATTTTTTTTTTTGATGTCGACCATTGTTAAATTCTTTATTGAATTTGTTACAATATTGCTTCTGTTTTATGTTTTGGTTTTTTTGGCCACAAGACATGTGGGATCTTTGCTCCCCAACCAGGAATCAAAGCCACACCACTGGCATTAAAAGCCAAGGCCTTAACCCCACTGGACTGCCAGGGAAGTCCATCCCACTGTTTGTTTTTTTAGAAAGCATTTCTTTCTTTGGCTGCACAGAGTCTTAGCCGCAGAACGCGGCATCTTCGATCTTCATTGCAACATTGGAACTCTTAGCTGCAGCCTGTTGGATCCAATTCCCCGAGTGGGGATGGAGCCCAGGCCCTCTGCATTGGGAGCTTAGAGTCTTAGCCACTGGACCACCAGGGCAGTCTCTTCCATTGGGTTTTTAGCTACAATATTCTGAATTATGTCTTTAGAGTTTGCTCTAGGGATTCCAATATGTATCCTTAATTTACCTCAGTCTACGTTGAGATCATATTATACTACTTCATGTATAATGTACAGACCTTTCAACATGAAATTCCATTTCCTTTCCTAGTCTTTCTGCTATTGTTGCTCATAACTTACATATACATTTGCTATAAACCTTATAAAGCATTGTCATTATATTTGCTTTAAATGTTCAACTGCCCTTTAAAGAAATGAAAAAAAGGAGGGGAAATAGGTCATTTTCATTTATGCACATATTTACCATCACTGTGTTCTTCATTCCTTCGCGTGAATCCAAGTTTCCATCTGGCATGATTTCCCTTCAGCCAAAGAACTTCTTTGAGCATTTCTTACAACATGTGTTTAGAGTCACTTTTGTTTACCTGAAAGTGCCCTTTCCTGTGCCTTTCTTTCTCAAGGCTGTTTTCACTGGATTTAGGCCTATCAGCTGACAGTTTTTGGGCCTAGTCTTTTTAGAATGTTGCTTTCTTTTTGTCTTAGGCTTTCCGCTGTTTCTGATAAGAGCTCACTCATTTTTGTTGTGGTGGTAATGTATGTAATCTTTTTTTTCCCTCTAGATGTTTCTGACTTTTTAGTTTTTTGTTGTTGTTGTTTTCAACAGTTTGTGTCTAGGTGTGTTGAATTTGGGGGCCTATGGATTGATTTTCTAAAAATCAAATTTGAGAAGAATTTGGCTGCTATTCCTCTAAGACACTTCCCCGTCTCACCCTCCTGTGACTCCGGCCACAGACCCGCCCGCCGCTATTACCCCAGAGGCTGCAGTGAGCTTTTCCCTTTTACTCAGTCTCTGTTCCCTCTTTGTGAGTTGGTTTGGATTATTCACACTGATCTGTTTTCAAATTGACTGAAATTTGCTTTTTCAGTGTCTAGGAGCCTAGCCAATAACTTTTTATTTCAGATACTGTGATACTGTCGTTTTCAGCGATTGAATTTGAGATTTTAGTTTCCATTTGTCTTCCCTGATACCCCATGTCCATTACTTCTCTTTGTCTGTAATTCCTCTGCATACTCATATTATCTGCTCACATTAAGTGTCTGTTAACTCCAGTTCCCGGACCGTCTGAGGTCTGTATCTTCTGATTGTGTTTTCTTCTGATTTTTGGCCACATTTTCCTGCTGCTTCACATTTTTTGTAATTTTTAATTCCACTCCAGACATTGTGTGTGAGTGAACAGTGGTGACTGACATGTAATGTTTTGTTTTGATTTCGTCCTGCTTGTTTCCCACAGAAGGCAAGCCGTCCCGCGGTTCGGGTTTGGAGCTATCGTTCGGATTCCTCCAAGAGTCAAGCTGTCTCTGGAGCTGGGACAAGGCTTTAATTACATTGTTTGCTTACATTCAGCCCAGCCCTCCGCCTCCTGTTCCCCTGCAGCCTTTTTTTTTTTTTAGGTTTTTAAAATTTTATTTTTATTATTTATTTCTATGGTTGAGCCGGGTCTTAGTTGCAGAATGCAGGACCTGGTTCCCTGACCAGGGATCGAACCTGGACCGTCAGCAGTGAAACACAGAGTCCTAACTACTGGACCACCAGGGAATCCTCTAATGATTTTTTAAAGTAAATTTGCCGAGTGGTACAACCGTCACCATTAAATCAGCTTTGGTTTTGTTTTTTAATTGAAGTCTTGTCAATATATAATCTTTCGGGTCTACAGCAAAGTGATTCAGAGTTGTATATCTGTGAATATATATAATCGTGAATGTCTGTTGTTGATCAAGAGCTGTCTTTCTCAAGAATTCAGTTCATAAAGATTATCTTATATCTGCTGGTCTACTTGTATCTACCAGGTGATGACCACAGCCATGAAATTAAAAGGCGCTCCTTGGAAAGAAAGCTATGACAACCTAGACAGTGTATTAAAAAGCAGAGATATCACTTTGCCGACAAAGGTCCGTATAATCAAAGCTATGGTTTTTGTAGTAGTCTTGGACTACTGGATGTAGTCCACTACATGGGTGTAAGAGTTGGACCACACAGAAGGCTGAGCACTGAAGAACTGACATTTTTGAATTGTGGTGCTGGAGAAGACTCTTGAGAGTCCCTTAGACTGCAAGGAGATGAAATAGTCAATCCTAAAGGAAATCAACCCTGAATACTCATTGGAAGGACTGATGCTGAAGCTCCAATACTTTGGCCACCTGGTGTGAAGAGCCGACTCATTGGAAAAGACCTTGATGCTGGGAAAGATTGAGGGCAAGAGGAGAAGGGGGCAACAGAGGATGAGATGGTTGGATGTTATCACCAACTCGATAGACGTGAGTTTGAGCACGCTCAGGAAGATAGTGAAGGACAGGGAAGCCTGGCGTGCTGCAGTCCATGGGGTCGCAAAGAGTCAGACATGCCTGAGTGACTGACCAACAACAATAACAACGACTGGCCTGCTATCCTCAGGCAAGCTTGCTAAGCCGCTCAGTCATGTCTGACTCTGCAGCTTCACGGACTGCAGCCCACCAGGCCCCTCTGTCCATGGGATTCTCCAGGTAAGAACACTGGAGTGGGTGGCCATGTCCTCCTCCAGAGGATCTCCCCGACCCAGGGATTGAATCCTGCGGTTCTTGTCCTGCAGGAAGATTATTTACTGCTGAGCCGTCAGGGTGTAATTTTTCCCTGGGTTTTCCTTTGTTGCTGTGGGAGTGGAAGCCTTTGCCTCCTTCTACAGCCCGGGTAGAGGAAGTCACATTTTCTTTCCTCCTTATCCTCCACATTGAAAGAGCTTCAGTTAAGGTGAAAGACAAAGTAACACGGAGAAGGAAATGGCAGCCCACTGCAGCATTCTTGCCTGGAGAATCCCATGGACAGAGGAGCCTGGTGGGGCTACAGTCCATCGGGTCGCAAAGAGTCGGACACAACTGAGCGTGCATGCAAAGTAGCAAGCTTGTCCAACCCTCCCTTGCAGACAGAGTGAAAACCTGGATTCTCGAATAATAAACACCATGTTTGGACAGTGCTGATGGCCATCTCTCTTGCCTTCCTCCCTGTCGCCATCCCCACTTCTTCTGGAGGGTCTCAGAAGTCAGCAGAGCATCACCGCAGTTTCCGCAGCGTCCACCACAGCGTCCACCGTGCAGAGCGTCCACGTCCCTCCACACATACGTGCAGATGGGGCTGGACCTGGCCACCTCGTGGGACCCTCACTGCACACCCGCAGCAGGCTGCACCCTGGATGCGCTGGGAGGCGTTTATTTAAGAAGATCCCATTAAATTTTCAGCAATCAAATAAAGTAATTTTCCCCTCATTTAAATAATTTTAAAGATTTCCAGAGAAGACTGTGAATCACGATGTACAAAGGAAAAAGTAAACAAGACACAACTCTGGCCCAAAACCCAGAAGGCTCTTTGTGCCAGCTCCGGCCTGGAGTCCGAATTCACTACTCGGTGGCGTGGCTTCCGGGAGGCCGACAGGACGCCATGCTTCAGAATCAGGCAAAACCCGTATCTGATGGATTTTGCGTCTGCCCCAAGATGGAACATCTCCATGAAATGTGTATCGCATTTGACCTTAAAATCACCCTCAGCAACACAAAAAGAACATCAATTAAGTGCTGTTAAAGCAATCAGATTTAATTTACACAAATTCAGCTGCATTAGAAGAGTTAAGTGAAATAGCAGGATAGCGTCAGGTAGAGACGGCCACGGGCTTCAGGAAAACGAAGCTGACTTCAGATTTGCTCTGTTCAGTCATCTGGGGCATTGGCGCTATTGATAACAGGAGGAAATGCTTACTGAAAAAATAATTAAAGAAGGTTGACTGTTTCATGTTTAAATAAATTAAAAATTTTTTTGATTACAGAGAAAACAGCCTTTCTTCCTCAAAGGAAACTGCACATGATCCAAAAAGCAACAAAAAAATAGTGTCCTGGTAAAATGCAAGGAAACTGGAAAAAGGAAATAAAAACATCTGCGTGACGGCGACGATCCACATAGAAATAACCTTGATCAACCCCACAGAGATTATCTTCTGTCATTTTAGATTAAGAAATAATCTCAATTGAAGAAGAGATTTGAATAAATTGAGTAAGTTTTGATATTTTAAAAATAATACCTCAACATGGAAAATTCGAAGTATTAATAAAAGCTTTAGAAATACTACATGAAGCTAGATATAGTTTTAAGAGACGGTGAAAATCTTGCTATCTTATAGTGATTTCTATGATGAAATTCTGTTCAGTTCAGTTCAGTTCAGTTGCTCAGTTGTGTCCGACTGTTTGTGACCCCATGGGCTGCAGCTCGCCAGGCCTCCCTGCCCATCACCATCTCCTGGAGCTTGCTCAAACTCATGTCCATCAAGGCAGTGATGCCGTCCAACCATCTCATCCTCTGTCATCCCCTACTCCTCCTGCCTTCAATCCTTCCCAGCACCAGGGTCTTTTCCAATGAATCGACTCTTCACATCAGGTGGCCAAAGTACTGGAGCTTCAGCTTCAGCACCAGTCCTTCCAATGAATATAATGAAATTAGTCTGTAATATTTTCTGTGATAACAATAGTGTCATATGCAACCCTGTAACATTTGAACATGATCTATAAAATCTGTGGTTCTTTCCAACTTTAAATATTTGCTCTAAGAATTTTACTGACAGTTAGTGTTTGCTTTTGCCTCAGCGGAGAAAAGTTTCTTCAAATTGAAAATACAACAGAGGGAGTTTCCTGGAGGCCTAGTGGTTAGGATTCTGGGCTTTTGCTGCTGTGGCCTGGGTTCAGTCCCTGGGAAGGGGAACTGACATCCTGAAGTGCATCAGAAAAAATACAAAACCAACACAAATATTGTGGAAATCTGAATTATAAAACATAACTACAGATTTTGCTGAAATGAATGCAGGAAAAGTTATTTTTGTAATAACTATCATTTATGATATTTATCATAAATAACACAAGTCATTCATGAATGGTGCATTTTTTTTCTGTTATCCAGTCATAGTTGACCCATCAAGGCCCCTAGACATAAGCAAAAACACACCATTTTGGTATTTTGCTATTGGGTGGTCATATAAAAATCACAGCTTTAGGAGATATACAAATGACCAATATGTACATGAAAAGATGCTGAATGTCATTAACTATTTGAGAAATGCAAATCAAACCCACAGTGAGATACCATCTCACACTCATCAGAATGGCCATCAAAAAATTAAAAACAGGACTTCCCTGGTGGTACAGTGCATAAGAATCTGCCTTGCAATGCAGGGGACACAGGTTCAATCTCTGGTCTGCGAAGATCCCACATGCCATGGGGCCAACTGCTGAAGCCTGAGAACTCTAGCGCCCACGGTCCGAGACAAGAGAAGTCACCACGATAAGAGGCGTGCAGACACAACCAGGAGTAGCCCATCTCCACAACTAGAGAGAGCCCGCGCGCAGCGACGGAGACCCGAGGCAGCCACAAATGCATACGACTAGAGAGAGCCTGCACGCAGCGACGGAGACCCGAGGCAGCCACAAATGAATCCACAGATGCATACAACCAGAGAGAGCCTGCGCGCAGCGACAGAGACCCGAGGCAGCCACAGATGCATACGACTAGAGAGAGCCCGCGCGCAGCGACGGAGACCCGAGGCAGCCACAGGTGCTTACAACTAGAGAGAGCCTGCGCGCAGAGACGGAGACCCGAGGCAGCCACAAATGCATACAACTAGAGAGAGCCCGCGCGCAGCGACAGAGACCCGAGGCAGCCACACGTGCTTACAACTAGAGAGAGCCCGCGCGCAGCGACGGAGACCCGAGGCAGCCACAGGTGCTTACAACTAGAGAGAGCCTGCACGCAGCGGCAGAGACCCGAGGCAGCCACAGGTGCTTACAACTAGAGAGAGCCCGCGCGCAGCGACGGAGACCCGAGGCAGCCACAAATGCATACAACTAGAGAGAGCCTGCGCGCAGAGACGGAGACCCGAGGCAGCCACAGGTGCTTACAACTAGAGAGAGCCCGCGCGCAGCGACGGAGACCCGAGGCAGCCACAAATGCATACAACTAGAGAGAGCCTGCGCGCAGAGACGGAGACCCGAGGCAGCCACAAATGCATACAACTAGAGAGAGCCTGCACGCAGCGACGGAGACCCGAGGCAGCCACAGGTGCTTACAACTAGAGAGAGCCCGCGCGCAGCGACGGAGACCCGAGGCAGCCACAGGTGCTTACAACTAGAGAGAGCCCGCGCGCAGCGACGGAGACCCGAGGCAGCCACAGGTGCTTACAACTAGAGAGAGCCTGCACGCAGCGGCAGAGACCCGAGGCAGCCACAGGTGCTTACAACTAGAGAGAGCCCGCGCGCAGCGACGGAGACCCGAGGCAGCCACAGGTGCTTACAACTAGAGAGAGCCTGCACGCAGCGGCAGAGACCCGAGGCAGCCACAGGTGCTTACAACTAGAGAGAGCCCGCGCGCAGCGACGGAGACCCGAGGCAGCCACAAATGCATACAACTAGAGAGAGCCTGCGCGCAGAGACGGAGACCCGAGGCAGCCACAGGTGCTTACAACTAGAGAGAGCCCGCGCGCAGCGACGGAGACCCGAGGCAGCCACAAATGCATACAACTAGAGAGAGCCTGCGCGCAGAGACGGAGACCCGAGGCAGCCACAAATGCATACAACTAGAGAGAGCCTGCACGCAGCGACGGAGACCCGAGGCAGCCACAGGTGCTTACAACTAGAGAGAGCCCGCGCGCAGCGACGGAGACCCGAGGCAGCCACAGGTGCTTACAACTAGAGAGAGCCCGCGCGCAGCGACGGAGACCCGAGGCAGCCACAGGTGCTTACAACTAGAGAGAGCCTGCACGCAGCGGCAGAGACCCGAGGCAGCCACAGGTGCTTACAACTAGAGAGAGCCCGCGCGCAGCGACGGAGACCCGAGGCAGCCACAAATGCATACAACTAGAGAGAGCCCGCGCGCAGAGACGGAGACCCGAGGCAGCCACAAATGCATACAACTAGAGAGAGCCCGCGCGCAGAGACGGAGACCCGAGGCAGCCACAAATGCATACAACTAGAGAGAGCCCGCGCGCAGCGACGGAGACCCGAGGCAGCCACAGGTGCTTACAACTAGAGAGAGCCCGCGCGCAGCGACAGAGACCCGAGGCAGCCACAGGTGCTTACAACTAGAGAGAGCCCGCGCGCAGCGACGGAGACCCGAGGCAGCCACAAATGCTTACAACTAGAGAGAGCCCGCGCGCAGCGACGGAGACCCGAGGCAGCCACAGATGCATACAACTAGAGAGAGCCCGCGCGCAGCGACGGAGACCCGAGGCAGCCACAGATGCATACAACTAGAGAGAGCCCGCACGCAGCGACGGAGACCCGAGGCAGCCACAGGTGCTTACAACTAGAGAGAGCCCACGCGCAGCGACGGAGACCCGAGGCAGCCACAAATGAATAAATTTTAGAAGTCTTAAAAAAAAATAAAACCAAGCAGAAAGGAAAATAATGTGTTGGTGAAGACATGGAGAAATTGGAATCCATGTGCTCTGTTGGATGTAAAATGCCGCAGGGGAAAACAGTCTGGTGATTCTTCAAAAAATTAAAAACAGAGTTACCATATGACCCAGAAATCCCACTTCTGGATACAAACCCAGAAGAACTGAAAGCAGCAGCTAGGATAGATAGTCACACTCCCACGTCCATAGCAGCCTGATTCACAACAGCCAAAGGATGGCAGCAGCCAAGTGTCCATGGATGGATGGATGAACACAGTGTGGTCCATCGTACAATAGGATATTATTCAGCCTTAAAGAGGAAGGAAATCCTGACACTGGCTAAACGTGGATGAACCTTGAGACATTCAGTCAGTTCGGTTGCTCAGTCATCTCTGACTGCTTGCGACCCCATGGACTGCAGCACACCAGGCCTCCCTGTCCATCACCAACTGCCGGAGCTTGCTCAAACTCATGTCCATCCAGTCGGTGATGCCATCCAACCATCTCATCCTCTGTCGTCCTGTTCTCCTCCTGCCTTCAATGTTTCCCAGCATCAGGGTCTTTCCCAGTGAGTCAGTTCTTTGCATCAGGTAGCCAAAGTATTGGGAGCTTCCGCTTTAGCATCAGTCCTTCCAGTGAATATTCAGGACTGATTTCCTTTAGGATTGACTGGTTTGATCTCCTTGCACTCTAAGGGATGCTCAAGAGTCTTCTCCAACACCACAGTTCAAAGGCATCAATTTTGGGGTGCTCAGCTTTCTTTACGGTCTCTCTCATCCATACATGACTACTGGAAAAACCATAGCTTTGACTAGGCAGACCTTTGTCGGCAAAGTAATGTCTTGCTTTTTTAACATGCTGTCTAGGTTGGTCATAGCTTTCCTTCCAAGGAGCAAGTGTCTTTTAATTTCATGGCTGCAACCATCTGCAGTGATTTCAGAGACCAAGAAAATAAAATCTGTCACTGTTTCCATTGTCTCCCCATCTATTTGCCATGACGTGATGGGACCAGATGAGACGTTATGCTCAGTGAAATAAACCAGACGTGAAAGGATAAATGCTGTATCATTCCACTAATGCGAGGTCCCTAGAGGAGTCCATCCTAAAGGAAATCAGTCCTGAATATTCATTGGAAGGACTGATGCTGAAGCTGAAGCTCCAATACTTTACTATCTGAGCCACCAGGGCACCTCAAACCACATGGCATGGCCAAAAAAAAAAAATGGACAAACATAAAATTCACCTCGTAACCATGTTTTAGGTGGTATTAAGCTGTTTCGCAGCTGTCACCACGATCGGCCCACAGAACTTCCTGAACTAATACTCTGTCCCCTTTAGACGCTAACTCCCCAGCCCTTCTCCCCTGGCACCCGCCGTTATACTTTTTGTTGTTATGAGTTTGACTCCTCTCAGTTCAGCTCAGTCGCTCAGTCGTGTCCGACTCTTTGCGACCCCAGGGGCTGCAGCAGCCAGGCCTCCCTGTCCATCGCCAGCTCCCAGAGCTGCTCACACTCACGTCCACAGAGCCGGTGGTGCCGTCCAGCCAGCTCCCAGAGCTGCTCACACTCACGTCCGCGGAGCCGGTGGTGCCGTCCAGCCAGCTCCCAGAGCTGCTCACACTCACGTCCGCGGAGCCGGTGGTGCCGTCCAGCCAGCTCCCAGAGCTGCTCACACTCACGTCCGCGGAGCCGGTGGTGCCATCCAGCCAGCTCATCCTCTGTCCTCCCCTTCTCCTTTGCCTTCAGTTCGGGAGTCCTGGGCTCAATCCCTGGGTCGGGAAGATCCCCTGGTGGAGAGCCTGGCAACCCACTCCAGTGTTCTTGCCTGGAGAATCCCCATGGATAGAGGAGCCTGGCGGGCTACAGTCCATTGGGTCACAAAGAGTCGGACACGACTGAGCAGCTAAGTATGAACACAAATTCCTTGACCAGGGATTGGATCCAGGCCCCTGGCAATGGAAGCATGGAGTCCTAACCACTGGACCACCAGGGACTTCCCTGTGTTTGTCTATTTCACCAAAAAAAAAAAAAAAGAAAGAAAGAAGGGACAAAGTCCACAGCTTTTGCTGTGTTTCAATTTTGTTGGTTTACGGGAATTTCGTCAAGGCGGAAGGACAGAAGGCATTTTATTGAAGATTTTACAGGCTTCACTTATTAGTATTCGGGCAAATGGGGTATGGGGTGCCCCTCCGCACTGTGGCCTGGGGACCTGAGTATCCAGGATCCCGTGGAGGGGCTGAAGGCTGGCAGGGACTGGCCAGAGGGGCTCCAGAGGGCCGTGGAGGAACCTGGTGGCAGGCGGACGAGGCCGCGACCCCTGGGCCTCCGGTGAGACTCTCCCCTTGTTCCTGCATAGACGGGAGCACAGGTCCCTGAGACGGGCCTGCAGGCCTGGATGGGAACCTGGGTGGGTGGGGTGGTCATCTGATGGGCAGGGGTCGGGTGGGTTCTAAGGTGAAGGAAGCATGGCAGCCTCTCAGGAGGCCATGTCTCTTGTGGGGGCACCCAGCCTGGCCTGGCCCCAGGTGGCTCCCTGCTCCCCAGGGAGGGACGGCCTGGAAATCCACTCTGTCATGTTGGACCTGAAAGGGGTGAGACTGAGAGTTCGTTCAGCTCAGTCGCTCAGTCGTGTCTGACTCTTTGCGACCCCATGGACTGCAGCATGCCAGGCCTCCCTGTCCATCGCCAACTCCCAGAGCTTGCTCAAACTCATGTCCATTGAGTCGGTGATGCCCTCCAACCAGCTCATCCTGCGACTGAGAAGCGTGTGACAACTGCAGGGCGTAGACGCGGCTTTGTGGAGTCACTACTCCTTCTCCTGACCCAGTGCGCTGGTGGTGGAGACCTCCTACAGCCCCGGGCTGGGGCACCGCTGGGTCGAGCCAAGACATCCCCTCCCAGGACCAACAGGGAACGTGATTCCTTGAGGCTTGAGAGGCAATGCCTGTGTCCAGCCTGGGCGTCCGCTGGTTTTCCCTGACATCCATCAGAGGCAGGGGGGCTGAGGGCGACGGGGGTTCAGGGACAGAGGACTTCTGATGCGAAAGCCTAGAGAGGCCCAGGTGAACTGGGCCAGCTCCCAGAAGGCCAAGGTCAGACCTTCCCCTGTGGTCTGCAACGTTTGAGCCTATGCAGTCAGTGGGTGGGAAAGCATTTCCAGACTAGAACCAGAAAGGCATCTTTTACTGTCCCCCTCTTTCTCATGGCAGCCTATGCAGGGCGGACGGCGGGCAAGCTTCCTACAGCCCTACAACTTCTGTCAGGGTTCTCTACTCACTCTTACATAAAAGGCAGCTTTCCATCAGTGAACTGGCACATATAGTCTGAACTCAGAATCAGTCCAAATCAATGATGTCAGGTCTGGGACACTGCCTCCCGGAGCCTGGATGGCACAGCTGTGAGTGGGTAGGAGTGGGGCTGGGGAAGTCGAGGCCAGGCCAGGGAGCGCCCACCCGCCGGCACCCAGGGGCGCCCGCCGGGACTCGTCCTGCTCAAGGGAGCTCTGCACGCTGGGGGGGCCCCATTCGCGGCCTGCCGGGCCAGCAGCATGGCCTCGTGCGTGCTGGGGCGTGACCAGGGCGGGACCCTGGCCCTCCCCAAGCCCTGGTCTGAAAGGCGAGTCTGAGTCCACCAAGGAGCCGACGGGCTCTCACAGGATCACCGAGGGGCGTTCAGAAAGGACCTCTTGTCATCTTCCTGTTTTGATGGGATGTTTCTAATTTATTTCTTGTTTGATTTCTGTGGAGGAAAACACGATCTCCCGACATACACTGTCCCCTAGTAGGTACTTTTTCAGCAGGAGGGATTTGTTCCCACGTGTTTAGGGGGGTCATGGAGAAGAGACATCTCAACAGACATTTCTGCCCCAGCCGGGATGTTCACGCCAGGCAGGAGCCTCCCTTTCGGGCTCAGTGACCTTGGCCGAGGCCAGGCTGCCGGTGGGGCCACCCCCTCCCCAGACCACCAGCAGCCCCGTGGGGTCATCTCAGGGCCCCTGTGTGCTCTGGTTGATTGATGCATGTTCTTTTTCTGTAACAATATGGTCTATTTCATTAATGCCACCCTGTTTGGTAACAATGTTCCTAGTTAATACAAGTTCTATTTAGTGACAATATGGTCTATTTAATTAATTTCATGTGTTCTGGTTAAAAACCACAGAGTGCGTCACTTGATTGATTTCCCCTGTTCACGGATCCTAAAGGATTCCAGAACACAGGAGTGCAGTCCACACATTTAGGGCTGGCCATCTGCTCCCGCTGCCTCCTACTCCAGAAGGTCCTCAGGGAGGGCTGGCTGGTCCTCAGGGAGGGCTGGCTGGCTCCCCGCGGGCCATGGCCTCAGAAGGGGCCGCTTGGGGTGGAGGACTTCAGGTTGGGGCAGGGTGTGAGCGGAGCCCAGGCTGAGGACGTAGTCCTGTCTAATGCCCTGGGGTCCACGGCAGCCTGGCCTCTTGGTTCTTGGCCCAGGTCCTTGCCTCCTCCGCTGCCCACACCATTGCCTCCAGGCTCTCTAACCCACCACAGCTCCTTCCCCAGGGCCCTGTCTGTCTCTGAGGCCGGGTCACTGTCTCCAGTCCCCAGCATCGCCGCCACTGCCCCTCTCTGCTGCTCCCTCCTTCACCCAGCCAAGGACGCTTCTGGAAGCATCTCTGCCCAGGGTCCTGGGCGTGGTTCCCAAAGTCCTCCTGAAGCAGCCCGCAGGCCTCTCTGCTGGCCGGCTTCCCCCACCCCCATTTGCCGGCCGCCCCCCCACCCCTGCCGATGGCACCTGGGCTGGGCCGGTCCACCCAGAGTTCCTGGAGCCTCCTGTGCTCCTGTCCTGGACATTGTGTCCGCGAGTCTACCACGTGCCTGGGATGGGTAGGTGCTCAGAAGCCCACCCTACTGATGGTCCCTCCTGTCAAGGAGCTCATGGTGGAGGGGTGTAGTCTGGGGGGTGGGGAACAGACCTGAGCTTGACCCCTTTACAGAATGTTGGGACAGTGACAGGTGGGTCCAGAGGTCTGGTGGGTACAGGGAGGGGTGCGTGTGGCGCCTGAGCTGAGCCCTGACAGGTGATGGGTTGGGGGCAGCGTCCCAGCAGGCCTGCCAAGGACAGGCAGCAGGGAGGCGCACTGGCGTGGGAGTGAGAGGGAACTCGGACCACGGTCACTGGTCGCTTGACTGGCACTCTGCTCTGGCCTCGTGTTCAGCTGCATCTGGATGCCCGCCTGTAAGGCCCAAGGTGGGGTCCTTTCGACTCCTTGGAAGGCCCCCTTGGAGGGGACCCTTGAATGCCGGTCTTGGACTCAGTGAATTTCTTCCTGCAGATGGTGGTGTCCCCGGGGGCATTTGAGCAGGGATGAACAGCAGATGCAGGCTCGGGAGAGGGGCCTGGCGGTGTGTCCCCCACCCCTCAGGCCTTCTGGGGATGGCCCAGGTGCAGGAAGGACTGTGAGGTGCTCGTCAGACCTCAGCGCCCCACTTAGTGGTGAGCGTGCAGGGCCTGTGGGAGGAATGGGTCCACAGGTCCTCTGCGGAAGGGCTCTGGGCCCTGGACTGGGCTCTGCTAGGCGGGGAGGGCCCGGGCTTCCACTGGGTCTGCTGCCGCGGCCTTCTGCCCACCAGCCCTCCTTTTCTTCAGTTGCGGAAAATGACCAGCACCCGGTGACCTGCCCATCTTTCTTGCCTGGAGAACATTATTGCCACAGAGAACCCGGAGGCTCAGGCCTCCCCAGCCTGCCCACTCCCACGGCTCCAACACCTTTCCTGCGGAGGAAGCACATCCCCTTTCTTCTGGACTCCCTCCCGAGCGTCAGGGAGGGACCAGCCATGGCAGCCCCTCCACCATCCACTGTCAGCCCTGGAGGGCAGCCACCGCCAGGCCCTGGGTGTGCTGGGCTCTCCACAGAGAACATGTCTTAGGCTAAGTGAGCACACACTTTATTGCCCACAACGGGCCTCCTCCAGAGAAAGGAGGGTGCTAACAGAGGCCAGTGCCCACATGGCACAGACACTTACCTCTGCTGACCTCGAGAATAAAACAGCCCATCAGTTATTTTAAGTTATTTTACCAGTAGAATGAGTTCGTTAAGCAACAGCAGAGGAATTGCATTTGAGACGTGTAAGCTATGGCCAAACCACGAGCAAGTCTGGCAAACGGTGGGCTGGGGTAGGGGTGGTGTAGAGGAACCTGATACAGTGAAAGGGGGAAGGAGGGAGTGGCTGCTTCACAAGTCTATT
Source organism: Giraffa tippelskirchi (assembly GCF_054371585.1). NCBI lineage: Eukaryota > Metazoa > Chordata > Mammalia > Artiodactyla > Giraffidae > Giraffa > Giraffa tippelskirchi. Next base: position 2,265,807 of record NC_137275.1, read on the forward strand.
ACAGGAAAGCAGGGCGGCAGGGCTGACGGCTTCTCATTGGCCGAGCAGTGGAGCCTTCTCATTGGCTAGGCTGTTGCTGGGTGAAGAGAAGAGCTTCCTCCTCAGGGGTGGGGGTAGGAGTGGGAAGTAAAGCAGCCCAGATGCAAAGATGCAAAGTACTTTCTTCCTGTAGGTGAGAGGTGCCCTTCAGGGCTTCTCAACTCTATTTTATTTATTTACTTATTGTCTTTGTTTTGTTTGTTTGGTTTGGGGTTTTGTGTGTGTGTGTTTTGCCACAACATGCATGTACGGGATCTTTGTTCCCTGACCGGGGATCAGCCTTGCCTACGGCAGTGAAAACATGGAGTGCCTAACTGACACAGAGCAGGCCCCTTTGGTCCTTGCCACCACCACCCCCCGCCCCCGCCACTGTACCTCAAACTACCAAGATGCTGCTAGTCAGACCACTGATGACCAACTGAAGATGACTGTTAGAGATGACTGTGCTGTTTCTGCATGTAACCCCCCGTCCACTCTGTCTGTAAATGCACTCACCCCCTGCTTGTCGGGGGGAGCTGGGGAGTCGGCCTTTGGACAGATGTCTACCACCCTCCTCCCCAGTTGCCAGCATCTGAAATAAAGCAAACTTTCATTTCCAGCAACCTGGCCTGTTTACTGGCTTTTGAGTGGCGAGCAGCTGGACCCCCATGCAAACCTTTCAGTAACATAACCACTGGACCACCAGGGTGTACCCCCAGCTCTATTTTAAGTGAGATTCCCCTTTGTTAATTTTCACACATCCCAACACTGCCTTGGCCTGCATCTTGGCCCAGTGACCATGAATGAAGGCATTAGTGGTCACCATGGACTCGAGTCCTGCCCTCACATCACTCACACCAGCAGCAGGGTCCTTCACACAGAGTGGGAATCCAGTTCCAAAAAATCCCTTCCTGGCGGCCTGCCTTCTGGAAGGGTTATACTTGACCTGCCAGGCTGGGCCAGGGCTCCCTAGAGCACACAGCCTGTGGGAGGGCGGTGAAAGCAGGTACAGGAGGGGACACACGAGGCTGTCCCCAGAGCCAGCACAGTGTCTGGCCTTCTGCCCAGTGAGGCAGGTCGTCTCTGGGCTGCCTGTGAACAGCTTCACTTGGAGCAATCTGACCCTGGGTGAAGGGATAAGAAGTGAAACCCAAGACCCTTCTTTCTCAGGCCTCTCATTGCCCAGTCATCGGCCCTTGGAAGGCTGGAGGGGAGCCAGGACCCCCACGCCAGGGTGAGCGCATCCTCTGGGTCTGGGTGTGGGGTCTGTGCTCAGAACTGTCTGGCTCACCTGCCGCCGACCTTCTGCGAGGCTGGCCTGGCCAATGCAGGCTGTCAAAGCTGCAGCTGTGGTGCTCTGGACTGTCCCCCCTCCCTACCCCCATTCAGGTGTTAAAACCCTGACCCCCAAGGTGATGGTGTTAGGGGTGGTCCTTAAGGAGGTGATCAGGCCATGAGGGAGGAGTCCCCACCAACAGGATTAGTGCCCTTATAGGAAGAGACAGGGCTTCGCTGGTGGCTCAGCTGGTAAAGAATACGCCTGCAATGTGGGAGACCTGGATTCGATCTCTGGGTTGGGAAGATCTCCTGGAGGAGGGCATGGCAACCCACTCCAGTATTCTTGCCTGGAGAATCCCCATGGACAGAGAAGCCTGGAGGGTTACAGTCCATGGGGTTGCAAAGAGTCCACCATGACCGAGCGACTAAGAACAGCACAGGAAGAGATATGAGCTTTTGTCCTCTCTCTCTGATCTCCACCTTCTGAGAAGACAGCTATCTGTAAACCAGAAGACGGCCCTCAAAAGATGCAGGATCCATCTGCACCTTGATCTTGGAACTTCAGGCTCTAAAAATGTGAGAAATAAACACTTGCTGTCTCAGCCCCCCAGTCTGTGGCGTTTGTCACAGGCACCCCAGCTGACAAGTGGCACCTAGGGCTCCCTGCTGGCTCAGCACACGGGTGGGCCAAGTGAATCTAGGTGTTTCTGGAAGATCATACATCCACCCCACTAACTGCTACCCCAATGATACTACAGACTGGTGGCTCAGAAACAACAGAGGTTTGTTTCTTGCCCTTTGGAGGGTAGAATTCTATGATCAAGTCACGCGCAAATTCATTGTCAGGTGAGGACTTGCTTCCTGGTTCTCCGACAGGTGTCTTTGGTCTGTATTCTCACGTGGCCCATGGGATGAGGGCGCTCTCTAGGGTCTCTCTTGTACGGGCACTAATCTTGTTCACGGGACTCCGCGTTCATGACCTCATCACCTCCAAACACCATCACATCTGGGAATAGGCTTCAGCATGTAAATTTTGGGGACACGGTCTGTAGCGGTGCTGTTGTAGAGATCATTGGCCCCAGTGCCCGAGAGCTCACACTTCCTGCCCTCTGCTGGGCAGAGCTCGGCCCTCCCACTGGCCAACACACTCCTGCCGACGCAGGTCCACATCCCAGGATTCTGTCTGAGGAATTTCATTTGCAAATATAAGGGGAAGACATGTCCTGACAACATGCCAGGTAGTGACAAGTTTATCCTTTGCTGCCACTTTGGGAACACTGAAGGGAAAATGAAGCATAAATTAAGGTTTTCTGGTTTTCCCACTGGAGTGGAAGGGCCTGAAGTGTCATGACTGGCGTATTAATATTTGTCACAATGATTTATCCTACAAGCAAGGAGGCTCCATCCAGGTTTGGGAGCCGGCCGAATAACTGAGGGTCAAGGTCTGACCAGCCAGGAGTCCTGGGCTTAAATCTTTCCTACTCTTGGCTTGTACAATAAATGCCCAGCGGACTGTTTCTTGAAATGCTCTGGCAGGTCGCTATCAGGTCACTGTGACTAACCGGAAATGGAATTTCCAAAGGAGTGACTGCTGAGGAGGAAGACAACCAGACTGGGGGTGTGGGGGTGTGTGTGTGCGGACAGCAACCCTGGATGGTCCTCCTGGGAACAAGGCTGGGTTCCAGGAAGACAGGAGGGAAGCAGGTACCCCCAGGACCTCCAGGACAGCCGGGTGGTGCTGGGCACCTGCCTGGCCTGCCTGACTGCTCCCTCCTGTTGGGGGACTAGGGGGTGACTGAGTGCTGCTGGGGACACCACACTCCGTTCCGCTTCCCTTCCTTAAAAATAAAATGATGTCCCGGCAGAATAGAGTCTGGGGAGCATCAAGGTTGCGGAAGGCTGTCGAGAGGAGGGTCGGGGACCCGGAGAAGTGGGGCGCAGAAGGGTCAACGCGCCTTCGGAAACCGGGTGGAGGGGGTAGGAGGGCACCCGGGGCGGGAGGAGATACGGGCGGCGCGGGGTGGGGGGCGCAGGGGGTCCACAGCCACAGCCGGACCCGCCACTGCGCGCGGGTAGCGGAAGTCCCGCCCCAGTTCTGGAGGGGTCCCCGCCCCTCCAGACCCTCCCCCTCGGGCTTCATCCCTCGGTTCCTTCCACTTTCCTCCCTGGAAGGGCCGCCCCTCATGCCGTCCACTGGACGCCCCATCCCCGCTCTGTAGACTGCGCACGCCGGCCGCGTCCTGAGAGCCGCCCACAGCCTTGGAGGACAAGCCCGCCCCACTCCGTTCCTGGACGTCCTGCTCCTCCCGGCCCCGCCCCTGGCCCCGCCCCACCAGTCACGCCCTACTCAACCCCTCCCCTCATTGGTCCATCCCCTGACGGCCCCGCCCACAAAGGATGGACCACCCCTTCAAAGACCCCGCCCACACCCCGCCCTCTCTTCGACCCCGCCCACTCAGGTTACCGCCCCTCTAGGCGACCCCGCCCCTCTCGCAGGCCCCGCCCCTCTCATCGGCCCCGCCCCTCTCATCGGCCCCGCCCCCTCCGGCCCTGGGGTACGGCGGCTGCGACCGTTGCGCGCGCTGGCGGAGCGGATCGCGGCCGGAGAGCGAGCGGCCGGTAGGTTGCGGGCCGGGCGCGGGCGCCCCGCCTCCGCTTTCTTTCTTCTGCGGGCACGCGCTCGCGGCCTCCGCGGCCCGCCCCGCCCGGCCGAGCGGAGGGTGCCGGGGGCGGCCGGCGCCTCGGGGCCCGGCTCCTCGGGGCCGCCCGGCCGCCGCCGCCCTCCTTTTGTTCCCCGGCGCGGCTCCGGCCCGGCGGAGGGGCGACCGCGGGGCCGGAGGGCCCGGGATCGAGGCAGGGCCGAGCGCGCGGGGCCTGCGATGCGCACCGACGGCGGGCGCCCCGGGCCGAGTCCTTACGGGCTCCCGAGTTTCCTGTCCGACCTCCCGGGCGGCTGCATTGTCTGACCAGAGGCCGCCTGCGGAGACCCCAGCTCTGGGAATGCGGCGCCGCGACGCAGCCCTGTGCCGGCTTCCCGGTGCGGGCTCCGAGCTGCGGCCCAGGGCAGCGGGTGGGGGACGCTGCGAGGCCCCGGAGCTGCGGGCGCAGGCGGGGTGGCCCGGAGTTGTGGGTGTAGATGGAGTGGTGGCCTGGAGTTGTGGGTGTGAACAGAATGGCCCTGGAGCTGTGAGTGCAGGCGGAATGGTGGCCCGGAGTTGTGAGTGCAGACGGGGTGGCCTGGAGTTGTGAATGCAGGTGGGGTGGCCCGGAGTTGTGAGTGTAAACAGAATGGCCCTGGAGTTGCGGGTGTAGACGGAGTGGTCTGCAGTTGTGAGTATAGATGGAATGGTCTGGAGTTGTGAGCATAGACGGAGTGGCCTGAAGTTGTGGGTGTAGACGGAGTGGCCCTGGAGTTGTGGGTGTAAACGGAGTGGTCTGGAGTTGTGGTTGTAGACAGAGTGGCCTCGGAGTTGTGAGTGTAGATGGAGTGGTCTAGAGTTGTGGGTGTAGACGGAGTGGTCTAGAGTTGCGGGTGTAGACGGAGTGGTCTGCAGTTGTGAGTATAGATGGAATGGTCTGGAGTTGTGGGTGAAGATGAAGTGGTCTAGAGTTGCGGGTGTAGACGGAGTGGTCTAGAGTTGTGGGTGTAGACGGAGTGGCCCGAAGCTGTGGGTGTAGACAGAGTGGCCCAGAGTTGTGGGTGTAGACAGACCCTAGGGCAGGCGACCACCCTCTGTGCCTCGGTTTCCGCGCTGCTGGGTTGGGTTTGTAACGGGACCTGCCTGTAACTGTGGGATCGCTCAGGGTTGTGAGTGGATCCGAGTGGTCAGTGTCCATCAGTGTCACGTGCTGTGGTTAAAGGGCGCCTGTGAGGCTGTGGGACCCGCAGACAGACCGTGAGGCTGGCAGTGAAGGGACTGCTTCTCTGGAGACCTCCCACCCCAGGTCTGAGACGAGCGCCCGGATAGGCGGTGGGCAGCAGGCAATGAGCAAGAAGAGAGAAGGTGTTTAAAACCCTGCTTTAGGGACTTATCGCCGCAGTGGGACGTTTCATCAGAACGTCCTCCGACCCGGTGGTCTTGAGCCTAGAGGTCATGGCCATGGGGTGGGGACGCAGGGCCTGGGCCTCAGGGCTGCTCCTCAGACAGGGACAAGCCCATCGCCAAGGTGCCCACCCCAAGGGTGCTGGGTGACCGCCTCTGGGAGAGGTGGGCACAGGAGGACCTGGGCTGGTGTGTAGACTGGACCTGGGGCGGGGTGGGTGGCGGCGTCCTGTGCGGGGTCAGGAGGTGAGCAGCGGGCGCTGGGTGGGCCAGCGCCCCACGCTCAAGGGCAGGCTCCTTTCCCCATCTTCTAGGAGGAGGGCGTCTGGAACGAAGGGGCCAGCGGCCAGGCAGAGGAGCAGCTGCAGGCTGGGAGGCCGGGACCGGGTGGCCTTGTCAGAGGAGGCGGCCAGCCTGCAGGGGCGAGGAGGTCCAGGCCTCCCACAGCAGAAGCGAGCACGTGCGCTTTCTGATTGCACTGCCTTTAGACGCTCGCCTTTGTCTGAAGTGGGTCACGCAAAAGTCAGTGTGTCCTTAAGACTTGACACAGAGTGTCCAGCGAGTGCACGAACACAGCGGAGCCACGGCGTGTTACATTTTCTTTGAATTTGGTGGAATTCACAGACACAGCTCACTTTCTGATTAGCACCTGTGTGAGTTTCCCATGGCGGCTGTAACAGAGGACCACAGCCTAGTGGCTCAAAAGCAGAAACGGAGGCTGGGCGTCCTCTCGGCTAGTGGGGGCACCCTCACGCCCGGCCCGCGTCATCCGGCCCTGGCTCCTGCTTCCCTCTTGCTGTCCTGGCTTCTCACTCTGGGTCGCTCCCGAGAAGACATGTGTGGTCACACCCGCATGTGGAACCCGAGTCCTCTCCGCATGCAGGCGCTTTAGCGTCATCACACCTGCCAAGGCCCCAGTTCCAGGGCCTTTGGCCTGGTGTCCTTGTGGACTGCCCTGGCTACTCTTGAAAGGACTGTCGTGGGCTGGGGAGCAGCCATCTCACACCCTCCCCCCTGAGGTGACACTGTTGATCCTGCCTCTTGGTGTCCCCGCCCAGCGCTGGAGGAGAGGCCTCAGCAGTCCTGGGAAGATGAGCCTGGCTCGGGGTTCCCGGCCGGCGGATCGCTCGTGTTTACTTTTAGCTCCTTCGGCTCCTTTGGCCACGAGAAGAGCTGTAAGCAGGGACTTCCGTGGTGGTCCAGTGGTTAGGACTGCTCTTCCACTGCAGGGGGCCTGGGTCCATCCCTGATCGGGGAGCTAAGACCCTGCATGGTGCTCCGTGCGGCCTATAAATAAATAAATCATTAAAAAAAAAAGCTGTAGTCAGTCCTCAGAAGTATACTCAAACCACGGGCATGTTCGATTTTAACAAGCAAGTTTACCTGTGGTTTCTGGGGGTCCACCAGATTCAACCCTGAGACCGTGGACTCAAGGCAAAGAAAACGCCCAGTTTGCCCTTCCTGCTTTGTTCACTTCCTCCTCTCTGTCCCCAACCCTGTCATCAGATGATATCCCACGTGTGTCCTTCCTTGACTTTTTTTTTACACACACTGTGCTACATATATATCTTTCTCTCCATCTTATTTTTGTCCCTTACTGTGGTCTTGGCCACCCTTCTAGGACACTAGATAAGGAGCTAAACCTACTGATTAAAGAATCAAGACAGCAGGCGCTCTCCTGCCCTGCTTGTCGCATCTCCCGGGGCAGGCACCCCAGGTTCCGACTCCTCAGGCATTTCCCACTGTCTAAGCTGCTCTCATAAAGTCTGTGTGTTTGATTTCCCTGGAAGGTGCGGGGGCCCGGGCTCTCCCTCCGAGGCAGTGATGCTCCGGGGGCCCGGGCTCTCCCTCCGAGGCAGTGATGCTCCGGGGGCCCGGGCTCTCCCTCCGAGGCAGTGATGCTCCGGGGGCCCGGGCTCTCCCTCCGAGGCAGTGATGCTCCGGGGGCCCGGGCTCTCCCTCCGAGGCAGTGATGCTCCGGGGGCCCGGGCTCTCCCTCCGAGGCAGTGATGCCCTGTCGCCCTCCGTTTCCCTGCTCAGTCAATCCGCTGTGGTCACACCAGTGTCCACTGCTCACCCCTGTTCCTCGAGCGAGGTGCCCGAGCATGAGCCCTTTCCTGCACAGGCCTGTGGTACCCCTCTCGTGGTGGCCCCAGACTCCCGGGTCCGGCTTCCTGCCCCGCCCTGTTCTGGCCCCCATGGGACCTGCGTGCCCACAGGTGTCTGCGCTCAGGACCTCTCTTCCCGGTCTGGGCTCACTCCTGGTTCTCTGGAAGTGAATGCTCATGATAGCCAAGAAACCTCATCTGGATTTTTCCTTTGCTCTTGATTTTGAAAATTGCTTTTCAGTGAACTTTTACTTTAGCTGGGTATAGAATTCTACCGAGGAGTGTTTTCTCAGAATGTTGAAGCCGCTGCTGTAGTGCATGTGGCACTTTCCTGGCTCCAGCGGGAAGCAGATGCCCTAGTGATTCTCTGTGATCCGGCCCCAGGAGGCCCGCAGGAGCATCCCTTGTTCTCTGAGTTCTGAACTGTCAGAACATGATGACATGTTCTCATCATTGGTGGGTGAGGCAGCCCTGTTTGGCCTAGGCCTGGCATTTTTGTGTGTGCTTCTTCATTTTCTTTAAGTTCTGCATTCTCTCTGGAACTCCATTTATTTAGAGGCTGGAACTCAGGGGCTGACCTAATCCTCGATCCTCCTCCTCTTTTTGTTGATCTGCTTGATGTTTGCTCGAGGTGGCGCTAGCAGTAAAGAGCCTGCCTGCCAATGCAGGAGATATAGGAGATGCGAGTTCCATCCCTGTGTCAGGAAGATCCCCTGGAGGGGGAAATGGCAACCCACTACAGTATTCTTGCATGAAGAATCCCATGGACAGAGGAGTCTGGTGGGCTGTAGTCCATGGGGTCACAGAATCTGACACAACTGATCTCTGGTTCTTCTGCCTTTTTAAAATCCAGCTTGTACATGTGAAAGGTCTCAGTTTATGTACTGTTGAAGCCTAGATTGAAGCATTTTGAGCATTACCTTGCTAGCATGTGAAATGAACACAATTGTATAGTAGTTTGAACATTCTCTGGCATTGCCTTTCTTTGGGATTGTAATGAAAACTAACCTTTTCCAGTCCTGTGACCACTGCTGAGTTTTCCAAATTTGCTGACATAATGAGTGCAGCACTTGAACAGCACCATCTTTTAGGATTTTAAATAGCTCAGCTGGAATTCCATGACCCCCACTAGCTTTGTCCGTAGTGATGCTTCCTAAGGCCCACTTGGCTATAGATAATATTTGGAACGCTCTTAATACGAATTAAAAAGTGTTGATTGTGGAAAATATGTGACTACAGACAGAGTGAACGGAAGAATATAGTGAACGCCCAGGTACTCATCACTCACCTGTAGTGACCTGTGATGTCTGGCCTGCCTTTCTGGCCTCCTCTTGACTCTGCCTACGCCTCATGCCTGTTCTGTTGGAGCTTCTCGTTCTGTTTCGGGCGAATGTTAACAGGGCTGATCTGTGTCACTCTGTTTTCTATTTGTCCTGTTTTTTTCTTGGTGTTGCTGTTTTTCCTTTCTTGTTTTGGGTTAGTTGAGTGCATGCGTGTATGTGTGTACACACACAAAGGTCTGCACGTGTTTGCATCTGTGGGTGCGTGTACCAAGTGTGTGTCTAATAATACACACATATTTTCTAGTACTCCACCTTAATTCCTGCATTGACTTTTTTGGCTGTAGCTCTTTGCATTGTTTTTTAGTAGTCTAAAATACCTATCTCAACTTTTTGCCATCTGTTGAGAGTTAATTTTATAACACTTTAGATAAAATGTAAGAGTTGTGTATTATAACAGCAATAAAAGTTCTGTCTGTGCCGCCTTTGAGCTGTTTGTCATTTGTCTCACATCTGCGTATGCTCTGAGCCATGAAACATGATTACAGTTTTTGCTTTAAGAAGTCATATGTATTTTAAAGAGACTAAAAGAAGGAAAATCATATTTTAAAAATGTTTACCCAATATTCACTGTTTCTGTTGTGCTTCCTTCCTTCGTATAGATTTGACTTTCCACCTGGTATCATTTTTCTTCAGCTTGAAACGCTCCGTTAGCATCTCTTGCTTGTTGATGACAGATTCTCCCAGTTTGGGTTTATCTGAACCGCGCTCATCGTCGTTCCGCTTTAAAGGACCTTGCTGCTGGCTTGGAGTCCGGTTCCTCTTCCCGGCCCTCTGACTGGTCCGCTCCGTCTTCTGGTGGATTCAGCCGTCGTAAGCGCCCGTGTATCACGTGGTGACACTGTCGCCGGCTCTTGTCTGTGCTTTTGACTCCCAGCGCTTGGACTGTGATGTCGTTGGGAAGGTTTTCTCTGAATTTATCTTGTTCAGGGTTTGTTGAGCTTCTTAGATAAATAAGTCTATAATTTCTTTTTACCAAATTTGGGGAGGATTTGGTCAGGTTTGTTCAGATGCTGTTCCCGCCCCGTTTCTTCCCTCCCCCTGGTGCTTGTATTACATGTTTGTTATTGTCTCCCAGGGCACTCAGGCCTGGTTCTAATTTTAAAATTTTTTGTTTCTTTTTCATCTCTTTTTTCTTCCATCTGCAATCCAAATTAAGTCCATTTCGATGAGTTGTAAAATTACTGTAGTTTTTGCTTCTTTTTTTTTAATAGTTTCCATTTCTCTACTGAAATAGGCCACCTGTTTACTGTGGCTGTATCTCCCAGTAAATCCTTGAACACACTCTATTAGCTGCTTTAAAGTCCGGGCCTGTAATTTCAGCTCTCGGGTTATCTCAGGATCAGTTCCCCCTGGCCTCTTTGTCTCTTGACTGTGGGTCATGCCTTCCTGTTTCTCTGAGCCTCTAGTAAGAGGTTGTGCGCTGGGCATCGCAGATGATCCACAGGAGTGGCTCCCTGTCCTGCAGAGCGTTGGTTTTGTTCCGGGAGTTGACTTGTGGGGACTGAGACGGCTCCGCCGTGGTCTCTGGGGTGCTGGGACCGCTGGCCCCTCTCGGTCTCCCGTCCCCGGGGGGCTCAGGGCTCCCCAGGGTCTGGCAGAGTTTACCCCTTGGATTCGGGGCCTCCTTCTCCCCAGCTCCCTCCTGTCTGAGATGCTGAGACGCCCCTCTCTCTGCAGCCGCCCACGTGCCCGACTCGGTCCTGTGCCCGAAGCTGGAGGAACGTGGTGTCCGGTTGAGCCCTGGACGTGCCCAGACCCTAGCACCCTTCCGCACCCCACGCGGCCCTCTCCCTGCGGGGAATGGCACCCCCAGCGTCCGCCCACCCCCTCGCGCTTGGCCCCCACGGGTGGTCGGGTTCTGTATCATGCCCCCGGCCGGGCCAGGAGGATGTGTGAGGCTCTGCCTTCACCAGGGGACCTGCTGGGCTGGGTGTTGCCCTTGGGGCTGACCTGTTGCTGGTCTGGAGAAGCGGGTAGCCAGGGAGTGACCACTCTGGCCTAACAGAAAGCCCTTCGTTAGCAGTCCGGGCCGGGTGGATGCCTGCCTGGGGTGCAGACGGTGCGGTGAGCGCGGAGGCCCTGTGCGCCCCTCGCTGTCCCCCTCCGGCGAGGTCACCGAGGGTCAGGAAGGCATCTGTCCACTGACCTCTGACGGGTCGGTCCTGCTGTTGTGGGCTGAGAGGCCTAGCCCAGATCACCGCCCTGGGTACCCGCTCTTCACCCACCCTGCTGTCAAGCTCGGCCTCAGCAGACTGCCTTTCTGTGCCAGTTTCTGCCTGTAAAGCATGGTTAATGCTGAGACTGCTGTGAGGACGAGCCTGGAGAGCGAGTGTGAGACTCTGGGGGCTGTGTGGCCTGTGGGACGTTGCTGGTGCCCTTAGCTGGCTGCTCTGAGTGGGTGGGCACCCGTGGGCGCATCTGCATCTAGCCCCTACTCCATGCCAGCCTGTGGCCCCGCGGAGCCCGGCCTGGGACACATTTTACCTGGAGGTACTTGGGCAGCATGAGGTGCCCAGACCGCCTTCCGCCCTCGAGACCTGGAGCCCGGCCCAGAGAGATCGGCCTGTGGAACCAGGCAGCCCTGTCCGCTCCGCACCACGGGGGTGAGCGGTGGGGTCAGGGGGAGGCCCCTGAGCCCCAAGGCGTGCGTTTCCCATGGCCGTTGCAACAAAGTACTGCCAACTGGGGGCCTCAGCGGTGGAGATTTATTCTCCCTCTTCTGGATGCAGATGTCCCCTGGAGGTGTGGGCAGGGCCCGCCGCGCCCTCCGCAGGCTCCTGGGGCCCCAGTCTGCGTCTCCGTCTTCTCGTGGCCTCCCCGAGTCCCCTGCCCCCTGCCCCCCTCTTACATGGACACGTGTGATGGCGCTGAGGCCCGTGGGTAACCAGCACGGTCTCCTCCTCTCCGAATCTGTCCGCAGGCCCATCTGCAGGGCCCTTTCCCGACCGAGGCACTTCCAGGCTCTGGGCATTAAGACCTCACGTCTTTGGGGCCACCGTCAGCCCAGCACACCCGGCCTGGACCTGGGACGTGAGGCACCCTGTGGGTGGGGGCGGAGGAGGGTGGAGACACGCCTCCTGCCACCTGCCCTGCTGTGGCCCTGCCTCCTGGGTGGGCTCCCGTGGGCACCAGGGACCCTGTGTTTCCCTGAGGGCGCCAGAGACAGACGCAGGCCACAGAAGCCTCCCATCCGCCCTGCTGAAGAAAGCGGAGTCAGGACGGTGCGGCGCTCCGCAGCTTTTCCTTGTGCCCTGAGGCGGGTGACCAGATTTGCAGGCGAGGGGCAGTGTCCTGTAGGAGGCCTGAAACGGGGCCCTCTTGTTGTGAGGGGTGCTCTGTGGGGCGCTGGGTGAGCGAGGGGCTGGGCCAGGCAGGGATGCAGTGAAGCCGGGCCAGGCAGCAGGTGGGCGCAGGGCGTGGCCGGGCCTCCTGTCGGGCCTGTGGGCAGGGGGCAGGGGCGACGGGGCAGCCGGGCGCTGGCAGGCGGACGCTGGGCGGGACTGAGAGCTGCCGCCTGGCCAGGCAGAAACAGCCTCGTCTGTCCCTTTGTAGTTAGATTTGTCAGATAAAACCTGCTGGGCAGTATTTGGGGCCTACTTTGACTAAAAAGTTATTTGTATTTTTATCTGAAATTCAAATTTAACTGAATGTCCTTTATTTTTATTTGCTAAACCCAGTAACTTAATTTATATCCTCCCTTCGCCAGGTTTAAACACCACAAACAGAAATAAATACCAAGCACAGATAAAAAGGGAACGTCAAAGAATAATGGGAAGGGAAAAGAGATGGTTTAACCTCCAGTAGTTCAAGATTATTGAGCCAGATTTTGTTTCTGGAGTCAGAAATAGCCCCGCAGTCCCGTCAGCTGTAGATCCTGAAACGCCGTGGCTTCGGCTCGTCCGGCTTGCTTTTCCCCAGCCGGTTACTGCCAGGCTGGTGCCCCGAGCCAGCCGGGAGCTGGTGGGTGGGGTCTGCCTGCCGACGGCTGGAGTAGGTCAGCACCCACTTTTGGACCCGCCTTCCACTCAGGCCTGGCTGTGGGGGGCCGGGTGGGAGCGAGGGGGCTCCTGGTTGGCGTGCTGCTTCTGGACAGTCAGGGCTTCTGGGTTCACGGCCTCCATGTGACACGTGGACCCGAGCTGATGTTTCTGCTGCTTCTTACAACTGTCATGTGGTGGGTGGGCAGGCTTGAGGAGGACTCGAGGAGGAACGGGGGCAGACTGAGCCAAGGAGCGGCGGAGGGAGGTGAGGGGGTAGGTTCCGGAAAGAGCGGTTTTTCAAATGGGCTCCGGGCTGCGGGGGCCCTCCTGTGTGTCCCCCCACGTCCGCGTGTGGTCGCATCGGCCTGTTGAGCTGTTTTGTCCCTTGGGGTGGCTGGCCCCGGAGGGCGGGCCGTCCCTGGTCCCCTGATTGTGCCTGTCTCCCTACTGCTGCCGCGGGGGCCCCCGGCCGGCTACTGGGTGGACGAATGAGTGAGCGCGCAGGCTGGTCACGGGTGCTGACGCTGGACCTGCTCGGCTGGGCACTGAGGCTTGGGCAGGGCCCTGGGAGCATCTGGGGGGGCAGGGTGGCATGGGGCGGGGCCAGCAGTGTGATCTCCTGCAGGTGCCAGCAGCCCCCGCCCGGCCATCCCCGCCTGTCCCCGCCCCCACCCTGGCCGGGATCACCCCTGCCGTTTCCCAGCTGGATGTCTGGCTGCCTGCCTTTAATTGAGACCTTTATGAAATTCCTTTGTGTGTAGAGAGTGTTCTTGTGACATGAGTCAAAGACTTACTCCAGAGTGCACGCATCCCAGTGTCTCCATTATCCCAGCACACTGGAGCACAGCGCCCAGGGCTAGCAGAGGGTCCCTGGTCCACAGTGAAGCCCATGTGCGCGATGCCCAGGGGTTGCAGAGGGTCCCTGGTCCACAGTGAAGCCCATGTGCTCGGGAGCGCGATGCCCAGGGGTAGCAGAGGTTCCCTGGTCCACAGTGAAGCCCATGTGCGCAGGGGGGGGCCTCTGGACCTGGGCGCCTGGCCGCAGCATGGGATCTTCGTGTCCTCCGAGCTGCAGGGGTCTGGCCCCTCAGTGCCTATGCCAGCCCAACCGGAGGCACCTGCTCGTCAGAGGGCTTAGGTTTAAAAAATAAATTTTTTTTAACTTAAATTTTTTTGTTGAGGCACAGTTAATTTGCAGTGTCTTACACCTTTATTTTTTTCTTTTAGATGAGAGAGATCGCAAACATTTGCTTCTCTTCATTGGTTATCATGTGGATTGTTCACGATGTAAACTTTATATAGCATTAGAGTCACTCAGAAAGATGTAATCCAGTAATACATCTGAGCCAGTAACATGGACCTTTGTGATTTAAAACAGTGTCTTTTCTGCTAAGTCTAGACTCTCTTCTCCACTTGGAGAAAAGGCAGAGGGCTGGCGAGCGGGGCTGCTTGGGCGAGGCCTGGCGTAGCAGGGGCGCCAGGGACGGTGATGAAATATTCAGGCCGCCCGGGAGGTGTCTGGTTCCTGGGCCCTTCTGCTCTGCGCGCGTCGGGTGCCGCACGGCGGTGTAGCTGAGCTGCGCTCGCCCGTCCCACAGAGGGAAGAGAGAACAGGGTATAAGACGGCCCGTGGTGTCTTCTCGTGGAGGAAGATGGAGCTGAATGAGTTTAAAGCTGGTGTCCTAGCCTTTCTTTAGGCGGTACGTATGGCATCAGCATCACTGTACGTCTTCAACTTTACATTATTTTTGGAGTTCCATGTCCTTTTCACATTATTAGACCGTGAGTAGTAATTGTGTACATTTTCCTGAGGCGTTTTGTATTCTTAACTCTGCCAGTCTTTCATTTCCTCTCTCTCTTAGTTTTTTCTCCTCTTTCCTAGTTGTTTATATTTGCTGTATCTCCTAATTCTGAGAGCTACTTCGCTGTTTCATGTTTTTCTTTTTTTAATTTGAGGGATAATTGCTTTACAGAACTTTGTTGTTTTCTGCCAAGTACTGTCATGAATCAGGCATAGATACACACACACCTCTCCATCCCTCGTGGACGTGTGGCTGCCTGGTGTGACCTGGCTCTTGCTGAGCTGAGATGGATGTGCCCCCCGAGGACAGAGCCAGGGCTTCTGCTCCGCATCTCTGCAGCCTGGCCTCTTGGTATCTCTGGGCTTAAAGTGTTAAAACCTTAAAAACTGACATTTAAAAAGAACCCCCACAAAAAACCCTGCATAATAACCAATTGCAAAGCTGGAACGTTTTATATGTTGCACTCTGTTCAGTCCATCATAAATTATTCAACAACCATGCATCCCAATAATCTGGGGAGCTGCTGACCTGCTTCCTGAACTTAATGTTCAAATCTGGGAGGTGAAGCACTCTAGGAATTGAGACAGGCCGTTTGAGAAGCAGGTAGATAATTTTTGTTAGCAGGAATGCTTCAGGGGAGGCCAGCTTCTACACTGGCATTTGCTTGCATGCTAATGTAAAAGGAGGGGGCAGCCAGGGTCTGGTTAAGAGCCCAAACTGAAGTCAGTCCGCCCGAGTTGAATCCTAACTCTTGTCTTTGGTCATGGTTGTAGGCGAGGAGCCCGAGCCTCGGTTTCTTCTTCTGTGAAATGGGACTGTTGAGACACCGATTGACCAGGTCGTCATCCGATAGTAATCATTTTTATTAGCCGATTTTCCCCATTTCCAGTTAGTTTATCTCTGGTTTATGCAGCATGATTCCCTTAATCATCTCATCACAGATGAGATTTGAGGGGAAAAATGCTTAATCAATGCATTGCTGCTTAGAAATCAACATCGTGCTGTTTTGTGTGTGTTTGCAGCGGGAATGGGGACGAATCAAGTGACAGCATTCATGGATTGGATTCAGTTCAGTCACTCAGTCGTGTCCGACCCTTTGCGACCCCACAGACTGCAGCACGCAGGCCTCCCTGTCCTTCACCAACTCCTGGAGCTTGCTCAAACTCATGTCCATCGAGTCGGTGATGCCATCCAACCATGTCATCCTCTGTTGCCCCCTTCTCCTCCTGCCTTCTGTCTTTCCCAGCATCAGGGTCTTTCCCAGTGAGTCAGTTCTTCCCATCGGGTGGCCAAAGTATTGGAGTTTCAGCTTCAGCATCAGCCCTTCCAATGAATATTCAGGACTGATTTCCTTTAGGATGGACTGGTTGGATCTTCTTGCAGTCCAAGGGACTCTCAAGAGTCTTCTCCAACACCACAGTTGAAAAGCATCAGTTCTTCGGTGCGCAGCTTTCTTTATAGTCCAACTCTCACATCCATACATGACCACTGGAAAAACCATAGCCTTGACTAGACGGACCTTTGTCAGCAAAGTTATGTCTCTGCTTTTTAATATGCTGTCTAGGTTTTCTTCCAAAGAGCAAGTGTCTTTTAATTGCATGGTAGCAGTCACCATCTACAGTGATTTTGGAGCCCCAAAAAATGAAGTCTGTCACTGTTTCCATTGTTTCTCCATCTATTTCCCATGAAGTGATAGGACTAGATGCCATGATCTTAGTTTTCTGAATGTTGAGTTTTAAGCCAACTTTTTCATTCTCCTCTTTCACTTTCATCAAGAGGCTCTTTAGTTCCTCTTCACGTTCTGCCATAAGGGTGGTGTCATCTGCATATCTGAGGTTATTGATATTTCTCCCAGCAATGTTGATTCCAGCTTGTGCTTCATCCAGTCCAGTGTTTCTCTGCATATAAGTTAAATAAGCAGGGTGACAATATACAGCCTTGCGGTACTCCTTTCCCAATTTGGAGGTTGGCCTTGGGGTGATGGCTGGGTGCGGTGCGGAGGACCAAGCTCGCCGTCACGATGCTCGGTGGCCTCGGAGCATGCACATCCGGGTCACTCGTGGCCACTGGTGGGCCTCACGACCTTGCTGGCTGGCGCCAGAGGCCTTCTTTGCTGCGTGGTTTCTAAGGGCAGCTCACCGCCTGGCAGCTGACCTTCCTTGGAGCAAGTGAGGGAGGGGTGAGCAGGGGAGCCTTTGAAAGCGACCTCTCCTCATGTCGGCATGTTCGGTTGGTTGAAGGGGACCCTGTTGGGGCCTGCCCTTGGGGGAGGGAACTGGCAAGAGTGGGCAACCGGGCGCAGGGTCACTGGGGCCTCTGGGAGGCCTGTGTCTGTGTGCAGCCCGTGGCCTCAGTGACCCATGCCTCCCACAGGCAAGACCCACGCCCCCCAAGACTCTCACAGGAGGCTCCCCAGTGGTGGTCCCCTGAGTGCTGTGCCGGGGGTGCCCTCCTCTCCATCACAGAGCTGAACTGAGGAGACCGGCGCTCAGCCCCTGCCCCTCAGCAGTAGGCAGTGTTGGGACAGACGCGGGATGACCCCATAGACGCTCCTCAAAAGCGACGTGCAGGCGTCCCGGGCACGGCCCCGACAAGCTGGAAGCTCCCTGATCCGAAGGTCCGGGGACACTGGCTCTAGCTCCACCTTCCCGCTTCAGGAGGATGGCACACGCTTGCCTGCTGCCCCGGGTGCGGGGGCCCAGCGCCTTGGGGGCTGGACTCTGCTGTCCTCAGAACTTGCTGTCAGGTTCTCGTCCTTCGTGCAAGACTTTTCCCTCTGAAGGTTTGGGGGGACTTTTTCACTTTTCCTGCTTAGCAGGGTGAGTGCTTTTTCACTTATCCTTCACTTTTTCACTTGATGGCCCTTTGAATTGGAAGGTTCTTGTCTATCTGTAGCTCTGGGAAATGGTCCATTAATTTTTGAACCAACTAGGCAAGCAGGTGTTATTGGGCAAACTTTGACCACCACTAATGAACTCAGTCCGTCCCTCCACCCACCCGCTCTCCACCCCCTGCTCACCCATCCTCCCGTCCCGTCTGTCCACCCACCTATCCATCCACTCCTCCATCCCCCGTCCATCCCTCTATCCACACATCCATCTCTTCATCCGTCTCCCCATCCGTCTTCTCATCCTCCGTCCGTTCCTCTGTCCCCCATCCACCATACGTCTGTCTATTCATCCTCCCATCCATCCCTCCATCCCCCGTCCATCCCTCCATTTATTCTTCCGTTCTGCCATCAGTCCTCCCGTCTGTTCTTCCCCATCCATTCCCACGTCCTCCCCAGCCATCCATATATCCCTCCATTCTCCAGTCCACCTCCCCATTCCCCATCTGTCCTTCCCTCCACCCGTCCACCCGTAACTGGAGCGGTGTTCCCTGGCGCTGTGGTAACCAGCTGCTTGTGCAGAAGCAGCCTGGTTGCAGACACTCCTGGAGATTTGGCATAACCTGTGGCTTGGGACTTGTAATGAACTGCCGAGCTTATCTCTGTCTGAGCCTGGTGGCCTGTGTTTCCTGAGTTTGTGGGGGGCGGGGGTGGGGATGGGGGTGGGGTGGGGCGGCGGGGTCTTCTCTTTCTTTTAACCACTGTAGGATCCCTCTGCTATTTCTTACACTTGCTTTCTCTCCTTTCCCACTGTGTTGTTTTTTTTTTTTTAAGTCAAATGAGGTCAAACATCCCACCAAAAGCTAAAGTCTGGCTTCGATTTCAACTCCTTCTAAGGTTCTCCAGAGATAATTTTGTGTTCCCACGTAATCTACAATTTAAGTCACCCAACCCCAAACACACACTGCACGTTTGGGAAACCCTCCCAGGCTGCCTTACGGACGGCGCAGGGACAGAGAGCGGAGAGGGCTGCTCGTCCTCTGCTTCCCTCCGCAGGCGCCCCGGACCCGTCCTCTCAGCCTCTCCTTTTCCTGCGGCGCCCTGCTCCGCTGTGGACACGGCCCTGGACTGTCCTCCCGCCCTGGGTTGTCTGTGGGTTTTTGCAGACTCTTTGCATGGTTGTTCCTTGTTTGTGATAACCTTTGCTTGAGGCTGCATCTCTTTTGTTTTGTTTTGCTTTTTGCAGGGCAAATTATTTATTTACAAAGTATGCTGCTGCTGCTGCTGCTAAGTCGCTTCAGTCGTGTCCGACTCTGTGCGACCCCACAGACGGCCGCCCACCAGGCTCCGCTGTCCCTGGGATTCTCCAGGCAAGAACACTGGAGTAGGTTGCCATCCCTTTCTCCAATGCATGAAAGGGAAAAGTGAAAGGGAAGTCGCTCAGTCGTGTCTGACCCCTAGCGACCCCGTGGCCTGCAGCCCCCCCGGCTCCTCTGTCCATGGGATCCTCCAGGCGAGAGGACTGGAGTGGGGCGCCATTGCCTTCTCCGATAGTTGATGTACAAAATCATGTGAGTTACAGGTGTACAATATAGTGAGTCACAATTTTAAAGGTACTATTCCATTTATAGTTATTATAAAATATTGGTTATATTCCCTGTGCTGTACAGTATATCTTTGTAGTTTATTTTATACATAACAGTTTGTACATCCTAATCCTCCACCTCTATGTTGCCCCTTCACATTCCTCTCCTCACTAGTAACCACTATTTTATTCTCTGTGTCTGCTTCTTTTTTGTTATAATCACAGGTTATTGTATTTTTTAGATTCCACATATAGTGATATTATAATATAAATGGTATTCCGCATGTAAGTGATAAGTATTTGTCTTTCTCTAACTTATTTCACTTACATAATACCCTCCAAATCCATCCATGTTGTTGCAAATGGCCAGATTTCACTCTTTTTTAATGACTGAGTAGTGTTCCATTGCGTGTACTGACCACATCTTCCTTATCTATTTGTCTGTTGTTGGACACTTACTTTGCTTCCATGTTCTGGCTACTGTAAATAATGCTGCTGTGAACATTGGGGTGCCTGTATCTTTTTGAGTTTGAGTTTTTTTTTGGGGGGGGTATATACCCAGGAGTGGTATTGATAGATCATATGATAGTTCAATTTTTAGTTTTTTGAGCAGCCTCCATACTGGTTTCCACAGTGACTGCACCGGTTTACATCCTGACCAACAGTGTGTGAGGTTTCCCTTTTCTCCACATCTTTGCCAACATTTGTCATTCGTGTTCTTTTTCTATGATGGCCATTCTGACAGGTGTGAGGTGGTACCTCACTGTGGTTTTGATTTGCATTTCCCTGATGACCAGTGATGTTGAGCATCTTTTCTTGTGCCTGTTGGCCATCTGCACTTCTTCTTTGGAAAAATGTCTATTCAGTTCTTCTACCCGCTTTTTTAATCAGATTTTTTTTTGATGTTAAGTTGTATTAGCTATTTGTGTATTTTGGATATTAACCCCTTACTGGTCATATCATTTGCAAATACTTTCTCCCATTCAGTAGGTTATCTTTTCATTTTGTCGATAGTTTCCTTTGCTGTGCAAAAGCTTCTAAATTTAATTAGGCTCCATTTGTTTATTTTTACTTTTATTTCCTTTGCTAAGGAAATGGGTTAAAAATATCGCTATGATTTATGTCAAAGAGTGTTCTGCGTATGTTTTCATGTAGGAGTGTTTTGGTTTCTGGCCTTACCTTTAGGGTTTTAATCCTTTTTGAGTTTATTTTTGTATGTGGTGTTAGAGAACGTACTAATTTTATCCATTCACGTGAAGCTCTCCAGTTGTCTCAGCACTGCTGACAGGATTCTTTTCTCCACTGTATACTCTTTCCCCCTTTGTTGTAGATTAGTTGACCATGAGTGTGTGTGGTTGTTTCTGGGCTCACGGTTCTGCTCCATTGATCTATGTGTTGGTTTTCGTGCCAGTGCCACGCTGTTTTGATTCCTGTAGCTTTGCAGTGTAGTCTGAAGTCAGGGCGTGTGATTCCTCCAGCTCTCTTCTACTTCCTCAGAATTGTTTTGGGTATTCAGGGTCTTTTGTGTTTCAATAGAAAATTTAAACTTGTTTTATTTCTGTGAAAAATGGCTTTGGCATTTTAAGAGGGATTGCGTTGAAACTGTAGATTACTTTGTGTAGAGTGGACATTTTAACAGTGTTAATTCTTCCAGTCTGTGAACATGGTATATATTTCCATCTGTTTGTGTTGTCTTCCATTTCTTTCACTGGTGTCTTATATTTTTCTGAGTATAGGTCTTTTCCTCCTTAGGTGGGTTTATTCATAACTATTTTATTCCTTCTGATGTGATGGTAAATGCGATTGTTTCCTTAGTTTCTCTTTCTGATAGTTCATTGTTGGTGAATATAAATGCAATAGGTTTCTGTGTATTAATTTTGTATCCTGCAACTTTATCAAATCATTGATGAGCTCTAGTAGTTTTCTGGTGGTGTCTTTAGAATTTTCTCAGTATAGTATCATATCATCTGCAAAGTTTTACTTCTTCCTTTCCAGTTTGGATTCCTTTTCTTTCTTTTTCTTTTCTGATCGCTGTGGCTAGGACTTCCAAGACTGTGTTGAATAAAAGTGGTGAGAGTGGGCATCCTTGTCTTGCTCCTGATCTTAGAGGGAATGCTTTCAGCTTTTCACCACTGAGTACGATCTTAGCTGTGAATTTGTCATATATGACCTTTATTATGTTGAGGTAGATTCTCTCTATGCCTACTTTCTGGAGAGTTTTTTTTTTTAATCATAAATGGATGTTGAATTTTGTCAGAAGCTTTTTCTGTGCCTATGGAGATTATCATATTGTTTTTATTCTTCAGTTTGTTAATGTGGTCTATCACAATGATTGATTTGCAGATTCGGAAAGATCCTGGCATCCTTGGGATAAATCCCACTTGATCACGGTGTACGATCCCTTCTAATGTGTTGTTGGATTCAGTTTGCTAATATTTTGTTGAGGATTTTTGCATCTGTATTCATCAGTGATACTGGCCTTTAATTTTTTATTCTTGTGATATATTTGTCTGATTTTGGTATCAGGGTGGTGCTGGCTTCATAGAATGAATCCACAAGTGTTCCTTTCTCTGCAGTTGAAAATGCATCTGTGTGACTCTCCACTTGTCCTGATCGGGGTCTCGAGAGTCTTTCTGGGAGCCCCCAGTTGTGTTGGCAACACCCCCACCCCTCCGCTATGCGACTGAGGAGGTGGCGGGCCAATCATGGAGAGAGGGTGGATTTGGGGAAGAGGGTTTGTTTTGACTGTTGAGTTTGTGGTGCCCTTGAGCTTGCCCAAGAGTTGTGGGTGGAGATCAGAAGGTGGGAGACCCTGCCTGGGGTGGGTGTGATTGCCGGGGGAGGGGAGAGAAGCCACGTGGAGGTGCCTAGGGGGACGTGCACGTGCTGAATCCGCTGAGCAGTTGGGGGAGAGGACCGAGCGCGTCTGCCGGGCCGGCTCGTGTGGTCCTTGGTGGCCGGTGTGAGGGGTGTTGGGAGGCACCAGGGGCTGCTGAGAAGCTGTCCGGGGGAGTGGCCACATGGCCCTGGGGAAGGAGGCGTTTACTCCGTTCATGTTTGGAGAGGTTTGGGTATTTTCAGACCCTGGCAGGCGGTGTCCGTCCCCCCACCCCGAGGTGGTGGGGATGGCGTTGAGGGTCCAGGGGAGATGCTGGCCTGAGGAGAGGGGGAGGGTTGGCACTGCTGGGGGAGGGCTGGTCGGGGCGGGGTGGGCTGGTGGTGTTTGTCTTCTCGGTAAAGGGAGAGACGGGCTGCAGGGAGGGGAGAGCCGGCCCCCGGGTGGGTTTGGGTGGTCGTGAATGGCTGGGGGAGAGTATCGGGGTTGACGGGGTGCTGAGGGCCCTGGGGCTGTGAGTGTGACTTGGGAGAGGGGCCCCGAGGCGTGCTGTGGAGAAAGCCCGGTCACCCCCATGCGGTCCCTGGGTGGGGGCAGAGAACACGGGGGGCAGGAGCATTCCCGGGCTAACGACCAGTGGACTGGAGTGGGTGCGGGTGGGAGAGGCGGGGCGGCTGGGGGGGACCGTGCAGTGGGGTCTCCGGGGTGCAGGATCAGCGTGAGGCCAGGGAGGAGCAGGTGGACATGCATGACCTTGAGCGGGGCTGCTGGCGTGAGGAGAGGTGTGGAGAAGGCCCAGGGTGGGGCATCGGGGGATGGGAGGTGCCGGGGACAAGGGTCAGTGAGGCAGGGTGGGGGCGACGGCCCAGAGGGCACGCGGGGTGGCCGAGGCTCTGCCGGGGGACTTGGTGGGTGGGTGGGCAGAGGGGAAGGGTCGTGTTTGGGCGTCAGCGTGCAGAGAGAGATGACAGGCGGCTGAGAGCTCGGGAAACGGGGTTGGCACTGAGGAGAGAGTTCAGCAAGCAGTCAGGCCTCGGGGTCACCCACGTGGGGGCTTTGAGTTCAGAGAGGAAATGAGTCCTCAGGGAGAGGGGACAGGGACGGGGAGCTGGCAGCAGCGATCTGCAGGGAGCGCGGCCGGGGGTGCTGCCTCCCGGGTCCCCTGGGAGCTGCTGGCAGGGCTGCAGACACCCTCAGAAGCTGCTGCTATCGGGGCCTCTGGTTCCTCGTCCCCTGCCCAGGGCTCTTCGCAGGAAGGGACCGTTCCCTCCTGACAGCCCTGTGTCTGGCCCCGTCCAGCGCGTAGCAGGCTCCTGGTGACACCGATGAACAGGTGACAGGCCTTACTGACATTGGCGGGCGGTAAGTCAGAGGCAGGCCGTGGAAAAGGGGCCCTTTCAGGACGAAAGCTGGGCGAGGGCGCTGCTGGCTGGTGGCGGTGCGTGGCCTTGACGAGCGCAGCCGCCTGGTCCTCCCGGGTAGTTCGGGCCCCGCGGCTCGGGGAGGCACGTGAGCTGGAGTGGCCGTGGAGCAGGGCTGGAATGGACTGGGGGACGAGGCGGCTGGGCGCAGGGCGGTCAGCGTGCATCTGGTGTGTCTCCGGGGGTGTGTATGTCCCCGAGGGGTGTCTGGGGGAGGCGGTGCCTGGCGGGTGTTGATGTCAGCAGCCAGGGTGGTTGTTGGAGCTCCCTGCTGGGAAAGGGTGGCGTTGGGGGTGGGTTTGAGGTGCAGGGGTCTGCTGGTGGTCTCCTTCCAGCATGGCTCCTCTTCCTCTAGGAAGCCCTTTGTGTGGGGATGGGGAAGCCCACAACAGCAGGTTCAAGCCCACTTCTGATGCTGAGCAGTTCTGCAGCTGAAGACAAGTTACTTCTTTGTGCCTCTCTTTCCTCATCTGCAAAATGGGAATAGCAGTCATACCTACCTCAGAGTGACATCTTACACACACGCCTTCCCAACTATAAAGTCCCCAGAACAGAGCTGCCAGGAGTCCAGAATCAGTGCCTCCCGGAGGCCCCCGGAGGCCCACCCCCCACCTTCCAGGCCCAGCGCTCTGCTCTCTGCTGCCCTCATCAAGGCCTCTCTCTGACTCCCACCTCCTGCCTCCCTCTGATGAGGACCCTGTGGTCATGTCCTCCCCCACCCCGTGAATCCAGGGGGACCTCCCATCCCGGGACCCTTCCCCTCATCACATCTGCAGGGTCCCCTTGGCCACGTGAGGTGACGGGTTCCAGGGATCCGGATGTGGGCAGCTCTGGGGCCTTTTTCAGCCCACACCCCTTCAGGAGACCCAGTGGGAAGAGTGAAGCACAGCGCCTGGCAGACTTTAATATACACATTTTCAGTGATGGGATATTAATTCCAGTCATCATATCTAAATGATTAATTTGGCATCACTTAGATATTAAATAATATGGTAGTTTAGAAATAAATTATTCTTTGTTCATCTTAAAATAATTAAACATACATCCTGCAGACTGTTGTTCTCTCATCCTTGAAGCTGCGCTTGTGGTCGTATGATAATATGCTTTCCATTTTGTCCAGTTCTTTCACTTTTTTGGTGTGGATGCATCAGTTACTTTGTGTTAGGCTTCTGTTACTGGAAACTGTTTCCCAAGACCTGAGAATTTCTTCTGACAATGTTAAAACAATTGTTTAAAAAACATACACTCTTTAAAAAAACACGTTCTATTATATCTTGGATCTTCACAGTATAATTTACTCAGTGTGTTGGTTTTGGAAGTGACCTTTAAAGGGTTTTGTGAGGAGAGGGGTCCTCCCAGTGGGCCTGACGGCCGTCCTCCGAGAGGCCCACGTGCGGGGCTGGCCCTGGGCTGGCGTCCAGGAGCTGGGGTGTCGGGAGGGCCCCCAGCACCCCCATGGATGGGGGCTCCCTGTGCCTCCCTGCTGCATCTGTGCTCACACCCTCCTGTCTGGGGCTGGAGTTCTGTGTGCGCCCAGCAGAGGGGCCCTCGGGGCCAGCCCCCAGTAAGAACCCCGGCTCTGAGTCTGTGACGGGCTTCCCCGGGGACACGTGTCTCTGTGGGTCCGTGTGTGTCCTCGGGACGGGGTTCTGGAAGCTGAGGCCCGTCTCCCCTGGACCCCACCCCCCTGCCCCACTGGACCTTCTCCCATCGCTGGTTCTGCTTCGCAGCTCCTCGCTGTGATGGATCAGAGCACAGAGGAGATTGTGCCCAGTCCTGCGTGTCCTCCTGCTGGAACCAGGGTGGCCTTGGGGACCCCGGCCCGGGTTTGTTTCTGGTGACGGCCAGTCTTTCCATCGTGCAGTTGCCCCCCCGGGACAGTTAAGTACAGATTGCTGTGCTCTCCTCGGCCAGCCCGTCTGCTCGTCTGCTCCAGCGGGTAGCCTCCATCCTGCAGTACTTGTTTCAGACTGGCCTGTTTCCTCCACACCTCACCTTGTTCAAAATCAATTACTCAGGAGGGGGCGGCGGATGTGAGAGCAAACAAGCCCACGCCCTTTCCTGGGGGTGGACTTAGTGTGGAGGGCAGTTGTCATCAAAGGGAGGCTGGACTAGGGACGGCCACTCCGCCCTGGGCTCTGCAACCCCCCGAGGGCGGGGCAGGGGCCCACCTGAGCCGTGCGGTCCCGGGGTGCGCCTCTCGGCGTCCAGACCCGAGGGGCAGGTTCTGCTGGAGTCTGAGCCCCTCGGACCGGGGGTGGGGGTCGGAAGGACAGCAGGCCTGCGCGTTGCCCCGGGGCGGCCGCGCTGTGAGCTGCCCGTTCGTGTTTAAGCAAGCACGCCGCGCGGGGTGCAGTCTTCAGCAACCAGCTCTTTCTTCTTCCTCCCCAGGGCGCCCCTCCGAGGAGACAGCCTCGCGCCATGGGCCGGCCAGCGGGGTGAGCGATGCGCCGGGCGCGGCGGACATGTTCCGAGCGGGGGACCCGGCGCCCGCGCGCCTGCGCCCCGTGGAGGTGGCCCGGGGCCGCGCCGGCTACGGCTTCACGCTCTCGGGCCAGGCGCCCTGCGTGCTCAGCTGCGTCCTCAGGGGCAGCCCTGCCGACCTCGTGGGCCTCCGCGCCGGCGACCAGATCCTGGCCGTCAACGAGATCAACGTGAAGAAGGCGTCCCACGAAGACGTGGTGAAGTTGATCGGGAAATGCTCTGGGGTGCTGCACATGGTGGTCGCGGAGGGCGGCGGCCGCCCGGAGTCCTGCTCCAGTGACGAGGAGGGCGGCGTTTACGAAGGGAAGGGCTGGCTGAAGCCCAGGCTCGACTCCAAGGCCTTAGGAATAAACAGGGCAGAGAGAGTCGTTGAGGAAATGCAGTCGGGAGGGATTTTCAGCATGATCTTTGAGAACCCTGGCCTTCGAGCCAGCAGCTCGGAGCCCCTAAAGCTAAAGCAGAAGTCGCTTGCAGAGTCGGTGCCGGGCCGGTGTGACCTTGACCTTGCACACGAGAGTGCAAGTAATCCTCATCGCAGCCTGCCTTCTAAGGAGACGCCCAAAGCGGGGAACCACGGTTCTGCTTTTGGCGCGGGGCTGGAGGCTCCTGAGGACTTTGGGCTGGATGCAAGCATTCTCAACGTGGCCATGGTCGTGGGCTACCTGGGCTCCATCGAGCTGCCATCCACCAGCTGCAGCCTGGAGTCGGACAGCGTGCAGGCCATCCGGGGCTGCCTGCGGCGCCTGCGGGCCGAGCAAAAGATCCACTCGCTGGTGACCATGAAGGTCATGCACGACTGTGTGCAGCTGTGCACGGACAAGGCGGCCGTGCTGGCCCGCTACCCGGCCGAGAGGCTGGCCTTCAGCGCCGTGTGCCCGGACGACAGGAGGTTTTTCGGGCTGGTGACCATGCAGGCGGGCGACGACGGGAGCCTGGCGCAGGAGGAGGATGGCGTCCTGCGGACGTCCTGCCACGTGTTCATGGCGGACCCCGACCTGTTCAGCCACAAGATCCACCAGGGCATTGCCCGGCGCTTCGGCTTTGAGTGCACGGCCGACCCCGACACCAACGGCTGCCTGGAGTTCCCCGCATCCTCGCTGCCCGTCCTGCAGTTCATCTCGGTGCTCTACCGGGACATGGGCGAGCTGATCGAGGGCGTGCGGGCCCGGGCCTTTGCCGACGGGGACGCGGACGCCCACCAGAACACCAGCACCAGCAGCAACAGCGACAGCGGCATCGGGAACTTCAGCCCCGAGGACAGGAGCAGCCGCGTGCTCGTGGTGGACCTGGGCGCCGCCTCCAGCAGGCACGGCCCTGGTGGCAGCGCCTGGGAGGGCGCGGGCGGGAGGGGCCCCCAGCCCTGGGCCGCCCCCTGGAACGGGGCCTTCTGCCTCGACCCCGAGGGGGCCCCGTTAGAGGCCACCCCGCAGGCTGACAGGGGCCGGGACCTCGGTAAGCACCTGGGGCCCGCTTCACACGTGGAGGGCCCCCCGGTCCCCCTGAGGTGTCCGGTCCCGCCTTCCAGGAGGGGTGCCGCGGGCCCCGGCGGTGGCTCCAGCCAGCGGTGGCTCCCGGTCCACGTGCTGCAGGAGTGGCAGTGCGGGCACGTCAGCGACCAGGAGTCTTACACCGACTCCACAGACGGCTGGTCCAGCATCAACTGCGGCACGCTGCCCCCGCCCATGAGCAAGATTCCCGCCGACCGCTACCGTATGGAGGGCAGCCCAGCCCAGCCCCCGCCCAGCACCCAGCGGAGGGACTGGGCCAGGAAGGCCCTAGGCGTGCAGAACTTCTTCGGCCCCCATCGAAGTGTTAGGAAGACCAAGGAAGACAAAAAGGTGAGCCTGGAGGGAGGGTTGGGGAGGCGAGCATTGTTCCTGACTTGGTCAGTTACCGATGGATGCCGACACCTGTGTGGCCTGCTTCCTCCCGCCCGGCCCGGGTGGCCTCCGGCAGCCTCACGGCCCCTCCCTCGGGTGCGCCGGGGCTCTGGGTGGGGCCAGGCGGGCCTCAGGTGGGACAGGTGGCGGTGGGGGGCCGCTGAGCGCCCGGTCAGGGTGAGGCCCTCCTCCCGCTTCCCACCCTTTCCTGCTGCGTCGGGTGCCACGGGGGCAAGTTCTGGACGCTCAGCCTGTTCCCTTCGGCACAGTGAGCTTCCCCGCGGCGTTTCCTCCACCCAGCAGGTGCTGCTACGAGAAAACGCCGGGTGAAGTCAGCAGCAGACAGCTCGGGGCAGGCTTGGACTACACAGTCCAAGCGTGAGTCCCTTCGTCGTGTCCAACTCTTTGCGACCCCAGGGACTGTAGCCCGCCAGGCTCCTCTGTCCATAAGATTTCCTAGGCAAGAATACTGGAGTGAGCTACCATTTCCTCCTCCAGGGGTCTTCCTGACCCAGGGATTGAACCTGCAAAAATTGGCAGGCGGGTTCTGTACCGTCTGAGCCAGCCCGGGCCCCCAGCGAGTGCTGGCGGGAGGGCTGAGAGAGGGGTGCCGGTTGGAACAGGGGGGGCTGGCTCGCAGCTCAGGTGGTTTCAGAGGAACTGTTCTCAGAGGACCTTTGTGATTTAAAGTACCTTTTCTGTGTTTGTTCACACCTCTGTTCCCAGAAGCTGAAAATCCCAGAAGCCTCGGGAAGGTGTTGGCGGGTCGGGTGGGGTCAGAGTAGAGAAGGGGCTGGGCTGTGGGGTCCGAGGCTGTCCTCCTCGAGACCCGACCCCTTCCCAGGTCTGATGTGAAACCTCTCTTCTGGAGGGGAGAGGACAGTCTCTGAGGGTTTTACCTCCCACGACTACCGGGTGACCCTGTGCTGTGTCTGAGCGCAGACCCGTGCTTTTATAAACATAGCTGTAATCACAGGGCTTGACCACGTTCCCACAGTGGCCGGGCTCGGGGGTTCTGCCTCGAGGGCGCCTCCCCCAGTTCCCCGGCTCTGAGCTCCCTGGCCGGAGTCGCCTTGCCACCCGCTCCCGCTGGACCACCTGCGGCGTGGACGAGTGGGCGGCAGCTTCCACCTGGGCTCCCCTGTTGGGTCGGGGAGGGGCTGGGGAGGAGCGGCCCCGGAAGGTGGCTGAAGCGTTATCTGGAGGATAGGAGTCGGCCCTCTCTTTGGGCACATACCCTGCGAGTGGTATCTCTCCACTGCCACTGTGTCGGGGAAGCATTACGCTGACAGGAGCACAGCCTGTCTGTCTGGTGGACGGCAGTGCACCTCACGTCTGTCCACTTGGTGGGAGGTGCCCATCGGCCCCGTCCAGCTCCACGCTGTCTCAGACTCCTCGGGGCCGGGGGTCTGACCTCAGGGACCCCGAGACAGTGGTGTTGTGCTGTGCTCCCCCAGGCAGGTGACTGGTCCTCCAGGGGCTAAGGACTTGTCTAAGGTCAGCTGTCAGGATAAAGCTGGATCATGATTCAAACCTTGGACTTCTTTCTGTTTTTCCAAAGACTGTCTTTTAGAGCCGTTTTAGGTTTCTAATGAAATTGAGGAGCCGGCACAGAGAGTGTCCTCTGTCCTCAAAGGGCACAGCCTCCCCCTGGCCCCGTTCCCCCCCAGGGGGACCTTTGTCACCATCAGCAGACCCGGACTCCACAGTTTGTACTGGGGTCGCTCTTGTGGTGTGTGTCCTGTGGGCTCGCATAGACGCATAAGGACGTGTGTTCACCATTGGGGTCATGCAGAGCGGTTTTCACTGCCTTAAACAGCCTCGGTGCTCTGACTGCCTATTCTCCCTTCTATCAGCTCCTGGTCATCACTCACTCTTTTTACTGTCTCCACTCTTCCGCCTCTTTCAGAATGCCAGTAGAGCATATGCACGCATGCTAAGTCGCTTCAGTCGTGTCCGACTCTGTGCGACCCCATGGACAGCAGCCCACCAGGCTCCTCTGTCCACGGAATTCTCTAGGCAAGAATACTGGAGTGGGTTGCCATTTCCTTCTCCGTGGCGTATAGCTTTTTCAGATTGGCTTCTTTCACTTAGTCATATGCATTTAAGTAAAAGCCTTGTCTTTTCATGGCTTGATGGCTGATTTTCCTTTAGTGCTAATAATATCCCATTGTCTGGGGGCATCACAGTTTATTTATCCATTCCCCTTCTGAAGGACACTTTGGTTGCTTCCAGGTTCTGGCAGCTCTGAATAAAACTGATCTAAACATCTGTGTGCAGGTTTTTGTGTGGGTGTAAGTTTTTAACTCCTGTGGGTAAGCTCTAAGGAAGTGAGATTTCTGAATTGTGTGGGCTCAGGGTGTGTGTTGCTTTGTAAGAAAGTATCTTCCAAAGTGACTGCACCATTTTGCATTTCTGCCAGCAACGATGAAAGTTTCTGTTGCTTCACTTTCTGGCCCCAGTTGCGTGCGTGTCAGTGTTCAGCATTTTTGCCATTCTGATGCTTGTGTAGTGGTATCTCATTGTTTTAACTTGCATGTCCCTGATGACGTGTGATGTTGAAGTCTTTTCCTGTACTTACTTGTCATCTGTGTATCTTTGGTGAGGAGTCTGTTAAGATCTGTGGCCCATTTTTTATCAGATTGTTTGGCCACACAGCATGGCATGTGGGGTCTTAGTTTCTCTCGACCAGGGGTCAGACCCACGCCCTCCGCACTGAGAGTGCGGAGCCTTAACCACTCGACTGCCAGGGGAGCCCTGAGTCCTGGGCTGTTTGCTTTCTTACTGTTGAGTTTTACGAGTTCTTTGTTTATTTTGGATGATAGTCCTTCGTTATGTGTGTCTCTTGCAAATATTTTCTCCCATTCTGTGACTTGTCTTCATTCTCTTGATACCGTCTTTCACAGAGAAAAGTTCTTAATTTTGATGAAGCCCAGCAGCTTGTCAATTCTGTCTTTCATGGGTCGTGTCTTTGGTGCTGAACTAGACACATCCTGAATCCGTGCTCACCTGGTCTTCTCCTGCGCTATCTTCTAGGAGTTTTTTGACTTTTTGTTTTACACCGGTGTCTGTGGTCCACTTGGAGTTAATTTTCTGAAGGATGTGAGTTCTGTGTCTAGATTCAGTTTTTGGCTGTGGATGCCTGTTGTTCCAGCACCCTTTGTAGAAAAGACTAGCATTGTTCTCTCACGTTGCCTTTGCCCCTTTGTCAGAGATCAGTGGTCTGTACTTAGGAGGGTCTTGGACTTCTTTTTAATGTTCTCTCACCTTGAACAAAAATGTAGTGAAAAGGAAGGCATTGGCTGTTGCTTCTTACACTGTAACAAAAGAACGAAGCCCTTGGCGTGGGGATGTCTGCGGTGCTGGGGAGTGGCGCCCTAGCGTTCACTGTTTGTAGTCCGCTTTATCTCCTTATCTGACCTGAATAGGGATGCTTCGAGCTCATCATCTTACTGATAAGGAGAGTAGGTTTATGCACATCCAGCAACTTGCCAGTAGTCAGGTGGCATTCGCCTTGCGACGTGATGGACACAGTTTATCCAAATGTAAGTAGTAATAGATTGTATGTTACTGCATCCCAGCTCCAGTCTCTGGAAGTGTATACAATGCTCTTTGCTAAGTGGGTTCTCCTCCTTTTAGCACAGTCTAACCCCACGGCCCCAGCTGGAGTGGCGGAATCGTCCAGCGTCCTAAGCTGGGTCTCCTCGTGTCCCTGCTGGCCTGGCCTGAGCTGGCGTGAGGCCAGCTCTGTATGAGCAGAGGACAGGCCAGGAAGGGATGGAGACCGGAAGTGCCAGAAATGCCAAGAGGAAGAGGCGTTAGGCGTGGGAGGGAGTGATGCCAGAGATGGTGGAAGGTTGGGTAGGTGGTGTCCGGAATTGCTGTCAGTTCCTCTCCATGGAGACCGTGGCTTCAGTGTCTTACTCTGCAGAATCAGGCTGCGTCCATCAGGATCCGGCCGGGAGACAGAATACACGCCCGCGAGTTGAACGGGGAGAAGTTATCAGGAAGAACCAGACGAGAGCTGGCTCACCGCCGAGGGATTGCGAGTGAGAGCCCTGCGGAGGAAGCCGCGGAGGGGGCGAGGGCAGGGACTCAGAGCCAGAGGGGCAGGCCCACGGGGCAGCCGGGCTCTTGGGTGGCGCCGGCTGCCAGGGAGCAGGCTGCCCCCGGGCGATGGCCCCAGGAGAATGTGGCCAGGATGGCACAGTCCGCTCCCGCCACTGGAAGACAGCCCCGTGGGAACCAGCATGGCCCTGCAGGCAAAGCGCTGTCCGCACGACCCAGCTCCACGTCCCCCGGCGGCACAGAAGGTGCTAAGTGCTCAGTGCCGAGAGGGAGAGCCTGGGGTGCCAGCCCAGCCCAGCCCCGCCCAGCCCCGTGCCCTCTGCTGCCCTCCCCCAGCACCGTCCCCACGCAGCGTCCTTGTGTTTGCTGATGTTCCTGCACTGGCTGTTCTGAGCAAATTTGGTCCAGGGCCTTCGTTGTATGTGGCCTCGAGCCTCGGTGTGTTTCACTTAGAGCTGAGCGGCTGACTGCGCAGAGGTTCCCCTATGTGCCTGGAGCTGGTCAGTCTTGGTCTTCGCCGAGGGGCCTGGTGCACGTGGAGCCTCCGGTGCTCAGACGGGCACCTGTCACCTGCCTGGGCCTTCGATCCTGACGGGCCGGCTCTGCCCTACTGGCACAGCCTTGGGACGGGCACGGCCCTCCAGGGCCCTGAGGAGCTCTGCATGCCCCAGTGGACATCTCACCCAGCTTCTCCGTTTCAGCTGGCCTCAGCTGACTGTGCCCCTGAGCGGGTAGCCTGTGACCAGTGGGGGGCAAGCAGGCCTGATCCCAGGCTGGGAGGGGCCCCTGAGGGGCACACGTTCTGTCTGTCTCTCCCCTCCACCCTCGGGTGCTCGTGATTGCTTCCATGTCCTGCTCAACAGCTCTTTCTGTTAAATGTTCCCTCCGGAGCTCCTGGCACAGAGCCTTTCTATTCTGTCTGCACGAAGGAAGCCGACTGTTAGCAGGACTCTTATCGCTGCATTCGGTCACCAGCTGGTCCCCAGTTCCTATCCCCTCTGTGTCCAGATGGTCCTCTCTTCGTTACGCGCCTTTGCCGGGCGTGGTCGCTGTCCCCTCGTCCTTTGTACCTTGGCTCAGTCCGGATCTCGGCTTTCCGGGACCCCTTTCTGCTGTGAAGCCCGGAGGGGAAGCAGCCAAAGAGGAGGCCCATGTTCTGACTCGGGCCTGTTCAGGTGGACACCTCTCCAGGGCCTGAGGCCAGCCGCCCCAGAGAGGCTCTCGGGGGACGCAGGAGGGGAGGCGTTCAAGAGTGGGTCATTTCCGAATTGGCAGCAGTGGTCATCACCGACATTTTTTTGATTGAATAAAACGCGCTTGTTGACAATGGCATTAGGAATGATGTATTTTCATGCAGTAGGCTACATGCGCTCATTTACGAGTGATGGGTTTCAGTCTGATACACAGGACCTTGTGTGGCTTGAACCCGCAGGGCTGTGCTCCCCCTGATCGGCCTGGGTGGGCTGCCCAGGGCCGGCATGGAGGCCCCCCCTCGTCAGGAGCCGTGTCCCTTCTGTGGTGTTCTCTCCATGCTCCCACACGTGCCTGCGCTTGAACTTGAGGTTGAAGACAGCCGCTCTGCAGGGGTGAGATGGTGTCTGTCCACATTCCAGCCTGCAGGAGGACGGGTGGGAGGCGGTGGGGGGGTCTGCAGGGGGGGCGGGGGGGTGGAGGTCCAGCAGAAGCTGCAGGGACCCTCTTGCTGCTGCCCATGGGCCCGGCCTCGTCACGTGACGTACCTGCTGCAGGGGAGGCGAATGTGCAGCCGGGCGCCTGTGGTCCTGCCGGGGGTGGGAGGTGGGTGGGGTGGAGAGTGACGCGTGTGGGCAGCCCTCATGGTCACGCGCGCATTTAACATGGCCCCGCTTTTGTGTAAAGCATTTCAATATCCCCTAAATAAATCTATACATTTTAAAGTGTACACATATTTATATGTAAACATATAGAAGAAATTAAAAGGAAACAGTTCAAACACAGAGAACTAGTTACCCAGGGCAGTAAGTGAAAACTAGGAAGGGGCCAGGATGTTAGAAGTTTATTTTTTTGTCGTTTTGATTTTTTTATTATGGGAATCTGAACATGTTTTACTTAACTAAAAAGAATGCATTTGAAGAAAAAATTTAGAATTATTTTAGTAATTATTTATTAAGATCAAAGTGACGATTGGTGCTGGAAGCCTTATGAGTATTTCTGTGGCTTTGCTAATGACAGGCTCATCCGTCCTCCCACGAGGACAGTATCGGATTCAACAGACTGACCTCTCTTCTAGTACAATGAGAGGAAGTTTTAAAATAGACTGTTAAAAAAAAATCTGGAGAATACTGAAAAGGCTGGTCGAGGCCCGGTGATTTAACTGCCTCTAAAAAGAGCGGCTTTGATCTTCCCCCCTTGTAAACAGCGCCCTTGCTCAGCGTTGCCTGGCTCTCTCTGGGAGTCAGTGGTGGAGGAGGCCAGGACGATGGGGAGGGTCAGCTGGTCTCGGAGATAACAGGGCCCGCCCCGCTGGTGGAGGTGCCCTGCCCCGGGCTGGACGCCGGGACGGGATGCTGGGACGGGACGTGGGGACGGGACACGGGAACGCGGGGATGCCGGGACGGGACGCGGGGACGCCGGGACGGGACGCGGGGACTGGACGTGGGGATGCCGGGGCGGCATGCCGGGCTCCTCTGCTCCCTGCGCTTGCTTGTCCTGCACGAGGCGGTCCTCCAGACCGTGTGCACCCCGTGCTCCCCCTGGGAGGAGCGCTCGACCCCCCCTGGACCCGGCGGAGCAGGGCTTCCAGAGGAGCTGGACGCCTTCCGGAGCGCAGAGGGGAGGACACCCAGGTGGAGGAGACGGGCGGCACGGGAGCGGGCACACGGGGCCGCCGCTTCCTGTCCTTCGGCTTCAGATAGTTGCCAGGAAAAGGGAGAATGTTCCCAGCTAAGTGGCCACCACGTTCCTGCCAGAATCAGAAGGCTTTGAAGTGCTTGAATCCCGTATTGATTTGTTTTGCTGTTTCTCAGGCTTTAAACGGCTTTTATAACCCAGTGTTCTGTAACTTGTTTTCTAATACTGCATATCGCTTCAAAGACTTATCCATGATATCTTCATCTGCAGTTCATCATTTTAGCTATATAACAACCCACTGTGTGAGTACACCACCACCACTACCACACACACACTCACATACACACACACACTCACACACAGCCATTAACAAAATGACAGACGATGCTTTGGTGAACATTCTTGCACACGTCTCCAGGTGTGAATATGAAGGCATTTCTCAGTGTGTCCAAAGAATGGAAGGGCTGCTTTGTAGCAGGGCTGAGTGTTGAGCTTTTGGTCTCTGTATTCCTCCATGTTGACAGTAGACAGGTCTCTGGAGCCGGCGCAGATGGAATTACTGACGGACAGAACTGCTAGTGTTGTGGCTCCCGACGCCCAGTCCTTGCCCCAGAGCGAAGCAGTGAGAACCGTGTCACCCTGCACCCCCCCCAGATGGGTCCAGGAGCTTCCACCCGTGCTGCCTCTTCCCCTCCTGAGGCAGGAGGGAAACCTTTACTCTGCTCACGGCCTCTCTGCCCTCAGGGGAGAGCCCAGGGCTTCTCCTCGCAGCCGTTGCGGTCCAGGTAGGTCTCCAGGAGGAACAGAAGACCAGCCTCTCTCAGGAGGTGTCCAAGGCCACACTCCTCTGAAATGTCCTGGAGTTCTCACCATCTAGTCCGTCCTAGTTTAACCGCTGAGTCCCACGACTTGGAGGCTTTTAGTCCGGGTTCCAAGCTCAGTAAGACTGGCTCAGAATGCCGTCACCACGCAGAAGCACGCCGTTTTCCCGACAGCCTGCACCCGCTCCTCTCAGAGCTCAGATTGCCCCGCATGCTTGCCGAAACTTGCCTTTGTGAGGCTCCTCCACTTTCCCTCCACCTATTAGTTGTAAAGTGGTATCTTGTGGCTTTAGTTTGCATTTGCTCGATCACAAAGATGTGATTTCCTCTTTGTTGAGGGGCCTACTGAAACCTTGGCCCATTTTTCTGTTGGGTCGTCTTCTCTGATTGGTAGGAGTTATAGACTCTGGCTGTTAACCCCTGCTGATTACGTACAGTCCCCGAATGCCCTCTCGGTGTTCCACGTGCTGTGTCACCTTTATGAACAGAAGTTCCTGACTTCCATGTTGTCCAGCTTGTCAGCCTTTCTCTTGCACTTTCGATTTAACACATTCACGACTACCCTGAGCTCTGAAAGATTTTCTCCTTTTTTTCCCCCTAACATTTTATGGAGTTGAGTTTTGTGCATGGCGTAAAGTGGGCGACAAGTTGATTTTTCCCTCTATGTGGACAATCGGTTGGAGCCCTGAATTCATGTTCTCAGGAGGCCCGATGGTGCGCCGTGCCGTGGGCCACGCATCCACATACGTGTGGGTCTTGATTCTCTGACCTCCACTGTCAGTGCTCCAACTGCCCTTTACCTTCAGAATTGTAGCTTTCTACCTGGTATGCCTTATGTGATCTTGGCGTTGCTTGAGCCTTGCTCTTTCATACAGATTTTGTAATCAGCTAATAAATTCTCCCCCCCAAAATGCTATTGATTGTTTTATTGGGACAGCATATCCAGGATGAAACATCCTATACCCTATCCTGTCCATGAAAATGGTATCGCTCGTCATTTGTTTAGATTTTATTTATTTTCTTTCAGTAAAATCTTACGGTTACCTTCATAAACATTGTTGACTACATTTATTCTCAGATTGTTTGACCAAACTTATTTCTGGATACCTTATATGACTTGTTACTATTATAAGCGGTACATACGTAAAAGTTGTACATGTCATCGTCTGTGATATTTAAAAGCACAGTGTGTTTGCTTCTTTCTGTGCCCAGCTGCCTTGGCAGGAGTGCTTCTGTTCCTACTTGTTAATACTTGTCGTCATGAACGGGTGTTAAATTTCAGCCTTTCCTTTTTGGTTCTTTTGCACTCTTTGAGACAATCAAATGGGCTTCCTCCTTTAAAATGCTAATAAGCTATATTATACTGATAGAGTCTAAATATTGAACCCAGTTTACATTCCTGAGATAAGCCTAACTTGTGCTTGTCTTTTTATTCATTGAAGGGTTTGGCTTGCTAGTATTGTAGAATTTTCGCATCTATACTTTAGAGTAAGACTGTCTTGTAGTTTTCCCTTCTCTCATTGTTTAGTTTATTCTAACCTCACAAAGTCATAAAACCAGTGGTGGCATTTGTACCCCCTTTCCTCCCGTTCTTCTCTTTTTGGTGTATTGAATCTTTTATTTAACAACCTCTGTTAGAGGTGAAATCTGGTTGGTCTGTTACACTTTGCTACACAAGCCTTCTCTGAGTCAGCATTTTCTGTCTTTAATAAACTTTTCTATTTTTTCATGTTTTAGGATTGTTACTATGAGTGGCAGGTAGTTGGTTGTTTACCCTGATGCAATTTGATGTTCTGAGATTCAGGAGTAAGATTGGAATAAATTGGCGAATTCAGTCCGTTTATATTTATTGAGGTTCCTGCCATGTGTAGTCTTGGTTCCATGACGTTGCCATGTGCTGTCTGTAAGCTTGTGTTTTTCCTAGGCTTCTCCTTTCCTGCCTTGTTTGTGTGTTTTGTTTTCAAGGCTGTTGTTGGCTTTCTTGCTTCCTTCATCACCTCCTTTACTGGCTTGGAAGTTCTGCCACATACCGTGTTTCTGTCTTTTAAACAAGTGTCTGTTTTCACTCTTGATGACTGCCTGTCTCTTAGACATTATTGAATAAACAAGCATATTCCTTAATTTTCTGTCTTGATATGACTGTCCTTTTGTACACATGCTAACTGTTGCTTCTTGACCCGCAAACACGTTTCTCAGGGGACAGGTAAGATGGTCAGGTATTCCCATCTCTAAGAATTTTCTACAGGTAGACCCTGGTGCTGGGAAAGGTTGAAGGCGAAAGGAGAAGGGGGTGGCAGGAGAATGAGATTGACAGGTTAGATAGCATCACCAGCTCAAGGGACGTGAATCTGAGCAAAGTCCTCGAGATAGTGAAGGACAAGGGAGCCTGGTGTGCTGTAGCCCATGGGGTCGCAAGGAGTTGGACACGACTGAGCGACTGAACCACAGCAGACACAGTTTCCCTTTTCTTTCTTGAGCAGGAGACCCAGTCTCGGCTTCTTTCTCGAGAAGGTGATTCGCAGTGAAGAGGGGCCCTTCCTCAGCTCTCACGTCACCCGAGTCACCTCTGCGTGTTTGTCCAGGGCCATGTTGGAAGTGCATTTCTGTTGGTTCTAAAATTGACTGGACGTTGGGCTTAGACTTCTTGCTGACGGGCGGGGTTTGTAGGAGCCGGACCTCACGAACTGTGCTGGCCGTTCGGCTCTCGTCCCTCGGCCCCAGGGCCTCCTTCTGTGCCGGACTCGGGACGGGCTCTGCGCCCTGCTCCCCCCGGGTCAGCTGGGTCGCTGCCTGGCTCTGGTCGCAGCGGCTGAGGGGGGCTGCAGTGCTCCCCGCCGCCCGAGTCCAGCGTGCGGTTCCCCGCCTCCCCGGGCCTCTCTGCCCCAGACACCAGCCGTCACCCGTGCCCCCGAGGGTCCGAGGCCGGGGTCCTGGTGTGCCCGCCCCACGTCTGCCTGCAGAGATCAGACGGTTCCTTTTCCTGTGCCGCCCCAGCCTCCTGGCACCGTGGGTCCCTTTTGCCCTCTTGGTTCTCTGGTGCCCGGTTGGAGGTTCTTTATGGTGACTCTCTGTGAGGCCGTCGAGGTGGCTCTGCTTTCTGCCTGGACGCTGCCTGATTCAGCAGAAGAGGTACGTCAGCTGGAAACCTCGCTCCTCAGAGTCTCCTGGGAAGCCTGCAGCTGGTCTGGCCTCTGTTGGAAGCTGGACGGCCTCGGACACTGGGGTTTGTTCCGTGAGTGCTTACAGAGCGCCTGCCGCGTGGTCGGCATGGTTGAGCAGGGACACGGCCCTGCCCCACCGGGCTGACGGTCTTGTCTTCACCCTTCAGTCAGGTGTGCCTGGTTCTGATTGTTCAGATGAGAGCTGGGTGTGGTCCCTGTGGCCGCGTGGCCCCAAGCAGACCCGTCTGGCTGCGGCCGGGCCTGGCCAGCTCACCGCGTGGGCTACAGGAGGCCCCTCCACGGGTGGCGGCAGGCGGCTTGGGTTCTGCCCTCACCCCGCCGTCTGTCTCCCTGCTCTGCGCCTCGTCTAGGGAGGACACGAAGGCGGCCCTCGGGGACCATGCTGAGGTCGGACCTCAGCTGAGGCCGGGGCGGCCCTGGCCCGCAGGGTGGAGAGTGCGCTGTGGAGAAAGCGGGGCTGTGGGCCCTGCCGTGACTGCTCCTGCATGTCAGTAGTTCTGTCTGGGGAGAGCCAGTGACGTGGTGCAGGGGCCGCCAGGCCAGCGGGGCTTTTCCAGAAGTTTATTAATGCCCAGAATTTGGTGCTCGTCACGCCTGGGTGGGGGTGGAGGGGCAGGAACTCTGGCTTCACTGAGCTGCAACACCTCCTGCTGAGCGGGGTCCGCTCAGGCCTGCTCTGACGTCCGGCCCAGCTCCAGCCTGTGCACGGCCAGCGTAGACGCCGCCGTGAGGACCCCTGGCCCCCGGTTATTTTGCCCTCCTGTGTTCTCCAAGCAGGTGTTCCGAGGGGAGCACGGAGAGCAGAGGCCCTGCAGCCCCTGCCTGGGAGGTGGGCGTGCTGGGGGCCTGGGTTCCAGGACCGCCTCCCCCGGGGTTGGGGGGGCTGTTTATGGAAAACAGGGCTGAAGGAGATTCTCGAAAGGGTACGCCATACTGGGGGGGTGCCTGGGGCAGGGTGGGGGCATGGGTCTGCAAAGGGGTCACTGGATTCCAACACATCTCACACACAGACTCAGCTCAGGGCATATTTTCTGAAAAAGCATTAGACAAATATTGCTCAAGAATATACCAGTAACTTGCCAGCAAGGCCCAGCAGTGAGCCAGGGTGGAGGTGTGGGTGGGAGAGGGAGGTGGGCGGAGGAGGAGGGGACTTCAGGACGAAGGGAAGAGGCCCGTGAGGGCCCCTCAGTGTTGCAGAGCAGTGCCCTGGGCCGGGCCAGGTGCCTGTCCCCTGGAGCAGAAGCGCAGTTGGCAGCACAGGCTCACCCCTGGTTGGTGGGTGGGGGAGGGTCTCAGAGCACACTGGGGCTGGCACAGGCCTCTCCTCGGCCTCCGAGAGGCAGCGTGCTGGCTCCCAGGCCCATCTGGGGACAAGGAGGTCTTCTGGGCAGCTTGGCTTCTTAGAGGCCAAGCCCCCGCCCCGCACAGCCTCACCCCTGCATGGCTCCCTGGCCGCTCACTTTTGGGGTGACACTCAGGCCCTCGGGGGTCTGGCTCTGGCCCGGCTCCCTCCCGGCCTGCTTCCCTGCCCCCCGCTGCCCTGAGGCCCGTGCACGGCAGTCCCGCGGGCATCGCATCACCCAGGGACCTCGGCGGGCAGGCTGACAGCACAGCCCCACCCAGGGTGGACGCGCAGAGGACGCACTTGCGGGGACGTGTCCGCGCCCGGGCTCTTGCTGGGACGTGGGGGCTGAGGAGTGCGTGGTGGTGCATTACTGCGCCGGGGACCTCTTTGCTGCCGGCGACGATGCGTCTGAGGAGTCCGGTCGTCCCTGTCTCCTCTCCCTGAGTCAGCTCCATCCTCCCTCTGCCTCTGTCTCCCGCTCTCCTTCCCTCTTTGCCGTTAGTTCAGGCTTTTCCTCGCTCCAGCTCACACGCTGCGCTCTGGGTGGTTTTTCTGAACCCCCACTACTCAGAGCCTGCAGCACAGCCGGGCTTGGACTCTGTCCACTCAGTCCACTTGGACTCAGGGCGGGGGTGCGTTCAGCGGGGCATGGGTGTGTCTGCAAGGTTGGCGGTGCAGAAACTTAGCCCAGAGGGCTTTACAAGGAAGTGCTGCACGTTTTGTCTTTCCGCAAGATGCCTGGGGTCCCTCTGCAGGTGCGGAGCAGAGAACCCGAGGTCTTGAAGTGTTTAGAAACTTGCAACTTCTGTGCCTGAAGCTGCTCACTTAGGATTTCACGTTCCCAGGACATCGGAGATTTTCAGCTGTGATGCCTTTTATTTTTAAAACGTGACGGCTTATTTGCTGAACTACGTTTGGGGAGACGTCCGGCATAATGACAGTGAATTAATTCTGGTCGTTTCCCAGAGAAAGGATGAGATGGGTTAATGGCTGGGTGTTTCATGCCACAGGCTTGGTTCGGTCTTCAGACACCAGCTGAACGTTCCGAGACGCTTTAATTTCCTAAAATGCTTATAAAACTATGTGAAAACACGAACTTGTCGAAAACCAGCCTTTATATCACTAACGACGTCCTCCACCTGCTCGAGCTTCCCCTGACGTGCGCTCGTGTCTTTCCCTTGCCCGTGGACGTGGGGTCGAGGTGGGGTCATGCTCCGGACGCATAGCTGGCGGTGGCCCAGTGAACGCCCGGGGCCCCTGGGTGACCCTTTTCAACTGCGTGTTTTCGGTCATGCTGCCTGACGTACCGTGAGATTGACCTGGAGGCCTCCCTCCTCTTGGTCTCTGCAGGGGCGCCCTGCGTCAGGTGGAACCAGCGTCCCCTCCCAAGATGGTAACGGGTCTTTGTCTTTGTTTCAGGGCTCCAGGTTCGGGCGGGGCATTGGACTCGGGCCCCCGGCTCCGCGTGCCTCCAGCCGGAGGTCCTTCGGGAGGTCCCGGAGGCTGAGCATCACCCGCTCCCTGGATGATCTCGAGGTACGTGACTTCAGCGTTTCTTCCTTTATTCTCCAGGTTTTAAGAAATGATACATCTGAATCATTGACTCCCACCCTTCCCTTCCCCCCCCCTCCTGTAACCTTGATCTTCAAGGCGAGTGTTTGTGCACGTCCAGCCCCTCCGCGCCTCATCCCTATCCACCCTGCCCGCCCTGACCCATCCCCTCTGCTCCTCGGCCGACGCAGAGTCGTGATAAGTCCTGTGCTCTCTGCGTGCCGGACACAGTGTTCTAGACACGAGAACCCCCTGGGGGGCCTGTCGTGACCCACACTTGGGTCCGTTTGTGCGACGCACAGAGACGCTCATCCCCTGACTTGGGTTGTGGGGAAGGACTGCACAGCCTTTATTGTGGCCCCAGATGAGGGGAGCGGGCAGGTCGTGCTCAGGAGGCCCAGACTGTGCTGGGCTTCAGGGGAGGGGCTCACGGGGCCCTTCATCAGCTCACGGGCAGCTCTCCGGTTGGTTGGTGGTGAGGTAACAAGGTGATGTTGCGGAATCTCAACCATCTGCCTTCTGCTTCCAGCTGGTCTGGGGTCTGGGTGCTAGGGAGCAGCATGCAGTTCACCTCTTCCTCCTGGCGAGGGTTTGTTCAGTGTCTGCAAGACAGCTCAAGGACATGGCTCAGGATAGTATCTGCAGCCCTTGAGCAGAAACTAAAGGTCCTTGACTGTGTTTTATGGCTAAACTGTTACTATTTTGTCCTGCTTGACGGTCTTCTTTCGTTTTCGCACTTTCTCACTTCTCTGGTTGAATCTGCTCTGTGGGACTGGGGGAAAGTCAGGAGGCGAAAGCTTTTCTGCAGAGAGGAGGTGGGGGCGCAGGAGGGTGTGTCCCAGGAAGGCTTCTAGGGGTCCTGCTCCCTTTGATACCCCCTTTTAAAGATTTGGTTCTGAGCCACAGGTCCTGACAGTATCCCCTCGTGTGGCTCTTCTCTTTGATCTGTAACGCTGGAAAAAGGAGTAGACTTCACTCCTTGAGCAGTTGTCGGTTTACAGAGAAGCTCAGCAGGAAGGACCGGGAGTTCTGTGTGCGTGCCGTGCTGGGTCCGTGACTTTTAGCCTCAGTTCAGGGCTTGCGTGGAGGCCACTCGGGCGCGTGACTTTTAGCCTCAGTTCAGGGCTTGCGTGGAGGCCACTCGGGCGCGTGACTTTTAGCCTCAGTTCAGGCTTGCGTGGAGGCCGCCCCTGGCGCTCTCATGCTGAGGGTTTGCCGGATGGAGGAGGGCTCGCAGTCGCCATCGTAGCGTCACACGGATCAGTCCCCCTGCCCAGAACCCCACGTGCTCCGCCTGCTCACCCCTCGCTTGCCCTCAACCCAGGCAGCACGGTCCTTTAACTGGTTCATTTTGTGTGTTTAAAAATTTTACACAGATGTAATTCTACTACATATCTTATTCTGCCGGTTTTAAAACACGGTATCATGCTTTCAAGCTTTGCCTTGTAGTTTTAGTTTAGTTTATTTGTTATGCGACATTCCATCATGAACGATTTTTATTCCACTCTGCCGCTGCCTGGCACTCCATCAAGGTCAGGGCAGTCTTCTCTGAACAGGCCGTCAGTGGACGGCAGGCGGAGGGGTCCGTGTGCACTCCCGGGACCCTGAGGGCCGTTCTGGGCACCAGGCGGCTGTGACGGGCGTGGCCGAGCCCACCCAGGGTCTGCTCACCAGCGGGACGTGTCCCCCACTCACCGACGCTTGGGACTGTCGAACTGAAATCTGTCAATAAAACGCCTGTGTCAATAAAATACCAGCTCAGTTTAATTTGCATTTCACTGACTGTGAGTGAGGCTGAGCATTCATTCCATCATGGGCTCTTTGGCTATATGAGTTTTCCCTTTTTTCAATTAGTAACCTATTCATGTCCTTCTAGTTTTTAAATTATTTTATTTATTTTATTATTTTAAAATTTGATTTTGTAGTAGTTCTTTGCATTTTGGGGACACATCCTTTGTCAGATAAATGTTTTGAAAATATCTTTGTGACTTTTTTCTACCTTGGTTTCCCTTTGTTTAGGGTGTGTGTACGTGTGTGTGTGTGTGTGTATTTTAATTGTGGTAGAATAGAACATTGAATTTACCGTTTTAAGTGTCCGGTTCAAGGCAGTACGCAC
Organism: Giraffa tippelskirchi; assembly: GCF_054371585.1. Classification (NCBI taxonomy): domain Eukaryota; kingdom Metazoa; phylum Chordata; class Mammalia; order Artiodactyla; family Giraffidae; genus Giraffa; species Giraffa tippelskirchi. The sequence continues at coordinate 2,309,324 of NC_137275.1, forward strand.
TCACATCGTTTTGAACGTATCCATGACTCACTCAGTCCCCGTTCCTCCTGCCCCTGGCACCCACCCCGCCTGCTTTCCGGCTCCAGGAGTTGACTTTGGTGTCTGGCTTATCTCACTTGGCATAGCGTCTTCACAGCTCACCATCCATGCAGCAGGTGTCAGAGTGTGTTTCCTTTTTGAGACTGAATAACGTTCCACTGGGTGGACGGACACTTTGTGTTTATGCATCCTTCTGCTGATGGCCCCTGGGGCTGCTCCCGTCTCTGACCAATGCAGCAGTGACGTTATGAAGGTGAGCATGCAGCTGTCTGAGCTCAGTGACGTTTTAAAAATAGACCGCAAGATAATTTCTTACAAACGCAATAGTAGTTATCTGGAATAAATTGTCTGTGGGGTTTCTTTTTGCTTAAAACAGAAAGGTAATTTGTATTCTGATGCAGAAGCTGGAATCTTTGGCTGTTAGAGCTGGAAAGGGCCTGGACATCACCTTGTTGTCCAGATGAGAAGAGGGACTGATTCTGGAGGTCTTCGGGGGCGGCAGGGGGTGCTGCAAGCTGGTCGGCACTTGGTACTGGGCGGTGGGAACAGGAGCGGCTGCGGGGCGGCTCCGTGAGGCCGGGACAGGCCCCAGGGCAGGCCCTCGGGGCTGTGGGGTCCTGAGAAGGGGGTCCCCACTGAGCCTGCATTCTCCCTTCAGGGGTTTGGCCAGCCGCCCTCTCTGCATCATCCTGGGAGAAGGGTCTCTGCAGGGGCCTGAGCCCCGGGGACCAGGAGCCCGCTGGAGGGCAGGGTCTGCTTCCGGATGTGCCCCGTGGGCCCTGTGGTCAGTGCTCACTCCCGTTCGTGCGAGCATCCAGGGGCCGGCCCGTGTCCGCCTGGCTGACCCAGGGCCGGCCGCACACCCCGCCCCTGCCCTCTCACTGTCCCCAGCTCACAGGCGAGAACCCAGGTGCAGGGAGAGGGTTCTCAGTTTAGGACCCGGGGCGCAGAGCTCGCTGTCTTCCCCCACTTTTGAAGCTCTTCCTTTTGTCCCAGTGGTGCCTTACAGACAGGGGACTGAATCTTGGCGCCTTTTTGCCTGAAGACTTCAAAGTGTAGAAACACAAATAGCTTTAACACTCGACGTTGGACAGGCTGTTTCTAAGGAAGCCTGTCTGTCTGTCCTTACCTCTGCCCCACACCCTTTGGCAGGGGCACGTGAATCGGGCAGCCTCGGGGCCATTCCGGCCTGCCAGCCTTGTTTGGCTCCTCCCCAGGGGCACTGGCTTTCGCCTCTTGCCTCTGGGTCCTAAGCACCCTGGGCCTGTTAGAAGCCCCACAGGGCCTCTGCATTGGCCGCGGCGGCTCCTCCGCACAAGGCCAGGTCCAAGTCCACTTCCCGGGCCCTGAGGACTCCACTGCCTTGGGCTGGGCCTGCTGGGAGAGGCAGACAGAGGGCTGTCTAAACGCAGGGGCGAGGAGGATGACCCGGGAAGGACTGCTCAGAAGACAAAACGGTGAAAGTGTAGGTCAGTCCAAACGAGTGGTGACTGTGTAAAGCAAGAATAGCTGTGTTTGGTTTGAAAATACATGAAATTACAGCACTGCAGGCTGAGCGCTGGGAGGGCTGAATGCAGGTCAGGTGTTTCTGGGTGCCCGCTCCACTAGGAAGAGGATGCGGGGCGATCAGAATTTGATTTTTATAAGGTAAGGATGCACGTAATCTCCAGAGTAATGTAAGACAGTAAAGTAATGAATGCACTTTATGTTAATAGAAGGAAAAAATGGAATAATGAAAAATACTAAATTTGAAAGAAGGTGAGCCAGGAGGAAAGGAGACAAAGGGCAGAGAGCAGGGGGCACATAGGCAGCCTCTGTGTGGGGCTTCGGTCCAGCCGCGCTGCTGCGGGGTCCCCGGTAACGGGGTCACATCTCTCAGCCAGAGAGGAGACTGTGGGGTAGCATCAGAAGTCTGGTCGTGCTGTTTAAAACGAGGGGCACCTCTAACACCTCGGAGACAAATGTGAGTGGAAGGACGGAAGAGAGACGCCTGCGGTACTGACCATAAGGGTGGTGGTGGAGCTGTAGGGATCTCCAAGCCGTCTCCCGGCAGCGCACCCCTTAGACAGACAGGGAGCCGGCCTCACCGCGGGGCTGCAGGGAGCTGCCGTGGTCAATCTCACGTGCATTCAGTTACACGGTCCCCACGCGTCTGCAGCAGAAACCCACAGAAGTAGGAGCAGGACTGGACTGGCCTGTACTCAGGGCAGGTTTTTACCCCCCGCTCAGTAAGTGGGGGTCTGACCAGCATGACCCACGGGACCGGTGCGTGTGAGGCACCCAGCACATGCGTCCTTCCCACGGGAATGTGCAGTGAAGCTGACCGTGCACTGGGCCGTAAGACAGGTCTCGGCAGATGCGGACGTCTCTTCACTCGGAGCCTGTCCTCAGCCACAGACAGGTGTGGCGGAAACCAGCAACAAAGGGAAGGCGGCTCACACACGTCACGAGGCCCAGAGTTTAGAGAAGAATCAGTTTGGAAATTAGAGCATATTTTGAATGACAAGGAAGATACATGTAAGCCTGTGGGACGCAGCTAAATGTGTGCTTAGAGGGACATTCGTAGCTCTTCAGTGCATGTATTAGAAATGAGGACAAGCGGGAAGTCATGTCAAGAGCTCAGGAAGACAGCTGTAACACAGATGCAAAGGCAGCAGGAGCGGGACAGTGATGAAAGTCAAAGCAGAACTGAATGAAACAGAAAGCTAGCAAACATACCAACAGAAGAACCGGCCGAGAGGTGCTGCTTCCCAGCTCGTTGTGTGAGGCCTCCGAAGGTGCGGACCCAAACCTGACAGACGCTTCGGAGGAAAGGAGAGTCGCAGGGTGGCTCACTGCTGAGAGAGGTGGGGCCTCAACACACATGGCACCTGGTCCAGCTGTTCATGATTGTTCTAAGGACACAGTGTTTTTAACATTTGCAAATCAGTCATGTAATTTACCGCATTAACAGAGTAAAGTAGAAAAATCATGTATCATTTTAACAGAAGCAGGAAAGACGTTTGGCAAAATTCAATATCTGTTCATGGTTAAGAAAAAAAAACTTAACAAAATAGGGATTAAAAGGGAACTTCGTTAATTTGATAAGGGTATTAAAAAAAAAACCTATAGCATGCTTCAGACTTAAGCTTTCCCTTTGAGATCAGGAATGAGGAAAGATATCTGTCACTACCATTTCTGCTTAAATGTTTTCTACAAGTCCTGGTTAGTGTAGAACAACTGAGGTTTAAAAACTTGCAAAGGAAAATGACTATGTTATCATTCTCGCATGATGAGATTGTAACGTGGAAAATCTGAAACAATCTATGGGTTCATTCTTAAAATTAATGAGTGATTTAGGAAGATTGCTGGATATACGGTCAATATACAAAAATCAGCTGTGTGGGGACTTCCGTGGTGGACCAGTGGGTAAGAATCCACCTGCCAATGCAGGGGACGTGGGTTCCATCCCTTGTGGCAGGACAAGGACCATGCCACAGGGCAGCTAAGCCCGTGCACCACCAGTACTGGTGCCCGTGCAGTCTGGAGCCTGCGCTCGGCGACACGAGAAGCCCCCGCGGTGGGAAGCCCGTGCACTGCAAGCAGAGAAAGCCCACGGGCAGCAAAGAAGACCCTAACCTAAAAGAGGAGCCTCAGCTAACGGAAAAACTAAAAAGTCAGCTGTAGATACAGTTAGAAGATGATGTATAGATTGGATGTAATTTTAATCAGAATCCCAACAGGTAATTCTGTTGAGCTGAAGAAGATAATTCTAAAAAGTTTGTTGAAATGCAGGCGGTCAAGTGTAGTAGCCAAGACATTCTTGAAGAGGAATGAGGTAGGAAGACGTCCTCTCTCAGCCTCCAAAACTTACGAACTTAAAGCAGTGGAAGCCTGTGTAAGTGTCAGTACACGGAGAGACAGACAGTGCAGCAGGAGGGAGAGCAAGCAAGAGACCCGCGCCGTTGGGCACGCCGGCTGTGTGCAGAGCCGGGACGGCGTGGTCTTTTCAGTGGTGCTGGAGAGAAGGAAAGAGAAACTGGATTCTCCCCCGTGCTGTGCAGACAGAGTTAACCCAGCTGTGTCAGAAATCTTCCTGGGAAGGGCAAAGCGAGAGTTCAGTTCAGTTCAGTCACTCAGTCGTGTCTGACTCTTTGCGACCCCATGAACCGCAGCACACCAGGCCTCCCTGTCCATCACCAACTCCCTGAGTCTTCCCAAACCCATGTCCATCAAGTCGGTGATGCCATCCAGCCATCTCATCCTCTGTCGTCCCCTTCTCCTCCCGCCCTCAATCTTTCCCAGCATCAGGGTCTTTTCCAATGAGTCAGCTCTTCGCATCAGGTGGCCAAAGTATTGGAGTTTCAGCTTCAACATCAGTCCTTCCAGTGAACACCCAGGACTGATCTCCCTTAGGATGGACTGTTGGATCTCCTTGCAGTCCAAGGGACTCTCAAGAGTCTTCTCCAACACCACAGTTCAAAAGCATCAATTCTTTGGCACTCAGCTTTCTTTACAGTCCAACTCTCACATCCATACAGGACTACTGGAAAAACCATAGCCTTGACTAGATGGACCTTTGTTGACAAAGTAATGTCTCTGCTTTTTAATATGCTGTCTAGGTTGGTCATAACTTTCCTTCCAAGGAGTAAACATCTTTTTAATTTCATGGCTGCAATCACCATCTGCAGTGATTTTGGAGCCCCCGAAAATAAAGTCAGCCACTGTTTCCACTGTTTCCCCATCTATTTGCCATGAAGTGATGGGACCAGATGTCATGGTATTAGTTTTCTGAACATTGAGCTTTAAGCCAACTTTTTCCACTCTCCTCTCTCACTTTCATCACTTGCATCGAGAGTTAGTGAAGGATCAAGTAGATGCTCATCTTCGTTGTGCTGGGGAGGGAAAGACTTTCTAGGCTGAACACAGACTGTAAATGCCGAGATGGACTCTGACCCAGCGAATGCTCTGAACCTACCTTCATCCCAGCACCCCATCCCTCGGGTGCACGGGGGTATGTGAGTGCGGCGACCCTCGGAGGCCCCGTGTCCCCAAGACGCCCAGCAAGCAAAGCAAAGCCAGCAAGAGATGCAGACAGGGCTTTGATGAGAGATGACGCCCAGTGGCAAACCCAGCTCTGGTGGATCCAACCACGAAGTCATCAGGGAAGCAAATGGCAGCCTGCGAGGTCCACACCGCAGAGTGTCCGACGTGGAAAGACCAGTGGACAGTGCAAATGTTGGTGTGGATGTGAAGCAGCTGGACTCTTGCTTAGTAGGTGGGAGTGTTGGCTGTTCGCAGTGACACCGAAGACACAGATGTCCCTCCCGTCTGGGACGACAGCATATGGATCAGGAGACAGGCAGCAACTCAAGGCAGCGTCGTCACAGGCCGCCTCGCCCCTGCAGCGTGACTGAGCTGACGCCCCGGCCAGCTCGGGATGGACGTGCAGGTGTCACGGGGCGGGTGGGCGCTGGAGAACGCTCTGCACGCTCCGTCCGTGTACCCGTGGCCCGGGGTGGCATGTCCAGTGCAGAACCGTAGAGAGAAGCGGGGACCCGTGATGCTTTTCTCTGTGACCTGCGAGGCCGCATGGGCTTCACTCTGTCTCTGCTTGTGCTCTGTTCTGAACGGACAGCTTCCCGGGAGTGCCACGTGCATGATCGTGTGTCCTCCGGGCCTGTGAGTGCTGAGCGGGCAGTGTAGCCCCCGAGCCTCAGGGGTGTGCAGGAGGGCAGGGCCCGGGAGGGGAGAGGTGCTGCTGACAGGTGGGGGTGCGGGGGTGGGGGGTCCTCCCTGGGGGGCTCCTGAGACAGGAGATGTGGAAGCGACAGGTGAGTTTCTGTGTGTTGTGGTCCTGACCGTGGCTAGCGGTCACCGAGAGACAGGGACCCGAGAGGTGGGGCAGGAGACTGGGTCAGCAGAGGCCTGCCCCCAGCCGGCCTCAGAAGGAGGTCCTAGTGTCTGTGCGACATCTTCAAGGTGCCCAGGGCTTTGAAGGGGGGTCCGGGTGTGGGGGGTCCGAGCTGAGCAGCGCAGGCCTGGGGGGGCAGCGCTCGAGCCCAGCTGCCAGGAGCCGGCCCTCCCACCCCACTGGGGCCGTGCTGTGTGTGGAGCCGGGCGGGCCTCTGCTGACCGTGGGCAGGAGTCTCCACGCCTGCTCCCTCCGCCGAGGGCCGCCTGTGAGTGGGTCCAGGGGCTGTTGGCAGGACAGGCAGTGCCCAGTCTGGACAGCAGGGGGCGCTGAGGCCATGCGTTTCCCTCCCTGGGAGCCTGTCCGGACTCTCCGCTGGGGAGCGGGGCGGGGGCACTTTGGGAGGCGGGTGGCTCTCCGAGGTCCCTCTGATGCCAGTGTTGAGGTCGAGTGAGTTGCTTCACGTGAGCTCTGCGGGGCTGACCCCCCAAAGCAAAGGCAGGGGACCCCGACCTGGACCTCAGCCCTGACACTGAGAGTGAGGTTCAACCTTCCAGCCCCGGGCTCACCTCTGGGGCACTCTGGGCAACTTACAGAGTTCACATGGTCTGGGGTGAAATCTCCCCAGACATTTCCAAACAAGCTCTTTTCACCTATTTCTTACTTTTGATGCTTGGCTCTTTCTAGGGAAATTTAACTTAGATTTTTGCTTATTTTGGTCTGTCCGCGCTAGTGTACGCTTTAAATTCTTTACGTAGGAAACTATCTTACCTCTCGCTGAGATCCTGTTGACTCAGGGGCACAGGCTGGGGTCTCTCAGTGCCTTGGCTCCTCCTTCAGGAACTGTTTATGGAACACCCATGGGGTGTGGAGAGCCCCGCGCGCAACTGCTGCCAACTCTGCCCTGGAGGACTGGCTTCCCGGCCGGATGAGTGGACGCGAGGGGCGGCAGTCGGGTTAGAAGGGGTCCCTCGGGTTGCTTTGCCAAGAGTAGACAGGAGGGATGTAGGGGCAGGAAGGGGCCCTTAGGATTACCTTTGGGGCCATGCGGTGGTCCAGGCGAGGGGAGGGCTTGGGGAATGGGGGGCTTGGGCCAGTGGATGGCAAATGGTCAGATGTCTCACCTCAGACTCAGGAGTCCTGCCCGCGGGGTCACAGCTGAGACCAGGCGGCTGCAGGAGGCCTGTGGGGAGGAGCTGGGGGCAGGTGAGGCTGGTTTCCCAGGCACCTCCCCTGATGGTCACTATGGTCACTGTGGACGCCTCGCCTCTTCCTCGGGAAGTCTTGGGCATCCCCGAGGGTGGGTGGTCTGACCTGCTGGCCTCCTCCTCCTGGTGCGGGTTAGGGGCCCACCTCCTCCGGGATGGGCAGGAGCCAGGGGCCTCTCTGAGGTTGTCCACCCCCCCATCCAGGACTGGCATGGGGTGGGGGCTGCTGACTCATGGGGAGTCAGGTGGTGAGGAGGCAGGTGGTGCGCTGGACCCTGAACAGAGGAGCTCTTTGGCCCCGAGACCCCTGCCTGCAGCCCCTGGCCTGGGACACAGCTCGCGAGGGCCCTGGCTGTGCCTGGCTGTCCTGTTCCCGCTGGACGCCCTCCCCTCCCTCTCATCTATCCGTTCAGCCTCCCCGAACTGCTGATGGTTTAGCCACCGCAGAGGGCCTCTGAGGCAGGCGCAGCCCTGGGGAATAGAGGCCTCGGGGTCCTTCTAGCCCTCAGGTGCTGCCGTCCGCTTCTGGGCCAGCGGAACCCACAGACCCAGGTGCTTTCCAACTACTTGTGCTCGCTGGTGGCACCAGCGGTGTGGTTGGCCTGAGCCCACTTCGGGGGGCAGGGGGGGCCGTCCTCTTAGCTGAGCCGGACAGCTCCACGCCTCGGGCACGCGCCAGGCTTGTTAGGGGCTGTGCTGGATTCTCGCCCGTCTCTGAGCCCACCCCCGCCCAGTGATGGGTCGACCCCACCAGGCTGCGGTGGTGGGTGGGGTGGGTGCTCAGAATGGCTGGTCCCTCGCTTCAGGAGCTCTAGGAGGCCCGCCAGGCTGTGCCACCCGGGTGCCACCTGGCACAGGGGGGTTGTGGCCCGATTCTCACCTCTTCTCTTCCTCTCTTTGCCCTGTGGACAGCAGAGGAGGGGCAGACTGACAGCTAAAGGGGAGACAGAGAGTGCCCCAGAGAGACAGACGAACATGGAGGGCACAGCTCCACGTGGACCTGGCAGGGCTGGGCCGCCTTTTGGGCTGAAGGTGATAATAAGACGCGTGAAGTGGTGCCCTGCTTCTTGTGCAGGCTCACAGGGACGTCTGTGCAAGGCAGTGAAAATACAGACCAAGTGGGGACCTGGGCGGCTGAGCTCCTGGACGCAGGGTTTCCCGCCCTCCCAGGAGGGTGTGCCTGTGGGCGGGGCCTGTCCCAGGAGGTTGTGCCCATGGGCGGGGCCTGTCCCGTAGTCTCTTTGTCCCTGGTGGTCGTAGCCAGGCCCTGTTTGGGGGCCTTTGCAGACTGCTGTCCTCTGCTTTGGCGAGGGATCACCGCCTCCCCGCAAATCCTGTGAATTAGTGCAGGGCTCTCAGAAGTCAGCGAGGAGGACAGTCAGGGTCACGGAGTCAGGGGCTCGGCTGATACCTGTGAAAACCCCAGGGTCACCCCCAGAACCCTCCCGTGGGTTTCCTCTGCACGTGTGCCTGTGCACGTGTGTGGGTGGGTGTGTGCGTGCTGGAAGGGGAGGCCGGGGAGTGCAAAGGAGATCACCGTGTCCCGCTCCTTGTCTCAGCCCTGCCACCAAGGGCGTGAAGGTGACCTCCGCCGCAGACCGGAGGGTTAACCCTCCGGTCTGCGGCGGAGGTCACCTTCCCTTTTCTTAAAGACCAGGCCCTGCCCAGGAGAGGGCTCTGAGGCCCCTCCAGGCCGGCAGGCACCCGCGGACCTTGTGTCCTGGGCCCTTCTGGGGGCGGGGCAGCCCCTACCCTCCCTGCCCCCCAGGTGCCCTGGTCCCTCCCCCCTCCTCGCTGCCCCTCACAGCCCCCAGCGCCCTCCCCGCTTCCAGCTGCCCTCCCGTGCTCCCTGAGGCGAGCGGGTGGCCGTGGCAGCAGTGGCAGCCTTGGCTCGCTCCCCACTCCCGCTTCCGTGTGTTTATCGTGTGAGAACGGGTCCGAGGAGGCTGGGCCGCAGCTGCCTGTTGTCTGCGAGCTGCCGTCCGGGCCGCGCCCTGCGCTTCTGCAATAAACACGGCCGGCGTCGTGGAGTCTGTGCACCGGACACTCCCGCTGGCCGCCTGCGCCTTTCTCCCTGCAAAGCAGAGCAAGGTGGAGCCCCAGGCCGCCCTCCCCACCCGCAGCCCTGGGCAGGGTGCCCCCAGGAGCCCCTTGGATGAGGCCCCGGGCGCCCGCACGTCCAGAGACGAGCAGGTGCTCTGCAGGGTTCCCTCGCTCCTGGACACAAGGCCCTTTTTCTTCCTGCTTCCCTTTTAAGTTACAGCAGGACCTGCCACGGCTCCCTCCCTTTGAGGCCGTGCGGGGTGTTGAGAGCAGACGGAGCCGAAGGTGGAGCAGGGGCCGGGCCGGGGGACAGGTCTCGGGAGCCGCCGTTCTCCGGCTGGGCCCGCGCACGCGTGCACGTGGCGCCCATAATAGACCCGTCGGCGGCTGTAATTAAGGCTGCACCCTGCACCACGCGGCTGGAAAACAAATTCTCTCAGCTGCTGTGCTGACTGGGAAATCGCCCCTATCAGCTGAAGTTTTATTCTTCTGATTTGGGAGAGGAAATACTTTAAAAATGATCTCACGGCGTGATTTATGTAAACGGCTTTTTTTTTTCTTTGTGCGAGACAATTGAGATAGAGCCTGAATCCCGGGCAGACCGCAGCTTCCTGCAGTGTCCTGTTGCCATGGGTGACGGGGGGAGCGGATGGAACTTCATCTGAAATGCCTTTAAACTTTCTGACGTGCACAGGCGTGCGGCGGGGCTGAGTGCTGTGTTTCAGAGCTGCGTGCCTGGAGTGGGTAGGAAGTCCTCCGGTCTCAGGATGAATTCGGAGAAAGGGTTGCCGGAGGAGACCCACGTTTTAAACAGCCAGCAGGTAGGCTGCTGCAGATGTTTTTGTCGCTTATAGAGTTGTTGAGGAAGGCTGGCATCTCGGTTACAGCTTTATTTTCAGCCTGTTAGTGAATGGTGGCTTTGAAGTGTAAACTCTGAAAATGTCTTTCTTGTGTCTGCATCCTGGAGGTTGAAGTGTGTCCCATGGAGGTAGAAGCCCGGCCCTGGGACCACAGACCCACCCCCCGAGTGAGGCTGGGTTGGGAGGCCCTCACGCCAGGTCCCCCCAACCTCTCGGGGGGACAGTGGCCGCACTCCGAGTCAGCCTTACAGGGAGCATCGGTGGTCCATCGTCCTCACCATAGTGACTGGAACAGATTTGGAAGATGAGTGAATTTAAATTTCAACAACGTAACTGTATTACAATCGTCTTTTACTTTTTAAATTGCTGTTTTATGTCTAAGATTTTTTTTCTTTTTTAAGAGTTAAAGTATAGTTTTCTTTTTCTAAAAAGTTGATTTGCAATGAGTTAGTTTCAGGTGTACAGCCAAGTGACTTGGTTGTGTATGTAATATTTGAAAATGGGATAAGCTGGTTCTGCTTCATATACATGCGCAGGAAATTACTGGCAAGCCTATTTACTGATGGATTAGTATCTGAGCTTATAAACGTAAACTTACTATAAAATGTTTTTAAAAGCTTTGAGAGTAGGAATAATACATTTTATCTTCCTCTCTGGCTGTGTTGTGTTGATGTAAAGGCAAAACTACATTTCAGTTATTTACAGACGATTGTCCGTAGTTCCTGGAGACCGGTTTAAATTCATCCTTTTCCTGACAGTTGTTTCACCTTAGCATGATCTCCTGACATCTAATTAGAACCTTGTGTAGAGAAGAGCAGGAGAAACTGCTCACTCAGAGGTGACTGGTTGGGATGCTGGGTTTAGGAAAATGACTGCATTGGCTTTTCAAATAGGAAATAGAAATAGGTCTGCTGGACAGGTCAAGAGTTATGCCTATGAAGGAAGGGCAGGTTTTAATGGATTTTAAAAATACTTCATGTGTATTTTGGAGACTCCCTGTGCTAATAAAGCTCCCTCGAGAGGGTGGGGAGCCGCCTTGATGTTCACGGGGGCACCTGCTGCACGCTGCCTCTGGCTGTCTCCGCAGGAGCAGTGCTGGGCTCCTGTTTGCCCACTCCTGTGTCTCTGGAACGTGCACTTCGGAAATACCATGTCCAGTACACCTACCGGTTAACCAGTTACTAATTTGTGTTACATGTAGGCTGCATTTCTGTTTCCATAGTATATAGAGGCAAGTTTTAGAAAAGCTTTTTTTTTATTTTTATTTTGAGTGAAAAAAAAAAATCACTAGAAATCTGCCTTTTATTTGCCTGCATAAATGATTTGGATTCATTTTGAAATTTTGCAAATGTTCAACCCAGCAAATAAGTTGTTTATGGAGGGTGTAAATGAGTCTGGTTGGTGTGGTCCTGTTTTAAGCAACAGAAAACTGCAGGAAGGTGGTGGGGTGGGAGCAGTCCTGAGGGTCTGGCTGGCTCTGCCCTGGGGCAGGGGGCAGAAAGTGCTGTGGCCTCCAGCTCAGGCCTCGAGAGAGAAGTCTCGAGGTGAAGGGCAGTGGTCTGCGGTGGCCGTGTGGCAGGGCCCCCGCCCTTGGCAGCTCTGAGCCTCAGACTGTCCGTCGTCACAGCGGGGGTGTCTCGGGCGCTCTGGGGCCCTGTCCACAGTGGACGTGCTCAGGGAAAGCCGTGAGTGTGAGGACTGCGTCTCGGAAGCGTCTTTCACCTTGGAGAGGAGGACCCGTGGGCCTTGAGGGGAGGCGTCTCCCTGAACCACTTGAGATGCCCTCGGGCTGTGACCCGAGGCTGTCGCTGCCATCGGCCTGTCGGTGTCCCTGTCCCCGTCTGGAGGCGTGAGGTGCAGCGGAGCAGACTTTGGACTGTAGGACCCGCCCATTTGCCAGTCCCAAGCCATCCACTGTGTTTCAACCGCTGCACGTGGGGATGTGCTGGTCCAGCCTCGGGTCAGGAGGATTTGTTGCAGGAAGAAAGAGAGCTTAGGTGGGCTTTCTCCGTGGACCCCTTGCAGCCCCCCTCCGTGTCTGACCAGCTTGCTGGGGTGGGGCCGTGGCCATCAGCGCTGTGGCCAGGCTGCCGTCCAGGAGGCGGGGACAGAACTCGCCCGGCCTGAGCTGTTTGGGGACCTGAGCCCGCACCGTGCAGGGCTGTCGTGTTCAGGGACCCTGGGTCACCACCGCTGCTGGCAGGTTTGGCACTGCCCGCTGGGGTACGGGGGCAGGCCCCCCACTCGAGGTCTTGGCCCCAGACCCCGCTCTGCTCTCCCTGGGCCAGGCCCGCAGTCAGCATCCTCCGTGCCCACCGGGTGAAGGCATCCGAGCCCCTGGGGTGCCCGCTTGGGTGGCCGGGCTCGGCTGGAAGGTCAGTCAGTCCTGGGGGTCCTGGGCGTGAAGACAGTTGTGCCAGGTTGTGCGGTGGCGGGCTTGTCACTCAGGCGGTCTGTGTGAGGGTCGGACGTGATGAGTGTGTGTGGCCCTTTCCCTGGCCAGCTTTACGTCTGTGCGCTGGGCTCTGGGTGGGACGTGGAATGAGAAGGCTGCATCATGAGGAACAGGCCAGGCGTTTCTTCCAGGTGGCCCGGGGCCCTTCTCGGGTGGCGCTGAGCAGAGAGCCAGGGCTGCGGATCCGGGGGCTGCGGGTCCGGGGGCCGCTCCAGCGGTCAGCCCCTCGTGCAGGGCACCCCAGCGGCTCGGGCCCACCCGCCCCAGGCCTCTTCACCCCAGAGCTGCCGGGGGAGAGGCGTTCGTCTGGACCAGCCGCTTTGCCCCTTGGTCTGTCGGCTGCACAGACGCCTCTCTTACCTTTTAAGGCTCTGGTCCTTGTCGTCCCCGTAAGAGGAAGGCGGAGGGAGGCTGTGGTCTTCCTCTTTCTCCACATCTTCCCTTTTCTTTCTCGGAGGCCGGTCACCCTGAGCTGGGCTTCCCCGCGTCCTTCTCGTGGAGACCGCGCTGTCGTCCCCCTGGTCTCCTCGCGTGCCCACAGGCGGCTCCTTTCTCCCTTCCAGCCCACAGTGGTTCTCGTCGGGCAGACGTGGAGCCCAGGCTCACCTCTGGCAGGAGCGTCCCTGCTGCCACCCAGAGGCCGCGCTTCCCACCCGCCTCTGCAGACCCAGAGATGAGGACATGCCCCCCGCTCCTGCCTCAGGTCCGACCCCGGAGCCCAGAGGTCAGCGGGCCCCTGGGCTCGACCTTTGGAAACCCTCTGAGTCCATCTGACCTCACACTCCTCGCCTGCCTGCTCTCCTGCCTGGGGCCCTGGAGCCCCTAATTCCGAGCCATGCACTTTGGGGCACCTGCACCCCCCCCCCGGGATGGTGGGGCCTTAACTTGCTGGATTGGTTTCTAGCCCTGGCAGGAGCGCCTGGGCAGCAGGTTTGCAGTACTGGGCGCCCCGTGTCTGGAGGAGCCTGGGCTTGGTTGAACAAGGAGAAGTTGTCCCAGCAATCCCCCCACTTCCTGCGCCCCGGACCCAGGGCCATCCCCCCGCCCAGTGACTGGGTCTCGGCCTTCTTTCATGAGAAAGCGTGTGGTGTGGTGAAACTGGGCTTCGAGTTCAGCTGCCAGGGGGCCTGGGCTCTGGTCGCAGTCAGCGGCTGTTGATGCAGAAGGTGCTCCTGGTGAGCGGGTCCGTCCGAGGCTACGCCTATGGCCAGCTCACCTGCCGGGCCAGTGTGCATGCTGACTTGACTTGTGGGAGTCCAGCTGTCTGTGGGCACGTGCCCTCTGTCTGCCCTCTGACACCTGCCCTGTCCACGCAGTGGGGGCGCGGGTCTTGCTGCAGCCAGGCCGGCCAGTGTGGAAGGTCTCTGTCTTCATGTTGCAGGAAGGCCAGAGGGTCCTCGTGTAAAGTCGGATGCTGCCCCCAGCCCGCAGTGTTCACGTGGCACCCGCATGCCACCTCGTCCGTGTGACTCTGGACTTTTAAAGGTTTTGTAATGAGTGATCTGGGGCTTTTCCAAGGGCAGGGCAGAAATACTAGCTGTTAAATCCTTAGGAAAATGCTGTGACTGTGGGTTTTCAGTTTCTCTTGATTTTATTGGGGCTTGAAGGACTCTTCGGGACACACACGCAGAGGAGAGGCTCGGAGTCCGTTCTGAGCTGGGCCCCTGCCTCTCCTGACTGCAGGCCTCCCTGCCTGTCCCCGCGACGCCCTGTGTCCGGCTGCTCCGTCTGTCGCTGGGCAGCGCTGAACACACCCGTAATGCCATGGTTCTGTTGTCGCCCCGGCCTCTGGATCACTGGGACCCTCTGTGGTGCAGTCAGGGTTTGAACCTAAGTGCCTCTTCTTGGCCTGCACGTGAGCCGTTCATGTTGTTCTCTTCCATCTTATCCCATTTTTGCCGCAAATGCTGCTTACGACCCACTGAATTGATTTGACAGCTCCTTAGAGGGTCGTAGCCGAGTGTGAAGACCCCTGTGCTCCAGGTGCGGAGGGCAGGCGGGCACCTGAGTGGGACCAGCAGAGTGGCCTCCTTGTTCAGTGGCCCTGTGTCCACCCCTGGGGTCTTCCCTGTCCCCCCACCCCTGCCATGCTCTCTGTTGCTCTCTGTCCAGCAGGGAGTCGCCTTAAAACTTAGATGAGCCTTTAAAAGGCGAAATGAATACAAATTAGGTGCAGATTGGATTGTTGAATTCTTAAGATTTTTTTCCGTTGGGATTATTTGAATTTCTTTTCTTTTTCTCAAAATGTTTGATACCACTGGGCAAATTGCAGACCTTTGTCTCTTATTTAAGAGTCAGAGACAGTTGTTTAATATTTCTTACGCCCAAGGTAGGAAATTTTTTCATTGGTTCAAAATTGAAAATGTAAACAACTTTGTATTCCTATATACTAAGTAATTATGAAATGATATATTCTAATAACTGCTATTGTCCAATGTTACTGACAGAATCAGCCTTGATAAATCAGAATCAGCATTCGTCATGGAAATCAACTTTCAAAACGTTAATTCAGAATAAAATATCCACGCATGTGTGTGTGTGGTCCAGATGAATTTCCTGCTGGGAATAAATCCCAATCAGTTGGCACTGAACTGTTGGGCTGACCTGAGGAATAGAAATTGTTTCAACTTCAATTACTTATCTAAAATACTTTAAAGTTTTTAAAAACAAATGTATTTATATTAGTGTAAACTCAGGCTTGGGGAGCAGTAGACCTTTTTAGAGCTGTTTAGTTATGGTTTGTGTCTGAATCGTAAGCACAGAAAAACGCTCCCTGTCTCGGACCTTCTGGCTAGCGGCTTTTTTTCCTTTTTTGTGGCTGCGCTTGTTGTACGAGTGGCCCTGCCAACATGGGGGTGTGGGAAGGGCGCAGAGGGACGGGCTCGTGAAAACCCGTCGTTAATACGGACTCTGCTGGCTGTCGGAACGCAGTTAGGCTTGTCAAGTTTTAATTTGTGAAAGTGTTTAAGAATGCCAAGAAGCTTTGGGGTGCCTCACTTCAGAAGTGCTGAAGCGTTGCAAGCTAGGCTTAAAAAGGATGACTTGGTCAGAATTGAGCACGTCAGTCCAAGGCCAATAGGAACGATTTGGGGGATCGCTGCGTTCCCCCAGATGTTGCGGCAAGTTGCCTGCCTGCACCTCTGCGTCCGCCACTACGTGGAGTGCTGGCCACCTGCCCCCTGCGACAGCGCCTGTCACTGTGCGGCCCCGTGTCACCCCTTTCAGCCTCATCTCCGGTGTGTGTGTGATGAAGCCCTGTGCGCGCTCCGTGGCCTGCTTCTGTGTCCTTCTCAAGAGGGACCCAGGGGCCCTTCCGGGCGTCAGGGTCAGTGCAGAGGTGCCCCGGCCCCCCTTTCTGGGTGTGTGCTTGTAGACAGAGCCGATGCTGGACCGTAGGTGGCCTGGCCGGAAGCCGTCACCTGCTTCTCCAGGAGCGTGGGGACCTGGGGGAGCATGTGGTTTTCCATCCAGGGGATGACACAGGTGTCTCCCTGCTCTCACGGCCAGGTTCACGTCTGACAGGGACGGAAACAGTGGCCAGGTTGACAAGTGGTGAGCAGACGGGGGAGACGGCGAGGGAGGGCTTCCGGGGGTCCTGTCAGGAGCCACCCCTTCCTCAGGGGGAGCCTGCCTCCCTCAGGGGCCCTGGGCAGAGGCCAGCGTGGGCAGGGATGTCAGCCCTGCTAGGGGGCCCTCAGTGCACAGACAGACACACCACACACACATACACACACACACACACACACACATACCGCACACACACCATACACCATAAACACACCACACACAAACCATACATCACACACACACACCACACCGACACACACCACACACACACGACACACACTCACACACCACACACACACACCACACACACACACCACACACACCATACATCACACACACACACACCACAGACACACACCACACACACCACACACACACCATACATCACACACACACCACACCGACACACACCACACACACCACACACACACCACACACTCACACACCACACACACACCACACACACCACACACACACCATATATGACACACACACCACACACACACCACACACATTCACACACCACACACACACACCACACACACCATACATCACACACACACACCACACACACCACACACACACGACACACACTCACACACCACACATACTACACACACACCATACATCACACAC
This sequence comes from Giraffa tippelskirchi, assembly GCF_054371585.1. Classification (NCBI taxonomy): domain Eukaryota; kingdom Metazoa; phylum Chordata; class Mammalia; order Artiodactyla; family Giraffidae; genus Giraffa; species Giraffa tippelskirchi. The sequence continues at coordinate 2,326,025 of NC_137275.1, forward strand.
ACACACCACACACACACCACACACACACCACACACACACACCGACACACACCACACACACCACACGCATACCATACATCACACACACACACCACACCGACACACACCACACACACACCACACACACCACACACACACCATATATGACACACACACACCACACACACCACACACATTCACACACCACACACACACACACCACACACACCATACATCACACACACACCACACACACACGACACACACTCACACACCACACACACTACACACACACCATACATCACACACACACACCACACACACACACCACACACACACCACACACACACACCATACATCACACACACACACCACACACACACACCACACATACCACACACACACCATACATCACACACACACACACCGACACACACCACACACATACCATACATCACACACACACACACCACACCGACACACACCACACACACACACCACACACACCATACACACACCATACATGACACACACACACCACACACACTCACACACCACACACACGCACACACACCACACACATCATACATCACACACACACACCACAGACACACACCGCACACACCACACACACACCATACATCACACACACACTGTATGCACACACACCACATGCACACAGACACACACCACACACACACACCACATACCACACCCCTCCACACACCACACACACACACCACACACCATACACACATCACACACACACACCGCATGCCATACCCCTCCACACACACACCACACACACACACCACACACACACACACCACACACACACAAGGGCCACCAGCTGTGACTCCTCAGGTGCCAAGAGCTTGGGAAGTCCTCTAGGCACAGCTGCCCAACGTGCAGAAAGGGAAGGAAGTACGTCATCTGAGGCTGTGGCTTACAGACTGTGAGTCCCTCCTGGAAAATGCTGAGCAACTGGGACTTGGACCAGGATGCCTCTTCCTGGTGGGCGTCCTGGAGGAGTCCAGGGCGGGGTGGGGGCTGGCTTGAGGGCGCTGGGAGCGTCCGCAGAACAGCTTCCCCCGGCCGGGCTGCTCCTCCCAGCCTCCTCTGCGCTGCTGTCAGGGGCGTTTCTTTCAGGTCTGTCTTTCAGTTTCCAGACTTGCTCTTCAGTCTCCGGCCTCTGTTAACCCCTCTACAGAGCACCTCTCTGCAGTTTCAACAACTGTAGATTTCATTGTCAGTCATCCTATAGAGTTATTTTTAAATCTACCACCCTGCTTCTCCCTTTTTTATTGAAACCTTTGTGTCTTCACAATTTCATCGTCATTTGACATCTGCATTAAACCTTTGCAGTATCTGGGATCCTGTTCCTTGCTGTTTGTGCTGGTTCTTCCTTGTGGGGGTTTCCCGTGGGCTCGGGGGACTTTTGAGCTCATATCTGGGTGGGCTTGGGCTCTTGGAACGCCTGTGGGCCTCGCCAGGCCGCTTCTTCCCAGACGGTTTGTGTTTGCGGCTGTGGAGCTGGGGCTCTTCACCCCGGGAGCATCCAAGTGAGGGACACGCAGCCCTGGGCCCTGCGGCCCTCCGTTCCCCTCCTGCTCCTCCCTCAGGGTCCCTTGCTCCCTTTGGAGCAGTGCTGTTAGAAAGCTGGTTTGTTTCTGTGCTTGCTTCACAGTGTTTCTGTAAATCGAAAGCTGCTCTAAAAGCTCATTGGGGGACCTTTACCTGGATCTGCTTACCCTGCACCAGAGGCCCCCCCGCTGGAGCCTCTGCAGCTGCGAGCCCACCCTGCTGGCCCTGTCCTTGCTGCCCAGCTGGCCCAGCCTCCCCATGGGCAGCCTTCTTGGCTTCAGGGACACTCCTCTCTCTGGGATCTTGAGTTTCAGTGCGTTTGGGGGATGTGTGTAGAGGTTTTTTAGCGCATTTTGTCCTGTCTGCTAAGGCCTGAGACTTCAGTTTTAGTTGTGGCCATACATGGAGTGAACCACGTCCTTCACATTGGTGCATTTTGCATTTTCTGCCTTGTTTTTCAGAAGTTATTATTGATAGTATTTCTGCTTTTGTGTATGGCCTTGCAGCGTTTTCTCTCATGATCTCAGGGAGTGATTTGCCTTTGATACTATTTAATTTTCCCAGGATCGTAGGTGACTTGTGGTGGGCACAGGCAGGACGACAGCGTCCGTGAGCCCTCATCCGCCCTGGGGAGGGGGCCCCCGCTTCTCCTTCCTCTGCAGGGACGGCTGGCTCCCTGGGGTCTGCTCTTTGCTGCCTGCCTGGCAAGGTGAAGGTTTAAAAGCTGGATCCGCCATAGCCTGTGCTTTTACTATTGAAAAATATGTTGATAAGGTATGCGGATGCAGTAGCAGAGTGTTTGTGACCCAGGACTCCAGATGGTGTGAAGCTGTGACGAGCCCGATCCTAGGACAGGACCCTAGAGGACAGCGCCCTGGGGGAGGAGGCGGCTCACCGGGCTGGGCAGGGGTGAGCCCCGGGAGGGGAGGGCCCTCCCTCGTCTCCCAGGTGCGGGGGCGCTGGCACTGGGGACGGGGAGGCCAGACAGAGCGTCGGGCGCGCAGTTGGCACGGCGGCTCTGTTCACAGTTCGGGCCATAAACACCGCTTTTGCCCTGGGTGGGGGCTGTCCCTGGGAGCAGTGGTCTGGCACCTCCTCCCCACCTGTTTGCTCTTGGCCTTGGGGGTCTTGAGACGTGACCCCCGCTGACTGGGGAGGCCCGGGACCTGGGAAGGGGCTCCCTATCATTCTCCACACCCTGCTCTCTGGTCTCCCCTCGCTCTGCAGAGAGGAAGGCGTGCGAAGCCCGGGGCTTCTATAGTGGGCTTCTTCTCAGGGCATGACTCGGGGGCCGAGATGCCAGGGGTGCTGGCTGCCCCAAGGCCTACGGGCCCCGTGAGGCTGCCATGGGGCCCTGCCTGCCTCCGGCCCGCCGGGCTATACCTAGGCTGTGACCAGGACTCGGCACAGAGGTGCTGAACCCACTCCCTTCCCGCGGGAAGGTTCCCTGGTGTCTGTGCTGCCTCCCCAGGCCCCTTCCCCTCTCCTGACTTCTCTGGAGCCCCTCCCTCCATGACCCCAGGGACCCTCCCTAGATCACAGCCTGAAAACTGCATCCTCAGGAGGACTTGCTCAGCCGTCCCCCTCAGAGAATTGCTCAATTGCTTGGAGCTCTCGGGACCCTGGCTGTTGTCCCAGGGCCTCCCTCTGCCACCTCCTCCCTCCAGGCCTGGCTTGTCCCCACCTGCCTGCCCAGGGTGGCTGGGCCAGAGGTCCGGGCTGGCTGCAGGCTGGCCCCCTTCTGCCACCACCACGGGGGCGGATCTACCCCCGGGTGGCCCTGGGGTGAGAGCGCGGAGCAGGGCTGCCATGTGCCCCGGGCCGCGCCTCGCCCTGGATGGACGGAGGGCAGGCCTGCCTCCTGGACTCAGGTGTGCCCAGCAGACTCAAGCCCAGGCTGGTCAGCCCGACCTCTAAGGCTGCTCCGAGGCAGTTACGAAGCCTGCGGTGTCAGGCATGCCGGGATCTGTTCTCCAGGGAGGAAGGGGACGGTCGGTCACCCGGCCGCGTCCTGGCCCGGGGGCGGGGCGGGGCTCACCCAGGAAGTGGAGGGCCCCGCCCCGGGAGGCGGCTGTGCCTGGGCACCTGCTCCCAGAACGGGCTCAGCCAGAGGCTGGCTTTGCTCCTCACATGGATGTGCTGTCTTCTGACCGGTCATGAGGCCCAATTAACTCATGTCTCTCTCTCTTTTCTTTCAGTCCGCAACTGTGTCCGATGGTGGTAAGTCACAATTTCTAATGTCTCTTTTTTATTATTTTTAACGATGTTTTCAAACGTGGAGTGTATTTGCTGTTGACTCACTCTAACGTTGTCTTCTCGGCGTTTCCACCTCTGCAGGGTGGGGGTTGGTTCACCGGGCCCCGTTGAGGGGGGCGTCACCCCTGGGCCCACGACTGTGTTTGGAAAGAAGTCTATTGAGGACGCGCTGTCGTGACAGCGTCTCAGCTTGTCCCCACATATTCCTGTGGGGGCAAGTAAAGACTTGCCTCCTGCGCAGCAGAACAGCTTGTAGACCAGACCAGTAAGTGAGGCTTTACAGCACTTGCCGCATTGGAGCGATTATGGAAGTTCGGCGAGACGCTCCGTTGCTGATTTTCCATTTCTTAGGAAAAGTTTAGTAGATGATTGGAACCTGTGGGACAAAGAGGAAAAAGCTTTCTTTCTGCCTTCAAGTGATTCTGTTCAGGGGATTCTTTTACTAGGACTGACCTGAAAGGAGGTGGCCAGAGACTTCCTGTTTCACTTAAATTATTCCTCTGATGTAACCCTTATCCCTTTGGCTCAGTGAGTTTTAAAAAACTCTCTAGACTGACTTGGAGGGTTTCTCCCGAATGTTCCTTGTTCCTTCCAACACTCGTCAAAGTCCTTATGCTCACAGGTCTGTTTCTTTTTACGTGTTTTTAAGGACTCTATTCTGTCTATTGAGAGTTGAATCTTACAGTTTGTCAAAATGTATCATTTTCATTTATATTGTAACTGTGGGGCCAAGGACTGCCAGAGCTGGGGAGTCCTGGGCTCAGGGTTACCCTCTTTATTGTGAGCTGAAGAGTCTTTGGTTTCGCTTGTCCAACAGCTACTGACTTCAGTCGCGGGCCTTAGAAAGGGAGGCTGGTGGGTGGAGGGCGGGTGGACCCAGAGCCACCGGTCACCCTCTGTCCATCGGGGTCCTTCCAGCCGCGGGAAGTACAAGAAACGCGCTGACACCTGAAGCTGAGACCAGATGGGTCCTAAAGTTTGTGTCCGCAGATATATTTTTCTAGTAAAAGGAATTATGTTCACCTGTCTCATGTACAATGATAGTCTTGTCATTTAATCACCTTAAGCTAGGAGTGGGGAGAACTTCCTTAATGAAAGGAAGTAGCACCTGTCACCAAATCCGGGTAAGAGTGCGTGGTTCCCACAGATTCTGTTCATGTGAGCCTTTCTCCCGTGTGCTCAGTTAGCTCTCCTGGTGGAAGGCTTTCATTGCTGCAGAAAATTCATTCGTTTGAGAAGTTTATTTAATATGTTCAATTTACTCATACATATTAAGCTTTATTCATGTGTTAAATTTTCTTCTATCTGCAGTAGACGCAGGAATCCCATAGAGTTTTATTTTATACTGCATTTTACAATTTTTGGAAAGCTACACTTACCCAGTGTGGAAGCCCCAGACTCACAGCCCCGTGTCCTCTGTAAGGAAGTGGGGTCCCGGCTGGTGGCAGTGGCCCCCCGCCCTGAAGGGGCTGCCCTCCCCGCTGTCCTTCTCTCCCCACCCCAGGCCCTGTGCCACTCGGGGCGGCCTCCACTTCGTGAGCCCCTCTGTGGAGAGCAGGGCGGGGCAAGGTCGCTGATTCATGAGCACGCCTTCAGTTTCAGGGTGCAGGTGATAAGTATATGTGTACTGATGAGTTTTTTCCCACTTTTATTATTTTCCATATTTAGTTTCTTTTCTTATCATAAATAGGAGAAAAAGTGATTTCATTTAGTTTGCATGTTAGTCCTAGGAGGTATGTATTATTAAATATATTCTGCCATCTTTACAGGTAAAAGCAGCTGGGCAGAAAGAGGGTCCCATAGACACCAAGTTAAGAGGCTGGGGGTCAGGCTCTGGGGTCTCCCCCTCTCACCCGACCGTCCCAGCCCCTGCCCTGGACCCTCCACTTCCTTACACCTGCTTCTTGGGGTCGCCTTTCCCCGTGTGCTCGGGGGCTGGTGAGAGGATCCAGGCGGGAGCTTGGAACATGTCTCCACACAGAGACATCACACGTTCGTGCCGAGCAGGAGATTCCGGCTCTGGGGCCTGGAGCTTCAGGAGCACACAGCTGCCGTGGGAAACGTGTCCTGCACTGACTCAGGACCTGGCTTTGGGGAGTGGCCTTCTCTCAGGCTGGAATGGTCCCCACCTAGTCATCCCATCCAGTGTGGGTGACTAATAAGGCAGCATTTGATATTTTGTGTTCAGTTAACCCTGTCGGTGAGATCATGGGACTTGCCTGTTGGACTCATGGCACACGTTGTATTTTTACTGAGTGTGTCCTTGCCGTATAGTTAGTTTTGTGGCGTTATTTTAAGGAGGTTGGACAATGCTGTGTTTGCAGTCTTTGTCAACCTGAAGTGTGTCTTCCCTTTCTCAGGAGGAGAGGGCCCAAAGCCCGAGACTACCCTGTAAGGAGGGTTAGAGGTCAGTCTCTGTGGAGGGCAAACCAGGGCCTGGGCTGAGTCAAGGAGGCAGATTCTGCCTTAAGAGCAGGAAGAACATTCTAGCAGTTGAGAGAGGTTTAAAAATGCAAAGATCTGCCTTGTGGCAAATCATCCAAACATGTATTCACACTGCCGCCCCCAGCGTTGGAACAGAGGCCCCAGGAGCCGAACAGGCAGAAGCGTAGGGGGATGGGGAGGGCCTTCCCGCGTTGGGGGTAGGGAGCCTTGCAGTCCCTGGACCCGGGCTTTGGCACAAGGCAGCCTTGCTGTAGTAGAAGTTCATTCTCCTGTTTTCTTTCTTTCTTTTCTTACTTTGGACTGAGCAGCTTTGCCAGGATGCCCCTCCCACCCCGCTCCCACGTCCTGGAAGGGCTGGACTGTCCCTGCCGTCCCTGGACCTGCCCCTTGAGGTTGGGCAGTTGGGGGCTTTTGGGAGCTTTCATGTGAACGCACGCATCTGCAGGCACAGGTCGGGCTGTGACCCTGGGGACGTGGCTCCGGCTCCTGGGGCCTGGGATCCGTCCACACTGCGCGTTCTCTCTGGCGCTGCAGACACGCCGGCCTGACTTTTCCGACCTCCAAGTACACCGGTCCCAGGCTCTGCCCACCTTTCTCCGTCTCTGCCTCCGGCAGCCTGGTGCCTCCCGCTTCCTTCCCTGGTTCAGCCCACCTCACTGCTGACCTGGGCGCTGCCCGCCCGCTGGGCAGGCTTCCTCCCCAGGACTCCCCTGGGCGCTCAGACACACGGGGGCCTTGGGGGCCTCGCATGGCGCCGTCTGCTGTCAGTGTGTCTCCCCGGCCGGGGGGCAGCCCCCCCAGAGCGCTGTGCTGACCACCCAGCCCTCACTTGAGGGTCAGCCCAGGCTCCACCCCCTTCTGACCCTGCTGACAAGGTCCTGTTGTTTAATGGTTTGTCCGTGTCACTGTTTGTCTGCTCCCTCCACCCGGAGATGGAGACCTCTGTGCCGTGGCTTCAGGGTTGTCCTCGGCCCCAGCACAGCAGTCACACAGGAAGTGTTTGTCCAGTGAACGTGGAGTTAAGGCGTTTACTGTGTGGCAGCTGCAGCCAGGGCCTGGGAGCTCAGTAAGACCTGCACTAGGCTGTTAGGGTGGTGGCCTTCTTAGTAATATCCCCTTTAAAAAACCAGGAAGCTCTGTAGAATCCGTTATGTAAACGCAACAGCAGACGTGTCCACTGGACTCCCGGGGTGTAGCCCACCCTCTGGTGACGCTCCGGCTTCCGAGGCCGGGGGACCCGAGGCAGCTCCCACAGGGACACCTGTAGTTTCCTTTGTCTTCCTCCAGAAGCCGCAGTTTTACCGCCTCTGATTAACAGACAGATAGTTTTGATGTAGGTTGTAAGCTCCGTGCCATAAACGAATCAGCAGTACTTTGTAACATTTCTGATTCTTGTTCTAACAGAAACTGGGCCTTTAGGAATCAGAAGGATACCTGAGACCAAAGGTGTGCGTCCTTTAATTCTCGTTTGCTTTCTGAACGAGATGTTCTTTGCGTTTGTGTGGACCCTCTGCCCTGTTCTTCTCCGTCTGCCTCTTTGCAATGAAGCGCAGCTTTGGTCAAGCGGTAGGGAGTGAGGAAGGGGCTGGCAGGTTAGAAGTGGCCGAGAAGGCCGCACAGCCGGACTCCATGTCCCCCGGCCGCCCAGCCCGGGGTGTCGGCCAGCGTGGGGCACCGGCGTTGGCTCTGTGAGCTTGGCCTGGCCTGAGCCGGCGCGATCCTGGAGCTCAGGGCGCGGGGAGGGGCCGGGGCCTGGGGGCACTGCGTGCTGGTTGGTCTGTTTGTAACTGGGGGCGCTGAGCACTGTGCTGGCCGGTTAGGATCGCTGGTAACTGGTGGCTGAGCACTGTGCTAGCTGGTTAGGGTCACTGGTAGTTGTGGTCCATGTGGAGTGCAGCTGAGTATATCAGGTTAAGCTGACGATGCTTTCCGTGACCAGGACCCTGTCATAAACCTGGGCCGTGAGATGCCCTCAAAGAGAAGCAGGTTGTGGGTGAACTCAGTGCCTGCCCGTGCACGTCATCCTGACTCACCTTTGCTACCAGCACCCTTTTCCTACACAAGGCTTGCTTTTTCCCTTTTAAAAATGATTATTTTGCTCTTTTCCAGCTTTATTGGGGGTATAATTGATAAAAGATTATGTGTTTAGGTGTATGATGTGATATGTTGATATACATACACGTGGTGGCAGAATCAGTACAGTGAAGCTAATAACACCCTTGCTACCGCACACGGTACCTGTTGTGTGTGACGTGGGCCCACTGAGGCTGACCGTCTTTGCAGACAAGTGTACAAAACACCGTGATTAATTATAGCCACCACGCTGCAATCTCACAGCTGAAACTCTGATCCCTTGACCTGCATCTCCCACCTCCCCCGCCCCCAGCCCCGGCAACCCCCATCCTACGCCCTGCTTCAGTGGATTTGAGTGTTGTCGTTTCCACATGGACAGGAGAGCATGCAGTGTGTGTCCTTCTGTGTCGGAGTTATATTTTAGCATGTCCTCCAGATTCATCTGTGCTGTTGCACAGGCAGGATTTCCTTCCTTTTTAAGACTGAATAATATTCCTTTAATGGACTATTGGAATGGAATACTATAATACCATCACTTCTTTATCCATTCATCCATGGACACTTCAGTTGTTTCTGTATCTTGACTATTGTGAGTGATGTTGTAGTGAACGTGGTGATGTAGATATATTCTGAGATTCGTTTCATTTGGATGAATACCCAGGAATGGAATTTCTGGATCATGTAGTAGTTCTAGTTTTAAATTTTTTGAGGAACTTCCCCACTGTTTTGCACAGCGACCGCACCAGTGTCCATTCCCACCAGCAGTGCAGGAGGGCTCCCTCCCCCACACCCTCTTCAGCGTTTATCTCTTGTCCCCTTGATAGCAGACGAGGCTGTCCGCCGACGGGGTGAGGCGCTACCTCATTGTGACTTCGGTTTGCGTTTCCTCAAGATTACTGGTGTTGAGTGTATCGTCATGTGTGTGTAAGTTGTTTGTATGCCTTTTTCTCAAGGTATATATTCAACTCAGGTTTTTTGCTTATTTTTAACCTGATTATTTGGGGTTTTGTTATTGAATTGTATGAGTTCCTTGTGTATTTTGGATACAAACCTTTCTTCAGATAGGTTTGCAGACCTTCAGAAGGAATCCTGACCACACTGCCACCATGAAGGAGTTCAGACCCTCAGCTGCTTTACTCTCGTCCCCCACCCAGGCCCGTTTCTAAGAGCCTGGGAGTGTTCCCTTCTTCTTTGGGAAGGTATGTCAGCTGTATTCAAAGGCAATTCTGTTCCAAACGTCTTTTTCTGTGTCATTAGCTTGATTTTTCAGACACACCTTGCCTCTTTTTTTTTTTTAACTTTTTAGTCATTTTGCAATGATATTCATTTTGTCCTCAATTTGTTTAATCATCTCTGCATGTTCCCCCTTTCTCTCATAGAACATATTGTTGTTGTTCAGTTGCTAAGCCGTGTCTGACCCTTTGTGACCCCTGGACTGCAGCTCACCAGGCTCCCCTGTCCTTCACTGTCTCCCAGAGTTTGCTCACACTCATGTCCGTCGAGTCGGTGATGCCATCCAACCATCTCATCCTCTGTTGCCCCTTCTCCTCCTGCCTTCAATCTTGCCCAGCATCAGGGTCTTTTCCAATGAGTCAGCTCTTCAAAGATTTGGAGCTTCAGCATCAATCCTTCCAGTGAATATCCAGAGTTGATTTCCTGTAGGATTGGCTCATTAGGTCTCCTAGCCGTCCGGTGGACTCTCAAGAGTCTTCTCCAGCACGAGAGTTCACAAGCATCGATTCTTTGGTGCTCAGTCTTCATGGTCCAGCTCTCACGTCTGTTCACGACTACTGGGAAAGCTACAGCCTTGACTAGACAGACCTTTGTTGACAAAAAATGATGTCTCTGCTTTTTCATGTGCTATCTTTTTAATATGCTTTTCCGCCTTCTATTTGTATGAAGTGATGGGACTGGATGCCATGATCTTAGTTTTTTGAACGTTAAGTTTTAAACCAGTTTTTTTCACTTTCCTCTTTCATCCTCATCAAGAGGCTCTTTAGTTCCTCTTCACTTTCTGCCATTAAGGTGGTATCATCTGCATATCTGAGGTGGTTGATATTTCTCCTGGCAATCTTGATTCCAGCTTGTGCTTCATCCAGCCTGGCATTTTGGATGATGTACTTGGCACAGAAGTTAAATAAGCAGGGTGACAATATACAGCCTTGTCATAGTCCTTTCCCAGTTTTCAGCCAGTCCATTGATCCATGTTCAGTTCTAACTGTTGCTTCTTGACCCACATATAGGTTTCTCAGGAGACAGGTAAGGTTGTCTGGTATTCCTGTCTCTAAAAATTTCTAAAGTTCTTAAGGCTGTGTTTTCTTCCAGACCAGACTTTGTGTTTGCTTTTTGCATATTATATACCTTCCTTTTGGAGAAGGAAATGGCAACCCACTCCAGTATTCTTGCCTGGAGAATCCTAGGGACGGCAGAGCCTGGTGAGCTGCCATCTATGGGGTCGCATAGAGTCGGACACGACTGAAGCGACTTAGCAGCAGCAGCAGCAGCAGCATACCTTCCTTTATCCGTTGGCCCACCCACCCATCCACCCATCCACTTCTCCACCCACCCATCCATTACTCATCTGTCAGTCCACCCTCCCATCCATGGATGTGAGCAGGCCCCACAGCCCCTGTCACTGTGCTTTCTGGCACAGACATTCTTGAGCCCAGAGAGACCGCAGCGCTGAGCTCCTGTCTTTCCTGCCTCAGCCAACACCCTCAGCCCCAGCTGGGCTCTACCCACAAGAGTGTGTCCTTGACTTTCCCCATCGTCCCTGTTCTCCTGCCTTGATTGGGATGCTTAGGATTTTGTTGCTGCGACTTGCTTCCCCAGGGCACCTGCCAGGGCCTCAGGGGTGGGGCAGATGCAGAGCCTGTCAGAACCTTCTTATGTTCTACCTTTTCTTGGCTTTTTTCCCCTTTTCTGTTTTTCTGGTTTGAAGCTAATGGCCTCAAGCCGTGCCCTCTGTTTGGTGGCTCTGCTGGGTCGGTGGCTGATCTCTGGTCCCTCTGCTCCGGCCACTGGCGCTGGCCACCAGGAAGCGGTCTGGCTCTTGTGCAGGTGCCCACACTCACCCGGGGAGCTGCCGGCTGCTGGTTTGTTTGGTCTTGTTTTGAAATGACGTTCAGTAGGAAGCGAAAGACGACAGTGGGTGGCCACGACCAGAGCTCCTGGTCCTCCCACTCCTCCAGGAGCTGCGCGGGGAGTGTCCCGGGCCAGCAGAGCTTTCAGGGCCCAGGTCCTCTCCCAGGAGCTTGTGCACACCTGGCCAGGGCTGCACTCAGCGCAGGGGGCCTGGCTGCCCGGCCCCGTCTGCCAGGGTTCTGCCCCCTCCGTGACCTGCTGGACACCCAGGGAACCGTGCTGAGCAGAATCTGGGTCAGATCCGACCGGGGATCCCCATTCCCCACCTCCAGGCTTGGGGTGCTTCTCGCCACCCGCCCAAGTCCAGCCCCAGCCCTCCACCTGGTCTCCCTGCACTTTACATTCACAGCAAACTGTGATTCCCAGAAGGGGCTCATTATTTCAGGTGCTGGGGTAGAGGGTCATTCCTTTAACACCATCCCGTGTGAGAGACTAAGTCAACGCACAGGAAAGCTCCTGTTGCCTTTGGCCATTCTCTGCAAAGAGCCAACTCCCCCAGCAGCTCCTTGGTGGGCCGCCTGTCCCCCCAGCCCACTGACACGGCGTGCAGCAGGACCCCCTGGAGGGAAGCCCACAGGCTGGGGTCTCTCTGTCTGTGTCTTGGTCTTCACTCCATGGCACCTTCTCCCCTGCCTGGTGGGTGGTGGACAGGAGCGGGCCCTGTGGTCAGGCCGCTTCCTGGCCTCTTGTGGTGGGCCTGGCAGCGAGGCCTACATACCTGTTAATAACTGGGGGAGTTAAACTGCCCCCTTCTTCAAAATATCAGGTACTACAGCCTCTTGTGTTTTTGCAAATGAATTTGCATTCTCTAACATTGCAAACGACTGAAGCGACTTAGCAGCAGCAGCAGCAACATTGCAAAAGAGAAAGAGGAATGTAAAGTTTCAGGGTAGTGCCATTCTTGGATTTGTGTAGAAGTCTGGTGGACTCATATTTTCCTCGTCAGAAAAACAGTGCAGCCTAATTGCTCATTTTCAAAAATGTTTGCTAAATAGTAGAGATGGAACGGTAATTTGTAATTTGCTGTGTGAGAGGGGTTGTTTAAAGCAGACGTCTTTATTTTGGTTTAATATCTCACATTCCTTATGGTTTGCTTTGAACCTAAAAATTATACCCAGAGTAACATAATGTATTTATAGGGTTTGAAGTACTAAGTATTTTGTAAACACAAGTCAGACTTAGATTTTCGTCTTTAGAAGCACGGAGTCCTGATTTCTGCCAAGATTCTTTGCAACGTACATATTTCTTTCCCGTTCTGCTAGAGAGTTGTTGTTAGTAATTATTTATACTGTTTCAGGCACACAGAAGTTCAGAAGTCGTAACAGTGACCTCATACCTTCGCCCCAGAAGCCACGCCGGCTGACACTTGGGTGTGCTTGCCTGAGACCTTTCTTGCGCGGCGCTGCAGTCACCGTGGCGGTCGTCCCCTCTGTGTCCCTCCTGCCCACTCCGTTTCCTCCCTCGGAGGCCCTCCCTGGACGCAGGTGTGTGTCCTTAGGCTCCAGGGGGTGGTCTGTTTGATTCCCTAGGGGCGGCGTCTCCTAGGGAGCCGTGGCGTGCAGAGCAGCGTGAGGACGGTGAGTGGCCGCGTGTGCCCCCAGGAGCGGTCACCCTGCAGCCCGTCCCACCGCGCGCGGCCCGTGTGCCCTCACACGAGGGTTCACTCAGGGTTTGTGTCCTTTGGGGGCATGTGTTCTACTTCAGTGAGGAGTTTACTGAAACGATGAATATTGGTTTAAATGCTTGAAGCTTTCTACCCAAGAACCTTCAACATGGTCTGACATTTTTATTAGATTCACTCTGAGGAGAATATGTGTAGAGTTGCTGAGAGAAAGTATCACACAGATTGGGTTGAAAATCTGATTTGCCCAAGTAATTGAGGGAAAGAGTCTAAAAGTTGACCCTGAGGTTGGGGAGGGCTCAGTGGCTTGTCTCAGGGGCTCTCTGTAGGCGCTTGGGTGCAGGTTATGAGGGGAGAAGTGGATGCCCCTGGGCCTGCCTTCTCTATGTGTAACGTTTTCTTTCTTGCTGACCTTTAGCAGCTTGATTATGAAGACTCTTGGGTGGGTCTTGTGCGCCTGCCATTTGGGGTGCATGGAGGGTCAGAGATTGTTCTTCTCCCGCTTTGGGCACGTGGGCTTTCCCGCAGGCCCCTGGGGCTTGCTCATCTCCAGCCTTTTTCCTCTCCACCGTGTGCTCTCCGTGTCTCCCGGTTTCTTTTGCTCTGAGTGCACCGACCTCTTCCTCTACGGTGTCAGTGCGCCATCAGTTCCATCCCGTGGACTGTCACTTCCGAGGTTCGTGTTCTGTTTCTAGCAGTCCCTCTCAGACCGTACGTGACCCTTCACTTCTCTCTTCATATGTTCATGCTTTCCTTTAAACGCCCGAGCACGGTTTGCAGCATCTCAGAGCGTCTTCAAGTCTGTATCTGCGGACTCATCCTTGCTGTCCTTCCTGGGTCCATTCTACTGACTGATTTTCCCCTGGGTGGGGGTCTCATTTCTGTATCTTTCCTTGTCTAGTGAGTTTTGAGTGGGTGCTCGATTTTGTTATCTTCCTTTGAAGAGTGTAGGGGTTTGCTTTGACTGGCTGTCAGGCCACTTGGGGATTGGCTTGATCCCTTTGAGGCTTGTTTTTAGGCTTTTTCAAAGGACGGATCTAAACTAGCGTTCACTCTAAGCTTAGCCCCACTACTTAGGGCTGACACGTGTGGAGTCTCCTTCGAAGGCCAGGTGTTCAGCGAGAGCTCCTGGGGACTCAGAAATCTCACAGCCCTGGGTGGGTTCTGGGAGCACGAAGTCTGCAGCTCCCAGCTTTGCTGTTGTGGCCTCCCAGGGTTGCATCCTGTGTGTGCAGGCTCCGGCCTGAGCGCTCCAGGCTCCATCCCCCTCCTCGGGGCAGCGCCAGCCCCTCCTGGACAGGTCAATGTGTGCATAGTGACCCCCACCGACCACGGGAGCTCGGGGCACACACGCAGGGCACCCTCACTCGTGACCTGAGACGCCACCTTGGCCGGTTTGGATTTATAAAATGTAGGTAACACATCTAGAAATGAGTGTATCTGACAACCGGGTGATTAAATAATTACACACAGTTACATTTTACATTTGTCACTTCATGGCAAATAGAAGGAGAAAAAAGTGGAAGCACTGACAGACTTTATTTTTGGGGGCTCCAAAGTCACTGCAGACAGTGACTGCAGCTGTAAAATGAAAAGACAGTTGCTGCTTGGAAGAAAAACTATGACAAACCTAGACAGTGTATTAAAAAGCAGAGACATTACTTTGCCAACAAAGCTCCGTCTAGTCAAAGCTATGGTTTTTCCAGTAGTCATGTGCAGATGTGAGAGTTGGACCATAAAGAAGGCTGAGCACCAAAGAATTGATGCTTTTGAACTGTGGTGTTGGAGAAGACTCTTGAGAGTCCCTTGGACTGCAAGGAGATCAAATCAGTCAATCCTAAAGGAAATCTACTCTGAATATTCATTGGAAGGACTGATGCTGAAGCTGAAACTCCAATACTTTGGCCACTTGGTGCAAAGAGTCAACTGATTGGAAAAGACCCAGATGTTGGGAAAGACTGAAGGTGGGAGGAGAAGGGGGCGACAGAGGATGAGATGATTAGACAGCATCACTGACTGAGTGGACGTGAATTTGAGCAAACTCCTGGAGATGGTGGATGGTGCTGGGTTCTGGTTTAGCTTGCAGGGTTGTGACAGCTGGTGGATTGCACCATTTGTGTGTTTCTGGTCATTGGCATGTCCTCCTTTGTGAAGTGCCCGAGCAGGACCTCTGCCTATTTTCCTCCTGGGTCGTCTGCCTCTCCTTGCTGGTTTGTAGGAAATTTTGAAACATATCCTGGAAATGATTCTCATGTTGGGTTCATATGTTCAGGTGAGCTCTCTGCAGCTTGCCTGTTCATTCTCCTCATGCTCTTTTGATGACCATAAGTTTTTCATCACTTTCCTTTTCTGCTGATGCTTTTATATCCTTTAGAGCCGGTGTTGCCCTTCTCAAGACCATGAAGGTGAACCATGAAGCTTTTATCTTTTACATTGAAACCTCTGGCCATCTGAAACTGAGTTTTGAATGATGTGAATTAGGGGACAGGATTCATTTTCCCTGTGAAACCCAGGTGACCCAGTTCCATCTATTGAAAAGGCAAATCCCTTCCCCACTGAACAGACGTGGCACCTTTATCAGGTAATCATATATTTGTGGGTCTGTTTCTGGCCTCTGTCTTTTGTTCCGCTGGTTTCTTTGTCATTGGATCAGCGCCTTGTGTCGTAATTACTGCCATTCTGTCTGCATTTAGAGGTCTGCTTGTGTAGTCTTGAGATTGCTTGGCATTTTCTTGCACATTTTGGAGCCATTGCTGGGTTGCTGGTGGTTTTCCAGAGTCACCTTTCTTCAGTCTGAGCTGGTGGAGACACAGGACTTTTGGAATTTGTGTGTGATGCTTTCGCTGGAAATGGTGGCACAAGCCACACTGATCTTAGGACTGCTGGGTTTTTTATGTTTTGTGACTGTACTTTTGGGATCTTCATTATGTCTTGTTTTCTAAAAATCTTCAGGTCATTCCCCCAGGAGTAAATACTAAATCTGACTGGGTTTGTTTGCCTTTTAAAAAACCATCCCTTTTAGATGAGTTAACCTCTGTCGGTATCTAAAACCTGTATGAACTGAGCTGACTTCAGGCCACTGGGTCACCCTCAGACGTGCGGTTGTTCAGAGCAGGGGAGAGAAAGTCTTAAAACGTACAAGGCTTTTGGGGGACTTGTGTGTAAAGTGACCTGTTATCCGAGAGAAGCCAGTGGACAGGCCGTGTCTGCCTCTGCTGACGGCTGGGCTGGTCGTAGCAGGGTGTGCTGCCCACGGGCGCCGGGGGACTTGCCAAGCCAGGCGGCAGGGCCTGGTCGGACCAGAGGCCTGGGTGTGGGAGCAGAGCCGAGCCCCGGGAGGTGGACTGCAGTGACCCCTGATGTGAGTTTGGGGGGGGGTGGAGCCAGGAAGAAGCCAAGAAGGAGCTGCTGGGGCCATGGAACCCTGGAGAGGAGGGTGCTGTGCCCACGGAGAGATGGTCACGGTGTGCGCGGGGCCGGGCGAGACGGTGACAGGGCAGGATGACGCGCTCTGCCCTGGGCCTGTGGCTCCCGAGTGGCTTCGCAGACTCCAGGTGGGACCATGCCGTCGAGAGCCGGGCGAGTGAGTGCGGACGCTGGGAGCGGTCAGGCCTGGACCTGTGAGCGTGGGGGTCTTCAGTCTGCTGCTGGGTTTAGCGCTGCAGGAGGCGTGAGTGGCGGGAGGTCGTGAGAAAAGGCGAGGCCCGAGCCCACGGGGTCGGTGGGCCTGGAGGGCGGCTGGAGACGGCATTGTGAGAGGCACTGGGACGTGCGGCGAGTCTCGAGCGTGGCAGCTCAGGTCTCTGTCTGTGATGTGGGCACCGGGACCCACTGTGCAGAGTTACCGTGAGACCGTGGTGCCCTTGGAGCAGCATGTGGCACGCACGCACTTGATGAAGAGCTGCCAGTTTTGTGTTAGCGTCCCTGTTGCTGTATTCACTGCATTTCTGGTAGAAGTGGCCCTAGGAGGGGATAAGATTTCCTAGAAGGACTAGGCAGAGAGAAGAACCCAGGACAGGTGCTGAAGGTCACAGGGTAAATGGAAGAGAAAGGGCATCAGTGGAGAAAAGCTCTCCATTTAGATTGTTTAAAATTCAGAATTAAAACACACAGATTGAAAAAATTAAATGAAATTAATCATTTACTTGGGTAGATTCTAAGAAAAGAGAAAATTGGTAAGGCAGTAATAACATCACGCAAAATAATTCAAGTTAAAAACCTATGAAAAGAACAAAGCAGGCAAAAATGCACCAAAAATAAGAGTCTCTCGCTTATCAACAAAGTTAGATGGACTGCATTAAACGTGGACAAGTATTCTTAGGGGAAGGCTATACTATACCTTTTCCGAAAACTAAGAAATAGAATTAGACCACAGAGTATTTGAGACAACTTATATTACATATATATGTGTGTGTGTGTGTGTGTGTGTGTATTACATTTTATACACACGCTCACACACACACACACATATTACACCCAGTAGAGAATATACTTTTCCCTCCAAAGGTACATGGAGTATCTACCAAAGTTGACAATATTCTACTCCAGAAGTGCAATTCTTACAAATTAAAAATATGTTTATAGCATACAGGTCACTTCTACTATCAGCAGTGCAATTAAATAGAAGCCAGTTGAAAAAAGACAATACAAAACAATCTGTATGTTTTAAAGTTTAAAACTATATTTCCAAATAATCCATGGGTCAAGGAGAAAATTAAAATGGAAATTATAATATAGTTTAGAACTGTTTAATAAGTATAGTGTTATGCATTAACACCATGGAATATAATCAAAGTGGTTTTCAGAGAAAATTTAGTAGTTTTAAATGTATATATTGTAAAAAAGAAAAGTTGGAAGATGTAGGAAATAAGCTTTCAACTTAAAGACACAAAGTGGGGAAAACATAACAAACTCAAGATTAAGGAAATAATAAGCGTAAAGTAGAAATTAACAAAATGGCAAACAAAACAAACAGTATATAACTGATAATTAGACAAAAAAAGAGTCTTGGTCAGTAAGACCAAGGAAAAGAGGGAAAATATATCAACAATGAAGAAGAAGACAAAGATAACATCAAATACAACAGAGAATTCTATGAATAACTTTATACTAATGCATCTGATTACCAGGTCAGTTGGACAAAGTTTAGGAAAATATGATTGGCCTAAGAAGAAAAAGAAACTTTGGTTAGATGAATCAACACAGGCAAAAATGATTTGGAAGCCAGAGATCTACACTGAAAAAGGCAACATGCCCAAACCAATTTATAGGTGAGTGTATCGGTCAGCTTAGGACAACTGATGTTGCAGTAACAAGTAATCCCAAACTCTCAGGGCTCTAAAAAAGCAAAATTTCTTTCTTAGCTTTCATTATGTGGTCCCCGCAGCTTGGCTGTGTTCTGGTCTGCGTGTTTTCACTCCAGGAGCCAGACTGGTGGAGCAGTTCCTCATGGCCCTGTGGCTCTTGTGGCAGAGAGAAGGGGCGTGGCGGAACCAGGCAGTGCCCCCCACTGAGCAGCACCTGTCACACTCTCACGTTCATTGGCCAAAGCACGTCCCCAGGCCACGCCTGGCACTGAGGCCGCTGGCATAGATAAACCTCCCACGAGGAGGGGCAGCCAGCATTTCGTTTGGGCTTAACCTGGTCTGCCATGCAGGGTACAGAAGATGGGAAGCCCCTATGCTTATTTTGCAAAGCCAGCATAACCTTGATGCCAAAACTGGACAGTTCAGTTCAGTTCAGTCGCTCAGCCGTGTCCAACTCTTTGCGACCCCATGAACTGCAGCACGCCAGGCCTCTCTGTCCGTCACCAACTCCCAGAGTCGACCCAAAACCATGTCCATCGAGTCAGTGATGCCATCCAACCATCTCATCCTCTGTGGTCCCCTTCTCCTCCCACCCCCAATCCTACCCAGCATTAGGGTCTTTTCCAATGAGTCAACCCTTCGCATGAGGTGGCCAAAGTATTGGAGTTTCAGCTTCAACATCAGACCTTCTAATGAACACCCAGGATTGATCTCTTTTAGGATGGATTGATTGGATCTCCTTGCAGTCCAAGGGACTCTCAAGAGTCTTCTCCAACACCACAGTTCAAAAGCATCAATTCTGCGGCGCTCAGCTTTCTTCACTGTCCAACTCTCACATCCATACATGACCACTGGAAAAACCATAGCCTTGACTAGACGGACATTTGTTGGCAAAATAATGTCTCTGCTTTTAAATATGCTATCTACGTTGGCCATAACCTTCCTTCCAAGGAGTAAGCGTCTTTTAATTTCATGGCTGCAGTCACCATCAGCAGTGATTCTGGAGCCCAAAAAAATAACGTCTGACACTGTTTCCACTGTTTCCCCATCTATTTCCCATAGAGTGATGGGACCAGATGCCATGATCTTAGTTTTCTGAACATTGAGCTTTAAGCCAACTTTTTCACTCTCCTCCTTCACCTTCATCAAGAGGCTCTTTAGTTCTTCTTCACTCTCTGCCATAAAGGTGGTGTCATCCGCATATCTGAGGTTATTGATATTTCTCCCGGCAATCTTGATTCCAGCTTGTGTTTCTTCCAGCCCAGCGTTTCTCATGATGTACTCTGCATATAAGTTAAATAAGCAGGGTGACAAGATACAGCCTTGACGTACTCCTTTTCCTATTTGGAACCAGTCTGTTGTTCCATGTCCAGTTCTAACTGTTGCTTCCTGACCTGCATACAGGTTTCTCAAGAGATAGGTCAGATGGTCTGGTATTCCCATCTCTTTCAGAATTTTCCACAGTTTATTGTGATCCACACAGTCAAAGGCTTTGGCATAGTCAATAAAGCAGAAATAGATGTTTTTCTGGAACTCTCTTGCTTTTTTGATGATCCAGCGGATATTGGCAATTTGATCTCTGGTTCCTCTGCCTTTTCTAAAACCAGCTTGAACATCTGGAAGTTCACGGTTCACGTATTGCTGAAGCCTGGCTTGGAGAATTTTGAGCATTACTTTACTAGCATGTGAGATGAGTGCAATTGTGCGGTAGTTTGAGCATTCTTTGGCATTGCCTTTCTTTGGGATTGGAATGAAAACTGACCTTTTCCAGTCCTGTGGCCACTGCTGAGTTTTCCAGATTTGCTGGCATATTGAGTGCAGCACTTTCACAGCATCACCTTTGAGGATTTGAAATAGCTCAACTGGAATTCCATCACCTCCACTAGCTTTGTTCGTAGTGATGCTTTCTAAGGCCCACTTGACTTCACATTCCAGGATGTCTGGCTCTAGGTGAGTGATCACACCATCATGATTATCTGTGTCATGAAGATCTTTTTTGTACAGTTCTTCTGTGTATTCTTGCCACCTCTTCTTAATATCTTCTGCCTCTGTTAGGTCCCTACCATTTCTGTCCTTTTTTGAGCCTATCTTTGCATGAAATGTTCCTTTGGTATCTCTAATTTTCTTGAAGAGATCTCTAGCCTTTCCCAATCTGTTGTTTTCCTCTATTTCTTTGCACTGATCACTGAGGAAGGCTTTCTTATCTCTCCTTGCTATTCTTTGGAACTCTGCATTGAGATGGGAATATCTTTCCTTTTCTCCTTTGCTTTTCACTTCTCTTCTCTTCCTAGCTATCTGTAAGGCCTCCTCAGACAGCCATTTTGCTTTTTTGCATTTCTTTTCCATGGGGATTTTCTTGATCCCTGTCTCCTGTACAATGTCACGAACCTCTGTCCATAGTTCATCAGGCACTCTGTCTATCAGATCTAGTCCCTTAAATCTCTTTGTCACTTCCACTGTATACTCATAAGGGATTTGATCTAGGTCATACCTGAATGGTCTAGTGGTTTTCCCTACTTTCTTCAATTTAAGTCTGAATTTGGCAATAGGCAGTTCGTGATCTGAGCCACAGTCTGCTCCTGGTCTTGTTTTTGCTGACTGTATAGAGCTTCTCCATCTTTGGCTGCAAAGAATATAATCAATCTGATTTCGGTGTTGACCATCTGGTGATGTCCACATGCAGAGTCTTCTCTTGTGTTGTTGGAATAGGGTGTTTGCTATGACCAGTGCGTTCTCGTGGCAAAACTCTATTAGCCTTTGCCCTGCTTCATTCTGTACTCCAAGGCCAAACTTGCCTGTTACGCCAGGTGTTTCTTGACTTCCTACTTTTGCATTCCAGTCCCCTATAATGAAAAGGACATCTTTTTTGGGTGTTAGTTCTAGAAGGTCTTGTAGGTCTTCATAGAACTGTTCAACTTCAGCTTCTTCGGCGTTACTGGTCGGGGCATAGACTTGGATTACCGTGATATTGAATGGTTTGCCTTGGACAAGGATGGCACAAAATTAAACCATTGGCCAGTTTAACTTACGAACAAATATGGAAACTTCTTAAATAAAATTTTAGCAAATTGAATCCAGCCGTGTTTTTTTAATGCATCCGTATGGACAGTAAAAGTGAAAGTCGCTCACTCATGTCCGACTCTTTGCAACCCCATGGACTGTGTGTAGCCCGCCAGGTTCCTCTGTCTATGGGATTTTTCAGGCAAGAATACTGGAGTAGGTTGTCATGCCCTTCTCCAGGGGATCTTCCTGACCCAGGGATCGAACCCAGGTCTCCTGCACTGCAGGCAGATTCTTTACCATTTCAGCCACGCTTACTCAAGAAATGCAAGGATAGTTTAACATTAGAGAATTTTCCACTGAAGTCGTGATTCATTGATTCAACAGTTATTTTTAGGTCTCCTACTTTCTCCTAAAAACTGTTTTGTGCACTGGGGGTATATTGGTGAACAAAACGAAGTCCCTACCTTCATGGGGTTTACATTTCAGTAAAGGAATATCACAGTCACATAGGCAGATTGTATTGTATGAATAGATTAAAGGGGTAAGACTATACGATTATCACAATAGAGACTAAAGGAGTATCTGATAAAATTAAGCCCCCATTCTATTTTTTTAATTAAAGTATAGTTGATTTACAATGTTATGTATTGCAGGTGTACAATATACTCGCTCATAATTTTTAAAGATACACAATACAGCATTTATAGTTATTATAAAGCACTGGCTGTATTACTTGTGTTGTACATAATATCCTGTTGTTCAGTCACTCAGTCGTGTCTGACTCTTTGTGACACCATGGACTGCAGCACCCCAGGCTTCCCTGTCCTTCACTATCTCCTGGACTTTGCTAAAATTCATGTCCATTGAGCTGGTGATGCCATCCAACCATCTCATCCTCTGTTGTCCCCTTCTCCTCCTGCCTTCAATCTTTCCCAGCATCAGGGTCTCATCCAGTGAGTCAGCTCTTCATGTCAGGTGGCTAAAGTGTTGGAGTTTTAGCTTCAGCATCAGTCCTTCCAATGAATATTCAGGGTTGATTTCCTTTAGGATGGACTGGTTTGATCTCCTTGCAGTCCAAAGGACTCACAAGAGTCTTCTCCAACACCACAGTTCAAAAGCATCAATTCTTTGGTGCTCAGCCTTATTTATGGTCCAGCTCTCACGTCCATACATGACCACTGGAAAAAACACAGCTTTGACTCTACAGAACTTTGTCAGCAGTGATGTCTCTGCTTTTCAACATGCTGTCTAGGTTTCTCATAGTTTTCCTTCTAGGAGCAGGTGTCTTTTAATTTCATGACTGCAGTCACCATCTGCAGTGATTTTGGAGCCCACGAAAATCTGTCACTGTTTCCACTTTTTCCCCATTTATTTGCCATGAAATGATGGGACTGGCTGCCATGATCTTACTTTTTTTTGTTTGAATGTTGAGTTTAAACCAGCATTTTCACTCTCTTCTTTCACCCTCATCAAGAGGCTCTTTAGTTCCTCTTTGCTTTCTGCCATTAGAGTGGTATCACCTGCATATCTGAGGTTGTTGATATTTCTTGCATCTGGACTCCAGCTTGTGCTTCATCCAACTGATACTTTGCATGATTTACTCTGCATATAAGTTAAATAAGCAGGGTGATGATATACAGACTTGTACTCCTTTCCCAATTTTTAAGAAGTCTGTTGTTCCATGTGTGGTTCTGTTGCTTCTGTACAGTTTTCTCAGGAGGCAGGTAAAGTGGTCTGGTTCAGTTCAGTCGCTTAGTCGTGTCTGACTCTTTGTGACCCCATGAACCGCAGCACGCCAGGCCTCCCTGTCCATCCCCAACTCCTGGAGTCCACCCAAACCCGTGTCCATCGAGTCGGTGATGCCATCCAACCATCTCATCCTCTGTCGTCCCCTTCTCCTCCTGCCTTCAATCTTTCCCAGCATCAGGGTCTTTTCTAATGAGTCAGTTCTTCCCATCAGGTGGCCAAAGTATTGGAGTTTCAGCTTCAGCATCAGTCCTTCCAATGAACACCCAGGACTGATCTCCTTTAGGATGGACTGGTTGGATCTCCTTGCAGTCCAAGGAACTCTCAAGAGTCTTCTCCAGCACCACAGTTCAAAAGCATCAATTCTTCGGCGCTCAGCTTTCTTTATAGTCCAACTCTCACATCCATACATGACCACTGGAAAAACCATAGCCTTGTCTAGACGGACCTTTGTTGACAAAGTAATGTCTCTGCTTTTTAATATGCTGTCTAGGGTGGTCATAACTTTTCTTCCAAGGAGTAAGTATCTTTTAATTTCATGGCTGCAATCACCATTTGCAATGATTTTGGAGCCCCCAAAAATAAAGTCAGCCACTGTTCCCACTGTTTCCCCATCTATCTGCCATGAAGTGATGGGACCGGATGCCATGATCTTAGTTTTCTGAATGTTGAGCTTTAAGCCAACTTTTCCACTCTCCTCTTTCACTTTCATCAAGAGGCTCTTTAGTTCTTCTTCACTTTCTGCCATAAGAGTGGTGTCATCTGCATATCTGAGCTTATTGATAATTCTCCTGGTGGTGGTCTGGTGTTCCCATCTCTAAGAATTTTCCACAGTTTATTGTGATCCACACAGTCAAAGGCTTTAGTGTAGTCATTGAAGCAGAAGTAGATGTTTTTCTGGAATTCCCTTGTTTTCCGCAAGGTGGACTCTTAACCACTGGACCACCAGGGAAGTCCCTTGTCACACACAGTATTCTTATGATGCCTGTACACAGTGACTACTGTGGGTTTACAGAACGGTCAAGTGACTTGGTGGAGGAGTTTTCGCAGCATCCTATGCCATTAGTACCTGATTATGAATGGAGGTTCGTAACGTACAGGAGGCAGCGATCAAAACCATCCCCAAGAAAAAGAAATTCAAAAAGGCAAAATGGTTGTCTGAGAAGGCCTTACAAATAGCTGAGAAAATAAGAGAAGCTAAAAGCAAAGGAGAAAAGGAAAGATATATCCATCTGAATGCAGTGTTCCAAAGATAGCGAGGAGAGATACGAAAGCCTTCCTAAGAGTTCACTGCAAAGAAATAGAGGAAAACAATAGAATGGGAAAGACTAGAGATCTCTTCAAGAAAATTAGAGATACCAAGGGAACATTTCATGCAAAGATGGGCACAATAAAGGACAGAAATAGTATGGACGTAACAGAAGCAGAAGATGTTAAGAAGAGGTGGCAAGAATACACAGCAGAACTATACAAAAAAGGTGTTAACGACCCAGACAATCACAATGGTGTGATCACTCACCTAGAGCCAGACATCTTGGAGTGCGAAGTCAAGTGGGCCTTAGGAAACATCACTATGAACAAAGCTAGTGGAGGTGATGGACTTGCAGCTCAGCTAGTTCAAATCCTAAAAGATGATCCTGTGAAAGTGCTGCACTCAATATGCCAGCAAATTTGGAAAACTCAACAGTGGCCGCAGGACTAGAAACTGTCAGTTTTCATTCCAATCCCTAGAAAGGCAATGCCAAAGAATGTCAAACTACTGTACAACTGCACTCATCTCATACACTAGCAAAATAATGCTCAAAATTCTCTAAGCTAGACTTCAACAGTACGTGAACCGTGAACTTCCAGATGTTCAAGCTGGATTTAGAAAAGGCATAGGAACCAGCTATCAAATTGCCAACATACCTGGATCATCGAAAAAGCAAGAGAATTCCAGAAAAATATCTGCTTCTTCATTGACTATGCTAAAGCTTTTGACTGTGTGGAACACAACAAAATGTGGAAGATTCTTCAAGAGATGGTAATAACAGACCACCTTACCTGCCTCCTGGGAAACCTGTATGCAGGTCAAGAACCAACAGTTAGAACCAGACATGGAACAACAGACTGGTTCCAAATTGAGAAAGGAGTACGTCAAAGCTGTATATTGTCACCGTGCTTATTTAACTTATATGCAGAGTACATCATGAGAAATTCTCGGCTGGATGAAGTAAAAGCTGGAATCAAGATTGCTGGGAGAAATATCAATAACCTCAGATATGCAGATGACACCACCCTTATGGCAGAAAGCGAGGAGAAACTGAAGAGCCTCTTGATGAAGGTGAAAGAGGAGAGTGAAAATACTGGCTTAAAACTCAAGATTCAGAAAACTAAGATCATGGCATCTGGTTCCATCATTTTATGGCAAATAGATGGGAAAACAATGGAAACTGACAAATTTTCTTTTCTTGGGCTCCAAAATCACTGCAGGTGGTGACTACAGCCATGAAATCAAAAGACGCTTGCTCCTTGGAAGAAAAGCTATGACAAACCTAGACAGCATATTAAAAAGCAGAGACATTACTTTGCCAACAAAGGTCTGTAGAGTCAAAGCTATGGTTTTTCCAGTAGTCATGTGTGGATGTGAGAATTGGACCATAAAGAAAGCTAAGCGCCGAAGAACTGATGCTTTTGAACTGAGTTGGAGAAGACCTTTGAGAGTCCCTGGACTGCAAGGAGATCCAACCAGTTAATCCTAAAGGAAATCCGTCCTGAATATTCACTGGAAGGATTGATGCTGAAGCTCTAATACTTTGGCCACCTGATGCAAAGAGCCAGCTCATTAGAGAAGACTCGGATGCTGGGAAAGATTAAAGGCAGGAGGAGAAGGGGACAACAGAGGATGAGATGGTTAGATGGCATCACCAACTCAATGGACATGAGTTTAAGCAAGCTCCGGGAGTTGGTGGTGGACAGGGACGCCTGGTGTGCTGCAGTCCATGGGGTCGCAAAGAGTCAGACAGGACTGAGAGACTAAACTGACTGATGACTGCAGCGTTACAGAAGGAAGAACGTCGTCCCCAGCCAGGAACAGTGGGGGTGCTTCGTCCAGGACTCACCTGTGTCAGGTAGACCTGGGCTGGAGACTCCTGCTCCCCAGACATACCTTGCCACAAAGCAGACTTTCAACAAATACATGTTGAAATGTCCATCTTAGTGTCCCATCCAGTTTTAGGCCAACAACGTGAAGAATGGTTGGTTCCTGGTGTAGTGGAGCCCCAATCTTGACTTACTCCATGGAAAAGTTAGGCTTGAATGATCCCCGGGGCTGGTGCGGGGAGAGAGGGCACACCTGCCAGGTGGGCACTTCAGCCTTTATTTATTTTTTTTTACCATGTTAAGTTTTTTCAGCCTGAAACTATATCAGACTCAAAGTTTGCAGCTGTAGCACAAAGAACTTCTCCTATACCATTTGAAAGTAAGTTGTTATATGATACGCTTATCATCTTGAATACTTTAGAGTCAACTTCTTACAGAGGAATACATTTTCTTGCAAAATCAAAATACAACCGTCGAAGTTAGGAAATTAACGCCGCTACGTCAGCACCATCTGATCCTCACAGTCTGTTCATTTCAGCAGTTGGTAGTAAATTTCAGCTCCACAGTAAAAGGGTCCAGTTCAGAATCACACTTTGCGTTTAGTTGTCATGCTTCTTCTGTCCCTTCAGGAGAGGAGTTCCTCTCTCTGCCCTTGCTTTTCACACTCACGCCGCTTCTGAAGGCTGCAGACCGTTCCATGTAGGTGCTGCCTCAGTGTGGGTCACCTCTGCCTTTAGCTCCGCCCACTGGAGACCTCCCGACCACTGGCGGGGGCTTTGGGACGCTCACGCATCATCAGCACCACCTCCTGCAGGAGAAGGGGCAGGAGAGCTGCCTGCCTCCCCGGGTGGGGGGCGGGGGGAGCGGGACGTGGGGGCCGGAAGACCCCATGGAACAGGAACCAGCCTGGTGACCAGGTTTTGAGAACCTGGGATAAATGACTTTTTAAATTTGCTTTATCTGAAAATCACATAAAAGCCACGAGTATTGTTTAGTTTTGCCCCTGACATATTGCCTTCATTATTGAAATGATATGAAATCCTAACTGTTCCAGAACCCAGGTCAGAGTCGCACGGGCTACACCTGAGATGAACGCCGGCCTGTCCGTGTCTCAGGGTGGCTTCTCCGCACTCGGTGCCCTCCCTGCGGGAGGGGGCGCCCACCCCGGGCACCCCGGATGGCCCCACAGCCTTCTCTGCTGGCCGGCCCGCTGGCCCCTGTCCTGTGGGGGCGCCTGGTGCCCAGCGACGTGGTCTCCTGCAGACCTGGCCCCAGCCGTGCCTGTGGTTTCTGTGCCTTGGCTGGGGGCGGGCTCAGCACCCGCTCTGAGTCGCCCTTGTGGAGCCCCCAGTTGGGGTCCTTGGGCTTTTGCATTGAGCAGTGGCCTGCAGACAGGGTCAGGCTACAGCGGGGGCGGGGGGGGAGGGGGGTCTGAGCTTTGCGTGTGGCCCTTGGCACCCGAGTGAGAGGACGTCTTCATGGAGTGTATGATTTTAATCACTGAAATGAAACATATTAACTTCACAAAAGAATTAGTAAGTGAATAATGTAATTTTTTCCATTCAAATCAGCATAAGAAACAAGTTGATTAGGGCTCATCTTTGAAAAGTGTCCCCTGTCTCTTGTTGGTGAGTCCCAGGGACCCTCTGTGGTCAGATGCCGGTTAGTGGGCAGCCACGTGCGGCCTTGGTTGCTATCTCTGCGCCTTGAATCCTGAGCCCTCAACGTGACAAGCGCCAGCGTCCCCTCCGCGTGTCGCCTCACTTCCCACACTGACCCTTTTTGGTTACTGTTCTGCCCACTCGCGGCCTTGCGAGCTCTCCCGCCGTCTCACCCCCATCTGCTTGGCATTTCCGTCTCCAGAAGGACTTGTGTCATTTCAGACCCAGGGAGTCTGTCCTGCTTTGCTCTGCCAGGAGAGGGATAACTCGACTTCTCTGATGTTGACTCCAGGAGGGACTCGGGCGTAGGTTTCTCCCATCTGGGCGCACGTGTGTGGTGGCCCTGGGGGGACAGGCGAGGATGCTGCACACCTTCTGATTGTCAGCAGGGCTCCAGACGGGGGCAGGCCTGTCCCTGAGAGGAGCCGGGCCGCCCGCCGAGGCCGCACCAGGTCGAGCAGGACGCAGGCTGCGGTCCGCCCGCCGGCTCCTCCCCGTGTGCTCTCCTTCCTGGTGACCCGGCCGCTCGGGGGGCTTCCCGGTGCAGCTCCTTTGAGGAGGGAAGGGCTGCCGCTCTAAATCTGCAAAGCGTGCCAGGGCTGCAGCCGGGGACTGACGCGAACACGCGCCGGGTGACTGCTGCGGGGCGCGGGCAGGACGGGGCAGGTGTGGGCACACGACTGATGAGGGTGGGGCGGGGAGGGAGGGCTGGGCTGAGGGCTGGCAGCCCCCCTGGGCCTCCGCCTCGCGCTGCGGGACTCGGGCATGTCCCAGAATTCTGAGTCCACGCCTGGCCTTCCAGGTTGTCTGAAGAGTCTTATGAGCAGTGCGTTAGCTTCTTTGACACTTTCTCAGTATTTGGACGCACGGTATAAAGATCTACTCTTGGCCCAAGCCCTGTAGTTGTTCATTTCTCCCCTAATAAGGGAAACCAAGGTGTACCGATACTCAAGTCCATGTAGTGTATCACGCAATGCCGCCCAGAGCCACAGTGACCAGTGTGGGCGCGAGTCTCCATCTGGGTTCCCCCCAGAGCCAAGTTGCACCGTTGCAGTGACCGTGTGGCAGGTATTCTCAAGGTCTGGTCAGTTTGAAGGGTGGACCAGTTCACCAGCAAGTACAGGCTTTAAACAGTAAATGATGTGACATTAAAACTCTCAGAGTCCTGCACCCAAGATTGTGCATTTCACTGTATGTGGATCTTATCTCAAAAACTGTAAAGAAAGACTAAACTCTTGTTAGTGGTTTTGTTTTTGGCAAGTGTGTGTTTATTGGCTCTTAAAGTGCCTTTTGTGTGCTCCAGGAAGTGAGCAAATACACCAAGAACTGTGGGAGCCCAGCTCTCCACTGCTGGGATGGAGTTACAGAACTGGAAAAGGAGCATGTCTTGGGGTTGGGTCGGAGCTTGAGGTATCAGTGTGAACTCGCGGTTTTAGTGGATGTCAACATGTAGAAATAAATAAATAGATATGCACCTGTGTATTCACACAGAAGAAAAGTTATGACCAACCTAGACAACATATTAAAAAGCAGAGACATTACTTTGCCAACAAAGGTCCATCTAGTCAAGGCTATGGTTTTTCCAGTGGTCATGTATGGATGTGAGAGTTGGACAGTGAAGAAAGCTGAGCGCCGAAGAATTGATGCTTTTGAACTGTGGTGTTGGAGAAGACTCTTGAGAGTCCCTTGGACTGCAAGGAGATCCAACCACTCCATCCTAAAGGAGATCAGTCCTGAATATTCATCGGAAGGACTGATGCTGAAGCTGAAACTCCAATACTTTGGCCACCTGATGCGAAGAACTGACTCATTTGAAAAGGCCCTGATTCTGGGAAAGATTGAAGGCGGGAGGAGAAGGGGATGACAGAGGATGAGATGGTTGGATGGCATCACCAACTCAATGGTTATGAGTTTGAGTAAACTCTCAGAGTTGGTGAAGGACAGGAAGGCCTGGCGTGCTGCGGTCCACGAGGTCGCAATGAGTCGGACATGACTGAGTGACTGAACTGAACTGCACTGAACTGTACATTCATAGGCATGCGTGGGTATGTGTGTTAGTATTTCTTAGCTCTGTCTGCTGGAAGGGCCAGGAAGCAATGAAGCTCCCTGGCATGAATGAGTAGTCCTTGTGTCCGGATCTTGGTGTCTAAACACCACTCCTCAGTGAAAGGAACTGGGTTCCTTGGAGCAAAGACTGATTTCCTGGGCTGGAGCAGGGAAAGTACAAAATGAGCCCCACACGCGTGTCTTCTCCCAGAAAATCAGGAAGTGCTCAGTGCGTGCTGAGGACTTATCAGAAGGACCGAGCACCAGCTCGGAGGAAGGCCAAGCACTAAAGAAAATCAGGTCCGGTGATTGTGGATTATACGCCGTTGGGTAAAACAGGCCCGCTGGGTGCATACTGATGTGGATGAACGAGTTTGTAGCAAGTGGGGAGAAGGGATGCTCTCGCATGGTTGAGTGGAGGAGGACCGGCGGCCTCTGGAAGTCTCCCCTGGATGCTGAAATGCGGGAGCAGGCTCCATCCACCACGTGAGCGCCTCCACCGTGGAGAAGCCTGGCTCCCTGACCAACAGCGCCAGCGCCACCTGCGATGGGCTGACCCCTGCCCTCCTGCAGAGATACGCCAGGAGGACACACACACGGGGGACACCAGGCGGCCCAGACTGAGGGCCATGCACACAGAACGGGCCCACGTCTGGATCTCGGAAACAGAGGGGCCAGGAGCCTTGAAAGAGGCATGAGCCTGAGCAGTGCCGACTAGGACCCTGGCCCAGGAAGGAGCCAGAAAGGACCTTGTTGATGAAACGGCGACTCAGGCTGTGTGACTTTCCCCAGTTTTGATGGCGGGGCTCTGGCTATGAAAGGAAATGTCCTCGCTCTTCAGAAATTCACATCACAGCGCTCAGGGGCCCAGAGGTATGGTCTCTCCAGCTTCATCTCCGGTTTGGGAAGAGCTCCCAGCCTCTGTGTCCAGACAAGGAGAAGGGGAGGGAGTGAGCAGGAGGGGCGAGAGGTCACACAGCCAACAGGGCAGGACTGGATGCTGGTGAATCGGGGTGAAGGGCCCTTTTACTGTCTTTGTAACTCTCTGCAAGTTTTAATTTATACCAGAACGAAAAGTTGCCCCCACAGGGTGGCACCCGTGGCCCTAAGAGAGGGGTGCCAGGGGAGGTGTTTTCACGCTTCAGTCAGCATCCTATCCCCGAGGGTATCAGCCGTACCCGTGGCTGAGCCCCTGGGCAGATAGCGGGCACGGCCTGACTCTGCGCCTGCCCTCCTGAGCTCTGCCGCCTCCTCGCTGGCACATCGCCCTGCCGTGGAAACTTGAGATCAGAAAGGGCTTGCTGGGAAGGTTGCTCCCCGGGGGCTGGGCTGCGGCCTTACAGCTACTCCCTGAATTGTTCCCTTGGAGGACGCTGAGATTGATTTGCCATCTTGTTTAACAGAACTGTCACCCAGTTTATGCTGCAGCGTCCATCCGAGAATCCAGAGCAGACCCCTCACCCCTGTAGTTGTAAACAGAGCCTTCACCGCACAGGCACGTGTGTGCTTTGCTTTGACCTCACAGTGTTCCTGACGGCTTAGAAATGGCTGCTTATCACCTAGTGAAGGCTTATTCCTGACACTGTGAGCTTTGAGTGGTCACCTTCTCATTACAGACAAGTTTCATGTTTATGGGACTGAAATTTTGTTTTTGGGGAAATAAGAGTTTTATCGTGAGATGTCAGTTTTCCCTTCATCACTGCTAGTTTAACAGAAAGGATTCCCCGAGGCCCCAGGGCTTCAGCTCCAGCCCTGGAGCCTTGGAAGCAGCCTCTGGAGCTGCTCCATCTGCTAAATAATTTAGGCTCCTCGGCAGCCATGGGCGAAAGGTCTGCTCTGAATTATGGATGCGTCTTTGTGAGGCTTTGTGTTAAGTATACTGTGCCTCCTTCTCCCTGAGCGGAAGGGAGAGACTCGCCTTTGTCAGCCCGGGGACGGGGACGGGCGTCTCTGGAGAAGGTGCACTAATTTGCCTCCTCGGGAGCCTGAGCTCAGGAGCAATGTCTCTGTGTGTGGCCTCAGCCTTTGCCCTGGGCCCCGGGGGTGGTGCCGGCTGACCCTGGTATGGATTCAGAGGGGTGGTTTGCAGTGAATGGTTGGAAGGATTTGGTTAAATGGCATCACAGTGGCTCTTATCAGCTCTGCCCAGGTAAAGTCCCTCTGGTGGTTGGCGGGGACAGGCAGACGGCGTGGTCTCCAGGTATGTGTGCGGGGGTGGGGGTGGGGTCAGCCATAACCGGACCTTAAATTGGGACTTCAGTCTTTATAGTTCTGGAGGGTATGGTGGATGAGATATCGTGGTAAGATAATGATGGGAGAGAGTCTTGAGTTACAGAATTATCCACAAAACGTTCAAACAGGGGCGGGCCTCAAGGCAAGTGCCTTGAGGGTACAGGGTAACCTGCACGTTTGTTCAGCCGATGTAGGGGTCCCGGTGTTCCCATTTTCAGCAAATCTGACAGACCATAAACTTCCTCACCAGGAAAGCATTTCTTTGACTCAAACTGGTGGAAAGGGGAGAAAAAACAAAAACAAAAAAAACTGACAACAGAACCCAGGAAACGTCTCTAAAGTGAAGCTGGGAGGTGGGAGGTGAGGGTCTTCCACGGAGTCTTCCTCTTGGGTTGGAGGATGCCTGTGGGTTTTCCAAATACCAGACACCCTGGAGACTGTACTGGCCTTGGAGGTGGGGTGGGAACCCTGGCCTTGGGAGAAATTTCAGTTGTGTTCAAGGGCAGTCCTTCCACTAATGTTGTTTTCCATGTGTTGAGAGCTGAAAGGTGCTGTGAGTTATGAAGTTCAGAATTTGACAGTGGATGTCCAGGCGCAGGGGACCGTCCGTGTGTGGACACACGGAAGTGCTTGGGTTTTGTCATCCCCGAGGGGCTCTGCACCCGCCCGGTGGGTCCCAGGCGAAGGTTCACCAGGAGGTCTTGTGGTGACAAGAACTGTACGCACATGCTGTGTGCCCCCAGGGGTGTCTCTTGACTCTCGCCTCTGAAGCGTGTGCGGACTCCCTGAGGTCTGGCTGAGGTCCGCAGACTGGGACTGCGTGGCCTGGCCCTGGGGTGCTCCTGCAGGGTCTCTGCTGTCCACCCTGCAAGCCCGCAGCGCCGGAGTTGAGGCCCAGGGAGCAGGCATTTGGGTCCCAGAAACCGTGGGGGTGTCTCCTGCAGACGGAGGAGGGGCTCCTGGGGGCGATGCGGGTACGGGGCCCCTTTCTGACCTTGTGGGTCCCCACGCCTCTCAGAGGAGCAGGAGTTTTCAGCTGAAGCGACTTCCTGGGGGGACTCTGTCTGCAGGCAGGGCCCCCCAGCCCCCCTGACCCCTCCCCTACCCCATCTTCTTGTGCAGGATGCCAGCGCCCCTAAGACTCCTCGCGGGGACCGCCCGGCTCCCACCAAGAGCCCGTCAAGGCGGACCCCAGAGGGCTCTGACCCACAGAGCCCACACCAGGCGGCCAGGAGGTTCCTTTTTATTCTGACTGTAAAGTGTCTTTATCGATGAGACTTTTTAAACTAATCTTACTCACTTGTTTTCGGCCATGCTGGGTCTTCGGGCTGCTGGCCTCTCTCTCCTTGCCGTGAGCCGCACATGGGCCCTGGAACTGCCGCTCCAGGCTCTGGACCTCGGGCTCCGTCGTTGCTCTGAGGCACGTGGGTCCTCCGGCATCTGGGACGGAGCCTGTGTCTCCTTTGTTGGCAGGTGGATTCTTTACCGCGGGCCACGAGGGAAGCCCTCGATGAGACTTTTAAAGTGACAGCGGTTGATCTGTGAGTCCTAAAAAACAATCCGTTTTTGCAAGTCTTGATATACGTGAGTCAGTGTATGGGCCATCCTTCTCTGAAGCGAGTATTCAGCATTCGTCCCTTCCTTCCCTCGATCCCCCCACAAACCTGCGGCGTGGGCCCCCGCACCCGTCTCCCTCCCCGCTGTGTGCACGCTCAGGGCGGATGCCTCGGATGCCTTGCGTTTGACAAGCAGACGCTCCCACCCCTTGAAGGGGGCAGCTGCTTGGTCTGCGGCTTGCTGCCCACCTCTCCTCGCCCCCCGTGGTCCAAGCCTCCCGTCCTCTCAGCCGCGCCTCTGCCAGGGCAGCGCACACGGCCCCTCTCCACGCGCAGCCAGGAGGAGCAGGTCCCTTCTGTTACTATTATTATATTAATTGTCTTATTTTTTAACACAGATGTGATGATTTTTTCCCAATATCTTTTATTGAACTATAGTTTATTTACAATGTTGTGTTGATTTCTGCTGTACAGCAAACCGATTCAATTACATTCCAACACATACGCACACATGCATATATATATACATATGTACATGCTTTTTTTAAAATATTCTTGTTCATTGGTTTATCACAGGCTATTCAATATAGTTCTCTGTGCTATACATTAGGATCATGTTGTTTATCCATTCTGTACATTTGTTATTGTTCAGTTGCTCAGTCGTGTGATTCTTTGCGACCCCGTGGACTGCAGCACGCCAGGCTTCCCAGTCCTATACCATCTCCCGGAGCTTGCTCAAATGCATGTCCATTGAGTCAGTGATGCCATCCAACCATCTCATCCTCGGTCGTCCCTTTCTCCTCCTGCCTTCTATCTTTCCCAGCATCTGGGTCTTTTCTAATGAGTCAGCCCTTTGCATCAGGTGGCCAAAGTATTGGAGTTTCAGCTTCAGCATCAGTCCTTCCAATGAATATTCAGGATGGATTTTCCTTTAGGATGGACTTCTTGGATCTCCTTGTAGTCCAAGGAAATCTCAAGAGTCTTCTCCAACGCCACAGTTCAAAAGCATCGATTCTTCGGCGCTCAGCTTTCTTTATAGTCCAACTCACATCCATACATGACTACTGGAAAAACCATAGCCTTGACTAGATGTACCTTTGTTGGCAAAGAAATGTCTCTGCTTTTTAATATGCTGTCTAGGTTGGTCATAGCTTTTCTTCCAAGGAGCCAAGTGTCTTTTAATTTCATGGCTGCAATCACCACCTGCAGTGATTTTGGAGCCCAAGAAAATAAAGTCTCTCACTGCTTCCATTGTTTCCCCATCTATTTGCCATGAAGTGATGGGACCAGATGCCATGATTTTCGTTTTTTGAATGTTGAGTTTTAAGCCAACTTTTTCACTCCTCTTTCAGTTTCATCAAGAGGCTCATTAGTTCCTCTTTGTTTTCTGCCGTAAGGGTGGTATCGTCTGCATGTCTGACATTACTGATGTTTCTCCTGGCAATCTTGCTTCCAGCTTTTGCTTCATCCAGCCCAGCATTTTGCGTGATGTGCTCTGCATATAACTAAAATAAGCAAAGTAACAATATGCAGCCTTGATGTACTCCTTTCCCAGTTTGGAACCAGTCTGTTGTTCCATGTCCAGTTCTATCTATTGCTTCTTGTCCCTCCTACAGATTTCTCAGGAGGCAGGTCAGGTGGTCTGGTATTCCCATCTCTTTCAGAATTTTCCACAGTTTGTTGTGAGCCACACAGTCAAAGGCTTTAGCATAGTCAGTGAAGCAGAAGTAGATGTTTTTCTGTAATTCTCTTGCTTTTTCTATGATCTAACGGGTGTTGGCAGTTTGATCTCTGGTTCCTCTGCCTTTTCTAAATCCAGCTTGAACATCTGAAAGTTCTTGGTTTACGTACTGTTGAGGCCTAGCTTGGAGAATTTTGAGCACAGCTTTGCTGGCGTGTGAGATGAGTGCAACTGTGTAGTAGTTTGAACATTCTTTGGCATTGCTTTTCTTTGGGATTAGGGCTTCCCTGGTGGCTCAGATGGTAAAGCGTCTGTCTGCAATGCAGGAGACCCAGGTTTGATCCTTGGGTCGGGAAGATCCCCTGGAGAAGGAATGGCAGCCCACTCCAGTACTCTTGCCTGGAAAATCCCATGGACGGAGGAGCCTGGTGGGCTACAGTCCATGGGGTCGCAAAGAGTTGGACACGACTGAGCGACTTCACTTTCTTTCTTTGTTTGGGATTGGAATGAAAACTGACCTTTTCTGGTCCTGTGGCCACTGCTGAGTTTTCCAAAGTTGCTGGTATATTAAGTGCAGCACTATGTATCATGCATGTTATGTATTCTATACATAATAGCTTACATCTGCTCACCCCAGCCTCCCACTCCACCCCTCCCTCCCCCTTGGCAACCACAAGACTGCCCTCCGCTCTGTGAGTCGCTCCTGTTTTGTAGACAAGTCCATTTGTGTCATATTTTAGATCCCACAGGTAAGTGATGTCATATGATATTTGTCTTTCTCTGTCTGACTTACTTCACTTAGTATGATGATCTCTAGGTCCGTGCATATTGCTGCAAATGGCATTATTTTGTTCTTTTTATGGCTGAATAATATTCCACCGCATATGTGCCGCATCTTTACCCACTCATCTGTCAGAGGGCATCCAGGCTACTTCCATGTCTGGGTTGTTGTAAATAGTGCTGCTATGAACATAAGGGTGCATGTACCTTTTCAAGTTAGAGTTGAGTCTGTATTCATTCTCAGGAGTAGGATTGCTGGAGCGTGTGGCGACTCTGGTTTTTAGTTTTCTGAACCTCCATACTGCTCTCCATAATGACGGTAGCAATTCACATTCCCACCAGCAGACCCTTTCTCCACACCTTCTCCAGCATTTATCAAGCTTTGATGGTGTCCATTCTGACTGATGTGAGGCAATACCTCGTTGCAATTTTGATTTGCATTTCCCTAATAATTAGTGATGTTGAGCATCTTTTTATGTGCTATAGGCCATCTATAGATCATCTTTGGAGAAATGTCTGTTTAGGTCTTCTCTTCATTTTTCGATCTGGTTGTTTGTTTGTTTGTTGTTGAGTTGTATGAGCTGCTTCTGTATTTTGGAGATTAAGCCTTGTCGTTTGCCTTGTTTGCAAATATTTTCTCCCATCTTGCCCTTCCCTTGCTTATCGCTGCCCCCCAGGGTGAACCCCACACAGCTCGGGGGTCCACCACCCGGCCCCGCTGGCCCTGCCTTGGGGGCTCTCCTGCCCCTCGGGTGCCCAGCCACGCCAGCTGTGAGCCCCAGGGCCTTTGCACGTGCTCATCCTCACGGAAGGCTTTTCTCAGGTCGGTTACCTTCTGTTCACCCCTCAGCTCTCAGTTCAGCCATGTGGCCTCAAGGGAGGAAAGCTGGAGCGTTTCGGGCTCACAGTCTGCGGTGTTTTCGGGTAGACTGCTCGTCTCGTGAGGACAGGCATTTCTCAGCGTGGAGTGCAGCAGAGAGCCTCGCGGCTCAGCCCCTGCCGCCCCGACGTGGGGTCTTGGTTCCCGTCACCTTGGCCCCGTGGGGTGGGGTCCTCCCCAGCC
This sequence comes from Giraffa tippelskirchi, assembly GCF_054371585.1. Classification (NCBI taxonomy): domain Eukaryota; kingdom Metazoa; phylum Chordata; class Mammalia; order Artiodactyla; family Giraffidae; genus Giraffa; species Giraffa tippelskirchi. Next base: position 2,363,281 of record NC_137275.1, read on the forward strand.
CCTGCCTAGTGACTGACCGTGCTCTTCTCCCGCTTGCCTTTGCTTCTTGATCTTTTTTCTTACGATGTTTAGTTGCTCTTAAACGTACAGAAAACTAGTCCTTCAACTGTGTAATATGTTACGTGTATTTTCCAGTTTCTTGCTTGTCTTCTGACTTCACCTGCAGTGATTTTTACATACTGAGATTTCATTTTACTTTGTTGAGGTGTAGTTGACAGACAGCTTCATTTCAGGTGTACAGCAATGGTTCAAATGTGTATATATAGTAAAGGATCGCCACACACAGTTGCAGAACTTTTGAGATGAGACGTTGTAGGGCTTCCCAGGGGGCGCTAGTGGTAAAGAACCCGCTTGCCAGTGCAGGAGACGTAAGAGACACGGGTTTGATCCCTGGGCCAGGAAGATGCCCTGGAGGAGGGCATGGCAACCCCCTCAAGTATTCCTGCCTGGAGAATCCATGGACGGGAGCCTGGTGGGCTACGTTCCCCGGGGTCACAGAATCAGACGCGACTGAGCGCGCACACACGGAGAGCTTGTCGCGTTCTGCCCTCGTAGCCGTGCTCACAGACGCGGTGTTGACTACTCGCTGTGCATCCTGTCTCAGGGATGGGTCGCCTTGGGACTGGCGTTCGTGCCCTCGCCCCCCCCCCACGCTGCCCATCCCTGGCACCACACAGCCTGTTCTCACACACGGAGGCTCCGAGTCTGTCCCCCCGGCTCTGGGCGGAGTCCCCTGGGTGTCCTCACTCAGCCTTTCGGAGGACTCTCCTGTGCCCCCTCCTGGTGTTTCTCTGATGTCACCGTTCACATCTGCATCTTTGGTCCGTGTGGGGTTTGTTCTGGAGCGCGCTGGGAGCCCCCCATTACTGTCCGGGCGGCTGCCGCTGGCCTGCAGCACTCACCGCTGAGCGGAGTGGGCGCCTCTGCAGCACCTGCGCCCCCCGTTCAGGATGCGGCGTGCAGGGTCTCTGACGTCGGGTGCCGTGGCCCTGCCTCTGTCCTGTGTAGTTGTCCTCACGGACCTCCACACTCGGTTTTGTCCAGTTCTGATAAAACACATGTGGGGAAGTGTGTCGGGAGGAGAGGTTGACTCGGCGGGTGGTGAATGTCTCTCGTGTTCAGTCAAACATGGAGCCGTGGGTCTTCCAGGACCCCAGCCCCAAGGAGAGGGAGGAGAGTGTGTGTGTGTGAGCCTGCCTGTGAGTGCGTCAGTGTGTGAGTGTGAGCCTGCCTGTGAGTGCGTCAGTGTGTGAGTGTGAGCCTGCCTGTGAGTGCATCAGTGTGAGTGTGAGCCTGCCTGTGAGTGCGTCAGTGTGTGAGTGTGAGCCTGCCTGTGAGTGCGTCAGTGTGAGTGTGAGCCTGCCTGTGAGTGCGTCAGTGTGTGAGTGTGAGCCTGCCTGTGAGTGCATCAGTGTGAGTGTGTGAGCCTGCCTGTGAGTGCGTCAGTGTGTGAGTGTGAGCCTGCCTGTGAGTGCGTCAGTGTGAGTGTGAGCCTGCCTGTGAGTGTGTCAGTGCACGTGGCGAGTGCATTTCCGGTCACTGCACGCAGAACCCAGAGCTTTCCTCTTGGGTTTTGTGTGTCGGGCTCTAGGAGAGCAGGTCCAGACAGTTGTGTGCACGGGTCCTGCTCCCTGCTGGGCACCGCAGTGCGCTGAGTCGTCATGCCTCCCCAGGTCCTGGGAACCCGCTGGTGCCCTTGCCCTCTGCTCCGCCCACCATCACCCGGCCCTGGCTCCGGGCACCTCGGGACCCCAGGTGGACCCAGCTCCCTCCCTGTGGTGCCTGCAGCCAGGCCGGCCGCGACCCCGGGGCGCCCTTGTCGAGAGTACACCTCTGCCGCAGGAGGCGCGTTCCATCTCGTCCCCGGGTGCCCGGACAGCGTGCCGGCAGCGTGGGCTCTCCCCTCCACCCAGAGGGGACGGCTCGGGGAAGCGGCAGGCGGGAGGGCAGGGGCCACGGTGAGTGAGGTGTGTTGTGGCCTGCAGAGCTGACCGGCGCCGACCTGAAGGACTGCGTGAGCAACCACAGCCTGAGCAGCAATGCCAGCCTGCCCAGCGTGCAGAGCTGCCGGCGTCTGCGCGAGCGGAGAGTGGCCAGCTGGGCCGTGTCCTTCGAGCGGCTTCTGCAGGACCCGCTCGGCGTCCGCTACTTCTCCGTGAGTCTGACGGGCAGCAGGACTGGGCAGGCAGGGCAGGCGTCTCCCCCTCCTGCCTCAGCCCTGGACACTCAGTTCTGGGGTCGGAGGGAGCCTCTCTCTGCTGTGTCAGGGCCTCCGTGAACCCTCAGCAGCTGCTTGCGAGCCAGGCCGGCCTTCAGGAGGGATGCTCGGCTCCTCGGGTGTCCCCAGCCTTTGGGTTTGTCTCCAGGGAAACTGTGGAGAGGCGCTTGGCACCTCTGGTTTCTGTGAAAGGGGAAAATCAGAGTGAAGTGGGGAAGAAACAGCACAAGAAGGGGAGGCCCCCCATTGCTGACTGGCCCTCTTCTGAGGACCGCGTGACGGTTAATCAATGGTGTTTTCCTTAGGATTTTCTAAGGAAGGAGTTCAGTGAAGAAAACATTTTGTTCTGGCAGGCCTGCGAATATTTTAATCATGTTCCTGCACACGACAAGAAGGAGGTAGGTTTCTCAGGCGGGGATGTGGGGGGGTGGAGTGGATGCTCACACCTAGTGCGGTCTGAAAAGTCCATGCACAAATACTTTCACACGATTAAAAAAATGCCTCTTTCAGAATGTTTCTTAATATATGTGATATTTAATTTTGCCTAAACTTAGCTTGCATAAATGCCTGGAGCCCTAACACTTCCCTCAGCACATGTACTGCCTGCCACCCAGTGTGGAAGGGGAGCTGGGAGAGAATCTGAGGGTGGGGGGCGCATTCTGGGAGCTTCCGTCTGGGCAGCCACGTGCAGGCCACGTGGGGCGGGCAGGGCCTCGGTGCGACCTGCCCTGAGGCGGCCGGTCCCCCCTTCCTCTGCCCCCCACGCTCGGTGCTGCAAGGACTGCATGACAGGAGCCCCAGCCCAGGTCTTCCGAGCATCCAGATTGCCCTTTGACAGCATTTGGAGAGGAGCCAATTTATTAAAAAGTTTCATGCCAGCTGGTATTTTCAGTCAGTTTTCAACCAAGAGATGGTTATTAGGTCCCAAGAAATTGTGTCTCCAGTGCCTGAAGCCACGTCAGGCATTTGGGCTGCAGCAGTGGACAGGCACAAAGAACGTATGTGGTCTGCGTGTCTGGCTCACACGCTGCCCTGTCAGCTCTCCTACAGGGCCCGGGAGATCTTCAGTAAGTTCCTGAGCAGCAAGGCCACCATGCCGGTCAACATCGACAGCCAGGCCCAGCTGGCAGACGACATCCTCAGCGCCCCCCACCCTGACATGTTCAAGGAGCAGCAGCTGCAGGTGATGGCCCAGCGGAGGCGGAGGATGGGGTCCTGGAGGGCTGCCCCCGCAAGCGCCAGCCCGCTGCAGGGAGTGTAGCAGTACCCTCTCCCACACTGGGCCCCCATCTCAGGGCCAGGGTTCAGCAGGACCTGGAGCAGGAAGACCCAGCACTGCGTCCCTGTCCGTTGGCACCTCTCTGTACGCATCTGTACGCCATCACAGGTTCATGGGCATCGACACACACAGAGATCCATAGGTGTTTGGGTCTTTTCAGCTTTAGGACATCACGCTGATGAGAGGTCTGTGTGGGACCTAGTGTTAGAGCGCCTGTCCACAGGGGACCCAGTGTTAGAGCGCGTGTCTGCGTGGGCCCGGTGTTAGAGCACGTGTCCGCGCGCGGGCCCCGGTCTTAGAGCGCGTGTCGGCGCGGGACCCGGTGTTAGAGCGCGTGTCCGCGCGGGACCGGTGTTATAGCGCGTGTCCACTGGCCTCAGCAGAGGTTCTTTCTGTTGCCTAGTCACATGAATTAGGTTAAAAAAAAATGGAGGAAGGTATTTTACTTTTTTATATATATTTCTATATTTGTCTGCACTGGGTCTTAGCTGCAGCATGTGGGATCTAGTTCCTTGACCGGGGTTGAACCCGAGCCTCCTGCATTGGAACTCTGGGGTCTTAGCCACGGGGCCACCAGGGAGGTCCTAGAGGAAGGTATTTTCGAGGCCAGTCTCACCTCCTTTAGATTCTGGTCACCTTTGGTTTCATGCTTATTTAACAAAGTCATGGTTCTGCACGACTGGGCCTTGGCTGTCCTCAGCTCCCTCAGGTGCTGGCTTCATGTAGATGTTGGAACGGGCTGGTTGTAAGCGTCACTCCGGGGGCTGACGTGTTACGAGAAGCGTGATCACACATTGAGGAGCCTGGGCAACCCCTCCAGGGGAGACGAGGGGCTCTGGGAAGAGGCCTGCACCTTCAGGACCGAGGGTCCGGTTCTGTCTGTGACGGGACGGCACTGCATTTTCCCGGCAGATCTTCAACCTGATGAAGTTCGACAGCTACACGCGGTTTCTGAAATCCCCGCTATACCAAGAGTGCATCCTGGCAGAGGTGGAGGGCCGCCCGCTGCCCGACGCACAGCAGGTCCCCAGCAGCCCCGCCTCCAAGCACAGTGCCAGCTCGGACCACTCGAACACGTCCACGCCCAAGAAGGTGCCCGCCCTGGCCGCGCCGGCCTTCCCCGGGAGGGCTGCTCTGCAGACAGCAGACGTCCCGTTGGCATCTTCCTTCACGTGCAGAACCTGAAAGGCGTGCACTCACGCTGCATTCCCGAGGCTCTGGGCGGGGCGGGGCGGGGACGGCTGCTGGTCTGGAGGGGCTAGGGGGTCTGCACCTCCCTCGGCGCCCCTCCTGGGTGTTCCGCCCCACTTCCCTTCCCGTGCATCTCCTGTGACAGTACAGCAGCGTCACACTGTTTTAACAGCGCTTTCCCTTTGACGGCAGTTGAGCGGAAAATCGAAATCAGGACGGTCCCTGAACGAAGAGCTGGGGGACGAGGACAGCGAGAGGAAGCGGAAAGGCGCCTTCTTCTCGTGGTCGCGGACCAGGAGCACCGGGCGCTCCCAGAAGAAGAAGGACCACAGCGACCGTCCGAACGGTTCGTGGTCCGTCCTGTGCGGGGGGGCCGGGGGGACCAAGGAGCCAGTGCAGGCTGGTGGTCTGTCCTGTGCATGGGGCCGGGGCGCCGAGGAGCCAGTGCAGGCTGTGCTTGTGAGGTGGCCCTTGGGGCGGTCATGGGGGATGCGAGGCGGCTCCAGGTCCTCTGAGAGGCGTGGGGTCCGTTCCACCGCCCGCCCCCCAGCCTGGGTGCCCTGCGGCGGGGCCTAGTGCCTGCCACTCAACCACCATCTTGCCCAGGCGGTCATAGGTGCCCTTTGTAGAAAGTTTGGAAGATACAAGCAAGTGAAAAGAGAGACACACAGGTGTCTGCCTTCCACCACCGAGATGGCTCTTGCTTTTCTGCGGTGTGCCGGGGTTCATAAGCCTTTGTCGTTTTTTAAAGAAAATGTGACACCATAGCTCGGTTATCAAGCATTTTCAAAATCGTCATTTTATTGTTGCAAATCTTAAGGTCAGCATTCTAGAGCTTTCCCCCATGCTTCTTTCTCGTGTGTGGCTGAGAAGAGGGGGTGGGGGGGCGGAGCGTTGCTGGAAGGGGGTGGAGGGTGGGGGTGCGAGGCAGAGGAGGGTGGGGCGCACGCTGCCCCGGGAAGTGCACCTGGGAGGGTCTGGCGGCCGTTTCTCCCCCACAGACCGCCACGCGCAGGGTTATTGTCCAGCGAGTAACCTGTAGGCTTCAGGCCTGGGCCCCAGGTTTAAACCGGGAGCCTGTCGGGGGGCTCAGACAGGGAGCCGCTGAGGACGGGGTGGAGGCGGCCTCTCCTGGGCGGGGGCCCGCGCTGTGCTGGGCGGTGTGTGGAATGTGTCCCCTCCTCAGAGCAGCCCACGAAGGAGGCCTTGTGCCCCTTTCACAGAGGGGTGGGGGAGGCCGTGGGCCTGGTGGTGCCCTTAGGCTCCGGGCCGGCCGGGGGCCGCTGGGACAGCAGTCCTACCACAAAGAAGGGCAGACGGCTGGGGGGTGGGGGCCCCATGGTCAGTGGGGTCAGGGACCCTCGAGGGCCCGAGATGGGGGAGTGCCTGCCTCTCTAGGGCTGTGCACCCAAGCAGGACCGCAGGAGGTGAGGATCCCTGCTCCCTGATCTTTAGAGAGCCACCTGGAAGGGGCTCTAAACCCTGAGTCCAGGGCCCTCCCCAGGAGTTCTGACTTGGCTGCCTGGCCGTCTTTTGCTTTTGGAAGGTGGTCGGTGGGCTCTGGGGGCCCTGTCTAATCGGGCCCCTGCTCAGCCCCTAGGGCCCTGCACAGAGGCCTGATCCCAGGAGTCGGCGCTGTGCTCTAGAAGGGCCTTTCTGCTGCAGAGCAGTCACGACTTCCAGACCATAATTAGCTCAGTTAGTGACATCAGACAGTGCGATCATCCCTGGTTCAGGACTTCCCGGGAGCTGACGGTGAAGCTGCAGTGACCTACTGCGTGTTAAGCCGCATGTGGAGATAACAATTCCGGATTAGTGAGGGGCCGTGAGGCCCTGCACTTGCTTGTGTGTTGACTGCGAGGCAGGGGCAGGGCCAGGGGCAGGTGGTGGGGCACACACGGCTGCAGACAGAGCAGAGCGCAGGCCTGGCTTGGGCTCCCGGCTCCGGTGGGTGCCAGGGGAGGCCGCGCCGCACATGGGCCTCGGCGCCAGGCTCCTGTCCTCCGAGCATGTCTGTGCAGCCTGAGCCGCTGGGGGTGTGGGGGCCCAGGCCACGCTCGGGGGGTGGCTGCGTTAAGTGAGGAGGTGCGAAGCTGGTGCGGTCGGGTGTTCTGAGTGCCCGTGTCCCCGCAGACGCCCTGCATGCCAACGGAGGCCTGGGCCGCCGGGAGTCGCAGGGCTCCGTGTCCTCGGCAGGGAGCCTGGACCTGGTGAGTGCCTGCAGAGCCGCCGCCCTCCTCGACGGGGCTTCCGGGAGGAGCGGGGATGGGTGGGAGGGCGCCCCGGAGCACCGAGAATATCTCGGGCTTTATTTCCCAGCCTTTTGTTCTCGCTCGGGCATGTGTCTCTGGACGCCCCCAGGAGCAGGCAGGTGCTCGTCTTTGTCTCGGCATCTGCACGCCTGCGGGGTCATGAGCTCCGCGGGCGCGCCCGTGCACGGGGCCTGGGGCCCTGCCCGCCCTGTGCCCCTCACCCTGCTGAGCCACCTGCCAGGCCCCCATTTCCAGTGACGTGGAGGAGGTGTTGGCGGGCCGGCTGGCTTCTTAGCTACTGTCTGACGCCAGCTTTGGAAAACCCTGTTGTCAGCAGCCTGGTCTCTTGAAATGGTCAGGCAGTGGTTAACGTAGGATGCGTTTCTTCTCCAGCTGAGGCAGTACCAGGTAGAGTTGTCAGGGCGGACCATGCGCCAGTTGGCTGTGGCTGCCTCACAGGCCACCCGCGGCCCGGTGGCTTCAAAGGGCGTGTATATCACACGTGCATCTGAGAAGGGCACGCTGGGGCCATTTTTCTATCCGTCTGCCACCTACAGACTAGTTTTCTGAAGTCACATTTGGGTGAAAGGGATTTTCTGACCCCAGGAGGAGAGTGTGTTAGGAACCTGAGGAGCAGACCTTAGGAGGATGTATGTGGGTTTCCCCTTCTGGCAGGAGGGGCTCCTGTGACTCAGGGACCCGGAGGAGCATCGTGGAGGGACCTGGGGTCTGCCCCGGGAGCTGGGCCACTGGGCCCAGCTCCAAGCGCAGCGAGGGGCCGCCCACTCCCACTCGCCTCCTCCGCACCCACTCAGATCCCGCAGCGCTGCAAGGCCCGGGCCCCTTCCCCTGGCAGACAGGGCTCCCTGCGCCCCCACGCCGCCTCCCCCCGCCTGCTCCTCTGACCTCGGACAGGTGCTACTGCCCCTGAGCCTCGGCCTGGCTGCCCGCCCCGCTGTCCTCCTGTCCGTGAGTCTGCTCCTCCCAGAAATGTCTCCAGTCCTGGGAGGTCGGGCAGAAAGAGCCAGAAAAGCAACCAGACGCAGCAGAGGTTGGGCCGCAGGCCCTCAGCGCCTGGTCCAGCCTGCTTCACGTGTCCGTGGTCCCCAGACTGAGAGGCAGGCAGGCAGCACAGCTCATGGTCCCCGAGTGGCCCCACGGGGCTCCAGAGGTGACTCCATGCCCTTCTGGGTCAGGGAGGCCAAGACCGGACCCCCAGAAACCACAGTGGAAAGACCCATCCTGTTCTGAGCAAGAAAGCTGTGCGGTTAGCTGTCAGCCTAACCCTTATGAGAGTTAGACCCAGAGGTTGGAGGGTGCCCCCGTCCTGGTGGCGCCCGAGGTTGAGAGAAGGGCTGGCTCCCTCCCGTGTCAGCTGGAGGCCTCGCAATGCAGCATGCACTTATCAGCATGGGTCGTGTGCTTGTTGCTGGAGCTGGGTGTGCACACAGGGATGCCCTGCTGCCCCCCACCCCCAGCATGTGCAAGCAGCGCCAGCCCCGCCCGAGCACCCCTGCCCTGTGCCCACCCCCTGTCTCCCTGCCCCCAGCCAGAGGCCTGCAGGACCCTCGCGCCCGAGAGGGACAAGTCGGCCAAGCACTGCAGCATCCAGCTGCCCGACGGGACGGCCTGTGTGGTGCTGGTCAGGGCCGGGCTCTCCATCAAGGAGGTGCTGGCCGGGCTCTGCGAGCGGCACGGCATCAATGGGGCTGCCGTGGACCTCTTCCTGGTGGGCGGGGACAAGGTATGGCTGCGGGACCTCAGGCCTTTCTCCGGAGGCGGGGGGGGGGGGGTGGCGCCTGCCCCGAGGGGATCCTGCCAATGGGGGGCTGGCCCACCTGAGTCTGTCCACCTCATCTGCGGGTTCCCTGCCACCTTGGCCCGTGTTGGGCCTCATGGCCTACGCTGCCCCATGCTCCTCGTGTGGACCGCGCGTCTGCTGGAGGCCCGTTCTGAAGCCCGGCCTGGCCGTGAGCTCCCTCTGCGGGCTCCGCGGCTGTGTGCCCAGCCCCCGCTGACGTCCCTCTCTGTTCCTTCCATGTGCTCGAAGCCTCTGGTGCTGCATCAGGACAGTAGCATCTTGGAGTCCAGGGACCTGCGCCTAGAAAAACGCACTTTATTTCGGTAAGAAAAATGCAGCTGCCAGTTCCATAAGGTTTCCAGAACCACAGGGCCATTTCGATGACTTGATCTGCTGGCCTCTGCCCCACTGGAACGGGAGGGCCGACACCCCCACTGTGAGCTCGGAGCAGGCAGGAGTCCCCGGGGCCAGAGGGCCACGCTCCCTGCCGGCGACTGCCGTCGGGCTGCACCTGCGCAGGGCCGTCCCGTGGGGTGGCCGCTCCTTGCCGGCTGTGACCGCCCTGGAGAAGCCCCTGCAGGCTCCCTCCCCGTGGAGCCCGGGCCGCCCTGGAGACGGTGACGCTGTGGGTGCCACGTGCTCTGCTCTCGAAGGAGAAGGTCTGCGCGAGGGTTGCACGTGCCTGTGGCAAAGGCATGCTTGTTTCTCCCCCTCCGCCAGGCTGGATCTGGTGCCCATTAACCGATCGGTGGGACTCAAGGCCAAGCCCAGCAAGCCCGTCACTGAGGTGCTGCGTCCCGTGGCGGCCAAGTACGGCCTGCGTCTGAGCGAGCTGGTGGTCCGGCTGGTGAGTGACCAGGTTGATGGGGGACATGGGGCCCTCTGCGCTCCGAGCTGCCCACGAGCTCCTGCTTGCTGGGGTGCAGTGTGCCCCCAGTCATCCACAGAGTGAGCTGCGGCGTCACAAGGGGCGGGCAAGGAGTGGCTGGCAGCGCCCAGAGCCCTGGGAGGGTGTCACCCCTGCCCGCCTGCTTCCCACCCTGCCGTGGAAACACTTGCTGTTAGTACCTCCGTTGTGCCCTCTGGGTTTGGGTTGAGATTTGGGGGTTTTGTCCCAAGGAGGCCAAGAAAAGAAACAAAGGAAAACCTTGCAGCCTCCCGCCGTTTGCGCATCTGATCAGATGACAATTCAAGAGCGGTAGCTGCCTGACCCACCCACAGCAGCCCCTCATACACCCACTAACTGCCCAGCTGCCCACACGCTGAGGGTCTGATGGCACTCTGGCATTTCCCAGCCGGCCATCGGGTTACTTGGTGAACGGGTTAAGGAGGGACGGCAGAGCCCCACCCTGTCGCTGGAGGGCGTCTGGGGAGACTCAGGCCAGCAGGCTTGGAGCTGTCCCCACACGCGCCATGTGTTTGCTTTGAAATGTGATTTGGGACCCACTGGGAGCTTTCCCGTGGCTCAGTGGTAAAGAATGCTCCTACAATGTAGGAGTCACAGGAGACACGGATCCCTGGGTTGGGAAGATCTCCTGGAGGAGGAAATGGCAACCCACTCCAGTATTCTTGCCTGAAGAGTCCCACGGACAGAGGAGACTGGTGGGTACAGTCCATGGGGTCACAAAGTGTTGGACACGTTGAAGCGACTGAGCACGCACTTACGGCCCAATGGTCTGTGTTCTCCTTTCTTTACAAAATACACTGTATCAGAGCTACGATTGCAAGTATTTTTAGAACTTTTATTTTCTCTGAAATGAGCTCCAGAATTGTTCAGAAATTTTGCAGTGAAGCAGAGGACCAGTCCCAGGGGAAACTTGGGGCTCCCACCACCTGGCTTGGGGTGGTGGGGGAGGGGACGCGGGAGCATTGTCCCAGAACCTGGAATCTAGAATATGCCTGATGGAGAGGGGCATGGCCTGGGTGCCGCGTGGCCTTCCTGCCCTCACTTGGTTGAGATCCTAAGCCATGGCTAACGCTTTATGCCTGTAGCCCTATCTGTAAAGTGGGTGAGTCAGGGCAGTTTGCTCGTGGGGTTGCTGTGGGGCTTCTGTCTTGGGGGGCTGGCTGGCGGGCGGGACTCCTTCCCTGCTGAGGCCTGAGCTGGAGGGCAGTCCAGCCACTACAGGGCGAGGGGCCTGGAGAACTGGAGAGGGCAGAACGGGAGTCCTGGGGGTGGTCTCCGAGGTTACGGCTGTCCCAGGACCCTCTTGCGGACCCTCCTGGGTGAGCTGTGGGCTGCTGAGGCCAGGAGGTCGTGAGCCACCTGGACCTGCTAGCCTTGTCCACTCCCCACTTGGCTGGAGCTCTGGCTGAGTATCAGGTCACTAGGCAGTTCAAGAGCCAGACTGCATGTTCAGATTGTTTTTTGACAGAAGCTGTGGGACTCGAACAGCAAAATAGTCCCAGGGAAGAAGGGCGGGCCCCTGGGCCTCAGAGGAGGGGCGCGAAGCCGCACACGTGCTTCCTGGCACACTGAGGAGCGGTGAGCCGGACTTGGGGTCACCCCCGCCAGGCTGAGGGGGGCCCTGAGACCTCGGCCAGCTGGGCTTGGGGACGCAGCTGTTAGTGGGGCCACCGCGTGTCCTCCACCCCCGAGTCTTCAGCCCGACCCGGTGCAGCCCGCAGCTGGCACCTGGAGATAGCCCCGTTCCCGCAAGTTCCTCCGTGTCACTCCACCTCAGGAGTCTGCGGCCAGCCCTGCTGAGGTGGCAGGGCCTGGGGTCAGCTGGCCTGTGTGACTCCATCAAGCCTGGGGTGGTCTTACTGACAGATGGGCCACACGTGGTTGTTCCGGAGAGCTCCAGCCCGCATGGGCTGCTCATTGCACCATTTCTGCCTCTAGAGTGGAGAGAAGGAGCCCCTGGACCTTGGGGCCCCCATCTCGAGTCTGGACGGACAGCGGGTCATCTTGGAGGAGAAGGATCCCTCCCGAGGGAAAGGTGAGCGGAGCGATGCCGGGTCCCGGGCTCTGCTGTCCAGGTCTCAGTGTGATGCCACAGAGGGCTGCTCATGGCTTTAGGGTCTCCCGGGGCCTGGCAGCCCCCCCGCTACGGCCAAGTTCAAGCCTGACGGGCGTCTGACTGTGGGCAGGAGCCCTGGGGCCTCACCAAGCGTGTCTCCTCTGCCGGGAGAAGGGTCACAGGCCCTGCCTAGACCCCAGGGCTGCCCGATGTTCCAGCGCGCCCTGGAACGTGCTCTGCTCCTGGGGGCCGCCATCCTCTGCACAAGGGCCCGGGACCCCACGGTGTTGCTGCGGCTCTGGGCCCAGCGGTGGCTGAGGTGGGGCCTGGGTGGAGACTGGGCAGTGACGGAGGGCCTGTGCACGGGGCAGTAGTGGTTCACGGAGCTCCCCCCATGCTCGCTGCCTTGGCCTTGGGCACGCAGCCTCCCAGGGAGAGCGGCCCCCACAGCAGTGTGACCGCCGGGGCTCCGTCAGGTCACCTGGCCTCGCCTTGGGTCTCGGGGACCGGCACTTCCCGGAGCACTCAGCCCCTCCCAAGTGGAGGGTAGCGGAGCTGTGTCTCCTGCAGGGAGCCCCTGGAGTCCACTAAACAGGGCAAACGGAAGGCTGTGCCGGGAGCTGCCCCATCCCTTTCCCGGGCTGACTCAGCTCTGAAATGGGGCGCCGGTCACTCGTCTGTGTCCCCCCAGGTGACCTGGGCTGTGGTGGCCTCTGCCCTTGGGTCTCCAGCGTAGCCCCTTGTCCCCCTCTGGGCCCACCTGGGTTTAGAAAATGCAGTGTGCTCTGCCCCTGCCTGGAGGCCGGTCTGCGGGACGAGCGGCCTGGGCAGGGCGCGGGTGCTCAGCGCCCCCTCCAGGGTCTGATGCCGTCAGACCCCCGGCCCGTGTGCACAGGTGAGTCTGAAGGTGCAGCTGCAGGCAGGCGTGTGCAGGGTGTGGAACGCTGCTCACAGATGGGAGGGCAGGACTGCGCCAGCCCGTCCTGGGCCAGAGCAGTGGCCGTGCACCATGAGGACTGGGGGCCAGCCTGCAGCCCTGACTTGGGGCAGTGGCCATGGTTGAAAATGCGTAATGAGTGTGAGAGCCGCCTACATTCTAAAGGCGCTCGTGCCGAACAGTCCCCAGGAGGCCCTTCCTGCCCCTGCAGAGCTTAGTGCCCTGTCCGGGTGCTGCCAGTCCAGGGCACTGCCTGCGAGGGCACCTCGGCCTCAGCGGGCATGGAGATAAGGAACCTCTCATACCTCTGGCCTCTGTGCAGCTTTGCTCTCAAAGATGTGTAAACGTCATTGTATTGATGTGGGGAGATGGGTTTGTGGTTCACTGCAGTATAAAGTCTATCCCACTGTGTTCAGCGTCCACAGATAAACAGAGAAGTGCGCCGGTCAGACAGAGCACAGCTGTAAACGCCAGCTCCAGGAATCACTCGGCTACGGTAATTTCCCCTCGGCCTGTACCTGCGATGCTCGGAGGCGGCGGCCCCAGCAGCTCTCTGCTCCAGTCGGGCCTGGGGTGGGGTTTCTTCTAGGGCTCCTTCGTGGTGCCCACTCCCAGTGGCCTGGGAATTGCTGGGTGGGTGTGTGTGCCTCACACGCAGTCTTTATTGCGATTGACTTTTCTGCAATGCATGTAAAGCCCAAATCCGTGCAGTCTGTGTTTCCAAGTCCCCTGTTATGTAACTGATGAACGTGCTGTCATGTCTGCAATGTGAGTGGAACTTTGACTTTCCTTCTGACGCAGGGAGAGGAGAGAACGCTAGGCAAGTCTAATTCTATTAAAATTAAAGGAGAAAATGGGAAGAATGCTAGGGAGCCCCGGCTTTCAAAGAGAGAAGAATCTATTGCAAAGATTGGGAAAAAAAAATATCAGAAAATTAATTTGGACGAAGCAGAGGGTACGTGTACTTTTTAAAACTTGCACGTTTTTCGTGAATGCGTAGGATCCCTAGAACCTTCTCTGGGTTATGCTACTGGGGTGACTGTGACCCCTTCGCACTGAGAAGTCGCCCATGTGGGTCTGTAGCTGTCGGTGTAGCCCCAGTTTTCAGGCCGAGGGCCGGGCCCTTCAGGAGTTAGGGAGCCCCCGCCTGGGACTGTGACAGGTGGGCTCTGTGTCCCCCTCACAGTGCCGTCCTTCTCAGCGCGGGCTCTGTGTCCCTGGGCCGAACCCTCGCCAGGGGGCGGGCCCTTGTCAGGGGCGGGTCCTCGCCAGGGGGCGGGCCCTCATGAGGGGGCGTATCCTCTCCAGGGGGTGGGCCCCTGTCAGGGGCGGGTCCTCCCGGGGGGCGGGCCCTGGCGGGGGCGGGTCCTCGCCAGGGGGCGGATCCTCGTCAGGGGGTGGGCCCTCCTGGGGGCGTGTCCTCGCCAGGGGCGGGTCCTCCCCAGGGGGGCAGGCCCTCGCGGGGGCGGGTCCCAGGTGAGGCGGAGCCCTGGCTGCGCTGACGGCCCTGCTCAGAGGCCCGGAGGGGACGCTGTGTGTCAGGCCGGGGTCGGGGGGTGGGGGGGGAGGCTGGGCTTGGGGGTGGGAAGGCCGGGGTCAGCGGGGGGGGGCGGCCGCCCGCGCTGCCCCCGGACCGCAGGACGGAGGAGGGCAGCGCGTGAGAGGGAGGAGGGCAGCGCGTGAGAGGGAGGCGGGAAGCTTTTCCTCCAGAAGTGTGTAACACAGAAGCGCTCGGAGCAGCCTTGCTCTGAGCTGCCCTGTGACGGCTGAACCCGGCAACGCTTCCGCTCGGCCGGCTCGTCGCAGCTCCTGCGCTGCCCTGCCGCGCCCACGCCGAAGCGCTCGCCTTCTGAGCGCCCTCAGGCGTGAGGTTTCAGGCTGCTTGTTGGTCAGAAGCTACGACTATAACCTTAGTTAGCTAAGCTAACCCCAAGAAGTCTCAGTGTCGACACCATCTACGTGGGATGGTGGATTCGAGTTACAGCTGAGAACCCACCCCGGTAAGAACAGGCTTCCCAGGTGGAGCTAACCGTAAAAAGAATCCACCGGCAGTGCAGGAGACAAAAGAGACGAGGCTCGATCCCTGGGTGGGGACGATCCCCTGGAGGAGGGCGTGGCACCCACTCCAGTATTCTTGCCTGGAGAATCCCATGGACAGGAGCCTGGGGGGCTGCAGTCCTTGGGGTCACCAAGAGTCGGACATGACTGAGCGACTAACACTTCCACTTTCAAGAACAGGATGGGGGGCATCCAGAAAGCTAGAGTACCCGGCCAGGGGTACCGCAGGCGGGCGTCCCAGGGCTGGGGGTCGAGGGCCGGGCATCGCTCACAGGCCCAGGTGGTGCCCCGAGGGCACACGCACGCAGATTCACTGGCGCCGGCCACCCAGGCTCCTGGCTCTGTCAGGCCGTGGCGTCTGGTCAGCGGCCTCCCTCCTGCTCAGCAGGGAACCAGGTGGCTGCTGCCCGGCACCCAGAGCCAGTCCAGGGAGGGCCAGAGCCGTGCCTGCGGCCTCCAGCCTCCTGGGCTCTGGGTGGAGACTAGAGGGTGGGGAGGTCCTGGGGCAGCAAGACAGAACTTCCTAGACAAGTGCTTGCCGTGGGCCGGAGGGGACCCGCTCTAAAACCTGGTCAATGTGGGATTTCTTCCCAGAGTTTTTTGAGCTCATTTCCAAAGCTCAGAGCAGCAGAGCAGATGACCAGCGCGGGCTGCTGAGGAAGGAGGACCTCGTGCTGCCCGAGTTCCTGCGTCTGCCCCCCGGCCCCCCAGGGCTCGCCCCCTCCCCTTCAGCCGCTGCCAAGGCCTTCGGCTCGAGACCCGTGACGGGTCACGGTGAGGAGCGGGCACCCCGGCCCCGAGAAAGCCCGGCCAGCAGCCCCGGCTCCGGCGACAGCCTGCCCCTCGGCGCCCCCGGGACCCCCAGCCCGCCGGCGCAGGAAGTAGAGGCCGGGAGCGTCCAGACCGAGGAGGGAGAGCACGTGGCCGACCTGACGCTCACGGGGGAGGGGGACATCAGCAGCCCCAACAGCACGTTCCTGCCGCCGCCCCTCGCCCCGCGGGACGTGGCCGCACCTCCGAGACCAGGTACCTCTGGGTGCGCCGCCCCTGCTCCCCTTTGACTGCCCTCCTCCCGCTGGCCCAGCGCCATCTGCCCGGCGCTGGCGCTGTCCACAGTTTCCAATTAGAACGAGAGGGCGGCGGGAAGTGAATCCCCCGCCCGGAGTCTCTCGAGGGAGGGCTCGGCGTGCTTCCTCCTCGGGGACTGCGCTTGTCCTGGCTGCCCCCGCCCTCTCTGAGGGGGCCCAGAAGCGGCCAGGACGGTGGGAGGGGCGGCGGGCACGGAGGAGACTTCCTGTGGGGGGCGCTCACGAGCGGCGCCCCCCCAGGGCCCCGGCGCACTCCCTGGGGCCTCTCCCTTGTCCGGGGCAGTAATGCCACCAAGCAAGGCCCTGGGGATTTCTGGAAAATGTGTGTTATTTTTACAGTCTAGATCGCTGGCACTTTCAGTATTTAATCTCAAGACTGAAAAAAAAAAAGTATTTGTCTTGAGCACGTGGGAGAAACCCTGTGTGGCTTAGAGCCCGAGGCCCACGGTGACCTCCAGTTCCGGCCGTGGGGGGCTGCTCCCCTCTGCGCATCGGTCAGAGCACGTGGGGGCCCGCGGGCCTGGGGTTCCCTGACCCGGGAGGTCAGCACGGTTCCTCCAAACGGAAGCGTGAACGTGTCACGTGAGCCGGTCCCGAGACACATGAATGTTGGCTGGGGAAGCGAGGCCCCCGGCCTCCTGGAGAAGGGGCCGAGGGGGCACACTGCTCGCCTGCAGAGGGCCACGCCCATGCCCGCCCTGCTGGTGGGGCGGCTCCTCGATCCCCGTGGTGTGCAGACCCGCACTGTGGGCTGCTCCGCGGCCTGGAAGTTCCCCTTTGCCTGAGTCCTGCCCGGGATGGGTCCTCCGGGACCTGCAGCCGCATCTCTGGGGACCCCAGGCAGCGGTGGTCTGGCTCGGTGCGTGGGTGCCGGCTCTGGAGGACCAGGCTGTGCGGGCGGGCTCCCAGCGGAGACCAAGCCGGGCCTCCTCCTCGCATGTCGCCTGCTCTGCGACCCCGTCTCCCCTTCCATCCCCTGCGCACCTGTGCAGCTGCATCTGTGCTTTGAGTCTGTGCTCCTCCAGGAGAAATAAACTCTTAACGTCTGACCGTCGGACTGCTTGAAAACTCTTTGCTCCTTCATTTGAAAACCTGTTTTCTCTTTAGAAAACGATAGATGTATTTTAATCCGCGGCAAACACTGCACATTTTTGTGTAATTCATTGTTTACTTTAATATACTGGCTTTTGAAAATAGACCACTCTAGATATACTTGGGCACCTCGGGTGTGTCTGCAGACAGAGCTGCATAAGGGCGGGATGAGGGGGGTGTGGCGGGGGGGGCATGGCTCTTCCCTCCCTGAGAGCCCTGGGGTTAGGGGTTGGGTGGCTGAAGTTGGGGGGTGCCGGCGCTGCTGGGTGAGCCGGACTGGCTGGCCGGATCCTTTCCGCCTCACCCCGCTGTGAACCCAGAGTGCAGGCGTGCTGGCTGCCTGCGGTCCAGCCACGTCCTCCTTGGCTCCACACTCCGCTCAGGCATTGGGCCCATGCGGTTTACCCAGTGGGGCCTCTTGTCTTCTGCTCCTCGCTCCGGAGCCTGGGCAGGGTGATGGGTGGGTCCCTGCACCTCCCGGCACATTGCTGAGGCCATGTGAACCCCATCCCCACCCCCCCCAACCCCGTGCACTGGTGGGTAGGAACCCAGGTCATGCCAGTGCCGACAGCTGCTCCTGACCACCGTGGCCACCCCCACCACCCCCCAACCCCCAGCGAGGTGAGGGCCCTGGATGCTTGCCTCCTCGGGTGTCCTGGTGGGGGGTTGCTCACCAGAGGGATCCTCCTGCTCAACCTTGGTCACTCGGAACAGCACTGGGGGTTCCCCAGCTACTGGGAGCACTGCGGACACCCTTAGACCAGTGTGCTTATTCTTGGGGTCCATTGGCAGGATTCGTGCAGAGTGCATCCCCAGTTCTACGTGCTGTGAGCTGTTACCTAGAGGGTGGCCACCGAGGCCCTTCTGTCCAGGGTGAGAGACACAGCGCGGCAATGCCACCAGGTCCTGAGATGTGGAGCCTAGGGCCGCCAGCTCTGCGCCACCCTGAGGAGAGGGTCCTGTCAGAGTGGGCCTCGGTCCCCAGTGCCCACATTCAGAGAGGCCTGTCAGGGCCCGAGGGCTGGAGGCCTTTGGATGGACGCGTGCCCAGTGTAAAGTCTCCACGCAGGACACAGCCTTCCCGCATGGCCTGCGGGATTTGGTGCTGTTAACCTGTTTGGTGTCCAGCAAAACCCTGGGCGCTGGTGGGGACGTCCCATCCCGGGGAGCACTGGCTGGGTGTGGGTGTGAGCCCTTGGCCCTGACAGAGCAAGTGTCAGGTCGAAGGACAGGCATCCAGGGCCCTGCAGAGGGCTCAGGGCTCACTCAGCCAGGGGGCGGAGACGCCCCTGTCCACGTGGGTGGGTGTGGCGAGGGTGTGGGAGTCACCCCGAAGGGCCCTGTGTTCCCAGGGAGAGAGCAGGGTGTGCAAGGCCGGAGAGGAGCCGTTGCAGCGCTGACTGGTGGTCGTGGGCCCAGCCTAGCACCCCGTGGCTCCCAGGTGTCAGGCGGGGTGGGTCCTGGCCTTGCCCCTGGCTGAGCGCTCAGCGTGGTGCCATAACCCGGGTGCAGGCTTGACTCTGTGGGACCTGGGGCCGGGCGCTGGGCTGAGAGAAGTGTGTCCCTCCCTGCCCGCTCTGTCCACGGCCGGGCCCTCTGCCTCCGCCCCCCAGCCAGACGCTCCTCCTGTTGCCCGGCCGTGCTGGGTGTTGGGGCCTGGGTCGGGGGCCTGATCGAGCCTCTCCCTTACCCTCCCCGAGAAGCCCTCGCCACCATCCTGGCCCCGCTGGGGGCTCAGTCCAAGGAGCACTAGACGGGGCGGAAGCCCCCCGCCCTGGGTACTTGTACCGCCCTGCACCGAGTCCAGGGCCGCCAGAGGCACGTCCAGTCCCCAGAGCTGGAGGGGCCCGCAGTCACTTCTTCGCGGATCCAGGAAGTGCTGCCACGCAGCCCACCCGCCAGGGGCCGCTGTGGCCTAGTAACTAGGTTTCCATGGAAACCGGGGGGCGTGTCACTCAGGGCCACGCCCTCCACTGGGCAGTACAGGCGGCCAGACTGCGCACGCGCACGCGCACGCCCTCGGCGTGGCCCCGAGTCCCAGGACTGCCCCTGGCCGCCTGTCCCCAGCCCCAGCCACAGCCTCGGCCAGGTGAGGCGGGAGCCCTGGACCGGGGACAACCGGGGAAGCCCGCCTCGCTCCGCAGCCGGCCCGCTGCCTGTGCCCAGGGCGTCAGGGCCTCCGGGACAGATGTGCAGGTCGGCCCAGCCCCGTGTGCCCGCTCCCAGTGCCTTTTCCCCCCGGCCACCTCCAGGTTTGCACTTGTCCGTTCAGCCATTCCCTCTCCAGCAGTGGCTTAGCCCTTCCGTCTGGAAGGTCGAGGGGCAACCCCACTGCGCACACCTACCTTCCTGGGCAGACAGCCCGGCCTCCCCAGCACAAACCATGATGTGGATGGGGCAGCTACTGGACTTTCTCGGGGACACATGGGTGCTCGGAGGTCCCGGGAGAGCAGCCCTCAGCCAGGGCTCTCTCCAGACCCCCCTTTCCATCTCAGCACCGTGGCCTTGCCCTGGCCGGGACGGACCTGAGCGGACCTCCCGCAAGATGTCCGGGCCTCCCGCCTCCGCCTGGCCGGCTTCCCGGCCTCCCCGGGGCTGACCAAGCTGGCCCAACACCCCTCCCCAGGCCTCCGCATGGGTGAGGACAACTCCATCCTCCTGGCCGCTCAGGTTGCAGGCCCTGGGTCTCTGCTGCATGTCCATCCCTCTCACGTCCCCTTCTCCGTGTCTCCCCACAGTGCCCCGCAGATGGTCCATGCCACCCGACCTCCAGGTGTCTCCCAGTGGAAGCCACAGGCCTTTGGTGGCTGGCAGTATAACCTCCGCCACCTCCGCTGGGGCACCCCTGCCCACACCCCCGCCTCCAGGTCTGCCCACCTGCATTTCGTGTGGCCCCCCAACCTGCCCTGTGCTGCCATGGGCTGGAGTCCTGGCACCCAGCAGGTGCTCAGCAGAGACCTGCTGAGTGAGGGGCTTCGAGCCGGCAACCCCCCCCCCGTTACAGACACGCTGGGGGCTGGGGTGGGGGGAACCTCGTGTGAACCAGGGCCTCGGTTGGGCTGTCCCCTGACTTGCCTCTGGGGGCCCAGGCAGCCTCCATGGAAGGGAGCCGGGTGGGATGGGGTTCCCAGGGCTGGCAGGGGCCTTGTGAAGACCCAGGAGGTCTGGAGGTTGAGGCCAGACCGTGACCCTGGGGTGGGGCCGAGGGGTCAGGCCATACCAAGGCCGTCAGGAGCCCCGCCGGCCCCCCAAAGGAGAGTCCTTCTCCCGACGTGGAGCCTTGAGGGCCAGAGCAGGCCGGCTGCTGGCTGGGGGCTGCCCAGAGGGTCCTGGGAGGGGCTCTTGGGTCCAAGCTGCTGTGAGGGCTCCAGCAGGGTGCCCCCAGGGAGGGGCTGGCTGTGCAGGTCAAAATCACAGAATCTGGTCGGCCGGCGGGGCCGGGCCTGTGATCCCCAGGGCTGCTTGAGGGGTGGGCAGTGAGGTTCTGGCCCTGGCCCCACGTGTGGGGTCTGGGGGATGTGGGACAGAGGACTGGGACCAGCTGGTGCCAGGAGCGAGCCTTGTGTACAGGGCAGCCTAGCTCCCTTGGAAGCGGTGGCCCTCGAGCTCTGGGGGTGGGTGGGGGGTCCTCTGTGCTCCGCCCCCTGCCAGGAGGATCACGGGGAGGCCGGGAGAGCAGTCGCCAAGGGCAGGCCCTGGCACAGAGGCTGTGATGCCTGCCCACCTGCCGCCCGGGCTGGGCCCCCGACACTGAGTCACAGGCCTGGGGCTGCCGCTGCCTTGGAGGAGCAAGTCCAGGTGGCGAGAGGAACCTGGACTGCAGCCGCCCTCCTGAGACGCCCCCATCCCGAGTCTGTGAGCTGCCCCGGTGCCAGAGGGGCCCGCGGCTGGGGCCACCCCACTTGCCAGCCTCTGTCCTCCTGGCAGGTCCATCTGAGCAGGGCTGGACAGGAGCGGGCCGTGTCCCTCAGTGTGTGTGGGCTCACAGGCCTCTTAACGCTCCAGACAGGTGCCCCAAATGGGGGCCAGCGACTGAGGAGCACACCCCTGCCCCTCCCCACCAGCCCAGATCCAAGGGCAGACCAGCCCCAACCCATTGTTCCCTGGCCCTGGGGGCTAACTGGCAAGCATGGGACAGGCCCAAGCGGAATGTTTGTTGAATGACTAAAGGACTGATGGTCTGGGAGGAGCTTCTAGTCCCGGCTGCTCCATTGGACCCTGGTGACCCCCGGAGATACCGCTTTCCTTGCAAATGTCTCCGTTCTCCACCCCTACCTTGTCACACTGCCCGAATAGGACGCATGTGGCCAGGCAGCCCCCCTGGGAGGCGCGAGGCTGATCTGCTGTGGGGGCCCCACCTGCCACCTCCGTCAGATTAGAGGACGCTGGGTCCCTCCCGCCGGCTCAGACTGGCCCCAGGGGTCCTGGCGGCCACAGAGCAGCTGGGGAAGAAAGGTGCAGACCCCTGAGGCCACCCCCCCACCCCCCACCGCTCACTTGTAGGCCTCTGGCCCACAGAAGGAGCCGTCTACATCCTCCCTGACAGGCGAGGGGCAGTCAGGGGAACTGGACCCCGTGTTCCTGAGCTGGACCCCCCTCCTCCATCCTGTCCACCGGGGGCCGGGGCTGGGGTGTCTTCCCCTGCACCCCAGACATCGGAGGGTACTTGGCCTCAGGCTCACCGAGACCACCCCAGACATGCTGCGTCCCACCTAGACCTGGCCAGAGCGGGGCCTGGAGTCACACCTGTGGCCCTGAGCCTGGCACCTGTCTTGGGGGTAAAACTGGGGAGCCCAGTGTCGGGGCTGAGGCTGAGGGGCTCGCCCAGTGCCCTGTGCCCTGTCCACGCCAGCCTGGCTCCTGGGGATCACACCTCTGTCCCGCCGGAGCCCCACCTGGGACCAGCCAGGGGGACAGGGCAGTGACAACTGCCTGGGGTGGTGGGCGGGGAGGTGTGGCTGCCCACCGCAGCGTCTGGAAGCTTCCAAGGCAGTTCCAGGCAGCCTGGAGCTCCTGGGGGTGAGGGGGGCACTTGGAGTCAGAGGCCTGGCTGCTCCAAGCAGCAGGCAGGCTGGAGGAAGGGACGCTCCGCCTGCGGAGTTGCCAATGGAGCGGGAGAGTGTGGAGGGGGCCCCGGCAGGGGCTAAGGGTCTGGGAGGCTGAGACGTGGCCCAGTCAGCCACCAGCAGGTGGACCATGTGGGGCTAGGTCGGGAGGACCCCGGGGGCCCCCTGCCCCACCCTGGCCTGGGGGCCACGGCTCTGAGAAGCCAGCAGCGTGGCCCGTGGGTGCCGACCCCGAGTGCCTGCAGAGGGCCTTGCTCCCAGGGTCCAGCCCATCTGCGACAGCCCCACCCAGCACTCCGTGCTCCCCTGAGCCCAGCAGTGCCCGTCTCCCTGAAGCCCCCATCACGACCACCTCCCCGACGCCCATAGGCTGCAGACAGCCCCCTGAGGAGAATAAGGGGGCGGCGGGGAGCTGCCCCGCCTCTGAGCTCCTCCTGGAGGGGCCCCAGCTGGGCGGGCAGCCCCCGGTGGGTGAGCCGTCTCCACTCTCCTGGCTGCACTGGACCCGGGCACCCCCAGACCCTTCCCCCAGCACTCAGGACCGCAGCTGCCCTCGCCCCTGCCCATTCCCCAGAGCCCACTGGCCCCCTTGGCTGGGGAACCTCCTCGGGTTGCCTGCCGAGTGCTCCCTGGAGCACAGGCTGAGGGGCCACAGGGCAGAGATCACTGCCCCCAGGATGCACGGTGCGGGGGCTTGCTGTGGGAACCCCTTGGCAGGGTCTGAGCGAGGAGGGTGGCCGGGGTCTCCTGCCACGGTGGGCAGGCGGGTGACAGCCTCTCTCCTCTCCCCGTGACAGCAGGAGGGGCCCGAGGCAGCCGATGCCCCCTGGTCAGCACAGTTGCGGATGTGGACCGAGTCGCTGGCGCACCACCGGGGCCAGCCAGCAGTGTCCCAGGGGTGCGGACGGCCCCCTGGAGGCCACGGGCTAGCGGGGCCCCAACGTCGGCCCGCCCCGCCCCGAGCCCCGTCCCCGGGGGGCCCACCAAGCCCAAGGCCAGCTCGCACCACGCGACCTTCGTCTGAGGCTGCCGCCCGCCGGCCTGTCCCCGCCGGCCGACCCTGCGGACCCTGCATCGGGGCTGCCGGCTGGGACACATGCGTGGAGAGCGGTGGTCTTCAGGGGGGCAGCTGAGCCCTTCTCGGGAGCCTCGGACAGGCCAGCTCAGCCACCCCCGGGGGCCTGGCCTCAAACACCCGCCAGGGCCAGCTCAGAGGGCTGGTGGTCCTGCCCCTGCTGCTTGGCGCCCAGCCTTCTCACAATAAAGTGTCAGCGCGGACCCGACTGTTGGCCTTGTGCTGGGTCCCTGGGGCACGGGCCCTCCCCCAGGGAGCCGTGGCCCCCGTGGCCCCGGGCATGTCTCAGGGGACGGGCTGGGGAGAACCAGCTCAGGGGGGCGAGGTCAGAGGCAAGCAGGGAAACAAGGCTGACCTCACGAGGTGTGGGGCCCAGCGTGTGGGCAGCGGGCCGAGGTCCTGCCACGTCCAGGCCCGGTCTTGTCTGCTTCATGCCGTCTGCCAGGGGCTCCGCAGGGTCTTCCTCTCGGGGTGGCTGCCAGTGGGGGCGGGGCTCGGCCTGGGGACCCCTCAGGCCACACTGTCCCGACGCCTTGCCCCCCCAGCCTCGTTCAGACGAGTGGTCTGGCAGGGCCAGTCTGTGCAGTGACCATGTTGGGGGAGCCCTGCCCGCCCAAGAACGCCTGGGAAAGGGTAGCAGCCTGTGCAAAGGCCCTGAGACCAGAGGACGGGGGTGGGCAGCCAGGTCAGGGGGCAGGGCGCAGGGTGGAGGGAGGCAGAGACAGTGCCGCGGGTCCAGGCTCCTGGGCGGACGGAGCCCGTGCTGAGCGTTGAGTGCCCTGCCCCGTGGGGACACGCTCCAGCTCCACAGAAGGGCCCTAAGCCTCAGTGTGCCTGGGGCCGTGGGGCTGTGCTGTGAGCTGGGCCCGAGGGTGCCCGCATGGAAGAGGGCACGGTGCCTACCGTTCTCCAGAGGAAAGGCTTTCTGCTCTCCCTCCCTCTGCACAGAGGGCAAACAGGGGCCCAGAGAAGGTGATTTGGGGGTGCGCAGTGAGGCAGCTGCAGCGCCAGGCCAACCCCTGGGCCAGCCCTTCCCTCCGCCCTGTGTCGGCAGCTGAGCTGACTCACAGGGATCGGGGCCCCCTGGCCTCTGTGACCCCCTCATACTGCTGAAGAGGGTCCCCGAGCAGCTCTGCCCGCGGCTGCAGTCACAAACCACAGGCTGGCTGGGACAACGACTCCATCTGTGTTTGGGAGGGGCAACACCCCGTCCCCATTCACGGGTCGGGGAGTGAAGTGCCCCCAGACCAGGGCAGGGCCCCAAGCTAGGTCTCTGTGGGCCCGGGTGCCTGGCCAGGGGCTCGGGATGGGGGAGGCGGGACGGGCGTGGGTGCTCCTGGGCTGTGGGCGGTGGGTGGGCTTCCTGAGGCGGTGCCCCTGTGGGTCCAGGAGCTGTGTGGGCGGGGGGCTGGGGGCAGGCCTCCTCCTTGCTCCCCTTGCATGGGAAGCCCCACCCCAGGCTCGTCCTGGGAGGGGACAGACGGAAGTGCTGTGGAGGACGGTGGCGGAGGTCCCTGTCCAGGACCTTGTCCTCGACTCTCAGCCCAGTGCACACATGCTCCTCTGCGCCGGGCCTCCTGCCTGCCACGGGGCCGCACCAAAGGGCCCAGCACATACAGCTGCTCTGGTTAGTACAGCTCATAAGTACACAGTGGCCAGCCTGTGGCCAGGTGGGGACCGGAAGCTGGGACTGGAGGGTCCAGGCCCCTTCCTTCCACGTCATCCTGGAAGACTTCCTGGAGGAGGTGTCTATGCCGAGACGGGAGGACGCGGTCAGGTCCAGGAACAGCATGGCAGAGGCGAGCGGGGACCGCTGGCCCAGGCAGGGTGAGCCGGGCGGCAGTTACGGCAGATGTGCAGGCCTCTAGGCATGGGAGGCAGCCAGGGTTAATCATTTGCAGGTGGCCTTGACCCTCAGCCTGCTCCCGTGTCCCGCTGCTCCTCACGCCTGCCCAGGAGGAGCCATGGGGCGCTGGGCCTGGGTCACCAGCCCCTGCCGCCCACCCGGGCCAGCCCTGCTGCTGCTGCTGCTGGCTTGCGGGGCACAGCCCCAGGCCGCCAGGGTGAGCGCTGATCCTGCGGCACTGTGACCCGGGCCCACTCCAGGTCCTAGGGCGAGGCCAGGGCAGGGTGTGGATGGGGTGAGGGGCCCAACGTGGGGAAAGCAGACTTCGGGGCCAAGGTGGGTGTGCTGGGCGGGCCTGGGGCACAGGAGGCCAAGGCTGCAACTTGCTGGTCCCCCACCCGGGGGTTCGGGGGCTGGTCCCTGCCCTCTGGGCCTGTTAGGTCCACGTGTCTGAGGTTTGGGGGGGGCTCTGAAGGCCACACAGCTGCTCTCGTCCGACCCCACCCCCAGGATTCAAGTCTGGGTGGCGGTGCTGGTGTCCTGGCTCCTTGGACTGGGCGGGCGGGGAGGGGACAGCGTTCAGCTGAGGCCGGTGTCCCTGCTTCAAGGCCTGAGGACGCCAACATGCACATGCAGACAACGTCTTTGTGTGAGGGGACCGCCCCACACCCCCCATCACAGCCCTCTCGGCCCTTCCCAGAGCCAAAGGGAGCCCCTAGGACACAACGCCACAGTGACTCCTGTGACCCCTGTAACCTCGGCGACCCCCAGCACTGCAGCTGCAGGAGCACCCCAGGCAGAGGGGCCCCCTGGTGGAGGGCTCACCCCCGAGTCCAGGGAAGCCCCCTCCAACAGCCCTGGGGGCACAGGTGCGTTAGGAGGGCTTCTTGGAGGAGGAGGCGGGTGACCCCAGACAGGGGTCTGGGGGGACCGCCGTAGAGCCAGGGGGGTGGGTGGGTGATGGGCGTCGGGAGGCGTCGGGCGCGGGAGCCCTTGACCCCTGTTCTGTCCCCTCCCGACAGTGCTCACCGAGGCCGGGCAGCCCTGCAGGTTCCCCTTTCGCTACGGCGGCCGCATGCTGCACTCCTGCACCGCAGAGGGAAGCGCCCACAGGAAGTGGTGGGTCCCCGCGCCCACATGTCCACCCTGGAGACCCTCCCGCCCTCTGCCCTCCCGGCTCTGGCCTGAGCCTGGCACGCAGCAGGTGGAGTGAACGAACGAGGGCCTGAGCGGGAGAGTGCTCCAGAGCGGCCAGCTGGCGCCCTGCGTGGAGTCGGGGTCGGGATGAGCCGGTCTCTGGGCGCCCGCTCCCCCATCAGCACACGCCTCACCCCCAGGTGTGCCACGACTCACAACTACGACCGGGACAGGGCCTGGGGCTACTGTGTGCAGGACCCCGCCCCCCGGGGGGGCCCAGGTGGGTGCCTGGGGGTCTGGAGCCAGGCGTGGGGGTGATCTCTTGAGGGGAGTCAGAGCTGAGCTGGGGTGGGGGTCCTGTCCTGTCTGGGGCTCATCCCACTGCAGGCCTGGGGGGCTGAAGGAACCATCAGCTTGGGGCCTGCAGGAGTGGGGAGTAGGGAACACCTGCCCACCCACAAGGCAGGGTCCCACCCTCTCTGGGGGCCACAGAGCTGCTCTGGCTATTACTGGGGCCACGCCGCCCCCTGCTGGTCAGGCTGGGCCCCGCAGAGCCCGAGGGGTCCACGGGCACGAGGCCAGGACACCTGCTCACGGGGGCCAGGGCGCTCCAGGGGGACTGAGCTGCCTGTCAGGGGTCCGGCTTTCAGGGTGTTGGATGCAGAGCCAAGGCCCACCTGCCCAGGGTCTGAGAGTTGGGCAGGGATGGGGTGGGGAGGGCAGAGGCCTGCAGGGCACACACGCCCCAAGGAGCCTTAGAAGGGGCATGTTGAAGGCGGCAGGCCTTTGGCAAGCGGGGAGGGTCGGGGCCCGAAGCCTGCGGGGCTCTCAGATGCCCCCCTCCCTCCCGCGTGTGCCCAGCCCCCCGGGACCCCTGTGCCTCTGGCCCCTGCCTCCACGGGGGCTCGTGCTCCAGCACGCAAGACCCCGAGTCATACCACTGCACCTGCCCTGCGGCCTTCACCGGCCAGGACTGCGGCACAGGTGAGCGGGCCAGCGGGGCGGCGGGGAGCCAGCCCCGGGCAGGGAGCAGCGGCTCACTGTGGCCCCCATCCCCCACCCCAGAGAAGTGCTTTGACGAGAGCCGCTATGAGTACCTGGAGCCAGGCGATCACTGGGCCCGCGTGCACCAGGGCCGCGTGGAACAGTGCGAGTGCGCGGGGGGCCAGGTCCAGTGTGAGGGGACCCGCCACACAGGTACTCGAGGGCGCGGCCCGGCGGGGCAGGCCACATCACTGAGCCTGCCCTCGGGGAAAGGGGCTTCCCAGGGCCACCCAGAGAGGGGCACCAGGGCGGGAGCCAGGCCCCGATCCCCTCCCCCACCTCACCCCTGCTCCGGCCGAGGCCTAGCTCCTGAGTGCTCCCCCGCAGCTTGTCTGAGCAGCCCCTGCCTGAACGGGGGCTCCTGCCACCTGATCGTGGCCACCGGGACCACCGTCTGCGCCTGCCCCCCAGACTATGCCGGGCGGCTCTGCAACATCGGTGAGTAGCCCAGCCTTGGAGCTGTGTGGGCCCCATGTCCCGCGGCCCAGGCTCACTGCACTCCCGCCGCCCACAGTGCCCGCCCAGCGCTGCTTCATGGGGACTGGCACCGAGTACCGAGGCGTGGCCAGCACGGCGGCCTCGGGCCTCAGCTGCCTGGCCTGGAACTCCGACCTGCTGTACCAGGAGCTGCACGTGGACTCCGTGGGTGCCGCGGCTCTCCTGGGCCTGGGCCCCCACGCCTACTGCCGGTCAGCACTGTCCCCACAGCCCTGACCCCTCTGCTCGGGAGGCCACCCAGTGAGTGGAGTCTGGGGCCGGGGCTCAGAACCGCCTGCAGGAGCAGAGGCTGCTGAGGGGGGTCAGGGAACCCCCCAGCAGGCGTCCCCATCTCCCCACCCCCGCCCACCCGCTTGTCCCTGTCCACCAGGAACCCAGACAAGGACGAGAGGCCCTGGTGCTACGTGGTGAAGGACAGCGCCCTCTCCTGGGAGTACTGCCGCCTGGCGGCCTGTGGTGCGCGCAGCTGGAGGTGGTCTCGGGAGGAGCAGGGTGGGCACCGGGCTGCCCCACTCCCACTGGGGTTTCCCCACTCCACCCCCATGCCCAGCCACCTCTCCCCGGAGGACCATGGGCCCATCTGAGAGATGGGGAGACTGAGGCTCACCACAGCAGGGCTGGACCAAGGCCACACAGTGGGTCGGCACCAGAGGTCAGGGGGCCCAGGCATTCTGCACTGTGCCCAGACGGTCCCCACTGACACAGATAGCTGGGTGTCCCTGGGGTCAGCTCCTGGGGGGTAGGTGGCTCCAAGAGGCCAGCCTGCCCTCTGGCCCCGTCCCCAGGGCACTCTGACCCATCCCGGGTTGACCTGGGGTCCCAGCCAGCTGGAAGGGACAGGAACCCCTGCCAGGCATGCTGGGCCACCTTGGCTCCCACAAAGCCTGTGATCAGGTACAGTTCTCCCCATCCTGCAGATGAGGAAAACTGAGGCTCAGAGTAAGTCCTGTGCCCTGCCTCCCCCCCTCAACCCCCCGCAAGCGCAGAGCTAGGCCTGAGCTGGGGTCCCTAGGCTGAGCTCCCTAGGCTGGGGCTGGAGGCAGGTCAATCACTGGGGGCCTAGAGAATCCTGGACACAGCCAGGACCTGCGGCGCAATCCAGTGATCTATGTCCGCAGAATCCCTTGCCAGGATTCAGCCCCCGCCCACCGAGGCCCTGCTGACCCTGCCTGGGCCCGCGGCCGCTGGGCCAGCTGGACGACAGACCTGTGGCAAGAGGCACAAGAAGAGGACCTTCCTGCGGCCGCGCATTATCGGCGGCTCCTCCTCGCTGCCCGGCTCCCATCCCTGGCTGGCCGCAATCTACATCGGGAACAACTTCTGTGCGGGGAGCCTCGTCCACACCTGCTGGGTGGTGTCTGCCGCCCACTGCTTCTCCAACAGGTGAGCGGCCCTGGGCCTCAGTGTCCACGATCCATCCCGGTGTCCCCCCTCCAACCATCCGCCTCTCCGCCTGCCCGCCCGCCCGGCCCCCCACGCGGCGTCCCGGCTCCACCGCCAGCCATCCACGCACACGCCCGCCGCTCCGAAGCATCACCCGCGCGTCCCCACCTTACCTGTGTAAGCCCCGTCCTTCGGTCCCTCCGCTCCTCGTCGGCCCTCTGACTCAGGTGGGGCTCCGCGCTCAGCTCGGTGCTGGACCCGGAGACTGCGAGACCCGCCGGGCTTCTGCCCCGGGGCGCCGTCCCCCGTCTCTGTCCGGGTGGCCGGTCCTCTCCCGGGAGCTCTCCGGTCTGGAGCTCCGGGCGCGGCGGGGCGGGGCGGGGGTGGGGCGGTGCCGCGGGCGGGGCGGCGCGCCTGCGCGGCAGGGCGGTGGGCGGGGCGGAACAGCGCGCCTGCGCGGCAGGGAGGTGGGCGAGACTTGCCCGGAGGCCCCGCCCCCTCCAGCCCTGCCTCTGCCCAGAAGGAGCAGGTGGCCCCAAGTCGGGGCCCAGGGCGTCTGAGGTCCTGCCCACTTGGGGGACTCCTCCGGGTGGGCAAGGACGGCCGGGGCTGGCGTCTGGGGTCGGGGTCAGGGGTGTGAGGCCCACGACCACACCCCAGGGGTAGGGGCAGCGAGCTCAGAGCCGGGAAAGTCGGGGGGTGGTCCAGTGTCATCCCAGGGGTCAGGGGCTTGGGGCAGGCCGGGGTCTGGCCGCATGAGAGGCCGAAATGAGCCCTCCCCCCAGTCACCCTAAGGACTACACTGCGGGGGTGGAGGCAGTGGGCACCGGCCCTGTGCTGAGTGCTTGTGGCCTGGGCCCCTCACTCCCACCCCCACCGCCGGATCTGTGAAACAACCCCCTGGAGCCTGCCTGGTAGGCAGTGGGGTGGGGGTGGTTTAGAGGCTGGAGGAGGGGAGCCGGTCTGCTCTCCTCACATCAGGGGAGGGGCGCAGCTGGGTGGAGGTACCCACCCTCTGCGGGTGGGGCTCCAGCACAGTGGTCCCAGGCCTGGGCCAAACAAGTGGCTGGAGCAGGGAGTTCATGAGCAGGTGTGATGGGGGTCATCGGGTGAGAGGAGTGTTCAGGCTCCTGGACCCCTGTGTGGCTTCACAGGAAGGCCTGCTCCCAGGCCAGGGGCACCGGGCAGAACTGTGCCCCAACCTGGACCTGCACCAGCTTGGGCCCCATTCAGCACCGAGCCTGGACACACGACAGGCCCCTGGCTCACGCAGGCCCTGGCCTTAGAGGTGGTGCTGCTGCCAGTACCGCGGGTGTGGCCGTAGCCCGCCATGCCCCACCGCACTACAGCCCACTACGCTGCGACCCACTGCATCCCTGCTCAGGTCTCGCCCAGGGTTTGGGGGTGGGGGCCCTGCACAGTGTCACCCCCCGGGGTCGTCTCCTGGATGCTCTCTGTGCCTGTGAGGAGGGTCATGCCGCCACCAGCCTCCGCTGCACAGCCCCCCCAGGGAAAGCGTCTCCGTGGTCTTGGGCCAGCACTTCTTCAACCGCACGACGGACGTGACACAGACGTTTGGCGTAGAGAAGTACATCCCGTACCCACTGTACTCGGTGTTCAACCCCAGTGACCACGACCTCGGTGAGGCTCGAGGGGGCTGTGTGCTGCGAGCGGGTGTCAGGCAGGCCTGGGGGAGTCCTCACACTCTCCAGGGAGGGATGGGAGAGATGGGGGCTGGAGGAGGCCGGAGGGAGGAAGAAGGTGAGGAGGAGGGGGAAGGTTGCCTGCAGTTCCCTCCTGGGCCTCCCAGGACACAGCCCCACGGCTCAGCGGGCTGCACCCCGTGTGACTCCATGGCCACCTTCGGCTGTCACGGGCCCCCACGCGGCAGGCTGACCTCCGACCTCTCTCCCGCCCAGTCCTGATCCGGCTGGAGAAGAAAGGGGAACGCTGCGCCGTCCGCTCCCAGTTCGTCCAGCCCATTTGCCTGCCCGAGCCCGGCAGCCCCTTCCCCGCGGGACACAAGTGCCAGATCGCAGGCTGGGGCCACCAGGATGAGAGTGAGTGCGGGCAGAGGGCCAGGGTTGTGCCCCCAGGAGCCGTGGCCTGACCCAGCCTGAGCGACCCCCACCCCGTGTCGGCCCGCAGACGTGAGCGGCTACTCCCCCTCGCTACGAGAGGCACTGGTCCCCTTGGTCGCAGACCACAAGTGCAGCAGCCCCGAGGTGTATGGGGCCGACATCAGCCCCAACATGCTATGTGCCGGCTACTTCGACTGCAGATCGGACGCCTGCCAGGTTAGCCTGGACAGCCCGCCGCTGCCCCGGAGCTTGGAGCCGAAAGTGGCCAGACCGGCAGGGCCAGCCAGGAGGTGGGGCAGGAGGCTCTCCTCCCAGTCGGTGGCCGCCCCCAGGATGGGCGCTCACCCCTGCCGGATCCCAAAGCCCAGGCACATCGAACCAAGGGCAGGACTGTCCCGCGTGACACCAAAGGCCAAAGCCCATTTCACCCTGCCCTCTCCTGAGTGGGCTCAGTCAGTCTGCCGATCCCGGTAGCCTGGTATCAAGGCCTGCTCAGAGGGGCTGCGCCTCAGTGCTGAGACGGAGAAGCTGCTTTACTCCCCAGTTCATAGGTGGGAAGACGTGCCCAGAGGGGTCTGCACGCTCTTCCCGGGTTACCCATATGACAAGTGGCAAAGGGTGCAGGGGCTTGCCTCTGGACCATGTGGTACAGCACGCACCTTGTGGAAGGTCAAGGATGACTTCACGGAGGAGGGGGCGCTTGCACGTGTCCTGAGGGGTGAATAGGAGTTTGCCAGGTGGTGAAGAGGGCGTTTCTAGCAAGGTGCCAACTGGTGGGTAGGTGGGTTGTGGAGAGCTGGACTGAGGAGGGCGCTGCTAGCTGTGGAGGTGAGAGGGAGGCAGGGCAGGGCCTGCGGAATGGCGGCCTGGGAGCCGGAGGCCTCGCTGCCTCTGGGGCTGGGGGAGAGCGAGAAGGACTGCTCCCTTGCTCGGGATGCCTGTGTCATCTGCCCCCTCCAGGCTGCTGGGGCTCCACCTTGAGAATCTGCATCTCAGGGGAGCTCTGGATCTCTGCGGAGGCACTTTCAGGGTTGGGGTGCGGGAGGCTGGGGTAGGGGGTGGTGGGTGGTTTCCGGGCGGGTCTCAGGCCTTGACGGGCCGCTCTGCACAGGGGGACTCTGGCGGGCCGCTGGCCTGCGAGAAGAACGGCGTGGCCTACCTGTACGGCATCATCAGCTGGGGTGACGGCTGCGGGCGGCTCAACAAGCCTGGCGTCTACACCCGCGTGGCCAACTACGTGGACTGGATCAACGACCGGATTCGCCCCCCCAAGCGACCCGCGAGTCCCTCCTGAGCCCCCGCACCCTGAGGCCTTGTGCCCCGCCGTTCCCTCCTCGCTGCCAATAAAGATGTTTCCAAGAGCCCGCCCACACAGCCAGTCCCTCTGCCCAAGCCCCCCAGCCCTGCCTTCCTTCCCAGGCCATGACCCTCCCACCCAGCTTTGTAGATGATGTGCCCTCAGGGCTGGGGGTACCCCGAGCCAGCACCCCAGCTGCCCTTCCTCAGTGGAGAAGGGAGCCTGCGACCCCACTGTGAGGGGTCTGGCCCCACGGCCTGGAGACTCCAGTCATGAGATGCGGGATGGAACCTTCTCCCCAGCCAGACTGCTCTCAGACCCTCCTCTGCCCCGCCCTGATCCCCAAACTGCTCCGGCCACTCTGGCCTCCCTGTGTTCATGAAACTGACCAGGCCCCTTGCTCACCCTGCTCCCACTGCTGCCTGGAACGTTCTGTCCCGTACTGCCCCCCCACCTCTACTCAGCCTTTTGATGTCCTGGGAGGCCTGGCCAGTCAGGTCCTTTCCAGTCCCTCCCAGTCATCACGCACACAGGTAGGCACAGACCTCTCACCTCGCAGCCCCATTGACCTGACGGATGGGGCTGGACAGGTTTGCTTGCCTCCCGTAGCAGGAAGTCCAGCCACAG
The DNA here is from genome assembly GCF_054371585.1 of Giraffa tippelskirchi. Classification (NCBI taxonomy): domain Eukaryota; kingdom Metazoa; phylum Chordata; class Mammalia; order Artiodactyla; family Giraffidae; genus Giraffa; species Giraffa tippelskirchi. Next base: position 2,396,214 of record NC_137275.1, read on the forward strand.
CCCCTTTATCAGGAGAGGAGGGGTTTCCCCAGGGACCCCTTCTCTAGCAGATTTTGCGTTTTGCTCTTGTCTGCCCGAATAGGGTCTTGTGGCCACACCCAGCTGCTGGGGAGGCTGGGAAGACAGGGAACAGAATTGTCAGGTCGGGGTCGGACACATCGCCAGGAAGGTGCACGACCCCCTGGCAAAGCCAGAGGAAGAGAGATGGCCACACTGCTGCCCCAGCGCCGGTGGGGCTCAGAGCCTTGGTGGACCGGGACTTGCCGTGTTGGCCACAGCCGAGGTGGCAGAGGCCAGTGCTGGCCCCCACGTCCCCTGAAAGGCACAGCAGCTCCCACTGGTGGGCCTGGGGCCTCTGACCACCTGTTCTCAGCCTCCAGGAATGTTGTGGCTTCAGTGCCCCCACACCTCTGCCTGCTGTGAGCTCTCCCTGACCTCGTTCTCTGTGGGTGTTGAGTGTGGATCTGTTAAAGAGGTGACATCTGTCTATAGATGGTCTGACGTGAAGCCGCCCTTGCATTCCAGGAGCGAGCTGTGTGGAGTCAGGGAGGGAGCCAGCTACCTTCTGTGGGCTGCTTTGGACTTCCTCCCCACCTCGTGCTGTGCCCCATCTGCTGACCCCGATGGGCTGCGTCAGTGGGCGCCTGTGCCCTCGGGTGGGGGGAGCCCAGCAGGAGGTCAGGGGAGAGGGGAGCGTGAGATTGGGGTGATTTCTCTGGCTCCCTCTTCTGGGGTGACCTCAGTGTTACAGGTTGGGTTGTGTCCTCCCCAAGTTCAAAGACTGGAGTCCGAACCCCCAGCACCTCAGAATGTGCCCTGATTTGGAAAGAGGGTCTTCAGAGAGGGGGTCACGTTAAGATGAGATCATTGCAGTGGGCCCTGATCCAACATGACAGTATTCCCGTAAGAAGGGAAATCATGCTCCCAGAGACACGCACGGGAGGAAGGTGATGTGAAGAGACGCAAGGGGCAGACGGCCGTCCACAGGCGAGGCTGGGGGCCCGAGCAGTCCTCACAGCGGCGGGAAGGACCCAGCCCTGCCGACATCCTCGTCTTGGACTTCGGGCCTCCAGGACGGTGCGACAATTACTGTTGGTTAAACCCCCAGTCTGTGGTGCTTTGTTCTGTATCCCAGCAAAGGGTACACCCGGATCCCTTACCCAAAGGTCACACTCCTCCCAAGGTGTAGATCACAGCCCTTCGTGGTTCAGGGACCCCCACCCCCAGGTCTCGAGGCAGTTCCATGTCTCTCTAACTAGCCCGGGGCTACACAGTCACAGCGGGCTTCCCTGGTGGCTCAGACGGTAAGGAATCTGCCTGCGATGCAGGAGACGCAGGTTTGATCCCCGGGTTGGGAAGATGCCCTGGAGAAAGGAATGGCAACCCACTCCAGTATTCCTGCCTGGAGAAGTCCATAGATAGAGGAGCTTGGCGGGCTGCAGTCCATGGGATTGCAAAGAGTTGGACACAACCGAGCAACTCGCACACACACGTACAGTCACCACCACTGGTGGTTCCCTCCAAGACCACACCTTTGTAAACAGACCCTCTCTGAATTGTCCTAACATGTCAGCAGCTGGGCCCTTGGCTGATACATGCTGACTTTTTAGCAGCTTTTTCGGAATTTGCTTATATTTTGTTTAGGGTTTTACATTTATGTTTCTGAGTGAGATTGGCCTGTAATTTTCCTTTCTTACACTGTCTGAATGATTGTCAGCAGGGCTACCCTCAGACCTCACACAGTAAGTTTAAGAGAATCTGCCCCTTCTTTCCCTCTCCACCAGAGGGCTGTAGAAAGCCAGTCGTCCGCTCTTTCAGGGTTTGGGAGCATCTCCTATGAAATTCCCTGGGCCCAGTGTTCTCTCTGTTTGTTATTGGCTGTGCTGGGTCTTTGCTGCTGTGAGGGCTCTTCTCTAGTTGTGGTTCCCAGGCTCTAGAGTGCAGGCTCAGCAGTCGTGGTCCCTGGGCTTCGTTGCTCTGTGACGTGTGGGAGCTTCCCGGATCAGGGATGGAACCCGTGTCTCCTGTGTGGGCAGGCGGAGTGTTGACCACTCAGCCACCAGGGAAGCCCCCAGCGTTTTCTTCACAGGATGATATTTAACTACTGAGTCATTTTTTAATAGTTTGGGACTTGTTGAGAATTCTGTTTCTTCTTGAGCTGGTCTAGGAAGCTACACTTTGGTGAATTATCTGTCTACATTTCCACATTTATTGCCACAACATCGTTCGTGATGTTCTCTCAGCGTTTCATCTCACGTGTATTGTTAGCTATCTCCTGTCAGCACTTGGAAGGTAGTCCACTGGCTTCTGTTCCTGCTGTTGAGAAATCTGCTTTAAATGGAATCGTGGGGATGTCCCTGGCAGTCCAGCAGTTAGGACTCCGCATTTCCGATGCAAGGGGCATAGGTTCCATCCCTGGTTGCGAAAGTAAGATCATGCAAGCCATGTGGCAAAAAAAAAAAAAAAAAATCAAGTTGTGAATTGTGGTTCTTTTGACATCACTTTCCCCTGTGACACTCAGCATTTGAGTGTTTGTTTCTGATGTGCTGTAGCCTCACACGGACACGCAGGGAGGCCTCTCTGTCTCGTCATGGCTGCTGTGTGCGGACGCCTGCTCAGCTTAGGCGTTTGCTGGTGCCCTTGGCCGTGGCAACTCGAGGTCCAGGCTCCTTCTTTGCAGAGCTTCCAGTGTCCCACGAGCCTTCGAGTCTCTACCACACTCTGTTGGGATGCTCCTCCGGTGTCACAGCTCAGTTCAGCTCAGTCCTGTCTGACCCTTTGTGACCCCATGGACTGCAGCTCGCCAGGCCTCCCTGTCCATCACCAACTCCCGGAGCTTGCTCAGACTCATGTCCACTGAGTCAGTGATGCCATCCAACCATCTCATCCTCATCTCATCCTCTGTCGTGCCCTTCTCCTCCTACCTTCAATCTTCCTCAGCATCAGGGTCTTTACCAATGAGTCAGCTCATCACATCAGGTGGCTGAAGTACTGGAGTTTCAGCTTCAACATCAGTCCCTCCAACGAACACCCAGGACTGATCTCCTTTAGGATGGACTGGTTGGACCTCCTCGCAGTCTTAGTTTTCTGAATGTTGAGCTTCAAGCCAACTTTTTCACTCTCCTCTTTCACTTTCATCAAGAGGCTCTTTAGTTCTTCTTCACTTTCTGCCATAAGGGTGGTGTCATCTGCATATCTGAGGTTATTGATATTTCTCCCGGCAATCTTGATTCCAGCTTGTGTTTCTGCCAGCCCAGCGTTTCTCATGATGTACTCTGCATGTAAGTTAAATAAGCAAGGTGACAATATATAGCCTTGACGTACTCCTTTTCCTATTTGGAACCAGTCTGTTGTTCCATGTCCAGTTCTAACTGTTGCTTCCTGACCTGCATACAGGTTTCTCAAGAGACAGGTCAGATGGTCTGGTATTCCCATCTCTTTCAGAATTTTCCACAGTTTATTGTGATCCACATAGTCAAAGGCTTTGGCACAGTCCATAAAGCAGAAATAGATGTTTATCTGGAACTCTCTTGCTTTTTTGATGATCCAGCAGATGTTGGCAATTTGATCTCTAACCAGAGATCAACCTCTGCCTTTTCTAAAACCAGCTTGAACATCTGGAAGTTCACGGTTCACATATTGCTGAAGACTGGCTTGGAGAATTTTGAGCATTACTTTACTAGCATGTGAGATGAGTGCAATTGTGCGGTAGTTTGAGCATTCTTTGGCATTGCCTTTCTTTGGGATTGGAATGAAAACTGACCTTTTCCAGTCCCGTGGCCACTGC